>NC_135655.1:110336713-111719122 GCF_964188315.1 Podarcis muralis | reverse complement strand
TATCCATATCTATTGCAGACATAATAGTGCAGTGTATCAATTCCTAAATCTCGGGCCAATAAACAACTCTTAAGAGCAGGAGAGCAAGCTCAGAGATAGTTAGATGATCACTAGCTAGATAGATATCTGGAAGCAATTGCTATAATTTAAAGAGAAATATCTCTCTCCATAATAGGAAAGACTGTGACCAAGTGATGTGCTCAGTTCATATGTTAACTTTGACAGGCAGGCTGAAGGCTCAAGCTCTCATATGTGGTGGACTTGTAAAAGGGTAAAAGAGTATTGGGAAATGATCCATAATAAATTGGAAAAAATGTTTAAAAGTACTACCCCCCCCAAAAAAAAAAAACCCCACCTAGAGTCCTTTCTGTTGGGGATAATTCAGACTGAAATTCCCAGTTGTCAAAAAAGGTTACAGGGGTACCTCACGTTAAGAACTTAATTTGTTCTGGAGGTCCGTTCTTAACCTGAAACTGTTCTTAACCTGAGGTACCACTTTAGCTAAAAGGGCCTCCCGCTGCCGCCGTGCCGCCATGCGATTTCTGTTCTCATCCTGAAGCAAAGTTCTTAACCCGACGTACTATTTCTGAGTTAGCGGAGTCTGTAACCTGAAGCGTCTGTAACCTGAGGTACGACTGTATGTATGCTACTACTGTGGCCTGTGTTTTGTTAGCCCAAAAATGGAAAACGAGCAAGGTCCCAAAGAAGAATGGCAACTTAAGTTGACAGAATATGCACAACTTGCAGGCCTAACATATGGAATAAGAGAACAAGAAGAACATACGTTTAGAGAGGATTGGAAAACGTTTACTGAATATATGGGAAATAATTGTATACAGCTGAAAATGCTGGCAGCATTAAGATAAATTTAACAGTGTAAGAAAGTTTTGATGGATGCAGTAATGGAATACTGAATGGTATAGTTTCTGTAAAATATGCAGTGATTTATGATATGTAAAATGAACCATGGAAAGAGAAGAAGGGAAGTCATTGATAGTTTAAGGATGTAAAAATGAGTACTTTAAATTGTGAAACAGAAAATTTTATATATATTGGTTACAATCATAGGAGCCAACTCCTGGGAACCAAGGTCGCTTCAGCCCCCCAATAAAATATTTGAAGGGGCCAGCCCCCCCCAAATTATAATGGGCATTGCCATTCAACTGGTGTGTGTGCATTGCTTCTTGTGATCAATTATGTGGGGCAGGGCTTACCCCCACAATATTTTATTCAAGTTGGCACCCCGGTGACAATTCTCCCCAAATCTGCCGATAACAGCTCCCAGCAGTTTCAGAACCCAACAGAACAACTCCCATGGCACCAAACTGTGGCTGCAATGATAGGAGCACAAAGAGAGTTAGACTGAGTTCTTCTGATCCCTGGCTGATAAATGAAACTTTTGACGTCCTCCATACTTGATCTCTGTCATTGCTGTGAAATAATCTGCCTGGCTGAGCAGGTCGCCAAGCCACATAAGACAGATGGGAGTGAGCGGGAATGGATCAAGGGTTAGCTGGCAGGAGAGAAAACGGTTGATGACAGCAGCAACGAAGAGAGTGACACACCACACTTAAAGTCCTCGGGGGTCTAGAACAATTTTGGGTTTCGGGGACAGCCTTACACTGCACATACCACTCCCACTAGAGGCTGTCATATGGCAGACACACCAACTGCCTTATGCAATATGTTCAATTGGTATGAGAGTTACGTTTTAGATGGATCTGGTTCCATCTGCCATCCCTTCTCCTTCCCACCTACCTGCTCATACTACAAGGTCACCTACTATGACATCAGTGCTGGTTTTTTATTATTATTAATTAAAAAGAATATGACACAAAATGTATTTTTTTAAAAATCCTTGAACATTTTTGAAAAGCCAAAGCTTCCCTCTTTATGTTTCCATAGATACAGCCACGGTCTTTTAATAATCTGAATAGAGGCTCGCAAAAGTGCTGCGCTGTGTTGACGTCTCTGGCACTCACCATTTCCCTTCTTCCATCTACACCGGGAGCTCCTTCATTCGCTCGAGGTTTGGAAAGTGAGGATCGGGAGCCACCGACACATCACGCAGGACCTGGTCATTGCCTAAACAAATTTGACAGCATTTGTGAAATTAAAAACCTATGTGCACACAAACTGTCCATGCGTAGGTTTGGTTGTGTGATCATTGAGGCCGACTGCCCAGTTCCTCTCTAACAGGCACCAGGTATTAACAAGAACCTGACTAACCTTGTCGCAAGGCCAATTGTTATTGGCTTGTGGTTAGATAGAGGCAGGCTTTTTCATGGATTGTACTGGGTCTGTGGAATGCCAAAGGGACGCAGGTGGCGCTGTGGTCTAAACCACTGAGACTCTTGGGCTTGCCGATTGGAAGGTCAACGGTTCGAATCCCCGCAATTGAGTGAGCTCCCGTTGCTCTGTCCCAGCTCCTGCCAACCTAGCAGTTCAAAAGCATGACAGTGCAAGTAGATAAATAGATACCACCATGGCAGGAAGGTAAACAGCATTTCCGTGCGCTCTGGTTTCCATCACGGTGTTCTGTTGCGCCAGAAGTGGTTTAGTCACGCTGGCCACATGACTTGGAAAGCTGTCTGGACAAACGCTGGCTCCCTTGGCCTGAAAGCGAGATGAGTGCCGCAACCCCATAGTGCCTTTGACTAGACTTTACTGTCCAGGGGTCCTTTACCTTTAACCCTTTTTGTGGAATGCCTTCCCAGCTGAAATTCAAGCAGCTACACTTGCAATGGCATTCCATGTATGGCTCTTGAAGAGTGACAAGGGTTAAGGGCTACCTTAGAGAGAGCACTCTGCATTTTCTTTTATCTTTCTCTCTTTTTGTATTTATTTAAATTAGGTTCTTTTATCTTCTTGTATTATATGTTTAAAAAGCTTTAATAAAATCACATTTTTTAAAGATATCCCTCTTTACATAAGCATTTTCCAGATCCCTTAAACTAGATTTGGATTTCCTTTTTTAAAAATATATATATATATTATTATTATGACTCTCTTTTATTGTATATTTCAGCCATGCTTTCCAAGTTGATTTTGTTTCGTTCGGCTTATTTTTCTTATTATTCATTTCATTTCTGTACTGCTTTGCATTTTTAAGGGGGGGAAACCTCAAAGCAGTTTACAACCTACATCAAAACATCAAAAGAAAGCAATCCAGAATAAAACGTTACCGAAGAAAGTCAAATATAAGTTATACATTCAAAGCAACATAAATAACGGGAAATGAAAATATTATCTTAAAGATTTCAAAATAAAACATTACAAAGGAGGTAAGCTACGGAACACACCGCAAAGTTAACCAAAACAATTATCTGGACCATTTCAAAAGAAAACATTACTAAAGGAAGTCTGGTATAAAATGCACATTAAAGCAGCATAATTTGCAAGGGAATAAAATATTACCATAAGCATAGAATGTGTCTGCTGCCGTTGCTGCCATTCCTGCCAATGGTGGTTCATGGTGGGCGACTGCAGTGGAAGCTCAGGCTCAGTGACCTGGGTCTGCACTGAGAGACAGCCAAGATGATCCCTGGCCTCTTCAGCAGCCTCAGCTTTTGTAGCTGGAGTCAGTCAGGGCCCCACCCTCCCAGGCCAGGTGGGAAAAGGCCTGCAAAGCGGGGAGCAGGTCTTCCAGGACTCACAGTGAAGCATAGCTGGGTTCAGGCATGAGCCAAGGAACATCAGGAACAAGAATGACAAGCAGAGGCACTTGGCCCAGTATATATACCTTAAGGCGGCCCAGGAATCACACCACCCCGCCTGTGATAGGTCGCATTATGCTGTGACTGGCGAATCATAACACTGGCCCTAACTCAGCAGGGATTGACTGTCTGCCAGCTACCAGCAAATGTCATTGGAGGGTTTTAGAATCCTCTCTGTCTTTTGTTAGGTGGATGGAGCTCCTGAGCACCAGGAGGCATTAAGGTCTAGAGGCCTGCAATGTTATGCATACATAGCACACAGCCAAGATGGTTTTATCTTTCATAAAGTGCTTAGAAGCCAGTTCAGGCATGAAACAGCTTTAGTTTCTACCAATAAATCATCTTACTTACTTACTTACTTACTTATACATAAAAGGTAAAGGGACCCCTCACCATTAGGTCCAGTCGCAGACGACTCTGGGGTTGCGGCACTCATCTTGCTTTATTGGCCGAGGGAGCCGGCGTACAGCTTCCGGGTCATGTGGCCAGCATGACTGAACCGCTTCTGGCGAACCAGAGCAGCGCATGGAAAACGCCGTTTACCTTCCCGCCGGGGCGGTACCTATTTATCTACTTGCACTTTGACGTGCTTTCAAACTGCTAGGTTGGCAGGAGCAGGGACCGAGCAACGGGAGCTCACCCCGTCGCAGGGATTCAAACCGCCGACCTTCTGATCGGCAAGTCCTAGGTTCTGTGGTTTAACCCACAGAGCCACTCGCGTCCCTTATACATACACCACCTTTTTCCCTGGCAGGACTCAAGGACTCATAGCATTCTCACCAAAGTGAGAGTGGGTTCCTTTGGGAGGAAGGGTAGGGTATAAATCTAATAAATAAATAAATATAAACAGATGACCATCCAAAAGAAGGATAGTCATAGTCTTGTTAGTCCTGGATCTTGCAAAATTGTCTTAATGGTTTACACAAGCCAGGTGCTATGTGCCCATTTATTCCGTTCCCTTCCTGGGTGATGGCCAACACTTGTCAGAGTAGACCTATTGAAATCATTGAATTTAAGTGACTTCAATCTGTTAATTTCAATGGGGCTACTCTGAGTATAACTTAGTTGAACACCCTTTGAATGCGTAGTAATTATTGTTATTATTGCTATATTTTTGCATGATTTGTAATACACAGCTGTTTTTATCTTTCTGTGTTAGGGACACATAAACGGCAGAGGGCCAGATATGTGGGAATATGTTACAATCTCTTCTACGGTTATAAAAACCATCCTCTCCACGCTTATTTCAGAATCTGATGTACTGCTTTCATCTTCAAGAGGTCGATTCACCTCTGTCAATTCTCATGTACGGCTTTGAGAACGCCAGGCAGCAGAATGACAGTCAGGCGGAATTACAAAATGATATTTCACTACAACACATTCTTTTTGCAGATATAGATATAGATATCTTGAGATTGCCCCTTGAATAAAAGGTTGAACAGTGGATGTGTGGTTCTGCTTCATGGCGCCGTGTCAGGCTTCACCTTCATAAATGCACTTGCTACACCGAATCCAAACGGAAGGAAATCAAGCTTAATTCTATATCATCAAATCCGCTGGGCTAACATTTCTTTCTATCTTGTCTTAATTTTTTATATAAATTTGGAAAGGCAAATAATACAGTGGTACCTCGGGTTACATACGATTCAGGTTGCAGACTCCACTAACCCAGAAATAGTGCTTCAGGTTAAGAACTTTGCTTCAGGATGAGAACAGAAATCGTGCTTTGGAGGCACAGAGGCAGCAGGAGGCCCCATTAGCTAAAGTGGTGCTTCAGGTTAAGAACAGTTTCAGTTTAAGAACGGACCTCCAGAATGAATTAAGTACTTAACCCGAGGTACCACTGTATTACAATATTCCATGAAGTAACTACAGAAGGTTAGAGGAAAGGGTCATATAAGCCAACTCTTGGGGCTGAGGGGATCTTCGTCCCCCCTAAGATATTTGAGGGGGCCAGGGGCGCTCAAAGTTGATGGGCATTGCCATTCAAATAGTGTTATGTAATCAATTCTGCAGTGGGGCTTACCTGAGCCCCCCAATATTTTATTCAAGTTGGCACCCCTGGAAAGGGCCATCAGTACTTTGAATGAGTAAAGTCCTATGCTCAATCCCCAAAGCCAGAGTTGGGGAAAGACTTGATTATATCTAAGTTGGCTTCTATAAATATAAATTAGCCCATGCAAATTTCATACAGATCTGTGATCTCTTTTTTTTATATGTGTTTCCTCTCCCACCCATCCCCACACTCCTTCAAAGTGTTGATGGCTGCCCTAACCCATATTCTAACCAAAGGGTAAGTGCCCACTCTTTTCTGAGAGTCATCCATTCCTGCTTTGAAAACCCAGATTTACACAGCCATTTGGAAAGAGACTTCAAAACATTTCTCGTCAGAAGGAATGCAGGTGGTCAAGTCCCCAGCCAGCTTTTGTTTAATTGGCTAGTTTGCTTTGAGTACAATCAGTACCATCAGATTTTATAAGGACACAGGGCTTCTCTGGTACTCTCATTAAAGCCCTGGCTGTTGGCACTCGATCTCCATATGAGGGAATCGACCACAGCTATCTCCCATCTTAATCAGAATGTACAAAAAGGACTCTATGACTTGTTTTCTACTGAGCCATGAAATCTATTTCAGTATAGTAATGTAAAAGGTAAACTAAAGGTAAAGGACCCCTGGAAGGTTAAGTCCAGTCAAAGGCAACTATGGGGTTGTGGCGCTCATCTCGCTTCAGGACGAGGGAGCCAGCGTTTGTCCACAGACAGCTTTCCGGGTCATGTGGCCAGAATGACTAAACCACTTCTGGTGCAACGAAACACCGTGACAGAAACCAGAGCGCACGGAAATGCTGTTTACCTTCCTGCCATGGTGGTATCTATTTATCTACTTGCACTGGCATGCTTTTGAACTGCTAGGTTGGCAGGAGCTGGGACAGAGCAACGGGAGCTCACTCCATTGCGGGGATTCGAATCGCTGACCTTCCGATCGGCAAGCCCAAGAGTCTCAGTGGTTTAGACCACAGCGCCTTCCCACTGGAAGACCTGTTTACCTTCCCACTGGAGCAGTACCTATTTATCTACTTGCACTAGCGTGCTTTCGAACTGCTAGGTTGGCAGGAGCTGGGACAGAGTGACAGGAGCTCACCCCGTCACAGGGATTCGAACCGCCGACCTTCTGATTGGCAAGCCCAAGAGGCTCAGTGGTTTAGACCACAGCGCCACCCACATCCCTAGCATTAATGCACCTCCGGCACTAAAGCATATTTTCTATTCAATGCTTATTTCTCTAAATTAGGTGTGCTGATACTACTGCAGGTTTGTGGGGAAAAGGGATCAGGCAGAATTGTGTCTGTAGATCCTTTCCAGACCTGTGGTCATGCATCATTTGAGGTCCTAATCAAAAGCAGAAATCTTGCTGAACTAGTCTGGACAGTTCCTTCGTCATGGTAATGGTTGTGTGTCGATCATCTGAGGCCCCTATTCGTGTGCCTCCTCCACATGAGGCCTGGAGGGGGGCAACACAATAACGGGTCTTCTCTGTGGTGGCTCCCCATTTGTGGAAAACTCTCTCCAGGGAGGTTCGCCTGGCACCTTCGTTATATAGTTTTAGGCACCAGGCAGAAATGTTCCTCTTCAACCAGGGCTTTGGCTGCTTAATATCCTACAGCCTTCAAAATGTATCTGCAGGAAGGGGGGTGTTATTGTTTTGTTGTTTTGGTTTAATTTTTTACTGTGCTTTATCCTGTCTTTTATTCTGTGAAGCACCCTGAGATTTTTTGATGAAGGGTAGCATGTAACTTTAATAAATAAATGTAATAAATAAAATAAAAATGGTCTTAGCTGCTCATCTAAGTATGTGTCGTGCACATTTTAAAAGAGTGAGCTCTGTTGGTGCAGAGACATATAGGCAAGACTTTTCCCACCTCATCAGACTGGATGCCACATCATCCTAAAATGTGGGGGGATAGGGTTTTTTGGGGGGATGAGAATGAGTTTTGACTGGTGCTGGAAGCTGGAGACACAGAGGCATATCTGCTCTGTGCTGAACTCAAGCTGCGGCTTCTCTGGAAGGTGCTCTGCAAGCAAAGGGTGACATAACGGGCTCCTGAGCCCCACAGGGGTGCCACAGAAAGAATGTACAGTGGTACCTCGGGTTGCATACGCTTCAGGTTACAGACTCCGCTAACCCAGAAATAGTACCTCGGGTTAAGAACTTTGCTTCAGGATAAGAACAGAAATTGCAACGGGAGGCCCCATTAGCTAAAGTGGTGTTTCAGGTTAAGAACAGTTTCAGGTTAAGAACGGACCTCCGGAATGAATTAAGTACGTAACCAGAGGTACCACTGTAGTTAATCAAGGGAGCCATGGAGTCAAAAAGCTTGAAAAGCTCTGGTTTAAATAGTTCTCTGTTGACTACTGTCATCGTATAGTCTGATTGGGACTGTACACCTGATTTGACGGAGACCCAGATCAAAGGTCATCCAGTAAATTTTATCTCTGCAAGCAGATTTGATCCTAGGTCTCATATCCAACACACTCTTCACTTCATTGTTTCAGCACAAGCATGAATTAAAGAACAATGTTTCTATTATATGCAGCCCCCTCTGCTTTTCCCTATGCAGAGCCAAGTTGGCCATTTTCCAGGTGCTCATTCCTTGGCTTTCAGAAAATGCATCAATGATGGAGAAAAGGAGATTTAGAAGCACCGGTTGTGATTCCTTGATGTTTTATCATAACATACTTGCAAGCAAAAAAAAAATTCCTTGCCAACTTACTGATGATGCAGGAGGTCACCGTGGGGCTAGGCTCTTGCAAGGGGGTGCACAAAAGTTGGGGCAGGCATGGGCATGGGGTGAAGGTGAAAATGGTTACAAAGAGGGGCTGCAGGATGGAAGAGAGGAGTGGCTTCAAAAATAAGTGGATACAGTGGTACCTCGGGTTACAGACACTTCAGGTTATATACGCTTCAGGTTACAGACTCCGCTAACCCAGAAATAGTACCTCGGGTTAAGAACTTTGCTTCAGGATGAGAACAGAAATCGTGCTCCAGCGGCACAGCAACAGCAGGAGGCCCCATTAGCTAAAGTGGTGCTTCAGGTTAAGAACAGTTTCAGGTTAAGAACGGACCTCCGGAACGAATTAAGTACTTAACCTGAGGAACCACTGTATTGGACAGAAGGAGTTTGTGTAGAGTTCTTATTAGACATCATCCTTACATATACTTCTTGAAAATTCACACACACACACACACACACCACTCCATCTGCAACAAGTCAAATGAAGCCCCAGTCTCATATTTGCTTTCCTGGCGAGGATCAACAATGAAGAAAATCTGGTGCCAGGAATCCAAAGCAGACTTGGCCCTCTGCCACCCTAGCATAGGCACTGCAAATTCTGACAAATTTACCGGAAAACGTGACATCTTGAAAATGAAGAAAAGCCGTCAACAACTCTCCTTTTCAGCCTGGAGCTGTGTAAAACCTCATTAGAAACCTTCTGCCAAGCTCAATAAAGAAATTACAATCAAGCATTAATTTTTGTAAAAGCTTTCCTAAAACTTTTGTGTTAAGGTTTGTTGGAAAAGAAGCTCTTCGGTGCTTTTTAAGACAAGGTTGATTTGAAATTTCGGCTGTCGGCAGCTGTGTATTCATTGCATAAGATACAAGCTCTTTTCATGCGAATGATTGACAGCCCTACAATTATGGTGACAAAAATAAGGGAATGGAAGTTGAAAAGCAAGTGGAAGCTTTGCCACTTTATGGCACGAATTTGATTGGCAGGTCCTCCTTTTTTTCAGAAACGATGACAGGATAAACATCCTTCAGAGCCGATATTCTTAATCCTTCCGCACTGACGTTCGGTGTATATCAGCAAAGCTCAACGTATTTTGTCGGACTGGCACATTCACTGAGCTGCCAGATACAATTAAGCGAGCTTCTCAGAACCTTTATGTTAATTGTGCCATAGGGCGAAACACTTTGGTGCTGTGTGTGACAAACGCCATGCCTCCAGGCTGACAGAAATTTGCCTCCAAAAGATGTTTGAAATGCAGACAGTTGGTTTCTTTCTTAATGTTATTATGGAAAGCTGCCATTCATGAGCTAAGCCAAAACGTAGACTAGTTGTTCAGAAACTAAGAGATTAGGAATAAAAGACAACAGGTCCTATTTCTAGATGAGTTCCAGTGCTACCTTTGGTCTAGACCAGCGGTTCTCAACCTGTGGGCCCCCAGATATTGTTGGACTACAATTCCCATCATCCCTAGCTAGCAAGGCCAGAGCTCAGGGATGATGGGAGTTGTAGTCCAACAACATCTGGGCACTCACAGGTTGAGAACCGCTGGTCTAGACTCTAGGAAATGTCATCCTTCCTTTGACACACCTTCCTTGGAGGAGTTTTAAGCAGAGGTCGCATGGCCAACCTTGAAATCATGTATGATTTAGTGGAGATTCCTGCATCACAGGGGGTTGGTCTAGATGACCCTTGTAGTCCCAGCCAACTCTATAATTATATGATTAAAATAGTGCCTTTGTGGCACTATTAGTGCCATCAAGGGTTGGCATTAAACAGTAGAGTGTATTCTGCAGTGAATATTGTTTTAAGAGATAAATACCCGCTCACCTGGGGTTCTGGGTGGGCGGCCTTTGCTGCATGGCATGGCCACAGTGGGTGCAGGGGGTACCCAATACATGGAATCTAACAAAGGGACAATATGAATGGACTCTCCATGCCCTTAAAGGTAAAGGTACCCCTGCCCGTACGGACCAGTCTTGACAGACTCTAGGGTTGTGCGCCCATCTCACTCAAGAGGCCGGGGGCCAGCGCTGTCTGCAGACACTTCCGGGTCACGTGGCCAGCGTGACAAGCTGCATCTGGCAAGCCAGCGCAGCACACGGAAACGCCATTTACCTTCCCGCTAGTAAGCGGTCCCTATTTATCTACTTGCACCCAGGGGGTGCTTTCGAACTGCTAGGTTGGCAGGCGCTGGGACCAAACGACGGGAGCGCACCCCGCCGCGGGGATTCGAACCGCCGACCATGCGATCGGCAAGTCCTAGGCACTGAGGTTTTACCCACAGCGCCACCCGCGTCCCAAAAAGACTGGTATTGATAAACTGGAAAAAGAAAAATGCGGCTGGCTTTAATGTTTGGATTGAAGATAAGTATAAACTCGCTCCCCATGAACAAGTTGTGCACAAACGCAGACACATTTAAGGATATTTGGAATTCATTTTTATAAAATACCATATTAGGTTATAAGGTCTGGTTAACGACAATAACATTTTGCCCCTTTTTGTAATGTACACAATACCTTGTTGTTGTTGTTGTTGCTGTTGCTGTTTTGTTTTGTTCTGTTCTGTTCTGTTTTGCTTTCTCCATGGGTACTATTTCTTGTTTCTGCTTCTTTTTTGTGACTTATCTTACACTCTGTGCACTTGTAATTTTGTACTTTTTATTTTTCAATAAAGAACATAAAATAGGGTCTGGGGGGACCACCATCTTCCAGCCGGGGGAAGGAAGTGCCACCTGGCACCTCCCATTTCCAGCTACATCGGGCTGCCAGGTAAGGGCAGGCAATGCCCACAAAGCCAATCAGAGGCAGGGGCTTGGTGGTGGCACCCAACCTGTCCCTTTCCTATTTAAGGGAGCAGCCAGGTGTAGAACTGCTGTCAGTCCATGTAGACAATGACCGATCCCACATCAAATGGGGGCGCCTTTTGTGTGGTCGCACGCAGCCCCCAGATCCCAGTGCGGCCCCTGATAGTTCAGGCTGGCTTCATCCTCCCCAGGCTGGATACCTGGAGGTCTCCACCTACCTCTGCCAATTGCCCAATCCCACCTGGGGAGGTGTTGCCAGGGGATTGGCCAGGTAAGGGGAGGGACCGTCCTGCCCACACAACAGATGGTGAATCTTACCTGTGAAGCAGCAGTCGGCTCCAGAGTAGACAATGCTAAGCTGGGTGGACCAACGGCTATCTTATATCCACATAAGACTGCTTCCTATAACCCTGTGCTCAAACAGTGGTACCTCGGGTTAAGTACTTAATTCGTTCCGGAGGCCCGTACTTAACCTGAAACTGTTCTTAACCTGAAGCACCACTTTAGCTAATGGGGCCTCCTGCTGCCACAGTGCTGCCGGAGCCCGATTTCTGTTCTTATCCTGAAGCAAAGTTCTTAACCCGAGGTACTATTTCTGGCTTAGTGGAGTGTGTAACCTGAAGCATATGTAACCTGAAGCGTATGTAACCCGAGGTACCACAGTATATGCTTATGCTGTCTTTTTTTAACTTTATGAAACACTGTGGACTTGGCAGGTACTAGATTGTGGTTTTGAACGTGTACCGGTAAGTTTCCACTCAAATAATGTATGCTGGGCACTTGGAAAAGACAACCAACCCCTAAAAACAACCCAACCATGAATGGCAACTGAAAGGTTTGGGATATGTTACAGCCTGTGTAACATGGAAAGAGACTGTAGAGTCCAATTTATGCTTGTAAAAATTTTTTGATATTGATGAACTGGAAGAATTAACATATGATCCCCTTTAATAAGTGGATCGACAATAAAACACTTTCAACTTATGAATGGACTGCTTACAGACGTAGACTTTGCTTGGATAAATATGACAATATTGGGAATGAGATGGCCTTGGACATGATGGGGGGCACCTGCATTGGTCTAGATCAAGAGGACCTGCAGAATTATGGCAGAATAGATTTTTAATAACTTAGATCAACCACCCAACAGAACAATTTGTGGCTGTGTGACATAGTTCTGCTTCTCAAACTAAGCAGGTCTGGGCCCATAAGCCTTTTGGGTCAAAAACTGACTGGGAACTATATGTATGGAAGCTGCTTTTGAGATCTTCAAACTTAAAAGTGTTGTAACAACAGTTCCAGGGACCAACAAAGGCCTGTATAGTTAAAGCTATGGTTTTCCCAGTAGTGATGTATGGAAGTGAGAGCTGGACCATCAAGAAGGCTGATCGCTGAAGAATTGTTGCTTTTGAATTATGGTGCTGGAGGAGACTCTTGAGAGTCCCATGGACTGCAAGAAGATCAAACCTATCCAGTCTTAAGGAAATCAGCCCTGAGTGCTCACTGGAAGGACAGATCCTGAAGCTGAGGCTCCAGTACTTTGGCCACCTCATGAGAAGAGAAGACTCCCTGGAAAAGACCCTGATGTTGGGAAAGATGGAGGGCACAAGCAGAAGGGGACGACAGAGGACGAGATGGTTGGACAGTGTTCTCGAAGCTACAAACATGAGTCTGACCAAACTGTGGGAGGCAGTGGAAGACAGGAGTGCCTGGCGTGCTCTGGTCCATGGGGTCACGAAGAGTCGGACACGACTAAATGACTAAACAACAACAACAGTAACCAGTGATCTGCATTTTCTGCAGGAATGTGGCACATCATTTAAAACCTTGAGTTCCTGTCAGTTGTCTGAAAAGGGCTTGTGAACTATGTGTTAGTTTGAAGCAACTTTTAAATGAAGTAAGGCTGTGCATCTCAAATTGCCACAGAATATAAACAATGTTTCAGCATATGGCTGCAATGAATCAATCAGGAAATGTACAGGGGAAGGAAGGAGATTAAATTGTCTGTGTTTTAGTTTTTCAAGTTTTTTGGGGGGTGGGCGGTTAGTGTCTCTCACTTTCATAGAAAACAATTCTGTCTCCTTCCTAGGAGGCTCCTGGAAGGCCAGAGGGGCTTTGCTGGAGCAACTCTTGGGTCGGAGTAACTGGCTAAAATGTTTTAAAATGTTTTAAAGGGTTCTAGTTTTGGTTCTTCTGTTTTGTTTTTGTCGGGTTGATGTTGGTGAAATGTTTAGCTGGGGGTGGCGGTTATTTTAATTAGGGTATAACTGTAAAATGTTTATTATTGTTGTTGTTATGGGTTTCTATTGATTTATTTGTTAGTTGCTCATATAGAGAATTTTGGTTTTTAATGTTTGATGCTTCGTTGTGTTTTTATATATGTTGTATATACAACATGTTGTATATAAAACATCTTTTGTCTGTTCCGAATCTCCTGCCAATCACTTTAATTGGATGGTCCTGAGCACTAGTATTACAAATGAGGCATCGAAAACAAAAAAACCACCTCTCTCTATTCACTGTCTCCACATTATACATAATTTTTATTAACTTTTATCACCACCACCCCTCTGTTGTCTTAAGAGGCTTAAGTGAGATTTCTTTCTTTTCTTTGACTTGATCTCTGCTTCTTAGTAGCACTTTTCTGCACCTTTTTCCTGCTCTGCAATATCCTTTTCCATACCATGTGGCCAAATCTGTGTGCAGTATTCTAAATGCAGCTGCACCATAGATTTGAGATGAGACTTGAAGATAAACAGTCTTCATTTCAAGCCCTTTCTTAGTGATCTCCAGCATAAAATGTTCACTAGCAGCACGATTGCCCCACAAATCCTGATCCTGCCTCCCTTTATAGTATTTGTTTTCTGGAACATTTCTTAAAGCTGCAAACACCCCTCCTGATGTGAACTAACAGAGCACAAACACATTATACAACATATGCTCCCCCATAATCAGCGCCGGATTTACGTATAAGCTAAACAAGCTACATCTTACGGGCCCCACTCTCTTGGGGGCTCTCAACTTTGATAAAATACATATTTTGTTATGTGCAAATGGCTTTAGATACCTATTAGGTCCATAAATTACCATATAGCATATATTCAACACAAAAAACCAGTGACAATTTGTTGTTGACAAAGGACAGCTGGACATATAAAGGGCCCCATTACCTTCAGTAGCTTAGGGCCTCATCAAACCTAAATCCGGCCCTGCCTGTAATGTCATCTCCCTTATGGGCTTTATCTGTAGGACAGAACATTATGGAACATGAGTGAGCATTCCCAGTAAAATATAGCTTTTGTGACTCCAAAAAGACTGGCATTTTCCTTTTGAAAGCAATCTTAAAGATAATACTGAGGAACACTTTGCAAATTGTGTTCTTTCCACTGATTAGTCCTATCATGTTCTGCTTATTTTTCTTTTCTTTTCAGAAAAAAACACCTGTAACAGAGGGGCGTTGCAAGCCTCAGAAATACTCTGACCACAGAGCTTTCCCCCCTTTTTTTTCCCTTTGCTAATCTCATGCAGAAGGTCATCTGCTGCATAGTTGGTAGTTTTTGAGAGTGGACTTCATTCTCTATGCAGGGAGCCCATTTTGTATAAGAGAATCCTCGCTGAGGAGTAAGTTACTGTTTGTTTGGCATTTCTAAACAAGATGTTTGTCTCATCAGGGAAGGATTTCTTCCCCTCTCCCTTGTTGTGCGATTATTGTGTTATTCGCTCAATAATTTCTGCAGCCTGCTAGCTGCCTTCCCACATCAGCTTCTGAACAGCAAGTGACTGCATTTCTCTTCATGAAAAGGATTTTTTTAATGGTCTCTGCCAGAAATAGCAGGAACTCAATGTCTTGTACATTTTTTTTCCTATTTTTTTTAATACAGGATGTGAGTCATTATCAACAGCAGGACACCTTAGGTGTTCCGAGCGCTCTGTGTCTTTTACAACATACGAGATGAAAAAGGAAAGATTGTTGTTGGAAAACAGCCCCCACCCCAATAGGCTTGCAAGGGGCAGCTTAAACCTTCCAAAATCCACTTGGCTCCATACTAACAACCACTCATATCATTTTCCGTTATTATTATTTTAATACACGACATTTCATTCTGAAGTGAAGTTGAAAATACAGAACTGCACACAAGAATACTAAGAGATCACTAAATAAGTGAAAACGCACACTATCGCTGCATTTGAAGCACATTTTATGTGTGACTGGCTCAAAAGGGCCTTCGGGGCATCTCTTTTCTGTTTATACATCCCATCATCTCTCCCCCCCCCCCTTGGACGGGGAAAATGGAATCACATTATCTTCTAATGATAGCGAAATATACTTTTATTTAGCATGCTGCATGCTCTCCTAAGGGTGGGGAAATGAGTTTCTTTGCAGTCAGTCCTTTAAATGTTTCGGATTGTTAAAGCAGTTGGTGGATTTGCTACGGGATGAATCACGGGAAGCCATGGAATCAATTAGTGGGGAACCTTTCACAATATATGAAGTACCAAAATGAAAAGGTCTTCAGATTGTTATCATTTAATTACATTGTGGTTTTGGCACTGTACTGCCAAATAAGAGCCAGCCTGATTTTATTTCTGCTTGGTGGATTCTTGCTGCTTTAATAGCATCTCATCTAATGCTTTTTTAATTACAAACTTATGCACGTATGGCTATATTATAACCAACAGTTAAATTCCAGAATACCTGAGATTTCTCAACCATTACGTATTCCGGATACTCACAAGTACTGGGGATTAATGTGCTGTTATATCCTTCAGAAATAGTTCAACTGTACTATTATCTTTCCATCACCATTAGCAGAGCGCTCGTTTATTACAGCTTAAACCTTTAACCTATATGTGTATGTGTTTATTTCCAAGTATCATTCCTAAGATACCTTTGCTTTCTTTCCCCCTCTTTTTTTAAAGAGAATTTTGTGATCACCTAAAAGGCAGGTCCTTTTAAAAACGATTCTTCTAGAAGACAAAGCCTATAATTCCAGAAGGAAACATTACAGAAACCATGGGATCAAATTGATTTCAAACTTTGATTTCACTGCTCTTTAAATGATAGCATATGATCTTAACAGCAGTTGTGGAAAAAGGTGAATTTCATGCTGGGAATCATTAGCAAACAAACACGAAACTCCCTATAAGATGGTGGCACATGATTTTGGTTTCAAGATGGAGGCGGCGGCTGAGAAATTGGGAGGGTGGGGAGAAGAATGCATTGGTTTGACGCATAAACCATCAAGCAGCTGCATGAAATACCTGCATCGCTTATTTCATGTTGGGAGGTGGAGCTGCTTAGAGAAAGCAAAGTGCATTGAGCAAGCAACAAATTCTGGAACAGACGGAGCAAAGTCAGCTACTTTCAGCTGACTTCTCAAAAATTCTCATTACAGAAATTTTCATCATTGCAAAGTACTTTTGGAATCTGAAGAGCCTATTGGCATAATCACATTTCTTTGTCCTGAATGGACTCCTCACTACCCAGAAGGAAAGCATCTCATAAAACTGTTCATAATAAACTGTTTTTTTATTAAAATTAAATAGCAGCCATTATGAGGGTCTATAAATCTAGCCAGTTGCCTTGACTTAGGGTGGAGGCCCTGTAAATCTGTGGCCCAGCTGAAGATAATTGGGCCATAATTCCTTTTTAAACAGCGTTTCCTGTGCCGCAAGCTTTCCCCTTTCACTCTTTTGTCTACTAAATGTGCCTGTATGCATATTCCTCATCAGTCCTACAGCCACGACCCAGGAACATTAGAATCCAATGTTGGCCCCGTTAGCAAGTGACATTGCTTCCTCCTCCAACCTCAACCCACCCAATAAATGCCCCAGAGGAACCCGGAGCCACAGCTGAACAAAACTCATGCAAAAAAAGTGAATTGGCACCTTCTAACTCGGAAGATGTATTGATGGCCACTGGTGTTTCCATGATGGCACTTGTTTTGAGCTGTTCTGGTTCAGTTTCACTCAAATTTCTGCGGCGATGTATAGACTCCAACCAGAAGCACTGGTTCACGCAATGGGCTGATTTAAGTGGTAGCAGTTGGCTGGATGTCAGGGACTGACTAGATGAGGAGTGTTGGAAGCCACCCGACCAAGATGCCTCCAGGGAAAGTGCAGGAGAGGACAGTCTGGACACAGGTTCAGACTGGTGGACAACTGGATACACCCCAGAGGGAGGAGAGGAGCTGGGAGATACTGGAGGGTGGGGAAGAGGGGCAACCAAGCAGATGCCCCAGCCCCTTGCAGAGACAGAAGTCAGACTTGGCACCAGATGACAATGTGTCTGCCGAAAGCCTGCTACTTCTTCCTCTCACTCCCAAAACAAGGCTTTTACTCCATGTAACAGAACAGAGAACAAGAGACAGGAAATGTCCCTCAGGGCTACCTGTAGGCAGAGGGAGGGATCTGACACCTAGAAAATAGTCTAGAAGAGGAGGAGCTAGCCACTTGATGAGCAACAGCTTACACGAAAGCATATCTCATGAGTTTCCATATATTCCTGTTTTGATTTTATAATAAAACAGTTAACTACAAGTTCGCTGTGTGACTTTGTCTCTCTCTCTCAACTTCGCTGAACTGTGCTAGGTCTCAGAGTTCAAGGCATGACATTAGGCATGAGCATATGCACAAAGAAACGTCAATTTGCCATTGGAAGAGGCAGAGGGAGAAGTGAGAAGCCGCCACTGCACGTATCTCTGTTTTGGTGGCTTGGGCAGGGCCATCGTTCAGCGGTAGAGCATGTCTCAGGTTATCTCCAATCAGAGGTATCTCCAGGTAGGGTTCCAAATGTGGAGAATTGGACTTGAAAGTGGGAAAAACGAGGACCTAAAATTGACACATTTGCCCATCTGTATGGGTGGTAAATTGCACAGCACACGTGAATGTGTGCTCAGAAGATTAATCACCATTGGTAGACCTTTGCTATTTGCCAGATTGCATTACTTGGCACTAAAAAAATTCACATGTTCATCTGGGCCTCATCAAACATTGCCTAGTCTAATTATGTGTACTTATGTGTGACACATGGGACGCAGGTGGCGCTGTGGGTTAAAGCCTCAGCACCTAGGACTTGCCGATCAAAAGGTCGGCGGTTCGAATCCCTGCGGCGGGGTGCGCTCCTGTCGTTCGGTCCCAGCGCCTGCCAACCTAGCAGTTCCAAAGCACCTTCGGGTGCAAGTAGATAAATAGGGACCGCTTACTAGCGGGAAGGTAAACGGTGTTCCGTGTGCTGCGCTGGCTCGCCAGATGCAGCGATGTCACGCTGGCCACGTGACCCGGAAGTGTCTGCGGACAGCACTGGCTCCCGGCCTATAGAGTGAGATGAGCGCACAACCCTAGAGTCTGGCAAGACTGGCCCGTACGGGCAGGGGTACCTTTACCCTTTATGTGTGACACAGTTCATAGGCAGAAGTGGAAGTTTTTGCAAATGTAGCAACAGGCATGCTATTTTCCTTCTGGATCAGGGTCATGATTTGGGATGACCAATCTGTGATCTCAGATGTCTGGCACACAAACTCAAAAAATTTGCACCCCACCTCTCATCATAAAAAAGATCACATTTTTACCAATAAAGTGCTGAGACTTTCATTTGCGGTACAATCACAATGAGCTCATAACAGTTCTGAATTATTATTTTTGCAAGAAGGAAGATTCAACATTTGAAAGGTTATATATGCCACATTTTTAAAGTTTTGCATCTTGGCTTTTGATTGGCATATGAGAAAAAAGGAATCTTTATCAACATATGGCACTATTATTACATTTTCCCTCTTTGTCAGAAGACATTAATCTATTAATTTGTTACCTAGGAACAAGCTCGGCTATGATTTTGAGAAGGGAGCTTGAATTAAAAACATTGGAATGGATCCAGATTAAGGCTCCAATCCTAACCCCATTTGCCTGGGAGTAATCCCTGTTGAATTCAATAGTTGCAAACAGAAGTGATCAGGACCGTGCTGCAAATTCCCATGCAGGTCTACTTTGAAGTCTGTTGAATTCAGTGGGGCTTACTCCTAGGAAAAGAGCATACAACAATGTAACAAGTAACAAACAATTCTTTTTAAAAACTGAAACAGAGGTATTCTACATGAAACCTTCAGGAAACTGAAAACAACTGCGCTGCGTATTTCATGTATAAAGCTGTATGTTAGGTCTTCAGTAAAGGTAAAAGGACCCCTGACCGTTAGGTCCAGTCACGGACGACTCTGGGGTTGCGGCGCTCATCTCGGTTTAGCAAGCCAAACTTTGCTGTTTTGAATACACATCCCCCCCCCCAAAAAAAACCAGGGTAAGTGGAGATGGTTTGTGTTACTTTCTTGCTTCTCTATTCCCACCCCCACTCCCCATCCCGACATCTCGCAGTCTGTTCTGACCCCAGATCTTTTGTACCAACAGTCTTTTAGCAGTTAGAATGCTAAAATACACAGTGGCGAAGCTTGATGCTCCAGTACCGGGGGGCGGAGAGCAGGCAGGGGCAGGGCTGGTGCGCATCCCAAGGGCATGGCGCGCCACCCACAGGGGCATGATGCGCGTACTGGGGGCGTGGCGTGCTGCCCAGTGCAGGTAGGGGAACAGCCGCAATGGCACCCCACCTGGATAGCGCTGCCGGTGGCGGTGCGCTCCCCCCGCACTCCTCTTCCTCCACCAGTGTGCAGTCATACCTCGGGTTACAGACACTTCAGGTTGCATTTTTTTTGGGTTACGGATGCGCTGAAACCCAGAAGTACTGGAACGGGTTATTTCTGGGTTTCGGCAGTCGCGCATGTGCAGAAGCGTTAAATTGCGCTTTGCACATGCGCAGAAGCGCCAAATCGCAACCTGCACGTGTGCAGATGCGGCGCTGCGGGTTGCGAACATGCCTCCCGCATGGATCAAGTTTGCAACCCGAGTGTCCACTGTATATACATGGCATGACACCAGAGCAACTCAGCCCATGGCTACAGAGTCAAGTTTTTGTGACCAACAGGCTTTCCTGCCATAACAACTCAGCCTTTGGTTAAGAATGTTTCAGAGGCTGCAGCTGTTTTCTTCCCTTTTTTACAAGTTTTTCTGGCTTTCATGAGCACATTGGGCAAGTGTCTATACTCCAGCATAATTTGGAAACATGAAATGAGAACAGAACCCACCCCGCAAGTAGAGCTGATGCAGATCTAAGAGTAGAAAAAGACTTAAGAGCACAAGCAGAACTTGTAATCCACCCACCCTCCAAGGAACTAAAAAATGCATGCATGAGATTCTCTGGCAGATTCCCCTTTCGAATGGGCCAGGCCCAAAAAAGCGTAAGTTCAAACTAGGGATGGGGGGGAAGAAATTTGATCCCGTTCACATTTAAATGTTAACTTGCAAAATTTACACTTTCCAAAATGTGTATGAGAACCGAAACACAGCCATCCTTTGGACGTGGCACTTCTCCAAGTTTTGCAAAGGAGTTCTTTAGCCAAGTAATGTGTAGAAAAATGCATACACTAGCATAGAACCTGCATATAAATGTGCATATGAGTGAAAGTATCAAGATCTGTTATGTTATATTGCACAGAGAGAGAAATGTGTATCAGGAGAAATTCACACCAAAATGCTGAATTTCAGGGCTCCCCCCCAAAAAAAAGAACTTATATGAAAACATGAAGAACTGATGATTAGAAGGCTAAGAAACTGAAATTGACAGATTTCCTCACCTTGACTTCAAAGGCAGAAGTACACTAGGCACCTCCAGCCCATTCAAGGAGTCTATTATAAGATACTTGCCAACATTATTTCAGAAGCTACCTTAAAAAAAAAACCTAATGAACTATGTGCATCAATAAATGAATCTGTCAAAGTGTTGTTGTTTTAACTGAATCATGGCACAATAAGTGATTTTTTTGATAGATCTTGCAATACAGTTTTGTACATCCAGAGACTAAACATTCAGGCTAGCAAAATAAATTCCTTCTGTGATAAATCCCTCTTGGATAACTGCACAAAACATAGAAATGACCAGTTCACCCTGAGTGGATAAATAGACTGCAAATAAAAGCGTGTCAAAACAACGGGTTTTTCTGCTGATCTGTATTTATCTAAACTAAAGCCATGTCTTCTCTCAGAGGAGGAATATGACTTGGCAATCTGAGCCAAGAAATACGTATATGTTATTGCTCCCTGAATACCTTCCTATACTGCGATATGAATCTTTATAGGTACAGCTGCACCAAATGTTCTCCCATTTAAATTTTTTAGTCACAGGTAGTGCTTTGGGATGGCGACTCTTTGCACCCAACACACTAAGTGTGAGAATGGTTGCCTTAAGAAACAAAACAAAACAAAACAAAACCATCTTTGCTGACATTGTTTGGAACATGACACTCTGGCAGTTCAATCAATCAATATCCTTTATTGGCACAGAAAAAGCGCATCGTATACATGGATCACAACACAGTTAACGAAACATAGTAGCAGATTCTCTTAGGATAAAACTGTCCAGACATTGTGAGGTACAAAAATGGCTCTTGGGACCTATGCTGATTTCATGGCGTCGCTCAAAAATCTTGCCACATTCTCCGCAACGTCATTACCACAGCAGTTCCAAACCTGCCTGGAAGGTTGTTTCCAGAAGATGGTGCTCAGGGACTTTTGCTCTGCAACACGTAATTTATTCTCTAGGGTTCTACAGAATTCTCCAACACTTCTCCTTCACCAGAGAGAGTGTGTGAAGGGGGAAGAGATATGGAAAAATGAAAGCAGCCAAACATAGCCACACATCCCTAAGTCTGAGTAGACATGCACAACATTGTGAGGGGAAAATAGCCAGTGGACTTGAGGGCAGAATAAGAGGATACCTGGAGTTGGGGTGAAGAGCTAGACATGCATCAGGCCAAGCAAAACTGTGGCATAGTAAAAATACATATATACCGTATTTTTTTGTGAATACCACGCCCCCATGTATAAGACATGTATAAGACTATTTTTGGGGACTCCAAACTGAGAAAATGGGGGGAGATTCTATCCATGTATAAGACGACCCACAATTTTGAACGTAGTTTTTAAATTAAAAAAACCTAATCTTATACACTGAAAAGTATAGTATATTGTAAGCGGTCTGTGATAAAGAGCTGTTATCGGGAATACAGTGGACAATGGAAAGTAGTCAAAAATGAAGGGAATGTCACATCTTGAGTTGAATCAACCTATCAAATTCTGATTGAAGAACACTCACCACAACCATCCTAAATACTGCATCTGAGCTTGATGCATATTCTAAGGGCTCTGGCACCAGACAGTTTTAACCCACACACAATGTCATCCTAGGAGTGCTGACAACTGATAAGTCTAACAGAATTGCATGTGGTTTGTTTTTTAATGTTAGCGTGCATTCAGAATCCCATCGTTCTCTAAAACGCTTGAGTCTGCTGTATTCTTGACTTGCAGCAAGACTTGTTTGTTTTAGTTATGTATTTATATGCCACCAATTCCAGTGTTAGAAACTGAAATATGAAAGCTAGGAGCTAAATGGCACCTTAAACCTAGTTTATGGGCACAGCAATGGAATGTCTAGGTGCACTTTTTTAATAACCAGAATACAAAGCTGAAAATGAATGAACTGCAGCTAAAATATTATGTTCGTTTTTCACATGGCCTAGTCCTTCCCCTGCCCACCCCCCTAATATTCTTAAGAAGGTCTCTTCTCCAGTCTTCAGAGAGTAGCTGGAAGTGGGGAGGCAGAAAAAGGGTCCTCCTTTCCTTCCACTCTGCAGTTTTAATCTGAATTCTCAGGTGCAGTATTGCGCCCAGAGCTCAGAAAGTGTTCGCACTAATGAAATTCCCTGTCGCAAAATGCGTCTAGAACATTGGGAGTTTGGAACCCTGACCAAGTCATATAATATAACAAGGTGGTGTATGGGGATATATTTACAATAAAATATATGATTCATCAGTAGCTTGGACGCATCCCATGAATTTGATAAAATTATTCATTTGCTCTGTATTACACAAAAATGGTTTTCTTTCTTCACTGGAAAATGATGTGAGCAGAGCACCCTCTGGTGTCCTGTCACTGGTACTATGTAATATAGAAGATGCACCTTCCAGCAAGATGCAACAGCTTAGATAAACTCTTAGCTGACATCCGCAAAATGTACCGTATTTTTCGCTCTATAAGGTGCACCAGACCACAAGACGCACCTAGTTTTTGGAGGAGGAAAACAAGAAAAAAAATATTCTGAATCTCAGAAGGCAGAACAGCAAGAGGGATCGCTGCGCAGTGAAAGCAGCGACCCCTCTTGCTGTTCTGGCTTCTGGGATAGCTGCGCAGCATGCATTCGCTCCATAAGACGCACACACATTTCCCCTTACTTTTTAGGAGGGAAAAAGTGAGTCTTATAGAGCAAAAAATACGGTATTTATCATCTTTATTTCAAGAAAGAGAGAAGGACGGGGGCGGAGGGAGATGCAGAATAACCTTCTTGTTTGCTTGCTTAATGTCTGGTATACCCCTGGAGAGAGAGAGAGAGAAATCTCTCATGCTTTGCAAAAGAACACCCTACAATTATCACTTCAGAAGAAACACATAAATCCAAATAGCAAGAGAAAAACAGATGGGTCAACAGTAAGGAGCTCCTGGGTCTTCAAATTCTCTGGGACTGGCTATAATTATTATACCTTAAAATGCTCCTATAAGCATGCAAGACACATTAACAGATCATTAACAAGGAATGTATTTTTCTCAAAGGTCTCTTGTATGCAAAACTCATTTTAATAGGAAGTATCTATGCACCAAATGAAAACAGATGGTCCTTCTTTGCTGAATCTTTTCCACGGGGCTTTTCTAAACTTGTTGTTTTGCACACTGGGACTCAACTGCACGCCAGCAAATTCAGGTTGTACAGTTAAAGGGGGCTTGGTGCTCATGTGAAACAACCCCACCTATGAAAAAAATATCAACTTTTTGCAGCAAGGAAATGCATTGGAAAGTGTGGGATAGCAACTGCTTGATGCAACATTGTATAACCACCCCTGCAAACAATACACAATGAACAGTCAACATCCCATGACCTCCCTTCAAACTTTGTGCGAACAAATCAGGATGAATGCTTGACAAACAGCTCTTCTGAAAGTGACCATACATCACAAAATAATAAATACAGTCATATCTTGTTTCTTGAACGCCTTGGTACTCAGACATTTTGGCTCCCAAATGCTGCAACCCCAGAAGTGAGAGTTCCAGTTTGCAAATCAATTTTGCAAGCCGAACGTCCAACGGGGCTTCCGCAGCTTGTGATTGACTGCAGGAGCTTCCTGCAGCCATTCAGAAGCCGCACTTTGGTTTCCAAATATTTTGGAAATTGAACGTACTTCCAGAACAGATTCCATTCGACTTCCAAGGTACAACTGGATCCAACTTGTGGGAGAGAAGGAACTTGAAATGTGTTCCAAATCAGGGGTGGGCAAACTTCTGGTTTCTGGAATCTTTGTGTTTAAATCAAAGCCTCAAAACCCACCCATCAGGGCCTTGTGCAATAATAATAATAATAATAATAATAATAATAATAATAATAATAATAATAATAATAATTTTATTATTTCTACCCCACCCATCTGTCTGGGTTTCCCCAGCCACTCTGGGCAGCTTTCAACAGAACACTAAAAACAGAGTAAAACTTCAAACATTAAAAACTTCCCTAAACAGAGCTGCCTTCAGATGTCTTCTAAAAGTTGAATATTTGTTTATTTCCTTGACATCTGATGGGAGGGCGCTACTACCGAGAAGGCCCTCTGCCTGGCATACACTTAGAATTAAAGAAACATAAATGGAATAATTTGTTTTAAATCACCAAACCGAACTCACAGTCCTTTCCACAATTATTATTTTTTTAAATCTGCTTTGGGCTACCCCACCTGCCTTGCTATTTTAATTTCATCCAGAGAGAGGGTCCTTTTGTCGTTGCTGTTGATAAGCAGCCAGGAGTCAGAAATGCCTGACCATCTCTGGGAAAATTCCCAGCAATATCCCTGCTGCCAACCCATGTTTTAGATGACAACTTAGATCAGGAATGGTGTTGCTGACTCCATCTCCCATCATCCCTGACCTCTGGCCATGCTGGCTGCGACTGATGGGAGTCCAGCAACTTCTAGCCTTCACGAAATAATGACAACTGCATGTGCTGCAATTCCAGTGAAATTTCCAGGACAGCCTGAATGCACAAGAACATAAGAACAGTTCTCCTTCATCAGGCTATTCACCAATGCTATTCTAGGCTGCATCAACAGAAGTATAGTGTCCAGATCAAGGGAAGAAAGAGTACTACTCTATTCTGCCTTGGTCAGACCACACCTGCAACACAATTTAAGAAGGATGTTGACAAGGTGTGCAGAGGAGGGCAACCAAGATGATCAAGGATCTGGAAACTAAGCCTTAGGATGAATGGTTCAGGGAATTTTTAGCCTGGAGAAGAGGAGACAGATAGGAGATAGCCATCTTCAAATATCTTAAGGGCTGTCACGTGGAAGATGGAGCAAACTTGTTTTCTCCTGCTCTGGGGGGCAGGACTTGAACCCATGGCTTCAAGTTGCAAGAAAAGAGATTGCGACTCAACATCAGGAAGTACTTTCTGACAGTAAGAGCTTTCTTTGGAGCTTTTTTAAGCAGAAGATGGGTGGCCATCTGTCCTGGATGCTTTAGCTGAGATTCCTGCATTGCAGGGCAGTGGTCTAGATTCTATGATTCCAGGCCAGTGGCCCACCTAGTCCAGAAATCTGCTCATAGATGCCTATGAGAATCCCACAAGCTGGACATAAAGGCAGCAACAGCCTGTAGTTTCCGGCAACTTCTGGTACCAAAGGCTATTTCACGAATCCTTTGCCTCACTGCACAGCTTGGGTGCTGTTGCAAGGAGAAAAGCAGGAAACCTCCACAGCAGAGCTTTCCAAACTTTTCCTGTTGGTGACACGCTTTTTAGACATTTCACAACACAGTAATTCATTTTTACTAGCAAACTGAAAGTTAAACTAACCCCTTTCCAGCCCCAGGAGGAGCGCACGGAGCATTTGCACGACACACCTACACACTGCAGCCGCACAGTTTGGAAAGCTCTGCCCTACAGCCATGTAAAGTCCATGAGGTGAGATGCACAGCTGAAATGCCTGGGAGGGTCACTTCTCAGGTGCGGCTGCAAGAGACAGGGGGAGAGGATGGCTGGAGTATGATGTCGGATTCCCATCAGCCCCAGCCAGCATGGCCAATGGTCAGAGACAATGGGAGCACCTGAGAGAGTCGGGCAACATCTGGTGGGCACCAGGTTGGAGAAGCCTGGAGGAAGGTTTCCCTCCCTGGGCTGGGCTCCTACATGTATTGTAAAAAAAGCTCTGTTAAGGGTCTGGGAAAAGGCAAAGGGACCCCTGACCATTAGGTCCAGTTGTGGCCGACTCTGGGGTTGTGGCGCTCATCTCGCTTTACTGGCCAAGGAAGCCGGCATACAGCTTCCAGGTCATGTGGCCAGCATGACTAAGCCGCTTCTGGCAAACCAGAGCAGTGCACGGAAACGCCGTTTACCTTCCCGCCAGAGCAGTACCTATTTATCTACTTGCACTTTGATGTGCTTTCGAACTGCTAGGTTGGCAGGAGCAGGGACCGAGTAACGGGAGCTCACACAGTCGTGGGGATTCGAACCACCAACCTTCTGATCAGCAAGTCCTAGGCTCTGTGGTTCCAAATTTATAATCCGTTGGCCCTGCCAACTTCATCTTGGGGTATGATGAGCAGCAACGTGTGACGCTAGGAGGTGAGGTCAAATGACCAGAAACCCTCCATGTCTTCCACCCATTAGATGACCCTCGTGGTCCCTTCCAACTCTACAATTCTATAATCTATGATCCATCTAATCTGGCAGCTTTTGCTAGTAAAGAGTGAACCAGACTTTGCCCCAGATTGGTAAGAAACACACACAAACAAACCCACCCAGAAGGTCACCCACTACCGAGATGCCTGTGTCTAAAACGGTGCCTCAAACCCATCCCCCCCCCAATACTTTGTTGCATTGCTGGATTGGGCCTGCCCTCTACAGAATCAAAGAACTGTAGAGTTGGAAGGACATCTCGCCCAAGCTCCTGCAATGTCCTGCAGGCTTCCTGAAACAACTCTTGAAATGCAAAGTCGGTCCCACACAGTTCAGTTGGGCTTAATCCAAAGTGAGTGCGTCTTATAAGGGATGAGCAACTTATGGGATGCTCCTGGACTGCATGGCTCTGCCAAGGGGAGCCAGAGTTCAATGGAATAACTGTTGTAGAGCAAAACAAAAAAAATTCCTTCCAGTAGCACCTTAAAGACCAACTAAGTTAGTTCTTGGTATGAGCTTTCGTGTGCATGCACACTTCTTCAGATACACACGAAAGCTCATACCAAGAACTAACTTAGTTGGTCTTTAAGGTGCTACTGGAAGGAATTTTTTTTGTTTTGACTATGGCAGACCAACACGGCTACCCATCTGTAACTGTTGTAGAGCAGGAGACTCTGAATCTCAGGGTAGTGGGTTTGAGCCCCATCTTGGGCAGAAAAAATCCTGCATTACAGGGGATTGGAGTAGATGACCCCTGTGGTTGAGTGAAACTGTGAATCTCAGGGTCGTGGGTTCAAGTCCCATGTGGGGTGGGAAAATTCCTGCATTGCTGGGGGTTGGAATGGATAACCCTTGTGGTCCCTATATGACATGGGGGGGCGAGAGAGCGCGCTGAAAGGTTTATTCCCCGCGCACCTCGTCTGCAGCTGCGCCTGCCAACGTTAAGAAGCGCCGGGAGGGTGGAAGACGAGGCTCCCCCCCCCCAGCCCCCGTCTGCCCGATCTCTGTTTCAGGGCAGGCCTAGAAGAGGAGCGCCAAGAGCGCGCGTCCGGAATACGGCGTCACCTCTAGTCCCGCCAAGGCGCCTCCACCCCCGGCCAGGCGGCTGAGCGCTTCCCCCGGGGCGCCGGGGCTGCCGGAGCTGCGGCCACGTCAGCCTTGCGCCCCGCCCGCCTTCCCGCCGCCTCCGGTTGCGAGCCGGATCCTCCGCGCCTCTCGCGCTTCCCTCTTCCTCCGGCGCAGGCCTGCCTGCCTGCTGCCTGCCTGCCTGCCTGCTCCACGGCTCCTGCTCCGCGCCGGCCAGCGGAGGGAAGGACCCCCAGCTCCGCCACCCGGTAAGGCTCCGGAGAGGCCCCCAGCGCAGAGAAAGCGGACGGAGGACCAGGGACGGGGAAGGAAGCGCTTTTCTCGACGCCTCCTTCCTTCCGTCCTTCTCTCCCAAGCAACATCCCATTGGTGTTCCAAGAGCTTGCTGCGCCGCCCCAAAACTTCAGGGATTGCATTCCTTATGCAGGCACCTTTTCCTTTGTCACCCGGGGCATCTTCTGGGCTCTCATGGCCGCACATATTTGGCTACCACCCCCATCTGTAGTCCCGTACTCTTTCTTCCTCCTTCCCTCTTTTCTTTTCTTTCTTTCTTTCCCTCGCTCAGTGGATTCCCTTTCCTCTGCCTCTTCTCCCCGGACCCCAGTGTGTTTCCTTGCTTTAAAATAGTTACCTGGTAAGTAGAGGGCACTTAGAAATGGAGGTGGAAGGGATACAATGGAAGACATCACCAACCATAGAATTCTAGAGTTGGAAGGGATTTTGAGGGTCCTGTAGTCCAACCCCCTGCAATGCTAAAGCATCCACGGCAGATGGCCATCCGACCTCTGCTTGAAAACCTCCAAGGAAGGAGAGACCTTGCACTGGCAAACTGTCATGAATATGATGTTTTTTTCTTGTTATTAATATTACTATTATTATTATTTGTACCCCATCCATCAGACTGGGTTGCTCCAGCCACTCTGGGCAGCTTCCCACATATAATAAAACATTAAACATTTTTTTAAACTTCACATGTCTTCTAAAGGTTGTATATCAAGCTTGCAGCCTTCTTCACTTTGAAACCTCACAGCAGCTCCTGACATAGTTTTTCAGAGGGTGTTGCGTCCGGCCAAGTTCATCCGATAGCTGCAGCTTTCATTTCAGACTGTGCAGAACCTGCTCTGCCGTTCCTCCAAGGAGCTGGAGAAGGCCTGGGTTAGACTGGCTCAGTTGGTAGAGCGCCAGACTCTTATTAAAATCTCAGGGTTGTGGGTTTGAGTCAAAAGATCCCTGCATTGCAGGCAGTCAGAGCCAGTGTAGTGTAGTGGTTAAGAGCAGTGGACTCATAATCTGGTGAACTGGGTTCGCGCCTCCGCTCCTCCACATGCAGCTGCTGGGTGACCTTGGGCTAGTCACACTTCTCTGAAGTCTCTCAGCCTCACTCACCTCACAGAGTGTTTGTTGTGGGGGAGGAAGGGAAAGGAGAATGTTAGCCACTTTGAGACTCCTTTGGGCAGTGATAAAGCAGGATATCAAATCCAAACTCTTCCTCCTCTTCTTCTTCTTCTTCTTCTTCTTCTTCTTCTTCTTCTTCTTGTGGTCCCATTCGGTTCTACAATTCTATAATTCTGTAAGGTGGTGTGCATGGCATATGTTATGAGGATAACAACCCTCTGAAGCTGAGAGATGTGGGGGGCTGGTCCAGGGTCACCAAGTCGGTGAGCTTTGGGGCTCGAGTGGGGATTTGAACCCAGGTCCTAGGGCAAAACTCTGCCTGCTGCACCACACTGGCTGTTGTGCATAGAACCCCTTTGCACAGCCATTGAATGTTCAGCCAGCAGCAGGCTGGGCATTGAGTGTGACCCTCTCATGCGTTCTTTCAGCTCACCCAGCGATCCCCCTTCCCTCCTTAGATCAAATGCAGTTAGGGCTGTAGGATTATCTCCCCCGTCCCCAAAGGCACACCCTTTGAGCTTATTTTCAGTTATTTCGCTTCACTTATTCCTCACCTGGCTTCCCATAATAGAATTCAAGGTGGCGCTCACAAAGTGCTCAGGTGGCCTCCCACACCATAAACTGGGAGTGGATAGTTTTACAATGGTTCTTTTATTGCTCCTGTATTCTTCCTGTCATTTTAATTATTATTATTATTATTTCATTTTGCTCTCTCAGATTCCTTCAGTACCTGCTTCTTTCCACTCCTCCTTTCTTCCCTCACCAGGATTTTCTCCCCCCCCCCCCAATGACCCAAGCCTAAATGGTCATTTCCTTGCAATCACCTCCTCCTCTGGGCTTAAAATGGTAGGATTACTGTCTTTACTATTGGCTGTGCTTTTTAATAGCAGAAATCAACAAGCGGTGGTTGTGGTTGTTTTTGGATTCTACCCTTGGAAAAGCTTTGCTTTTTATGTTGTCCTGTCTGAAGCATAAATCTGGCCAGCACAGGTGCTCCCAAGGGGATTGTATTGGGGAAGAACATGAGAAGAGCCTGTTGGATCAGGCCAATGGCCTGTCTAAGTAGAGCATCCTATTCTTAAGAAACCAACCAGGTGCCTGTGGGAAGCTGCAAGCAGGATTCGAACACAGGACAACTCTCCCCCACTGTAGTTTCCAGCAACTGGTATTGAGAGTATTACTGCCTCTGACCAAGGTGACAAAGCATAAACATCATAGCTTGTAGCCACTGATAGCTTTACCCTCCATGGATTTCCAATGAGCCATGCAAGTTGCTTATTGTTGACAGATACCTACATCTGTAGCAAGAAAGTAACAATTGCCAAAGGCAAATGTTGCATATTTTCTAGGTTTTAGGAAACAACACGTTAAGGCAGCCTTTTAAATAGTTCCACAATGTTACCACCGTAGTTCATTCGCCTGCATGCAATATCCTTGCCACCTGTTTATGCATTTTTAATTCCAATAATATTTATAAACTGCCAACTCTTTAACAAAGTACCAAGGCAGTGCACAGTAAAACCACCTAAACGTAATAAAGCTATAAAACTGTATAATATAGAAGTAATGCCCAACACTGAATCAAATTAATGCTTGACCAAACTACCAGGCTAGTACTTAAATACAAAATGAATTTAATGTGCTTTAAAAACTCTTAATGTAAAATGTCGACAGTCTTCTATCCCATTTCCTTCCCTCCCAGAAACAATTTATTACTCTGGAAGCGGCCTTGTAACAGGAGTAGGATATTTGTTACGTAGTTAAAGATTAAGGTCACACTGATTTCAAGATATAAATATGTGGAACAAAAGGTGAAGATCATAAGACTACATTTGTGGATATCCAAGAAACATTTAGTGTCCCTCAGTGATTACCAGTGAGTAGGAATATCACCAGTTGCCACCACATGCCCATATGCCTTTAATAGCAGTATACGAAACGAGTCCTTTGTAAACGAAAGGCTCTTTACTACCTAGGAAATGAGATTTCACAAAACGAAACTGCGTTCATCTGCAAGTGTCACTGTGAAGTGACTAGGCCTCTGCATTTACCGGATAGCACAGACCATCTGAAAACTTCTGTCTTCCTTTTAGGCGCTGTCTCTTTGAAGAACCCAAGTGGGCTGCCTCTGGACCATGACAGCAAACATCCTATGAGCAGCTTTTTCAGAAATATATTCAGTTATTTGGCTACGGCATTGTGAATTGTATTGGTCTCTGACGCTTGCCTCGCTCAAGCACTCAACATGGAGCCATTGTTACCCAGAGGAAAGTGCCACACAGACTTGAAAAGACTCTTCTTGCTGTCACTAGTGTTAGCATATCTGATAGCTTTGGTTTCTCCGGATCAAGACTACTACGGTTTACTCGGAATATCCAAAGAAGCAACAAGTAGAGAAATAAGGCAGGCTTTCAAAAAATTAGCGTTGAAGTTGCATCCTGATAAGAATCAGGTAGGTTGCCTGTCATGGAAAGACTTTTTTCAATTAGCCAAGAACATTTCAAGATTGAAATGTGTTGAATTGCAATGTTTGTTTATTTGTTTGGTAAACGAACACTAGGAAGTTTTTCTCTCTTACAGAATGATCCGGAGGCCCACGAAAACTTCCTGAAAATAAACAGAGCATACGAAGTGCTGAAAGACGAAGATCTGCGAAAGAAATATGACAAATACGGAGAGAAAGGTCTGGACGACCAGCAGCAAGGAGGCAGATATGAGAGCTGGCACTACTATCGCTACGATTTTGGTAAGATAACACGCTTGTGAGTGGGGCGCAATTGTTTCGTGCTGTTTTCCCTGCCCGGAATTAGCATAGCTTTGAAAGTACATGGTAGCCAGGCTGGCACACAGTTAAAAGAGCCAACGAGGACTTAACTCTGTATTGGCCTGTGGCCGCTGCAAGGAGGTACACAGTGTGTCCTTGGCTTTCTTAATTAGTCTGATTCTTAGGGACAGGACAGCCTTTATTCCATTCTTTTGCTAAGTGCCCTTTAGAGTTGGTTCTTGTTCCTACCCCTTAACGAGACTCAACCAACACCTTTTTTACTCAACAGCTTCTCAGAGCAGGAAACTGTAACTAGTTATCCTCATGCTCGCTTAAAATTGATTTTTAATGTTTTGAAGCTGTCATGGCTAGTCAGCTGGCAACCCTTGAGCACTAGCCAGCCTGCAGGATTAGGGTACAGTGGTACCTTGGGTTACATATGCTTCAGGTTACATACACTTCAGGTTACAGACTCCGCTAACCCAGAAATATTACCTCGGGTTAAGAACTTTGCTTCAGGATGAGAACAGAAATCGTGCTCCGGTGGCATGGGAGGCCCTGTTAGCTAAAGTGGTGCTTCAGGTTAAGAATAGTTTCAGGTTGAGAATGGACCTCCGGAACGAATTAAGTACGTAACCAGAGATACCACTGTATTAATATTTTATCGGTTTCAAATATAAAGAAATAAAGCGATGCAAAGGGAGGAAAAGAGCAGAAAAAGGCCCAAAAATGTGTAGAAAGAAGCAACCTATGAATATATGAAAATATATGAAAAATACCCTAAACCATACATTCTTATATAAATTTGATGTTGTTATCCTGATGTTATTATACAGTGGTTTTCAATCAGTGTGGCGTTGCACTCTGGGGTGTGTTGAATGATATCCAGGGATACCACGGGCAACACTGGTCTCTGTTCCTCTTTCCTTCCCTCCCTCTTCTGACGCCCTCTCACGTCTCTGCCTCCCAAAGGCTTGCACAGCTGTTTGTTGCAGCAGCCCTGGCTACAAGCTCCCCAGACGAATGCTGTCTCTGGGGTTGGCCAGGAGGTGCTCCCCAGGCCCCTGTGGGGCAGTGTGAGGAGGCACCTCTCTTTGGGGCACGGGGTGCAGCTCAGAGACCAGGGGGGGCAGCTGCAGCTGCCCAGAGGACTCCCAAGGAGAGAGGAGAAGAGAGGAGGCTGAGGGCACCCTCCACAAGGTAGGGGTGAGGAGCTGCCACCTCTGCAGGCAAGGGGTGACATAACTAGGCTCCTGAGCCCTACAGGGGTGCTGCAGAAAGAGTGTAGTTGGTCAATGGAGCCGTGGACCCAAAAAGGTTGAAAACCTCTGTCCTAACACATATGGAAATATTAATGGCCTACTACATTTTGTATAAACTCATTTCAAATATTGCCATATTTATCCAAACAAAGTCTATGTCTGTAAGCAGTCCGTTCATAAGCTGCTGGTGTTATCATGTAGTCAATCCATTTATTAAAGTGGACCATACCTTTATTCTTCCAGTTCATCAATATCAGTCTCTTGGCTACCATTAGAGCGCATAGAATCCATTTTCGTTGCCCCGTTGTTAACTCCCATACAATAGATATATCATTCAGAATAATGTTCTCTTCTGAAAATTTTAGCTTTTTCTGGACAGTCATAATTATACAATCCCACACTTTCTCCCCAAAATTAGTAAATATAGTCTTGCAGCCACCTCACGTAGGTAGGCTTCAAGAAAAATGAATTTAGCTGAATCAATTGCTGAGCAGCTGTGACCAGAATAAGAGGGTCTTATTCTGAATACTGCACCTTTTTGTATAGTTTTATGCTGTGAAAGCCCCTTCACTCGCCAGCACGAAATTCCTTCTCACCATTTGCTATCTGGTGCAATCCAAGTTTATGTACAATGACGTAGCAAATGCCATTTTATTATTCAAATGCCCTTGTTGTTGTTTTTGAATGCTCATGGGGTGTTTCTTTGCCAGGTATTTATGATGATGATCCTGAAATTATAACGCTGGACAGAGGAGAATTTGGTAAGTCATGATGTTCACGTGGTTTCCAGGCACTTTTAAATTTATTCAGAGTGCATAATTGCGCCACCTCATCCTTTCCTGGGGAAAAACGTTACGTGGATTGCAAAATGTCAACCAGAGTGACTATGAGAGCTCGGTGTTCAAAGGCAGCGTTTTATTTCTTCCCTGTGAGTCATTTGTCTGTAGAAACTTTACAGCACTCATTGCCTCAGTCTCTGTGGAAAGCGAGCAACACCTTGACAAAAAGGGGAAATTATTCCTGCTTTTTTTTCTGAAGTTCCGCTCTGCCGTCTTTACAGAAATTTCCTTTAAGAAAGATTAGTGGTCCAAACAAAGCACTTGAGTTATTTCCACTTACCAGTTGTTCTGCTTTTCTTACTTAAGATATATTTTGAATAGGTTTTCTCAGTGGAGACCACTTTACTAATTTGGGCTTGGGGGTTAACTGTATCATGATCCTACATTTGGTTATTGTTTTTTTAAAGAGAAAATTCGGACTTTGATAACTTAGTTCTCCTCCTCAGGAAAAAACTCACAGATAACTAAACATCGGTTACGTGTTTGCATTTCCTGTTCGTGTTTGACCAGGGTTATTTGCAGAATTGAATGTGTTTGCCTAGCATGATAACAACACACTTGTGCACACAGTGAGAGTTTCCCCACCCCTGGTATTTGAGCAGTTGACAGATTTTATGCTTTTTACATTCTCTGTATTTCACGGTCATCCAGCATCTCATCTGGCCTAAGTGATAATGTTGAAACCGAATAGGCCCTTTTTTATAAATAACAATAGCAGTGGCAATTTTTTTGCTAAAAGCGGCTTTTGGCTGGTATTTCATTCCTTCGTTCATTCAGTTATTATCATTTTGCCCTGCCCTTTCTCCAAGGAATCCAGGCAGCCCAGTTTCACCCTTTCCTTACAGCAGCCTACACTGCTCTAGCTCATTGCACTAAAACAGGGATGAGGAGCCTTTTAAGGGCCACGTTCTCTCAGGGGAAAGAAGTTGGGGGCCGCATACCAGCAGTCGTCAGGGCCCAACCCAAAAAGGGGGTGTGGCCCAAGCCAAAAGTGGGTGGCGGTTCCCCTTTTTCTATCCGTCCAACCAACCATTCTCTCTCTCACACACACCTCCTTCCCAGCCTGTCTCTCTCTGGGACCTCCAGACTGAACTTACCCCCAACCTCTCTCCCCATCCATTCATCTGCCATTCATACTCTCTCCCCTCTTTCTCACAGACACCCCTCTGCCAGCCTCAGCAGCTTTCCTCTTGGCAGTGGAAGGGGTGAGGGAATTCAGCAGCATGGGGTCATTTGAGGTGGGCTTAGGGGGTGAAATGTACCTGTTCGTTGACAATATCAATGCTGCTTCTTTTTCCCCTTCCTTACCTCTGTTCGTCTCTGCCACAAACAGACCATGCTATGCATTTGGTGAAATGGATTTTAAGGCACAAGTACATCCACACTCAAAAGATGGGTTAAATTGGCACGGTTATATGTGGCGGAACTGTTCCTTCGTTGCCAGGCAACTGGAAACTGAGTACGGCAGTCATTTCCCTGTGCATGACTTACTCAGCTCTCTGCGGTTTTAAGGACCAGGATTCCTCACACTCCCAAGTTCTCCTCTGCAGAGGCAGTTTTGTTATGCCCCTTTTAGGGGTAGGGAGAAGAGCCCTTTCAACAATGTCCACCCCTTTGAAATGTTGGCCTTTTTTTGGGATGCCCTCTTCAGACAGAGTTTTCTGCCAGCATTCATGTTACATAAAAACACATCAAAAGTCTGGGTTTACAAGTAGCTAGCTCAAGGGGTGCCCAAATGATGCCCATGTGTGTCCCATTGTGCCCACCACAACCTGCTCTTGCACCTATGAACGGTATCAGGGACTCACCGCTCAAAAATTGGTGAGAGACTCTTGGCTCTTTCTTCTCAGTTCCTGTTTGCACTGGCTTGGCCCCTGCTGCATGCCTCTGTGGCAGCCATTTTACATTATGCCACAGCCCCACAGCAGCCATTTTGTGACTGTCACACAAAATGTATTGCAATGGAGGAAATATGGTTTAAGATTATGCTTAATGATTTATATGGATTGATAAAGGAAGATTAATTTCATTTGATTAATTGGGAAAATAGGTAAACGTCTGGACAGGAATTGAACATGCACAGTTGATGGAAATGGGAATGGATGGGAAAGTATGAGAAATTAAGAAAAAATATTTTTCTGTAAGCAGCAAAGGAGGGAGGGAAAATAACCACCTTGAAAGGGGGTGGAAAGTCAATTTTAAAATTTGTGTTAAATTGGAATTAATTTGTTGTTAATTTGTTTTTTTAAAAATGGAAAACTAATGAAAATTATTGGGCAGAATTTTGACCCTTTTAAATATTGTTATTCTAGATGCTGCTGTTACTTCGGGAGAATTGTGGTTTATCAATTTCTATTCCCCTCGATGCTCCCATTGCCATGATTTAGCACCGACGGTAGGTATAGGTCAGCCCATGCATGCTGCTTTTGAATGCATACCCTGGTTTCCTTGGGCAGAGACCTTCGTGGGGAAAGGGGAAGATTCTTACCACAGCATGAGAGTTGAAGGGTATGCGAGAGCTGTATTATTTTCTTGCCATTGACCAATCTGTGGCTCTATCACTAATGGTTGCAGCCTGGTCTCCCATTCTGTGCAAGCATAGACACGTCTTCACATTTTGGCAAGACTACAGGACATTGGCATCCACATTGGCCATCCTTAGGGTCATCGGAACCTGCCTTCTACTCAACCAAACCATGGGTCTGTCTACCTTAGTATTGTCTACATTGACTGGTAGAGGCTCTCCAGGGTTTCAGACAGGGGACAGGATTCCCAGTCCTACCTGGAGATGTTGGGGATTTGGGCCTTCTGCATGCAAAGCAGATGTTTCTACCACTGAGCTACAGCCCTTTTCAACATGCTCTGCAAGGAGTTGAACCAGAGATTCCCCACTGACATGGAAAACATGAGGGCGGAAAGAATGAGATCCTGCAGGGATAATCAGAATGGTGGGCACGATGGCATTGACCTTCAACTTGGGTTGGGTTCTTAACTATTGTGATTGTGCTGGTAAACAAGCATTTTTAAATTCTCTTGGGAGAATTTCAAAAACGAATCACGTTTTTTGGTAGAAAAAATAACCTAGGCTCTCGCTTTCTTCCCCCCACCCCCCAAATCAACTTGAAGTGGAGAGAATTTGCTAAAGAAATGGATGGATTAATACGTATCGGAGCCGTCAACTGTGGCGATAACAGAATGCTTTGCCGGAATAAAGGAATCAATAGCTACCCAAGCTTGTATGTGTTTAAAACTGGAATGGTAAGTAAGCAAATATTTGTACTCCTCTTGGGGAAGTACAGGAGTCCCAGTCCATTGAAGATTTTTTTATTTTATTTTTTTTGAGAACCCCAACTTATTTCAGATTTAGGGACAGCCACCCATGAGGCCAAACATAGTAAGTTCTAATAGGACGACCTTAGAAAGCAGCGTTGCCCAGAGAAAACGTTAGCACCAAAAACCTGGACAGGAATGGCTCTAGGGCAGTATGCTTTCTGAATCCTTTTAATAATTATGGTGTTTTTGTTGCGGGGGGGGGGGTGGACAGGCAGGGATGCTCTGTAGATATTACATACATTTTTACACCTAAGAGCTAAGGTTAGATTCCCAGATTTTCAAAGTATAATTTGAAGGACGTTGGGACTCTGACTGGTTGTTTGGATGGATGGATGCATGATGTAATTCAGTGTGTTAAGTATTGGCTAATACATAAATTGCATTATTGGTTTAAAATGAGATGTGTTTCTCTTGCAGAACCCAGTGAAATATTTTGGAGACAGGTCCAAGGAGAGCTTAATGAGTTTTGCCATGCAGTTTGTCACAAGCACAGTGACAGAATTATGGGCAGGTAAGCTGCTGATTTAATGTCAAATTGCTTTTAATTTTGCGCATATTTCAAACCCTGTAATGCCAATAGTGGGCAACAGATAAGTTAACCTAAACCTCTCTCAATCAGATCTTAAGAAAAGTGTAGAAAGGATCAATGTCATGCAACAAGTAGTTAATGCTAAGTAAAGTTTTTGAATGAACGAAAACAGGTGCATATCCCCTAAATGGCTGAGGCAACCCAGCCAGAGGGGCGGGGTATAAAAAATTGAATTAAAATATGGAATTATTTGTTTTCTGTTTTTCAGGAAATTTTGTCAGTGCTGTTCAAACTGCATTTGCTTCTGGTGTTGGCTGGTTAATAACTTTTTGTGCTGAGCAAGGAGGTGAATATATACATGTGTACCTTTTTCAGCTATTAATACCTAAATTTATGCTTGGTTGCTAGCCTGCTGTGCCCCATTTCCTATTGAGATTGTTAAAACACATCCTCTTTTCTCTATGCTAGTTGATAGAGCTTATCTTTCAGAAGCATAGATATGTTCCTGGCTGCCTCTGGAGGTTCCCTCAGTCTCATCAGGACCTGCCCTACCATTAGGCAGACTCGAGCAAGCAGCAGATGTTGCAAGGCAGGGGTAGCAACAAAGTATTGGGGAGGGAGGTGTCTATGCCTTACAGCTCACCTATCTTGGTGCCCTCAGGCGCCATGCAGGATGCTGCCCCTTTGTCAGGCTCGAAGTGAGAGTCATCTGTCAAGTCTGTTTGGCTGGTGTAATTAGGGAGCCGCCATCTTGTCATTTGCCTCAGGCAGCAAAGTGTATTCAACAGGCTCTGAAGTTTGTTTTTTAAGCAAATGCCTGTGCCGTTTTCAGACCTCCAGTGCAAAATTTTACTCTGCCCCTCTCTGCAGATGTGAAGGGGAAATGAAACTCCCCTAACGGGCAGAGGTGTGTGTGTTGATGTCTTAAGAGGTAAAGTTCATGTTCCTCATTTCAAGAGAGAGACAGAGGAAGTGACATACAAATACAGTGGTACCTCGGGTTACAGATGCTTCATGTTACAGGCACTGCTAACCCAGAAATAGTACCTCAGGTTAAGAACTTTGCTTCAGGATGAGAACAGAAATCACGCGGCGGCAGCTGGAGGCCCCATTAGCTAAAGTGGCACCTCAGCTTAAGAACAGTTTCAGGTTAAGAACGGACCTCCAGAACGAATTAAGTTCTTAACCTGAGGTACCACTGTACTCTCCAGATTTTTCTGGGTTAGATCCAGACTTTGCCCCCTGCAAACGGAAGGTTATTTTTTTCCATCTACAGATGGCATTTGATTCTACCTAATGGAAAAGGAGGCAGCTTTTCCCAATTCTCTCACAGTCCCTAGTCCCTGAACTCTCCAGTGCAGATTTTTGGAGAGTGGGGGTGGGGGAGATATCAGCAAAACTCTCCTGGGGGGGGGGCAGAATTCTGCACCTAAGGCAGCTTCTCTGTGACTGCATGTGCCAAATTTAACCTCTTTATAGAATCACAGAATTGTAGAGCTGGAAGAGACCGCAAGAGTCATTTAGTCCAGGAACCTGTTGCCCAACGTGGGGCTCAAACCCACAACCTTGAGATTAAGAGTCTCATTCTCTACCGACTATGCTATCCCAGCTTTGCCCTTAAGTAAAAAGTCTTTGGAGGCACCAGAGTTGTTGTTTTTTACCAAAAGCCTCTATTTGTTTGTGCATAGTTGCATATACGTAGATAAACATGAACCCGATGAAAAATCTTGTTTCTCAGACATCTATTATTGTTATTTTCTAGATTGTCTGACTTCCCGAACACGCCTTAAACTGGCTGGCATGTTGGTAAGCGGTGTTAGATTTCAACAATTCTCAAATGGTGCGCGTGAGTCGGGCGAAGTTCAGTGCTGCTGAGTCTCATTGACTTCCAGTGGAGAGGCATAATAAGTATTCCACCAAACGTTGAAAGTGCTTAACATTGGGACATGCCCGTTTTTTGTTTTAATTAGGGTGGGATTCACAAAACAGAAAATGCAAAGCGTGAACTGAATGGTGGGATGTGTGTTGTTCTTTAATGCCCTCTGGGTGCCTGTGCTAAGAAAGCTAACCTGCCTCCATCTATCTGATCTCGTGTTGTCTCACTTGTCTTGCTACAGGAAGGCCTTGTTAATGTAGGCTGGATGGACTGTGCCACCCAGGGTGAGCTTTGTGATAATTTGGATATCTCAACTAGCACTACCGCATTCTTTCCGCCCGGAGCCACTTTAACTAATAAAGAGAGAGGAGGTGTTTTGGTATGAGTCGTTTTACGATTGGTTTGCATATCCGTGTGGTGAGGTGGCGGTGGTGGTGAAGGGAAAAGTGCCCCCACAAAAACGAAGTTGATTTATATTTTAATTCCTCATATGTTGCTGGCTCCCAGAAGAGAAATTGAATTATGTGTCTTAGAAAACATCCTATCTGTAACTCTAGATGCTTGATTGTACTTTCTCTGTGTTCTCTTATCACCAAAACATTTTGATGCTGTCCTGAAAGCACCAGAATTCACCCTACATACCTGCATCCTTACACGTTTACACTTAATATAGACAGCTGCTGATACTGGAGGAGGCAGTTTGTTCATTTATTTCCTTAATTTATGTGCCACCTTCTTCCTTCGTGGAACCCAAGCTGATTCCCAGGAGGCCACCCATCCAGGCACCGACTCCAGTCGTTCTCACCTGTGGGTCCCCAGATGTTGTTGGACTACAACTCCCATCATTCCTGAGCTCTGGCCTTGCTAGCTAGGGGTGATGGGAGTTGTAGTTCAACAACATCTGGGGACCCACAGGATGAGAAAGGCTGGACTAGACCCAGACCTGCTTGGTTTCAGAAAAGTGGTGGCCTTGTGTGTCTTAAGACCATTCCCTGAACCATAACTATCTGCCATATAGAGCACCAGCTAAGGTTACTGCTGTTTCCTGCAATACAAGTTGTATTGGTGTCTCTTGTCATAAGGCAAGACTTTTTTTGTGTGTGAGAGTGTGCTGTGATCTTGAATGGTACAAGAAACCAGGCTCCTTCTCATGCTTGTATTTTTATTTAAAACGAACCTAAAAAAGGAAGGGCATAATCTAAGCAGACGGTCACACTGATTTTAACAAGGAAAGCAAACCAATTCTGAAATCCGATCGGAACCAGTCAGAATTAAGCACTGACTGGGTCGTGCCCAAAGCAAACAACCACTTGGTTCCTTACAGGGAAAGAATATTACATGATGTGCTTAGAAGCATGCTTTGTTAAATATTCCAAACATCCCAAAGAAAACTGAGGAAGCAATATATTTCAGGGTTAGGTGCGAACTCCATCATAAATTAATGCTGCTTCGAGGGTAGTAGACCTGTTACAAACACTAGACAGTTTCTGCAGTGGTACATTTTCAGGACCGTTGGTATGGTGCTTTTGAGTTTAAGATGCTTGGAGGCTCACAGCCATAGGGTGAGTCTTGTTCTGCCTTTGGGTTCAAAGTTGGCCAACTCCGGGCTGTGACACAAGACTGCTCCAGGTCACCAAAAGGAGCTCTGAATAAGCAAGAAGGCTCTGAATAACCCAAGTTAACTCATAAAGCCAATGGGAAAAGACACCTTCCTCTTCTTGGAGCCAGCAACAGGCATCTTCTAGGGGAGATCTTGAGCGGTGCTGGTTGTTCTGCCTTTCTAGTACTGAAACCTTTTGAAGGTGCAGATGAGGAGGAACATGTAGCTGGCAGCAGTTCTGCTGTTTCTAGACTTCCCTCCTACCCAGGGTCATTTCAGGCAGTGCACGAGATGCTTTAAGGGATAGGAGAGTGACGGAAATAGACTGGGTTAGATGAGGATATAATCTTCCTGCTCCTTGTCTGTGCACTCCTTCCGTCTTTTTAAGCCGTCCTCCAAAGCCATCCACGGTAGCCCAGAGATAAGCTTCTGGAATTCTGTTATTTATTTCATTTATTGATCACTTCCCCGTGAAGCACCCCGAAGTGATGTACAATATAACGGCATATATAAAGCTGTTTATATGCAGCTAAAACAACTGCACAGATAAAACATTCATTTGCAAAACAATCAGAAATAGAGAAACAGTTTAGAGCAACAAACAGTGCCAACATGAATGGCATCAGTTCAAATCCCAGATCCAGTTGGGGGAAAGATTTCAGAAGGCTTGTGGAAAGAGGAATCTCTTTCGCAGGCACCAAAAAGACAAAAGCGAAGACGCTTGTTTGATGTGCAGTGGGAGGGAGTTCCAAAGGGTAGGTGCCACCACACTAAAGGCCTGATTCTAACATCAGGCAAAACAGAGCTCCTGATTTCTGCAGGATTCCCTCTCCTGCAGAATGCGCTGATCTGTTGGATAATGTAGGGGATAAAGCAGTGTATTATAAATACAACACAAGAAAGGATAAAACTCACGTGGTGATTTCCCTGTCCTTCTAGTTCCTGAACACTTTGGACGCAAGAGAGATCTATTTGGAAGTCATGCAGCACCTTCCAGATTTTCAGATGATCTCAGCATCTTCATTACAGGTAAAGAGTGTTCTCATCTTGACTGCATTTGGGTATCATGCTGAACCTTGGTTCAGAACAGGAGAAGGGAAACCATAGTCCTCCAAATATGATTGCAAGAGACTGGTAACTCACAACTGCTGCCTCCCACTTTGTCTTTGCTGCATTAGCAGCACCGAAGTGACCTCTCCGGGGCATAAGCATGGGCAGTGGGTGTCCAGATTACAAGACACACACACACACCCTGGCCTCACTGATGTGGTCCAAAGGAAAGCAGAGCAATACATTTGGCACCAGCTTGGCTGCAGGAGTTGCTGGAAGAAGGAGTACAAGATGCCATCCAACCATCTTAGGAACTCCACTCTGGATTTGTGTAGGGTTTACTCCTCAGCCTTTTCTTCTGCCAAAGATGTCCCACAAGGCACAGTGTTTGTGTGTGTGTGTGTGTGTGTGTGTATATATACATATACCCATATTTTTCACTCTATAAGATGCACCAGACCACAAGACGCACCTAGTTTTTGGAGGAGGAAAACAAGAAAAAAAATATTCTGAATCTCAGAAGCCAGAATAGCAAGAGGGATCGCTGCGCAGTGAAAGCAGCAATCCCTCTTGCTGTTCTGACTTCTGGGATAGCTGCGCAGCCTGCATTCGCTCCATAAGACGCACACACATTTCCCCTTACTTTTTAGGAGGGAAAAAGTGAGTCTTATAGAGCAAAAAATATGGTATATTATATTTTAGTTTCTGATTTTACCACAATCTTGCCATGAGTATATTCTGGGATATAACACAGAGTTCTTTAGCAAAACGTCAGTGTTGTTTTGCGCCATCCCAAGTACAGTTGTACCTTGGAAGTCAGAACGCCTTGTGAGACCAACGTTTTGGCTCCCGAACGCTGCAAACCCAGAAGTGATTGTCCCGGTTTGCAAACGTTCTTTGGAACCCGAACATCCATTATGGCTTCCGCAGCTTCTGATTGGCTACAGGAAGCTCCTGCAGCCAATCAGAAGCCATGGCTTGGTTCCTGGACATTTTGGAAGTCTGTTTGACTTCTGGAACGGATTCCGTTCCGAGGTACAACTGTATTCTGAAGTTCAGCAACTTGAATTGGGGCAAAATCAAAGAATCCATTTGATCCCTCTCTCTTTTCTTGCTTGATTTGGACTAGAATCTGCAGTTCTATAGAGCTGTGAGCAAGCCAGTTTCTTATTCTTCTAATGGATGGATTTGTCTTTACCTCTTAATTTCTTTTTCTCCCTTTTTAAGGATCATCTTGCTCATCACCGATGGCTGATCTTCTTTCAGTTTGGTGAGACTGGCAAGTCAGATGGCCATGACCTTAAAAAACTAAGTTACCTCCTTAAAGCAGAAAATATTCAGGTGAGATAAGGAGAACCTGTAAAATGGATGGACGTGGGTGGGGTGGAGCTGGGGACTTGCCTCAAAAGAATATTATTAGGCTCAATATCGTCCCCCCAACCTGCAGAGCTACATAGTCTCCTTTCACTTGAGACCTCATCCTTCTGGCTAGGCCATTGTTGGGACACTTGTGGCATTACAGATGTTGGAATGCAGATGTTGGAATACAACAGTGCTGGCTGGTGCTGATGGGAGTCTGGAGCCCAGCAACCTCTGGAGGACCACAAATATCACATCACTGACCTAACCCACGTTGCTATATTTTTGTTTCAATGGAAAAAAATAGACAGACTTAATAGCATTCATGAACCCCTTAAATGCAATGCAAGAAGTGTGTATTTGTGATATTTAATGGATAAATTGTCCTAGGATCGTAACAAACAAATGGCTTTTCATTTCACAGGTTGGCAAGTTTGACTGCCTTTCTGCCCCAAACGTTTGTAATGATCTGTACGTTTATCAGCCATGTGTCGTAGTCTTTAAAGGAAGGGGAATAAACGACTATGAAATTCACCACGGTAAGCGACTCTTGCGTAGAAAAGTTACAGGATGTAATAATCTTCTGGTGCCTGTAAATCTTCCTTAGGGAGATGCTACAAGTTTCAGACATCTGCATCTAAGTCGCACACACACACACACACACACACACAAGAAAAGCAGCGCCAAGTGGCTGTATCAGCAGAGGAATGGGAGCGGGAGGGCTTACCCCCCCCCCCCACACACACCAGTCATTTTTAAACCCCCAAGCACTCCTTCTTCCCAACCCTTCTCCCCCCCCCCCCAAAACAGCTTGGAAAGTGACATTTTGAGGCAGAGAAACCACTCAAAATCCTATCTTCCCAAGGCTCCCTTTATTTTATTTATTTTATTTTAGGAATGGAGAGTTTGTTACACACATCCCCATGTAATGTCTGCCCCTTAGATATGCTTTTAGTCTGAAGGATGCTTCCTTACACAGTGGAACCTCAGTTCCCGAACGCCTCCGTTATTGTACTGTTCGGCTCCTGAACTGTGTTATGCTGTTGGGAGTTTTACTCTTTCATTTTTCCAGAGCTAGAATTTTGGTTGGGGTTTTTGGCCAGTTATTTTTATTGGTTTTCCATAGTTCAAAACAAAACAAAACAAATTATGACCAAATTGATACAAATTAGTACAAATGTTATATAAGTTTTAAAGCTGACTTCCCGCCCCCGATGTTTCCTCTCTTTTCCTCCCACCTTTGCTGCTAGAATTTTGATACTTGCTAGCTTCACGTTTTTAACATTGCTTTGTGATTTGCAGTCTGTTTTTATACACTGCTTGGGTGTTCTTTAAATGCAGAGTGGCTCATGAATTCGTAAAGAAATAAATCCTCCTCTGCCTTTCACAAAGAGCGCTGATTTCTATTGTGATCATCCTTGTGAATTTCTGAAGTATGAGTGATTAATATCTGACATGGCTGACTGCCACTTAAACATACCATACCTCATTTGGGAGGGGAAGGATCTTGTAAAACTTGGTCAGCCCTTTGGGTTGAAACCCAGCAAAGTTATCCTACTGAAATCCGTGGTGAGTTCAGTGGGTCTAAGTCCAAGGATGACTTAGTTGGATGCAACAACCCTATTGCCTGTTAAACTGGACTGAAAAATAAATACATTTTTTGGTTTTTCCCTCCCCTTATTTTCCGTCCTACTTTAGCAAATAATAGGGAGCTAATCCTCACAAACGCTTTGTTTTCTTTTTCTTTTGAAGGAAAGAAGATTCTGTACGACATAGTGGCTTTTGCCAAGGAAAGCGTGAATTCCCATGTCGTCACTCTTGGGCCTCAAAATTTTCCTGGCAAGGAGAAGGAACCATGGCTTGTTGACTTCTTTGCACCTGTAACTATTGCAGCACCTCGTTCTCCCATAAAGATGTAGGCCGTGTTGCATCCAAAACCATTTGGCTGTGAATGGAACAAAAGGACTTCACCTTCCTTCTTTCCTCGCCTTGCAATCTCCAGTGCAACTTCAGAATTTGTTCCAAAGGGTTGGGGGACGTTCTGGAGCAGATTGGGGGGGGGGGAGAATGGGCTGAGGGGAGAGAGACAGAGAAGTCCTGTTGCTTGAGTGGAAGTCCATCCTCACAATGTAGCGGTTCCTCCCACTGTGTTATTATAACCGTGAAAGAATTTTCAAAGCTTCTTTTTCTTTGGCAATCACTCATAGCCGAGTGAGATTGTCTTCCATGAACATGGTCTTAACAGTGAGTCTGTAAGTGACTGTGGAGGCCAATTCTGGATCCACACGTCCTTCCACAATGGGGACATAGGTTTCTGGGAGGGAGTTGATAATGGTGAGGGTTTGCCAAGCATGCCTTCCTCTTAGCACGTTTCTCCCTTGTGTCCTGAGTTTGAGCATCTTCAAAGTCCATGACGCCTTTGGTAAAGGCTGCTCTCCAATTGGAGTGCCTGCAGGCCAGTGTTTCCCAGTTGTCTGTGTTTATACTACATTTTTTAAAGATTTGCCTTGAGGGAGTATTTAAACCTCTCTTGTTGACCACCAGCATTACATTTTCCACTTCTAAGTTTGGAATAGAGTAGTTGCTTTGGTAGATGATAATCAGGCATCCGGACAACATGACCAGTCCAATTCTAGGCTGGCATGTATAAATGTTTCATTCCACAGTTTTTTTGCAACAGCAGTGTTTCCGGCTTTAACCTGGTTAGCAGAGGGCACTTAGAATTGGAGGAGGAAGGGATACAATGGAAGACATCACCAACCATAGAACCATAGAATTGTAGAGTTGGAGTGAGGGTCATCTAGTCCAAAAAACCCCACCTGTATTGCAGGACTCTCAACTAAAGCATCCATGATGCATGGCCATCCAACCTGTGCTTAAAAAACTCCAAGGAAGGAGAGTCCACAACATACAGTGGAGTCTGTTCCCCTGTTGGAACAGCTCTTGCCATCAGAAAGTTCTTCCTAATCTTTAGTTGGAATCTCCTTTCTTGTAACTTGAAGCAATTGATTTGGCTCCTCCAATCCGGACATGAGAAAACAAGCCCTCTCCCTCTTGAAAGCCCTTTAAATATTTGAAGATGGCTATCATCAGCGCCTTGCTGCAAGACCATGTGTCCTGTATCTAAGGCATCCCCAAGAGCTACCTGTTCCATCTCTTTAGAAAAACTCAATGGAAAGAGCTCACAACCTCTTCGGGAAATTCCAAACTGCTCACGTAATTAGGAAGGCCACGTTGGCATTTACCCTACATCTGTCTGCAGCATAAGCTTGTGAACAGTTGTCATTCGTCATATCATTTTAGTCAGAAAATGGTTTATCATTTGTTTTGGGGAGAAGATAATATATAGCTCTCCTACCAGGGTTGTGGGGAGAATCTTGGAAGTGCAGAAACCACCCAGCCCCCCAATCTGCTGGGCTCACACCGGCAAGGCAGAAGGTGGGCTGTTGGTGTTTCTCCATGGGGTTTTCATCTTCTTTTGTGGGCTGATGTGTTTCCCTCCCAAACTTTTCTTCCTATTGGTCCCAGTAGGAAGGGAAATCACTATGTCATCTCCAGGGCTGGTGTACTTCCCCTTACCCCTGTTTTTGGATCCAGCCCCTAGCACACACCCCTTTTGACAATACCACTGTCAGATCACCAGCTGAGTGGCAAGGGATTGGAGGTGTCTGCCCTCACAGTGGGGGAAATTAGCAAGGGCAAACCCCTTTTGGTGCTTCCTTCCCTGGGGATGAAGAGGGAGATCCCAGGACACCCTTCTGGGAATCATAGGAAATGTTCTATCAGTGTCTAATATCTGAGAGTAAGAAATAATTTACTGTATTTGGTGAGAAATTTATATTTGGTCGTTGTTGTTTTTCCTCTCTCTCTCTTCAGTGGTGCCCCCCTTGTCGAGCTTTGCTGCCGGAACTGAGGAAAGCATCAAAGCAACTCTATGGTCAACTGAAATTTGGCACACTAGACTGTACAGTTCATGAAGGGATTTGCAACATGGTAAACTGCAAATTTAAATATTTCCCTCACATAAACATAGCTTTGTTCCGGTTTTGAAAAGTGATAGCCCGATTGTTTTGCAGTCAAAGTGATGGAAATTAATTGGACCGCAATTCATACAAAATCCCCACTGTGTGCGCCGGCTTATGGCGCCTATAAGTCACGTTAACTTTTTTTGTAAGCCGTTCGCTGCTGCCTCTTTAACTCCTGCATGCTTTTCAGCTCTCACAGACATGAAACTCCATGAACCTGGCAGTCTTGCAAATAAAAGTTCATAGAATAGGAAGCAGGCATGGAATTTGAGCTGACTTAGAAGACTGGCGAGAATGTTTAAAGACACACAAAAAGAACTAGATTTTCAGACACCATCGTATGGAAAGCCTACCACAAACCTGACTTGTTTTTAAAGTAAAGGCCTGAGTTTTGAGATCCAAAAAGCTGAGGGGATTCCTTCCTTCCATCAAATTATATTTCACCTCTTTATATAAAAAAAATGAGTGCAAGGTACTTTAGAAGAATTAAAAACCATAGGATGCTATCCAAGTAAATTCTGCTCAGATTAGAATAATTGAAATTAATGGGCCTAAAATTAGTCCTGCCCATTAATTTAAGTGGATCTACTCTGAGTATGACTAACATTAAAGGTAAAGGTAAAGGTACCCCTGCCCGTACGGGCCAGTCTTAACAGACTCTAGGGTTGTGCGCCCATCTCACTTAAGAGGCCGGGGGCCAGCGCTGTCCGCAGACACTTCCAGGTCACGTGGCCAGCGTGACGAAGCTGCTCTGGCGAACCAGCACCAGCGCAGCACATGGAAACGCCGTTTACCTTCCCGCTAGTAAGCGGTCCCTATTTATCTACTTGCACCCGGGAGTGCTTTCGAACTGCTAGGTTGGCAGGTGCTGGGACCGAGCGACAGGAGCGCACCCCGCCGCGGAGATTCGAACCACCGACCTTTCGATCGGCAAGTCCTAGGCACTGAGGCTTTTACCCACAGCGCCACCCGCGTCCCTGATGACTAACATTAGATACAGCCTATTATCACTGTATTACAGGACACAGAAATCTGTACAACTTTTAACTTAAAAACACTAGCCAGCATCCCTCTCATTATTATGCTGCACAGGCCTTCTCTATACCGCAGAGGTTTGTGTTTTCCTTTGAAGGGCAGATCCACACAATACATTGAAAGCGCATTGAACACACATGGCTTCCATCAAAAAATCCTGAGAACTGTAGTTTGTTAAGGGTGCTGGGTATTGGAGCTATGGTTCTCAAGATTCTTTCCAGCGGGTGGGAAGTCATGAAAGCCTGAAATGTGCCTTGGATGTGCTTTGTATGTAGGCTATGGATCTGCCCTCAGGTTTCACCCTGAGAACTTCACCTGCCCAGGTACTGAATGAAAAGGCAGAAATCAGTTGAGGCTTAAAAGGGGATCTCTCCCTGTGATTTCTGAAGATGTTTTCATCTTGATCTTTCGCAGCACAACATTAGAGCTTACCCAACAACAGTGGTATTCAACCAGTCTCACACTCATGAATACGAGGGGCATCACTCTTCTGAGCAGATCCTGGAGTTTATTGAGGTAATTGCTGAATTTTGTTGCTCCACTAAAAGTTGTCGTTTAGTGTTTGAGTTCCTGAATGGAAGTTTGAAGGAAACCTCCCATACTGACCATAGTGGATAGTTCAAAGAAGGTTTCAACCCTGTATGTGGCAGCTGTGAAAAAGTCAAATTCCGTGCTAGGGAACATTAGGAACATCAGGAAAGGAATTGGAAAGAAAACTTTGGAATACCGTGTACAGTTCAGGCCGCCTTACTTCAGAAAGGATATTGTAGAGTTGAAAAAGGTTCTTTCCAGAAGCTGGGTCACATAACCTCAGTCAACTTGTTCATATCCCATGAATTTGTAAGCCATTCTCGGTATCTGATTTGTTTTCCTAGTGCTTGCCTTCAGGCAGGGGTGGGGAACCTTTTTTCCCCTGTCCAAGAGCTTTGGGGAGGGTACATGCTGGTGACGGACAGGGTCAAAAAGTAATTGGAGCTGAAGCCAAAAGTGGAGTTCTTCATCAGCAGGTCGCACGCTGGGTTTCAACAATTCTCAAAATTCTCAACTCAGTTAAAACAGATGGCAGTTACAGAAATACGGCAATTGTGTGTGTGTGTACTATAAACAAATTGCATATGACTTTACACAACTTGAGCTGTTCCTTCTATAAATTCTGAGAGCAGACGAAGTGAGCTTTCCTCCTTTCTGTGCCTTAGGATCTCATGAACCCGTCAGTAGTTTCTCTCACACCCGAGACCTTCAGTGAGTTGGTGAAGAAAAAGAAGGCTAACGAAATCTGGATGGTTGATTTCTATGCTCCGTGGTGTGGTCCTTGCCAAGCCTTAATGCCTGAATGGAAGAGGATGGCCAGGGTAAAACCAAGCAATCAGTTCTTTTCAGTGCCCAGTGTCAATCATGCTCATCTGATTACTAAACACTTCGTTCTTTGGTCATTTTCATTCTGAGATATTAAGACCTTGGTTTACACATATACCCCTTGCATGCATACCAACCAGTGGCGTAGCATGGGTTGTCAGCACCCGGGGCAAGGCAAGTAATTTGCGCCCCCTAACCCGTGGATTTGCACCCCCTAACCTGTGGATTTGCCCTAACCCCAGATGTTGCACCCGGTGGGGCCGGGCCCCCCTGCACCCACCACGCTACGCCACTGATACCAACTATCAGTATAGGATGTTTTATTTTAAAAGTGGAGGGGTCTTTTATTGCACCAAGTTTTGCAAATTTAATTGAATAATTGTTTCTCTGTTTCAGTTGCTGAATGGACTGGTTTCAGTCGGTAGCGTGGACTGCCAAAAATATTTCTCCCTTTGTCATCAAGAAAACATACAAGGTTATCCTGAAATAAGACTTTTCCCGCAAAAATCGGCTTCATCTTATCAGTACTAGTGAGTAATGCAAGTTGCTTAGATTTGTTCTTAAATACTTACTGAAAACCATGCGTATTATGTGACTTACTAGTGCTATGGATCTGATAATCAGACTAGACTAAATCAGGAGTTCCCTCTGTGTCACAATCTGACAATTAAATATCATTCTCCCCCTATCCCCTTTTTAAGGTTTAATCTATTAGAAGGTACAAGTTATAACCTAGAGAGGTGTATTTTTTATTATCATAAGGTGTTCTTTACTTATTTATTTAAAATTGACTTTTTACTCACCCGATTTTATATTTTTTTATTTATAGCCAGAATTGTTAAATTTTCAATTACATTTAATAATTTACCATTACATTTTACCCGAGAACGTTATTGATACAAATATTAGATTTCTTCCAAAAGCATGTATGAATTAATATTGTCTTGCATTCCAGTTATTCCAATAAGCAACAGAAGTATTGCCACCCTTTCTAGCTTGCCTGACGCTAAGGATACTTGTTCATCTGACCCTTAAAGCAATATCCCAAATTCATATAACCCATTTTTTAACATAGATCTTTCCAAGTATTTCCAGTTCCACACTATAATCATGTAGGCTGCAGTTAAAAGATGGGTAACCATTTCTTGATCTCCCGGGGCAATTGTGTCTTCAGTTTACCCAAATAATATATGTGTTTAGGGGTATTTAGACCCACCCCTTATTAACCGTAGTTCTCTATACAGTCATACCTTGGAAGCCAAACAGAAACTGTTCCGGAAGTCCGTTCGACTTCCAAAATGTTTAGAAACCAAAGTGTGGCTTCTGATTGGCTGCAGGAAGCTCCTACAGCCAATTGGAAGCCACGGAAGCCCCGTTGGATGTTCGGGTTCCAAAGAATGTTTGCAAACCGGAACACTCAATTCCGGGTCTGTGGCGTTCGGGAGCCAAAACGTCTGAATACAAGGTGTTCAGGATCCAAGGTGCGACTGTATAGTCAATGGGCTCATTTGATAATTGATATCCTATCATCTTTATTTTTTCTAATATTGGTGTGTCACCCAGCAGGGTTTTGAGTGTTTTAAAGCTGTTTTGTTTTGGTTACAGTATGTCATATCCTGCCAACGGAATTATTCCAACGGAAATCATGCGCAAAATCTCATGCCAAATTTGAAATGGAATTCATTGTTGTGCTATGACATATGTTCCACCTGAGCAAGCATTTCACCTTGCCATATAGCAGGATCTCCCCCCCCCCCTCTTCCTCCTCTGCCTATGCGCTGTCCTGGGGGTTCCTCTGACCCAGAGTCTATTTGCAGGGGGTGTTACATGGGGTGGCCAACGGCATCGTGCAAGTGGAAGTCCTTGCACGAGGCTTCCCCTGGCAGTGCCCATGAGATGAATCCTGCCCTGTGTGGGGAAATCTGTCGGCTGAAATAGAGAATCCAGTGCCCAGCTAAATATCATGATCTTTGGGTGGGCGCTGTGTGAACCCAGTGAACAGAAAGTGCTCTACAGAGGTGTTGCCTCTTTCTGCCCATTTTGATTTTTTTTTAATTTTTATTTTGCTTTTATACTTCTGTTTTTAACAGTAGCTACAACGGCTGGAACAGAGATGCCCATTCACTGAGAAGATGGGCGCTAGGGTGAGTGCTTGCCTCAAAACGTTATTCACAGTGTACTTTTTCCGGGGGTGGGGGTGGGACTGACTCACGTAGAATAATCGATGGAGGGGGCTGTAGGGCCATGCAGATGAGCCCCACCATCGCCATCCCCACCATCTATGCTGTTGCACTGACTGCCTCACTTTCGGATTGTGTTGAAGGCTGTATGCATGAAGCCCCCCCCCCAATGTTCTTCAGACCTTTGCAGTCCTATTTTTGGACACCAGGGGAGAACCTATTCAATAGGTCTTCCTCCACTCAGGTGTTGATGCCAACAGTGAATAGAAGGCACAAACAGGACCTTTCCTGGTGACAGGCCACTAGTTTTGGGAGGAGTAGCTTGTGTGACTCTGAAATCCCAAGTTCCTTGTTTTCTTTTTCCCTTTTCAAAGGTATTTACCTCGGGTGTCTCTGGATCTGACACCTCAGAGCTTCACCGACAAAGTTCTGAACGGGAAAGAGCATTGGGTCATCGACTTTTACGCTCCCTGGTGCGGCCCTTGCCAAAATTTTGCTCCGGAATTTGAAATCCTAGCTAAGGTAAACGGCCTGCTCTCCCTGCTATTTTCGATGAATTGCAGCCATGTTGGCCCCTGCACACATGCCGAGGTGTAATGGTTCTACGGGTTGCTCGTGCGTAAGCCAGTGCTTATCTCCCCGGCTGGGTGCAAACACCTGGCTGGGTTGCCTAAGTGAACCTTTTCCGTCCGGACAGCCACTCACCCGTGGCTGACTCAATCGCTGGCAGAATCCGTCAGTGGGCGTTTCTTAAACTTCTTCCAGCAAAGAAGCTCTTTGATGCCTAGTCTCCTCCTACTCTCTCTGCGCGAAAGCCTTCTGTGCAAGGAGGGCGTGGGCAGCGGAGGACCCCTACTCTTCCTGCTGGTCCCAGGCAAGGAGTCATGGGACCGCCTCGCCGCTTCCCCCATCTGCCCCCCTTCTCCACTGGTGCTATGCTGATTCTCTTCCCCAGAAGATGGGCTGCTCCTCCCGATCCCTGGACGCCCTCTGGAATCCCTCTGGCTTTTGCTCTCTCCCTCCAGCACTGATGGCAGTTCCCTGACACTAGGGTTGCCATATTCCCCAAAGTGAAAATCTGGGGAAAGTTGTTGAGCGTTTTTCTTCCGCTTGGATTAATATTAGTATTTTCTGAATGATTCACCAAAAATCTGCCCAGACACAAAATGGCTGCCTGATTCCTAGACGTATCTGGGAAAACTCGGTTGTATGGCAGCCATACACATGCCCAGTGAGGCCTTCTGTGTCACCTGAAGGGTTTTCTCCCTCCACTGAAATTAAGCCTTGAGAGGAACATTCTACTGTAGCCCATAGAAGAAGTTGTGTGTGCTTGGTTGCGGCCTTTGGTGCCCGGGACATTGTCTCCAATTTGTGCATGGGTTCATGGGCCTCAAAACCTTGACAGCCCCTGCCTTGTGGATTTCACATCCACTTATTCAGAGCATCTCGCTAGTGAAACTAGTTGCCAATCGTGGAAGCAGATGTCAGTGGGGACCTCCTTTTTTTTAGCAATAGGTTTTAACTCCTGTCTCCTCCTCCTCAATTTTTAAGGCTGTTAAAGGGAAAGTGAAAGCTGGGAAAGTTGACTGCCAGGCTTACGCGCAGACGTGTCAATCTGCTGGCATCAGAGCCTATCCAACAGTGAAGTTTTATCCTTACCAAGGAGCAAAGGTAAAGGCACAGAAATCTCCATCATGTCAACTATGAGGCAGGGAGGGGCGCAGTTCTGTCGTGGAGTACATGCTATGCACGCAAGAAGGGGTGTATTTGGGGAGTCATTTTGGAGTCTCCTTTGTCCATGGAGGTGCAGGTCAATTTTGTGTCCTGGGCTCTACCAGCTTGATCTGGTATGCTGGCTGAGACCTTACCTCTGTGTTTGTTTGTTTGTTTGTTTGTTTGTTTGTTTGTTTTTGTTTCATTTTAAGAAAAATGCATTTGGGGAGCACATAGACAGCCATGATGCAAAAGCCATAGCCGAACTCCTGATGGAGAAAGTAGAAGATATTAAGAAAAAGAGGAAAAAATCTTCCAGAAACAAGGTGAGATTCCGCCCCCGCCTCGGTTGAATTTGACACAGATATTTTAGCATCTTTCTCCTCTGGCTATTTGTGTTCATGAGTTGCACCCAATGGTAGATTTGTTGTGATTGGTTCTGATCATGCTATGCAGGGGAACCTGATTTTAAAAAAAAATTCTCCTACCCACTGTGTCACCTCCCCAAAAGATGATCCTGAGAACTAAGGAGACTATCTGGAACAGTATGTGGGATATGGGATGAAGGGGGCAATAGGTGGGGAGGGGGAATCAGTGACTGTCAGTTGCCTCTGCCTTATCAGAGTGAAAACACAAAGCTACTGTCAGAGACAACCTGTGAAATTTGGTGCGCAGCAGCTATACCACTCCTTCTCATGCATTTGTGTTTGCCGGGACAGAAGCATTTCAAATGCTTCTAAGGATCCGCTGCAATTGACAAGAGATGTTTTGATGCTGAATGACTATGTGCTGTGGTAGCCAAGTAGCTAAATTGCAATATCGGTCTACCACAGGGTACAGTCATACCTCGGAAGTCAAACAGAATCCGTTCCGGAAGTCCATTCAAATTCCTAAACATTTGGGAACCAAGGCGCAGCTTCCAGTTGGCTGCAGGAAGCTCCTGCAGCCAATTGGAAGCCACGGAAGCCACAGCGGACTTTCGAGTTCCAAAGAATGTTTGCAAACCAGAACACTCACTTCTGGTTTTGCGGTGTTCTGGAGCCAAAACGTTTGTCTCCCAAGGTGTTCGAATTCTGAGGTACGACTGTATTTGGTAGCTGACTCCTCCCTTCCATGGTTGGTAGTATAGTATCACCCACAACATCTTGAGAAAAGGTGGAATCAGTGTCATGGTATTGAATCCAAAGGAGTAAAACGAATTTGGTGATACCCGTACTGGTGGGTTCTTTTACTTTATGACTGTACAGTGGTACCTCTTGTTACGGATTTAATTTGTTTCGAGGTGCCATGCGCACCCCAAAAAATCCGTAATTAGAAGCGCCGCTTCTGCACACATGTGCAGCGCGATAGAGTGCTTCTGCTCATGCGCGAGCAGCGAAACCTGGATGTATACACTTCCGGGTTTGCCGCAGCCGTAACCCGAAGATTCCATAACCTGGAGGTTATGCAACATGAGGTACCACTGTACAAAGTTCAGACCTTCTTCAAGAAAATATATTAAATATCTTGCTTATCTGGCACGGCATGGCAGTGGAGGCAAATTATTCTAATATTCCGAAGACAATCCTTTATGACAGCCTCTCCCAAGCTGGTGCTCTCTAGATTTTGTTGGGCTATGACTCTCAGCCTGCACAGATGGTGGTCAGGGATGATAGGAATTGCAGTCCAAAACTCTTGGGTTGGCAAAACCTGTTTCACGCAAACATGAAAGGAACATTTGTCCGTGGTTTACTGCATCATTTTTATCTATTTTCCTCCCTCTCTTTGCTCCTTACCAACAATCAGGATGAACTCTGAGCCACAGAATGAATTCAAACTGAAGCAGTGACAATGGAAGCATTAGATCATGCCTCCTCGGAGAGGGAAAAGGAGAACATCAGGCTTCGTGGACACAGCTTTTATCTCCTCGAATGCTGCAAGAATGTTATGGAGCTTCCCAAGTGCTCATTTGGAACAGGGGAAGAGACGCTTGTTCCATGAGTGACATGCTCACTGGGAGCTTTTCTTTTCTGGACTTGAGACTTGATCAGTAGTGGAGGAACTGTAGGTTTCCCCCCTCCCCCTTCTCCCATTCAATCCTCCCAACCTTTGTCTACAAAACAGTCTTTTCTTGTGCTGAAAAAGAACACTATAATTTCCACCTGTGGAACTGAAGGTATATAGACTACTCAGCAGCACAGAAACACTAAAACAGCCTTCTCTCTCTTTTCTTCCCGTGGGAAGAAAAATTGTGGTCTGAACAATTTTACCTCTGGTTATTGTAGTTAGTGAATCCATAATTCACTGGGTGTTAACAAAGGAGTTGGAAGAAGTCCGTTCTTCTTAGCCCACCTACATTCTAGAATGTTCCGCATTACGTCCCGGTTTCTAAGCCGTTTTGAAGAGCGCTCAAACAATCGTGAGCAAGCATGATCGCTTCAGTGCTTGGCAGTCAAAGGGTGGAAGGGGCCTTGTCTGCGTTGGCTCCCCGCCAGTTGCGTGTGCTAAGCTGTCATGCGCAGGTTTTGACTTTGGAAACACCCTGCAAATGCTCAGAAGAGCAATGCGCTGCTGTTTGTATTTTGTGACGTACAGGCAACTATAACCAGAAGGTGGCAGTGCGTGCACAAGATCGCTTGCTATGGACTGCAGCAGCTGAGAGCCGACCCAAGCAAGACTTTCTTCACTGGCCACCTTAGTGGGGTAGGAGAGCTGAAAATAACGCCAATATATGTCACACCTGGCAACCAATGCCCTTTGGTTTCAGATAGTACATGGGCAGATGAGTCTCAAAAGCCCGAGACACAAATTTTCACGGCCCTCTAGCAGCTATGGTGGCTTATTTACAAGAAGTGACGTACCGTACTTTTCCGTGTTTAAGACTATGGGATTTTTTTAATTAAAAAATCATGTTCAGAATTAGGGGTTGTCTTATACATGGGTAGTGCATTGTGGGGCAGTGGGATTGGTTGCTGCCATGAGTTGAAGATTGTTATTGGTTGCTGCTGCAAGGACTGTTGTTGATTGGCTGTTGCTGCGGCAATTGGGCGGGTGATTAGCTGCTTTTTTCAGTGATTAAAAAAAGCTCAAAAACTCTGCCCCCCCCCCAAAAAAAGCTCAACAACTGTTGGCAATCCTCCCCCAATAAAGCTCAATAATTTGGGGGAATCTCTTCCCCCCCCCCATTTTCTTAATTTTGAGTCCCCCAATATAGGGGGCGTGTTATACATGGAAAAGTACGGTATTTAGCGTTAACTCTGGAAGTGTGCTCTTGATTCTGATCAAACTAAACTTCCTGATGTATATTTTGCTCTAATAGGCTTAGTTTGGACAGAATCAAATCTACACTCCCAGAGTTGACGCTCAATACTTTACTTCTGGTAAATAGGCTTTTTTTTCCCTTCCTCCAGCTCTTCTACCCCACTACCTAAGTTGATTTCAGTCGGACTCACTTCCTAGTAAACATGATTATAAAATGCAGGCAAAGCTTCTCCCACATCCAAGCAGATAAGACGCTGAGTTGCACCATCGCGATTTTCCACAGAATTAAAAGTACAATTTTTATTTTTATTTGAGTTTGTGTCATAGGAAATGTTGTTTGCTTTTAAAGCGGGGCACTCAAGTCCCTGTTGGACACATAAACGTAAGAAGAAACTACTGGATGAAGTCAGAGAGCCCAGCTAGTTTAGCATCCTGTTCTCACAGTGGCCAACCAGATGCTGCTGCTGCAGTTTCTAGCAACCGGCTTCATCTGTTTGGATGCCAGCCTACTCCCAGCCCTTTAAACAGAGTTGTAAAACGTAACTACTGGCTTTCTTCTTCTTCTTTTCTATTTTCAGCATTCCAAGTGCCTTCTGAACGTTGTTCTGCTCAGTGATGAAAGCGCCAAAGCAAATTACAGACTGGCAGAAGTTTTCACAGTGCATTTGATGACTGTGCCTGTGAAAAGTTTGCGCCATGAAAAATGTGCTAGTCTTCTAAGTTTTCTCACTAGATTGTCCATATGAGGCTGGCATGGGGGGGGCGGGTCTTGAGGCAGTCACCTTAATAAGTAACGAATACTTTGGAGTGGATCCAGAATTACCTTTCTGTTTGTGGAAAGGATGGAGAGCCATGCAGTTCCAGGGAATGTGCCAACCCTCCAGTGCAAACCAAGGGTGGGCTAGGGCGAGATACGGCAGATTCTGGAAAAAATAGTGCTCTTTTCTCCTCTAGAGGGAGCACTTATGAGCAGACATTCACTCCTATTTCATTGATTTCAATGGGTCTACTCCTGAGTATGACTTCATTATATATCATCTCTAGGAGTCAACCTAATGTAACACACACACACACACACACACACACACACACACACCAATGTTGGCGCTTGCCAAAGTCTTATATTGTTTTTCTGTATTAGTACAGGGTGAGTCTTTTAAGAACATGTGCACTCTGTATCCACAGGGCCTCTTTTAAAGGACTCACCCTGTATCTGTACTGTACTGCCCCCAATTTTTGTTTGAAAATCTCATGCTGGGAATTTGAAATAATAACCTTCCTCTCCCTAAAGACTGGGCATCTAGAATATTGTTTTGGTTTTCTTTTTAAGGTAGATATACTTTGCAACCGCTCACTTTTATGAGTGGCTACAGTTTTTTCCTGTGTGTATGTAAGAATTATTCTGCACCTGTGGAGAACAGGTTTTATTTTTCAGCAGAAAGACACTTCCATAAACCACAATTATTTGGTGAAGCCTGCATGTTCAAGTGCCCAGAGTAATTAGCTCGGCTATGAATACATTTCTGTTACTGAATCACCAGCTGTTTACCCCCCCTCTAAAGCTAAGAACATCAGAATTATAATTTAGTAACACAGAGAGTTACTAAACCTTCTGGTTCTTCCCGTTAGCAGATGCAAGAACACTGGAGTGGATAGGATCGGAACACAGTATTCCTTTTGAAAATATCACAGCTGTAGCTGCTGTGTCAGTTTCAACTGCAATCTAATTACGTCTTGAACTTTTATACTACGGTAATAAATGGTTTCATCCAGTACATTGTCCTCCTCTTCAGCTTTCATGTTGTGGTTCTGGGTTCAAGACCTTTAAATTCCGTTTTCCAAACCTCTAAACAAGCAACTAGCATCCCCCCAAAAAGCAAACCAATGTTAAATGATGTCTACATTAGATTCCCATTCAATATTTTCTTTTTAGTTTCCCTAGCTGAAGAGACAAGTCACTTTCAAATGGAACAGTCGTCTCTTGGGAACTGGACCATATTCGTTTATAATAGCCCCTGTAGTCAACATGGGAATGTGCAAGAAGGAGAAATAATAATAAATGCTGTACTGTTATGCTCAGCCAACTTCTCCAGATAAGACAACAATTATCTCGGTTGGGTTTCCTTCAAAAGGTGGTTACTGCAGGCCTTTGGCATTTTGTCATATTTGAGTCTATTTACAAGCATATGGGTTAAGCGTGAGGGGGTGCAGCTTAAACACCAGCAAACCTGAATGCCATTGCTCCCATATCACAGAGAGAGAGAGAGAGAGAGAGAGAGAGAGAGAGAGAATCATAAGTTATCCAGATCCAAAACAGATCCCTGTGGCAGCGGAAACATGAAAATAAACACAAATATTCTGCTAAGGAAGCAGAAGCAAAATGTTCTTTAAAAAGAACTGACTGAGGTGTTTGATCCTTTCTCTAGAGTTAAGATAACCAACCAAAACATTGCAATTGCTGTTGTCTTAGAAGTTCGTTTCAAGGCAAAGACTGTGCAGAAGTCCAGGAATGAATGCAATCCTCTCCAACAGGCTTCCCAGCCAAAGAAATCCAAGGCTTCCTTCTGTGCAAGGACAAATGCTCTCCAAAGCCAAACTCCTGGGGCAGATGTTCTAGTCAGATGTGCTGCTGAAGTCAGGCATCTGATGCATTTCCAACAAAAACAGGTACAGGAGGACAGTTTTTATTACGTTTGTTCATCCCGTTTTGCCTTGGTTGCAACAATGCAGTGCAAAGGCTGGTTTGCCAGCATCATGTGGACCACTGAAGCTTTAAATAGCACAGTTGTGTTGACTTTCTTCACCCAAACCAGGTTTTAATTCCTTATTTAAAACCCATTAGTCACCCGCAATTGATGAAATTAGTTTGCCAGCATAACTTCCTAGTGCAAATAAAACTAGGGTGGGCATGTGTCCTACCTTACAGAAGGGTTGTCTGGTCAAACTCTGGTGAGTTAGGGGCCTTGGTGTTAATACCTGAGCAGGCACACAGGTCTCCTCCCTTTCTTCTCCACTAGGGTGAGATGTACTTTTGTTTCCAGAACAATAATCTTTTCTAAATGGACATCTATACAAATGCAAATTTCATGCAAAACTTTGTCCTATTTCTTGGTGATGTATCTGTGGTCACCCGAATTAGAAAGCTCTTGCTGTGATACTTTGAGGGCATAGAGGTCAGGCTTTTTGAATCTTGGCTTGTAAGTGCACCAACACTTTGAAGGAGAAAGACGCAGCATGTACAGAAACTGCTATATCACTGTATGTGACATAGGATGGCTCAAAGGTTTTGATTTGCTGCCCTGGGTCAGGTGTGTTAAAACCCTCCTTTTGCTACATAAGCATTCACCAAACCACATGGCACATTAATGGAGCAAGACTTGACTGTGAGACTCTTTTAATGGAGCAAGACTCTTGACTGTGAGGCAGAGATATTTGAAATTTTAAGGAAGCACCGTGAGCACCGTCACAAAATGGCTGCTTCAGGGTGTGGTGTAACACAAAATAGCTGCCACATCTTGAAAAGTAGAATATGAGGCAGGGTGACAAGACCGTATGGGCATGCCCCCTCTATCAATTGTCCCGCCAAGGTGTGGGGGAAGCATAAGGTTGCCATATTTCAAAAAGTTAAAACCAGGACTTGCCTAATATCCAGCACCACCTTTCAGCAGTCCTAGGGAAGCACCAACATCAGCCACTGCCAAGCTTGGTTATGGAGAGCTGTTTGCCCCTCTCCTCCTCTGTTTAAAGCAGAGGGAAGGGTAGGTTTCCAGTCCTGGCACCCAAATAAATGTGAACATGTTCAGTGTAGAAGAGACTGAGCTCTGAGATATGGAAGAGTGATCATGCATTTACTATATTGGCTATGCCTGCATATCACAGTAAGCTACAATCCACAGTTTGCTGTGTAAGATCTGTGTGTACCTGCATTCAAGGGTGCTGACTTGCCCCCCACACTGCAGGGGCACATCACATGATGTGTCACATTAGATGTCTTGTGATGCATCCTGCCCCCACGTGTCTCTTGTGTGTCAGACCAGGATGTGCGGGCGTCCCGCTGCCATGATGTTGCTCATGCGCCAGGTGGGGAATGGGGACATCAGGCGGGGAGGAGGAGGTGGAGTGGGGCCACAGGATTTTGGGGGAGCCCAGCCCCTTCCTTGAAAAAGTTTGGGGGGCTGAAGACCCCTCAGCCCTGACCACTTGGCACGCCTGCCTTCATTGCCCCTCCCAACAGAGGCAACACAGTTCTTGCCTTAGCATTACATCTGAAGCAGAGATCATGGCTTTTTCCACTTCAGACCCCCCCACATACAATCTGTAGCCAAGGTTTGTCCTTAGTTTACTAACCATGGTTGATTTGCTAAGCAAGTGTTCTGGTTGGTTTCCTGCATGGAAACAACTAAGGTTTAATTACCATGACAGACCAGCTGGGAAGACGGATGCCATCCGGGACATATAAATGGAATAAATCATCATTATTATCTAGTTTTCCCATTTGGAAGGAAGTTTTTAGGCTAAGCAAGGCCAGTGGTTTCTTTGATCTGATGGAAGTGTGTATCCATAACACAGAGAACCCACATTTTGTACAACCAGGGATTGCGTAATGAGATTTCTATATATATATATATATATATATATATATATATATATATATATAATATCTAAAAGACAGACAAGCCCTTGTCATCTACGGATGTAATCTTCAAGCATTTACTACGTACAGAATAGCTTTCCTGAAGTTCCATAGAAGCTCATGGCACGACTCCAGAGTGAGTCATTTGCAGATATCGAAAACATTTGCAGATAGGTATAGCTGGAAGCTAAACAGGGCTACGAGGATAAACCTCTTTGCTGTATAGAATAAAAGAGAGATTACATAAGAGTCAACCAATTCCTGAAGGCTTATTAAAATACAACATTTGGCATTTAGCATGACACAGCACTGAGGAAATGTTTGCAATTTAGACAAATTTTTACTTTTTACAGACCTGAGATTAGAGACTCTTAAATTGTACTCCAAGCATAACAGAAAGCTCCGAGCACGCTGAACTTCATCAGTACGGACCTACCATTATAATGTAAACTGATATCGTCAGTGCTGTTGCAGTCAGTAAATTCTGCTCCTGCCACTTTAGATAAATTTTACCCAAATTAACATGATTTCTATGTGGTTTTAACTTACCTTTGGGAGGCCTCATAATTAGTCTCAGCTGGTAGCACTTAATGGCAGGCAACCTGAACTCCAGCAGCTGCTTTGCTTGTTCAGTCTTGGACAAGAACTTTAATTAGCAGCGAGGTTTTAGGTGCAGTTTTCCGCTGCTGACCATTTCCCCCTTACTCTCCTCTTGAATGTTTTTGGGCTTTGAGACTGCAGTTCCCGTTGTGATCCAGAGGAAGAGACTTGGATGCCAGAGCACAGTACATTTTCATAGGGCAATAGCTAAGTCATACTTAGAGTAGACCTACTGAAATCAGTGAGGCTCTTCTGAATATGGTTATTGATGGGAGTAACCCATTAGCTTCGTAAAGTCAAACAGATCCTGTGGTTCTAAGAAACCTAGAGGTAATAGGACTTGGAAGGGGCTAGGTGCAATTTTAGGAACAAATTTGGCATATAACAACATTTAGTATTTACTGCAGAGCAAGTGTGACATAATGGTTGGAGGACCAGCCACAGACTGTAGAGACCCCAGTTCAAATCCTTGATTGGACCATGACAGTCGCTGAGTGTCAGGGATTGGGTTCACGAGGGCGAGATGGAGGAGGAGGAATGGTGGAGATCACCCACACACTTCTCCTGGCGCTGCAGGAGAAGAGGGAGACAGCCTTGATTGACAGCAGGGCTTCGGGGGGTTTGAGGAAAGTCACAGCTCAGAGAGAGAGATGAACAGAAAAGTTGAGAAGTGTTAGAAGAAAGGGGGGAGAACTGCGGTTGGGTAGCCACATGACACGCTGTCACTGGAACGTATTTCTGATCCCCCTTCTCCCAGAACGCGACGTTTGTTAAGAATGCAGGAATGAAGGACTCAAAGACATCTGACCACGAGTGGCCACTGTAAGGGAAGATGCTGTTGCTAGGGAGGAGGAGGGAGGAGCCCAGATTGGAGCAACGCCATTGTTAAGGCTTGTTTCGTTCTTTTGTCTCTCGCTTATTAAGATTGAATAAAACTCCTTAAAAAGGACTCTACCTTGTTTTTTCTGCTCTTGTTGCAGCCAGAGGAGGATAAGCTTTCCCGAAGCCTTGACAGCCTTGGCACTGGGTGACCTTAAACCACCACCCCCTCTTGTTCTCTTTTTCACCTCAGGTCGTTGGGATGATACAATGGGATGGGTTATATACATCCATGTGTGCCAACCTGAGGACCTCGGAGGACAGGAGGGATATTATAAAGTGAGGAAAACATTTGTGTAGTGCTTTTTTGAATGGTCAAAGTATTTCCACATCCAATAGTTTAGAGCTGGATATAGCAGCACTGACCAATGCTTTACGTTACCTCACATTATGAACAAATAAAGTGGTACCTCGGGTTACGTACGCTTCAGGTTACATACGTTCAGGTTACACACTCCGCTAACCCAGAAATAGTGCTTCAGGTTAAGAACTTTGCTTCCGGATGAGAACAGAAATCGCGCAGCGGCAGCGGGAGGCCCCATTAGCTAAAGTGGTGCTTCAGGTTAAGAACAATTTCAAGTTAAGTACGGACCTCCGGAACGAATTAAGTACTTAACCTGAGGTACCACTGTATACCAGTCAAAAGAAATGCACACTTTTTGCTGCCGTCCTTGACCTATCAGCAGCTTTCGACTCAATTAACCACAACAGACTATGGGAGAAACTCTCAAATGCCAATATAGACAATTATTATTACCGTAATTTGGGAAGTATATCGTGGCACTGAAGCAATAGAGCGGGTGCAAGAGGATGCCTGTTGGAAGCGTTCAAGACATCAAAAGATGTGAAACAAGGCTGCATACTAGCCCCTACACTTTTTGACATAAATAGTCATCCAGATGATAGATTACAACACCCCATCATCCCTGGTCATTGGGGCTGATGAGAGCTGACGTCCAACAACTTCTGAAGAGACACAAGTTCCCCATTCCATGGCATAAATTAGCTATATATGCATACATGCCTATATAGGAGCAGCCCCAGCCATGTCATCATTCCCTTATCCATTTCCCTTTTTACAGGCTTGCAGAAATGGCAGTCTAACTTATGCCTGCCCAAGCCAACAATAGGAACATTGTTTTAAAAATAGACGGCTTTCTAAACGTTTAAGCCATGCTCCAAACATATTTAAAATCCAGATGCTGTGGCTTGATGAGAGTGGTATGTATAAACTTTCAAGCTTGGAGTAATCCTCATTATTAGGAGTCATTTCCCGCCCTGATCACGGGGTTTCAAAAGTGCAACTTGAAGGCATTTGGGACTAATTGGCTGCTTCGCGATAGAGACTCTTTCTACCAGGCATTTCAAAGGATATATCCCTGAATTACAAAAAATGGGGGGGGGGGAGACAAAAAACACTAGCAGCCTGCAGGAAAGAGTCCAATCTCCTTGGGATCGGGGTTTTCGCTTGCCGGAAAACAAAGAGCACTACAATGAAGAGATCTGCATTTGGAACAACATAAAAATCTCCCTGTGAAATGAAACAGCCATCTTGTGCTGAACTGAAAAAGTGTGAGATTTCTGTATGAGGAAGGGAAGACCATGGCCAAAGCCATTATGCTGTGTGTGGGAAACCTCCAGCCTTCCAGATGTTGCTGAACTTGTTGTTGTTGTTTAGTTGTTTAGTCGTGTCCAACTCTTCGTGATCCCATGGACCAGAGCATGCCAGGCACTCCTGTCTTCCACTGCCTCCCGCGGTTTGGTCAAACTCATGCTGGTAGCTTCGAGAACACTGTCCAACCATCTCGTCCTCTGTCATCCCCTTCTCCTTGTGCCCTCAATCTTTCCCAACTTCAGGGTCTTTTCCAGGGAGTCTTCTCTTCTCATGAGGTGGCCAAAGTACTGGAGCCTCAGCTTCACGATCTGTCCTTCCAGTGAGCACTCAGGGCTGATTTCCTTAAGAATGCAACATCTGTAGTCTCCGCATTTTTGCTTTATAAAGCCCAGTGCCCAGAATCTGTTTAGCACACTGCTTTGTGAGGAGGTGGCTACAGCTCCCAAGATTCTTTCAAGGGTGGAGAATGGCTTTTAAAAGTATGGGGTATGCACAACTTTTGAAAGATATGCTGCTGTTCCCACTCACCCAAGCACAGGAGGTCTCAATACAAATGGGTGGCCTAGGCATATGGGACCCTGAGATGGGGAAGCTGCAGGGCAGTCTCTCTGAATGTTGAAAACCCAATAATAAGGCTGTGATTTGGGATGTCAACCGTAAAGGGCTTAGTCCTCGTGCTATTTTACCCGAAGGGATATACGGTAATAGGAATTTATCGTTTATGCAAAAGCAGCATCCTGCTCGTTATCCGCAGAGACTCTCGTTGCATATTTGCTCCCTGAAGTAATCGTAACCAGATGTGGGGAAAGGTTGTGGTTTTAATCAGGCATCTTCTGCGTCCCACTGGACCCAATCACACCCATGTCTCTGTGTCTGTGCTATATGACAAAATATCACTGTTTCCACAGTTCACTGACGTATGGTCCAAGTTGGCTGTCACATGCATTTTTATCAGCTGATTTCAGCCCATCTGCATTTGTCGTAACATATTTTTATTTTTTTCCAGCCACATGAGTTTTAAGATATATCGGGGGATGGGGGTGTCCACATATGAACGATGTGCTCCCAGACCTGTTTTAGAGAAAAGGAACCCATGTCTGAAAGAAGCCCTAAACTGAAAGCCGTAGAATAAGACAGTAGCATATGTTCTGAAAAATCCTCAGCGGTTCTTCTCAGTATTGAGGCCTGCATGAGTCTTGCTAGGTGGAGACATCACCTGATCTGGCAGGTGTATTATGTGCAAGCTCCATGTTAGAGACAATGTGCCACGGAGTATCAGCAACCCCTGAGGAACCATCATTTGGGTTCCATGATGGGAGAAAATTGGGCTAGACATGTAAGGCAATAATCTTCTTGTCTGGGACACCTAACTCATTACTATTTCAAAGTCTGATGGAAAAGCAGCTGTGGTTCCTCTATAGAGTGCTGTTATCCACTGTCCTCCTTCATCAGCTGTGGTTAGATGGTCCCCAGAAGGGTTTGGCAGCAAGTGAAAGACAGATAACAGGACTAGAGAAGAAGAGTTTCCTCTTCTCTTCTCTTCTCTTCTCTTCTCTTCTCTTCTCTTCTCTTCTCTTCTCTTCTCTTCTCTTCTGCTTCAGTAGCATCCCAGGAAGATGCTTGAACATGCTCATTCTCCCCCACCCACCACCACCTGAAGAGCCCTAACCGAGTTGGGTCTGTTCTGAATGGCTAGGTCTTGGATGTGGCCCTTCCAGGGTCTATCGCCTGCTGTTAATCCACTGGCAAATAATGAGTCCCGGCAAACGAAACGAATTATCAAGAGTTTGCGGACATGTTCCAGCCAGGCATAAACATTCAAGGAGGGCACAAAGCAATGTTGGTGAGGGGCGTGGCCCGTGAGAAGTGGGTGTGGCCTCAGAAGAGTCTCGAGGGGCAGAGGGGCCACAAGGCTCCTTGGGGTTGGCTTGTTTCTTGCTGCAACAGAGCAGCACAACTACCTGGTAGCGTAGCTAGCTGGGGGTGGGCACACCGGGTGCTTGGGGGGCTGCTGGGCAGCATGGTCGCTGCTGGGCATTGTGGGGTGGGCTTTCAAGAGGCAGGGAAGCTGGAGGTCAGCCGGTGTTTGCTGGGCGTGTTGGTCATTGCAGGGGGCGGAGCCACTGCCCATCACTCAAAACGCCAGCTACAGAATTTTGGCAGCTCCTCTAAATAAAGCTCAACTTTGGTCCGCACCAGGCATCAGTGGGAGTTCCTATGCCACTTCAAGTACCCTTCAGGGAATTCGTTTCCAGCGGAAGGCACCGTTGCTATTAGTGAGAAGGCTGACAGTTTGTAACATAAATGTTTTTATTTTCTGCTAAAATATTTGTTTTGTTTTAGTTCAGTATTCTACTGATATTTCCGTACTTTAATATAAAAATAATAATAATAGGAAGAGGCAGAATTACTCCCCCCCCCCCCCAACTATTGGCACCATTACGGAAAGCTTAAAGGATGCGACGATCGGAACTGAAATATGTCAAAAAGCTATTAAAATGTACGTTTCCTGCAAGCGGGTGGGGAATGAAAGTCAGGATAAAGTCTCTGTTCACTGAGAAATGTGGCGTGGTGCTTGGCCGTAATTTTCATAGCAGCGGCCGTTATTCAGTTATGCATCTCCAATGCTGACCATCGAACGCTGCTGTTGAATGGAGCCACTGAAACACAATCAGAACTACAATGTGGAAATGACACAGTGCAGGTTTCTGCCCAAAAGGAGGCCTAGTGAAGATAGTCTACTCCTGTGGCTCCAGAACAAAAGAAGGGGCAGGGGGAGCAAGTTTAACATAACTTCTGGCAAGACTTCACAATTCTATAAACCTTTCCCACAAGGATTAAGACATTCAGAAACGAGTCCTCTGTGCGGCATTTGTCATGGTTAACGTTTTAAAGCTAGACTTAATGTGAGTGGTTTATTGAAGAGGAATCGACATTTAACAGGCCTGCTCCAATAGGTACGGGTAGCTCTTGGTATAATCTCTTTGTATAATCCTCCTTTTCCATACTGCCAACAAGGGTTTTTACAGGTTGAGGGGGTGGGAGGGTGAACTCTTAATGGGTAACAGAACCTACCCATTGCTCAGATTAATTACAAAACGCAGAAAATGTTATGCCATGTTTGGTCCAACGTTCTTTTGCCCTCTTGGCTAAACTTGCAAATCATCTTGTCTTCCCTTTTGAAATTTTGACTGTTAACCCTCACCGTTCCCAAGCCATGTATACATTTGGCCCTTTTGTTTTTCAAACCCAGGAAATGTCAGGATCTGAGTGTCTGTGTGACTGTGACCCAGTTCAGATGATTTTGCTGACTCCCAAATATAGGTGCCGAGCGCTGTAGGGGAACTAAAATGCACCGTCTGGCCCAGATCTCAGTGGCACAAAGGACTGAATCACACAGTTTCTCCCCAGCCTGGAATGATATACACTTGGGGCCTGCACATACTGAATTTCAGACGCATAAGGTAAAGGTAAAGGTACCCCTGCCCGTACGGGCCAGTCTTGACAGACTCTAGGGTTGTGCGCTCATCTCACTCTAGAGGCTGGGAGCCAGCGCGGTCCGCAGACACTTCCAGGTCACGTGGCCAGCATGACATCGCTGCTCTGGCGGGCCAGAGCTGCACACGGAAACGCTGTTTACCTTCCCGCTAGTAAGCGGTCCCTATTTATCTACTTGCACCCGGGGGTGCTTTCGAACTGCTAGGTTGGCAGGCGCTGGGACCAAGCAGCGGGAGCGCACCCCGCAGCGGGGATTCGAACTGCCGACCATGCGATCGGCAAGTCCTAGGCGCTGAGGTTTTACCCACAGCGCCACCCGCGTCCCATTTCAGACGCATAAGCCCTATGTAAATAATTTGCAGCAAGCTGGGGCATCTCACCAGTGCGCCTGGTGAGAGGGCATATAAGGCACAATCTCACTCCTTCACTGCACGTAGCTTCTGCCTACAGAGGAGGTAATCTGACCCAACCCTGTGTCACTGTTTCCATTCCAGAGCTCTGCGGTGACCTACCCTTGGTTTACGCATAGAAGACAATGCATGAACGCATCAAGTCCCTCTGCTGAAAAGAATGGGGCAACTTGAATATTTCATGGGTTCAGAGCACATTTACAGATTCAGTTGACTATGGACAAACAGTGGCTCTGGCACCTGCTAACTGTGTCACATTTGCCATTTTTTTCAAAAAAGAAAAAAAAAACCACTCTCATAGAAATGGTCCACAGACATTTGTGAGGATAATATACCAAAAAATAAAATAAAAAATTCTGTGTGTCTATACTCCTACAAATACAAGGGGCCAGAAAACACAAAAAGAAGATAAAACTAATCTGGACTACAACATGATCTCATAGTAAACAATAGAATACAACGTGCAATAGTGCAATTTCTTCTTTGCTGCTCCAACAAGGCAAGTCTTTTAATTTATAGAAGTCCATGGACTGTTATTATTTTTTTCCTGACACGTGACATTTTTGCATCTAGTTGTGCCTTTGCCGCGGGTTGGTGCTTCTGCTGGATTTTTGAGCAGAATCGCTTTGTCCAGGTTCGTTTCTGCCCTTCCCAGGATGGCGGAGTTTCTGATCCCAGCGCTGAAAAATAAGAAGAAACAAACATCTATTTTAAAAACATCGCTACAGAGCTCATGGAGGAGGTCCTGATGCAGGTTTTGCCTCCTTCTAAGAGTTTGCTCGAGCTTGATCCCTCCCTCTTTTTCAATAAACTCTGCTTTATTGTTGTATCCTTTACAATGGCGTAACATTCCTATTAATATTATGATCTCCAAGGAAACATACATGCCTACTTTTAGAAATGTTGGCCGCCTCAATGCACTGCTATGTCAGCATTTACGTCAATACTAGTTCTACCAAATAATGTCCGACTTTCCCTTTAAAATCAAAATTCTATAGTAAAACAAAAAAGGAATAATTCCTTGCCAAAACAACTGCAGCTGCATTTGCCCTCTCCCCTCAAAAAAATATGTGCTGCTTCTCATCTTTTGAATAAAAACAATTCAGACTATGCTTAAATGCTAACAAAAAACCTTTTATATCTCTGTGTGAAGGTGAACTGCTTTGATATTTCATTTTTTATTAAAAGGGACATCCCAGTGAGAATATGTCTATCTAGTGTCTCTCCTCCGTTTCTTGTTAGAATTCCTACTCTCGAGTAGGACGAGCTCCTGATATTTCTGGTCTAGCACATGAAGTTCTGGATCCACATTGTAAAAGTGGAAGAGCAACCCTGTGGGTTCTTAGTACTGAAACAACTGTTTTAAAAACAGAGAATAGATCTCACCTATATTTTTGCTTATATAAACATAATAAGAGTGTATATTTTTATAGTTGCAGATGGGTGGATGTCACATTCATCTTTTGCTGAAAATCTGCCCAGAATGACTCTCCGCCAAGCAATTGGTTTATTAGCGACCATCACATAATGTTCTGGGTTTGCACATAACACAAAACCATAAGTTATTAAGCTATGCTTTGTTAAATTGGCCTAGTATGTTTCGCTATGCTTTATTTGCTAACCAAAAAGCCACAATCTGAAATCATGATTTGTTGTTGACTTTATAAACCTCGGTTTGCTTCAACTATGGCTTGGTGTTCTGGATGAACATAGCACCCTTCCTTAATCATTGTTGACCACCTCACCTCAGACGCTCCCCGCAACTGCAAAGGAATGAGGCAAGAACCACTGAAAAACAAGACAAACTTGGGAGAAATGAGCCAGGGTTTGCCTGGATCTTTTATAGTATAAGCATCCTTTGAGGAGGGATACTGTCGGGCAGGATAGGACTGAAAGAAGGGCAGTTGTTTGAGTTATTTGAAATATGTACCTCAGGTTACAGACGCTTCAGGTTACAGACTCCGCTTACCCAGAAATATTACCTCAGGTTAAGAACTTTGCTTCAGGATGAGAACAGAAATTGTGCTCCGGCGGCGCAGCAGCAGCAGGAGGCCCCATTAGCTAAAGTGATGCTTCAGGTTAAGAACAGTTTCAGGTTAAGTACGGACCTCCGGAACCAATTAAGTACTTAACCTGAGGTACCACTGTACATTACCTATTCAGTGTAAGGTAGCTTACAAAAAAAGTGTGACATAATAAAAACAGCAATGTATACAAGAGATAGCCATAAAATTAGCAACAAAATAATTTAAATGCAGCTGCAGTCAAATGCACCATAAAACATGCCAAAGTGACAATATTATAGATATGTAATAGATATAGATATTATAGATATATATATAGATATACATTCAGCCTTTTGTTTTATTTTCACTCTAAACTGGAACTCATCTTCACTTGGTTTGGCCATGCTATCCATGGCCTCCAGATGTGATTAGACTCCAGCTTCCATCAGCCCCCAGCTAGCACAGGGATAGAGGAGCTGGAGTCCGTTCCCGCCTCTGGTGTAATGCAAAACAACAGCAGCAGCTGCAGTTTTAATTAACTGCATCAAGTTGGTTCCCACTATTTTGAACCAAAGGTGGCTTCTAACAATGTAAGAAGATGACAGTTTGAGATGCGAAAACAGAGGCAGTATTTTGTACTGTATGCTTCGGTCTGCATCTGACGAAGAAGAAGCAACAAAATGTGCAATGAAGACCACACACCTTAAAACAATCTGACCCAATACAAGATGAGTCATAATACAGTGGTACCTCGGGTTAAATACTTTATTTGTTCTGGAGGTCTGTTCTTAACCTGAAACTGTTCTTAACCTGAAGCACCACTTTAGCTAATGGGGCCTCCTGCTGCCGCCAGAGCACGATTTCTGTTCTTATCCTGAAACAAAGTTCTTAACCTGAAGCACTATTTCTGGGTTAGCGGAGTCTGTAACCTGAAGCGTATGTAACCCGAGGTACCACTGTAAAAATGTAACTTTAAAATAAACAAATTATATCAATTAAAATAATACTGTATTCAAAAAAACCAATCATTAGAATACAATAAAATTAAATATCGGCAAATAATGATGAAACAGAAATTCACTCTTAACAATTACAATGAATAATTACTAAACTATAATCTAAATAAATAAATAAATAGATGTCCGTCATTAAGGTGCTACAGGGCTCCTTGTTCTTTTTGATGCAACAGCCTAACACAAGGACACCTTTGGGTATTACCTCTTTGTTTGACTAACAACTGTGTTTAAACCCGAAACCCTGCCCCAAATCTATTTCAGGGTTAGGGGGTGGTGGAAGAGGTATCAATTCAGTTTTCGTTATATGCACCAGCCTATTTAAACCACAGCAAGTGGTCCAGCTCGGACTGAGGTCGTTGCATGATTTGTACACACAAGAATGTTTGTAAGATTAGCCCCAGGGGTGCTATTAGAAACACAAGAAAACAAGAAATAGGATACATCTATATGAATGAACGGTGCATAGACACACGATTCTTAAACATTGCCCTCTCCCCCTCCAGCATGCTTTTAATCAAGCAATCCCAGGCCACCTTAGCGATCGTATTAACTGTGCAAATGAACTGGCCAACACCAACGTGATGACTCAGCCAGAAAAGGGCCTTTGGTTTTATTTATTTTTTAAAAAAATAAAGCCTAAGTAAAGCCACCTGTGGAACCATTTGAGAAAACAGAGCAGAGAAAGCCGTCAAGTGATGTGAGTGCAACAGCTGGGCAAGACAGCGACCATAGTATGAGGGACAAACCACAACTTGTGGCTTCTAGGGCTGGGGGCCAAGACTATATGTTTTGACCCATCTCATGTTCACACTTGCCCTTCCAGGAACTGTCACTGTGGGTTTCTCTTCATGCATTTTCTGTCTTCCTGGATTTTCAAGGCTTCAAGTTTTAATCTCTCCCATATATACAGTGGTACCTCGAGTTAAGTACTTAATTCGTTCCGGAGGTCTGTTCTTAACCTGAAACTGTTCTTAACCTGAAGCACCACTTTAGCTAATGGGGCCTCCTGCTGCTGCCGTGCCGCCAAAGCACAATTTCTGTTCTCATTCTGAAGCAAAGTTCTTAACCTGAGGTACTATTTCTGGGTTAGCGGAGTCTGTAACCTGAAGCGTATGTAACCCGAGGTACCACTGTGTGTGTGTGTGTGTGTGTGTGTGTGTGTGTGTGTGTGTAAATATCTATCCTTCACCATGAGTTTGTTTTCTCTGGCTCTGGAAGGCAGGACCCAAACCAATGGATTCAAGTTACAAGAAAGGAGATTCAGACTAAACACTCGGAAGAACTTTCTGCCCTGTATACCTGAAGGAGCGTCTCCACCCCCATCGTTCAGCCCAGACACTGAGCTCCAGTTCCAAGGGCCTTCTGGCAATTCCCTCACTGTGAGAAATGAGGTTACAGGGAACCAGGCAGAGGGTCTTCTTGGTAGTGGTGCCTGCCCTGTGGAACACCCTCCCACCAGATGTCAAGGAAATAAATGACTATCTGACTTTTAGAAGACATCTGAAGGCAGCCCTGTTTAGGGAAGTTTAATTTCATGTTTGATGTTTTATCATGTTTTTACTATTCTGTTGGGAGCCACCCAGAGTGGCTGGGGAAACCCAGCAAAATGGGCGGGGTATAAATAAATTATTATTATTATTATTATTATTATTATTATTATTATTATTATTATTATTCGACAGTGGAACGGTCTCCCTGGGAAGGTGGTGGACTCTGCTTCCTTAGAAGTTTATAAGCAGAGGCTGGATGGCCATCTGTCAGGGATGATTTAGTGTTTGCGCAGGGTTTTTGTGTCAGAGTCATGTGGGTAGGTCCTTTATTTATATATTTATCAGTTGACAGCACAGGTGTCAAAAAGCGGGGGGGGGGGGAGATTCCAGCTATATCTGTCAGGCAGAGTGGTCAACAATGGATGAAGGAACTAAGTGATAATGGTGTAATCCTCTCAGCCAAAATGGAGGGTGCTATCAGTCTCTGCTGCTGAGCAAACTTTAAAGTATATTTTCTTGCAAATTCCAGTTCCTCCACCTCCTGAGAATCTACCTGATGGAAATGACAGGACTGTCATTAAAACATCATCTCTCCTTGGGAGTTTATTTGCACTCCATCTCCAGCTGCTAGTCAGGAGAAGGCCACACCCAGGCTGACAGGACTCTTATTTTATTGGACTGGACTCTGTATTCCCTTGTGGTCCACGTATCTCTGTGACACGCAGACAGTAGCCTTTTGCACTCCTTGACCTTTGGGCCTCATTTAAGGGCGGGGGGACAACAACAAACAACAACATTTTCCTCTCCTCTTTGGACCTATATCTTCTAATCTATACATTTGCTAGTTGTCAGGAGGGCAGTTGAGACTCATTGTTTTTCACCCAATGCTGGTTGCCTCCCTGTAAGCTCATCATTCCAGAAATCTTTTTTTGAATCTGTTGGCCCTCACTAAAAGACAAATGCAACACAACAGATTCATAGCTGAGATTGCTTGTTTTAAGAAGTTGCTAATCCCACATGCTGGGGTCAGGATGCTGAACAGTTGGCTTCAGAGCAAGGATCTGGAGGATATTACATTAAATACAAAATGCATATGAAAAGCCAGTAAGTTTGAATAATATTTTCAAGGTTGCAGATCAGTTTGGCTTTAGAGAAGCAATGGGTGCAGACACTAATGCATTTTAAAAGAAAGGTGTCAAAGCAGGGTTGTGCAATGTATATATTCTGTTTGTGGTGAATGAACCTTGAGGTACTTTGGATGTGCTTTAACACACAAAGTTTGAGCTACAGAGCTCATATCGTTTTATTCATGTTGCCAAGTCATTCAAAAAACGGGGACTTGAAGTTCCTGACTTAATGCTCTCCAAACCACTGAAGGGACAAACTGAGTAAACTCAATGAACTATTGTTTCATATTCTTGGCAGCGGCAAAAGAAACAGAAGAGCAAACACAATTGAGAGAAACCGATACGGGGCTTAAAGAACAGTGACAACTTGAACGGAGGCAGCGAAAGGATCTCTACATGGTCAGATATAACTAGCAGCAATGGATAGAAACCACTGGTAACCTGTTCACTGGTGTTGTATCCACCTTCAAATGGAGTTAACTGGAGTGATATTGGCTATTAATCCACCTGGCCAAAAGCAGCAGTGGGTTTACTGCTGACAGAAACCAGAGACTTGTCCTCTTTAAAGAAATTTGTAATAATAATAACAATTTATTACTTATACCACGCCCATCTGACCAAATCTCCCCAGCCACTCTGGGTGGCTCCCAACAGAATATTAAAAACATGATAAAACGTCAAACATTAAAAACTTCCCTAAACCTTCAGCCTTCAGAAGTCTTCTAAAAGTCAGATAGTTGTTTATTTCCTTGACATCTGATGGGAGGGCATTCCACAGGGCAGGCACCACCACCGAGAAGGCCCTCTGCCTGGTTCCCTGTAACTTGGCTTCTCGCAGTGAGGGAACCGCCAGAAGGCCCTCAGAGCCGGACCTCAGTGTCCGAGCAGAACGATGGGGATGGAGACGTTCCTTCAGGTATACTGGGACGAGGCCGTTTAGGGCTTTAAAGGTCAGCACCAACACTTTGAATTCTGCTTGGAAATGTACTGGAAGCCAATGTTGGTCTTTCAGAACCAGTGTTATATGGTCTCAGTGGCCACTCCCAATCACCAGTCAAGCTGCTGCATTGGATATTAGACCCAATTGGGTATTTGAAGGGTCTAGAAGCTTCCTTGCATGCAAAGAAGCATACAAAGTCTCCCGCAGAGCTGAGAGCATGGAGGGGACTGGAAGTTCCAATATTGTGTGCACAGAACTTGCACTGGATACAGCATCACGGGTAACATTTCTCTACTTTCAAAAGAGCTTCTCTGGTCACCTGGCTGCTTCCTGGCCCAGTTCTGAGTGCTGGTGTTTTACTTCTAAAGACCTAAATGACTCGGGAGTCCAAGTGCCTGAGGTGCCAAGCTGATACTTCAATATCAACTTAACCGTATTCTAACATCATCTGCAGATGCCCTTCCCCTGGACGCCTTCACTGTCCAAAGTGAAGCATAAGGCGTGGGCTTTTTCAGCTGTGACGCCCTGGTTATGGAATGTATGCCCTTCCGGGGGAGGGGGCCTTGCCTAGCACTAATATTGTTTTTCTTTTAGGCACCAGGCAAATAGCTATTCATGTGTCTGGGCTTATAAAATGCTTTTCACATTCTTTTAAGTTTCATTGACTAGACCTTTATCTGCTGACCTCATATCTCTTTCTCTCTCTATATATAAATGCATTAGTGGTGTGGTTTTTTTTGGGGGGGTGTCATATTTAAATCTTGTAAACCACTCAGCAATAAAAAGGTGGTATAAAAAGTTTTAAAAGCTTTAAATAAATAAAGGCTGGATTATGATCAGACAGATATTTGTGCACCCTGCTACCTTCCAAGGTGCTGTTGGAAGGCGAAGGTTTTCTGTTGCAGATTCCAGGCTGCAAAAGTGCCTGTCTGTTATCTTGATGGCATTCCGATGCCGGCAAAAGGATATATTTGCTCCAGGATCCTTTTGCCTTGTGAAATCTTTTATTTGTCTAGTTCCCAAGCAAACAGAGACTTCTCCGGCTGACCTCAGGGGATGGGCAGAGTTGTTTTGGGGTAGGAGGGGGGGTGTTGTCTTTTAAGCATCCTATTTCTAAGCTATTTAGAGTTTAAAGGTGATTGTCAGGCTTATATTCAAACTGCTTTATTATATAAACAAGTAGTAATGTGCATTTTTTTATCATCATCATAGCAGGTGTACTCACAAAACACTGGTACTAATTTGATGATTTTCACATTTATTTTGAATGTTGACATGGTTTTTGGGCCTCATTTTAGTCTTAGTCATATTTCGTTTTATGGCACATGACTAAATATTAATATATTTGGGGGTGGAATCTCTTTACAGCAATCTTTGGAATGTTTACATGCTCATTTATACTTTTCAGAAGGGTATGGTATGAGATTTGGGATCACTGAGAAGGAGAACTTCATTTGCTCTGGAAGTCTTCCCCGTGTGTTGATGAGTGATACCAAAGGCTGGATCCCACTGCAAGCTTAGGTCAAACATGATCAAACAAGTCATGAAACTTTGTCTTACCTTGACTTTTTTACCAAGTCGATCCTTCCATTTCTCAGCTATGGAGCCTTCTACCAAGAGCAACCTACACATTTACAGGAAAACAACGTCAACAATGCATCGTAATATATGATATGATATGATGACGTGATGTGATGATGTGATGTGATGTGATACACACACACAAGCATAATGAATATATTTAGGGACAAAGGGAATGCTTCATGTTCAAGAAGGGGGAAAAGCAACCTATGAAGACAGAGGTCACCAATATGATGCCTTCCCATCTATCCCTGCCAGCATGACCAGTGGTAAGGAATGATAGCAGTTGTGGCCAACTATGGACTACCACTCAACTTCTGGTGTAGTGGTTAAGAGCAGTAGACTCATAATCTGGTGAACCGGGTTCAATTCCCCACTCCTCCACATGCAGCTGCTGGGTGACCTTGGGCCAGTCACACTTCTCTGAAGTCTCTCAGCCTCACTCACCTCACAGAGTGTTTGTTGCGGGGAAGGAAGGGAAAGGAGATTGTTAGCCGCTTTGAGACTCCTTAATGTAGTGATAAAGTGGGATATCAAATCCAAACTCTTCTTTTTCTTCAAACTCTTCTTCCCTGGTAATTGCCACCCCCACCCGCCCATACCACTACATCCCTAGAAGTGTTTTCTGGCAGCTCCATTACTCGCTGAGGGGAAGATACTTATGTTACTTTCGTTTCCACAATTTAAAGCCTTACACAGTCTGGACCAATGTGTCAGGGAGCATCTTCTTCCATATGCATCAGCCTGATTACTGATACTGTACATCTTCAGATGAGGCCTTGTTCAGAATACTTACAAGACCTTTGGAAGGCTAGTTCCCAATGTGCAATGGGACCTTTTATGTAGTGGTACAAACCGATGTAGCATCCCTCTTCAGGAAGGCCCACCATAGGGAACGGGAGAGAAAGAAGAGTTACCTCGAGCGCTCTTCGTCTTCGTAACCCATGATGATGTATTCTTCGTTAGCATTGAGAGGTGGGCAGAGGCAGCCAGAGTTTGTGTACAGGTTTACAGTGTCCCTAGGAATGTTCACCAAGGAAGATTTTAGTATCTCCTTCACTTCCACTACTGCAGTGACATCGTGACATTTGGTCTTCACCTCCTTCACTTTAGCTCGAATGACTGGAGAAAAATAACAGAAAGAGGGGTTAAGGTTGCGGTAGCCAGAGCTGCATCAGCCTAAAGCTTTTACTCCTTTGAATATTTATTTGCTTCTCCTCCTGAGACCAATGTCGTTTGTTTTAAATGGAAGTCTTATCGTCATGTTATGGTGCTATTTATTTTGTTATTGTGCTAATTATTATTCCACGCGGGGGCCCTGCAACACAGCAGCTTGTTTGTTTGTCTATATACTTCTTCATGTCCAAATCAGCTTCTATGGCAGCTTCTACTTTGTATACTTTTATGAAGTCTAAAAAAAACAAACCGGTTACACAAAATATAACCATCCGTAGTTACACTATCAAACAAACTAACTGAAACACTGAAATGGATAAACACCCATAATCAAAACACACAATAAATCAGCCTCATTAAAATGAAAACACCGTTAAAAAAGAGGTTGAGAGATTGAGGGAATGTCTCCAAAAGCTGGTGGATTGGCAATACAAGTGGAGCTTCTCGTGTTTCAGCAGGACGTGAGTGCTATAAGCCCAGTGCTCCCTGTGGAAAAACCACCCAACATTGCAACGAGAACATGTGGCAAAGCGTGTTCTCCTTCATGGAGAGCACGTGTTGTGGTGGGGGCCGACAGGACACTCCAAAGTTGTGGGGCGGGCTAATTGATCGTTGGCCACTGTTGTGATTGGGCTTCCCATGTTGTTGGGATTAAGTTAATGTTGCCATTTGTTGATTGACAGCCAGAAATGCTAAAACTCCCTGCACGAGGCGTAGAGCTTCCTCTTTTCGCCCCGTGCATCGGATTGCCCGTCCCACCCTCCCTATATTTAGGGTTGTTCGCTTTGACCTTGCTATGCCTGTCATGGGGTCGTCTGCTCTTGGGGCAGGGGCCCGGTAGGAATTTTGTCCATCTGGCTGATTGGCTGGGGCCATTTGGTTTTTGCCTACTGCGTAGCAAATTGTCACAACTTGTAAGGTTGCGGTTAGGCATTGGTTTATGGTTTGGTTGGTTGAGGGGCATGGATTGGCTGTGCCTGCCCCTCTAATGCTGCTGCTGCAAGGGATTCCGTTAAAGGAATACAGGGGCTCACTATTGCTTTTGTCCACCCTGTCAAGGGGCTAGGGCCATGCAAGAGCCCCTGGTTGCATTTGGGGAGGGCTGAGGGCAGGTTCCCTGCTCTATAGCTAGCCCCAAGTATATTCCCCTTTTCTGACTTTCGCAGGTGTGCGGAATGTCAGTCTGTCCTCCATTGGGGGGGGGGGGACAAATAGTCGCAACCAATGCCTAAGCAACCACACACATTTTTTGTATTTTAATAAAGTTGTGGCCAAAATTATGCCAAAAACCTTAAACAAAAAATTCTGTGTGATGTGTGAGTTATTGGGGTGGCCCTGGGGACCTCAACACGCAATGTTCTAACCACTCTCTTCCATGCTCGCTTTCGCCAGTTTCTCTTCTCCTCTCCCCATTCTGTGCCTAGTAATCCATCCTCGTTAGTCCTTTGGGGGTTTTCGCCCTCCATTTTGGAGGGATGGATGCACTTATGCCCAATCCTGTCATGGCCTGGGGTCAGACTCCCCTTCTTCAATGGATGAGGCCAGAGGTCTAGAATAGGACTGAGGGAATAGCACTCAGGCCCAGAAGACCTAATCTACTGGAAGCATTTCCGCAAGCAAAACCCGTAGTGTTTCTGGCCTAAGACATCCCGCTGCCCTCCTCTGACACAGAGATCAAGCCAGCAACCAGTGAGAGATGCTCAGTCCATCAGGAGAGTGTGGACTTTAAGCTGGAAACTGAGAGTTGAATGGTCAGGTGGGGATGTGACTCTCAGTGAGGGAGAGGGACTGTCCATGTGTGTTTGGACTCTCTGAGTGGGGTTAGTTAGGACCACACTTTCTGCTTCCTAACTTTCTTTCCAGAAGGGCTTTCTTCGAAGGAAAGCACAATGTCCGGGGCAAAGTGCAGACCCCAGCCTTCTATCACGGCTTCTACTATTACACAAAAGCTACGACGCCCCAATAGGAGAGGCAGAAGCTAAGAAAGTCAGCTCTCCATTAACCTTCCCTGTTGCTGCCTCTGAAATGCCTTGAGCTAACACAGCAGCTAGAAGAGGGTGGGAATGTATCTCTCCCATATTTCCATCAAGAACCATCTTTATAATCCTATAGGCAAGGTAGTGTAGCGATTAGAGTGTCACCAAGGACCTAGGAGAACAGGGCTCAAATCCTCATTCGGCCATGAAGCCAGTCACTGGGTGACCTCAGGCCAGTCACTGCCTCTCAGCCTAACCTACCTCACAGGGTTGTTGTGTTTGGAGAACCACATTTGTCACCGTAAGCTGCTTGGAGAAGAAAGGTATGGTATAATGACACACAGAGATAGAGACAGAGATGATAGAGATAGAGATAGAGATGATAGAGATAGAGATAGAGAGATAGAGAGATAGAGATAGAGATAGAGATAGAGATAGAGATAGAGATAGAGATAGAGATAGAGATAGAGATAGAGATAGAGATAGAGATAGAGATAGAGATGATAGAGATAGAGATAGAGAGAGATAGAGAGAGATAGAAAGAGAGAGAGAGAGAGAGAGAGAGAGAAAGAAAGAAAGAAAGAAAGAAAGAAAGAAAGAAAGAAAGAAAGAAAGAAAGAAAGAAAGAACCTACTAGTTAAAACAATAATCTAATTTTCACATTCTATTCCAGGGGTCAGCAAACTTTTTTAGCAGAGGGCCAGTCCGCCATCCCTCAGACCATGTGGGGGGCCGGACTATATTTTGGAGGGGAAATGAACAAATTCCTATGCCCCACAAATAACCCAGAGATGCATTTTATATAAAAGGACACATTCTACTCATGTAAAAACACGCTGATTCCCGGAACGTCCGTGGGCCGAATTGAGAAGGCGATTGGGCCACATCTGGCCCCCGGGCCTTAGTTTGCCTACCCCTGTTCTATTCTATGCATGGAAATGGAAGGGTGTGGGGAAGAGGAGCCATTTGACAGGCATGTAAAATTAATTCATTTTCCCCAGCAGCTCTGGCTGAGATCACTTGCCTCGTGAGGGTGTGGAGTGGCAAGGGCAAATGCCAAGGAAACCGCTTCTATCAACCCTTTCCTGCTTCCACTGAGCCTTCTGCCCTACTTCAAAGGTAGCTGAAGGCTGCTGTGCTTACCGTAGTTGTAATTGTTCCGAAGATAAGTCTTCTGGGTTGCTTTTATTGGCTTGCATTTGCAGCGCTCTGGGGGAGAAACACAACAGAAATTCCTTGCATCAGAGGAAATAAACACTCAAAAGCCGTAAGCCTCACTATTCAATCTTTCCAGAACTTATTCATATATGCTGAAATGGTAGCAAGTCATTTGTAGTGGAAACCCAGGCCCTGTTGGATTGTGTGAGTGCCAGCAACAACAGCTAACATTCCCTCGTGGAGAAAACTATTAAAGGTTCAGTATCCCCCCCCCCCAAAAAAAAGTACAAACAAAAAACCAATTTATTCCTGAGCCTGAAGTTAATAAAACCATATCAGGCTAGAGCATATCATTTTAGGGAGTGAAACTTAATTTTTGAAAATTTTGTTCACTGTGGAGTCTTAAAAATATGTTTTTGGGTGTGAGGAACTGGAATCTGCTATTATTTTTGTGACTGGACAACATTTAGCTTGGTAAGGCTATGCTTGATGAAAGTGCACATACACTGGAAAACCACAGAATCTCAATTTTACCTTCTGGAAATGTCAGGTAATGCTAAACAACAATGGTTTATTTATTTTATTATGTATATATTAAACGTATATACCACCCTTCATCAAAAGATCTCACAAAATAAAATACAGGATTAAACAAAAGTAAATATTTAAACCAAAACAACAAGACAACTCCTTCCACTTCCCACATAATAAATAGTAAACATATAATGAGTATATAAATATGCCTGCAAATATTTCTTATTAATCGTTCTTAATGATTTCTATGAAATTTTTCAATTTTACACACATTTCAATAAATTATGTTAATTTAACCAAAATATATTTTGAATTCCTAGGTCATAACTTTTTAGCACCTGTTGTTTGGGGAATTTGAAAGTTGAAAAATCCGGGCACCAATCTACATAACGCTACAGCTGCCTTGTATCTGTCCCACCTTTTATTTCTGGAGCACTTGACCAGTGTAAGGGAGAGGGGTGTCATCAAACAGCTGACAGGTTAGGATACAGGTATAGAGACTCTTTGTAGCTGGCCCTCTGGGCTACCCAACCCCCAGGCCACATTCCTCACAGCCCCTGCTTAAACACACACATCCTTTGGGGTTTTTTGCCTGGCTGGAGGGTGTTCTTGAATTCTGATAATGCTTCTTGTTTTCCTGGATGGAGGAATGAGAGGGGTTGACATAGCCTGCTACAATGGAAAAGGGCACATTGGTTTCTGGGCCTACATTTGCCTCAGGCCCTGCCCACCACTGGCACAAGAAAGCGGTTGGATAGCTCAGTTGGTTAGAGTGTGGTGCTGATGATGCCAAGGTTGCAAGTTCGATCCCCTTATGGGACAGCTGCATATTAATGGATCAAAGAGCTTCTATGAATGGTTACAATTGGGGGGGATGGCTAAAATGTTTTGATTTGAAAGACAGTTAAATTGATCTTTTAATCTACTCTTTGATGATACCTGATGGGTGCTTATTTTTATATGTTTTATTACAAATATTGCATGTGTGTGTTTTAAATTCTGTTTCACCATTTGCAAGGGGCTATTGGGTTGTTCCTGTTTTTATTAAGGGACGCGGGTGGCGCTGTGGGTAAAAGCCTCAGCACCTAGGGCTTGCCGATCCAAAGGTCGCGGTTCGAATCCCCGCAGTGGGGTGCGCTCCCGTTGCTCGGTCCCAGCGCCTGCCAACCTAGCAGTTCGAAAGCACCCCCGGGTGCAAGTAGATAAATAGGGACCGCTTACTGGCGGGAAGGTAAATGGCGTTTCCGTGTGCTGCGCTGGCTCGCCAGATGCAGCTTTGTCACGCTGGCCACGTGACCCGGAAGTGTCTCCGGACAGCGCTGGCCCCCGGCCTCTTGAGTGAGATGGGCGCACAACCCTAGAGTCTGTCAAGACTGGCCCATATGGGCAGGGGTACCTTTACCTTTACCTTATTGGGTTGTTCCTGTTTTTATTTCGATTGTGTATTTTGTGTTTTTTATATTGTGATTTTATACCTGTGAACCAGTATAGGGCAGTATGTAAACTTAATAATAAATAAACAAATAACAAATAAATAAATATTCCTGCATTTCAGGGAGTTGGAGTAACTCTACAATTCTATAATCCCTAGCTTAGGGGAAGGAAACAAGCAGAGAGGGAAAATTTACACTGGTGATCACCCAATATCTACCCCCCCCCCCAAAACTGATTTAGCAGATTTAGAAGAGTGTGACCAGTTCACCCGTATTGGAGGCTGAGCCAAGAGGGCGTTGCTGGGGTGCCAAAACAATGATGTAGAATGGAAGGCAAGGGGCAGGGGGCACCAAATTTTGGCATCGCACAGGGCACCGCTGAAATTTGAAAGCCCAAAGTCTGCCACTGCCTCCGACCAAATACCAACAGTGGAGAAAAGTGAAACCAAGGATTGATTGGCTCTGTAACATAGGCAGCCATCAGACCAAAAGCCTCCCTCTAGCTGCTTAGAAATTTTCACTTTCGACTATCAAATGGTTGCTGGTAAGGCTGCCCAGCAGGCAAATCTCCCCCGGTCAACCAACTGGTGGTCTATACCAGAAAATAGCAGGGAAGAGGAAGGACCCTGAGGAAGTAGAGAGTGGCTGGAGGCTGAAGGCAGGAGGAAGTCTAGCAGAAAAGAAAGAATAAACTATGGAGCAAGCAGGATTGCTGAGGGAGGGAGACGTCCGCAAGAGGCAGGAGGAGTTGGGCTATGTGTTAAGGCAGAAAATGGGGGCAATGGGTCAAAGGAAGGAAGAAGAGAGGAAGCAAAGGCCCTCGGAAAAGATGGGAAATACATGCAATTTTTACAATGTGAAAAGCAAGCACAACAAACACACATACATTTGCAGGAATGTGGCGGGGGGAGAATGGCCAACTGGAAGCGAGTATCAGGGAATATTGTCACTAGTGAGAGGATAAGAATGCCCACTGTGTTTTTCGCATGGATCTTCAGAAATTTGTATCTCAAATCAAAAGAGGCAAGGGGGCAGCTGCCCTTCCCTTTAATCACCAGCTGAAAGGTCAACCCCAAACTTCACTGAAAAGATGGGTTTGGGGCTAGGTCCCATCTTGGGGGTGCTTGGGATGGGGGGTGTCTCTAGGCATAAGGTACCGCAAGGGATGATGGGTAGAGTCACGTGAGAGAGCAGGGGACCTCTGGGTAGCAGAGCAGGAATGGAAAAGATCAATATAAATACTCCCAAGAATATAATGGCTCTTTGGCTGCATAAAACTCGGGTGATGGAAGTATTTGCACCCGTCTAAAATCTTATTTTTAAAAAACAGAAATCTGGAGAATCTTTTAAGCAACTTTTTTTAAAAAATAAAAAAAAAAGGAAGGCTTATGAAACAGACAAAAATGTCATTTCCTAGCCAAAGGAAGAGGGGTAATATTTATACATAAGGTTTTGCCAGCTGACGTTGCCAGGGATGAGACTTGACTTGATTAGATTTTGCACAGAGACATTATTCACCAGCGAAAATAACACACCAAAGAGAACCTCCAACTTTCTTTTGAAATGCTGAGCCCAAGGTTTTTTTTCTTTAATCCTCACTGGAGGGCAGTGCTTAAAACGCAGAAGTAATAATACTCTTGTGTTCCTACAGCACTTCTTAGAATAGCTCAAAGTGCTTCACATACATTTTTCTTATTGTTAATTCTTATATCCCCAGGATGGGGAATCTGGGGCCTTCAAGATGCGGTTGGACTACAACTCCCATCCTTCCTCACCACTGGCCATGCTGGCTGGGGCTGATGGGAGCTGGAGTCCCAAGAACATCTGGAGGACACCAGGTACCCCATCTGTGCCTTATGAAAACCCTGCATGGCAGACAAATTTCAGTTCTGGGGAACCTGTGGTCATCCAGGTATTATTGGATTATGATGCCTATCAGCCTCCACCAGCATGGTTCAATGTCAAGGATGATGGCAGTTGTCGTCCAATAACAACTGGAAGGCCACAGGGGAAGGTGGCCATCCACTTTGCAGAGGGGCATTCTGTCACACACTACTGAATAAACACAGCGCTTGAGTTGCAGCCCCAAAGGACCACAGGACTAGCAACTTTATGAAACCTACTGGTCAATGTGGTGTGTTTTTTATACAATCAGGACAGTAGAATATATCCTGGTTTGGGGAAGGGGCACTGGACTTTGGCCCACAGCCAGTCAGGCATGATGGAACAAGGAAGATAAGAGGAGGATTTGCTGGCAGGGAAATTGAGGGTGAGCTCTGGTAGGTGTTGGAGAGGGAATGGCTTTAAAAACTAGACACACTGATATTTCAAGATGCACTTGCTGCGAAGCCCGATGGAGATCAGCTTTAGGGAATCCCACTATACCTACTCTCCTTTACAATAGATCCACAGACAGGCTAAAACCCAGCTTTGTCCAAGAAAGAACCTAATTTCTAAAAAATGAACATCAGGAAAAACACTTCAACTACAAGGTTTTAAAAGCTTCTTTACATCACTTCCATCACAGAAAGCAATTTATATAATTTTACTCTTAGACGGGGCAAGGCACATAGCAATGCAAGAGTCAGCTTTTATAAAATACAACTTTCAAGGGAGTCCTGATGCCATTTCAGTAAAGGATGGTGTACGTATTTGAATGCTAAGCAATCCTAAGATGGTGGCCCCTAGTCCAAACAGATACATCTCCCTTTGAGCAGGACCCAACTTTAACTCATACTTGCATTCGACCTCCACCTTGGCCTGCAGGGTGAGGGGGCTTCCATGGTCCTCTAAGAGGTCCCACAGGGCTTTCCTTATCTGCAAACGATGCACAGGCATAACTTCTGTGAGGAATAATGGAACTGCTCATCCTCCCAGGCAAGAAATAACTATCTGTGCATCAGTTGCCATGGGGCCTGTCTGTATCCATGCAAGTCCTCTGCCTTCTATTGCCCTCCAAGCCTCCAGAGGTGTAGAAGATACTGATCAAGATGGACTCAGTATCAAGCGCTTCCCCTGTCCCACCGAGGGACAGTATCACGGCACACAAGTAGGCTCAACTGAACAGAGCACCATGATTTGTGGACACCACCCATGTCTTCCCTCCCACATTTCAACATCACATTGAGGCTTTTTCATACATCACACTGAACAGAAGTGGAAGCTGACCTTCTGCACATCTATACAAGTAACCCTCACTCCCCAAGAGTGCTCTCAAGTTGATGGGGAAAGGGATTTTGTGTCAGGAGAGACATGGAGATTAGCCATGTGGACAGTAGATTTGCAGGACCCTGATAAAGCAAGAACTACCCATAAACCTCGATTCAGCAGCTGTATTTCATTGATGCCCTGGCTGTTTGACACATGAAGGATAGAGTTCACTTGCATTCAGCGCCTCTAAAGTTTTGCTGTTTTCTTAAATCTCCAGATTTCTTTCTTGTTGCCTGTCTGGCTCTGTGGGCAGAAACAATCAAAGGACCTTCCCCACCCCTCCCAGCCATCATGTTGCATTAACACGCCACTGTTGTGACACATCAAGACACTATTGCGTCACTGCATTGTTATGATCTGCTCTCAAGACAGATAGCTCAATTAGTCAAGCATGAGACCCCTTAATCTCAGGGTTGTGGGTTTGAGTGCTACATTGGGTGAAAGATTCCTGCATTGCAGGGGGTTGGACCTTTGTGACCCCTTCCAAGGAGGAGGAGGAGGAGGAGTTTGTACTTGATATCCCACCTTTCACTCCCTTTAAGGAGTCTCAAAGTGGCTAACAATCTCCTTTCCCTCCTCCCCCACAACAAACACTCTGTGAGGTGAGTGGGGCTGAGAGACTTCAGAGAAGTGTGACTAGCCCAAGATCACCCAGCAGCTGCATGTGGAGGAGCGGAGACGTGAACCCGGTTCCCCAGATTACGAGTCCACCGCTCTTAACCACTACACCACGCTGGCTCCCACCTCTACCATTCTATGATTCTATAAGAAAAAGAAGAAATGATTCGATAAAATGTACTCACCATTGCCGGCGCCTCTACAGTTGCCATTATTAGACTCCATAGGGAAATCTGGCATGAATTGTTAAATATGTAAAGAAATGTTAGTATTTTTAATATTGGATTATGTCAACACAGCCACATCAAAACGCTCCAATTTTAATACACTAAATATTAGAAAATAACGAAGACTATATTAATGTGGGGGAGGATGGAGGGGGCTCCCTATACGTAGACAATGTCTTAAAATCAGGGACCAAGCATATGATCCCAGGTCTCCTGGTGGCCAATGGAGTTGGCTGCACACTCAGGGCAGTTTTCGGTGCTGCTATTGACAACTGGGCAGCCTAGCTTGTGTGCAGAGCTGGATCAGAGCCATTCTTTTTAACAGAAGCAAGAAAAAGATGAGGTGTTAAAAAGCTGAAGCAAACCTATTTGTTTTAAAACACGTATCCGTGGCAGTGGCACAGTGAGCATGGCAGTGGTGAGCATGCCCTCTATCTCCCACCACACACATGGAGAAATGCTTATGTAGGTAAGGTCAGTTCCAGCAGTCTGTCTACTCCTTTTTGGAAGCAGGTGACCAGGGCCTGTTTATTTCAGAATTTAGGTGAGCTTTGGCTCTCAACACCAGCAACAAAAATCCACAAAACAGTAGTCAAAACCAACCAACCTAGGGCTATCAGCCAGCTAAAACGTGTTCATTAATCAACTTTCATTTAAATGGTAAATCACCCCATTCAAGTAAGTTTAAATATATCTGCATATCACAAAAATACTTAAGTGTCTTTTTTGAGATCTTGAAGTCTAAGATGTTGTGTGCAGCTCAATTAGTCAAAGGTTTCCTCTCATTGCTAGAAGAAAGGACCATTCTTGATATTTTCAGTTTCCTTCCCTATGACAACAGTACATCAGAACCAAAATAGACTAAAAAACAAACTTTGCTACCCTATTAGTTTAAATGTTCATTTACGATTAAAATTGCACACCAGTTAATCAAATAAAGCTTTTGTTGCACTGTCTGTTGGTCAGTGAATTAAATGTTGCAGCTGCACGTAACAAAATCGTTAGCTTGTTGCAGATTATCTGATATAAATGGGTAGAAGACACAACACCACATTTCAATTTTACCCCTAAAGTATTTCAGGAAGTATTCTGTTTAGGAAGAAGTATGCTACTTAATGTATTCCACATTTACAATGCAGCCACTGTTTACAGTGTTTCAGCATGTAGAATCATAGAATCATAGAGTTGGAATAGACCACAAGGGCCATCGAGTCCAACCCCCTGCCAAGCAGGAAACACCATCAGAGCACTCCTGACATATGGTTGTCAAGCCTCTGCTTAAAGACCTCCAAAGAAGGAGACTCCACCACACTCCTTGGCAGCAAATTCCACTGTCGAACAGCTCTTACTGTCAGGAAGTTCTTCCTAATGTTTAGGTGGAATCTTCTTTCTTGTAGTTTGGATCCATTGCTCCATGTCCACTTCTCTATGTGAGATATAGATATATATTTTTACTATTATATCTACTAAGGGAGGAATTCAGTATTGTGCAATGGCAATCATTCTATCAGGACAAGAATTTCAAATTGCCAGAAAGAACAATCCCTCCTCTACTCTCCCCCATGCACTATTCTAGGGGTTCTCATGAACTCCCCCAAGCCATTTGTGGGGGCACAAAGGGTTGAGAGGGGGGAAACCCAATTGCGCAGTCAGAGGTCCTTGCACAGGACTTCGGCTGATGGACTTGTTAGTTGAATTTTGCCCTAGATGTTTTGGAATGTTGTTTGGACACCCAAAGAGCTCATCCCCCAAATGTGTACGCTGGTTCCTGAGATCAACGAGCAAGTTTCCATCTAAGTTTGGATACAATTGAAAGAAAAGAATTGACTGAACTTTTCCAGTGGCGGACCTTGGGGTCTCAAATTTAAGTGACGCCCCCTTGCCTCCCGCCTTCCATTCCACATCATAGTTGTGGTGCCCCTGAAGCTCTGCACCCAGCGCGACCAAACGGGTCATGCTCCCCTAAATCTGCCCCTGACTTTCCAAAAATGCACTGATTTCTTTTTTTGTTTCATAGAATTCCCAAGCAACGAGGCTGCTTGAACATGTGTATATTGCACTTTGCATAAAACTCGGAATCAGCAGCCAGAGCATTAACTGCTACATTAGTAAAGACTGAGCATGAGAAAAGAAAAAAGTAGAGAGAAGAACAACAGAGTCACCGGATTCCAAAGTCTCAAGTGGCTCTCAAGGGCAGCGGCACTGCATCCTTTTTGAGCGTCTGCCAGCCCAATCCTCGCCGTCAACACTGCCGGGTGCACTCATGTGGGGTGCTGAGCATTTGGGGAGCCTGTGCTCCAGCCCTCACCCACTGGAGCCAAGAGGGGCTGTGCTGCACTGCCTGCCGGCCCACCCACCCACCCACCCAGGGAGGGGTCCAGCTGGCCAATGTGGCTCTTGGCAGGTAAATCCCCCCCCATCGCCAATGGGCGGTCATTCAGCGAGGGAGCTGGGGACGTGGCAGTGAGGCCAGGCCAGGCTCTGGGGCCCAGAGACTTGGAACAGGTAGGGTGGAACAGAGATCCCTGCATGGGGGCACCTGGCTTGTGCCCCCTAAAAATCGAGCACCCAAGGCTATGGCCCCCCTGGCCCTCCCCACGCTATGCCCCTGCTCAAGGGTTTCAGGTCTTGCCCAGCCCCACCTGGGGCTGTCAGGGTTTGAACCAAGGACCTTTTTGCACATGAAACATGTGCCACAATGCTGAGCTGTGCCCTCCTCAGGAAAGTCATGAGCCAACGATATGGTGGCCCCTAACACAATGTAATCTATATGGTTATTATTTTTCCTCCTCCAGTCCTTTACCTCATAATGTAGCGGTAAATGCCAAACTCATACAATGAGCCCTTGAGACTGCGGCCTCATCTGGCATCACACACTTCTCCCCCAGATTCTGCCTATACTGAATGATACATCAGATGTGCCCATCAGGCTGACCAAGATTTGTGGCCAAAAATGCCTATACTGTACACTGACCTCCTCCCTCTAGGTACTTCAGCCTACATCTCAAGTGGAATGCGGGTGTCACTGTGGTCTAAACCACTGAGCCTCTTGGGCTTGCCGATCAGAAGGTCGGCAGTTCGAATCCCCGCGACGGGGTGAGCTCCCATTGCACGGTCCTTGCTCTTGCCAACCTAGCAGTTCGAAAGTAGATAATTAGGTACTGCTGCGGTGGGGAGGTAAACGGCGTTTCCGTGCACTCTGGTTTCTGTCACGGTGTCCCGTTGCACCAGAAGCAGTTTAGTCATGCTGGCCACATGACCTAGAAAGCTGTCTGTGGACAAACGCCGGCTCCCTCAGTCTGAAAGAGAAATGAGCGCCGCACCCCATAGTCGCCTTTGACTGGACTTAACCATCCAGGGGTCCTATACCTTTACCTTTCACTTTTACACCCCTACTTACTCTGTGCAGACAACATTCTCAACTCCAGAAACCAGATCCAAATTAGCAACTAACTAGAATAGAAATGTTTTATTCTACTTTTAGAAGGCAGAATTATATTCCCTGGGGGAAAGTGGGTGGAGTGGGAGACAGAGAGAGAGAGAGATGACTTCTACATAGTGGCTGGCGTGTTTGTTTAATTTTTTTAATCAGAATTTAGAATGTCATCATGTTCCCATTCAGTGAAAGAAAGTCTTCATGGATTTCAGGCTGGAATCATTCAATGAAACTATTGTGCTCCTTCTGGTCCTTCGTAATAGGTAACTTTGGGGCAATTTGACAGAAAACGACTTCTCTCGGCTTTTGAATGTGACTGCTCTTAAATGGCTGCAGGCTCTGCCAAGGCTGGTTTCAGTGCAGATCTTGTTTTTCAGGAGCGCTGGGAAGCATCTCCACATGACGGGAGGAAGATGTTTGCAAAAACCTCAATATGAGACATTCACTAGCTCCCTCCTTGCTTGGGCACTCAAAACCACTTGCGCTGAAACCTTCCCAGCAGGTATCAGCCCAAGACAGCTGCAACAACAGTCTGTACTCTGTCTACAGACAGACCCGGGGAGTTAGGTTTAGAATGGCTGGAGCTTGAAGAGCAGATGTCAAAGTACAAGGCAAAGAGAGAAGGAGGAGTTGGAATTAGACTGAGGAGGGAGATGGGGACCAAGTAAAACTGCTCTGCTGAGCCAAAGGCAGAGAAATGGTGGACGTTTTGACAAATCAGCAATGACTGATGTTTTAAACGGGTCTGAATCCAACACTGCAGGATATCAGGGGTAGCAAACACGGTGGCCCTCTGAATGTTGCTGTTTTTATGGATCTGTTCTATTGTTTCCATGTTTGTATTCATGCACACTACTTGGTGATTTTGAGGTTTATAAATGATTTTACATAAAATAAATACATAAAATCATCTTTAACCGATAGACAGGTTGGCTGGGGCTCAGGGAAATTGGTGCATAGCTGTCAACTTTTCCCTTTTATTAAGGGAAATTCCCTTATTCCAAATAGGATTCCTCGCAAGAAAAGGGAAAAGTTGACAGCTATGAATTGGTGTTGAACAACATCCAGAGGACACCTAGCTGGTTATCCCTCATATAAGCTATGCAAGAGCAAACTAGCGTGGAGCCAACAGGCATTTTGCACTTCGAGAGGGCAGAGAACGAACTATCACAATGAAGACGTGAGCTGTAAAAGGACCAGCTGTAAAAGGAAAACCCTCATCCACAACTTCTGCTTTTTTTTACTCTTCCCATCTGTGCTGCTCCTTTTCATCACCTGACCATATGAAGGCCCACATTATATGAGCTCATCCCATATACCTTCATGTGTCTATTCCATATGTCCCTGGGGCCTTTAAGAGCCCTGTATTTGCAAGATCTGCATGCAATCTGGAAGGTCCTCCCCCCCTTGATTCAGAAGATCCCTCATCCCTGTTGAATTAAGAAGCCTGTTTAAAAAAACAAAAACAAAACACCATGTACAGGTTTGGAAAATGGAAAAGCTGAATATCTGAAGGTGGGCCCAAAATAGTTAACAGCCTTCTTTACTAGCTATGAAAAAGGCCAGATACACTGGACTGAGCCTGCAAAACTCAACAGATTTCTCAAAGCCTTACAGTGACAGTCATCATCATAAATATACAACCTCATTATTGCTTTGACAATTAAAAAGGTTGATAATCTTTCCACCACAACAAAGCTTGGTCAAATTAATATGCATGTCTTCAACCCCATAAATTTTTATTGCCCACTTTTGTAATTTAATCCCAGTGCTTTCTTTTCTTTTCTGGTGCCATCCTTCCACCATCTAGGGAGAACCTGTTTGCTGGAAGAGCCAGTGAAATCAAAGGATGTCAATGCTACCACCACCAAAAGACAAGGAAGCAGAGGGAGGATGCCATTCCTTTGACAGAGAGGGACATCAAGATGGTTAATCCGATTGAATTGCATCTGATGGCAAGATCTTAGGAGACTCCTCTGCTGTGAGAGATCAGAGGAAAGCGAGAATTCTGCGTGAGAGAAGTGAGAATTCTGCAAGAGATCAGAGGGAAGCGAGAATTCTGTGTGAGAGAAGTGAGAATTCTGCAAGAGATCAGAGGGAAGCAAGAATTCTGCGTGAGAGAAGTGAGAATTCTGCAAGAGATCAGAGGGAAGTGAGAATTCTGCGTGAGAGAAGTGAGAATTCTGCAAGAGATCAGAGGGAAGCAAGAATTCTGTGTGAAAGAAGTGATATTTCTGCAAGAGATCAGAGGGAAGTGAGAATTCTGCGTGAGAGAAGTGAGAATTCTGCAAGAGATCAGAGGGAAGCGAGAATTCTGCGTGAGAGAAGTGAGAATTCTGCAAGAGATCAGAGGGAAGTGAGAGTTCTTGCCCATCCCATTGCTACTGTTCCAGCCACAGTAACACAACGGCCATGCCTCTCAATGTTTGCTCTTGCGGCATCAGCATCACAGCTACCAAGTGCAGGAAGTTTTACAGAAAAGTGAGACTGGGTTGCATGAAGAAGTTTCCTTCCTTTGGGACAATCCTGTCTCTGGGTTTTCACAGTGCAACTCACGGGGCTTCTGCCCTGAGCCACATAGTGCTAGTGGGAAATAAAGGCATCTTGAATTTACGCAGCAGTTGTGGGAGGATGGAGATTAGAACCTTCCCAGGTGATTTGCTCCCCAAATTAACTGTGCAGATACATCCTTGAGTTTAGCACTTCGGTTACAGGGAATTGACGCGATTTCCCCTAGAAATTCAACAGGACTTCCCTCTCAGCTAGCACATCAATGGCAATACTAGATTTTACTTTACTTATTTGTTGAATTCCTATCAAGCTATTTTTCCAAGGAGCTCAGTGCAGTGCCCCTTTTTGAATCACAATAACCCTGTAAGAATATAGCTGACAGATAGTGATTGGTCCATGGACACCACGTGGTTGAGCAGTCCTAGTCCAACACTCTAACCATTTCACCATACTGGCTCTCAGCACGAGAGGTTGCATAGATTTATTTGATGCTTACTTGTTTGATAGTACTCACAGCGCAATTTCTTATAAGCAGCACAACTCCTTGTTCCACAAAATAGCACTTACTCCTCTCCCCTATAGCAATGCTTGACCTTTTTAAAACAACAACACCATTTTCCCTGTTTTGTTTCTTTGCTTAATTCTGCAAATTACTTCCCCATTTCCAGCACTGGTATTTAATATTAATAATAATAATAATAATAATAATAATAATAATAATAATAATAATTTCCTTCTGAAGTAAGGCTACAGTTCTCTCCTTCCCGCAATGTATAAAAAGGGGATGGAGTTTCATGCCAGGGAGACACTAACAAAAATAAACTATTCCAGGATTTTGCCACCATTAGCTCAAGGGTCAAACAATATGTTGCATGAAACTTGCACAATTCAACCCCAGCCACCTTTTCTTTTTCTTTACAATCAGTCCTGCTTGGAGTGGTGAGAAGCAGAGAAATCACAAGGGGGGAGGGAGAGTACTTAACTCTTTCCTGCACGCCCTCACCATATTTCTGTTTCAAATTACCCCTCCCCAAACTGTTTTTTTGTTTGTTTGTTTTGCCCCTGGCGGGGTTCGAAAAGGCTTCTGGGGAGCATTATATGTATTTATAGTTAACATCCGCTTCAGCCCTCTAAGCAGTAAGTTAATAATTGGTGGTGAAAAGCCACCTTTGGATTCCATAGGCATTCTGTTTTGAGTCTATCTAACAGTCTGTGAGCTTAGATCCTCAATGATTTCCTGAGTTTAGGAAAGGATTTGAGGCTAGAGAAAACAGCAGGAAGAGGTGAGCTGGGAACGGATCGTGACAAAATATGGAAGTGCTGTGACTTCTTGGGTGCAACCACTTCAACCTGCAAACAGAAGAAGTCTTTGGGAATTCTTGTAATCTGGGAATTTTAGACATGTGTGGTGGGGATGGTGCAGGAATGAGCCTATCAGCTCCAACCCCCAACTCTGCCACCCACTGTGAGTTGAAGGTCAACCATTAGAAGCGAGGAGTCTGCTTCTACCCAGGTAGACTCACCACATGTCTAAGAACAATTTTGCCATGTGATTTCTGTCAACTCGATCCTAGAGAGAAAGTACAAGGAATGTATGGACATCAAAAGGAATGAGACTGAACACTGACTACAATCGATGAAGATTGCTAGGTGTTCTTTATTCTAAGAAACATCATTGTCTGGCTATATAGTATTAGACAGGACATCTAGAGTTGGAAAATGTGCGGGAAAGGATAGTGAAAATGATCAAGGGGTTAGTTAGAGCGCATTCCCTATGCAGAAGGGCTTTTATAAAAGAGATTTAGTTCATGATTGACAGCATGGAGAAAATTAGAATGGTGTTGCCACCCCACCCCACCACCATCCAGTCTCATAATACTAAAAATCTGGGTTTATCCAATGAAACTGACTAGCAGGAAAGTAAGGGCAGACTAACATACAGTCGTACCTCAGAAGTCGAATGTAATCCGTTCCGGAAGTCTGTTCGACTTTCAAAACATTTGGGAACCAAGGTGTGGCTTCCAATTGGCTGCAGGAAGCTCCTGCAGCCAATCGGAAGCTGTGATGGATGTTCAGGTTCCAAAGAACATTCACAAAGCGGAACAATCACTTCCAGGTTTGCGGCGTTCAGGAGCCAAAAAATTCGTCTCGCAAGGCGTTTGACTTCCAAGGTACAAATGTACTTAGTTCCTCACCCAAGAAATAATTGGTCTATGAGTTCTCTGCAATAAGATGAGGTGATGGCCACAGGCTTAGATGGTTTTAACTTTGGATTAGACATTTGTCTAATCATATCAAGGCATATGAACTAGGATAGTGAAACGCAACCTTCAGATTCAGAAGTATTCCCTTAAATGCTGGTTTTGGAGGGCAAAACAGCAAGCTGGCCACTGTTGAAAACAGGATGCTGTGCTATATGGCCCCTTGATCTAACCCCAAAAGTTCTTCCCACAGAATATAATGGAAACTCCACTCCTGAAAAGATTTGCCCCTGCTGGCCCAGGATTTGAGATTTGCTGGGGAGGCCTGCTCCTGGCCCCACCAACAGCAGAAGCCCATTGCATGGTGACACAAGGGCAGGGCCTTCTTTGTGATGGCCCCGTTTCCTTCTACCTGTGAAATTCCCTCCCCCTGGAGGCGTGGTTGTTGCCCGCACTAACTCAGTTTCCGGCAGCATCTTCAGACACTTCTTTTCACTCAAGGCTTTGGGGAGAGGCTGGTATGTTTTAGGAACAGGTGAACTGTATTGGTGTGATGGTTGCAATACTGTTTTAAAGCAACAGCTGAGGTTTTAAACGGCTTTTGCTGGACGCATTGTTTTTAATCACCTTTTGGAAACCACCTCTTTCAAAACTGAACAAATCAACCGCTTAAAGAAGCAAAATTTCAACCTTTGGAATGAATAAGTGACACTTCAGAATAGCAACCTTCGGTGATAACACAGATGGAAGGAGAGAACGTGAGGAACTAAAGGAGGCTGGCTGACTTCTTAATCATTTGAAACCACAGAGGCTGCGTTGTTGGCTGGTGCCCATTGGGAGTGGTAGGTCAAAAGACTGGGAACCTAACAGTAGGTGGCGCCAGAGTCAACTGTCCCCATCCTCCTCCCTGCTGAGTTCTACAAGGGCAACACTGAGATTAAGGAGGAAGGGAATCTGACAACCAAGGCCACTACCCTGCAAGCAGGAAGGTGCAGGCTGGGTGAGGCAGGCTGAGAGGTTGGTGGGGCAGTGCCCCACCAGCACAGATGGACCAGCCTCCACTGCAGAGGAGGAATGAGTATGGAATGGTATGAGGGAGGACTGTCTCAGGTGATGAAAGCCGGAGGGTTTCAGAGATGTTGAGAGCTGTGGTTTGCCAAAATCAGGTAAGGTGAGCAGCAATGGTTATAAGCAGGAGGTGGACATCTATGATGCAGTCATCTAAGAACAGGAAGCTACACATTCCAGGGGACCAGAAGAAGATCAAGAGCACTTGGGGGAGCAGGTGAGGAAAGATGGCTGATTCCTCAGTGCTTTTGGCTTGAGTTTTCTGGGATCAAATTGGATTACTGAAGGGGGGGGGAGAAATCTGAAATGGGCAAGGTTAGCAGGCCTCACTGAGATTTTTTGTTGTTGGAATTGCACAACAAGCTGTTTAAATTTGGGGTTAGTGGACATGGAAACTGGAAGGATTGGCCCGGCTTACTTTGAATGAAGGAGAGTGATGGCTAAGTGGAGAGGGGGAAATATGCAAATAGTGGATGCTGGAAGGATGCAGTAAGACAAGCTTCTGCCCATTGGTGGACCCAGAAAAACTTGAGCGTATCATCATCACCATCATCACTTTTAATTTGTATACTGCCTTTCTATCTTACAATACTCAAGGCGGTATTGGTTAGATGATCCTAGGAGGAGATTAGTGGGCTTCAGAAACTTCAAGATCTGCTGCAGGATCATGCAGCACAAGGGATCCTGTTTCTCTTCCAGATTCGTGCTGGAATGCCAACTCCCATCCTCCTGGACCACTGGCCACGCTGGTTGGGGCTGATAGGAGTGCACAATTTTGGAGGGCGCCTCTGATGGGAGTTGCTGGGGAAGGGAGTGCCAGAAGGTTTAAGGTTAGGGTAGGGGGCAGAGATCATGGGGGCGTCTTGGAAGTGTGTGTGTGTGTTCTGGGAGGTGGGGTGGATGTGGGGGGGAGGTCAGGCCGGCGGGGCGGAAATGGCATCGGCGTCGGGCGCGTCACTCACCGGATCCCTCGGCCGTGACGATGGCCTCCGGGGAGATGCAGACGCCTCGGTCGTAGACGGGCAGCTCTTCGCAGGCCAGGCTCTCGGGCCACGCGTGGCCGTACTTGACGAGCACGGGCTCGCAGCCGGCGCGGGCCCTCTCGCACACGGATTTGCAGGGCTTGATGGGCTCGTGCTGGAAGTCGATGGTGCAGATGGGCGCGTACATGGCGCACAGGAAGAAGAGCAGGTCGGCGCTGCAGTGGATGCCCAGCAAGCCCTCGAACTGCTCCATGGCCAGGATGGCGTTGGCCTGCGTGCTGTGGTGCAGGTGGTTGGGCATCTTGGTCATGTTCCAAGGCAACGACTTGCACAGCGGGATGCGCACCGGCTCGCAGGACGCGCCCGCGGCCGGCGGCGGCGCCCAGCTCGCCAACAGCCCGCCCAGGGCGGCCAGCAAGGCGGGCGGCGGCAGCAGCAGCGCCACCATCGCCCTCGCCGAGGAGCAGCCCGACGGCGGAGACGTCCGCGGCGGCGCCCCCCTCCGGGGCAAGACCCTCGCGCCGCCGAGAGAGCTCTCCTTCCTGACCCCGCGCGGCGGAGGGACTCCTCCGGGGTCCGCCCCCTTCTCTCCCTCGGGGACCAGGTCGACCCCTCTTGCAAAAGTCCCGGTTGAGGTAGGGGGGGTTGTGGAAATCGGAGGGAACTGGCTGGTACAAGGGGTGGGCGCTCCTCTTCTCTACATCGGGAAGGAAGGCGACTTTGGAGCGGCGCGCAGAGGGACTTGGAGACGTCGCCCAAGAAAAAGTTTTGGAGGAGAGAGAAATCGCGCTGCTGGTCGATCTCGGCTCGGGCTGCTGGCTGCACAGGCGAGACCGGCTTCGCTTGTGTGCGGCTGGTGGAATCAGCCCCCTTTTTCACTTTCCACCTCCTAGCCAAGGAGCCCCGGCTCCTCCTCTTTCTGCGCCGCGCGCTCCTGGTCCCACCCCTCTCCGCCGCCTCTCTGTTCCTTTGCAAGGGAGGAAAGAGGTTGTTGGGGGGTGGAAGACGAGAAGGAGCGAGGAACTGCATGACCTGAGGCTCGCATCCACTCCCATCAGTTATAAGTCACTGTTTGTCGTCTCCCACCCCTGGCTCTTCTGCTTATCCCCTTGGAAAGTTGCAGGCGCGCGCTCCTCTCCATCTGTCGCTTTCTCGTTTCTGCCTCCGGCTGCCAGAAAATAAAATAAAGGTGATCCTTGTGAAGGGATTGGCTCTCCGAGGTGGCGGACGGGACACCCACACCGTCGAAGGAGCATAAATCTAAAGGGGGGGGGGGCAGAGAACAGGCTGGATTTCCAAAAACCATTTTTTTACTTTAAAAAGCATAAATATCCTTTCCCCATAAATATCCCTAATGAAAAACAACGACGGCGAGGTGTTGATCTCCATCTCTGCTTAAACAATCCTGTTTGAACTTTCTGTTTTCTTTCTCCAGCAACTGAAATAAAGGGAGCTCTCTCTCTCTCTCTCTTTCTGGCTTAAGTCTGCCGCAGCTGCCCTCTCTGCAAGAAAAGAGGCTTTTCATTGTCCTGGCTGTATCCCCGCTTCTCTGCCCCCCCCCCACCCCCATAAATATCTCTGGGAAAACTTGCTCCGCAGTGGCCAAAGGAAGCTCTTTCCACGTGGATCCAGATGCATTTAATCTAGGGGAGAAAATAGAAAGCAGATCTTCGCTCACCAGCAGCAATTCACCCCAGCCCACCCCCCACCCCTCTTTCCAGCTTCCAGCTAATCTCCTTTTCAGGGCATGGCAGAGAATGCAATGACCTAGGGGGGCACCAGTGTCCCGCTCCATGGCAGAGATACACACACACACACACACACACACACACACACACACACACACCCGAGGCGGAGCGGTTGGGGGAGCAGTTTGAAACTATTCATCGGAGGGCGGCAGAACTCTCCGGGAGAGACAAAATAACAGGAAATCACCTTTGCTCTCTCTCCCCTTAAAATATGCCTTTGTTTTCTGCCGGTTCTTTCTCTCCCAGCTGATCCGGCCCAGAGGAAACTGATACCCTCTGCTCTCCCTCTGCTGCGTCTTTCCCAAAGCGCCCGCGATAATACACAGTGCTCATTGATTTGACTTGCAGGAAAAAGTTAGAAGGGGATGGAAGGATGGATAGATAGATAAATGTAGATAGTTCTGCTTCCCTTGAGATGTGCAAGAGGAGTTCCTAGCTGCTGGCATGGGCCTAGCGGGAGTGGGCAGCTGCCCCCCTAAATCAAGTAAATAAATAAAAATACGTTTTGTTATTGATATTTTATTGAGAAATTTTAAATTATAAAGTGATACAAAGAGTGTGTAAAGGGGGGGGGAATATATATGAATATATATAAAAAATATCCTAACCCATACATTCTTTATTATACAGATAGGTAGCCGTGTTGGTCTGCCATAGTCAAAACAAAAAAATTCCTTCCAGTAGCACCTTAAAGACCAACTAAGTTAGTTCTTGGTATGAGCTTTTGTGTGCATGCACACTTCTTCAGATAACCTCACCAGGTTAATACAAATCACTTCTTCAGCTGATCAGAATGCTTTTTTTGAGTGATTAATTTCACCTCATAATCAACTAAAAAAAGCGCCAGCCCTATCATTTACCCATTCTGAAACCATTTTATATAAATCAGAGAGTGAAGCAGCATTCAAGCCCACAGATTTCAGGAGCCTTAAAGATGCTTTACGTTGAGGGAGTTATTATATTGCTTTAAATGGACCTAGCTGATCTAATCATGGCTAGCTTTCAGTTTGCAGAGACCCTTGGTAAAATAAGCTTTGGTGTGTGTTCCCCTTCCCCCTTTTGCAGGTGAGTCTTTGTCACATTTCTTAGAGGGAGCAGACAACACCAGTGCTCCAAACAGCACAGGACAACAGGGTGTGGAAACTGCTAGTGAAATTTCCCATAATGCCCCCATGTGGTGTCACACCAGTGCATTGTGGGAATATCTTTGAGCAAGTGTCAGTAGTGAGACCCAGGGGTGGCATGCTTATGCTGGGCCTGGATCTGGTATTTTTCAGTCTTGTTTTGAAGGGATGAGATTGGCTTCATCTTCCCTTCACAAGCTTTCTGTGTTGCTTTCTGTAGTCCACCTCTCTATCTGCCAAGACTCAAACTGCAAACCTGGTTTCCAATTAAAGACTTACTGTGGGTTTTGCAGAGAACTTACGGCAAGTGGGAGGAAGACAGGATTGCAAGAAATCTGTCTGCGAATCCATTACAGATCTGCTAATACAAATGGTTGTAAAAACTCACCCCAGGCTGACACTTGGCAGGAATGTTTAAATCACAGCTCCGAAGAGAATGTTTTACTGGGATTCAACTTCCACAAACACCTGTTGATTTTGTGTGTGTGCGTGTGCGAAAACCAAACAGCCATCCCATCCCACATCAACAGCAAATCAGATGGGCATATTATAGATTGATATTATCCAAGGTTGTTTTTGAGGAGATGCAAGTTCACTGCCATCAAGTTCATGGTTGCTCCAGGATTTTTATCAGGCTCTGGATGTTAGCTAGTAAAGCTTTTCTGCTTTGCAATGCAGTAACAGTGTTGCCATATTTACAAAGTGTTTTTATATGTCTGAATATGAAGGGAATGGCCATAGAGCAGATGTGAGATACCTAGTCATCTCCCACTTGGACTACTGTGATGTTCTCTATGTGGGGCTACCTTTGAAGGTGACCCAGGAACTACAATTAATCCAGAATGTGGCAACTAGACTGGTGACTGGGAGTGGCTGCCAAGCCCATATAACACCGGTCCTGAAAGACCTACATTGGCTCCCAGTATGTTTCTGAGCACAATTAAGTGTTGGTGTTGACCTTTAAAGCCCTAACAGCCGGAGCCCAGTATACCTGAAGGAGCGTCTCCACCCCCATCATTCAGCCTGGACACTGAGGTCCAGCTCCGAGGGCCTTCTGGCGGTTCTCTCACTGTGAGAAGTGAGGTTACAGGGAACCAGGCAGACGGCCTTCTTGGTAGTGGTGCCTGCCCTGTGGAATGCCCTCCCATCAGATGTCAAGGAAATAAACAACTATCTCTATATGACTTTTTAGAAGACATCTGAAGGCAGCCCTGTTTAGGGAAGTTTAATTTCATGTTTTATGTTTTATGATGTTTTTAATACTTTGTTGGGAGCCACCCAGAGTGGCTGGGGAAACCCAGCCAGATGAGCAGGGTATAAATAATATGTTGTTGTTATGTCTGATCTACAACCACCATCAATGATTAGGCCCTGCCTTCCACATCCTTCCACCACCATGCCTGGACACCTCAGTTAGGTGTGCGTATGCCCCAACAAAGTAGAGACAGAGGTAGGTGCAGGTGAGTGTGTTTGCAAACTTCCAAACTTTGCACGTCTGGAATGTGTGGTCTACTGTATAAAGGTAAAACTTAGATCCCTTGTTTCCCCAACTTTTGCCTGTGGCCCCACACCAAAAAAATTGCATTTGGCCCTCGAAGCATTGCCCATGGGAGAACGTTGGCTGGAAAAGGTTCTCCATTCCTGGTATATGGTTATGTCCTTAAAACTTACTCTGGAGTTGCACCTACACCAGATGAAATTCCTCAGCCTTTAAAAAAAAAAGTATATTGGCTTCTAAATTGTGGTTAAATGGCTCTTTTCACCATGTAGATCAGCTCCTCGTGTATACTTAACCAATCTGTTTACCTTAGCCCCACAGTAAGTGCTTTCTACTAGCAGGGCAGAGTCAACACAGCTTAGGGACAGTGTCAATTTGTACTCTGGCTAACACCTCAGCAGTTTCTAAACAAACTTCAGCTCACCTTAATTATCTGTGGCTAGTACAGCAGGATAATTAATTCCACTTCGCCAGATGGTTATCTGTCTGCCGTGATACTGCAGTAAAAATCCCTTTTCTCAATTTGTCAATAATTCAACCCAAAGTGAGAACTGAGCAAAATTTTGCAGTATGTTTATTTGTAGAATTGCATTTCTCCATTTCCAGTACAGTGGTACCTTGGGTTAAGAACTTAATTCGTTCTGGAGGTCTGTTCTTAACCTGAAACTGTTCTTAACCTGAGGTACCACTTTAGCTAATGGGGCCTCCTGCTGCCGCTGCATGATTTCTGTTCTCATCCTGAAGCAAAGTTCTTAACCCGAGGTACTATTTCTGGGTTACTGGAGTCTGTAACCTGAAGCGTCTGTAACCTGAAGCGTCTGTGACCCGAGGTACCACTGTAATATGTAGGCTCTTCACAGTCACCCACCTAAGGCCCAGAATAATTGTATTTAAATACATATGCAGACCCTCCAAGTGTCCCTATTTTCTAGGGACATCCCTGATTTAGGGAAGCTGTTCCGGTTTCTGATTTGATCCTGGAATGTCACGTTTTCCCTTAGGATGTCCATATTTTCATTGGAAAAATATTGGATGGTGTGGAATTATCCGACCCCCCAAAGCCGTCTGAAGGCAATCTTGTATAGGGAAAGGTTGTTTTTTTAAAGTTTAATGTTTTATTCTGTTTTTATATATGTTGGAAGCCGCCCAGAGTGGCTGGGGCAACCCAGTAAGATGTGTGGAGTATAAATGGCAAAATTATCATCATGGAATGTGACGTCCCTGTTTTCATCGGGGAAATGTTGGAAGGTATGACATATGTAGTTTTGTTTCCGTGTTTTTACGCAATTGTGTTGGCATTTGTGAACACCACTCTCAGGGGGAGAGCAGCAAGCGCACATGTAGAGATGTCTCCATGGTGTTTGTTCCGTGGCACAACCTCTTGACACCTGTGCTAACAGTCCATGGGTTAAGGAGGCACAATACTTGCCTTGCCCCATGTGCTGGCAACCCTGATTTAATTTCACTGGCCTCGGGTGATCAGCGGAACCAAAGGCCCATGGGCCGGAAGTGGCCTGTGGAGGTCATTTGACCGGCCCACCATCGGCCCCTGAACCGAGCTGCCTGCTCGTGTTGCACTAAACTGGCACAGGGACTCGCTTCCTCAATGCCGAAAATCGCGTTTGCGCATGCGCTGAAAATCGCAGGTGCGCTCACTCACACACGTGTGCGATCCAACCCATGGATAAACCTTGCTGACCCCTGCTTTTGTTGCTGACCTACGCCTGACTCAAACCTGCTTAGTTAGTTTCCACAAGGTGGCAGCATCAATTGACCTTGGACAACCTTTCTGGGTCCACAGGTAACATTTGAAAGCCAGAGGAAAATGTAAAGGTAAAGGTAAAGGTACCCTTGCCCATACGGGCCAGTCTTGCCAGACTCTAGGGTTGTGCGCCCATCTCACTCAAGAGGCCGGGGGCCAGCGTGACAAGCTGCATGGGGGTGCTTTCGAACTGCTAGGTTGGCAGGCGCTGGGACCGAGCAGCGGGAGCGCACCCCGCCACGGGGATTCGAACCGCCGACCTGACGATCGGCAAGTCCTAGGCGCTGAGGCTTTTACCCACAGTGCCACCCGTGTACTGGCCACTAAATAAACTCTCACAATGCAACCAAGTACATACCACAACCCGTTCTATTGGTTGCATCAGGATTCTTCTTCCAAGGGGTCAGAGACAGGACACTGTGGATGCCAGAAAAAGCCTCTGTGGACCACGCTGGCAGCCCCTGCTTTAGACCATGCCCTGATATCTTGGGGGGGGGGGCATTATCTTCTGTCCAGCCCCAGTATATAGATCTCTGTGCTTTTCTCTCAAGTTACATCTGGGCCTTTTCAGTGTTTCCAACGTTTCTGAAGTAAATTCCAACTTGCGTCATCTGAAAGTCTGATTGCTTTATGTTATCACTCTTGTCTCCAGTAACCAAGGAAAATATTCACAGACACCACACACTTGAGAGTCTAGACAGCAGTCATTTCCCAGAAACTACTTTCCCTGCAATGGTTTTCATTTGCGTCCACACAACGCTTCCATAGTGCCCTCCTTTCTGTTATTCCCACAGAATAGCCTCTGGTGCCTTAAAACTACATTTAACTTAACAGACACCGATTTCAAATTCTTTCCTTCTTCAAATTTTCTGAAACAAAAAGAGGCAACAATAATGCGTTCAACTTTCATTACGTAATTGAGACAATCAGACCTTGAAAACAGGACATACGCAGTTGTAGGTCGCAAATTCAGAAGAAGATCGCACAATCCCCTTAACACCTACATTTACAACAGAATATCTGAAATAATGATTCCTTCTTAAGGGGCAAACCTTGTTCCTGATAGGTTTGTGCCATGACAGATAGGAAAGTTACAGTGAACACACACCAGCCTTCCCTATCTTGTCGCCTCTCTGCCTCAGTGAAGTTATTGGACTCCAATTACCATAAACTCCAGCCAGAATGATTGATGGCCAGGAATGATGGGCGTTGTAGTTCAACATTTGGAGAACCACAGTTTCCCCAGCCCTAAGCAAACCATTGGAGAATCCTGGAGGTATTATCATTCCCTCCAAGGGACTGAAGATGACATGCTTCTTGCTGCTGTTGCCTTCCTTAAAAGCAACAACTCTGTGAACATAGGTTAGACAGAGAGTGTGCACAATGCACATCAGGGGTAGAGCTGCACACAGGAAAAAACACTATAAATAAGTCAGAAATTAAATCGTTATAACAAAAGAAAAAAAACCTCCGGAAAATGGCAAATGTTTGCTCTCCAGCGCCCTCTGGTGTTGCGTGTTTATAATGCATTAAAAACACAATTTTTTGACTAATGTAGCTGAGTCCAAAGTCAAAGTGGGAATTTTAACTCCCAGGTCTACGCTTACTGCTCTGAACACTAGACCAGGGGCCTTCCAGATGTTGTTGGGACTCCAACTCCCACCCACCCCAATCGGCATGGCCAGTGCTTACGGATTTTTGAGAGCTGTCATCCAGCCACATCTGGGGGAATCACAGATTCCCCATGCTGGACCATACTCTCTCTGCTAGTTAAACGTTTAAAGTCTAACATCTGGCTACACATTTATTATATCCTGCATACATTCAAGTAATAACATATGCAAACAAGGCTATAAATTTGATCTGGCACAATGTTTTTGACAAATCCATACAGGCAGCTGGTTTCTGTGTTTCGCAGACAGAAGTGCAGAGAGAGCATCCAGCCATTGAGAACAAGCATCCCTTGTTACAAATTCTAAGAGAGATTGCTAAACTCTGGTCGTAATCCATCTAGTGATGGGGAGAAATATTTAGCAACTGCCATATTTCTTTTCCTTTAATGATAGTAGTTACGGGGGCAGGGGGAACCTGACACATCAAATGTGACTTTTAGAAGGTTAAGTCTAGACCTTTAATACTTTAAAAAATATAATGTGGAGGGGATGGCATTCAATAAGCATTCAGTCTGCTTGAAAACCGACAAACAAGAGTGTCAATGACCAATGCCAACCAATTTGAAATCCTATTTTAGGATTTTTTTTCACTTTTCATCACTATGCCTTCTCATCCCAACCACCGTGCTGCCTCGCCCTGGTTTTACCTCTTGTATGTGTTTGTACAATGGCATGTGTACTTTTAATATGAATTCAGAATAAAAGTAAAAGTTTATATTTAAAAGTTCAACTTTGTCATGTAGGCCTGTGATATAGGCAGACCTAAAACAAGTCATGAACTCAGACTCTTAGACACATGAGCAGGGGCGGGGTGTGTGTGTCAGCACTTACTGACTTAAATCGAGAAAAATATGATTGTAGGCTTCCACAGTCCACAAATCCTTTTAAATAAGTGTATTGATTATGTCTGTGTATGTGTGTTACATATAAGACTCTGGACCTGCCTTCCTGGAGAGGCTAGACTGGCTCTCTCCTTGTTGTTCTGCTGGCAGGTGAAGACCTTCTTGTTAATTTTGGAAATTAACTGCATTTAATGAAATGGCTGGTGCCATGCTGTTTTTATTGTAATTATTTTCATGTTTTAAGTAGGTTTCATATACTGTATGTATATAGTTTTAATACTATCATTGTTTGATTGCATTTTAATGTTTAATTATTTTAGCAGTTCTTGTTTCTATCTGTAAGCTACCTTGAGTCCCATCAGGGGAAAAGCTGGAGTAATAAAATAAAATAAAAATAAAAATTCTTCCCTGGAGTTTTCATTACAGGACCACTTGATTCGTTCCTTGGACAAGTGATTTTTGGCTTATAATTTTGAGGGTAGTAATCATCTCTGTGTACGTATTTCAAAAATAAACCAGTTTTGTTCAGTAAACGAGGAAGAACACACTGCCCCCTTTTAACCACCCTTCCTCCCTGCCAAAACTCCCACCACCTACTAAAAACATTTGCCAGGTGGAAATTTGCTTGTTTGGTACTTGTTATGATGTTTGACATAATTATCAAAATAAAAACAAAATCAGCCCCAGTGTGTTTCCACTCACAATGCTGTCAATTAAAGATCTACAAGAATTATTACATATACAGACCTTGGGGAAGAACGTTTTCTCCTTCGCTATAAATCCTGACTCCGCAGAATTCTTTTTTTTATTACTGCATTTCTCTAGTTGCCTTCTGTGGTTTTTGCCAGCTTCTCCTCTTGGCTTCCATGTGGAATTTAAAAGGTTTCTTCTCCCCCCCCCCCTTTGAATGGCTGTGTCTGACATCAATGCCATGTCATGACACGAAGCTGACTAATAAAAGTTAGACTCCATTGGTTCATCTAGCTGAGTATTGCTTACTAACTGGCAGAGGCTCTCCACGGTTTCGGCCAGGGGACATTCCCAGCCCTACTTTGAAATGTTCTTAATGGAACCTGGGGCCTTCTGTGAGTGAGCTTTAAGTTTCTGTGTTATTTATGCATAGGTAAAGGTAAAGGGACACCCTGACCATTAGGTCCAGTTGTGGCCGACTCTGGGGTTGCAGCGCTCATCTCACTTTATTGGCCGAGGGAGCCGGCGTACAGCTTCCGGGTCATGTGGCCAGCATGACTAAGCCGCTTCTGGAGAACCAGAGCAGTGCACGGAAATGCTGTTTACTTTCCTGCCAGAGTGGTACCTATTTATCTACTTGCACTTTGACGTGCTTTTGAACTGCTAGGTTGGCAGGAGCAGGGACCAAGCAACGGGCGCTCACCCCGTTGTGGGGATTCGAACCGCCGACCTTCTGATCGGCAAGTCCTAGGCTCTGTGGTTTAACCCACAGCGCCACCCACGTCCCTTTATTTATGCATATCCTCCAACATTTCTCCAATGGAAATAGGGACATCCTAAGGAAAAGCGGGGTGGTTCCGGGATCAGGTCAGAAACTGGGCTGGCTTCTGTAAACCCAGGACCATCCCTGGAAAATAGGGACACTTGGGAGGGTCTGTTATGGTTGCAATCACCTGGTTGCTGCCATGTGCCAGGACTGGGAGTGCCCTACCATGTCATCTGATGTCATCTTGGGACACCAGGTGCTTCAACACAATAGATTAGAAGCTTTCAAGTCTCCAGCTAAGCTTAGTGGCATGGAGAAGCTATGTAATTTCTCCGTGCCCCTAAGGATTTCAGTTATGATAGGAAACAGCATGGGACATCTCTCTCGCCCTGATCTTGCCACTGTGATCCACATGACGGTCACCTTGTAGCTCACTCTACGTGGGGCTGCCCTTGAGACTGACCCAGAAACTCCAGCAGGTGCAGAATGCCGCAGCGAGACTCCTTACAGGGTCCCCGCTGCGAGATCACATTCAGCCAGTGCTATACCAGCTGCACTGGCTCCCGGTGGAGTACAGGATCAGGTTTAAGGTGCTGATTTTAACCTTTAACGCCCTATATGGCACAGGACCCTCATATCTACGGGACCGCCTCTCCTGGTATGTCCCATGGAGGACCTTACAGTCTTCAAACAAAAACATCTTGGAGGTCCTGGGCCACAGGGAAGTTAGGCTGGCCTCAACCAGAGCCAGGGCTTTTTTGGCTGTGGCTCCAATCTGGTGGAATGCTCTGTCACAAGAGACTAGGGCCCTGCGGGACCTGACATTTTTCCACAGGGCCTGCAAGACAGAGCTGTTCCACCAAGCCTTTGGCCAGGGCACAGCCTGACCCCCTCCTTTGGCAATCCTCACAGAACTCTAGCCCAATGGTGGCCATTAATTTGATTTGAACTGGTTTTATAATGAAATGATTTTATAATGTTGTATTATTTTACTGTTGTTAGCCACTCTGAGCCCGGCTTCGGCTGGGGAGGGTGGGATATAAATAAAATTTTATTATTATTATTGGACTGGTGCAAGTAAGTTAAGGGGGCTGTGCAATGTGTGGAAAAACTTGAGGGATGTTAAATTATCTGCAAGTTGTATGGAGAATAGGGTGCCGACTAGCTCATCTGATGCCCCCAAATCTTCTCCATTGTTCTCCACTTGTTCCATGGCTACCCTACATCCCAGACTTGCACCTCATAACTCTCATCAAAATGAAGAACATAAAGGAGAAGTCCTGCAGGATTTCCCATAGTGGCCAACAAAATGCCCACAGGAAGCCCACAAGACATGAAGGCAAATGGCTTCTTCCCATTCCCGCCCCTCTGCTAATTGAGACCTACTGCCTCTGAACGCAAAAGATGTTTGTAGCCATCATGGCCAGTAGCTATCACAGTAAGTCCAACTCCACTCTCCTTCAGAGGAGGTGAATAATGCCTTCGTTATTAATTCAAACTTAACTGAACCCCTTTGTGTCAATACTCAAGTCATAACCAATGACAGAGACAGAGGAGAATGACATCACACCAACTGGGGAGAAGAGATTGCAAAACATACAAACCATCATCAGTGTCATGGTTAGTGTGTGTTAAATTGCAATTATATCACAATATATAGATTTTAGCTTTTAAATGAGTAGATCTGCAACATTTGTGAATGGATAGGGGTTTTACTTTTTTAAAAAAATGCATGAGAATTTGTTTTAATTGTTGGAATTTTCCTGGGGACTTGAGGGCGAAGGGCAGGTAATTAATAGCAGGCAATACGCCAGGTCAGTGATGGTAAATGTACAATACTTCAGTGGTGCTGTGTAAACCACTGAGTCTGTTTGCAGTCCTTCATTTTCAGGAAACCATCTGGAGCACATTTCTGAGGTTTCAAGACAGGCTGACATGCCCGTGCTTTCTCCATAACTGTTAAGATTTAGAAATTCCTTTTAGAAGGATTTTCCCGGATTTATCAAGAATTGCTTGGGCACTTAAAACTCCTATGTGGAATGGCAGTGTCCGTTCTTATTTGGGTCAGTTCTTGTTCCATCTTGCCCTAAATGTGCACTCAAGTTGGTGTTGATGTTTAAAGCACCTCAACAGTGGCTGGAACGAAGTGTGTGTGAGGAGAGCATAAATTTTAAGAACCTCGCTACCCTCTGGACCTGAATCTCACATGTTCTGAATAGATAATCCCTACTGAGGGAGAATATCCATTGCATTTTTGAAAGAGAGAAACTCCTTGTCTCTACACCCATGATGATTTACAAAATACATTGAAGCAACCACCGTAATAAAACTGGAATCTTAACAAACATACCACTGATTCAAAGACGTTGGCAACATCCATTCTCAATGAAATACAAAACAGCTCACATATTTACTGAATCACCACAAGTAAAAGGCTGAGATGGGCTTCACTTGGGAGCACAATTCTTAATTTATGGCCATAATCAGTGCCAGCTCTTCAGCAGCAGTTCCAAATCCCTTTTCATATCCTGCCATTTCACTATTAATGTCAGTTTATAAATTTCTCCACTGACACTGTATCTAGTGAGTGGGTCATGCTGACCAGGCAATGTTCTAGAAGAACTATAGAGTGAGTTGGATACGGAATATTGTTTTTTTTGGAAACAGGATGTTATTTTCTATTGTCTTTGCACTCTTCCCCAGGAAAATCTCAAACTGTTACATCTTTCAATACAAATTCTAGTTTTCACTTCCCATTCCACATGGTCTAACATCTCCAACTGCTTTGATAAAATTTCTGCTTGGGTAAACCATTAGTCTCTCAAATATAATATAATCTAAACCTGAATCTACCCATCAAACTTTTTTCTTTTCTTTTTTGCCCCCACAAGAACTGGGGTGGTGGCAAATTGAAAAAGAGGGTGAGAGGTAAGATGGTGTGAGACCATGAATAGGCAGAAGGAACAGAATAGATATTATGGGACAGTGTGTTAACCACAACCACCAAGCTACTAGTTCCTAAGGAATGTTGACTTGATTTTTTTCCCCAGTGAGTCATTTCACCTTTATTCACAGGTTATGTTTGTATGCTCTCAGTTTCTGTAATATGCAGTAAAGTGAGTTAATTTGAGTGGATTTAGACACTACAGTATCATTACATTCTGCAGGAGTCAAAAGGTATGCCTTTCCCTTTAATAACATGTTAGCAGAGAGTGCCTGGAGCTGCCCAGGAACCTCCAGAAGCCAAAAAATATATTGTGTTTTTTAAATGGATAGTGTAATTTGTGCGTTTGGACCTGATACACCAGACACCCTCAGGAACCCTCATGGCAAGTTTGGTGACAATAGCTGGATGAACCTATGCCAAAAAATGGCCGAAGTCATGTCAAAGTGATGTCTCAGCCCACCATCACCAAGTTGAAAAAAATATGGAAAGACATAGATAACAAGCCAGCAGTGAGATGTTTGTAAGCCTATTGATTTTTAAGTTGGTTAGGTGACAGCCATTAAGGTAAAGCAAATTTTAATGTGGTTAGACAGCACTGATGAAGATCCAAAAATGGGTTGAACATGCACATTTAACAATCTGTAGACTGAGTCAACACACGTTGCTCGATGCTTAGAACACTGAATTTTCAACAGTCGACTTAGCAAAAAACCCAAGGAAAGTCACCAGCACGTAATACAGTGTAGTGTTTATTGTATGTAATGGAAGGTACACTTGAATTTCAAAAATTTAAAACATATAAAAAGTGGTTAAAGGGCTAACATTTTATCAACATTTGATAAATGCATTAAGAACGTTTATTATACAGCAGGGTACAATGTAGTGTTAATGCCAACGGGGCACCATGGAAATTAGTCTTTAAAAAATTCCACTATGTAAGCTTTATACAAACAAAACCACTTGCTGCTGTTTAAGATTGTATGGAGGAGACTGCTGTCTAAGCAGTCTTACAACAATTTTTAATATTAGATAGCATCAGTCATTAATTTGGGTGAGTGTTTCAAAAAGAAAAAAAAAGTAGAAATGTCGTCATTCACAGAAATGCACATCCAAGTCTTGTTTCTGATAAGAACAATAGGTACAGATTGTAACTCTCCCTATATGAAATAATTTACACACAGATGAAAGCTAGGTACACTAAAATAATCACTAAATAGAGTTCTTCCTGGAAATAAACAAGCCATTATGATTCCTGCACGATTGGATATGAAGAAAAAAACATAGTTGAAATAGTATTTCTCTTTTAAAACATAATTATGATTATTCTAAAATAAAAAGGAAAACAAATCAGCAAAATGTGCAACCTAAAATCAGCCAAGCTTATATTGTAGTACAACCATATTAAGAAACCACTGGTCAGAAATACAACTGCATTGGGAAAAAGTTTATAATCCACAAAACTCTTTGCCAGGCCATAAAGTAAAACAGCTCCACAGTTTACACAAGTAAAACTGAGGCAACATAGATGCGTGCTTAGGTTGTCTCCAGTTAAAGCAGATATTCAGGCAGATGATGTGACACTTTGTTTGTACACAGCATGGTATGCATTTCGGAGCAAGACATATGGAAAGCAAGACTCCAGAAGATCCATGGTCAGGAATGGAGACTCCTGGACGATCTAAAGTGAGAGTAGAGATCACATCAGAAACCTGGTAAGGAGTGGAAATCCCAATGCTGCTAAAATGACAAGCTACCAGCAAGGAGGAGAAGGAAATGCAGAGAGGCTCAAAAGAGTAGGGTTCAAAAGCGTTTCATGATTTTTGTTTTTTAAAGTAATTTTTCTGCTATGCTGCCCAACAGTATTTTGACCATTTGTTGAATTCCACACAGAGTGCTTGTCAAAGTCTCTTTTACCTAGGATAAAACTTTTGGAACAATCACTGGAATGAGAGCTTACCATGTCTAGCAGTAGGTAAACAGATTCTCTGTTCCTTGTAGTGGTTTTGTCTGTCTCCTGACCAATTTTCAGTAGACTAGAGGATGCAAGCTAAAAAAATCACAAATAGCAAGTAAGTTTTCTACTCATCTAAAGCCACTTTAAAAATCATTTTAATTTCACAACACATGCAATTTCAGATATAAGATTTAACATGACATGATCTGTAATGTTAGATAATGCAATGGGGTTATGGATGTGGAGCATTCCACAACAATGAAATGAACAGGACAGACCAATTGTATAGCTCAATTTGTGTACTGGAATCCCTGATCAGACTAGTTATTCTGCAAGACAAAGTTCACACATGCTTGCAATATTGACTCAAATCCTTTACAGTCATTGTTGCAATCACTACCATATAGGAAAAGCCACCATAATGTTGTTGGCTTGAAATCAAAAGTTAAGATTGTAAATGTTAATCGCAGTACAGCTGAAAGCCTTGGTGGAAATGAATGATTTCTGGAGCAGGTCAGCCCAAAATAAAAACTGTACATACAGCCAAGAATTCTTTGAGACGGTCTTCAATGCTTCCCTTGTGAATGGTAAATAAAGCTGCAGCAATCTGGTTGATTGCTTTGGCCAGGCAATGGATATTGTTGCAGTGACCTAAACAAAAACACATTTGTGATATTACTTTAGCTTCACTCACACTCTGAACATTTTAGCTGAATGGAACGTGTCATTTGAATAGGAGCAGAGTTAAGTTTAGCAAGGGATTAACTTTCAAATATAATATGGATAATCTTCATTTAACAAGGAGGAAGTAAAGATCTTTAAGAACCTTTTGAATAGAGTAAAAGACATTACACACAGGTCCTGCTATCTGCACGCTCAATATCAAAAAATTCACTTATCCATACTTGAAAGAATAATACCCGAACCTCACTATATGTTCCACACATTCACTTATCCGAACAGCCAACTTGCTTACTTCCTTTTTGTTTTTTTTGTTGGTGGCAGCCATCTTTAGGCAGAAACCACGGAAAGACTGAGGGAGTGAGATCAGATGACTCAGAAAGCAGGAAAAATGAAACAAATCAGGGACAGGAGAGATTGGGCAAATCATCCCCCCCCCCCATGCCTCTCTTCTGCTGATTGGCTGCAGCCATTTCAAGAAGAAACCATGGAGAGAGGGAGGAAACAGAGGGGACTAATCTTGTATTAGAAATGTTTCCATAGGAAACAATGGGAATCCTGGAATCATTATACCAACGATTGCATAACAAACAATTTCCAGGGAACTCATAAAGCAGGGCTACATTTATTCCAAAATCTGTTTCAAAGACAGAATTCTGGTTTTCTGCTTAATTTATCAGTTCCAAAGTTCTGTTCTGAAGACCTGAATCCTGCTAGGTGCAAACAGAACGGTGTGTGTGTGTATTCAAGTAAAGATGGGGCAACATGGTAACTAGCACAGGAATATGAGAATTATGAATGCTTCTAATGCAAATATCTAGTATGAAAACTAGTTTCAATATGACTTCCAAATAGTACTCAGCATTGTTCCTGTGCCCCCAAAAGCCTCCAGTCAAGTTTTAACATTTCCTAATCAATAGGACATTTATGTGCAACGGGTAGAACACATTCTTGGTAAGGATCCCTAGAACCAAAGTATGACTTGAGGTGAGAGATTTTTATTTCCTCTTTCAAAGCAACCATTGTGAGATATAAAATTGATGTACTATTCAACACCAAAAAGGACCAAACACCAATATCATAAAATGAAAGCAAATAAATATTTCAGATGAACATTTAATATAATTTCCCCCCTCCCCCCCAGAATAAATTTTCACACCAGTTTGTCTGAATATTACCTTCAATGGCAGGACTGTATTGAGACATCACATTACTGGCCAAAGTTGGTAAGGAGACAGCCACAAAGACCATCAGAAGGCAGGCAATTTTATATTCTTCCTCTGGACTAATGTTTTCTGAAAACAAATAGAAATTTAGGAGATCCATTATACCTGGGTGGGTTCAAAACTCCTAAACTAATACTTCATCCATTCACAGCATTGGTAATGTTTCTGAGCCAAATTCTGTGTTATTTGGTTTGAGCTAACAAAGACCAGTACTTTAGAGTAGCTGGGGAAACCCAGCCAGATGGGCAGGGTAGAAATAAATTATTATTGTTGTTGTTGTTATTCCTATTCCACCAAGTGCGGCATAACAATACTCGTCTGTAACAGCTATCACTTTGTATAAATCAAGAGTATCTTGGTTGCATACCCCAACACATTTTCAGGGAAGGAACTTAAGAAAAACATGATGCATTTTTTTAATTCCTAGAAGAAAATTTATCTAACAGCTATTCAAAGATTTTATAGCTCAATCAAAAGTAACCTAATGACAAATTGCAATTGCAAGAGGTTTCTTTCCTCTTAACTCCAGTGGTCAGCAAAGTTATTTCAGGCTTCCTTTTGAAAGATGCTCAGAATGTCTGCACGTAGGAACTAGCTCAGCATGGCCACCAACTGAGAGCTGTCCATAAATGACTCCTCCTCCTCCTCCTCCTCCTCCTCTAAAGTAGTTTCTATACCAGTATTTCATATTCCTGGGCCAACTTGAATAAAATATTGGGGGGGGGGAGGTAAGCCCCACCCCACATAACTGATCACATGACATGGCACATGTATACCACTGGAAGGCAATTCCCATAAACTGGGGGGGGGGGTATTTGCGGGGCGAGGGGGGCAAAGGGACCTTGGCCCCTAGGAGTTGGCTCCTGGGGCATGTGAGGGAGCCAGCCATAAAAAGTCACTCATCAATAACAGAAGCATTTGCAGCCATTTCAATGTAGTATTATCACTATTAACCCTGAGAAATACTAAGAAAATGTAACTAGAGATCAGAGCTGCAACATTCGGTCAAATACAAATGTAATTGTCATATATTTAAGCTGACAAACCCTCAGTTTCGGCATCTTGGTTAAATTATGTGAAGTGATCCAAGTGTTCTGCAGAATACATGTATATTTGATACTCAATGTGTTCAAGTATAGTTTCTTTGACATCCTTTCTCCATTTAGAACGATATCATGGCTTATCATTACATGCAAACACAGCCAATATCCAAAAACGTTATGCAGCAGCATACCTGATTTTTGGGAAGAAAGTGCTACAACCAGAGCAGGATCTATCTCACAAGGCAGTCCTGCAGCTGATGAGAGCTCATATACATTCATTGCAACCTGAGAGAGAGAAAGGTACTGCAGAGTGAAAAAGGCCAGAATAATTTTGTGGAATTTGTCAGAGCAGACATTGTAAAATCTTTTCAGTGTTCACATTAAGTTACACATGAGAATGGAACCATGGAAGAACAGAAGCACCTTTGGTGGCAGCAATACACCTAGCTTATAGTGAAAAGCTCCATTAGCGCCACTTCTGCTAGCTGGCTGTCATCTCTCTCACATGCCCCTCTGCCAAAAACTTGTATACTCTCCGAAACCATATTCAACAGCAACTTTTTAAGATTCCAAGTTCTCAAACTGGACAAACAGAAAACTTTGTTAAGCCAAAGCATATAATGCATTAAATGAATGCTGTCTACCAAGACTAGGTTCTGAGGCCTAAAGTGCAAAAGGGTTTCATAATCCATTAGGAGAACGGGTGCTGATCAACTCAAAAACTAAATTGTTAGAAACACTTTTTGAATTACTTCCACTGAAATGCTGTGTCCTTTTTATTTTATGATTTGCTCCTTTAGTATAAACCAGTGACTCCCAGCAGTTTGCAAAAGAGAAATACTGGAATCATAACTAACCATAGAAGTATGAAGCTATATTAATTTCATTTTAATGAGGTTTACAGAAATATATACAAGTGCTACATCTGTCTATACATTCCTGCTTTTGGCATAATATACATTTTTAAAGGTAAAGGTACCCCTGCCCGTACGGGCCAGTCTTGACAGACTCTAGGGTTGTGCGCCCATCTCACTCAAGAGGCCGGGGGCCAGCGCTGTCCGGAGACACTTCCGGGTCACGTGGCCAGCGTGACAAAGCTGCATCTGGCGAGCCAGAGCCGCACACGGAAACGCCGTTTACCTTCCCGCTAGTAAGTGGTCCCTATTTATCTACTTGCACCTGGGGGTGCTTTCGAACTGCTAGGTTGGCAGGTGCTGGGACCGAGCAACGGGAGCGCACCCCGCCGCGGGGATTCGAACCGCCGACCTTTCGATCGGCAAGCCCTAGGTGCTGAGGCTTTTACCCACAGCGCCACCCGCGTCCCTAATATACATTTTTAGAAAGAACTAAAAAAACAAACCAACCAACCCCATTATTCTCAAAAGCAATTACCTTCATATCTGTCTCTCTTGGAATGTGATCCTTAAAGTCTTCAATTGAACTTACAAGGAAAGGAATGTGATATGATAAGACCTAAGACAAAGAAGCATGCAACAAAATTGTTACTTTTGGCTACTGTATCTCCTAAGACAGCATGTTATGACTTTGTTGCATTTATTCTACCCTCTCCCCTCAGTTTATGCATTAAGAAGCCTGGAAGCATCATGCCAGAATCTTGCAGCAGGAGTGGAAAAACACCGGCTAACAAGAGTTTTGAATACTGTATTGCTTTGGGTCTAAAACAGCTGTATGTCAATTTCCTTTATTTACTTTTAAAAAAATAAAAAGTGAAATTGTAAAGGTTTGATTCTTTCAGCATATGTATGCAACGTACTTAATTTCAATTAAGATTTGATTATTCGTATTTAGTGTTGCAATCCTTTCACCACAGCACAAGCAAGCTGTGTTTTATTCAATCAATTAATTATTTGTTGTATTTGACTAAAAGCCATTACAAATACATTTACAAAACCAGCAAATCCAATAAAACCTAATTAAGAAAGATCCAGAAGTAAGCAACCATTTACAATAAATTAAATTAATGAATCCCCTGCACAATCTACAGCGTTGTCTTTTATGTGGCTTGCACAAATACTTTTAGCGGCTTTTGCAAATAAAGCTGTTTTATATGGGACAAGTGGGTTGCAGTCAGGTAACAGCCAACGTATTTTCACTTTGGGGTTCTGTATCTGTAGCGGTGCCAACATCTGTTCCAAAAATCTCTTTCTGGGGTTTCGATAGATCTGAGAATGGAGTATGTAATGGGGAGGAGCTTCTACTTCACCTACCCCACAGACACAGAATCTTAAATGCCTTGGAATGTGCTAGTATTTAGCGATTTATTCACTTTTTACTTTTACTTATCTATTCTTAGGCTTGCATGTGCTTAAATGTCTAACACAAAAGTTATAATGCCAAATGCAGTACTTACATCTCTAAGAGCTTCTTGTGCCAATGACCGGAAAGATAAGATAACACCGATAATGGTCATCCTCTTCAAAACACTATCAACAGCTAGGGGGGGAAAGAAGAAAATTCCAGGAACAAGAATGCTTTCTCCCTGCCCCTTCCTGTTTGATGCCTGTGGGAGATGGAGGCCATGCATAGTTGCCTCTCCACCAGCTTCAAGTCTCTCTCTCTCTCTCTCTCTCTCTCTCTCTCTGTGTGTGTGTGTGTGTGTGTGTCTGCATGAGTCACAGCATCACCCAGTCATGGCATCTGCCACAGACAGACTAATATTAACAGCAAATTAAAGTGACCACTGCTGATGAAGCAACTTTTTTGGCACATCATAAGGGCGGGGGGGGGGGAGCATCATTAAGTACCAAAGGCACACCAGACTCACAATAATGTTCCTCACGTGGCACCAAAAGGCAATTTTAATTCCTTTACAAAAGTGCTCCAACAGCTATTGAATAGTTCGTTCATCCACCAATTCACTCCTTGCTGGCTGAGCATTATGAGAATCTGGGAGAACGTGGCGACCAGCCGAAAGGAGCTCCTCAGTAGGCAACGTATCAGTTTTAAAACATTTAGGTTATCTTTCCAAAATCAAAAGGTTCTCTGAGGCACATTATAAGGCATGAATAGATGAAAAAGGCTACTAATGTGACTATATATATATATATATATATATATATATATATATGCGCGTACATGAGTGGAGATGTATATGTATGTGGGTAGCTTTATATATATATGCATCTGTAGGTTTGTGTCGTGTATGTACGTTACAGCCTTAAAATGGAGACATTTATACAAGACATTTATACAAAAGACAGCATGCACTTTTGGGGGCTGTAGCAGATGCTCCCCCACCAATTCCAGTGCTTCAAGCTATATGCAGATTCCCAGTTAGGAGCATAAACTAAAATGGCACTACTTGCTAGTTACTTACACGACAATCTTTTGAAGAGTGCTGCCATCTGATCTGGTTTATCAAAACTGGTCCTCATTTGCGTTAGCACTTCAACGTTCTCTACCACAAGTTTCTAAGACGAAGCAAGATCTCAGGTCAGGCATAGATCTGAGTATAGTAACAAGCGGGTGCTTTAGGACATTTCAGCGTGGCAAGCAGGAAGCAGAGCTCATGAAATCCAGATGTTCCCATTATCTGACTAGTTATACTAGGTAAGGCCCAGCTATGCACCAAACAAAAAGCATACAGTGTGATAATAAAGGCTCTCTTCTGTTCCACAAAGCACTTATTGCTCCAGTTGTCTCATTAAACTTGAGCAGGGCTGCTGTAGAATAATGGAATTATTACAGTTTGAATGTCTTTTGCACAATGTGCAATGAAAACAACATGGGGGTGAGACACAATTTGCATACGATTTGCCATTCTTAGGATTTCCCGTCCATATGTTTTCATGTGGATGATTATTTCTCACAAGGTAAAGAAGAGGCACACGCTTTCTGTGACTGGTCTACTCTAGACCAATCTCCTAATCACTGTCTCAACTCTATGATTAAAACCTTCTCTCCCTCCATCCCCAGCGAGTTTACACTTATTCACTGTAAACTAAGGGCAGACAACTGAAAGCCCCTGAGTTCAATGCAGCACTTAGGGGTTTTTCAATCTGGCCCATCCCAAAGGGATTTCTCTTCCCTTTCAAGAGCTGCAAGCTGGTGATAGGTGGGCCATCCCTTCTTTCTCTCCCCCCCCCCCCCATTCTACTACCCTCTTCTCTGTATCTCTCCCTCCTTGTCTAACAGGCTCGTGGAGGATGGACAGCTTGCTCTGGCTGAACACCTGAATTAATCACTTGCCAAGCGCATTCCTCTCCCTACTCACTCCATTTGTTTTGGCTTCTTCCCCTATCCTTCCCCCAACTCCCTATCCTTTTCGCTGGACTCCCCTAACCACATAAAATTAGGCCAAGGAGACATGTTTATTATCCCTGCTGACCAAAGCTAGAGACACTTCCCCATTTCCTGATGCTTTCTGTTAGTAGAAGCTAAACTATAAGCTAATTCAGAGACCCCCCCAAACCAAGGTCATCTCTTCTGGAGAAGCAGCATATAGGAACACAAGTAATGACTGAAGTTTTGCACCAGGACAGCAAGGAACAAACTATGTGCTGGTCAGGATACAATCTAAACTGACTTGAGGCTCATGCACATTCAAAAATAAATAAAAATAAAGGGGGGGGAGTCAAAGAAATAGAATGCATATGAGCTGATCCAAAGATCTTCCCCAGTATTTCTGTGCAGAGTGTTTAGACATATATTGCTTAAAAAGTCACTCCAACCAATGGCACATCATAACAAAAGACTTTTGTGTGTGAGGAGAATTGAAACGTCTGCTTGTAGTATGTTGTGAGTGTTCCTCATTCAAAGGAAAAGGGTCAAAACTCTGATGAGCAAGTACAAATGCTTGGACTAGTCTAAAGTAGTTCTTTGGATTCAGGCCATGTATTCTTGCTATAAAGCAACTTCTGCTTTTAATTATAAAAGCAATGACCAAAGAGAAGCAATGGAAGTTACCTTGAGTTCAGCAACCTGTGAGGAAATGTGCCACATAAGGCTTTCACTCAAGAACTTCATGCCATATGGACCAAGGAGTTCTGACAGGGCTCTCATTTCTGAGGAAGAAAAAGCATTTATTCTGCTGCAAACCAATTATATTGTCTTAATTTAATGAACAAACTATATTTTATTAATTCATTCTATAAAGGCTATTGGATGTCACACATTTTAAATTTTCAGGATCCTATTTCAAATGCTCAAGATTCAACATCTGTAATATAGCTATGTATTGCAGTACAGTATTAAATAGGTGAAAATAAAAATGAAAACCCTCCGTCTTAACTAGCTTAGCCTGTTCTACCAGAGGCCAAGAGGCCTGATAAGAGCCTTAGTTCTCCCTAGATATTAGTGAGGGTCAGAAGCAGCAAGGGGGACTTGTAGTGCTGCTTACTGTCTCTAAATTTTGGTATAAAAATGAGACTTGGCTTTCCCACCCACCCTGAGCCTTGGGAAAACTCACCTGATATGTCTGAATATTCTTCTGCATTGAATGTCAGTTCGTTTTCAGTAGGCAAGTTCACAAATGCTTTCATCGCTGGGAAATAGGCTATGTGGCCATTACTGACTTGCCTCAGCAAGGTTTCCAGATACCTTCACGAAAGAAACAATTATCTATTTTCACAGTAGACTACAAACATTCCTTACCGTTAATTTCATTTACCACCTTAACTTTGATGAAAGCTGCATTGACACTGAATTTGTCACTGAGAGTTGATCTTGAAAGTCCATGTAAAGCCACATCAACATACATGTATTAAGAATTGCATAGTCCTCAGTGACGTTTCCCTTGAATAGTCAGCAACTTCATTTTAAATAAAAGTGTAGTTTGCTTTTAGTATGCAATAGAAAGCTAAACGCTGTTGCTTATTGGCATTCATTGTTCAAGTGGCATGCGATTCAGTTTTTCTTTGACATTATCTCAATTTCAAGTTGCGTGGGGAAGCGGGGCACAGCTCAAATTAAAAGCTGCAATTTGCCTCACTTTCACCTTGGCACTCTCCTCCTCCCAGATTTTTTTCTTTTCTGCATGAAAACTTTTATCTCACAAAGCAAAAGAGGTACAGGATGAAATCTCAGATTCTTACCAATTTGTGTACAGACTGGTAATAGTTGGCTCCCCATGACTATCTAAGTGCTGGGTTTGTTGAAGGAGGACGTTATTAAACACTCTTGTGATGTCAATCTGTACATAATTTTCTATTGATTGGAGTACTGTCATGTAGGCTCTCACACTTGTTAACAACTCAGAAGGTTTTGCGATCTCTTGTGTTGCTTGATTATACATAGTCATGCCAACAATTGACCTTTGAAAAGAAAGAAAGTTATTAGCATGCTACTGAAGTGAACCATGAGTGCTATGCCCTGCCTAATATCAAGGTGAGCCATCACTCTTCAGACCTGGCATGTAGTGTTAACTGACCATTTGGGATAAATTTGGGATAAATTTGCACCAAGAGGCACCTGTACTTTTCTGACATTATCTGTTGTCTACTCTGACTTTGCTGAATACTGCCAACATAGAGTGAAAGCACACTGCAGCTGGGTGTTAGAAAGCTGCAAACTGGAGCTGAAGAAAGCTACTCCCCCCAGCCATAGTACAGAAAGATGTATGGAGGGAAATTCAGAAATCTTATATTGAACTATTGCTATCTATTTGACCCCTGTATAAAAGTCAGATTTGCTGTTTAAAATTTGTACCAATTTAGTCCTAACAGTTACAGCTGTGAGAAATTTTAAAATTCTTGTTTCCTATCTGTTCCTCTTTTTCCTTGAGATGCAAGTCTACTATTTGCTTATTAAATCAGATAACGGCAAGGTCAATATACTAAAAGCTCCCACATACTAGCAGGACATGAATCTTTCATTTTCCATCTCCCACTCACCAACTTTGAATGTACATAATTAGAATTATGCATGCACAATTTTTCTTTTTGTAAAATAGGATTGATTCCTTAAATTTTGGGGATTTTGAAACTAGCAGGTAGAAACTGTTATGTATGGGCAACCACTAGGCTGGATGGAAGTTGGAGCAAAAGAAAAAGAAGGGCAATGTCAGCTCAAGATTAATTATTTGGTTATATTGGACGAGAATAATTTTTTAAAAATGAATGCTTTTATTAAGTTCTAGCAAATAAGTCTCACACAAGCATGCTTTCAGAGATTTCTATCAGAAACTGTCACATAACAAAAATAAAAATGGCACAGCAGCAACCAGCCCACCCACACTGAGAAATAGCCACGATATAAATAGCAAAAACATGTTTATATGGGCTACTAAACTAACCATATTTTTAATGGCAGAATGGTCTGTTTTTTGGGAATCCAGCACTGCTGACTCTTTAGTGCACAATTGCTTTTTAAAGACTTGAAGCGCACAGAGCTCCCTTTGCAGTGTGGAATCTGCTCCCACACCATTTGAGCAACATCACAAGCACTAGGCCATAACATGGTAGTCCCTCATATGATCTTGACACCGTGGAAGGAGGAACACTAAAAAAGCATCTGCCATGGTACAAAGGAAGTGCCAGAATAAACCTTTTGTTGTGTGGTTGATAACTATCAGACGACACACAGAGACTGTGGAGTTTGAAATTAGTACAATATATAACTTTGCCCAGACCAGACATTCATTTTAAGTTTGCAGCTGCATGAGGAGCTCTGGGTGACTTCATGAAGTTTTTAACTGATTTTAGGGATACATTGTTCCACCTCCTCTATCACTGGGGAAATTTTGTGTTAATGGGAGTATATGATAAAAAGCAGGTTGAAGTATTCTTAAAAGTACTCAAGACAACTAAGTATCAAATGTGCAAGTTGGTACCACTTACTTGGTAAAACGGATTTCCAGGTGTGATGTTAAGTATTCCCTTGGGGTAAAGGTGTGTTCCCACACAATCATGTTTGGAACGTAATTGATTGAGAAGCAGAGCTCAGAAAGTGCCGTGTGCAGTTTGTCTAGACTGCAAAAGACAAAACAAAAAATATGCACACAAACATGTAAGCCACATAAGCAAAGCCATAACTATTAAAGCCCCCTTCCACCTCAACCCCCCAAAAATAAAGATGGGTAAGGATATATAAGCTATTTTAAAGCACAGCCATATAGTACCCTTGCCTATGCTAAAAACAATGGCATAGGTCATATACGTACAAGACAGGATTATTATACCTCACCCCCCCTTTTTTTTAGCATGCTGAATGGGAATGCAGAAAAAGATTACTGTTCATAAAGGTAAGTTTGTTTTGCAGGATAGGAATGCATGACATATTTTTTATATAAACACATAGGATGGCATCCAATTGGTGTTTCTCTACTGAAAGAAGGTACTAGTCAGTGAAATTGGGAGGGATATATTTTCCAGGAATTCCCAGTCTGCAGCAGATTCGGAGGAAGCCATTGATGGAAACCTCCTCTCCTATTGTTCCACTGCCTGATGCCTTCTTGTCAGCAGATGACATCAACTGGATATGACCCACAAGAGCATTTTTTTAAATATATCTACAAAATGCCAGTGATTTGGTTCAAGAAGTTAGACTGCCTGTTAAGCAACATTCAAAAGAGAAGATAAGGATGAAAAAGACTCACTTGGTCACCACCAGCCTGTTTTTTCTCATGCTTTCTACTCCTGGTTTTTCTCTTTCTGGTTCTCCTTTCTTACCCGTCTGTTTTTTTGACTTTTTATTCACTGCTTGACTGATGGTTTTGGCACAATGCTTTGGCAGCAACTTAAAAAAAAAAATGCAGTTAGTTTCAAAATAGAGCTCCAGTTCACAAAAACCAATCACCATTAAATAGATCAAACTTCGCATTTCGATTTTAAACTGTTCATTTTGTTTCCAATATACCAAATACTTGCAAACTACTCGATACCAACTCAAGTGATTTCAATGTAGTTACTATTCCTTCTAGTTAAGAACAGGAGAAGAACAGCCTTCTATTACAAATATTATAAGCAAAACTTTATTAGAACCTTATGGAAAACTTTATCATATTTTAAGAACAAAGGAGATGGCACATTTATATGATGACTCTACACCAAAGGGCTTGCAAACTAAAAATAAACCCAAGGGAAATAAAAAAAAGGGAGGGAAATGGAAGCAGGGACTAAACAAAGAATGTGCATTATCTCAGTGACTCATACAGAAGCTTTGCCACAGCAGGGTAATGGGACTAAAATTAAATTCTCACCTGGTCACTTAGAGTACATTGCTCAGTGCAAATATCTGTGATAAGGTTCCGAGCCTGCTTAGCCATTTCATCCAGGAACATGTTGCAAAGGGAAAGGCTACGGTCCCCAATGTGATGTCTCTATCAAGATAAAAACAGAAACCTTGTTTTTCTAAATTGTTGCCATGGTGCTTAAAAACATTTTTAAAAAATCATTATCAAGTGAAACATGCTTGCACTAAGTTCATTTAAACACTGAACCATGGAACAGCAACAAATCAAGCCTCACAACCAGAAGTTATCTGCTGAAGATCCAAAAAGCTTGATTTAAAAAAAATAAATGTATCCAAAGCTGCTCTAGCAGAGCTCTGCTGGCACCACAGGACTTCCGTTTCTTCTTCTCCCCCTGTGCCCCTTTTTTCTGGAGGTTCTTCCGGAGCTGATTTTGAAGGTGCACAGGGGAAAGGTGAGGAGGGAAAATGTCACTTCTGTATCTGCACATCCCTTGCACTAGCAGAACGGGAGCACTGGATACTGTTCATTATGTATACAACTTAAAATATCCACTTAATCAAATGTGGCTCCCTAAAAAACCAGAGTTAAGAAACAAGTTTTTGTAGCTGTAAATTTCAACTTACTTGCCACACTTCTCTAGCCCATGCCCCCAATTTACTTATGTTTCTCTACCTTACTCTCTTCTTGTGAAAACCAATATCAAAGAGAAGATTATGGGTTCTTTACCTCTTCTGGGCACAGCTCGTGGGTGCAGCTCATAAAGTGAGTGCAAAGCAGTGGGAATGCAATGGAGTATCTGGACTGAGAGGGCAGTTCCAAACACTGCTGAAACATCTTCTCAAAAGCACGGCTATAGAAACTGTTCAGAAACACAGGTTAAGTTTTCATTCCACTGGGACAAAGTAATTACAAAAAAAAAAAAAAATCAATTTAACAGATGCAACTAAGCACATGAAAAATTTCAAATGCCAGCCATTTTATCCCATGTCCACACAATCACTGAACTTGAGCAATTACATGCACTTGTACCAGATCCTAATAATAAAAGAGTTGCACTCATGGCACTTTACATTACCAAGGGAACTGAAAGCAGGGGGGAAAGAATGTATTATTTAAACCTCCCACTACGTGTACTGTAGCACAGCAAAATCAATGACTTGATGGGGGGTGGTGAAATTAATGGGGGGTGCAAAGTGTTGGATTATGCTACCCCCAAGTTACCCTTAGGGGTAGTATAAGCTGCTTCTAAAATTTCCAAAAGGACTAGTAAGACCCAGCATAGGTTAGGATTACTCACTTCCACCCTCTACAGCATGTAGAACTTACTAACCAGGCAAACCTAAACACATCTACTCAGAAGTCCCAACTGAGTTCCATTAAGCTTAGGCCCATTGCATTTTAAACATTCATAGCATTTCATAATTTGCACCTTCTCTTCACAGAAATCCTAGAGATAGGTATTTGTAATTTTCCTTTGTACAGAATATGTTATCTTCCTGCTGCTGCAGAAGGAGACCTGAGAAATACAAGACAGTCTCCAGCTGACTGCACATTGGCTCTTCCCCAAGAGCAAAACAAAACAAAAATCACAACCATGAGAAAGCTTTAGAATGAAATTAAACAACATACCAAAATATAGAAAGATCAGATGTTTCCACCAACATCTCCACCAAGGAATCTACCATTTTTGTGTGGAAAATGATTGTGTTCATCATTTTTCCAAGTTCTCTGTGGTCTGCGAGGCCAAGCGAAGCTTTAGATACACTAGTATAGGCCTGTTGGCACATAAAAAAGTAACAATACACATTATCCAGGTTCTAATTCTCATCTAAAAATCTGCCTTCATTTGAATGCAAGCATTAGTTTTTAAAAAATGAGCAAAATCTACACACACACACACAGTAGCACTGTAGCTTGCTCTAATTTGCTTGGGGCAAGTCAAGTTTATAATACAACCCATTCTAAGCTGCCTTACTCCTACATATCTACTTTTGGAACATGCTGAGGCTTTGCTCATTCTTGAAACTGGGACTTTAAAAAATGTACAGATCCACAAAAGAGGTTATTTGAGGATTCACTAAGCAAGCCTTATTTTTCAGTTGCTTTACTTGTACTTAAGAGTCAAATTCATATTTATAGACAAAACCTGCTTATAATATTTGTTGAAGAAAAGGTAAATATTTTCATAGTGGCACCCTACTAGGATCAAAACAATATCAGGGCATAGTAATGCCATACTATTTTGCTACTGCTGCAGATGTTACTTGAAAAGGGCTGGTTGTTCAAAAATTCCTCTTAGTTTGTAGCCAAAGATTTACTGGGCCCAATTTCAAAAAACAGAGCTTGAAGCATATACCATATTGTCTTATTTTTGGAAGGTGGGTTTTTTGTTTTAAAAACAAACCTAAATCCAGCATTGCATAAAAAGGAATGTATGTTCTTCCAACTCTGTTTGCCTTTACAACTTCTTTGAACAACTGAGGAAAACCAGGCCTTTTACATTATCTCCCAACCAACTTCTAAGAAAAATGACTGGCTTAGTGTCTGGCAATGTGACCTTTCTACAAAGGTTCTCTTTGAGTATGTGTAATAAAGTGCTGAAGAACAGGACATAACCTTCTCAACTCTGATTTGGCCGTACAGCTTTGTTATTACAGACTTTTCTTCTATCCTTATCACTCTATTTCACGCTTCCTGAAACTGTTTGATGTAATTCTGTGCTCCTGCTTTGAACAATGGGTGTGTGTGTGAAAACGTCTCCTGAAGTTTATCCTATGAAAAAGTACATTGATATATGCTACTTATTTCATGTGCCATTCTACTTTAAAAAGTAAAAGCAGCACAGGTTTTTTTGAATATTTCATCTCCTTTTCACAATGCCTGCCTTTTCTGAACAACACATATGAATTAATCTATCCTTCTTTACAACTTTGCATCATTCATATTATGGGCAGTAGCAAAAGCAATGGTAGTCTACTACTGAATTTACTCAAAACTAGTCAGCCTACATATTTTTCTCCACCATGATCTTGGCTTTATCCTCCTTTTAGCTGTTTTGTTTGTTTGTTTATGAAAAACACCCTGCTCATACTGTGAACCATTCCCTTCCTGAATGTCTGTTTGGGAATACATGAATTTCAAAATGTGAACTCAAATATTTAAATCAATTATTTTAAATCACTTTGATTTAAAACTGATCTACTCTTTAACACAGGGAAAGCAATATTGCTTTGACGAGTGCACAATAGTAATTCTTACCTGTAATCTAAACCAATCGAGCCTCATTCCTCTGAAGTCAAACACCTCCCCATCTTCAACTGCATCATGTGGAAAAATAAAATATGAAAAAACCATTTGGACAAATGTTTCACCCACTTAATACACATATTTAAAGTCAACAAAAAATGGAGGGGTGGGGAGAGCTGGCATGTGTATCTTATTTACAGAGCAGTCTTATGTGTATTTACTCAGAAGAAAGACCCACACTTTTTAGTATAATTTATTCCCAAGGTAAGCATGTGTAGGATTACGCTCTCAAAAGTATACATGCCTTACAGTCCAGTCCATTCTGAACTTAATGGGATTAACTCCCGTGCAAGTATATATAGGATTGCAACCTTAGTTTTTCACAAGCCAATGGATAGCAAATGTAGGGTTTCCAAAGGTCATCAGAAAAAGGCAGCAATTCACAAGGCTTGTATGCTCCTCTCATGAACATGGCAGTGTCCTCTTGATGCAGAAATGCACAGAGGATCTGAATGTTACGTATCTATCTGCAATATGTACAGGAATTAGTACTCTCTAAGGCAGCAGATTGTCTTGGACTGTAAGTTCCACCTTCCCTGCTATTGCCCATGTTGTTGGGAGGTGCTGGGAGTCGGCCCAACAAAATCTGCAGAACCTCATGTTACCCACTTAAGACACACTATTTCCACTTTTGCTATGGCAGACATAGTTTAAGTTCATGGCTTACATATACATAACTTACCTTGCTTCACACTTAAGGAGGTCATGGTGTTTACAAAAGAGGACATAATGATGGACTCATCTTCAGGGCATACCGAAAGATTCTAAAAATCAGAAACCAGGACACTACTGTGTTATAGCAGTTATTTTGCCAGCTACACAATTATCACTGCATCACAATAAAGTGGAGAACACATCAACGGATATGTGGCTGGCAGGAAACTCCTGTTCAGCTCCATCTGGACCTCAGCCTGGTGCTTGTCTGTGTATGAGATCACAGGTTATGGTATGACGGCACATGAGGCGACCACTTAAGTAGGTCTGGGCCTTACTGCTGCCTGAATAGCACACAGGCTCCACAATGAAAGAAATGTGGGATATAAATATAAGGACATAAAATTAAAAAGTAGCGGGATAAATAGTGAGTGGTGCCAGTGGAGCACATGTAGGACTAAGATGCACATAGTTTATGTATGAAAGAGTACTGAGTGTGAAGTACATGAGAAGAAGGGCAGCTGTATACAGAGAGCCTGCTTTCTGTCCCTGCACCACCTCAAAATCAGCCCACAAACCTTCAGACTTCCATCTGGGCAATTAAAGTATGAAAACTGTTTTTGTGACATAGGGTTGCGAAGTGGGGTTAGTATTATTTCATGGGTGCCAATGTCACTTAATCCACCAAGTCTATGATGCTTGTAATTTGTTTCTCAATATAGGGAATCAAGAATTTAGCACATTTTTAGCAGTAGTCCAAAATAATGGAAGTTATGAGCGCTGTATAATAGGAGCCTGAATATTTGTGAAAGCAAGACCATTTTAAAGAGCTCCCCTGCCCATTCAGATGTAATAAACAAATGCTATAATGTACACAATTAAAGGGGCTGAGAACTGCAGAGAAGAGACACTGGTTGCTGATTGACTCCATTTTGTTTTCAAACAGCCTTCCCTCATTACAATGTCATCTTAACTACATGCTATTGAAAATTAACAAAAAGATTATTTCCTCCCCAATACAAGCAGCTTTATCCCTACAGGATGACTACTAGTTTAAATTTTGAACATCTACGTGGATGTGTTGCGTAGTATAAAATCTGAGCTCCATCTAGTGGGCAATGAAAAAGAAAAACAGTCATTTTTCAGTGATTGATAGTAACTATGTATCTCTGATTGACTGGTGTCTGTACAAAATATGTAGGTTCTATATCCTGTTTTAGTCTTCGGGTTGCTTAATAGAAGTTCACACCTTTACAGGATACTTTAAAGGGTATTTTAACTTCTTAGCATTTCTTCACTCAGGATGAAAATCAACAAGTCAGTACTTAATTCAGTACTTGTAACCTTTTTATAGCAATATCCTCACCACTTACCTGCACAAGTTCATTTAAGACAACTGCATCAAAGCCCGATAGGTACTGCACATAGTATCTTTGCATAACTGGGCCATATTTTCGTACATGTGCCCTGAGCTCTTCCATGTAGAAAATCAGCTCCGCTATGTGCCTTAGGAACGAAAGAGAAACAAAGAATATTGACTAATGTAAGCATGTGTGAAAAATGTCGTGGTGTGAAATTCTCTTTTTCAGGCTATTTATTGGTCCTTAAATCATGGTTATTTGCTACTTAAGTATATCCAAGTTTTCAGTGAGATAGAGAGAACACTAGCAAGGAAACTACATGTGGAAGGCCATAATTAAGTAAATAAACACATTCGCTTTATTACTGAAAAAGCTCTCTAGCTTTGCCCCAGTGAGCCCACATAATTAAAGAAAACAGCTATTAAAAGATATATTTGGAAGAAGGAGGGGTGCGAAGCGGTGGAATTAAGAAAACAAAGAGGGATGGTTTTGCTGACATCACCACTCTTGTTTTCAAGCCCAGTGGGAAGCTACTTGCAGAAAATGTTAAGGGCTGGGTCACAACATGCTTTGAAGTTCAAAAGAAACACTTTTGAAAACAACCTATGGGACAAATGTTCCTGTTGATCCTCTAGAACTGACAATCAATAAAAGTGCACGGCACACATCCTCTTACATTGCTCTGATTAGAAAAGTATGTGTTGTTTTGGGGAGCAGATTGCTGGGTGCTGAACAAGAGAAGGCAACATTCTTCCAGGATCCTGGAGTACTATCGCCAAACTGATCTTGAAGGTATTATCTTAGCAGACCAAGCTTGGACAACTATTAAAGGCCTGCCACTACTCGTTTATTTTGTTGTGATATCAGGATTTTCTACATTTTGTAAACGTAAATCAGCTAATGGAACTTTATGTATGTGAAGAACCACATGCCGGTTGGGAAAAAGGCATTCAACTATTAGTTTATATATATAAAAGTGAAGTTTCAATACAGAAACAATTTGCAAGGACAGAAAAAGTGAATCTAGATTCAGTTAAGTATCTGAAGAAGTGTGCATGCACACGAAAGCTTATACCCAGAACAAACTTAGTTGGTCTCTAATGTGCTACTGGACAATTTTTTAATTTATTTAGAAAAAGTGACTGTACAACTTGCTGAAGAGGGCTTCATATTTACACCAGGAAACTATCCCCCAATTACTGGATGTACTTTGGAGAGTCACAAGACTCTGCTGCTTTTGCTGAAACAGACTAAGAGTTATCCCTTTGGAAATGGTTACAATCTAGACTAGAGAGTTATGCAATTAACTGTTGCACGCTCAGCGCAGCTTTTGTTTGTGATCTGAACACACAAACACACAGGAATGATAAGCTGCTTTTAAGACTTAGCCTGCACTCCTATACACACATTTCTGAGAGTAAATACCACTGAATTAAATGGGGCTTACTTTTAAGTACACATGTATAGGATTGCACTTTTAATGTCATTTCAAGGCAGGACTACAGTGTAGCAGCAGGCGTGTGAAGAATCAAAGAAAATGTTTGAAATCTTTTTAGGGAAGCTTCTATGTAAGCTCTCTGGACTAAGGCCAATGTGGCATTTTTCACCACTACCCTGCCCAATGCATGCTGACTGTTTAAAGGAGTTGAGTATGGGGACGTGGCTAGATAGACACGAGACCTTTGCTATATGAATTGCAGCATATTATTCTGAACTGAATAGCTTTGCATTCATTACACTCACAAATGTATCTTAATAAAATTTTGTTTTCACATCCCACAGCAGTGAAGGGAAACATTATTTTAACATATCTAGGAATAACAGTGATCAACCAAGTCAAGGAAAGAGCCTCCATATATCAATGCAATCAAGACCACAATGTGCCAGAAGAAGAAAAAAACCAAGTAGTAGAACCCTATACCAAAGTGCTTTGGCAGCAGCAGGTTCCATATCATGCAAGAAATCTGAATTTTAAAATATACCAGATATGAAACGTACTTATCTATGAAATCATCTGCACTCTTCTTTGGCATGTTATCTGCGTGTCGTAGAAGCCAAATAATTTCATCACGAGCAAACGATAATGCCATAAAGACAAAAAGTGCCTGGAAAAAACCAAACACACGTTAAAATGTTTCCCTTTGCAGATATTATAAGTGAATGTACAGCAAATGGAAATGAACTCTGTGGATTGTGCCCGTAAATAATTTCCCTTCTACTTACTAAGCTTACTTACCTTGGGACCCAACAGTCCTGGCTGATCTGACAGGACAGTAGCTAGTTCTTTCAGTGCAGACCGTAAAAATTTGCGTCTTTCTCTGTGCATTGAACCACTGTTTTCAGAATACAAATACTGCAATTAATCACCAATATACTATACTTCACAAATTATTTGAAGTTGTGCTTAGAGTCCATGGCAGTGCATTCTCAATTTAAAATGGTGTTTAAAAACCACCTCTCATATTGCTCCTTAAGATCAAGTTTTAATACATTTGTGAGGCCATTACATTTTCATGTTACCAGTGGAAATAAAGATTTAAAGAAAACAGTTATGTAAAATCTGTTTTGGCAGTTTTTTATATTGGCTGGAACATTGCCTCTGACTTTTATGTAATGTATGCAGCAAGCCGGTCTGAGAAAAGAGGTGGGAAGCATGTGGCTCTCCAGATTTTTGGGGGACTCCAGCTCTTAGCAGCCCCAGACAGCATGACCCAGTCATGGATAATGGGAGTTGTAGTCCAGTAGTACCTGGATGGTCACATATTTGCCACCCCTGTACTAAATAATAATATCCAAGATCTGACCAGCCATGCCTGGAGAGCTCAGTTGGTTAGAAGGTGGTCTGATAACACCAAGGTTGCAGGTTCGATCCCTGTATGGCATGGTTCCTCAACCTTGGCCCTCCAGATGTTTTTGGCCTACAACTCCCATGATCCCTAGCTAGCAGGACCAGTGATCAGGGATGATGGGAATTGTAGTCTCAAAACATCTGGAGGGCCGAGGTTGAGGAAGCCTGCTGTATGGGACAGCTGAATATTCCTGCATTGCAGTGGGTTGGACTTGATGATCCTTAGGGTCCCTTCCAGCTCTACAACTCTATGTAAGGCAAAGGTAGAAAATGATTTTCATCCCAAGGTTGAATTCTTTTCTGGGCAATCTTCCATGAGCCACATGCCCAGAGTGGATGGGGCCAGAGGTCAAAGCGGGCAGAGTACTTAATATGAATTTTACCATTGTACAGTAGGGTACACACAGTAACCACTCTGCCCTCCATCCAAGCAGCATTACCAGAGTTCAAGGACATGTTCCAGTCAGGCAAGAATAATGCAAAGCAGAACTGCAAGGGATGTGGCCTGTGAGGGTGTGTGTGTGTGTGTGTGTGTGTGTGTGTGACCTTGAGAGAGTTCAAAGGGCCAGATAGGGGTCTGGAGAGACACATTTGGCCCCTGGCCCTGAAGTTCTCCATTCCCAATGTAAGGAAACACAGAGTGGAATCCATCGTATAAAATATAGGCTTGGATTGAAAGATCCAGCTGGTGATGAACAGGAAGCAAAACCAGCTACAGAGAGATGGACCTTCCAAGTATGTAGGAGCAGCAGATGAGGAAAGAGAAACTGGCAACTCTCTCCCCAAAACAAGCAGGAGATTCTTCTGTTTGCCATGAGGTACTTTTAAGCAACTATCTTTCAAAATTGCTGACAGAGTTGTATAATTTGGCTAAATACTAAAACATGTAATTAGTAGTATTTTATAAAAACATATTTTACAGTACACTTACGAATGTGATACAGCCGCTTCCTTGCACTCTCGTATGTCGTTAATACGTTTGTTATAGCTGCAAGTGTAAACAAAATGTATAAACATATTGGTGATAAAGACTTCCCATCTCTCTACAATTGCATCAGAAAGAACAACTTGCCTTTAACTAACCAGTGTTAAGGTCCTGTATTTAGATCAAATGCCATCTCAGACTTATGAATAAGTGAACATGGAGCTAGGCTTCAATTTCTGAACAAAGTTGAAAGGCATGCAACCAAAAGCAAAGTTTAAATTTAAAGCAGCTCCAAGAATTAGGTGTAAAAAACCCGAATTCAAGCACAATGAAGAACCTGGGTAAAGGAAAGTGGGGTATTTTATGTGGAGTAAAGTAAAAGGAGGGAGAGCATATGCTGCTGCTTTCTCAATCTCAACCCTAGATATCACTGAATTCCACAAGATTTCTCTTGTTCATCTATCTCTCATTTGCCACTATATGCATATATATAGCGAATGCAATAAAATCTAATCTATATCTATATTTCAAAAACCGTACCCTCTTATGTTTACAAACAAGTCTTCTGCAGCTTTGTGAATATGGAAAACTTCATCCCGAAACAGAGCCAAGCAAGAACTGCTTTGAAGAGCAAGCTTCCAAAGGGTCAAAGCAGTTGCATCACTGTTCAGGACTCCATGGCACAAAATAAACCCAACTTTGAAAAGAGAAAGAGAAATCAGCATTATGTAAAACTCATGGTGACAAATTCAAACTGTTGTCTGTACCACCAGTGGTCCACAAGCTTCATTAAGGTGGTCTGCAGCATTCAGTGGATTTGTAGTTGAAGATAGGAGATGACACATTCATTGTATTAAATATTCATATTGATTTTTAATGGTATTTTAATTCTTTGTCCTATTTCTTATATTGCATTTAACTGTATAGGTGTCTCCCCACTTGAATGCAATCAGCATGTGCGCTCCAGCTGACACACACGCAGAAAACAGTGCAAAAAGGGGGTGGAACAGGGCCAGAAGCGAAATGGGGTAATCCTCACTTATGCACATCCTGGTGATGCGCACGGCTGGCCCAAAATGGAACCCCCATGTAAGTGGGGATTCCCCTGTACTACAATTCCATGGAATGCAATAAAATCTCATGTAAGAAGAAATAAGCAGCACTAAAAACACAATTAAAAATCATACAGCATCTAGCACAGTGTGTTTCAATTGCTATAACAAGCTGAAAAATCATTAAGTGCTCCACTAAGATCCTCAGCAATTTTCAAGGGGTCCATGGGGGGGGGGGGAAGGTTTGGGAACCACCGTTTTATAGGAACATGGGAAGCTTATAATGAGTTAAACCATTGGTTCATCTAGCCCAACAAGGTGACTGGCAGGAGACAGAAAGGAGCTTCTGCATGCAAGTGAGATTGCTCTGTCACATGTGTAAAGGTAAAGGTAAAGGTACCCCTGCCCGTACGGGCCAGTCTTGACAGACTCTAGGGTTGTGCGCTCATCCCACTTAAGAGGCTGGGAGCCAGCGCTGTCCGCAGACACTTCCGGGTCACGTGGCCAGCGTGACAAGCTGCATCTGGCAAGCCAGGGCAGCACACGGAACGCCGTTTACCTTCCCGCTGGTAAGCGGTCCCTATTTATCTACTTGCACCCGGGGGTGCTTTCGAACTGCTAGGTTGGCAGGCGCTGGGACCGAACGACGGGAGCACACCCCGCCGCGGGGATTCGAACCGCCGACCATGCGATCGGCAAGTCCTAGGCGCTGAGGTTTTACCCACAGTGCCACCCGCGTCCTGCCACATGTGTGGTCTTCCCCATAGATTTATTTTACTGCAACTAACAGGTTAATCCTCAACCTACTTGTCATTCAACAGTCAATGGACTGTAGTCAGCTAAACAGTTCCATTAGGACAAGAGCTTTTGGCTGTGCAGCGGAATTTCCCTGCCCTCTCCTTTCCCCACTTATCTGAATCTGCTCCAGAGGGTGGGGGGTGGGGGAACCCAGAACATATTAAGAAGGGGACACATGAGGGATGTATGAGTAAAGGAAGCTCCATTGTATGGCCAAAAGTGCTTGTGCCAGTGGAAATGTATGGATGCTGCCCAAGTATCCTAACGTAAGTCCACAGCTCACAATAATCAATTTAGGAATAAAGGCTTAATATAGAAAATGCACAGTAGAAAGAAATGCTGATAAATCTGATTATAAATTTGCAACATCAACATGGGAAACAATTTTTGAAAGAGAGGCTCAGGTCCCACCCTACTGGATAAGATAGCAAAACAAAGTTTGTGCATTTTACCCATAAGCAGTATATCCTTTTTCTAGCACATCATCTGCATTTATTCATGCTGCAAAATGAAATTCTACAGCATGTATAAGTACTCTTGAACTGGCCAAATACAGTAACAAAACAGCCAACGGTGTCAACTTGCACAAAGAACTTTATCAAATGCAAAGGAGTCTTTCTCTCCTCCACCCGGCAGCTCCTGCTCCCACCCTTCAAAAACTCCTCTGGAGATTTAGGAGAACCTGTCAGAACATATTTGATGGGTGGGAAAAGAGAAGGGGCAAGTCCAATTGCATCTGCTGATGTGATGTTTTGACCCATAGGACAAAATCCAGCCAAAGTTAAGTAGTTAAAAGTTCTATTACTTCCCCATAGATACCAATGGAATTAGAAGTGCTTAGCTCTGGAACATGCTTACAAAATTCCAATACCTCAGCACTTAGAGCTTACACAATTGTAACATTGCCTTTTATTAATGGGATAATGAGATCAGAATAGCCTCAGCCTAGCTCCCATATATGAGCTCCCTGCACACTCCCGCCCAGTGTCTTCACTAAGCTAATAGCTAAGTCAATACCAATGCTAGCCATGGTTATTGCTAAGCACAGTTTGTTTTAAAACCGGGTTTGAAAATTGTTAAAGAATCCTGATAAAGACCAAACTTTCATTACAATTATGTTGGTAAGCTGTGAGTGCATTTTGCACATATGAAGACTGGGCCTTGGGAGACAGAATGAATGCTCCTGCTCCCTTAACCATGGCTAAGAGGTGGGCACTGTTACATCTGAACTGACCTCGTGGCTCCATTATACATGAAAACAGCTGTAAAGAAACAGGAAGCACTTCAGTAGAACATCAAACTTACATATGATCCACTTCTCCATTGTATCCAGAGACAGGTATTCGCATGGCATCTGTTTGTAAAAACAAGCTGTCATCAGAAAATGACACATTGCAATCTAGTTAACACATGAGCTCTGGGTACAATACTTTAAACAAGGCTGATGAAATAAATAACAGCTCTCTAAGTGAAATCATTTATTTAGGGAAGGGCTGCTTCAGGGGCACAAAAGGGTTTAAAGTACACTTTCAGGGCTTCTCCACGTTTGCTCTAAACCAACTCTTCCTGATCCTTTGTGTGGGCACACTCTGGCACGGTCCATATGCTGGGCACAGTTCTAACTCTAGGAGCTTATGGTACATCTTTTTGGTTCCAGGAACAAATGGACAATCTATGCTATGACCTAGCCGCTTGATGAGGCACACAGATCAAAATGATCTTAAATGATCTGAGATCCACTTGTTACTCACTCTGGCTTTGAGGCAGTGGGAAGAGAGCTGGAGGACAGGTAGAGTAAAACTCATGGGAAGGTTATTCAAACACTAGCAAGAGACTATTACTGCGCCTACTTGGTGGTGAAGCAACTATTCTTCTGCATCTTCTCAGTGTCATTCAGCAGAGCTTTGGAAATCTGGCCCAGGGGCAGATGCAACAGAACCTTTGGTATAATACTGCAACACATTTGCAAGACACTTTGAGGACAAAGTTGCCCATATCCATTATGACTTATGACTCCACTTCTTGTCCACATGTCCCTCAGAGAAGGCACATGGAGAAGGGTCTCTGATGGTGAATGAAGCTCAGGTAGGTTCATATGAGCAGAGGTAACCCCTGAGGTATTGGGGTCCTGAGCTGCATAAGGTTTTATATATCAAAAACATAACTCTGAATTGAGTTTGGAAAATAATTGGTAACTGGCACAGTTGTGACAGAATTAGTGCTAGACACTCAGATTAGAGTCAGAAATCTGGCTGCCAAATTCCGTGCTAGCTGCAGTTTCTAAACCATCTTCATCAGCTGCCCCACATATAACACATGGCAGTAATTAATCTAAAGGTTACTAGAGTGCAAACACTCTTTTGCAAACAGCAAAAGTAAGGGTCATATCTGGGCCACCAGCTGATGCTGATGGAAGGCACTGTGTGCCATTGAGGCCACTTGTGCCCTGAGTAACAGTAGATCCAGAAGTACCCCCAAAATGCACACTTGTTCCTTCGGGGGGAGTCTTGCCTCATTAAACACACACACACACATACAGAGAGAGAGAGAGAGAGAGAATGAATAACCTCAGCTGGGAATTTTCAAAAGCAAACCTCACAAACTTTAAGTTCCACAGAATTGAATCAAAGTAAAGTATCGTACTGTGTCTGACTGTGCAGGATTAAGCATTGTGCTGGGAGCGCTGATGAGGCTCAAGAGTTGTGCGTTTCTCCATTGGTCAGCTGAGAGGTTTCGTCGAGGATAGACCATCTGGAGTGAGATTAGGGCATCTGAAAGAGCCTAGAACACAGTAAATACAAACATATTGTTTTGAACAATTAGCAGTTAAGTACAATAAATCAGTGTTTCCCAACCACTGTTCCGCGGCACACTAGTGTGCCGCGAGATGTTGCCTGGTGTGCCGCGGGAAAAATTAAAAAATTGAAAGTTTTTTTTTTAAAAAAAAAGTCAAATTTTCGATTGGGGCGCCGTCACTAGATGACCCCTGGGGTTCCCTCCCTCCCTCCCGCTCTGCGCCTCCCTCCTCCTCCTCCTCCGGGGAGGCCCTTCCTGGCTCTTGGCCAAGGCTTGGCGGCTGCCACTCACTCACTCGCTCGCCCACCCGTCCCTCCATCCCTGCACCCGGCCTCTCCCCCTCCGTCCCCGGCGCGGGGGCTGCCGGGATCCGTAGTCCCCTCGCCCTTGGGTTCCGCGCCCGCGCGGGGTGCGCAAACTACGTTTCCCAGCGTGGCCTGGCGGGCCGGGCATTTGTTTGAAGCGCTCTTCTCCCGGCCATGGAATGAGCGCAGCGGCGGCGGCCGGGCGGGCAGGGGCTCTTCCGCGCAGACCCCGCACAGCCTGCCTGCGCCCCCGCGGAGATCGGGCGGCAGGATGGAGCCCGGGGATCCCCGCGGAGGCGGAGGCTGCCCCCCAGGTAGGGCTGCGTCGGGGGGGGGGGTTATTTTTGCAATGCTGCATCCGCGCCGGAGGGGACACATCGGACCGCGGGGAGACCCCTTGGCGGGCGTGCAAGGCAATGCATGCGTGCAGGCATTGCATGGAGTGCAGTGCAATGCAATGGCAACGCGGCGCCCTGCATGCATGCATGCAACTTCCACCGGCGCTCCGGACTTGGCAGGTGAGGGGGGTCCCCAGTGGGCGGCAGAGAGAGCCGGGAGGGCGAAGGGGAGCCGGGGGGGAGCAGCGCTGCTCCCCGAGCCGAGCCCGGGGGGAAACTTCGGCGTCGTTGCGCCGGGTGTTGGAAGCGGAGGCTGGCGGGGGCCCCTCACCTGCAAAACCTGGTCGCCTCTCATATATTTCGTGCATTGCATTCATCGCCCGCTTTCTCCTCCAAGGAGCTCCCGGGGGCGCGCGTGGTTCTCCCCGTGTTATCCTCGCAACAACAGCCCTGCGAGGTGGGTCAGGCGAGTGGCCCAAGGGAGCACCCAGGGATTGTCCTGGCCAGGTGGGGTGATTTGAACCCTGCTCTCTGCCCGGTCTTCGTCCTCATTTAGCCCCCACATGTGCATGACTGTGCATGACTGAGGTTTTCCCCCCTCGTCTTGGCTATGGTGTGAGTCTGTGCTGTTAATTAATGGGGTTCTGCCTTCGGAGAAGATGAGCCAGCCCTCAAGGAGGTGATTATGTAATTTGCTAGCAATTCATGTCCCTCCCGGCGTGACGCTGCGCGCTGACGTCACGGGGCTGTAATGGTGGTGTGCCTCGAGATTTTTTTCATGAAACAAGTGTGCCTTTGCCCAAAAAAGGTTGGGAAACACTGCAATAAATACAATTTAACGATTTTCTAATCTATTCCATTATTACAGTACTCTCAAGCATCTAATGGTCATGTATTTCATGTCTATCCAACGCTGTATGAGAGAAATGCTGGGACTTGATATATTTTTTCCTTGTCTCACATACTTGAACCTTTGCCAAAGGATTTTGAAATTTAAAATATTATTTTAAAGTGCAAATTGTAAGTTCTTAAATAACTAGGTTGATATTAAGAGAATCTGGATACAGTATAATAAGTTAAGTTATCCCTACAGTCAATTTCTAAGCTGAACCAAAAGCCTCCTTTAGCTAAATATATGTAAATGAAGAACCAATTTGATCATTTCTCAAAGACTCGAAGCTTGCTTCAAACTGTCACGGGCACGGAATATTTATTTCCTACTCTGCTTTTTTTTGCAAGGATGGGGATAGTCATGGCAGAGTAGGACAGAAAGGAGCAACACTGGGAAGAAGTGAAGATAACAGACCTCAGGATTTTGTGGAGAATGTACAAGGGCTAAAAGTGGGAAGTTTATATGCACGGTCCCCTTTTCAGGTGTTCTAATTTTGAGAGGGTCTGAAGGGGAATTCTAAGTGCATTCACCCGAATGTGCTTAGAATCCCCCTTCAGACCTTCTTTCTAAATATGGGAAGGTTTGAAGTAGTATCGGTGTGCAGGGAAACACTGCAGCAGGGATTGTGCATACACACCCCCAACTTGACCTTTTCAGGCCCACACTTGTGTCTGAAGAGGTGGTTCGGTGTGCTGGTACCTTATTCCCACACTTAAGCCTGCAATCCTATGCTCACTTTCCTGGGAATAAGCCCTAATGGATTCAATGGAACTTTCCTCTTCTAAGTAGACATCTTCAGAATTGCCATTAACCTTACAAACTATCATGGGTTTGGGTTGTAAAAAGGACCCTATATGGAAATATCCTGAAGACTTTTCCATTATAGTGCTAAATGAACTATTTAATTCTTTTAAATGCACACAGAAAGAGGGGAAAGCTTGACAATTTTATTAAAAACTGCTTATCCTCAATTTTCTATTTTTTAAAAAAACTTATACGCATTCATTTTCAGAAAAAAGGGGGGAGAGACAGTCAGACTAATTTTCAGAAAGAGGAAAAAGGCTTATACATACTTTACTATGTGGCACAAATTCCTCCATCATCTTCTTCAAAGGGTTCTCATAATCCACAATCATCTGGCCAAGACGTGGGTATTCCCTATCACTAAAAAAAAGCAACAAACGAGATTAAGGAAAATGTATTTTATAACATGCTCCCAATCATCACAAAAAAGACATTCAGTGTGCTATGCATTTTTACCTTGCTCCATGTGTCATCTCATGAGCATAGTTGTACAACCCTATGATGGCCTTCCGCTCTTCAATCCGAGACAGCAGTATCATTAGCGTTGTGTAGGTTATGATTAAATCTAGGTAGTTCTTTGTTAAATCAAAATTTACAGTCTAGAAATGAAATACAAAAAAAGGTTTTGTATTGTAACAGATTACTCATATCATCTTCAAGTTCTAATCCTTCATACATTTCATATGCATTTGAAAAGTCTCAAACAACTTAAAATTAGCACCTATTAAATGTAGAGAAGCACCTTAAATATATTAACTTTATTTACTGTAGCACATTCTAAACACTAAAATGTGTAATAGGTTAGCACAACTCAATGGACTCACTCTTAGAGGACTCCAGGCTGAATGGCCTTTTCAAATATTTCCAAGAATTATGTTAGAAAGCAGTACATACATAGAGGACCAAAACTCCCAGTCAAAACTAATACATTGGAAGTGAGCTACGGCATCATTTGACCATTTTCTACCTTTACTGCAATTAGAGGAATAGGTCAAGACCAATGTTTAAACAGCCACTTCAACTCCCAGTCCATTTCCAGGCACAATTCTTAGTATTTGTATTGATTTATAAAGGCCTAAACTATTTAGGACTCAGGTCATTTTTATCTCAGCTGCGCAGTGTAATCCTTGGCATGTTTACTTGGAAGTAATTTCCCAATGTGTTCACTTGCGCTCGCTCGCTAGTAAATGTATTAAGAATTGCAGTTCAATTGACTTTTTAAAAACTTTCATGGACTTACAATATCAAAGAAGACTTGGCAAACATCAATAGTGTTCAGCAATTCACAGACATGGTCCTTGAAAACAAAAAGGGAAAGGAAAAATCTGATTGCTTACTGAAATTATTACTGGACTTTTTTTTCCTGAATTTGGGGAAAAAACAACAACACACCCTCAGCCAATAACAGCAATACGTTTTTTTAAAAAACAATTTTAAAAATATCCATTACTTTAACATAGAAAGCACTTTTAAAAAGCAATTCATAATAAATTATTTAATCTGCACTCAATGGTTGTGAAATTCTATCAAGGCCTGCAAGAGCAGCTGATCTGTACTTCAGGTGCCTTACCTTAAATTCCATAACATCAACAAACGTGAAGTAATATAAAGCCAGATTCTTCAGAATCTCTGATTTCTCTTTCTGCAGCTGAGCAAGCTGTTGCTACAAATCAAACACACACACACATATAAACTAAACAGTTCTTGGAAACAAATGCATAGTTTTAAGAAAGCCAAGGAATCATACTTGCAAGAAGCAGGTACACAATTTTTTGCAGTGATCAAATGTTTAGTGCATTTCTCCAATAGCAAGGTCTTCATGGTTGTGATTTTCATATATGAACAAACTATGGGGCACAATTCCTCCTATCTTGAGCTCAATAAGTCACTCTCCCTCCCATTGATGTAAGCATCTACCATTCTGCTGGCAATTGTCAAGAAAACAGGAAGCCAGTGCACTGCTTCCCCTTCCTGACCTCTTTCCAAGCCAGACTCTGACCTGGAGAGGGAGGGCTAGATGGGCAAGTAGCAAACAAGCTAGCTTTCCATTCCAGGAACTGGCAGCACACTGCTGCACATGCATACCTCCCTATCCACATGGGCCAAGGGGCAGAAGGTAGAAGCAAGGATACACCTTTGGGCTATATGCAATCCTTCCAAGCATGTTAGAAAGTGATGGTGCCCGCATTCTGCAACTAAACGCTTCTTCTAATAAGCGCCAACTACCAGCTAATTAGTACACATTAGTACCAAAATTATTAACTATAAGTACTAGAGATTAGAGAGTGTTAAAAAGGAATTGGTTATACGAGTAATTAGCCAAAGCAAAACCATTTATGAGCACAAATCAGCATGAAAAAAAATAAGGACAGATTTCTTGAGGTGGGAAAAGAGGTGACAGCAGAGTTTACAGATTTTACTACGGAGAAAACAATACGCTTTAAATTCAGAACTTACCAAAAAGAATATCCAGGCAAAGCCACGTTAAGCATGCAAAATAAAATGTAGATACAAACATAAAATACAGTCACGGTTCTTTAAGCAGTCCCATATAACACAATATACATTAAAACACAAGCAACAAAAGAAACAAAGATGAAAAAGAAGCAAGAGGATAGCGTGTTAGACACTGGTGAGGAAATGGAAGAGAGACTATGAATACAAGGATATCCAGTAGTTGTAAAAGTAGATTTTCACACAGTATTTTTCAGCAGTGCTCAAATGTGTTATTCCTGCAGAATACAAACTAATCAGTAGAAAGGGAAAGAATGAAGTTACACAAAAGACTAGCGAAGAATTAGAACCACTTTCAATTTCCTATATTAATTTTAAAAAAAATAATTTCATGCCCTTCAAATGTTTAAAAAACACACATCTATGCCACACAGTTGTGAGCATAAACTAGATAGACAATGTCTTCCACAAAGTTACACAGGGATTTTCACTGATATTTTCATTGATAAATATCACACTTTAAAATTACATTCTTCCATTTGACATTAATAGAGGGGGAAAACTTTTACCCAAATTCAATTTTCATTATACAGATGAATCACAAAAATGGAAAGCATTCCCTGTTTCATAAAAAAGCTGGTTCTCACAGTCAACAGAACTATGAAATTGAAGGTTGGCATCTCATGACTCCTGGCTACTGTAAAAATGAAAAATCCTGCCCACTCTAGTTTTTTGTGTATCTAGGTCAGTGTGGCCATTCATTTCTACTTTGTCTTTACATAGACATCATATATCAAAGTCAAAAAGCAATAAGAACATTTCCAGTACAAAATAGACTGAAGTCTAATGGAGCATGCAGGCAACATATTTATGTAAAATAAAATTTACATATTTTGCATGTAAAAGAACGTTCAGCATAATCTATGTTTAAATAGTATGTAGAGCCAATTAGACTTCAGTATATTTTGTACTGGAAATGCTGTCATTATTCATGTCTGGGTCTATGTAAGGAAGAAATGCATGACCAGTTCAACTACTTTGATACCATAGAATAATCAAAATATTAAAAGAGGGTGGCATCAGCAACAGAATCTTGATAAAAGTTTACCTTTTGAGAAAAATGAAAGGTAAATATTGCAGGCCCAAATTCAGGAGGGTCTGTATGGTTCTCCAACTCATAAACACATAAAAAGTCTAATATGATTAAAGGCCTTTCCGCAGTCACCTTCTTTCATATGCATCTAGCTAAATAACTCTCCCTTGACATATATATTACTTATATCTCAATCATACACACACATTCTGCAATTGGATAACATCATACGACATCGTACTGGCTGGACATAAATAAGAACGGGGGGGGGGGGGGATCAAGGAAAAGACACTGAAAGACCACACTGAGCATTCTACAGCATAAGACAGTAGCGTAACCACATTAAAATGTACACACTTTTAGACTGGTAATGAAACAAATAGCGGTTAGGTGTATCAATGTACATTATTCAATATTATGGCTATATCCTTATGTATTATAGTAGAATATTTATACAGAAAAATATAAAAAATTAAGGTTGTTTTCTGAAAATATTTATCACTTAGTGAAGAAATATTTATTTCACCAAAGCTTTCAAACCACTCAGCCTTTTACCACAGTTTTAAATGTTTTGTGCTTTTTATGTTTTCTGTAGCCAAAAAGCAAGACTGGTAATTGATTCAACTTTAAACAGTATTTACTTATACCTTTCCCGATTTAATCTTACTGATGCTAGTCATTACATGCCTTCAGATAGGGGGCTGATGAAAATATTAGACCCCATCTCAGACTACTTGTAAAGATTTTTTTCCAGGAAATTTTGTCCAATTAGATCTATAAACTACACCAGCCCACCTGCAACATATGCCAAGATTCAAAGAACCACAAAACGAGTCCCAAGAGAGCTTTAGACTCACACACACCCCTTTTCTTTTTAACCTCTCTGGCCTCCCAAACACTGCATGACACACTGCTTTTGAAAGGGAGGAGGACTTCAATAGTAGTTTGTAGGGGGGGGAGGGGGGAATTAGCTGGAAATTCCAGTGCAACAGGAATTTCACTTACCACAACATGTGTGATGACAGGTATGAGTCATCCCACCAATGTTAGAGCTGCAGAGGTGTGTGATCATTTGGGAGTTGAATGATGACCACCTTTTCCCCAACATTAGGAGAAAAACTTGCAACTGGTTGGCTGCTGAGCTGCTACGGAGCCTGGAGCACCCCACCAGCATCTCCCCTCCCACTCTTCTAACTGCAATTTTGAAACAGGGCTGGGGTCTGTCCCTGGCCTTATACATCAGACAGAGAGCATACCAAAAGTGAGTGAGCGTGTGAGCGTTATATGTACAGTGGACTCGGCCTACTGTACATATAACCTAGGACTGTATGTGAACAGCACAAGTCACAAGTCCTCAGGAACAAAGGTTAATACAAATTATTGTAATTAGTATAATTAACCCTGTTCTTTTTTTACAGTTCTAATACAATCAAATATCTGACTACTATTCTGTTACCACTGCTGAGAACCAGCTGCTTTTGGTCCACTGTCACCTGGTGGTAGCTATTCTCTCAGGCTACCTGAACTATTTCCATTTTAGCTGGTTCTACAATACAGCTGACTATAACTTTAAAAACTGTTGCCCGAGTTTGTTTTTTTCCTCCTCCTTCCCCATCCCTTTTTCACTGAGTGTTATATCTTTCATATTGTATGCCTGAGGGCAGGGATTCTCTTACTACTAATCTTTGTAAGCCCCTCAGACAGCTTTTCCAGTTAAAGAACAGGGCAAAATTGCTTTAAAGAAGCAAGCCAAGTAAAAAGTGGACAATATTCAATGGGTTGTTTGGTTATTTTCTATCCCTATCTAAAATTCCACTGGGCTTTGTGATTCAACACATCTTTTTGGTCTCAGCACCGAGATGGGGGGTGTGTGTTGAGGGTCAAGGCGGATTAGTTATTCTACATGTGGGATTTCAGATAGATTTCTAAAAATTGCCTAAGTAGGCTAGTTGTCCAATATTTCATCAAATAATATCAGTATTGTTCTGCAAGTTACACTGCCAGAAAAAATGCAAATGTTTTAAATTATTCATTCAAGATCTTGTCTACAGGATTTCAACCTAATATTAAAATAAAGCTTGGATCTTTAGTGTTACAGCAAGTATTCCAGAATGGCTCATTTGCATGCTTAGCCTGAGGGCTTCTCCTTAAATACAGATATAAACCCTATTAAAGTACCATCTCAGCTTGCTCCTAGTTAAACAGCAACTGATTGTTTAAAATTATTTAACACAATCCTGCAAGAGAGAGTTCAAAAAGGGGAAGATTTCAGCGGTTTTGCTTTTAAGAGAGCTGGAGTACAGAAAGTATCAGGAACCCAAAACAGCTCAATAAAAGAAACTGAGAAAATCAGAACGGGGGGGAAGTGTACCTCAACTCTTTACATCACCACAGGTTTTAGCCTTTCAATTGTCTTCTTATAGATAAGACAGATGGCATACCAGAAATATGCACACATCCCCCCAATGTAAATATTACAATGGCACACTTACTACAGTTTGATTTCAGGATATCCTAGAGCAGAGCTTTTCAACCCCTTTGAGTCCACGGCTCCCTTGTTTCAAGCAGCTGTCACCACTGCCCCCAGTCTCTGCACCACCCGCCCCAGAGAAAGCTGTCTCCTCAGGGGCCTGGGAAGAGGATGCCTTGGCGGCCCGACGGAGACTGGCCAAAGGTGAACATGAGGCCAGAACTCTACCTTGGGAGGCAGCAGTGACAGCAGTGGGTGCTGCCAGGCCTGCATGGCGGTAAAGCTCCCCTTCAGCACCGGGCACTTAGCTTCCAGGCAGGCCTTGCACACAGCAAGCACAAGAAAGGCCAACACAGCACCTGCCTGCCAAGCCTCCCACTTGTCTGTTCATTCCCAACAGCAAGGTCTGGTGGACTGGCTGGCTGGGCTCCCTCGCCTGCTTGCTTGCTTACTCTGAGGCTGGCTGAGCTCATGATAACCAGTATCCCCTGGCCAACCCCAGAGACAGCATTCGCCTGGGGAGCTTGTAGCAAGGGCTGCTGCAACAAACAGTTGTGCAAGCCTTTGGGAGGCAGAGACATGAGAGTGCATCAGGAGGGAGGGAAGGAAGGAGGGATGCAGACCAGTGTTGCCTGTGGCACTCCTTACCATCATTCAGGGCACCCCAGGGTGCCACAGCACACTGGTTGAAAACCAGTCCTAGAGCATAAGAACTCTGGATTAACTGCTTATTCCCATACTACTAAGAGTCCTTAGATACCTGTCCTTTTACATTTCTTTCCTTTATCCCACTCTCCAAATTATTCTTATCTCATTAAGCAATGTTCTAATTGCTGTAACCCACCCTGGGAACTTGGGGTGAAGTGTGGGTAATAAATAATAACAATAACTACTGCAAATTCCTTTTTGCGGTTTGTACCATAACTCAAAAAACAGTTTCACAGTCCAAAACTTATTTCTCATTTTCCTTTAGAAAGTTGCAACTTTCTATTATTTCTATCCAAAGAAAAAACTTTAATTCACCTACAATCAAGCTACATTAAGGTGCACATTAGATTTGATGGCACATTTACATTCGCCAGCAAATACTTTTTTTGGTTTTAATTGTACTCTAGATCCTGATATTCAATTATGGGAGTTCTATACCTCACGGGAGAAAGTCAGTATTTTAAGAACTACAGGAAGATCCTGACACACACAAAAGGGGAACTGACAGCATCTACCAACACGTTTCCCCACAAGTTTCCAAAGACACTTTCACTCAATTTCTCACACTTCAAAACAAAGTTTTGAATACTTAGGAGGCGTTAAATCAGGCATCCCCAACCTTCCGCCCTCCAGATGTTTTGGGCTACAATTCCCATCATCCCTGACCACTGGTCCTGTTAGCTAGGGATCATGGGAGTTGTAGGCCAAAACATGTGGAGGGCTGCAGGTTGGGGATGCCGGCGTTAACTCAAGCTCTTCCACCTTTGAAAATGATGCATTTCTTGTTAATTCTTGTTAATCTTGTGAACTTCATAACATTCATGTCTGATGCACAATATCAAACAGGTAAAACTTGTCTAACATAGTCCTAAAATAAGTGTTATTAGCTCTGTTCTAAATGATACAACCACTTTCTTTAAATTTACCCTAGTTGAATACTTTCTTTAGATATCCAGTTTTCATTTTTTTGTTAGAAGTAAATATTTTTAATGCAAATTGGAAACTAAGTTAACAATGCCCATCTGCTAAAAAAAACAACCACCAAAGATCCATGTCTGGAACAGAAAATTGCTACTCAAATCAGTAGAACTTCAACTGTCAAATATATATTTATACTGAGAGGTATCCAACAAAGTAGTTCCGTTTGCTCAAGGATTTCCGTTTGCGCAACGGAATTTTCCCTCCCTCTCCTCTTTCTGCAGTACCTCCCACACCTGCTCAAGTCTGCTCTGGAGGGTTGAGGTAAACCCCAGAAAGATTGGGCAGGGGCAGGTGGATAGGGAGGGAGGGAAAATTATGTTGTGCAGACAGAAGTCCTTGTGCCAACAGAATTACTTCATTGGATCCCACCCACTGCATCCTTCTGATCCAAAGAACTCTGAACAAAAAGAGGAAAAGTATTGTTGCTATTCTGTGAACTCTTGTGCAAGACTTCTCATAGAACAGTATCACAGTTGCATTGCATTACTGTATGAGAAACAAGGTGAATGAGGAAGATACAAGCTCCAGTGGGTTATAAAAAAAGTATTGAAGTGCTTGTGTAAAGTCTTACATGAGAACTTACACAAAAAGGAAGGACTTCTCTGGACTGGAGCTCACTTTTCTTACATTATTCTTCCACTAAATCAGAAACAACCCTTCCATGAGCACATAATACTCTCTTGCTAGCAGAACACTTTTGGATGTAAGCCATTATGTTTGAAGATATGATGTCACATATGAAATTATGGGTTGGCAAAATATCTCTGCTTAGTAACTGGCACTGTTTGACATTTGGCAATCAGTATCACTGAAATAAAAAGTACTAGATGTATTTTAATGTTATCTAATAAATGACCATAAGAGAGGGAAGATCACTTAAAATTACCAGTGCTTAGTAACTGTATTGGAAACTTGAATTCTCAAGCACTCATGCAAACTGCTGCATGCAGAGAACATGCAAACCCATTACCTGCCTCCCCTTTCCACCTCTGAGAAGAAAACAAACATGTAAAAATATCTTCCTCTCAATTCTCATTATAAAGAAATCACAGTTAGTTTATGAAGAGTTTACTGCAGTACAACCAGAATTCAATTAATGTTAAAACAAAAAAAATTCCTTCCAGTAGCACCTTAAAGACCAACTAAGTTAGTTCTTGGTATGAGCTTTCGTGTGCATGCACACTTCTTCAGATACTGAAGAAACAAAGTTTTGAGTGTTGTAAACACTCTTAAATTGCTTTGATCCCATTTTAATTCAAGACATGAAAGTCAATATAAAAGAAACAACACGGCAACAGCAAAACCAAATTATCTGGGGACAAGCAAGGAAACTGAAGAAGGCAGGGATGAGAAACCTGTAGACCGCCAAAAAGTTGTTGGATTCCAACTCCTATCAGCCCCAACCAGCATGGCCAGTAGTAAAAAATGATGCAAGCTGGAGTACAGCAACTTATGGAAGGTCACAGGTTATGGATTGTTTTAAGTCAAGTAACTTTCCTGAGACATGCAGAGTCATCTAGTTCTAAGACTGACTCCACAAGAACTGGAACTGTTTCAGTTTGGAGGATTACCTAAACTGGAAGCCTCCTGGTCAACTGTTTTCCAGTAGTAAGCCATTTCCATCTTCTGCGAAGATACACAGCACTTTACATTCTTAAGAAAAACCTCAGAGCTTTATTCCACGATGGGTTTGTTAATATACTGAGCTGTATACACGTAGACTTTCAATGCACTGTCCGTAGAATAAACTAACTGACAGCACTCACTCCAAGGAATGTAGCATGCAACTGAAAGCCTTATATGAATTTCTGCCATCAATTCATCATCTTACAAATACTCATACTGCAATTCTGATTACAGAAAAACTGCCCTGCACTGTCTAGGATTAGTATATTCCAAATTTCACAAGGCTTATGTTCCTTTATAAGAACTGTAAATCTTAAAACTCAATCCAGGACACTTTCCCCATAATTCAGTAAACAGAAAAAGCTGCAGCTGTGGAACATCTGCCTTTTATACAGTACTGGTTCTTTTGGCATATTATCAACATGCCACTGAGATTTAACCAGTGTCAATATCATTCGGTGCTTCCCTCATCCCACCCAATGGGCAATGCCATTAGAAGAACTGCCAGGTAATAATTATCAAGGAAATCCAAATATTTACAATGTTGTATCATTACTTACATTGTTGTTGCGTGTTTCGACAGCTGGAAATTTTCTGACAATGAATTTGACGGCCGATTCAAGATTTTTGTCAATAAGATATGATGGTTTTGCTTTTGGGTCTCCACATGCCTATGGAAGAAAATGAGAAGAAGAAAAAACTAAACATATATTTTTTTCACTAAATACTATATACTTTTAGCTGATCTTCAATTAGAAACTAGATAGACTTCTTTAGCTTTTAGTGAGCAGGTGAAGAAAATGAGTGGGGATTCTCACAGCTGGACTATGTAATGTGACACAGTACAGAGATGCTCTTCTACTGGAAAAAATGCATGGAAATTCAAAGCAGTTAGTGCAGAACAGCAGTGAAGGGGAAGTTCAGTCTTAAAAGAAGAAATGGAAACTTTGGCTAGAAGTAAAGTATGAGGTAGGTTCACCATGTATTTAGTGATGCTAATCAACTGGTAGAAAACTCTAGCTGTCACCACCTATACAAGGCAGTGCTGAGCTTATTGCATTATTAGTATAATTTATCTGAAATAAAGAACCAAGCAATATGTAGTTAACAATAGTTCACCTGCGATTTCTCTCTAATACGCTAAACAACTTGGAGTAGTTCAAATGGAGTAGAACTATTTTAACAAGCTTATCATTAGGCACAGCTTCTGAACCTAGAGCCACATTCACTATATTTAGGCCTACAAACATGCCACAGCCCCACAAAGAGTTACTTCCATCACAAAAAGTAAGTATTTATGTGGATTTGGTATTGTCATTCCCCACTGAAGTCTACTGTTAGTGAGGTGTGTGGCAAGAGAAAGGTTGACTATTAATGGCACAAAAAGCAGGCAAGTTTCATTGCCACATGCTGTTTTCTTATCAGCTTGCTTCCTAGGGCATGAATTTAATTTGTATAGAGTGGCTGCATACATTTGCTGAAGGACTGTAATTGGACTGCTGGTAGACTGTAACTAATGTGCATGTATAAAACAGATTGCACCCCAGACTGAATGGTGACTCCATCTGTACATTAATTTGGACATTTTAAATTTTATCTACTCTTTCAGTGATCTCAAAAAAGACATTACTCTCTAAATCACCTGTCACACAATTCTGTTCCTACACAGCTGGCTAGCTGTTTACATAATAAATTTGTGATCCCTTTTAACAGTAGAACTCTTTTTAAAAAAGTGCTACATTCTAATGTAGAACTCTTAAAAAGTGCTACATTCTAACATATAGTTAAGACAAGCTGGGACAGAAAATGGTGAACAGTTGAACTGTGTAATTAACACACCACTGTTACATACACAGGAAGAACGCTGTGCAGCAATCCCGTTTCTGTTCCAAAATCCCTTCCTAGATACAAAATTCTAATTTAATAGAGAATTTGTGGCTCATGCAAATTATAACATGCTATGCATTTTTACACAACATAGTGGAATGCCAAGATGGCCACTTATTAACTTTTCTACAGTTGTGTTGTGAATTACTGAGACAGAAGTCATGAAGTATGAGACTGATCTGAAAGCGGGCAGAGGGAAGGTGAAAAAGCTTTGCAAACCTTCCATACTTGTCCTTGCTGGGGAAGCATTGCAATGAAAAGAGAGAAGATTACACATAAACAAAAAATTTCTTGGATTCCCACAAGCATCATGTCCAGAAAAGCAAACTACCATATTTACTCAAATCAAATGCTCACCTTTTTTGGCCAAATTATGTTGCAAAAATTAAGATGTGCATTAGATTCAATGGCACATTTACATTCGCCAGAAAATACTTTTTTTTTTTTTTTTGTTTCAAGGTTCTGAAAATTGAGGGATGCATTAGATTCAATGGCGTATTAGACTCTAGTAAATACGGTACTTCTATTCAACAAAGTTAAAGTCAAGTGCTGGCATAATTAAATATTTCTACTTACAGGCAGCATTCTAAAAGGCACTATTTCTATTACATATTTGGTGTTCAAAATGTGTGTACAACAATTTCCAGTGCACAAAATGTTGTATCACATCAGCTTCCAATATATTTGTTCTGAGCAAGAGGGATAGGTTGGAAAGAAACAAAGTTTAGAGCAAACAGCACATGCAATTTTTAGGAGAGCAACTATCAGTGAAATATTACATACCTGAAATAGAAACGGTAGCCAAGAATGAAAAAACAAACAGTCATTATAGTGGAATCCTAATGCTACCTTTATACAAAATACTGTACAGCTATGATCTTCAAAAATATGTCTGACCTTTACATAGGATGGTTTTCAAATGAGTTAGTTAACATGCCTGTTTCCTATACAGTACAGAAAAACACACACTGGCTACCATTCTTAAACCAACTTAAAAGTAATATATTTACATATTTTTTAAAAACCTGAAATTACAACAATGTCATCTGCACTGGTATGCCATACAGAGAACCATAAAATAAAATCTAAAACTATGATTTTATATGTAGTTTAATATTTCAGTTTGGCTAATGTTTAGTCTATAGCAGGCATAGGCAAACTTGGCCCTCCAGATGTTTTGAGACTACAATTCCCATCGTCCCTGACCACTGGTCCTGTTAGCTAGAGATGATGGGAGTTGTAGTCCCAAAACATCTGGAGGGCCGAGTTTGCCTATGCCTGGTCTACAGTGTCCCTCAAAAGTGAGATGGAGCACCATTTGCTTGGCTTCTCTAATTTCTAATATTGGTCAAGCTGGCTAAGACTGATGGGAGTTCAAATCCAACAACATGTAGAGGGCCACCCCTGAACTAATGGCTTCAATTGTCAGATATTCAAGTAGCTGCCTGTGATGAATTAGAATTGCAGCCAAGTAGGAGGTAGATTGAAGTGTTTGGGTACAACAGCAGCAAGGCCATATTATAGCACACACTAGTTTTGTTGTAAATGCAGAATTCTTTAGTCAGCAACTTCCCAATACCAACAATTCCAACTGTCATAAAAAGAGGTCAGTCACTCGACAGATCTCAACAGTAACCAGAGAAGCTTTTGTAACTAAGAACAGAGTTGGGCCCTTATCTACAATACATTCAGGCACACTGGTAAAAAAAAAAGTGTATGAGGGGGCTAGTAATTGCAGGGGGGGCTGCAGCATGAAAACTTTGAAAGAGGAGTATACTAAGGTTACCAGATTTTTTTTCAATGAATCCGGGGACACTTTTCAACTTCAGTTGAATTCAGTGGATTTGTCAAGGGACTGATTTGTAAATCCAGGGACTGTCCCCGGGAAATAGGGACGTCTGGTAACCTTAGAGTATACAACGATTCATTACAATCCTTAGTTTATATAAAAGAGCAACATTTGCTCTTAAACTAGTTGCCTTTGAACTATGTCCACAATCCAGATAAGCAAACACCTGACTTTACATCTCCATTGGTATTTTCAACTTGCTACAAAGCCCACACATCATGTAGCCAACAACTAATTAAATTCAGGGGAATTTCAAAATAAATTTGAGGTTAGTAACATGGATACTGCAGCTGTTTTCTTAAAAATCAAAAACCAGAAGACTAACACATTCATTCCTCTAGCTACACCTAAAGCAGCTCCTGGTAGGCTGAGGTTGATGACAAAGGCTACTATATTTTTTTTAAAGGCCCAAGTTTGAGAAGATGATTACAATTGCCACAGTATATCAAATGAAGAACAACAAGAGCTGTGCCTTAGAAACAATTTATTCCCATGAGAAAATAGGCATGGAGAAAGACTTCATCTGGCAAATCAGAACATTACTTTGAAAAATAATTTGCGCATTGTGCTATGAAGAAAAAATGCATTCACTAGTAAACTATGAATGTCTTGGTATTCCAAGTAAACATATTTCCTTCTTCTATACTAACAATTAGCTCTTCCATTAGCCAGCGATGTGGATTTTCCTGAAAAGTTTCTTATACAAATAAGCGTAATCTGCACTGCAAAAATTTTCAGTTTGCGTCAGAAAACTTTCTAACTCCCTAATTTAACATTCATTCTACTTGTCTTTTTTAGAACTGCCATGCTTGTTTAATATTTGCAATTGGTACCTATTCTTTGCTACTAATGAAATGGAAATTCTCCAAAGGAAAAAAAGCGCTGAGAAAAAAATCGCCCCAAATCACTGCTTAGAGCAGTGGTGAAAAACCCTTTTCAGCAGGCTGAAAAAAGCCAGTTTCTCATTTTGTGTGAACCAGATGCAAACCTAACACCTTGATATGACTGGGGAATACTGCATATTTCCCCACGCCCTGGTTGAGCTAGCTTTAAAACACCAAAATAACTCAGCTGGGTGTATTCGAGGCAATGCTCTGCTGGCGTAAGTTGTGCCAGTGTGGCGAGGGGGGAAAAGACATTGTCAAGAGTGGGAATGTTTGTATCAGAGGGAGGGAGAAATTAAACAAAGTCATACTGCATGTTATTAACTCCCTTCATTCACTGGTCCTGCCCGCAGAGCTTGGTTAAACTTACACGTGCATTTTTGGTGGTGCAACTGAATTTACCCTCTAGGAGCCAATGGACAGGCAGAAAATGAGGGTTTACACAGAGGTCGGTAGGCAAACTAAGGCCTGGGGGCCGGATCCGGCCCAATCGCCTTCTCAATCCAGCCCGTGGACGTTCTGGGAATCAGCCTGTTTTTACATGAGTAGAATGTGTCCTTTTATTTAAAAGGCATCTCTGGGTTATTTGTGGGGCATAGGAATTCGTTCATTTCCCCCCCAAAATATAGTCTCCCCCCCCCCCCCAAGATCTGAAGGACAGTGGACCAGCTCCCTCCTGAAAAAGTTTGCTGACCTCTGGTTTACACTGCTCTTCCCCAAAAAAGAAATCCTGCCATTCTGGTAAAAAAGTTAGAATGCAGCTTAACTATGCTATCTTATCTGTTCTATGACATAGCTGCCTGTTAGGATTGCTCTGTTCATATCTGTTTATAAACCAGTACGTGACCCTGTTTCATTCACCTAGCTTGTTAACTGACATTAGCCAAGAGTTCTGTTTCAGAAGAAATAATGAACTTGGCTGGCGTGCAACAGTGGGAAAGGAGAAGCAAGGGAGAAGTGCACAGCCATAGCTTGAATAACCATGGTTTATAAGGCCCTGGATGATAATTCAGAGACAGCCATAGCATCTCCCTCTTTTCAAATAAGGTTGATTTACAAGCAATCACAAGTCAGTGCATTAGAGGGTTTTCATGAGTATTCTTGCTGCTGCTGTTTTTTAAGTCAACAGTGTTAACATAAAATAGGTGGTTTTATTTCATCAACACTGTACTTTATATTACCCTGAAAATACAGATAAATTAACTCTTCTTGGCTAAAGAGATTACATTAAACAAAAAGACTGTGAGCCTGAGCTATTGCAGCTAGCACATTCCCAAACCCTACTGCTCTAGTTAGAATAAAATTAACAACTTGAGGCAGGAATTGAATGGGCTGGGTGGGGAAGAGTTTCATTTTAAGTCAGGAGAGGTAATAATATACACATATAAATTAGGTATGAATTACAAAACAACAATCCAGACAGTTTTTTAAATTATACAATAGGGAGCAGAAAAACTGAAAATCAATGGGGTTTCAAAACAACTTTGGCCAGAACAGGCCAACTCTCAGCAGCAATTACTTCCTCTTTTCTAAATGAAGAAAAAATCTTAACCGATTTATCTAACCGCAATACCACATATTGTGTAGTAAACCTTTCTTGTTAAAAAACCCCTACAAAACAAAAATACTCAGTGGTAGTGGAGATACGTCCTTTCCTCCTGCAGTAAACTAGCTGTGTGGCAAGCAGAAAGGATACTTAGAAAAGTTCTCTCCTTGCTTTTAGAGGGCTTTTGCAAGGTAGTGGAAGACTCTAGTGCAAGCTTGTTTGAGATCTGGATCTCACTACTCCAGAATGTAATATTAATGGACAAACTGAGTGACAACCCATGCCCAAGAGAGTTGAACAGACAATAAAATCACTACTTTACCATCAACCTGGCATAGTTATATTACGTATGTAACATGGTTATAGGCCTCCAAGAACACATGGAGATTTATGGGATGACACCTTTGCTTAAAAACTGAAATGACTTTTAAGTTAAATATAATTAAATAGACATTCAGTGCTTGGGGGGTGGGTTGTAAACTAAACAATCAGCTGTGTAAGCATCACTGTATATCTATATAGCAAATAAAGAAAACTAAAAAAGGGCTTTGCAACACACCATGAGAAATAACAAGACTATGCTATTCAGAATCCCATGAATGCCATTCTTTTTGCTCCATCTACTACTAGACTACATTAGCAAGACACCTGAAAAGCCACTGCTTTAAACACTGACCCTTCATTACCACAGCAATTTCATAAAAATTCAGATACAAAAATGCAGTCCGCATTAACTACAAAACGAATTTCTGATCTGCTATAAAAATAACTGTTTCAAGCACAGCTGTTTATGATGGGCCTTATTTTCTACTCAAGACTTTGTGACAGTGGGGTAAGATGAGGGACCTGCAATTCTTGTGAATGTAATAATTAAGTTATTAACTAACTATAGCTGGAAGTTGAAAAGGAGAGACATTCAAAGTCATGCTATGCTAGCAGGGTTGAAACCTTTAAGTCATGTATCCTTTTTCATTTTTCAAAAAAGGAAAATATTCAGGCTTTGAGTCTACACTACAGGAAGAAAGATAAGATAGTACAAAATTTCAACAACACACACATGATTTAGAACAAAAACATATGAGCTCTGAGTACAAGCTGCTTTGATATTAGGCTTTTTTATTAAAAAAAGTTCACTCCCTCTGATACTCCCTTACAAATAAGCTTACAAGAGTTACTAAATCCAATCCAATAAATCTCTACTCAGAAGTAAGCACCACTGTGCTTAATGGGACTTTGATATGGAGTATATTGAAGGCAAAAGTGAGAGAATTTTTGGTAGTGCTTACATGCTTAGTCTCCTGCATTTTCACTTGCCAGATGACCTGTCATGTTGCTATTATTTACAAGCCTACAGAGCAACATTTCCATGCTAACCAAGTATCATTAGCAGAAACTTTTTCATTAAGGCACCTTTAACTTTTGTTAAAAGCACACTAAACGCCATATAACTTTTTAAAAATCCGGAATGCACTGACTTCAGTCTTGTACATCCTGTCTTCTTTTTAAAAACTAGAGTCCCTCTGATCAATTAATCCAATAGCCATTACAATAGCCATCTTCAAATATCTAAAGGCTGTCACTTTGAAGATGGAGCAAGTTTTTTTCCTCCTGCTCCAGAGGGTAGGACCCAAACCAAAAGCTTCAAATTACAAGAAAGTACATTCTGACTAAACATCAAGAAGAACTTTCTGTTGGTAAGAGCTGTTTGCTGACTGGAATGGACTCTTTCGGAAGGTGGTGGAGTCCCCTTCCTTGAAGGTTTTTAAGCAGAGTAGGATGACCATCTGTCATGGATGTTTTAGCTGAAATTTCTGCATTGCAGGGGGTTGGACTAGATGGCCCTCAGGGATCCCTTCCAACTTTGCAAATATGTTTCTAGGATTCTATAACCTGTGTTAAGTAATCCTACGTACTTCAGAATATATGTAACTTGCAGAATATAAAGTTCACCTAGTCCCAATCGCTTGCAAAAATTCCAGCAGTCAATAGGCAGTATGTAATATGGAAAAAGTTTTTTGCTGTCCATGAAAAAAGAACACCATCTCTGTCTACCCCTCTTTCTGTAGAGTTGAAGTCTTTAAATCAATCAGAGTATGCTTTATGCAGCTTGAAAATTTAAAGACCCTGGCAATACATAATATATAAAAATAACACTATGCAGTGTCAAGAAAATTGACAGTGAATTCTCAATTTTTTAAAAAAATCAAACCTTGTAGTGACACTAGGAACATTCATATTAAACTCACTAGGGCTTAATTTTCAATAATATGCCTAACTTTGACCTGCTTAATATATCAGGGGTGGAATTTTTAACCTCAGTTAAGAAAAATGAGTATTTTAGAAATACTTTATAATTTTCATAGTACTGTACAGGTGCAGCAGATGAAATCATGACCAGAAAAACAACCAATTGTTATTTTTGAACATTCTGTCTTAATATTTTGCAACTGACAACTCTCACAACACTGCACGATTGTTAAAGCACTCTGTGAGGGGCAGGGGGGAGAACAGTGCATTGATTTTGTGCAGGACACCAATACTGTGGGTTGCTTACAGAGTGTGCCAAAACTACCAGAAGCATAGCCTGTCAGCAATATCTTAACTTTCCAAAATGTACCTTTTCTTTTTGGCACATCCAACCAACCAAAGCAAGCACCTGCTATTTACACCTTCCGCACGAAGGTTCACTGGAACCACCTGAATGTTCCAAATCCAGTTTCGCTTCCAATGAGAAAGGGTCCAAATCGTATTCCCCCCACCCTACCCGCTTTGTCATTATTTGGACCGCCAGCATAAGAAGAGGTTAATCCTGCCCCCCCCCCTGCCGTTGCATGACTCACACACACACAGTGCAGGCTCCATCTACTACCTTCCCTCGATTTGTGCGCCCAAGTCATTTTAAATCACATACAGTACTCGACAGGGAATTGTGGGGGCGACCCTCCTCTGAACCCATTTTCTGAAAAGGCGCGGGAGGGGGGGAGAGAGAGGTTGGTACTGAAAAGAATTGACCTGGCCGAGATTTTTTTTTTGGGGGGGGGAGGGCAGAGGAGGAGGTCCTTCCCCCTAAAAAACCACCTCCCCCTTCCCGATACATCCTCCTTTTCCATGGGGTATGTGGGGAGGGCAGAGAGGAAGACCAGATGGATCAAACCAGATGGTGCATCCGGCGGCCCGATCCCACATTTCCCACCCCTCCTTCCTCCCCACAGGGCCTTGGCGCAAAGGAAAGCGCCTCCGCCCCGGAGCCGAACAAGTCCCCACACCCAGAAGGCCCCGCTGACTAAGATGCCTCTACTACGGCGGCGGCGGCGGCGGCCTCCTTTTTTCCTTCCCCTCGCTCTCGGGGAAAGGCGCGAGAGAGCCAGTTTAGGCCGCCCCGCATCCCCCGGCCATTTCATTTCCTCCCCAGCCCCGCAGCCGGGCCCGCGCACCTTCTTGATGTTGTAGAGGCGGGTGAGCATGCCGACGCCGCGGTCGTTGAGGATGGTCAGCTTCTCGGCCAGCTTCTGCTGGCTGGGCTGCAGCACCGAGCGCGACATCCTGACGCGAGGGCGGCTAGGCTCTTTTTGCGCGAGCGGACGTTGGGCCGCGTCGCTCGCGCTGAAGGCGGCGGCGGCGGCTGAGGGGAAGACGGCTGCTCCTCGCTTGCGCACTCGCCTCCGCCAAGCCGACGCGCCTCCCCCGCCCGCCCGGCCCCCTCAGCCGCGCTCACAGCGCCGCCGCAGCAGCCGCGGCCCGGCTTGGCCAGCCGTCGCCGCCGCCACCCTCGTCGCCGTCCTCCTCTCAGCCACCGCCAATCTCGGGCTTCGCTAGGCGTGGCGGCGGCGGCGGCAGCGGCGGAGGCGCTCTCTCTCTCTCTCTCTCTCTCTCTCTCTCTCTCTCTCGCCCCCCTCCCTCTCCTCCTCCACCCGGCCGCTGCCCACAGAGAGGCTGGGCTCCGGCGCCCCACGTGACCAGACGCCTCTCTGCTGCCCCTCCAAGGTGAGGCGCTCTCGCTGTCACGTGGGAAACGAGGAAGTGGCCGGGGGCTGTGGGAGGCAGCCGGGGCAGGTTTTGAGGGACACCTGCTCTGCCGGCAGGCGCGCAGCAGGGGAAGATATCTCTCTCTCGTGTGCCTTTCGGGGGGGGGGGGGTTGGAATCTGGTGTGTTGCACGCCCTCCCAACATTTCTCTGGTGAAAATAGGGATGTCCTATTCCATCATCATCATCATCATCATCATCGTTCTTGTTACGGGTTTTTTTTATACCCCGACTATCTGACCAGGTTGGTCTACTCTAGACCAGGGGTCAGCAAACTTTTTCAGCAGGGGGCCGGTCCCACTGTCCCTCAGACCTTGTGGGGGGGGGCCTAACTATTTTTTTGGGGGGATGAACAAATTCCTATGCCCCACAAATATCCCAGAGATGCATTTTAAATAAAAGGAGATATGAAAACACGCTGATTCCCGGACCAGTCCAGTATTCCCGGACATACACAGTATATTTGATTTAATGACGTATTGGGTTTTATATATATATATATGTATGTGTGTGTGTGTGTGTATATATATATATATATATATATATATATATGGAGGTAAAGGTACCCCTGCCCGTACGGGCCAGTTGTGTCCGACTCTAGGGTTGTGCGCCCATCTCACTTAAGAGGCCGGGGGCCAGCGCTGTCCGGAGACACTTCCGGGTCACGTGGCCAGCGTGACGAAGCTGCTCTGGCGAGCCAGAGCCGCACGCGGAAACGCCGTTTACCTTCCCGCTATAAAGCGGTACCTATTTATCTACTTGCACTTAAGGGTGCTTTTGAACTGCTAGGTGGGCAGGAGCTGGGACCGAAAGACGGGAGCTCACCCCGCCGCGGGGATTCGAACCGCCGACCATGCGATCGGCAAGCCCTAGGCACTGAGGTTTTACCCACAGCGCCACCCGCATCCCATATATATATATATAAAATTAAAAATATTTAAAAACCCAATACAACATCATTAAATCAAATATACTGTATAGAAACAAAAAATAGTTAAAAAAATGGTAAAAACAAAAAATAGTAAAAATTATATATATTATATGTGTGTGTATGTGTATACACACACACACACACACACACACGTAAAAACCCAATACAGTGTCACTAAATCACGAATGTTTTAATGTGTTTTTATGTACGTTAGAAGCCGCCCAGAGTGTCTGATATATAAAACAAATATATAAAAACCAAAAAAAGAGTGAAAACAAAAAATAGTAAAAAATAAATAAATGGTAAAAACAAAAAAATAGTGTACACGCACACAGTAAAAACCCAATACAACATCATTAAATCATGAATGTTTAATGCTTTATTATGTTTTTATATATGTCAGAAGCCACCCAGAGTGGCTGGTATAAACAGTGAAAACTTCCCTATAAAGGGCTGCGTTCCGATGGCTCAGGGATCCAATAGTAACTCCCTACCCTCCAACATTTCTCCGATGAAAATGGGGACGTCCTAAGGAAATGGGGGGCATTCTGGGATCAAATCAGAAACTGGGACAGCTTCTGTAAATCTGGAACTGTGCCTGGAAAATAGGGACGCTTAGAGGATATGCGTTCTGTTCACAGAATCACAGAATTGTAGAGTTGGAAGGGACCCTGAGGATCCAACCCCCTGTAATGCAGGAATATACAGCTACAGGGATTGAACCTGCAACCTTGGCATTATCAGCACCACACTCTAACCAACTGAACTATGATAGGCCATTCAGTAAATTACTTTGGTTATAGAAATATCCATCATCCTGCCTAGCTTGGGAATCTGAAGCACCTATTCAAGTCAGGTCACTTTGGAGATTCTTTAATATGGTTGGTATCTGGACTGGTCGTTCTGCTTCTGCAGTTGCTTGAAGACTTGTAATAAATTGGCAAAAGTTGTAGGATGATGGGGATTCTGTAGCTGTAAGTTTGGTTGCATTCCTAGTTACCCTTGGAATGCCACAGAGAAAGAAAACAGAACCAGCATTATAAAAAGGTAAAGGTAAAGGACCCCTGGATGGTTAAGTCCGGTCAAAGGCGACTATGGAGTTGTGGCACTCATCTTGCTTTCATGTCGAGGGAGCCGGTGTTTGTCCACAGACAGCTTTCCAGGTCATGTGGCCAGCATGACTAAACTGCTTCTGGCACAATGGGACACTGTGATGAAAGCCAGAGCGTATGGAAACACTGTTTACTTTCCTGCCACAGGAAAAGAACCTATTTATCTACTTGCACTGGTCTGCTTTCGAACTGCTAGGTTGGCAGGAGCTGGGACAGAGCAATGGGAGCTCACTCCGTCGCGGGGATTCGAACCGCCAACCTTCCGATTGGCAAGACCAAGGGGCTCAGTGGTTTAGACCACAGTGCCACCCGCGTCCCTACCTGCATTATAAGAAAATATGGAACTGGATAAAAGTTTAAAAGTGGAATAAAGCGGTAGTGAGAAGATCCGAACTTCCGGTAATTCCTGGGATTATTTTTTTAAAATACCTGTGTACGTTCTCAGAATGGGGGGGGGGGAGTAGCAGCGGAGGGTGCGGGTGGAGTAATCTAAGATTGCGTGAAAGGCTACTGGAAGAACAAATAAAAAATAATTAAAATTTATGAATGCCCTTTCTGAAAAAGCAAATGCTGTCTGTTGAAGTACCACCTTTTGCTTGGGGGGATATGGCTGAGGATCAGGAAATTGACTTAAGAAAAATCTGAGAAGGTGCCAGGAATGTTGCTTCTGCTTGCTTCTGTTCTTCTCCTCCTCTGGGTGTAGCTGGGCAATGAAACTGCGTAGATGAGTCTAGCAATTTACATAGAAAGAGTGGAAATACAAGACCAGGCAGTATCAAAATAACTTCCATAGGAGTTGTGAAATCGAAACACAAAAGGCAGAACAAAATTCAAACCAGTGTCATGAGGAAGCAAGTAGTATTTAAAATCTTACATGGGCTATACCATCCAAGCATCAAAGCCGTTTGCAAGAAACCCTTCATTTAAAGAACAAAACAATTGAAGCCACGGCAAGGAAAAGCAGTCTGTGATCATGGTAAAATCAAACAACAACAAAAACAGCTGCCATAGATCATCTATGAAAAACCTTGGAGAAATAAAAAGTCTTAATTTGCCATTTAAATGATAAAAGAGTTGGCCCTTTCTGAACCTGCCTGGGGAGGGTATTCCATAACTGGGTCCACCACTGAAAAGGCTCTCATCCCAGTCATTACCCATCTCGCTTTTGTAAGCCGGAACAGCCAGAGGAGAACTTCCACATGAGATCTTAGGTTTGGGACAGGTTGTGTACCTTTGAGAAGTTGTTGAATACTTTTTCATTTACAATGGTACCTCGCAAGACGAATGCCTCGCAAGACAAAAAACTCGCTAGACGAAAGGGTTTTTGGTTTTTTGAGCTGCTTCGCAAGACGATTTTCCCTATGGGCTTGCTTTGCAAGACGAAAACGTCTTGCAAGTTTGTTTCCTTTTTCTTAACACCGTTAATACAGTTGTGACTTGATCTCGAGGAGCAACTCATAGAACGCGGTGTGGTAGCCTTTTTTGAGGTTTTTAAAGACTTTGGTGATTTTTGAAGCTTTTCCAAAACTTTCCCAACACTGTGCTTCGCAAGACGAAAAAAATCGCAAGATGACAAAACTCGCGGAACGAATTAATTTCATCTTGCGAGGCACCACTGTAGACTTAATCTGGCTGTGTCATAAATTTAAGCCGGTAAAAGATAGCATTCCAGTCATATAGCATTAACTGGTCTGGGTTTGGAAGTTTTAAAGTGTCTTTATTATTTGCTCCCAAGTTTTCATACGATAGAAGTTGCAGACTGCGTTCTACTCCCAGAGACCCTCTTCCTAACACTCTGAAGTTGTGATCCTGTGCATGCATATTTCTTGGGAGTAAATCCCATTAAAGTCAGAGGGCCTCACTTGTGAACATTATGGTCATCAAACTTCTGAGCAGGGATGGGCGCATCTGTCAAATTCAATTTCTCTCAGTTATTTCGTTTCCTAAAACAACCATTTTAAGTTTCATAATAGCTACCTTAACTTTTTTTAAAGCTACTTCAGTATCTCCCTCATCGCATTTCCCCCTCAGTCTTTCTGCTGGTCACAGCCATGCTCTCCACTCTCAATTGTCATCCCTCAACAGACACTCTTGACATTCTTTTCCACCCGCTTACTGTCAATCATAACCCACACACCTGCTTTCAAACAACTGTCTGAATTTCATGGCCATGCCCATGACAGCAGGGGGCGATTTTACTGCAAACCTGAACACTGCAGTTATGACCTCCATAAACACACTAGCAGGGTTTAATATATGAACACCCAATTTACCAGTCATGGGGATGGGCAGAACAGGAGAGCAGATCTTAAGATATGGGTAGGATAGTATGGGTGCAGATGGTTAGATAAAGAGTTTGGGTCCACACACTGCTCAGGTCTCCTGTATGGAGCTGGGGCCTGCCGAGAAGCTCATGGAGGACTGGCCTTTGTCCTCCTTCTTTCCAGCATACCTTTCTTATACTTATAACAGTATTGTTTAGGATGGGGGTGGGGGTTGGTTTGGATGATGCTCATGGATCTAACCAAACATGTAATTTGGTATCTGCAAGATTTGTAATAGAGGGAACCTGTTGAACTGGTTGAGTCAGTTTCTTTGTTAGGCAAATTTATCAAATTTTCAGATGACACCAAACTGGGAGGGGTAGCCTATGCCGCAGAATACAGAATTGGGATTCAATGTGACCTTAATGGATTGGAGAGCAGGGCCTAAACCAGGGGTGCCCAAACGTTTTTCAAAGAGGGCCAGATTTGATGAAGTGAACATGCATGAGGGCCAACCCAAGTTGTTGAGCTGCCACAGGGACTGGATTGAACCAGCCAGCAGGCCGGATTAGACCCACAAAACGGACTTTGGACATGCCTGGCCTAAATGAACAAAATGAATTTAAATAGGGACAAATGTCAGGTTCTACACTTGTGCAGGAATAAGTAGCTGCACCAGTATAAGATGGGGCACACCTGCTCTTGAGGGTAGGACTCGAGACAGTGGCTCCAAGTTACAAGAAAGGAGATTCCGACTAAACATTCGGGGGGGGGGGGACGACTTTCTGACAGTAAGAACTGTTCAGCAGTGGAACAGACTCCCACGAGAGATGGTGGACTCTCCTTCCTTGGAGGTTTTTAAGCAGAGTTGGATGGTCATCTGTCATGGATGCTTTAGCTGAGATTGCAGGGGGTTAGATTAGATGACCCCTGGGGTCCCCTCCAACTCTAAAATTCAATGATGCTAGTCCGCGTTAGGTTGCACCACTGACAGGAGCAACTCAGGTTGTAGCCCAGATATGGAATATGGTATGTGTCCCCCTGTGCTGTCCCTATCCCACTCATGAAACTATCCAATTTTAGCCATTTTGGCATATTTTCACTGGCACAAGCATTGTGCTCATGGAGGAGTCCATTGGCATACCCCAGGAATTATGCAACATATCAGGTGTTGCAGCAGCATAGGGGGCGCTTTTGCTGCATCAGCTGATACATAGCTCCCTAGCTTTGGAATATGTCGCCTACAAGTGCTTCTAATACAGAAAATAGGGCAGTTTTGGTATTGAATTCAGCCTACAAAGGCAGGAAATGCACAAAAGCAATCTGTGCATAAGGTATGTTGGAAAGGTGACTGAGAAATGGATAAACAAATAAAACATATGTCCATAAGCTTGAGTGTCTTGGGTGATAATGAAAGCCAGCCCCTGCAGTGCTGTTGCATAATACAGCTTATAATTTTAATTTTTTGTAAGTTATCTCCTCTTGTCCCCTACAGTAAGATAATAAGAACACATACGTTGCATGCTAACTAGATTTGAAAACCTAAATCTAAAGCCATAGTCATAAATGAAGGCTAGAGCTGTATGCATCTTGACGGCTGGTTTTTAATAAATTATTGCAGTCAGCTACCAGTCACATGCAAAATCTGGAACACACTTTTATAATAACTCTCCTAAAGTCAAAAGAGAAGGTCTTATAATCATAGGATTTCATTCCAACATTTCTTTATTTTTTTCTGGTCTTAAATCTTCTGATTTATGCAATGGTTTGCTGGTTTCCATAACTCTATATCATTTCATAGAAAACCCCTATCATTATATTATAATGTTGTATTCACATATAAATGTATGCAAATATAGAACAGTATTTTCTTTGATGTTGCCAGGTATGTGTTAGGGTTGTTATAATTATGGTTACCTTGTGGTGGTTATTATTATTACAGTGGAAACAGCACTTATGTCAAGATTTAACACTTTGAGGAAAATCTGCACCTGTGAGATTTTATTTATTTATTTTTAATTTGCTTTTCACATAAAATTAAAAATGAATAAACGTTTGTTGGTTAATGAAAAATGGCTGCAGGTGATAACAGCAGATGGTATTTATAATAATTTGTTTTTTAATTAAGCAAATATAGGATCCTGGAAAATACCACGGGGAGGGAAATCTAACACAGAACAGATTTCTTCTCTTACATACATAGATAGTTCTCACATAGGACTTGATATACTCCCACCAAGGCATCATTGCTAAAACTTGATGTAATAAAGCACCAAAAATTAATAATGTGAGTAGTCTCTTATGCTATAGTCAAAGCAAACTGCTAATGTGTTTGAAGTCAAGTATATGCTTAAGGGCTTTTCCAAATCAGTTTGCATTATGCTTCGCAGGAGAAACATTTGCCCTGATTTTTCGTTTTTCAGTTATGCTTTAATTCGTTAGTAATGGATCTCTGAGTAGTATGCTCAAATAGCATGCAAAGGTTTCTTTTTTTCAAGGAATAAAACTTCCTGAGGGCCAAACAAAAGTTACATGAGAGATTCACAACAGAGACTGCCTTGTTAAGCACCACTTACCTTGGAGTAAGCCCACTGAGGTCAATGGAAATTACTTTCAAATAAAAATGTAAGCAATCTGACTGCAGATCTCCTAAAAGCAATCATGGAGGGAAATGATTTGGATTGCCCCCCCCCCCCCCAGTGATTCCCCAAAGGAAATTTCCTCAACCCTCCGGAGCTCCTATTAGCAATGGTGGAGAAAACATAGAGGCACTAGTCTCCTTGTTTGGGAGACCCCCATCCCCTTGCTCCCTCAATTTGCACTTGTTTTAATTTGATGTTTTTGTAACCCACCCTAAGACCATTGGGTGAAGGATGGGCTGTAAGTGCAAAAGAAAGATCAGCCGATGCATCAGAATTTAGTCCACTTAAGCAGCAAAATCTCATGCGATCAGAAGCCATACAGGCATATGTGTGGGATGAATTTTTATTTTTATATTAGCTCAGAGCACGCTTCGGGGAATTGGAGGGGGAAGATTACAATGATATAAAAATAATTTTTTGTCACTAATTAAGGTTGTCACAAATTAAAGTTGTCACAAATTAAAGCGACTGGTGTTCAATACAGTGGTACCTCAGGTTAAGTACTTAATTCGTTCCGGAGGTCCGTACTTAACCTGAAACTGTTCTTAACCTGAAGCACCACTTTAGCTAATGGGGCCTGCTGCGCTGCCGGAGCACGATTTCTGTTCTCATCCTGAAGCAAAGTTCTAAACCTGAGGTAATATTTCTGGGTTAGCGGAGTCTGTAACCTGAAGCGTATGTAACCTGAAGCGTATGTAACCTGAAGCGTATGTAACCCGAGGTACCACTGTAACTCATAAGCACTTCCCAAGGGCATCAATCACTGGAATCCACTGGTAGAACTATAAATACAAATAAATGGAGGCTGGTCCATTAGGATGAATGGGACATTGGCCCACCAACATCATCCTGCCCTCCATCAGCCATTTGCCTACCTTCCTGCTTGCAACCAGTTCATCCGTCACTGCCTGCCAGCTTTCTCCTCCTTTGTCTCAGTGTTGCCCTTGTAGAACTCAGCAGGGAAGAGGATGGGGACAAAACTAGCATTAGTTTTCTCTGGCTCCACCTACTGTTCAGCTCCCCGTCTTCTGCTCTATCAGTCCCAAGGGCACCAGCCACCACTGCACAAACTTTTCCACTGGGCTGAAGATGGTCTTTTTCTTCTTCTCTTCAGCGCTGCTACGCTACAACCCAACTCTTATTCCCCAGTAGTATCATGCTCCTCAAAATAGCCACGTCCACCAACTAACCTTTCTAAACATTCAATAAACATTTTGTTCAGTGGGAATTCCATCCACAATGCTGCCCTCCCCTTTCTCTTTCCCTTATGTCTCAGGACTGCAATACCTCTAGGACTGCTTCTCCCCATATAAACCGTCCCAGACTCTGCGTTCTGAGGCCCTTCTTTGTGTGCCTCCTCTGTGTGAGATCCATAGCTGTCAACTTACAGATTTGAAAATAAGGGACCAGCAGCCTTGAAAATAAGGGACCAGCAGCCAAAATAAGGGATTTTAGTCAACCAGCAGCCAAACGAAGCCTCAAGTGGTGGTTCCCATAGCGCAGCAACCCGGCAAAGGGGTTGCAGCAAGGAAAACCACCGTCACCTCTCCGCTGGGAAGGACTGAGCAAAGGCGAGTCCCCAGGCAACGCAGCGGATTTGATCGGCACAAGGCATGCAAGCTCCACCACCCCCAGTCGTTCTTAGACTCCTTATTGGGTGAGCAACACAGCCAAGCAACACAGTTGGAGCCTCCCTCCTCCCTGGCCGGCAGGGAGGGAGGGAGAGGAGCTGCTTCCTTTGAAACCTGGGAAATTTAAGGGACAGCAGCGGGACATGGCACTGGGATAAGGGACTGTCCCACCAAATAAGGGATGCTTGACAGCTAAGGTGAGATCAAAAGGGTGACAACACAAGAACGGGATATTTTCTGTAGTGGCTCCCAGTTTGTGGAATGCTCTCCCCAGGGAGGATTGCCTGGTGCCTTCATTATATACTTTTAGGTACCAGGCAAAAGCGTTCCTTTTCAACCAGGCCTTTGGCTGATTATTATCCTGTTGTTCTTTAGTCGTCTCCGACTCTTCGTGACCTCATGGACCACAGCACACCAGGCACTCCTGTCTTCCACTGCCTCCCGCAGTTTGGTCAGACTCATGTTCGTAGCTTTGAGAACACTGTCCAACCATCTCGTCCTCTGTCGTCCCCTTCTCCTTGTGCGCGCCATCTTTCCCAACATCAGGGGTCTTTTCCAGGGAGTCTTCTCTTCTCATGAGGTGGCCAAAGTATTGGAGCCTCAGCTTCACAATCTGTCTTTCCAGTGAGCACTCAGGGCCTTAAGAATGGATAGGTTTGATCTTCTTGCAGTCCATGGGACTCTCAAGAGTCTCCTCCAGCACCATAATTCAAAAGCATCAATTCTTTGGCGATCAGCCTTCTTTATGGTCCAGCTCTCACTTCCATACATCACTACTGGGAAAACCATGGCTTTAACTATACGGACCTTTGTTGGCAATGTGATGCCTCTGCTTTTTAAGATGCTAGGTTTGTCATCGCTTTTCTCCCAAGAAGCAGGCGTCTTTTAATTTCATGACTGCTGTCATCATCTGCAGTGATCATGGAGTCCAAGAAAGTAAAATCTCTCACTGCCTCCATTTCTTGTTTATTATCCTACAGCCTTTTAAATGTGTCTGTGGGAAAGGGGGGTATTGTTTTGCTGTTTTGTTTTACTTATTTACTTGTTTTTATTTTGTATTATATTCTGCGAACCACCCTGAGATCTTGCGATGAAGGGTCGTATATAAATCCTCAGCTTCACAATCTGTCTTTCCAGTGAGCACTCAGGGCCTTAAGAATGGATAGGTTTGATCTTCTTGCAGTCCATGGGACTCTCAAGAGTCTCCTCCAGCACCATAATTCAAAAGCATCAATTCTTTGGCGATCAGCCTTCTTTATGGTCCAGCTCTCACTTCCATACATCACTACTGGGAAAACCATGGCTTTAACTATACGGACCTTTGTTGGCAATGTGATGCCTCTGCTTTTTAAGATGCTAGGTTTGTCATCGCTTTTCTCCCAAGAAGCAGGCGTCTTTTAATTTCATGACTGCTGTCATCATCTGCAGTGATCATGGAGTCCAAGAAAGTAAAATCTCTCACTGCCTCCATTTCTTGTTTATTATCCTACAGCCTTTTAAATGTGTCTGTGGGAAAGGGGGGTATTGTTTTGCTGTTTTGTTTTACTTATTTACTTGTTTTTATTTTGTATTATATTCTGCGAACCACCCTGAGATCTTGCGATGAAGGGTCGTATATAAATCCAATAAACAGACAAATAAGAGGAACATCCTGCTCCCCAATATTTCAGCGCACGTTTCAACTTTGCATTTTGAAAGGTGTCTGTACACTGTGGTTTGCCAGCCACAAAGAGATATGGAAAACGAGAAAAAGTGTGAGCAGATCTCAGTGTTCGCTGTGTGTTATTTCATCCGGCAGCCGGGAGAGATTTCTCTCTGCTTGGCACAAAAGGGCTCTGAACCAATCCAGAAGCACTTCCCTGTGGCCAATCGAAAGCCGCCTTACACAAAGGTCTTAGAAAAAGGGAAGCTGAATAGAGTACACAAGCTTTCTTTCTCTTTGCCTGCCAGCCTGCCTCTAGCAGACTGACTCTCCTAGGCAGGGTGCCACTGCGTTCAGGGCAGGCACTGTGTGAAAGGTTGGAAAAGATCTACGCACCACCACGGAAAGAAAGAGCCATAGGCAAAGAGACTTTCTTTCCCCCCACACACCCCTGTTTTCTCCTCCTTTGCTATTACTAGCTTGAAGGCTTCTTTGCCCATGTAATGCACTCGCTCACCCAGGAAATCAAATCCTTTTCCAGGACTAATCTGAAGAAACAATGCACCAGAGTGACTACTCTAAGTGGGAAGAGAATCATAGAGACCTGGAAGGATGCTCGGATGCAAGTGGTGGAAGTAGCGGATGGTAACGATGGGGATGGCTGTGGTTATGTGCAAGACCTGAGTCTGGATCTTCAAGTTGGTGTGGTGAAGCCCTGGCTGTTGCTTGGTACGTAGGTGGAGCCAAGAAATGGATGCATATGGGTATTATTAGGAAGCTTGTATTTATATATTGATCTGCCTGCTTTAATAGACTTGCAAGACATTTAAGGGTTTCATCTTTCCTAGCTCTTGTAAAATGTTATGGCCTCTGCCACTCACCTTTTAGTGTTATTTGAAACAAGCCCGTGGCTTCATCCGAAATAGGCTGGGTGGTATTGCGCTCTGTATCTTACTCCTTGCCCAGGTTACCGAATAAAATGTTGTTCTCTCCTCACAGGGTCACAAGATGCTGCCCATGACCTGGAGACAATGCAAAAATACAGGGTAATGAAGCTATGTGTGTTTTAAAAACGTAATCACCATTATTAAAAAGCTGTCTCATGTTAAAGAGATCGAACTTTTCAAAGGGGCATCGCCAGCTAAGTCATACTCGGAGTAGAGCCCTTGGAATAAATGGACTTAAGTGACTTACACCCATTGATTTCAATGGCCTCGTGGGGGATGAATGTTGGATATCTGGCAGTAGGTTTTATTTAAGTTTATTTGAAACTTATGTTGCTCAGCATTTGAGGGAATTGCAAAATATAAGACTATATGACTCCTTATACAAGACAGAAGATAACTGAAATGTATCCTATGCACGCTTAGATGGCAGTAAGTTCTACTTAAATGTTAAACTGCAATCCTATGCATAGTTACACTCGAAAGCAGGCAGTACTGAACTCACTGGGATTTAGTTCCGATGCTTTAATTGTCCCTATAGTCTTCAACTAATATGTTTAGGATTGAGGTGACTATGTCTCCATTGGATTAAGTGCGGGTTAAAGTGGGCTGCTCTTAGTCTTACATTATTCTTCAGCTCCATTAGGTCACATTCATTAAGCTTTGTAGGGCCTGGTTTAATATTTGTGTATAGCAAAATATTTAATTTCATCGCAGTTTTGAACTTGGGTTCAAGAAATAAAATGGAAGCAAGTTAGCCTTTGTGAAAGATTGCTCAGCTGTTGTTGACTGAGGTCCTCAGCCATGGCAGAATGTAGAGGTTGCAAAGCTGCCTCTGTCTTGATTTCTCTTTTGTATTTTAGGTTACCCACGTTCTCAACGTAGCCTATGGAGTTGCAAATGCCTTCCCCAATGACTACATATATAAGACCATTCCTATTCTTGACCTGCCAGAGACTGACATTGCCTCCTATTTCCCTGAATGTTTTGAATTCATTGAGCAAGTCAAATTAAAGGTAAATTGTTGCTGTGTGTCATTAATGAGTGCTTGGAGGCGGGGTGTGTATGAACAATGTACATATTTTACACTGCACGTATTCTTAAGATAAATTAAAATTCTTTGAGCTTCCACTCTTAAATACTGTTATAGAAACATCAAATTGTACTTCACACAGGCTTGCTCTGGATCCCTTTAAGGACTTGTTAATCACTAAATGAATACTGTGATTAACAAAACAGGGTATTTTAAATTTATGTTGCAAAATGTTTTGGATTCTCCAAATGGAACTAGCTGGATGGAACTCCAAAAGGAACTAGATGGAACTAGCTGTTCCATCAAAATGAAATGATGATGCCGTTACAGAACTTTGAGGATGGAAGGCTCAGAAAGCCTTCAGTCGCTGAAGCTAAGTGATACTGTCCTCCAGGTTGAAATCCAGCATGTAAATCCAGAAGTTTCCCCTTTTTGCCGATGTTGTTGGATCTGCTGACATCTCCATGGCATTTATTGACAAATCTGACCACACTGTGTTGGACATAACAATCATTACTAGAGATGCCAACACCTGTGAGGTAGTTCCGTTAGCACAAAGACTTCTGGACATACAGCAGAAATGCTCTTCTTTCTCATCTCCCTGTCCACCACTGCAACTCCCCATAATCTGTCTTAAGTTTTTCCGCAACCCTTTGAAGCAGATTTGGAGAGGGCAGGTGGAGAGAGGAGAGGGAGAGGAAGTTTTGGTGTGCAAACAGAAATATAATTTCCCCCACATACGTTTTGATAAGGAAAGGTAGAATTCTATACAGTGGTACCTCAGGTTATAGACGCTTCAGGTTACAGAATCTGTTAACCCAGAAATAGTACCTTGGGTTAAGAACTTTGCTTCAAGATGAGAACAGCAGCAGCAGTGAGAAGGCCCCATTAGCTAAAGTGGTACCTCAAGTTAAGAACAGTTTCAGGTTAAGAATGGGCCTCCAGAACAAATTAAGTTCTTAACCCGAGGTACCACTGTATTAGAATAATTATTTTTGAAAGGCACTTCTTGTACATAACCACTTGTTCAAGGAAAACAAAGCTTGATCCATTTCCCATAATCAACATGTTTGATGCTAAAAGCTGACAATATCTTGGCTTTTCAAATCTAACTCCAGGTGATTCCGTGAGATTTTCATTATTTACATAGCCTGGAATTGAGGAAGATAATACTGCTCCATCAAGCTTTGTGTTATTTTAGAAGGAAGGAACACAGCATATTGTTTACAAGTTACCTGAAACGTGTGTTCATTTCATGCCCTCCTTGAGGTTTCAAGTTACGGTTTCCACTTCCCTTCTAAATTAGATTTGCCATTCAAAGTAGCTTAGTGTCACTGTTCTACCTCGGAGGTTTAATTGTTTGATTAGTCCTTTATACTCAAGAATACCCATATAATCTTTTCTAACGATACTAATGCTTCATAATACAAGATGCTTTTGTTACCGTAGGAAAAATAACATAATTTATTCACTTCTGATTAAAACTCTCCACCAAATAAAGCAGGACAAATTAATAAAGCATTAGATCGTGAACAAGTCCTCTCTGGCCTCAGAGACAGGCTCTCCCTTCTCATCCTTTGGCGTGTATCTGAGGAAGAGATCAGAGGAATTTGGTTAAAACCAACTGCAGTTTGTGAATACTTTCCAAAAGGGCAAACTGTGGTTAGTTTAAACTATGATTTGTTGATACAGAAACCATGCTTTCTGGTCTTGACTTGTTCCAATGAATCACAGTTGAAACTAACCACAGTTTCCAGTTTGGACATAATGACAAACGGTAGTTAGTTTAAACTTGGAAGTGGATACTTCATTTAACACAGATGGCAGAACGGGAAATTATCCTGTTAGTTTCTATACAATCAGCAAAAGCTGATTAGATATCAGGCACCTATTTGGGAGATAGGATGACTGGAATTGATCCTCCCTTTAACCAGCGTCTCCCAGCAAGTGATCAGTACAGGCAAGACTGATAGTACTCACTTATCTATTCAGTGGAAGGATCTTTGAGTGCATGCCGCTTACTAGAAATTCAAGATCAGTATATGAAACAGAATATTGTATATGAATACAGTATATGAAACAGAACAGTGTGTAATATTGTAAGATCTACATTTGATGATGCTATTTTTATATATATATATATATTTTTGGGTGGAACAACTTGTTCTTGGATTGGCGCTTAGAATGCTTTACCAATAGAGAAAATGGCATGAAATCAGTTGTTATTGATAATGGTTTTCTAAATGTGCTCTCTCTCACTCTCTTTGTTTCTCTTGGAGGATGGTGTGGTACTAGTTCACTGTAATGCAGGAGTCTCTCGCGCAGCAGCTATCATCATAGGCTTCCTAATGCACTCAGAAGGACTCAATTTTTCCAGGGCTTTTTCTTTGGTGAAAAATGCAAGACCTGCTATCTGTCCAAATCCTGGCTTCATGGAGCAACTCCACAAATACCATCAGTGCAATAATAAAAGCATGGAAACCTAAAACAATATATAATTATGAAAGAGGAAAAAAATAGCCTTTGTGGTTGCACTGTACTGAGAGAAGCTGTTGATTTTTCTTTTTTTACTGCGTTGTAATGAGATGCCCTGAATTACACCTCTAAAACTGTTGTTATAAAGTTAGCTTCACTCTATTCATTGTATAATTTTAAGTTCACAACACTTCAAAATAAATATTCTGTGGTTTTTTTAATTTTCAAAAAAAGGAGATAGAGCAATAAAGAATCAAAATGGATTTGCAAAGCCTCATTGGTTTGGTGGTTGTTTCATCCCCCTTTAAAAAGTATTTGTTTAATTAGAACCACGGAAATCTACAAGTAATATAGAACAGTAACAAAAGCACCAGCAAGGTTACATCACTTGTAATGTTTTTCTACTGATAAAAGTTTGCTTAGGATAACAGAATTAAAGCTTTCACATTAGTATTTGTATTATAATGTTATAGCTAACCAGCAGTAAATATTTTTGGGGCAGGCTATTAGCAAAACAATGCAAAAATCATTTAAAACAATAAAAGAAAAAAGCCTATGTTTAAAACCCAATTAAAAGCTTGGGTGAGTAAACAGGCCTTCACCTGGTGCCATAGAGGAGATACCAAGAGAGCACATCTGGGAGGCTACTCCATTGCCAACGTGCCACTACCAAAAAGGCCTTCTCTTTTGTAGCCACCAGCCTCACTTCACTTTTCTGGGAGCACCTGGATTAGGGCCTCCAAAAAGACTCTTACAGCTCAGGTAGGCATAGATAGGAGGAGTCAATTTTTCATGTGACCTGTTCCCAGCCCATTTCACCTGTATTACCTGTTTATAAAATAATTCAGTCTCCTTAGTAAGGCATTCTGTTCAGGACCAGTTTTATCAAGAGCCAATTCTTATTAGAATGTGGGTGTGTTAGAACTCAGTGGGATCAGGCAGTAGATTGTTGGGCTTCAGAACCCAAGGTGAGTCTGGCAGTCAGTCAGAGTAAGGTAGAGATGGACCTGTGGTTCAAAACAGGCAGGGACAAGACTCCAGAGCAGGTAAATAAGGATTGGCGGGACCAGCAGCAAATGCAGAGTCAAAAGCAGGGGCCTCAGTGGGAGAGGTAGGAATCGGGGCTTATTTCATCAGCTTTGCTGGAAGCCAAGCTCCATCAGGCACATCCTGCCCATAAGCTGTACCAGCTGGTCATTATAGGCACAACTGTTTAGAAAGGGATGACTGAGTTTTGATTTTGCTCTTCCCTCCCTATTGCTTTTCCCTTGTGCATCATTTTATTTTACAGTCGTACCTCAGAAGTCGAACAGAATCCGTTCCGGAAGTCCGTTCGACTTCCAAAACCAAATCGCTCCTGCAGCCAATCAGAAGCCGTGGAAGCCCCATCAGACATTCAGGTTCCAAAAGAACGTTCGCAAACCAGAACAATCACTTCTGGGTTTGCAGCATTTGGCAGCCAAAATGTCTGAGTTTCAGGACTTTCGGGATCCAATATACAACTATATTGTAAGTCTACAGGTAGGGACTGTCCTGTTTTGATTGTAAGCCGGTCAAGGAGCCTTTTTGGCTGAAGAGCAGGGTCCAATAGCTCTAAAAAAACAAATACCTCTTGTTTTTCAGTATTGTTGCTTTAGCTGCATGTATTGTTGCTTTAGTTGCATGTTAGCTGTATAACTCAGCACATAGGTTTGCTATTAGTACATCTTAATATGACGACAATCCAGTGAATGATGTATCCTCATCATGATTTGCCCTGCTTAGCATCTTTCCTTGGCTTTCCACAGAACCTCTTTCAGGGCTGCCCACTTGAATAAAATATGGGGCGGGGGGGGGGGGGGAGGTAATTGATCACATGACATGACACGCTCACCTAGTCAATCACATGATATGACATGACACCCCCCCCATTTGAATGGCAATGCCCATCAACTTTGGGAGGGGCCTGGCCCTGTCAAATATTTTAGGGGGGGGGGCGAAAGGACCTTGGCCCCTAGGAGTTGGCTCCTATGACCTCTGTTGTTCATGTTCTGTTATACACTAGCTAACCCCTTGTGCAGCTAACAGCAGATCCCCACACAATCAGCAGTCAGATTTGACCAGATTCAACAAAATGATCTTTATTTTTAAACATCCACATCACAGGATTTGTTCAGTGAATTCGTGGGTTGCCCTGGCAACCTGGCCTTTGCTTCTACGTAAGCAAGAAAGAAGACATGAGGGATGTTCTAGAGACAAACTGTTCGATAAGACATTACGAGTGAGACTTACAACAAAATGCTGCAATGTGTTTCCATTCTACATAAATGCTCTGGTTCAAGCCAGCTTCGAAGTGGAGTTGCATTCAGGTCTTTCGGAAAAAGGCTGGGGAGGAAAAGTGCTAAAAGTCTGGAGCTGGATGCCAGTCTGAAACCTAAGGATTTTATTTCCTTCTGGCTGTGAAGAATGGGAATCCAAAAGTGTCATTTCCCTCTCTGAATGGTCCCTCCACTGGTTTTTACAAACAAACCTATCTATCCTTTGCACCTTTGCATAAAAGAACTGCTCCATCTCCTCAATCATTTTGGTTGCCCTTTTTGAGCTGAGGCCACTGGAACACATCATTCCGAATGCAGTCACACCATTGATTTGTATAATGGCACGATGTTGGAAGTTTTATTTTCAGTTCCTTCACCAATGACCCCTAGCATTGAATCTGTCTTTTTCACACACACACTGAAATCTTGATCGAGCCGTCCACTTGGACCCCAAACCAAGGTCTTGTCCCTGGTCAGTCACCGCCAGTTCAGGCACTTTTACTTGTGGGTAAAGCTCCCGTTTCTCAGCATCAGCCTCCCTTTCCTCAACTCAACTCATACTGCATTTGCAATAGGAGGGCAACAACAATTTAATTACACCATCATTGGGGCAGAAAGCATTCAAGAACTTAAACTGAACATGTATAAAGACCTGAGTTTGAAAGAACACGGCAAGGCAATTTAGCAAATGTCTAAAGCAGTGTTTCCCAAAATGTTCTCCAGCTGCTTTTAGACTACAATTCCCATCAGCCCTGTCCACTGGGGATGATGGGAGTTGTAGTCCAAAAACAGCCGGCGACCAAAGCTGGGGAAACACTGGCCCAAATGTTTGTTTCAGTAAGGCTTCCTTCCAAGTGAAGGGGGTGCAGAGCTGCATCCTGAGTTCTCTTTTCTTCCTCTTGTGGGGCAGAAGAACACACACAAATCGCATCCTCGTTAAAAAATCCTCCTTGTCCTCCTATTAGCACCCCATTGCTAAGCTTTAAAATGTTAGGTGTCTTGACATCGCAGTGAGAATGTGTGTTTCGGAGGGGGGGGGGGAGAGAGAGAGAGAGAGAGAGAGAGAGAGAGAGAGAGAGAGAGAGAGAGAGAGAGAGACGGACGGACCATAGAGAACAAAATGCCTAGAAAAGACCTCGTCGCTCTCCTATGGCGGAAGTGAAGACGCTCGCTCGCTCTCGGAAGGGAAGTGACGTTTCCCCGACACGCCGGCTGCGCTTGCGCTGCATTTGAAAGCGGCAAGCTGAGGGCAGGAGTCGTGTGTGTGTGTAGTGGGTCGCGCGGCTGCTTTCGCCATGGAGCTGTCTCTGCCTTCCTCCTCTTCCGTGGGTGAGTTTAGCCGCTGGGCCGAGCCTTGAGGGTGTCCCTCTCGGCGGGTTCGCTTCCCGGCTCCTTCCGCTCCTCTCCCCGCCTGAGAAGTTTGTGGCCGTTTAACGGCCGCCCTGAAGCCTCGACGAGGGGGCGTGGCTCAGTTATGCTCGGGTGGGAGGGGCGGGGCCTCTTCCTGGCGACCGGTGGCTGTGACGTCACGTCGGCGTCGGAACGCGGGATTCCCTGACTTCTTTGGGGCGAGTGGGGGGCGGGGAGAGATAAGCGCCCTGGTTCTCCAGCCCATCGCCGGGAGCCATGAAACCCCAAGATGTCTTCATGCGCGTTCAGACGACTACCTCGGCCCCTGGTCGGGAAGTTACGTTGACGTTTAGGCCTGTTGGCTCAGGTGCGTCCTGCAGGGGAAGTAATATTTGGACCCTGTGGATTTTTATCTTGTGAACTGCCCTGAGATCTGTAGTTAAAGGGTGGGATACAAATTTAATAATAATAATTCCTGTTTCCTTGTGAAGGCTATGAGTGATGCTGTTTGAAGGGATTCCCCCATTTAAATGGTAAATGGGACCCCTGACTATTAGGTCCAGTCGTGGCCGACTCTGAGGTTGCAGCACTTATCTCGCTTTATTAGCCGAGGGAGCCAGCGTACAGCTTCTGGGTCATGTGGCCAGCATGACTAAGCTGCTTCTGGCGAACCAGAGCAGCGCACGGAAATGCTGTTTACCTTCCCGCCGGAGCGGTACCTATTTATCTACTTGCACTTTGAAGTGATTTCGAACTGCTAGGTTAGCAGGAGCAGGGACCAAGCAACGGGAGCTCACCCCATTGTGGGGATTCGAACTGCCAGCCTTCTGATTGGCAAGTCCTAGGCTCTGTGGTTTAACCCACAGCGCCACCTGCGTCCCTCATTTCCCCCATTTACACGTGTTCAATTCATGTGAAACCGTGCATATGAGCAGCTCTGGAAATCAATAAGTGGGGGTGAGGGGAGAGGCCTGATGAGCCTCAGCAAAGCCCTGCTGCACCTCTAGCTTGTGAGGAAACCCCAAAGGTTGAAGGGGGCATCAACTTCGGGCTCGGGGAGGGTCTCCTCTTGACCTGAAGGTGCAATGGCACGCATGGGGGTTTGGAATGTAACCCCTGCGTAAATGAGGAGTCACCTGTGTTTATTTCATGAAAATTAAGCATTGCTTGCTTTTAATAGAAACAAACTCTCAAAGCAATAAAAAGCAATATAATTATCGTTAAGAAAAACTAACCACAATAATCTTGAAACTTCTGAAAAGTTAAAATAAGATCTTCAGGCTAGTTCACTGTTCTGTCAATTACCCTCAGAGCATTGTTAGATAAAATGGGGCAGCTACATTGATGCTGCCGTTTTGTATTTTGTTAAAGGTATTGCCTGCTCCTTGTTTTTCTTTATGTGTTGACCTCTTTAGATGATTAGACCTTTAAATGAGTAGGTTAGCTAACTTTTTTGGATCACCTTTTACAGTGTTTCTCTAAAGTTGTGTTTGGGGATAACTAGATCATTCAGTCTGTGGAGACTTAGTAAGCCATTCTTATGCACACCCTTTCCTAATGCAGGTACTGAGCCAATGACACTGGGTTCCCCTACCTCTCCCAAGCCTGGTGCTGGTGCTCAATTTCTGCCTGGATTTTTGATGGGAGATTTACCAACTCCTGTGACACCACAGCCTCGATCCTTCAGCGGCCCTTCCGTTGGTGTGATGGAAGTGAGGTCACCATTGCATGCTGGTAAGTTGGTTCTGAACTGAAACCTCTAGTATTGGGGTGGTAGGGGAAGAGTGTGCCTATCCATTTTGGTGTGCTACAGTTCAAATATACAGGTACCTCTTGCCTTTAGCTCCAAGGATCAGAGGCTAAATATCGTGCCATTGTTGCATGTTTCAAGCACAGTGATTGACCTCCTTTATTTCTGTTAGACCCAAAATCACTTGCAAAGAAGGGAGGCTGCTGTCAAAACCAATTAGATCCCATTCATTATTTGGATGTACTCCTGCCTTATCAAGAGTCCATCTATAGTGGTACCTCTGCTTACAAATTTAATTTGTTCTGGAGGTCCGTTCTTAAGCCGAAACCGCTCGTAACATGAGGCACGCTTTTGCTAATGGTGCCTGCCGCGCTGCCGGCGCGCGACTTCCGCTCGCATTCCAGGGCAAAGTTCCCGATTAGCGGAGCATCTACTTCCAGGTTAGCGGAGCTCGTAACCCAAAGCCTTCACAAAGAGGATGGTACGTAACATGAGGCTCCACTGTATTTGGATTAGATTAATTGTGTTTTACTTGTATTTCATAAGCAAAGCCTTAGAAATATGCCACATTAATTTCATACACTGTATAAATATTGCATGCCCCCCAATAACCCAAAATGAACTACTTGATGGGGGGGATGGGGACGACGCACAGTTAAATTCCCTGAAGTTAATTTCAAACTGTAATTGGAAATTATTTCATTGGAATTTTATTGGAATACTTGTGAATATTTTCAGACAGAAGAATTCAATAGTGAATACTTCCTCATTGTTAGAATTTTTATTTTTAAAAATTAAGGCATTGAAAACTAGGGCTTTCCCATTTGCAAGTGCCAGCCATGTTTTTCCCCTTGCTCTGTGTGTGTGTGTGTGTGTGTGTGTGTGTGTGTGTGTGTGTGTAAGAGAGAGAGAGAGAGAGTGAGAGTGTATTTCCCACCCTTCTCAAAGTGCTCCTCCTCAGGTAATCTGATGGTGCTGCTGGAAATGTTGCATCATATAAACCAGGGGTATTCAACTTTCAAGAGACTGCGATCTACTCCTACTATAAAAAAACTGGCAGTGATCTACCCATCAAAATTGTTGAGCTTTTTGGAAGACCACTGCTTCCCACTAAACTTTACAGATGTCTTAACACAGGAAAATGGATGCATATTCACTGTCAGTCAAATTTGCAAGCCCAGGAAGCCTTGAGCAAAGATGGAAGAATTATGGGGGGGGGGGGGCACCAGGGTCCTGAGATTGTCCAGGATTGACCAGAGAAAACCCCACAATTGACTGGTAGATTGCAATCGACCTGTTGGACATCCCTGATATAAACATAATGGATTTGTGTTTTAATTCCCAATAAATGGCAGGAATTACCTTAATACTATGCCAGCAGTTGATTACATTACCAAGGTTTCTTTCATTTAAAAATCATAATGCATGTCCATTCCTAGTTTTGGGAAGAATTGTATACCTGGTTTGGGTGTAACAAGATGTTCAGGATCAGAAAGAAGGACACACCAGCAGCTTGTAACGTTGTGCTGTATTTCATATAGGTGGATCTCCCCCACAGCCAGTAGTTCCAACACACAAAGATAAAGGTGGTGCTCCACCAGTTAGAAGTATATACGATGAAGTAGCCAGCCCAGGTCTTGGATCAACACCCCTGACTTCAAGAAGGCCCGTAAGTGACCATTAATGAGGTTGCAAAGTTAAACCTGTTTGTGGTAACTAATTCTCATTCTTCTCTAGCTTGATAGACATTTCAGCTGTTGGATACATTTGCTGTGGGTGGGAAAAACTAGTAACTAAGTGCTTCCAGTATGCTAAGCAGTTTAGATTGTGTGTCATCTTGTATGTTCAGTGTGGAAAATATTTAAAAAGCTGCTTTCATAATTATGTTAATTTTTAGTGGGCTATGCATCAGTTCTAAAGGCAAATAAAGGTGCACAAGCAATTGCGCTCTCTCTCTCTCTCTCTCTCTCTCTCTGCATGTGTGTGTGCATGTGCGTATATGTATATGTATATATGGCAATTGGAATGGTACTGTCAGCTTGTTACTAGGGTCAGCCTGGTAGCTGAGATGTAGAGAGATGAGTTCACACTATAATTGCTATGTTGCTGGAAAAGATGTAGGCTAAAATATCCATCTATTAGTTTTGCCTAACTTTACCCTCTGTGGCTGATGAGGAACCTTGTCTGCATCTCAGTACTGCGGAAGAGTAGTATATCAACTGGGGCTAAATATGATAGCCGGGATGCAAATTGAGGATTTGGAGGACATGTGTAAAAGGAATCCCAATACCATGTACCATTTAACTTTATACCTTTAGTAGTCAATTCAGTTTTGTTAGTTCTAAAAAGGACATAGAAGATACCCCCTTTCACAGCAGTTCAGTAGATATGTGCATGCCTTTTCAAGTTTTTAATCTATAATATTGTCTGATTTTTACTGTGGAAATGTTATCTAAGTGGTGCAGAATAGTTAAACAGCTTCAAACCAAGTTCTGCACTTTAATGCAGGTCAGCTTTTCGGTGACGCAGAGTCCACTTGTTGGATCTATGCCAGTGACTCCTGGAACAGGTAGGACATCATACTGCTTCATATAGTGCTCTAGCATGCTCATCATACGCTTTTTCTATAGGCAAACCAGACATCTGCATGTGGCACTGACAAAGGCTGCAATCCTATACCAATCTCCCTGGGAGTAAACCTCATTAAAATCAATAAGACGTAATGAGAGAATATGTATAGGTTTGCAATGTAAAATATTTCTGTAGGCCTGACAGCCTAGTGCACATTAACTGAGCCTTGGCTTCTGTTATGAAGTAAGCAGAGAGATAGTAGCAAAGTTGTTGTCATGATGCCAGATACAGTTTGTCTTCAGAAGTGAAAATATTGGTCTGAGATTCTACTACTACAGTGGTACCTCTGGATGCGAACGGGATCCAGAGTATATATGATCTGCTTAATGGCAGATGGGCTAGCTTGCTCCTAGAACCGTTCTTGTGTAGAATGTTAGTCATAGAGGGAGGTTGAGCTATTCTACTGGCTTTTGAGATGCCATTGTTAACACTAGCAGCTTTTTCCTACTATTCTAACATGTTAACAACAGCATGATTCTTGATACTTGAGTTCTAGTGTTAATGCATGGTGTTTGCTCTTTGTTTCAAATTAAAATGCCTAGTTCAGTTTTAACTATAGTGATAGTGGAGGTGCATCTTACTGCAATTTGACAGGTGCCAGTGTGTTCAGTCCAGCGACTCTTGCACAACCCAGGAAGAGCACAATGTCACCAGCTCAACTAGATCCATTCTATACTCAAGGAGATGCCCTAACATCCGATGATCATCTAGATGACACTTGGGTAACAGTGTTTGGGTAAGTGAGCTGCAGTTCTGTAAGACTGAGAGGTGGTTATGTTGCCAGGGATGAGCATGTACTCATTTAAACATGGGTCTTAACAGGCTTACCTAAGCTTTTCAGGGGCTGGGATTCAAGTTATGTTGGGGCATAGGATGATGATAAAAAATATAAGAGATGAGAAATGTGGATTTCTGCAGTTCATACAACTTGGATGATGTTTGTTCAGATTCCTCTTATATTTGGTGTTTGGTCTTGGCTATTCATGTTTTATTAATTTAGGAGATTCATTGTTTATTAACATAGTAAAGTTTATATAATAGGACAATTGAAACATTCTAAACATCTTAATTCTTCATCTTTACTCTCCTATCTGTACACTGAAACACATCCTGGTCTACAATCAATGCTAAACAGAAGTATTTGGACTTCAGTATTCTAGTACTGTACTTGGGCTAAACTGTGCTGTGTTTTGACCTCTCTCCTTTTCCCATCTTACTCCATGAGACAAACTAAAATGTAGGGATGGGAAATAGGTAGCAGGTTTGGCAGTGTTTGGAGGTACAGGTGACACTGATCTGCCCTTCTGGATACACTGCCAGTGGTTTAACGTTGACTGAATTTTGAGTGGTTAAATTTTATTTCTGTTTTTTATTTCCTGTCAATATTTCAGGTTTCCTCAAGCATCTGCTTCGTACATCCTACTACAGTTTGCACAGTATGGAAACATTTTAAAGCATGTTGTAAGTCTAGATTAGTACCTCTTTTATATATATATAAAAATGAAGCTCAGCCATTATGCTTAGCTTACTGTCTAAACCTTACTGCTTCCTACTAAACTTTACAGATGTCTAACACAGGGAACTGGATGCATATTCACTATCAGTCAAAATTGCAAGCCCGGAAAGCCTTGAGCAAAGACGGAAGAATTTTTGGTGAATCCATCATGATTGGAGTGAAGCCTTGTATAGATAAAGTAAGTTCATTTAATATTCATTCGTTCATTCATTTACTTACTTACTTACTTACTTACTTACTTACTTATTTACTCACCACCACCTGTGCAAAGTTGTGATTGTGTAAGTTAAAGAAGCGTAAGATGCCTGTATAAAAATTCTGGACGTTGTCACAAAGTGTGGATGACTCTTAATCCTGTGACCACCATTTTTGTCTTGCACAGATTGGCAATTTCTGTATGTCAATACACTTTAGCCGAGCGCCTCAATGCACTTTAGCAGAGTCCCTCAATGATCTTAATTTGAAGTTTGGCCTGATGTGATAACATGAGGAACTACCAATACAGAACATTATAGGAATAACAATGTGGAGAATTGGGTAGATAAGCTGACTACAATGTTTTGGGTACTGTATTTAGTATTTTGCTTCCATTCCAGAATGATAGAGTGGTGAACTAATAGTCATATTGCATATCTGGAGGCCGCTATATTAAAGGAAAATCTTCTTTATAGATTGAGTGCCAAACATAATAGCTAGCTTTTCAATGTCAATATATATCATATTTCAAAAACGCAAACTCTAACCTTTACCATGTCAGCCTACCTCAAAAGTATCATTAGAATTCTAGCTTCTAATGATCCTGTATTCCTCAGCCATGTCTGTGTTTGGTATCAGGCCCTCATGGCTTGTTAAATCACTGTTGACATATTTCACTAGCACAGTTTGGTAATCAGACAAGTTCCAGTAAGTGAACTCTTCTGTCTCTTCAGTGAGAAGGGAGACTAGTTCTAGTGATGAAACCTTACTTTCTTAGGCTTCCAAAAATGCTTGGACTCCGATAACTACTTTGTCTGAATGGACTACTTGATCTCTGTTTGCAGAATGTGATGGAAAGCACAGACAGATGCACTGTATCGTCCCCATCTTCAGCCTTTACGCCACCAATGAAAACACTGGGCACACCAGTGCAGCTTTCAAGCGCTCAAAGAATCGCTACTATGAGACCTCTTGCTACAGCTTATAAAGCATCAACCAGTGACTACCAGGTATTTAGGGAATACTGTGAAAAAGTCACCTTTAGCGCTGGATTAAAGGAATTAGTATTTGTTCATTTAGAATATACAGATCTGCTACTTTGTGTGTGTTTCTTTTTTAGGTGGTTTCTGACAGACAGACTCCAAGGAAAGATGAAAGCATTGTCTCCAAAGCTCTGGAATACATGTTTGGCTGGTAGCAAAAGGAACTAAACTTAGCTGGAGCTTGTAATAGGCTGTCAGTGCCTCTGGTTAGTTGTATAACCATTAATGGCAGCATTTCAACATCACCTCTGCCTTCTGAAAAAGAACTCGGCACACATGTAATTTGCACTTTAACCGGCAGCTGGATTTACACTTTATTCTTAAGATGTTAAACTGTTGAAACCAGTGTTTAATAGTCTTACCTTCTATAGTGAATGCATGGTTCAAGTAAAAATGAACTTTTACCTGACAAGCAAGTCTTGGTTTTAGGACGTGGTAACACTGTTTGTAATTTCTCATGGTTTTATTTCTTGCCTGGAAATGTGGTATAAACTCTAGAGGTTGCTGCATAAAATGCTGGCATAGATTTTGCTAGTTTTAAACCAAATACTTTAATTTGAATGTTGTTCCAAACACAATCGTGTTTATATAAACTTGATTGGACAGGTTGTTTCTTAATCTGCAAGTGTCAAACCTTTTTGTATCTTTCTTAATAAAAAAAATTGTGGTGCTATTGATTTGTGAGCTGCCTCTGGTTTATATAAGTCATTCAATTCAAATAAACATCAGATCTGTACAAATGTCACTACAAAACCTTCTAGGTAACTTGGGGAGCAATCCTAGGTTCACCTAGAGACTTAAGCAGGCTAAATGCCAGCTGAGAGGGGGAGGACTGCTGGCAGGATGCCATGCCACTGTATCCAGAGTGCCTCTGTTCCCCTGGCCATGGCCATTAACGCTAAAGCAGCCCTCGGGCTATGAATGTAAATTCCCTCACACTGCAGTCAATAAGAGGGGAAAAGGTAGATGCTGCTTCTCTCCTTTCTTGGCAGCAGTATAATTGCAGGGCCCAGGACAAATCTTTCTCTCTTACCCTTGTCAGGGAATAAAGGTTTGCTCACTAAATCACATACATATTTTTGAGCAGTGTACAACAAAATGAATAACGGCAAGAATACAAAGCAACCATGTCTAATACTTTGCAGGAATGTGCCAACCAGCAGGGGTGCCTAGAATTTAGTCCTGACAACAAATTCCCCCTCCAGATTCTGTGACAATATGGCTTAAATGCTGCCGCTTCATTAATTTATCTGCCTGCTGCTCTGCAATTGGAAAATTGTGCAAATGAAGTAGACTTTATTTTCTCACTTTTCTATCATGGCAGATATCTAAAACTACATTATATGGAGTTCTTAACGTGAGCTAGCTACTGGGGCAAAGAGGTTATTCTGTATTCAATAGCGTGAACACAGATCAGTCCATGAACACCTATAAGGAGTTTATTCATCTTTGAAGTGCAACAAGATTTCCTTTTTTATTTGGCTTCCCTACTTTGTGTGTGCTCCCAGCTGGCATTCAGGTACCCCTCTGGAATTATTAATCCTCTGGTAACTTGGCATTTTAAGATGGATGATGTGGGAGTGAAGGTGGAGTCACATAGCTCTGTAATTGCTACTTGACATCTCTAGTTCTTGAGAACAGTGAAAATTGATGTCTCATTTTATCTATGTAGACTTAGGAACTTTACCTGTGTGCCGACTGAAAAGCATCAGATAAGCACTTCAGTTGAAGAAAAATCATCAATATTTAAAGCTTTCATAAAATGTAATAGTAACATACTCTGCATCGTTAATGAACCATTTTGTTGAGTTGTGTCTCATCTGCCCATTTACTGGCAGCCTTTGCAGAGTGTTAGCATGCTGTTTAAAAACCCTTTCACTTCAGAATAAATTGCATGGATCCACAGAGTCGCAATAATTACATGTACTAGATCTTCTGTTCAATTCATTTTTGTCAAAGCTGTGTGTAACATGCAGGCCTAAGATATCTTTGTGTTAAGACACCTGTAAAGCCTAGTATTCTTGAACTGAAACTTAAGATGATTGCAGAAATACTGATTCGTTAGTAACAAGAAAGCATGTAAAAATATACCAGCTTTGCACACAGGCTTCATCTGACTTTTTCCACTTAAGTTTCAGCAGTGCTTTTTTTCTAAAAAAAAAAAACTTGACTCAAAAATATCAGCATTTTATAGCTCAATTTGGGGGAAAAATTTCAGCAAATGGACAAAAGTACAAAGATTCACAAAATGTTTAGGGGTGTGTGAACCCCCAGAAAAAAAGCACTGAGATTTAGTACCTGTAGGTTTTCATGGCTCACTGGAAGGACAGATTGTGAAGCTGAGGCTCCAATACTTTGGCCACCTCATGAGAAGAGAAGACTCCCTGGAAAAGACCCTGATGTTGGGAAAGATGGAGGGCACAAGGAGAAGGGGACGACAGAGGACGAGATGGTTGGACAGTGTTCTCGAAGCTACCAGCATGAGTCTGACCAAACTGCGAGAGGCAGTGGAAGACAGGAGTGCCTGGCGTGCTGTGGTCCATGAGGTCACGAAGAGTCGGACACGACTAAACAACAAGGTTTTCATGAAAATAACATGCAATACTACAGTGATAACTTAGAAGTGCATTTCAGACAAATGAGCTTGGAAAAATGGCAGATAAATGTAATGTTATTGATGGTACTTGGTATTGCACAGATATTCCAGTGAAATAAATTGCATCTGTTAAATTCTCTTTGCTTTACAGCCTTGCTTCCAGGGCCAGTAAGCCTGGGCATCCTTGGTACCACCTCAGAGGCCACAGCTCAGTAATCCTGTCCAGTACAATAGCATACAGTTAGTAGTGCTCATCTGTTCAGTGTCGTGAACAGTAAGCATGTGTACTTTTCTGCATTTACTTATTCTACTCATGGCTTTGTTCTTTTCCTATACAGCTGCCATTTTAATTTGTGCATCCCATACTACCCCTCTCACTATTCCAGGCTCCCTGTGCAAGCGATGTAAATGTTTCAAGCGCTGTAAATCCTATTTTGACAGAAAGTGCCTCTGAACCTTTTGTGGACACAGGAGGAGCGGGAGATAAAAACACTGTTCAAAGAAAATCTTTAATAAACACTGGTTTTTATAAAAAAAATCTGAAAATCGGTTCTTCACATACATTTGACTTATAGATGACTGCCACCTTGTGGTGTCTAACTGAAGCTGTTCTGCTATGCAAGTAAATTGGTTGGCATCCGTCTGTCTCAGGAGACAATTGAAGAGTGTGCCTTCAGAGGTGAATTGAAACCATTGGAAAGTTGCAGCTTCTGCTTTGACTGTAGGGACCAATATAGGAGAGACATGTTTTGCTGCAGCTGCAACAGGTGAAGGTGCACCATGGCATTCCTTCTCTCTGCGTTCTTCCCAGCAGTCATTCCTCCTCTGGTCACTGCTGTGGATGCTTGACCTGACTGTCTATCTCCAGGCACTGCGGTTGTCTTGCAAGGGATTTCCACATGGCGGGGTGAACATTGCCAGCTTTCATGTCCCGTCTGCAGACATCTTTGTAATGCAGAGCTGGTCTGCCAACAGGCCTGGTGCCCGCTCCCTATAGAGCATATCCTTTGCAAGTAAACGGAAGGCTTGGAAGACCGATGGTGGCAGCTCAAATAAATGAATGTTGCTGTTTAAAAATCTGTAGCAGCCTTGTACAGTTGTACCTCGGGTTAAGAACTTAATTTGTTGTGGAGGTCCGTTCTTAACCTGAAACTGTTCATAACCTGAGGAACCACTTTAGCTAATGGGGCCTTGCGCCGCCGCCACACGATTTCTGTTCTCATCCTGAGGTAAAGTTCTTAACCTGAGGTACTGTTTCTGGGTTAGCGGAGTCTGTAACCTGAACTGTCTGTAACCCGAGGGACCATGTATTTAAGCACTAGCCAATGGGTACATGGAATTCTAAGCAGCTGCAGCCTGGCAAAGGGACAGCATTCTGCCTCTGTGTTGCACCCAGGAGCAATGGCGAAGCTGCATGCTCCGGCACCGGGGGCGGAGAGCAGGTGGGGGTGTGCTGGTGCACGTCCCGGGGGCGTGGTGCCCACAGGGGCAAAGCACGCGGTGCGGGGGTGCGTGGCGCGTGTTCAGGGGGCGGCCGCGATGGTACTCCGATGGTGCAAGGGGCGGTGCGCTCCCCCCCCCCCCCCGTTCCTCCGCCAGTGCCCAGGAGTCTAACCATTGCATTCTGCTGTCGCTTCCATATAGGGCACATTGTTGGTAAGTCTCAAGCTTACCATTGCATGGGCTTCAGTGATCAGGCTATCCAGATGGGTACTTCCTAGGCACAAAAGTCACTTGGTCCACTAATGACAAAGAGGTATCTTGGGGTACCCCCAAGCTCTGTAGCGGCACCATCAGAAGAAGTATGATCCCATCCAGAACAGATAATTGGCTTCTACTTTGAGACACAAGGATCCTTAGCCACAAGGCCTTAGTCTTCCCAGGATTCAGACTCAGCACGTGGGTCCTTATCCAGGCCACCGCTCTATTCAGAAGCTGGGCCAGAGGGAAGGGAATCTCCAAAGGCCTTTCGGGGCTACAGAAGGGTTTCTTGCCATTGCTCACTGAGGAAGGAACCAGGAAGTAGCAAGGAAAAAGGATCCACTAATCAAAAAAAGGTAAAGGAATTGAGGGGGGCAGGGAAATAGAGGGAATCCACAGCAAGGAAAAATAATCTTAAAATCCAAGGGAAAGTAGATTTAAAAACACGTGGAGCGGCGCTGGACTTTACAGCGACAAGGATCCCATCTGCCCAGCTTGAAAGGCAGGGCTGGTCTGGGGACTGTGGGATGGCTCCTACCCCAGCAAGGATGTTCATGTGACCCTGCCTGTCTAGTCAGTGGGAGAAGCCAAGCTCAGCATAAAGGATGTCTTCCCAGAGTCTCTGAGAATAGAAATTCACTTTCAGTTTTCAGAATTTCCTTTCAGTTGGGCAAGCCAGAATCTTTGCACAGCCAAGACATTCATGAAGTCCTACTTTGGACAACCCTTTGTGCAGATTTCTGTTTTCTAATTCCCAGATGTATTTCAGTGATCAAATTTATGAATGAACTCGTTGACCCAGACCGGAAACAGACTGATCCACCCATTCCTAGTGTGGTCTTACATCTGTGAGTGTTTCCCTAACCAGTTTAAAGTCAATAGTGTGGTCACATGACACAGAAAAGTTCCCCCACAGCCTATAGGTTATCTGATAAAGGGATAAACATTATTGTTTCTGAATTGCTTGGAAACCACATAAGCCTTGTGAGCTGGAGTTTGGCTAGCCTTGTTGGTTCCAGCAGTGAGCTGAGTTTTCCCAGTTCTTCCTGTAGGCCCCAAAAAATTAGCATTTCGCAGACTTTGGTGTTAGAAAGCCTAACGGTGAAGTCAACAGGAATTTTCCTTTGGTACTTTGGAACTTTCAAGCACACACAGTGCAGGCTTATATTTCAATAGACTAAATAGAGCTGAAATGACCTATCATTGCAGTACTGTAATAGGCTATTGATTCCAGGTACCATTTTCTATTTCTTTGTAATTGAATTGCGCACATAAACATAATAACGTGTTCATTTGCTGGATGGAGACGATAAAGGGAAAGCAGCATGTGGGGTCAGATTTACGATGAGTACCAGAGAACAGTGAAATAAGCATTAATTTTCCTATTGTTTTCTGAATGAATGACTATTATTAAAAAGAAAAAGAAAAAAAAGAATTTGTGTGCGTTTTAAAGGATGTATGATTTCACTTCCCCATCCTAAATTAGATGTCTGACAATTATTTGAACAACCAATTCAGCATTATGATATTCTTGTGTACACATTTATGTTTCGTGCAGATTTTACTGCCTTTTCCTAATGCTGTTTTCATTTAGATTAAGGAAACATCAACCTCTGAGGCCTGATTCCACCACCACCCGTTTGTTTTTTCTTTCCCCCACAGAAGGTGAATTCTTTGCAATAAAAAGCAAAACAAAACGAGCCTGCAGCGTTGTTCTAAAAGTGAAGCCAAGGTTGGTCATAGAACCTTTATTGTATTTATTTATCTGGCTCCTCAAAAACATGCATAATTCTGATAGGGTGAACGTCTATTAAAATCATTTAGGTAGGCGATGGCAACCAAAGAAATCTCTGAGAAATAGGTGGCGGGGAGGGGGGGGGGCTTTGCCTAAGGACCCCCGAAGGAGTTTGTGGTTGATGTGAGATCTAAGCAAAGGAAAACTCTAAAAATGCCTGTTTTATGTGAAAATAAACAAACTGGAAGATCTAGGTCACGATCTAGGTCACTATATTTGAATGAGATTCAATCACATCCTTGCAAATTTGGGTTGCACAACTAAAGTCGATTTGGCACTTTTGCACATAAAAACTGCACCCCCCCCCAAAAAAAACCAGCAACCCAGATTCTTTTTGCAATAAGAAACATCACAGGAAAATGCTCTCGAAAGTGTGTTCTTTCCTTTTCACAACAATATATAACCTCCCTGCAAACAAATTAGAACGAATGCTTGGTAAACAACTGATGCCGCCTAACCACCCTGCCAAATTCTGCAAACAAAGCAGGATGAATGTTCAAGAAACAGGTTGCTTGGAGATGACCCTGTTCATGGCTCCTGCATAACATGTAGTTCAACATTGCAGAGTTTGCAAATTGTCTTGATTTGTTCAGGTAACATGGGTTGTACAAGCTCTCAGGAACAGTGCAAATATAAAAATCTGGGTAGAACCACATTGGTTGTTGTTGTTGTTGTTGTTAATAAACTGCCCTATACCAGGGGGTCTCAGGGCGGTTCACAGAATAAAATCAAGATATAAAACCCCCCAAAATATAATAAAAATAAAAACAACAACCCAATAGCCCCCCCCCCCCCAAAAAAACACATTTTTAAAGGGCATAGGATGTAAATCAGATGAACCAAAGGCCTGGTTAAAAAGGAACGTTTTTGCCTGGCGCCTAAAGGTGTACAATGAAGGCGCCTGGCGAACTTCTCTGGGGAGAATATTCCACAGACGGGGAGCCACTGCAGAAAAGGCCCATTCTCATGTTGCCACCCTCTGGACATCTCAAGGAAGAGGCACACCAAGAAGAGCCTCAGAAGATGATCTCAGGCTCCAGGTAGGTTCATATGGAAAGAGGCAGTCTTTGAGGTATTGCAGTCCTGAGTCGTTACCCCAGTTTACTGCATTGTTATACTGGCATTGAAGGAATATAAGTCTACAGTAAGTCTACAGGTTGCACCCAGTGCAGTAAGTCTACAGGTTGCACCCAGTGAGGCCACCCTGCTTATGAAAGGACTTCCACTTGTGCAATCACACTTCTGCGTTGTCTCCTTTCTCTGTGATGGACGAAATGTGCTCCTGAGGGTTGGGGAAACAGCAGAATAAAATTGGGCTATACTGGTTGGAGGAGAGGGAGGGGATGTTGCATTGTGCAGGCCAAAGCCCTTGCACAAATGGGTTGACGTTGGATTTGTGCACTAGGAGCACCGGCCCTACCATTAGGCACAATGAGGCAACTGCCCTTTATGACTGCAATGCTGGGAGGGGGAATGCAGCAGCAAAGTGTCAAAGGACCAAACTTTGCACGCCATGGCGTGGAGGAAGAAGATATCATCTCATAGCCAGAATTGTAGCAAAAAACATTTCTCAGTTCTGTCAGCTTTTGGGGTGGGGTAGGGCAAGGAATAGCAGTGGCATCTTGTCCTTCGCCTCAGGTAGCAAAATGGCTCAGGCCAACCAAAGCAGCAGCTCTCGTTTGAAACCTTGAGCGAGTTCCCAAATGCTCCTTTCAAGCTCCCCTCAAACTCTTTCCCTCCGAGGCAGTTTAGCATCGCAAAGGTAGAAATGGAGCGAGGCTCCTTTGAAAGAAGCGAAGCTCCGAGGCTCTCTGAGTGCGCGGGCGGCAAGCCCTAAGATGTTCAAAGCAATTGCTTCACTAACCCCTCAGCATTTCCCCTGGCTGGTTTCCTTGGTGCCCTTCCACAAATTGATACGTTGAAATGCACACTGGGCTGGAATAAAAACATTCAGGTTAGGATTTTGAATTGCACATTGGAATCAGATTCGCCCGCAGAGGCGGCGGCTGCCCTTTCCGTGGCCTTTGTCAAGGCTGTTTCAAAGTGCCTGCAGAGTTTTCCCCTTTGTCTCGTGCCAGGGTGCTTGCAGAAACTTCGCTGTTTGGCTGACCTTGGTGGAGCAGAAAAGGGTGACGTGTCGGCAGATGCAGAGGGATCATTCCTTACGATTACGACTGTGAACGGTCCACACTCAGTGCTGCTAAGCATTGGCCGATAAAGAATGGGCCCTTTGTAAGTGATGGGATCAATATCTGGTCAGGCACTGGCGGAAGCTGTATGATCTTCAAAACTAGGGTTGCCATATTTCAAAAATTGTAGAGCTTTTGGGGGGTGGGGCAAAGTGGTGGAGCTTTTTTCTGCAAAATCTCCCAAAGATTTGAAGTTCTTGAGTGAAAACCAACCCTTCCAACATGGGTTGTCATACACCCGGGTTTTCAAGGACATACAGTGGTGCCTCGGGTTACAGACGCTTCAGGTTATATACGATTCAGGTTACAGACTCCGCTAACCCAGAAATATTACCTCAGGTTAAGAACTTTGCTTCAGGATGAGAACAGAAATCGCACGGCAGCAGTGCGGCAGCAGCAGGAGGCCCCATTAGTTAAAGTGGTGCTTCAGGTTAAGAACAGTTTCAGGTTAAGAATGGACCTCCGGAACGAATTAAGTACTTAACCCAAGGTACCACTGTATTTTCGGAAATTCCACCCGGACGCTGTTTTCGACGGACGAATCCTGGACGTATGGCAGCCCTATTCAAAACTAAACCCCAAACTGACCCCTCCCCCTAAAACCACTTATTTAGAAAGAATCATGGCATAGATTCAGGGGCACAGCAACATTTGCCAGTTCCTGGGGCAAGTGCGCTTTTTACCCTCTGCTTTCCTGAGTCCTCGCTGCTGGAGCTAGGCAGGGTGGGTACGGCGGAGATATCTGCCTGGTTCTCAAACGGCTCTGTTTTCGAACGTTTCAGCTCCTGAATGCCGAAAACGCGGAAGTACCTAACTGTTCTGGTTATCAAACGATTTTTGGAAGCTGAACGTGCTATGTGGCTTCTGTTTTGAGTTTCCCCATTGTATTGAGGATTCGGCTTTCAGTTTTTGGTTGTGAAACATTTCGAAAGTCGAACGGTCTTCCGGAATGGATTACGTTTGACAGCCAAGGTTTGACTGTAGCATTTGTTTCACATAAATGACCTTAATACGCACAGCAACCTTGTAGGGTTGGACAGTCATTATGCCATATTGCAGACGGATTCTGAGGCTGCAAAAATGGTGCCTTCTCTAAGAGTTAAGAGTTGAACCAGGGGCTTCCTGGGTTTCTGTTCACACTCTTAGCCATCTTGCCACACCAGCTCCCCTCTAGATATGCCTTCAGACATAGTGTATGGTGAGGGGCTATAGATCAGTGATGGAGCACATGGGGAAGGTCCCAGGTATGATCCCTGGCTAGGAAACTATTTCTGCCTGTGACTGTGGATAGCTGCTGCCAGACAGTATTGAAACTACAGTGGTACCTCAGGTTAAGTACTTAATTTGTTCTGGAGGTCCGTACTTAACCTGAAACTGTTCTTAACCTGAAGCACCACTTTAGCTAATGGGGCCTCCCGCCGCCGCTGTGCCACCAGAGCACGATTTCTGTTCTCATCCTGAAGCAAAGTACTTAACCCGAGGTAATATTTATGGGTTAGCGGAGTCTGTAACCTGAAGCATATGTAACCTGAAGCGTATGTAACCTGAGGTACCACTGTACTGAGGTAGGTGGACCAATGAAATGACCTGGTATAGGGTGATTTCTGATGTTATTTCGCTCTTGTGGCTTCTCCCACTCAAGATAGCATCAGTGAAGCAACCTTGTGAAGCTGTCATTTCCCTTCTTTACAGGCTTCCTAGAATTAGAGATGTCAGAGAATTCTGACAGAAACAGAAACAAGAGCAGAAAGGGGCGAGGCTTACTTATTCTTCACATCTTCAGAACTGAAATCAATCCAGCAGATGTGATTGGCATGAGCTGTTGTTGCTGTTTTCGGTCTGCAAATGGCACATAATGATATGTGATTGATTGATTGTTGACAGGTCCTTCCCCCTCCATTATTATTGCGTTTCCTTTGTCTTGAAGTGAATGGCGTGGGATAACGTGATTCATTTTGTAGAATGTCTCTGTAGCAGGCAGTGAGACAAACGGTGAAGTTTTGGTCAGAAGCCGAACTGCAGCAGAAGGGAAGCAGCGCTGCTTGCATTTAATACGGGGTGAAACAGAAATCTGCGCCTTCTTACTAAGGCTCTGTAACAGAAGCTGCTGAGGCCTGAATACTGATCCCAATCGGGCATATTCGGGAGGTCTTGGACCTTGGACTAATAAGATACCCACAGCCACATATCCTTGCAAATATGGGTTGGATGAACTGATGGTCAGGGGTGGGGCGTCAGTCAGAAAGGAGAGGCAGGCAGGGCAGGAAAACTGGGGGAAGGTCCTGACCAGCAGTTGCATCTTTCTGGGAGAAGATAGGCCCAACGTAGCAGCTCTCCTTCCAGCCCAACACCCTGCCCTTGAGGAAGAGAGGAAATTATGAGACCTGGGACTCAGTTTTAAGTGTGTTGTAAAGTGCATTATACAAATGTGACACTAGATGGCGATGGTGAGGTATGGCAAATTCAATATATTTTTCAAAACTTTTTTTTTAAAAAAAGCATTTTCACAACGTTTTTTATATGTGTCTAGATCCCACCCTATTATAGATTCAGTCAATATATCTGACCAATCCATTTTTACTTATAATGGAAATGACAGACAACCCCCCACTCTTGAAAAAACAGCAAAGTGGTATGCTAGGTCCAGTGGTACCTCAGGTTACATACACTGCAGGTTACATACGCTTCAGGTTACAGACTCCGCTAACCCAGAAATAGTGCTTCAGCTTAAGAACTTTGCTTCAGGATGAGAACAGAAATTGTGCTCTGGCAGCGCAGCAGCAGTGGGAGGCCCCATTAGCTAAAGTGGTGCTTCAGGTTAAGAACAGTTTCAGGTTAAGAATGGACCTCCGGAACGAATTAAGTACTAAACCCGAGGTACCATTGTACTAGTCTCTATTTAGTCTACCAACAGTCCCCCACAATTACCGTAATTGACTTCTGTATTCTCCCTTCCACTCAAGTTTTAAACAAGACATATCTGCTGAAGACAGAATGTAAAAAGTAACTTCTCGTCTTCCCCCAAGGAAAGCTCCTTACGTACGGAAAGAGACTTCTATTCTGCATGTCTGGCACAGGGGATTGCATGAGCTCATGGCCTGAATGTTTGGAAGCTGTGCAGAGAGCTCTCTTGGCTATTGAGCAGACATTAGAGGAAATTGAGCCTTCAAGTGACTACTGCAAATGGGAAGGTCAAGAGTGTCAGTCCCCCTAAGCAAGTGTATGCCTTTGCAGTCTCCTGGGGCTGCTTTTTGCCAGCTTGCTCCAAAACAAACAAAAACCAACTCAGATTTCTCTTTGCTTCTCTTTCACCTCTCAAGCCCATGCCTGGACTTCTGGTCCCAGCTGAATAGAAAGGTGTGAGATCCTTAGATCACCTTTTTATCCAAAAGACAGTTTGATATCCTGTCACAGTTCACGCCACAATGAGACAAAAGGAAAAAGCCACTTCCGCATAGAAGTGTCAAGAAGAAGGGAGCTGACTGTGGACTGTGTGCTCCACTAAAGTGTCATTGGGAGGGGCAGTTCACATATTTATATTCAATGAATGTACAACCTACCTTGTGGTGTATACAAATAGTTGAGCCAGTTGCACTGAGTGTACAGTCTGTATATCTGTGTACACAGTAGCTGAGCTGCACAAATCATAGAACTGCAGAGCTGGAAGAGGTCATCTAGTTCTGCAATGCAGGAAATCAGCAAGTGCACACTCTTTCGCACAAGCACTTCTACATGTGCAGAGACGACAGCAGCGGAATAAGCCTTTTTGACAATTATGAAAACCCAATTGGTCACACAATTGACCTTTTGGTTCTGCAGGGTGCCTCTCTCAGGGTCCTAAATTCTTGAGTGGACTTGTAAAAGGGTAAAAGAGTATTGGGAAATGATACATAATGAATTGAAAAAAAATGTTTAAAAGTTCCTTTCCAAAAAAACCCAGAGTCCTTTTTGTTGGAGATAATTCAGACGGAAAATCCTAGGTGTCAAAAGAGGTTATTTAGGTATGCCACTACTGCGGCCCGTGTTTTGTTAGCCCCAAAATGGAAAACAAGTGAGGTCCCAACTAAAGAAGAATGGCAACTTAAGCTGATGGTATATGCACAGCTTGCAGACCTGACACATAGAATAAGAGAACAAGAAGCACATATGTTTAGAGAAGATTGGAAAATGTTTATTGACTATATGGGGGGAAATTATGTACACTTGAAAACACTGGCAGCAGTCAGATAAATTCAACAGTGTAAATAAGTTGTGATGGATGCAATAATGGAATACTGAACGGTTTAGTTTATGTAAAATATGCAGGGATTTATGATATGAAAAAATGAACCATGGAAAGCGAAGAAGGGAAGTCATTGATATTTTAAGGATGTTTAAATGAGCATTCAAAATTGTAAAACAGAAAATCTAATAAAAATTATATCTATATGAGAATGAGAGGGAGTTTCCTGAGCATAGCTTTCTTTCTGTTTCCTTTGTTTCCCTTTGCATCTGGGCATAATTAGTTGCATTGCGTTTATATTTCAGCTTTTCTCCAAGGAGCTCATAGCGTGCATGGTTCTCCCCTTGCTCACTTAATCCCCACAACAATCCTGTGAGGTAGGTCAGGTTGAGAGGTAGTCAGTGGCCGAAGACCACCATGGCTGAGGGGAAATTTGATCCCTGCTCTACTAGGCAAAGCTGTCACCCGTCCCTTATTTGGCGGGAAAGTCCCTTATCCCAGCTCCGTGTCCCGCTGCTGTCCCTTATTGATGATGTCCCTTAAATTTCCCGGGTTTCAAAGGAAGCAGCTCCTCTCCCTCCCTCCCTGCCGGCCACGGAGGAGGGAGGCTCCAACTGTGTTGCTTGGCTGCCCGGCCTGCCCCCCTCCGGCCTCCTCTCACCAGCCTCGGCCCCCAGGAACCCCTCCCCACCGGGAATGAGGAGCCTTGAGAGGAGAGCGAGGGCAACCATAGAGAAAGCAGTTCAGAGAGAGGAGGAGGAGGTGGAGGCGGGGGCAGGTATTCCAAGGGCTAACCATAGAGGGGGAAAGCGGAGGAAGGACCGCAAGCACTTCTCCCATAGATTTGTAGTGGTAGACTAGCATAGATGGTCTGATCTGCAGGTTTATTTCGGGCCCTATTTCCCCCCCCCCTTCCTCCCGCCCCGCCTGATGGAACTGAGAGCTGCAGATGGAGCACGAGGGAAAAGATACAGAACTGCAGCAGCATCCTCGTAGCTTGGACTTCGTTTTGCGTGCGAAAAGTGGTTGCTGCTTGTAGTAATTTAATTGCAGTGTTTCATCAGCTGGTGTCTTGAGCAGCAACCTCTGGAAACGAAGGGCTAAAAACCAGCGCTGCTCTCCCAAATTATCTGGTCCCTTTTAACTTTGTATTTCAGCAGGTTGACTAAAATCCCTGATTTTGGGCGCTGGTCCCTTATTTTCAAATCTGTAAGTTGACAGCTATGTAGTGGCTTGAGTGTTGACCAGTGACCATAGAGAATTATCTGCTCTGTAAGTTGACAGCTATGTCTACTAGGATGCACTCTGACACTGTAACCACTACAGATAATCCGCTCTACCTTAACCCTCATAATTTTTAGGAAGATGTGGAGCAGGTTTGGGGTTTGTTGTTCTTCTTCTTTTAAAAGTCATATCTCTCTCATCATATCTGAGGCTCCCTGTTCTAGCTTGTCTTGGTTCATCAGTTCTAATGTTGGGAAGTTGAATGCCACCTGCATACGAATGCCTTAGCAGATTTTCTGCAGTGCTGTCTGTCCTGATATAATGCTGACTCTGTTATTCTTGCAACTAATGTATTCCACTTGGCATGGATGAGGAAGGCATAATTCTCATTACATGTGCTAAGCCAGGCAGCAAGGGAAGCAACCCTGACTAAATCCTTGGATTTCACCCAATGGTGCAGCAAAAACTAATGTTGGTATTGAAAATGAAAGCCATCCCTGTCTTCCTCATTCAGAAGCGTTTTGAGTTTAAGCAAACATAAAAGCCCCCAAATAAAGAAGAGTGTCTTTTTTATATATATATACCTTTAACCTTACTTCAGAATTTTTGAAATAATAATAATAAAAAACCCTTTAAATTGAAATCCTTGCCAACGACAGGGAAGGCTGCTTGTTACTTGTATCGTCAGGTAAGTTGGGAAAACGTAAGCTGAAGGACGCCGTTGTGTGTGACAGTTTTATTTGGAGCTGATGCATGGCTTGACAGGCAGCGAACAATAAAAGCAAGTGGAAGTTTTCGCTAACTAAAAGTTGTCCAAAGAACCTGAGTAGGTCGGTTTTGCAGAATAAGCTTCGGAGCAAAGAAAGTTCTTGTCAGCAGAGTTCGGGCTGTCCTTGAGAGAGCGATGCAGGCTTGGAATGCCTCCTGTGCCCATGTTATGCTCTCTTTCTCAGGTGCTGTACAAAGAGGGGATGAACATCATTATAATTATATGATGTTTAGGAAACATCTATAGGGAAGCTTTTAAAGTTTTAATGTTTTACTGTGTTTTTATATATGCTGGAAGCTGCCCAGAATGGCTGGGGCAACCCAGTGAGATGGGCGGAGTACAAATTATTATTATGATTATTATGATTATTATGATTATTATGATTATTATGATTCTCTAGTAAAGGTAAAGGGACCCCTGACCATTAAGTCCAGTTGCGGATGACTCTGAGGTTGTGGCGCTCATCTCGGTTTACTGGCTGAGGGAGCCGGCGTTTGTCCGCAGACAGCTTCTGGATCATGTGGCCAGCATGACTAAGCCGCTTCTGGAAAACCAGAGCAGCGCACGGAAATGCCGTTTACCTATTTATCAACTTGCATTTTGACGTGCTTTCGAACTGCTAGGTTGGCAGGAGCAGGGTCCGAGCAATGGGAGCTCACCCTGTTGCGGGGATTCAAACCGCCGACCTTCTGATTGGCAAGTCCTAGGCTCTGTGGTTTAGACCACAGCACCACCCGCGTTCCTAGGCATCTCTTTGTTGTTGTTTAGTTGTTTAATCGTGTCCGACTCTTTGTGACCCCATGGACCAGAGCAAGCCAGGCACTCCTGTCTTCCACTGCCTCCTGCAGTTTGGTCAAACTCATGTTCATAGCTTTGAGAACACTGTCCAACCATCTCGTCCTCTGTCGTCCCCTTCTCCTTGTGCCCTCCATCTTTCCCAACATCAGGGTCTTTTCCAGGGAGTCTTCTCTTTTCATGAGGTGGCCAAAGTATTGGAGCCTCAGCTTCACAATCTGTCCTTCCAGTGAGCACTCAGGGCTGATTTCCCTCAGAATGGATAGGTTTGATCTTCTTGCAGTCCATGGGACTCTCAAGAGTCTCATCCAGCACCATAATTCAAAAGCATCAATTCTTCTGCGTTCAGCCTTCTTTATGGTCCAGCTCTCACTTCCATGCATCACTACTGGGAAAACCATAGCTTTAACTATACGGACCTTTGTTGGCAAGGTGATGTCTCTGCTTTTTAAGATCCTGTCTAGGTTTGTCATTGCCTTTCTCCCAAGAAGCACTGCTTTGCTGTGGCAAAGGGGCTTGAATAACTCAGAGAAGCTATGAGCTATGCCGTGCAGGGCCACCCAAGATGGACAGGTCATAGTGGAGAGTTTTGACCAAACGTGATCCACCTGGAGCAGGAACCAGCAAGCCACTCCAGTATCCCTGCCAAGAAAACTCCATGGACAAAGGCATCTCTAGGCAGCTGTAAATCTGAGAGCCTTTTGACACTTGCACAGAATGGAGTGGTGGTGCTTGCCCAAAGGGACAGAAATCTAGGCTGAACCACTTCTCACCTCACCTGTAGGCCTGCCTTTTTCTTTTTTGAATGCTTGACCATGACAGAAGCTCCATGCAATTATGGAACAAGTGTGCCAAAGGTTATGAGCAATCTCTTCTCCCTAACGTGCTAGATTTTAACATGCAGTGAGGTTTTGTGTGGAGAGGGGAAAATCAAACATCCCCTCCCGCTCTGCACTCTCAGCTGGTGCAGTCCAGAATACTGCCATTGGGTTTTTTTTGTCAATGGCGTCTATTCAGCATAACGAATAGATGAAAGGTAGTTCTGGTGGATTGAATAAGCATATACCAAGGATCAATTTTAGACTGTTTCCGATATATGCTGGGGGAAGACAAGAATTACCTGGGGCAGTGGGGAGAATCTACCTCAGAAGAAACGGTGCATAAACCCTATTGAAATATATGAGACCGAAACAGTCTGAGTGGTTTCAATGGGAGCCGGAGCTGGTTCATAGCGCTAAATTTCTTCACGGTTTCAGTGATGCGGGCACCAGCCAATTCAGAGAAAGAATGGAGCGAATCAGGCTATACATGTGAGAAAGTGACAGCTATCCCCCCCCATCAAGACTGTACCACTTTACACATAACTTTTTTTTAATGCTTGACTGTTTTAAGGGCAACCTGAAAGTACAAAATTAGCCTTTCTCTTCAACATGAATTTTTTTGGGTGACATCTAAGGAGATTTTATTTTTTTAAAAAAAAATCTAGAGAGTGTGAGAGACTGGGTAGACTCCTTAGTAGGTTAATTTTGTACTTGTGGGGAGCTTTAGACATGGGCAAACGTTCCAGAAAAGATATATGGAGCAGGGATCTATCACAACATGGGCCACTAAGAGACTGATATAAACTGCTCAGCTGCAATGCCCAAGGCTTGCCAGCACATGGGGGTGGCAGTGCAGGGCCGTTGCTGGTTCAGAACCCCTGGTCAACCCCAGCACTTTGCGATGGTTGCTGCTCCTGTCACTGCTGCTGTGTTTCTGGGCTGGCGTTCTTATTTAGAACATCTGTCCCGCTGCTTCCCAAAAGCTACACCTGGTAACGTACCTCAGGTTCTTCTATGTTACGTACCTCAGCTTCTTATATATCTTAAAAGGCTTTTAAAAAATATAAATCTCCCTGCCTCCCCTCCCCTTCTCCTTGCTATTTTCTGCGAGCCTGCAGACTGAATAGCTATTTATTAGAACGTACGACAGCTTAAATGCTTCTTGTCAACAATTGCCCACTTAGGAAAGTGGCAGGCTTCGTTTACGATGCCATAATGAAAACTGATCTTCAAGGAAAAGCCTTTTAAAAATATGGAGTAATATCTCTAATGTGTGGTAGGTGAAAGGTTGAAAACCATTCGAAGAATAGATTGTATTATGTAACAGGCCACTATAGAATATAACACAGAGGTTTTCTTCCACTTAGCCATTGAACAACGCCTCCTCCTCCCCCTTCCTTTAAACTACACAGATTAATTTATGAGTAATATAGCTAAATCTTGCAAGTTCTTCTTCTCAAAACATCAACTTTTCTCTAGTATAATTCAAGATGGACACAGGGGTAGGGGAATGAACTTTTTGTCCTGCCCCACACAAGTTTGTTGATTTCTGTTTTGAAAAAAAATCCAGAACAACAAAATGAAAAGGCAGATCTCTAAAACAAGTAGATTTTTTTTTGGGGGGGGAGTTAAAAAAAACAAACAAGCAATGAGTCTCATCATTAATATCCAGCACAGAGTTAGGGATGCATAATCTGCTTGATTTAAGTGCTTTTAAACACACCACAGTGCTGATTAATCTGCTATCTATATCTTGGCCGATGGTAATGCAACCCTGGCTAAGTTAAGGCCATTCAGAAACAATACAGGACCATTGAGGGCCATTGGCAATGCAATAGAACTGTCCTTCCCTCCTGGTTGCAAGAGGTTCTGGGAAGGAGAAGGAAGAATAAGAGATGGGGTCCATTTTGGGCAGGCTGGCTGCAATGTTGTGGAGGACAAATCCCTCTTGAAATGACGATGCTGTAAGACGTGGACTCCCTCTATGCAGATTGAAGGTGTACATAGGTGCATAAACTGTATTTCTTAAAGCTATGACAGTCTCCACCGTGTCTCAATTTTCCAAAGGACCACAGACCCTGGGTCAGTGCTTGGAACCCCATGGGTTTTTGCCACCGCTCGGCAGAGAGAGTGGGGGGCACCCAGCTTTTGTAACAATGCACATTTTGGTAGGCATTTCTTGGCTTGAGAACTCTACTGCAAAATTCAGAGAAGTGTGAATTTTGAAGGCTATCTGCATTTTTTTGTTTGTGTATTGTTTGGGAAAGAACAAATTAGCTGGGTTCACATTAAAATGTGAACCCAAAATGAATCTATCCTTCTTCCCTAATCTGAAAATTCTGAGCCTTAATGACGCGAGTTGTGCTGCGTTTTTGTAAAATAAAAAAACCTCCCCTTTCTGCTAGTTATTTATATAGTGCTTATATCAGGCACAGGCAAACTCGGCCCTCCAGATATTTTGGGACTACAACTCCCATCATCCCTTGCTAACAGGACCAGTGGTCAGGGATGATGGGAATTGTAGTCTCAAAACATCTGGAGGGCAGAGTTTGCCTATGCCTGGCTTATATAGTATTTATGTAGTACTGTCACCCATCAGCCCGTATACATGCAAAGTAATAATGAAAGGTGAGCCTCTGAGCATGTATCTGAACAGACATCTATGAAGTTGAAGGCACCATTTAGAAAAGAAATCTATAATTTAAAAGCATGCCTTTTTGCCTGTGGATCAAAGTTTAGTAGCTGTCTCAGTTACTCCCACTGCCCCCCAACCAAGAAGTAATGCTAAGATGAGACAATAAGTCTTTCCTGACTGACTAATCTTTAAAACACAGGGTGTAAATGTTTGGATGCTTCTTTGGATGAGATCCTCAAGCAGAAAGCAAAGAGAAAAAGAAGAAGCTGCTGACTCAAGTCATGACATATAGTTGCTCTCCTACACCTGCATGAAGAAATAAATGGTCTGGAGCGAACATTTAATTCAGTGTCAGAGACACCCATCATTCGACTCAAGAGCCTCACAGCCGTAAGCTGGAACACAGCCTAATGAGATACCTGAGTCTCTGTGTGCTCAAGCCTCAAGGCTTTTCCCTCTTGAAATCAGCCAGTTGACTTGATTGACCAAATATTCAGTATATTCAAGAGAAGGACTTCTTGGTACCAAGAACAATTAATCCATGGAATTTGCTTCTTGCATGCTGTGGTGATGGCCACAATTTTAGACGTCCAAAAATTGGGATTAGGTTGCTTTGGTCTTTTGGTGACAAATATTGGCCATAATAATTCCATGATGATCCAGGCTGTTTGAATAGTGGGAGAGTATGGGGACAACCAGGGATCTGCTGTGGTGTCCCTTTTGATGATAATGAAACTTTCTCCCCCTGTCCTCTACAACTCTGATGGCTGCTCCCAGGGTCTCAACATCCCCTCCCCTCCTTTGGAGACACATCTCACCTACCTTCACCAGTACCAGGAAAAATTAAGTGCAGATTTGATCCCAGGTGCAAGTAGTTCTCTTGAGCATGGGGACAGCCCCTTCCCCTTATGTCACTTGTGAAGTGTAGGTGGGTTCCCACAAAGCAAGACACAGTAATAACAGCAAGAACCTTTATTGAACTAGCAGAACTGGACAACAGGGGCAAAGCAACTGCTTATATAAATTTCTGAAGGCCAGGGCCACTCCCACTCCTAAAGTGATTGGCTGTCTAAACTTCTAAGCTGCAAATCATAACTCAGAGTTTAAGGGCCAATGGCAGTGGCCCAAGTCCTGAAATGTTCTGTGATTGGATATCATGTATCGGGTCAGAACACAGGGGCGCAGAATCATCCTTAGCCCAAACTCAAGCTCAGGCATACACAGACCACTGAAAACATAACAACTTGAATGTGGCAAATGCCTTTAGTGTCATTCCCTTCCACAGCTAGCTAGATGACCCAGTTCAGCTGGGGGTAGAATAGCAGGCACTGCTGGTTTCTGCTCAGTCAGGGCTTCAGTCCTGCAAGAAGCAGTCGAAGAGTCCCAATAGGAAGCAGGCAACCGCAGACAGCTAGCTCCTCTTCTGCTGTTTATGGGTTCTCCATCTCTCACACAGATAACAATCAATTTGCTATTTGTACTAATGATAGTACAAAGGTAAAATCTACATCCATTGCTCTGCCCAGTTTTGCATCTGGACCTGCCTATTATCAGCATGTGGCCCCCCAAATGTTTCCCAGAAGGAAATGTGGCCCACAGGCTGAAAAAGGTTCCCCATCCCTGATGTACAGGACTGATACCAGCCATTGCACACAAACAGTTTGGGGCATAAAATGTGTTTGCATGCACAAGAATGGTTACAACTATTTCGATGCACTTTCTGATGAAGAGCAGTATACCGGTACCTTTAGTATTCAGTTTATTTATTTATTTAGGTTAACTTTATAAAAATCCAACTTTCTCATTCTCTTGGTGTCACAGTTAAAACCTAATTGAACAATGTACTAAAAATTAAACAGAGTAGTTGGGTTTTTCTTCTCACATATGGCTTTCACTCATATTGTCTACAGATCCTCAGCAGAATAAAATATTCATGCCTTTGTGACTATGAACCTCTAAAGATGGCACAAAAATGCTGAATTATTGCAGCGAGTACTTCTGCACAATGATCTTATTATACTTTTGACTGTGGCTTGAAACTAACGTGATTTTTGTGGGATGAGGAGAAGCAAATGTCCATGCCAATTTCATTTTTTTGTCACATTGTGAGCTGAATTTTTACAGCATATTAGTTCATAAGATAATTTCTTCCTCCTTTTTTTGGGGAAAAAAAAGCATGAGTGCCAATTTCAAGCTGAGGGTGTGTGTCAGTACTGTGAACCATTTTAACAATAGACTGAATTGGCAACACATTTCCTAAGCGTTTCAGATTTCCTGTGGAAAGAAAGAAAGATCTTTAATCTACAGTGTAAAGTGACAAAGAAGACAGGACCATTTCAAGGACAAGAAACTTAGTAAAAGTACAAAAAAAATATGAATATTTTGGCCAAGAAAATCCAATTTGCCATTTGAGCAGGAAAGAATAGTGCCAGCATGCAAAAAGAGATGCTCGCTGTTGGCACAATGAAGGGAAGATAAAATTGCTACACACAAAAGGGACATCGGGTGTGTTGTTAGGCATTATAAAGATTTAAGGGTCAGATTGCTTGAAACTAGAATTATGATTTCTGATGGATATAAGTGAGAGAGGATTCCTCCCCCATTCCAACTCTTCAGTTCTATCAGCAGCCTAGAGAGACATTTAATGTCATAAATGCAAAGTTAAGGCAAAAGTTCTCCTGCAACAGAACATTTCAAAGGCATGAAATGCAAAGTTAAGACATTTCTTCCAGAGCGAGCATCCGTACCATCTCAATCTCATCACCCCTACCTTGTCCTGTCCTTAGGAAAAAATAATAATTGATGGCTTCCTTTACTGATTCCAGATGACAGGAAACTTGCAAAGTTTTCCAGGCCAATGGCCTTGCCTCAAAGTCATGCACAGTGCTATTTTTCTAGAAAAAGGGGTGCCAGAACTAACCACGAAAACCTCCCTTGTTCTCTTAGAATGGCAATGGCACCTACTCAAGAGGTGCCAGAACTGAGTTCTGCTGAAAAAAAGACCTGGTCATGCATCTGTTAGAATTCCTGCTCCATGATTGCAGTCATGGGATTGTTGTCTATCACATGACGGTGTATGTTTTGACTCCACAAAGTGGGAAGTGACGGAGACAGGATGTTTGTGTTACTGTGTTCCGTGAAGTGGGACTATTGTCCTTTGCTCTTTCTCTTTGCTGTCTGATGCTAGAGAGAGAGGGAGCCATGTTGCAATGCTCCTTGTGTATTTATATGTAAATAAAGTAGATTAGCCAAAATGCTGAGTTGCTGAGGTCTGTCACACAAACTGCGAACACTCTGCGGATCCCTAAGTGTGCTGGTGTCGGTTGGCATCAGTCGCTGTGATGTTCAGGCTGAAGAAAGCTTATGAAGCTCCCGGACGATTGACCAGGAGGGAGGGAACATGCCAGTCGGGCATGTGTCTCTGCCTGGGTCCTACTTGAGAGTAGGACGAGCTCCTGACATGAACCTGGGACCTTTTGCATGCAAAACATGAGCTCTGCCACTGAGTTTCAACTGTTCCCCATCAACTAGCTTCATAGGCACCATCTTTCATTACCTGGCTTGGGTTTTCTAAACTGAAATATGAGGTTTCTTCCTTTGCAGGTTCCACTTGTTAGATGTATAAAATATGTCTCCAGAACTGCTGGACTTGAGAGCAGTCTTGTATGGAAGAGACTTTCAGGTCACACAAAGCCATCTAGTCATTATTAGGATCCCCAGATGCAAAAGGAGGATGGGCTCCCTATACCTTCAGAGTGGTGTAGAAAAAGGATATAAATCAGGTGTAGGGGTACTTTTGGTCCTCCAGATGTCGCTGTACTACAACTCCCATCGCCCCTGGCCCTCCGTCAGTCTTGCTGGGAGTGATGGTAGTTGTAGTTCAGCAACTTCTGGAGGGCCAAAGGCTCCCCAAACCCTATCTTAGAACTGGCCTTGCACCAGAGGTGGATTTAGGGGAGCACGGCCAGTGTTCCCACACTGGACACCAAGCTAACAATGGGCCTCCACAACAATGGCTTAGAATGGAAAGCGAGAAATGGGGAAGGGGGGAGCACCAAATTTTGGCATTGCACAGGGCACTCCTGAAATTTTAAATTCCAAAGCCCCCCCACTGCTTGTGCTCCCCTTCTTTGTGTCCTGATCACTATAAGTCTATAAACAAAACACAGGTACACACTATCTCTACACATGTGCAACTAAAGGGTGACACCCTTGTTGTTTACGTAGTTCAGCTATTGTGGTCCAGTTTGGAACCCTGCACAATCAAGGAAGCTCTCCAGGCAAACATTTGCCCTCTGACACATGGAGGGTGGCAGGCCCAGGCAAGGGGATGCAGCAAAGGGGGCAGAGTTATTGAGTGCCTCCTGCCTCTCCCTCTCACAGTTTTTCGGGGGAAGTGAATTCCTGAACAGGACTATTTCTGATTAAATGACATGGCAGATGTAGCCATGATGGTCCCACAAAGGAAAGTAACAACAAGGCACGGGAAGTGGTCTTCATCACACACAAACACACACACACAGCAGTGTGAGGCAAAACTTGACCTCTTCAGCTCCAAGTGTGGTTTTGGTTTTGGACTTTAAATCCTTGGAGAACCATAAGTCTGTATGTTGTTTTCAACACAATGGCCAGGATCCAAAGAACTGTGAACATAAGAAGAACCTGCTGGATCAGGCCAATGGCCCATCTAGCCCAGTTACTTAACCGGATGCTTGTGGGAAACCAGTGTTGTAAACAAAATCTGCTCTTCTTCCCTTATGGGGTATCCAAGAGCCTGCAGAGAGTCCTTACGTGGGTTCCCTATTGGTAGGAGAAAATAACACAGGCCAACCAGAGAATATTGAGAAGCAAAGCAGCTAGTAAGCCTGATCTTTATTAAAGCTGTTGCAACAGGGTGCTCCCCTCACACGCAGGAGGATGGAGGAGGACCCAGAACGAAGATGTGCCTGCCTTTATATAGACATTTTAAATTGCCTTCCCTGGAGCTCAAGACCACCCCTCCATACATCATACCTACATCACAGAAAAGGTGGTCTACAACAGAAATTTGAATATTGTTGTTTTTCCTGTCTGCCAGGTTATCTGATGATGCCTTATCTGATTGCCTTTTCTGGTAGTCTGCCCATTCCTTTGAAATGGCGATTACCCAATTCCTGAGACAATGGGAAGGTTCCCTCACCCCCTCCCTCCTTGCAGAGAAAACATTTGGTCAGTTTGGGAGTCAAAATAGTTTCAGGGCGGTCTTCCTGTGCTGCTCCAGACATGTGGTTTATATATTTATATATGTGTTTGCCTGGTACATTTATGAACATTTATTACATATCTACGGCCTTATGATTCTTATAACACCAGCAAGCAGGATTCGAGCACGAGAGCACTCTCCCCTCCTGGGGTTTCCACCATCATAAGTATTGCTGCCTCCAACTGTGGAGGTAAAACATAGCCATCATAGCCAATAGCCATTGATAGCCGTCTCCTCCATGAATTCGTCTAATTCATCTATGAATTGAGTTCTGTGAGCCCAAGCAGGGCCCTGCACTTGCTTTCCTCAGTCCTTCACCCCCATGTTGCATTGCAACCTGTGCTTGAAGCTGGGGGGTGGTATGAGAAGTTTCAGAAGCAATTTGTGCTATGGGATGGAGATCAGATGTTCAAAGGAACCAGATGTTCAAAGCGGGAGGAAGTTGTGTGTGTGTGTGTGTGTGTGTGTGAGAGAGAGAGAGAGAGAGAGAGAGAGAGAGAGAGAGAGAGAGAGAATGCCGTTGGACTATCTGAAGGCCTTTGTGAAAGCAGCTCTGTGGATCCAGTCCAACGTTTCAAAGAGTGATTATTCATAGCACTTATTATACTTGCGGTGATCTGGACAAATAAAGAGAGCTTTGGAAAATGTTCCGAGAGCTGTGGATTTATTATGGGGCAGCCATCCTGTAGCCCGAGGCCTCTGTCAAATTAGAGAGAGACAGAGAGAGGAGCACCCTGGAGCAGTATGAGGTGTTCTGGCAAGAATAATTATTTTCCAGCAGCAACGTCTGAGCTCCTTCAGAGGTGGAGGGTGGGGAGGCGGCGGCAGCAGAGAGACTGAAAGCAGGCGTTTGAAAATATCTACTCGAAGCAATGCGAATTAGCATGAAAAATACTTAAAGTCGGAGTGGGTATGAGGCGGAAGGTCACCCTCTCACACAGCATGTGCAATAGTTATTAGAAACGCGTGGCAAAGACGGAAAGAGAGAGAGACACTTCTTGCCGACAGGCCTCTGTGGCCTGTATAGTCTGTTAAAACAAAGAGAAGGGAGCTTTCCAGAGAAGGGCCCTTTTGGGCAAACGGGGGCATTTTCACACCATTTCTTTTTTATTTAAAGAAGATCTTGGGATAGAGTGTTTTCTCTTTTTTTGAAGTTGGGGGGAAATACTACATAAACACCTCCCTCTCTTCCTCAGCTAGTAGGGATAATCAGTAGCCAACAATTTACTTTCAAGAGTGCTTACAATGAGAAGACATAAATGGAGAAAGTCTTGTTAGCCTGGTAGCTGAATCCCGGGGAAACAACAGCAACTGGGATCATTTTTTGTTGTTTGATGGGAGAGGGGCCTGCAGCTTCTGTCTCGTTCTCTCGAATGTGACATAGTACTTGCTGAGAGTTCTTTAGGAGAGAGGACAATTACTGGCCAAGGGGGCCATTTATTATCCTGTCTGAGTGTATTTAAGGAGAAAGATACATAATAAAGCTATTGTTTTGGTCAGAGCCTATTTATTGCAGAGATAAGTGGCTGCTCTCTATTGTCATGTGAGTTCCTTCTGAGTGGGGAATAAATTCCAATTATAAGGCAGGTGGCCCAAGACATTTTGATGCCCGAGGCAGAAAAATCCCAAAGGGTACTCCCAAGGTAGAGAGTAAATAGATAAACATTGGACAATTTGCTGCCCTGTAATGGTCCCTGAAGTCTGCCACCTGCGACTTGGCCTCTTCACTCTGTAGGGAGAACTAACTAGCTCTGGATGTGAAATATAAATAAATAAACGAGATTCGTGCAGGTCTGTTTATTCTGTTTTACTTTGTGTACATCCTGTAGTGTTGTGGAAGGATCAATCTTGTGCCTCAACACTTATGAGGAAAGGCCCTGAGTTAGTGATGCAGCCTGCATGCCCTCCAACATTTCTCTGATGAAAATAGGGACATCCTATTCCATTATTATTATTATTATTATTATTATTATTATTATTATTATTATTATTATTACCCTACCCATCTGACTGGATTGCTTCCAACATATATAAAAACATAATAAAATATTAAACATTAAAAAAACTTCTATACAGGGCTGCCTTCAGATGTCTTCTAAACATTGCATGGTTACTTATCTCCTTGGCTCGGGAGGAGCATAACTCCATACCCTCCAACATTCCTCCAATAAAAATAGGGATGTTCTAAGGAAAACAGGAACATTCTGAGATCAAATCAGAAAGTGGGACGGCTTCTTGTATATACCGGACCATCCCTGGAAAACAGGGACACTTGGAGGGTCTGAGCACGTAAAAGGTCTCAGGTTCAGTCAGTCAGAACCCTAAGAATGGAATCCCAAAAGGAGAAAGGAGAAAGACATAAAAAATCAGAAGTGACTATTTCCTAACCTGTTATAGTAATATTTCTCTAACTTGAACTGTAGAGCAGCCGGTGGAGGACCTTCCTCAACCCAAGGACTGTATTCCCCTCATGACTAACCTTCGAAGGGGTGCCTGTCAGTGGTAAGTGGGGATAATTCAAAAAGTGGTGAGGCCATCCCTTTCTCTCATGCACACTCTCAAAAAAACACCCACGTGTACATCCATACCTACAAACAGCCAAAAGTGCAAGGGAGAGGCAAATGTTCTCCCCCTGCCCTCTCTCCCAAACCCACGAAACTTCCATACTTGTTCACGTGGCTTTGATATCAAGAATTGTGAGGTGATTTTTAAACACACTGTCACTGTTCGATCTGGTCCTTGGTGTGAAGCTTTTACAGGCCCTTTAGTGGGATGAACTACAGCTGAAGGCATGAGTGAAATAAGCCAGGAAGGAGAGGCCCAGGGATCAGAGGAGCTGCAAAGAACTCTGTACCCCACCAAATAAACTCACATAGCTGCAGTTTTGAGTGTAAGCTGTTTTTAACCCGAGGTACCACTGTACATTGAAACATTCAAAAATGGGAAAGCACTGGTGCAGCAGTATCAATGTTACCCTGGTGCCCATACTGAGACCCCAACCCCCACTTCCGTGAGCTGCCATGTTTGTGAGGCACCTCTCAAACTTTGTTGTCCTGTGTGTGTGCGCGAGAGAATGTCAACGATGTAGTGATACGTTGCTTGCTTGTTCTTTCATTTGAACTGCCCTTGTCCTTAAATTATGCGAGTATCTGGAAATATGCACGCAGCATACCTATTTTTATTTCCACCTCCAGGTAACCTGTAGGTCTTCTCAGTGTAAACTGGGCCACCTTGATAATTATGGTACAGTATAACTTTTGGGACACTTGTTCAGTCTTTATCTCTTGTTCAGCTTTCTTCCTTAGTTGGTTTTTTGTTGAAAAAATGTAGGACAAGAATTATTTCAGGCTGGGAAATTATAGGTCTGGCTGATATGGGGGCCCTAACCAGGTGCACCAACTCCAGGGGGCCAAGTTGTCTTCGGTCCCCTCAATATCTGTTGGCAGCAGACCCAGCCACCTCAACATTGAGGGGTCCTTCATCCTGGCTTGTCCCTTTGACGATCGCCAGGGTCTTGCCAAGGTGACCTCAGCCTGGCAGCAGCAGCAGCAAACAAAGGTAAGGCGGCGGGCAGTGGGTGGGAGAAGGTAGACCGAGTTGTCCTGGGTGGGTTAGGGGGTGGTGGCACGGACATTGTGCACCATGCATGTGACATCACACATGCATTATGGCTCCCCAGTGTTGGGCGCAACTCGGTGACTCTGACCCTAACTCATCCCCCAACCCCCTGCCTTAGAGGGCACTAATCTTGCTCACCATCTGTTCCTGTTGCTGAAGGCCTGTGTACTCAGTTCACAGCAGCACCAGGGGTTCACCTTACCACTAGTGGCTTGGCCCATTCCAGATGTTCTACACCAGGATGCCTCTGAGCAGTCTTGGCGGAGGGTGTTAATCTGCCTGTCCTTGTGTCGCTGTACCATGGCTGTATCTCAGTGGAAGAGCATCTGGTTTGCATGCAGAAGGTCACAAGTTCAATTCCCAGCATCTCTGAGTTGGGCTGGTAGGCAGCCGAAATCCTGGAGAGCAGCTCCCAGTCAATGTAGACCAGGGTTTCCCAAACTTGGCTCTTCAGCTGACTACAATTCCCATCATACCTACATGTGCAAATGTATGCTGGAAATGTAAGGAAAAAGAAGGTACCTTTTATCATACGTAGTGGAATTGTAAGGTAGTAAAAAGACTTTGGGAAATGATATATAACGAGTTGAAAAAACTTTATTAAAAAAACCTGAAGCCTTCCTTTTAGGAATTCTAGGTGCCGAAATCCCAAGGGAGCAGAAAAGACTATGTATGCGATCATGGCTGTATGGATGTTTTTGCCCTAGAGATGGAAAGAAGATAACGTTCCTACCAGAGAAGAATGGCAGGTGAAGTTGATGGGCTATGCTGAAATGGCTAAAATTACTGGAAGAATCAGAAATCAGGAAGACCAAAATTTTAATGGTGGAATGGTGGAAATTTATAACGTATCTTAAAGACCATTGTAAACAGTTAAAATCCTCAGTAGGATTGAATATCACTTGTAGTTGAAGGGTTAATTCTGGACACAATGGAGATGTAGAAGATTTGAATTATCAGAAAAGATGCTGGAGGAAATGATTAATAATAGGACCCACAAATGGGAGGATGGATATCCAGGAGATTCCTTGGAATCTTGTTTTTATGATTTAGGTCTGATATATTTCTGTAAAATTTTAATTTGAAAAAATTATTTATTTATTTTTAATTTTAAAAGAAACCTAAAAAACACACAATTCCCATCATACCTGACCACTGGGTCCTGCTAGCTAGGGATGATGGGAGTTGTAGTCCAAAAAAGCTGGAGATCTACATTTAGGAAACCCTGGTGTAGACCATACCCACCTCAATGGACCTGTGGCTTGACTCAGTATATGGCAGCTTCCTATGTTACAGCCCAGCTTCATTTGCTTCCGAATGAGTTGCTGCCAGGCAGCCTAGAATGGAGCAGCCAGGAAAATAGCAGTGCAACACCTTGCATGTAAGTATCGCTGCTATTGTCCATTCTGTCAGTTGATGTGTGGTTCACAGTGGGATTGTACTGCGAGGCAATGTGGAAACAGCTCCTTGCCATTGCTTTCTTGAAGCTGTTTCCCAACAGCAGGTCACAGTGCTACTGTGAGGAACAACACAGTGTTGCCTTAGTAGAACTGAAGCGCAGTTTTATCTCAACAGCTTCCCGTTTAGCAAAACACAATAGCATTATCAGGGAGTTTATATGCTCTTCCACTTGCAATAGCAGTGATTCTGGCATTTAAACTGCATCCCACATTATCTGCTCAACTAGACATGCAATGCTTGTTCCTCAAAGTAAACAATAAGCTTCCCATTGGTGTTTAATGGTTCTGGATCTTCCCCCTGCGGTCTCCTTTTAAAACACCTACGTGGAAACAGATTTTGTATCTTCCTTGGGTAATGTGTGCTTGTTATCCATTTGTTTTTAAAGTACAAGAGGGTTTCCTCCCCTTGCTCTGTGTCCAAACTAATGATGCATGTTTATTTGGAATTAAGTTCTACTGTGTTCAGTGTAAAGATAGGGAAGAAATTAAATTCACTTTGCATTTAAAGGTGGGTTTTTCCACACTCCCCCCCCCCTTTTCTCCACTTTTCCAGGTGTAGATGCATGCTTAAAAGCTCTGCATCCAAGCATTTGTTTGTTTGTTTTTCTGCCCTGGAGCTTCCCTGTGAAAAATCTGCTCTTTAGCACTCAGTCAGAGCAAACAGCAATTCAAGTCTGCCATGGATTGTTGTTTGCTCTGATTGAGATTTAGAGAGTGAGTTTTCTTGGGGAAAGCTCGGGGTGTGTGTGTGTGTGTGTGTGTGTGTGTGTGTGTGTGTGCTCAGACATGGAGCTTTAAAGCACAGTCAGTTTCTGGAAAAAGTGGAAGAAATGTAAGTGTGGCTAAATCCTAACTTACCCCACAGTTTCTGGAACCATCTATGAACCGTCTTTTGAAATTTGCACTTTTCCAAATTTAGCAATATACTAATGTGTACAAAAATGCAAATTCCAAAGAAAAGTGTGGATAAAATGCATATATGAGGAAAAAGTAACTTGCAAACATGCACTATATTGGGGGGGGGGGGGATGTGTACATTAGGGGAAACAGAATGCAAAAATGTGTACATTAGGAGAAATTCAGACTTAAAATGTGCCTGAAATTCACAAGGACTCATATAATACTTGCAAATCAATGTGCAAATGGAGAGAACTGAATTTTAAGATTTGGAAAATGAGTCACTGAGAGAAACTGAAATTAACAGATCACCACCATTCGTTCAGTGTGGCTTACTCCCCAGTAAAAAATCAGGGATAGCAAAATGGGTAGAGTACGAAATTTGTAAACTGAGGATTGTGGGTTCAAACCCCACGTTGAGCAAAAAGATTCCTGCACTGCAAAGGGTTGACTAGATAACCCTTGCGGTCCCTTTGAGCTCTACAATTGTATGATTCTAGGTATGTTTAAGATTGTAGGTTAAGGCTCTGATCCAAGCACAGCCATTTGAAATTGTTGCTTTGCAAATGAAATGGAGTATGCGCATGCCAGCATACTGAACATTAGCTCGGCAACCAGGCATTCCTTTCTCCCCATTCTTCAGGCAGATTATTTGCCTTTAAAGAAAGAAAACACACAAGAGTTCATTCATAACATGTTTTCGAAGTGCAAAACTGTTCCAGAGATTAGAGGGATGGGACAGGATTTTAGTGTGTACTTCCAGCCAACCTGTCTATCAAGCTTTCATCTTGATTTGTTGGAAGGGAAAATAAGTCTATTTGAACAGCATCCCCCCTGGTTTGTGGGGAGGTTAGATGACACTGCATCAAGCAAATGCTATCCCACACTTTCTGGTGCATTCCCAAATCCTTATTGCAAAAAGTCTGATATTTTTGGGGAAGCGGTTTGTTGCACGAGACATCCCAATGAACTCATGCGGTCTGAATTTGTCACCCCAAAAGAGCAACAGCCTGGGAACACATTTGGTAACATTTAAAAAAAAGTAATTGCTTTATTTATTTAATTATATTTCTCACCTGTCTTTCACTATAAGGTCCCAGAGTGGGTTACTGTGTAGAGCCAAATGGTGCCAATGTTCCAGAAGGCCTGCAGACACCACCTTGGCAGTAAAGATAACCCCAAGACTAATGGATAGTTGCTGCAGCAATGGGCTCACAAACGTTTATGCACTTCCTTTGGTATATTCTACGTGGCTTGCTTTGGTGTTATGCTTATCTGTGGGCTTTGATGCTGGGCTCTTGGCCTAAAGAAGGGAGCCATCTGTAAGGTTTGAATGCCTGCCGCCTCTGCCTTCACTGGTCAGGTGGACTGAGAGGAGGTCCTGGACAAACTGACGTTCTCTGTTTTGTGTATAAGAAATGCTTAACATAATAGCACTTTCTGGACAAGCCATGACAATCTCTCCCTGCTGCAGTGTCTGACCAGTGTCTGTAATGGCACTGAGGTTTTGCAGGCTGTGTTGTAAGTTTACACCTTTCTAGGCTGTTCTGATGTGCAGCAAAGTCCCCAGCAACCTGCTTTGCAGTCTCTCGCACCACTGACATAAAACATTAAGGCTGAGATAGCTCAACTGGTAAATCATGAGACCGTTAATCCCAGGGACATGGGTTTGAGCCCCATGTTGGGTGAAAATTTCTGCATTGCAGGGGTTGGACTAGATGACCCTCATGGTCCCTTCCAACTCCACAATTCTATGATTTTGCCAGCAGAACCAACATACTGTAGAGTGACTTTAAGTTAGCGCTATCCTGGGTACAGCCCAAAGTTTGCAAATGGTCGTGCAAATGAAGGCTAGCATTTTGGTGGCTGTTGTCAAATATGAGCATGGAGACATAAATCCTCATCATCTGGGTAAAATGATCAAAAGATTGGAGAAGAGGAGCAGTATATTATACATATATATTTTAAAGTCACTGTGGCCTTGAGAACAGCAGGGAGGAGATACCAGGAACGCTTGCACCGATTTGCCTTCTGGATCATCTAACTAAGCTGTGCTTTTTAAACCACTTCTTTCTGTGGTTGTGGAGCTGATCTGATTATACACAGGTGGATGTAAGTGAAGCTTATTTTCTGCATAGTAGGGAATATCTCAGATGCCTGACGGAAGAAAAGTGCAAATCACTTTATTTCAACAGCTCAGGCCAAACAGCAAGGGTTTATATTACTGGAGGTGAAATTGAGTGCTGTACTGGTTATTTGGAAGATCAGAATAAATTATAACAAGAAATCATACACCTCTAACTGCTTATGGTTCAATAACCCTGGAGTCCAGCAGGGACCAGGACACAGAGTTAAAGGCTACAATGAGACCATGTGAGGAATCAGACAGTGTTCCTGGTTCAACTGGTGATCAGGGACCCCGTAAACATGGGGCTGGAAAGAAGGGGACTGTTGAACTGAGTCTCACAGCACAGGGGCATGTAAAACCAGAGGCAGAGGCAGATGGACCCTCAGGAGCTCCTTCCCACAGGCCTAAAGAACAGAGTGCCTCCCATACTACCTTGCCAGTCAAACAGTGTAGAGAACACAGAGTGTAGGAGAAGTGCCAGTTTTTAGGACAGAGGGATTGGCCCTTTAAGAGACTCCAGCACTCCAACAAAGGGAGTAGAACATAGCAAAGGTGGCCTAAAGACAGAGACTAAATGGTCTCAGTTCACTTGCGTCTCTAGTTGGAGCAAGTTGCTCACTAGGAGCTCTCCTTGGTGCTGAAACACCTAATCCACCTTGCCCCCACTCTTTGTGACCAGAACAAGGTAATTGATGTGTGCTAATGGTAGGTCCACACAACTTATTTAGGTTGAGCAGTTTTTAAATTAGCACCCTGGGTACCATTGCTAAGGAACAGCACCCAGAATGATAGCCCACAAAGACTGGTCAGCCCCATCTGCTGCCATTCTTCTCTGGGGTTACAGTATCATTGCCTTTTAGAATCTCATTTTCATAGTAAAGCTACCTAGTATTCATTTCAAGGGATGAAAATTAGCTCACAAACTGTGAGCCCATAACAGCTCCTTCTCAAACTCCCATTACAATGCAAGCATTTAGAAGATGATGCTCTGTTGCACTTGAATATCTTCTTAATAGTTAATGTGATTTCAAACACCATGCGTATTTCACACTGCAGTAACTACTAAGGACCAACCCACCAATTAAGAAAGTGCATTTCATGAGGCAAGTGTGGAGATCTCATGTAGAATTTCTTCCCAACATTAAAAACTTGTAGAAAGGATAGCGAGTCAGGCAGAACAGGTTCTAATATAACTTTCTTCTTGACAATGCAACACAGAAAGGTGAATTTTATGGAGGGGGCAACATTAAAATATGTGATACCCAATTGCTGCAGAATATGTTGAGAAAAGGCAAGATGCAGTCGGAAGATGATGTATCTATCTGCTGAATGTAGAAGTTAGAAACTAACAAATATGCTTTAGGGAACAAAGTGACTGGAAAACCCAGAGCCTGTCCTCTGTCACACAGCTTTAGCATTCCAAAGAGAGCTGCATCCTCACCGGAGATACCATTATGAAATCTTCAGCAAGAAATTTGTGCCTCCCTTCCTCTCAACTACCCTGTGGCTAAGCTGCATATCTGTTAATACGTCCTGTGTACAAAACATCCCACAAATGGGAAAGGACCATCAAAGAGGAACAGCTCTTGTGAAGAGTGTATCTCCTGGAGCTCCTCTGCTTCATGTTTGGTGATGCAGTGCTGTGCTGGAAGATTAGAAGCTCAGCATTTCCGAGGAGGACCTCAATCTAATATTCATAAGTGTGTGGGAAGGCTGCCAGGTTTTGTGTTTGCATTAGCAATTGATCGACTCCACCGGGAAGCTCCTATCAGTGTTTATTCAGGATGTTTCTGTTAAAATGCTGAGAGTTAGAAACTGATTACAGAAAGGTAACACATTGCAGAAGATGGGGACTCCATGAATGCGGTCAGAATGTTTAAATATAAGGAGATAGTTAGATAGATGTCCTCGGTTGCCACCTGTGCATTTAATTGATGGTGGTCTGGATTTTTCTCCATGCTGGTCTGTTTAAAAGATGTCTGGGAAAGGCCCCACAATAGAAGAGAAAACAGAACATCCATGTTGTCAGAAGTAACCAGTGTCCACAGAAAGTCATCCTGTGGATTAGAAAGCTCTTCAAAGTGCTCCAGCTCTTGGAAGATGAAACATCTTTAGGCAGCATAAATTGACAAATGCATTTGTTCTCAATTGTCCCTTTCACTTTATCACTGTCTGCAGTATGTCAGAGGTTATGTCCAAGTTGAGATTGTTTTGATAAATTAGTTTATTTTCTCTTAACTAGGCACAAAAGCCTCTAATGGTTTGTAAGCTAGGACAGGCGTGCAATATTATTCTGATTACTGAACAAGTAACTGGAAGAAGGCACTGTGGCAGGAATTATTGAAATCTCTTAGTAAACAACTTTGAGGTCTTTTTGGTTTTATTTTTTTTCAGTCAAGCACTTTATAAATTTTAAGATTTTCTTTAGTGAAGTCAGTATGTCTAGTGCATGATCAAATTTTCTGATCCTCTCCTTTATTTTGGAGGTTTCCTCTTTTTTTATATAAAAATATTATTTGGTAAATCAATATGTCGCACAGTTGATACAACAAATGGGAGTGTTGTCATCATACAGTCAATCACTGGAATGTAATCAAAAGCCCATCTCCTCATAATATTCTGACAATGCATTGAATTTTTAAAAAATGGGGACGTGATGAAGCACATAAACAATTAGCCTGATGAAGAGTATTGATGAGCTAGACAGTTTGCTCACTGTCAGCTGTTTAGTTGGTCTATGTTACCCTTCTGTTCCTTTTCCAAATTGTTTTGAATGGGCTCACATGGCTATCTAGCTTTCTGTCTGATTTCATTTAACTAGTTGTAGTTGGTGTAAATAAATTAATCTCTCTCTCTCTCTCTTTCTCTCTCTCTCTCTCTCTCTCTCTCTCTCTGTGTGTGTGTGTGTGTGTGTGTATGTAAAGGTAAAGGGACCCCGACCATCAGGTCCAGTCGTGACCAATTCTGAGGTTGCGGCACTCATCTCGCTTTACTGGCCAAGGGAGCCGGTGCACAGCTTCCAGGTCATGTGGCCAGCATGACTAAGCCGCTTCTGGTGAACCAGAGCAGCACACGGAAACGCCGTTTACCTTCCCTCCGGAGCGGTACCTATTTATCTACTTGCACTTTGACGTGCTTTCGAACTGCTAGGTTGACAGGAGCAGGGACTGAGCAACGGGAGCTCACCCCGACATGGGGATTCGAACCGCCGACCTTCTGATTGGCAAGCCCTAGGCTCAGTGGTTTAACCCACAGCACCACCCACGTCCTGCGTGTATGTATGTACACACACACACACACACACACACACACACACACACACAGTATTAAGTAGTCACAATGTGCAGTAAAGCAGTTAATAGAGTGAAGCAGATTTGCCTTGCTCAAATATCAGCAACCAATGCCTCTGTAAAAGCAATCGCTTGTCTCCCACGATTTCAAGTTGTGGTCTTGAAAGTATTGCATCCTGAAATCAAGGTACGTCTGCTCTGCTCAGAAAGCTTTCTCTATGCTTGCATCTACAGCACTGGCAGAAAGGCAGCCTTAGCTAGGAGTCTGGCCCAAAATCACCCACGTAGGAACCATCACCAGGGTTTCCCCCCTTTTTCTTTTTGGCCTCTGTCACTTTCCGTTTATTTCCTCTCTGTCGAATGAGAATTGGCCAGCAGATGGTGCAATTTGCTTTTCTTTATCCATCTTCACCTAAATATTTCTTCACAGAGCAAGACCATTCCCAAAGTATGCATAATGGAACAACAGCAGTGGTTTGTTTCAGTTTCCCCACAAGCTAATATTTCTCTGCCGTAACAATCGGATCCTTTCGGTGTCTGTTAATAATTCAGCACAAGTGTTTTAAATAAATGCACAGTGGACTATCCAACCATTCATAGATTGTGATCCCACAGTCATTCACCTGTGAAAAAGACCCTTTCCCCCAAGCACTGCTTACTTCTGAGGAGACACATATAGAATTGTGCTTTTAAGCTGCAGTCCTAAATGTACAATGGAGTAAGCCACATTGGATTTAGGCTGCATACGCACTAACCCGATTGTAGGACATTAAAAGTAGTTTTTGTCAGTCGGAAATTGTTCATGCTTGTCCTCAACATGCCGCTGTTGTTGTTAAGATGATGATGATGATGATGATGATGATGCCCATCTCACTGGGTTCAGGTCTAGATTGATTTTAGATCTTGCTGTCTACAAGGGTATGTCTGGTTACTTGAGACATGTCTGAAAACCCTCCCATTGATCCATACATTTTCCCCCTTGCACATGCCCCACATGAATGAAGAATGAAGTGGTGATCATGATCTTGGTACACAACCATCCACAATACCATTGGACAGGTGCGGATACGGCCCCTGCATTGGCAGAGCTACCTACATCTGTTTTCTAATGGACACGCTGTGGGGCAAGGCAGAAGCAGTCTACAATGAACTTTCATTTTTTGAATGATTCTAGTTTCTCAAAAAGCGCCTTTCAGGGGTGGAAAATATGCAATAGGTTGTATGTGGACTATGTAGAAAAAATGAGTACTACTAAGTATCCACTGTTTACAGAAAGAAAAGTGTGTATGTAGCCATAGAAAGACTTATTTATAAGTGACAATGCCTAGGAATGTGTGGTAAGATATATGCATGAGATTGGATGTTCAAAGCATATACAGTGTTACCTCTGGTTACATACTTAATTCATTCCGGAGGTCCGTTCTTAACCTGAAACTGGTCTTAACCTGAAGCACCACTTTAGCTAATGGGGCCTCCCACTGCTGTCGCGCTGCCGCCATGTGATTGCTGTTCTCATCCTGAAGCAAAGTTCTTAACCCGAGGTATTATTTCTGGGTTAGCAGGGTCTGTAACGTGAAGCATATGTAACCTGAAGCGTATGTAGCCCGAGGTACCACTGTATACACCTGGAAAGTTGGGGCAAGTTTCAGAAGCGATACTTTTGACAAAAAGCCATCCCCTGCAACAATTCTGAACTGTACAATTCTATAGACTGGGGAGTTTAAGCAATTTGAACAAATCTGATTCCTTTTAGTAACTAGAAGGAGCAAAAAGGCGTTTTATTGGCTGAGAAATATGAAGCTTTCTGTCTGGTCCCTCCCCCCATAACAAGGTATCTCCACTGAACATTGGAATGAAATCTAGTATGTGCATTGGGGGCACAATTTTAGTTTTAGATTTGTATTCCAGCTTGACCCCTGTGCCCATTTTCAAAGAGTGTACATCTGAACTGTCTGGTGTTTGAACCAAAGGAACCCAAGTGCTAGCATAGGGGTCTGAGGAAGAGTCACAGTATCTATTTAGTGTTTGCCTGGAGGATAGAGAGGGGTCTGTGTAGATTCCAATGAATTCACATCCATTGTTCGATCCACTTTCGACTCTTGTCCTGCTCACCACTGGTACATCATCTCCTGCAGTTTGTCCAAAAGGGAATATGCTCCTCAGGTGGAAAACGTTTTCCTACCACTCTCTTGACTCATGGACAGGCTGATTTGGAGGCAGATGAGATCCCTCAAGTAGCTGATCCCAAGCTGTACGGAGCTGTACGGAGCTCCCAAGGTAAGGCACCAGCACCAGAAAGGAACTAGGAGCCTTTTTGCAAAATGTGCCACCATCGAATCATAGGACGGTAGAGTTGGAAGGGGCCACAAGGGTCATCTAGTCCAACCCCCTGCAATGCAGGAATTTTCTGCCCAACATGGGGTTCAAACCCATGACCCTGATATGAAGAGTCTCCTGCTCTACTGACAGAGCTACCCAAGCTAAGTCATCAATGCCTGATTGAGAACACACAATCAATATACTGTGTTCACTCAGTAAGTCCAGAATAATGTGGTCGTTGTTTGCCTAGGTGGCTTTTGAGGAGAATTTGCTCAACAGGTATAGTTTTGAAAATGAAACAAAACAAAATGCTACCTTTGGTTTCTAGGACTTCTTTTTGACTGCTGGTACCCTGGGGATTTAACCACTAGGGATGGGTAATTCCCATGAAGCGTCTGCGTGGTCACTGTTGACACACAGAATTCTAAATCAGAAGACACAGCAACAAAGCCATGTTCTCCTCTAGCCATTTTGTGTTGATAAAGCCCCATTTCACAGGCAAAAGAGAGGGGGAAAGGGGTGGGGGAAGACAGACTACACCGATATAATTTATGCTCTTTCTAGATGTTGTCGATTTCACCTCAGACTCTGAGCCACAGCTTTTAAACGATCCATTAGATAACCCAATCCCTTGATGACATTTTATAAAAAAAAAATAGAACCAAGCAAATGGGCAGCCGAATCTGTTTTGCAATCCAAAGGGCAGTCTTTTCCTCTCTGAAAGACTGGATGCACAGTTTATAAATATTTTATTAAATCCTTTTAAACTGTTGTTCTTTCCAAATCCTCTCCTCTGTGGGTTCCTGACTGCAGCATTAACGTGGGCAAAGTGTTTCTGGGAAAATCAGGAAATGCAATCAGACTCTGTTTAATACCCACAGTGCTCTCTTGTCCCCGCTGATTTTCAGAGCTACGTCGCAAACGGATTTATTTCCACCTCCCCGTCCCCTTCGAAAATGGAGAGATGTTCAAGTTCCAAGTTGAAACGGTAGCTTCATGATGTTGCAAAGGAAGGTGCACAACCCTTGGGGGAGAAAATATTGGTTGTTGTCTGTGTGTGTGTGTGGGGGGGGGGGTTTGCTTGAGGCAAACCATTTTTTTGAGGGTGGGGAAGAGAGAGAGGGAGGGAGGGTAGGGGGTTGCATATCCCTTCCAAATAATAATGAGTGGCCTTGAGGAAGCTTGTGCTCCTTTTAATTGTGTGTGCTGTGTAAACTGCATTGAGTCATCAAGTCACACATTTTAAATTAACTCACTCATAATAAGGCTGGCTGGGGTGGGATGGCAGAGCCTCATGAAGAGAGACCATGCTGCCAGGGCAGCTGAAAACTTGTCCTTGAAGCACTTCCCATAACCTGCACATCCAATTTGAAAAGAGATGATAGACAGAAAAGAAATGGTTACATGTACCCAAAGGCAATGAAGGTTCTCTTGCCTCTTTTCTCTTTTTCTTAAGTCTCTGAAAAAACCGTTGTAATGATGGAGGCCTTAACTCATGGCATTGGATGACGGCTGTTGTACCATCCAGGACAGACAAAAGGAAGCAATTTTTCTTGCAGAACTACAGAATTCACTCCCGCGAGAGACAATGATGGCTATCAACTTGGATGCTTTAAAAGAGGGTCGGACAATTTCTTAGAAGATAAGGCTGTCCGTGGTAACTTCTTCCATGAAAAGGGACTTTTGGTTCTCAGTGAGCCTTGCACTAAAGTAGCCACTGTGATCTTTTGTGAGCACTTCCCCTCCGGTATTGCACAGTTCACTCAAGTTGTGGATGGGCAACTTCTCTTGGCTACCGACAAAGAGTCTTTGAATGAAACGGGAATTAGCATGCCCCTTCTTTCCCTTGTGCACCATGAAATCTCCATCACTACCCCGCATAGAGACATCACCTTGCCAACAAAGGTCCGTATAGTTAAAGCTATAGTTTTCCCAGTAGTGATGCATGGAAGTGAGAGCTGGACCATAAAGAAGGCTGATCACCGAAGAATTGATGCTTTTGAATTATGGTGCTGGAGGAGACTCTTGAGAGTCCCATGGACTGCAAGAAGATCAAACCAATCTATTCTTAAGGAAATCAGCCCTGAGTGCTCACTGGAAGGACAGATCGTTAAGCTGAGGCTCCAATACTTTGGCCACCTCATGAGAAGAGAAGACTTCTTGGAAAAGACCCTGATGTTGGGAAAGATGGAGGGCACAAGGAGAAGGGGACGACAGAGGAGGAGATGGTTGGACAGTGTTCTCAAAGCTACCAGCATGAGTTTGACCAAACTGCAGGAGGCAGTGGAAGACAAGAGTGCCTGGCGTGCTCTGGTCCATGGGGTCACGAAGAGTCAGACATGACTAAACGACTAAACAACAACACCCCGCATACCCAACTGAGTACATGTCGATTTAGCAGGCATTGTAAGGAGGTCTGTGTGAGTCTGAATTTATGATATGGTTTATCTCGGTAGATCAGGACATAAGCATAAGATTGACATAACTAATAAGATGTGCTTTGGTGACTATGGAACCAGCCAGATCCCAGCCCCCTGCTGAAAGGTGTCCAGGCATATCTTGAGTTCACCCACATCTGACCTAAAAGATCCAAACATGCAAATTTAGTTGCTAAGTACAGGGCTCCCCAGTGAGATCCATCCACACAATGGTAAGGTGATTTAAAGGCAGCTTGTAGACAGAGATGCCTAGGCTCAGGTAATTGCTTACTATCTCAAGTATTTCACCTTTTTGTTAAACACACAGGAACAGGATGACCAAAGGTGAGAACTAGGCAGGAAATTCCAGAATAACTATGGAAATTATAGAAACCACTCATTTCAATACCCCTTCCCCTCTCCACTGCCATGCCTTGGCAAAAAGGGTATTAAAAAACCAGTAGATGCAAAGGTTAGTTGGCTCTCACAGCTCTAACAACAACAACAACAACAACAACAACAACAACAACAACAACAATTTATACCCTACCCATCTGGTTGGGTTTCCACAGCCACCATGGGCGGCTCCCAACAGAATATTAAAAACATGATAAAACATCAAACATCAAAAGCTTCCCCATACAGGGAAGCCTTCAGAAGTCTTCTAAAAGTCAGATAGTTGTTCCACAGGGTGTTCCACAGAGCAGGCACCACTACTGAGAAGACCCTCTGCCTGGTTCCCTGTAACCTCACTTCTCACAGGGAACCGCCAGAAGGCCCTCGGAGCTGGACCTGTGTCCGGGCTTAACGATGGCAGTGGAGACGCTCCTTCACACAGGTTCGCTTTAAGGACAGGTATACTCCCCTCCCCCCACCTTCTAGTGTGGGCTTTTGACAAAATTGTCATGCCCATGTTTCTGTAGGCCTTTAGAATGGTTAGAGAATCTTTTACTCTTTAATCAAAGTGTGTATGTATTATCATTTGCTACCTGCTTAGATTGTAACTTTGCGGTCTAAAGCAGCATTTTCATATATTCTGTCACTCTTGTGTTATATAATAAACCAAGCTTTCTCTATTTCTTTGTGTGAGAGCTGCTTGAAGTCATAAGATGGAGAGTTACTGTAACACATCCATAACATTAATAACAAATGCATGTCATAACTCCAGCAAAAGATCCCAAAACTCAGTGAGTATTGGCTGTACACATGTGAGTCCAGGTACGTACTTGTAGCAGCATCTGCATGGAACGCCAGCACTGCATAAAATGTCTTGCTTGCCCGGTGAGATATACAAGTCAGGCCATAAGTGACCGCTGTTTGGACTTCAGACAGTTCCACAAAGAACAGCTGAAGATTAGGAGATCGGTCAAAGCAATTCTCTCTCCACAGAGCTGAGCATCACCTTGATATCCAGAAGTGTAATGCATACAAGGCAACTGAATTCATATGTTTGCTCACTGAGACAGCAAACCCGAAGATTTGCCTTTATTGTGGCACAGCTGGGAGTAAATACAGCTATTGTGGTTTTCTATTGCTTCCCAAAGCATCGGCAGCCTGCGACAAAGGGAAAAAAAGGAGAAGCAAATATTGTACCTAGGTGGACAAAAGAGAAAGGTGCTGTGATAATTAGATCAATCTTGTTTTTTTCCCCTTCCCATTTTGAAAGTGGTAAAATTACGCCTTTTTGAGGAGGATGAGTGATGTTGTCTGGGCAGTTTTAAGCAGCATCTGAAGTTACAAAGAAATGCCGGGTCTGGTTAATGCTGCTTTTTTGCTAAAGAGCTGCAGATGCTTTTATTTCCTCCTTCCCCAATATAGGCTTTAGTGGGAATTAAATAAGCAAGTCATCAGTACCTGGCAGGACATCACCTTAATGAGAGAGGCCAAGGGATGAAGTGTATGCTTCATGCTTTATCTTAAGAGGACACGATGCTTTTCATAGGAAGCTTCAGAACTGGATTCTATTTGTTGCAGAGTTTGGTTACTACCCGCCCCCCTCTAGGCCTTAAGAATGGAAGAGAGTAAAGAAATGAATGGGAAATTGCTGATCCGAATGTCTCTAACAATAAGGAAACAAGGACTGGCTGTCATGAGTCACGTATAGACAATTATTCCTGCAGGGCCAAAGGAAACCATTTCCTTCCTAACGGCTTCCTTGCTACTAGCATTGCCAACTCGATAGAAACCTAATGGAAGGGAACTCGGCTGTGCGGGCAGGCAAGGTGGGAAGCTTGTTCTCTTTCTTTATCAAGGTTCCTACTCCTGGACCTTCACTTAGACATGGAAGAGGAATTCATTCGGTCTGCTTTTGGCAGTGGACCAACTCAACAGGACTGTCCTGAACTGGCTTATGGCTCAAAACACATCTCCAGATTTTGCAATGTTGTGCATGAGAAGTGTACATGAAAATGCATGGATATTCTATAAGAATTGTGTACAGTCATCGTTAATTGGGAGGCTAGTGAATTATGCTTCTTGCTCTGGGTAGGCTTGGTCCTTTTATCAATATTTTTGGATGAGCAGCTTGAGGCATCATGTTTTATTAATGTTTTCTAACAGAGTTTTACAGGAAGCTGGCGTACACGGCCCATATTCCAAACCCTATTTGAGATAAGGGCTATTGTAGCCTGAGCTGGCCTGAGTTTGACAAAGTAAGCATCTAAAACAGAGTTTGACTTACTCCAGCCTTTTTGCTGGTGATGGTGCAAGTTCCACTGGGTTGCCAGGTTATGTGACTGAGCTGGAAGGGGTTTGGAATAGGTGCAATTCCCTTCTTACCCTCTTCTGCCCCTGCCATGCCCCTTTTGTGTGTGTGGGTGTGTGTGGGGGACTTACACTGGTGTAAGTTCTGCTGGCTTAAGCTCCACAGGCTGAACCTCTTCTGAGACAGTGTAACTCCAGTTCAGTAGGGATGAGAGAGTTATACTGGTGTGGTCCAAGACAGTCTAATATCTGCCTATTCCAAACATGCTCAACCCAGTAGATATCAGGCTTGGGTTGTGCTCAGGGCTTTTCCTCAGCCTGAACTCACCGGACCTCAGTTCTAGCACCTCTCTGGTGAGGTGGGCCCCATTGCCATTATAAGAGAACAAAGGACACGGGTGGTGCTGTGGTCTAAACTACTGAGCCTCTTGGGCTTGCTGATCAGAATGTCAGCGGTTCGAATCCCCATGACAGGGTGAGCTCCCGTTGCTCTGTCCCAGCTTCTGCCAACCTAGCAGTTTGGAAGCACACCAGTGCAAGTAGATAAATAGGTACCACTGCGGTGGGAAGGTAAACGGCATTTTCGTTTTCTCTGGTTTCTGTCACGGTGTCCTGTTGCACTAGAAGCAGTTTAGTCATGCTGGCCACATGAAACAGAAAGCTGTCTGTGGACAAACACCGGCTCCCTCGGCCTGAAAAGTGAGATGAGCATTGTAAACTCATAGTTGCCTTTGACGGGACTTAACCGTCCGGGGTCCTTTACCTTTTTAACCTATTTATAAGAGAGGAAGGGAGGTGTTCATGATGAGTTCCAGCACTTCCTTTTCTAGGAAAAAGCACTGCTGCTGTTGCTTTTTTCTATGCTAGAAGTCATCCTGGAGCACTCTTCTGAATGCGAAAATTGATATGAACAAGTATAATAGATACTACTATGATTGTGTATGGTCATATGCACAACTGAAATGCAGACTGTTAAGAGTCCCTTTTCTAAAAACAAACAAACATGCAAACTGGGATGGAAGGACCTATGAGCTAGTACCAGAAAAACTGAAATGGGACAAAATTTAGCCAATCTCTCCACCCCTACTTTCACACCACCACCCTGTTGGGATTCATGGTCTTTGTTGCTCCTCAAGACATTCAGAGTGGTCCCAGCCATCATTTCACAGCAAAGCGGAAGGTCTATGGCCTCCTCTGTTATTCATGCTGTGTTAGTTTCCACACATAGTGAAGTGAGACAAGATAAACTGCCCCTTTTTATGCGCGATGGAGAAAATGTCTAGAAGGCACAGCATGTGCTTGGGCTGGGTTGGCTAGGAAGATAATAACAAGTCAGAGTTTTTGCAAGCTGAGCTGCTTAGCGATTGCTTTACATAGCAATCGAAAGATCTCAAATTAATAGCCAGCTTCCTTTTAATCTCTCACATGAATGCCACTGCTATAGTCTTCATAATTATAATTAGGCAAACTCTTTACCTGCTTGATGCGTACAATCAGAGCTTTATGAAATAGCATTGGAGCTGCAAAGACTCGTGGAATGGGAGGTCTGTGCACAATCCTATTATTCTTTAATTGAATTGATCCGGCTACCCCAGTGTTCATGGAACATATGACATTTATCCTGCTAAGCATAACAGGCCACCAAGGAAAGTTTCTTCAGCCTGTGTAATGGAAGAAATTTCAGTATTCTGATAAGAGGATTGGTTTTGAATGGTACAGCTAGCTCTAACAGGAAGTCCCTTACCCCACTCCAGAAAAATTGCCAATGTGCTCATGGGAAATGATGCATTCTGAAAGCTGGGTTTTGGGTCAATTATTGTTTCACATAAATAAGAGCACAGTTATACCGTATTTTTCGCCCTATAGGACGCACTTTCCCCCCTCCAAAAATGAAGGGGAAATCTGGGTGCGTCCTATGGGGCGAATGCAGGCTTTCGCTGAAGCTTGGAGGGCGAGAGGGGTCGGTGCGCACAGACCCCTCTCGCTTTCCAGGCTTCAGGAAGACATACGCAGCCTAGGCAGCCCTGCAGGAGGTCCCGTAGGGCAGTCTAGGCTGCGGATAGCAGCCTGCTTCCCGGAGTGTCAGGCGCCCTGAAAGCAGAGCGCCCGGCGCTTCGGGAACACCTCCGCAGCGTGGGGAGCCCTGCAGGAGTTCCCCGCAGGGCTCCCCACGCTGCAGATAGCAGCTTGCCACCCGGTGGGCGGGGCGCCCTGAAGCAGAGCGCCCCTCGTGCCGGGCAGACATCGGCCAGCCCCATAAGCTCGAGGGACAGCAGGGAGGCGCAGCGCCGCCATCCCGCTGTTCCTCGACCTGGTTCGGTTTCCCCGACCTGCTTTTGGGGGGGAAATCAAGGAAAAAAATTTCCCCTTTATTTCCCCCCCAAAAAACTATTTGCGTCCTATGGGACGGAGCGTCCTATGGGATGAAAAATACGGTACCTACTTTGTTCTTCTTCTTCTTATTTAACAAGATGTCAGGGACTGGCTGGATGAGGAGGAGTGGTGGAAACTGCCTGACCAAGAGCCCCCCAGGGAAAGCGCAGAGGGAGAGGATTTGGACCTTGGCTCCTGATGGTGGGAAACCGGCTAGAGGAAGGGGAAAGCTGGGAAGTGCTGGAGGCTGGGAGCCTGAGGGATAGTGAAGAGACAGAAACAGGCAGGTGCCCCCAAAAGGGTGGGGCTAGGAGTCAGACTTGGCCATTCTCCCGCAGAGCCGCTCTGACAGCTTCTCTGCTGACAGCTTGCAGGCCCCACTACTTCCAGAATGAGGTGTTTATTGCATGTTGCTGAGCAGAAAGCCAGGCAGACACAGAGAGGATCCCTTGGAGCTTGCCATAGACAGAGGGAGCGGCCTGACACAGAGGGATAGGGAATGAAGGGGGAGCTACAAGCCAGTCTGGACAACTGCTTCCTGAAGACAGGAGCGACCTTTAGAAGTCTCTGTGTATTCTTTGTCCCGCTTTCCTTAATAAAGAAGCTAGCTGTAAGTTAGCCAAGTGTTTTGCTCTCTTTCTCTGACCTGTGAACAACCTGCTCTCCTTGTCGGCTCCCTGACATCATTTTTCTAAGCACTGTATGAGGCCAAAGACTCATCTAGTCCATAATCCTGTTCACACAGTTGTGGGAATGTTCAGGGATGCAGGAGAGGATATATTGTCTGATAATAGCTTTTCCAACTTGTGTTAACAAGTTCACAATTTAGCAGAGTAACATTCCCCTTTTTAAACTTGCAGCAGATGCGTTTGCTCAGGCTTGCTAAAGCCTCTATAATAACTGTTCTGGTATTTTCCCCTTATTCCCTCATAAAAGATAAGACACGACACAGTCTTCTATAAAAGTATAAAAAGGTTTACTCACACATCATTATGTTCACAATAGGATCCCAGAAGGCAGACTTAGCTTCATATACCTGGAAACTGGGACGCGGGTGGCGCTGTGGGTTAAAGCCTCAGCACCTAGGACTTGCCGATCGAAAGGTTGGCGGTTCGAATCCCCGCGGCGGGGTGCGCTCCCGTTGCTCGGTCCCAGTGCCTGCCAACCTAGCAGTTCGAAAGAACCCCCGGGTGCAAGTAGATAAATAGGGACCGCTTACTAGCGGGAAGGTAAACGGCTTTCCGTGTGCTGCGCTGGCTCGCCAGATGCAGCTTGTCACGCTGGCCACGTGACCCGGAAGTGTCTGCGGACAGCGCTGGCCCCCGGCTTATAGAGTGAGTTGGGCGCACAACCCTAGAGTCTGTCAAGACTGGCCCGTATGGGCAGGGGTACCTTTACCTTTACCTTTTACCTGGAAACTATCTCATAAGAAGACAGTCCCTTTGTCCTCTCTTGGCTGGAATCCAAGAGGGCATCTTTGGCTAAGCAGATGTTGCTTCTTCGATGCATGTAGCCAAAGAAGGGAGAGGTGGCTGCCCTGCCCTGTGCTTTTGTCGTTACCTGCACAGTTGAGGCCATGCCCATCCCTAGTCACATGCAGAGGAAGTCTGTCCCAGCCTAGAAGGAAACAGGAAGTTTACCTGCTGGCTTGACAAACATTCCTCCCCGTGTGTAAACATGTTCACTCTAGGAATGTTGTACTTGACTGCTCTTGTGTTTCACATCCCACAACAGTGGCCAACCAGATGCTTATAAGAACCCCACAAGCATGACCTGAGCATCACAGCAACCTCTCTGCCTGCAATTCTTGGCAACTGGTATTAAGAGGCATATTGCCTCCAGCCGAAGAGGCAGACCCTTCCCGCAAGCTCACGATCTAATAGACATGATACAAAAGGAAAATAAGCATGTGGCGGAAAGAGGGAAACAAGCACTGGAGCAGATGTTTCTTCTCTGGCTGATGGATGGGTTGGTTCTCCCTTGTCATGAAGGCCTTCCTAGGAGGCAGTTAGTGATTCACAAAATTTTAAAAGAGGACTGAGATTGTTCTTAGCAGAGGGTCCAGGCACAAGCCTAAATACCTTTAATCGGACTCCAGCTTCTGTTGAGGAATTTGCTGAGGTAGTTTGGGTCATACACTTCCATCCTCTCTCCCTCCTATCTAGAAAAAGAACAGTAACACTTACTTCCCAGGGTCGTGTGATTGCTATTTAAATTGCATTCAAATTGCAGGGGATTAGACTAGGTGACTCCTGGGGTCCCTCCCAATTCTATGATTCTTTGAAAGAATGAACCATCAGACCTTCTGTTTATAGAGGCTCATTGTCAGGCAAACTATGCTGAAAGAGTTAATATGAAAAGGAAATCAGGCAATTTGGAGGTAATGATTTGAGGACTATTGCCCTAAAGACTGTATAGCCGGAACTGTAACTTTCTAGATGTTGTAGGACTTCAGCTCCCATCAGCTCCAGCAAGAATGGCCAATGGTCAGAGATTATGATAGTCCGACAACATCTAGAAAGTCACAAGTTTCCCCACCCCTTTGGTGATTAAGGAAGTCAAAGGAATAAGATGATGAAACTGGTTCAAGCAATTGAGGTCACCATCTACCCCTGCATTGTAGGAGGTCTGTTCTCTTTAAATAATGGTTTGGCATGCTCCCTTGGTGTAAAGAGGACCAGCTCCTATTGACTTTTGCAGTGCTGAAATTTATATAAGCTGAAAACCTGGTACAATAACTGCAAGGCGGTGATCCTTCTGTGGAGAACAAGGGTGTCAGCCTACATAAGCCCAGGAATCAGTCACAAGGAAAGGAGCTATTGATTACTGATTGCATTACAGAAGGCTCTTGTTAGGCCTCCTTTGTACTGGCGTGTACGATTTTGGTCCCTGGATTTACGAAAGGACATATTAGCATTGGAACAGGTCCAAGAACAAGAAAGCCAGTCTAATTTTAGGCAATTCATCCCCAGCCACCGAGAATCTAATACCTTTCCTTTTGAAAAATGGAAACGATAGAGACTTAAGGCTGCAAACCTATCACCTGCAACCCTTTCCCTGGGAGTAAAATCCCATTGAATGTAATTGGCCTTTCCTTTGAGTAGGCATGTATTGAATTGCCCTGTCAATTAGGTAACCCAAGGAGCGACTTGCAATGAATCATGCTGCTCAAATTAAAAAGGAATACATGAAAGGGAAAATGAGAGCTTGCTAATTGTTACTTCTTTTTTTTATTATCCCAGCTGCAATATTACATATATTCTTTTTATGCGAGGAAGCCATCATATTTGTGCCGAGACATAATTACTTAACGGTTGGCATGCAAATGTGGTCTGAGACCACATCTCCCCCACTCCTGACAGCCCTGACAACCTTCTTAACTGGAAATGCCTGGCACTGCTTATGGGCTATCAAAAGCTACTAGCCATGATGGCTGGATTTCTGCTGTTAGAGACAGCACACCTCTGAATGCCAGTTGCCGTAGGTGCCATCTCCTCAAGGCTGAGATGTATTCAGCCCCCTCAAGATTGTTTAGCAGAGGGCTCAGTCCCCTGCAATATTGAGTGGGGGGAGGAGGTTGGGCATAGCTGTCAACTTACAGATTTGAAAATAAGGGACCAGCAGCCTTGAAAATAAGGGATCAGCAGCCAAAATCAGGGATTTTAGTCAAACAACTGAAATACAAAGTTAAAAGGGACCAGATAATTTGGGAGAGCAGCGCTGGTTTTTAGCCCTTTGTTTCCAGAGGTTGCTGCTCAAGACACCAGCTGATGAAACACTGCAATTAAATAACTACAAGCAGCAACCACTTTTCGCGCGCAAAACGAAGTCCAAGCTACGAAGATGCTGCTGCAGTTCTGTATCTTTTCTCCCGTGCTCCATCTGCAGCTCTCAGTTCCATCAGGCAGGGCAGGAGGAAGGGGGGGGGGGAATAGCGCCCGAAGTAAACCCGCAGATCGGACCATCTATGCTAGTCTACCACTACAAATCCATGGGAGAAGCACTTCTGGTCCTTCCTCTGTTTCCCCCCTCTATGGTTAGCCCTTGGAACACCTGCCCACACCTCCGCCTCCTCCTCTGTCTGAACTGCTTTCTCTATGGTTGCCCTCGCTCTCCTCTCAAGGCTCCTCAGCAATTCATAGACTGCGCCAGGCTGCCCATCTCATCTGGGTCCTTCAGCAGCGCAGCTGAACTACGGCCTAGTGTGACCGGCAGCGGCAGCGATGGGCAGAGGGGAGGCCCCAGGCAGAGACACTCAGTTCGGCGGCTGCGAGGAGGATGGCAGCGGAAGGGCCCGAGGCTCCCGCCAGTCCTGGTGGGGAGGGGCTCCTGGGGGCCGAAGCTGGTGAGAGGAGGCCAGAGGGGGGTGGGCCGGGCAGCCAAGAAACACAGTTGGAGCCTCCCTCCTCCCTGGCTGGCAGGGAGGGAGGGAGAGGAGCTGCTTCCCTTGAAACCCGGGAAATTTAAGGGACATCATCAATAAGGGACAGCAGCGGGACATGGCGCTGGGATAAGGGAGTTTCCCGCCAAATAAGGGACAGTTGACAGCTGTGAGGTTGAGCAATGAGTGGAGTGCGGCACTTGGCTAGGCCCAGTTTCTCCAGCGTTTTGGTATGGGGCACAGAGCAGAACTGTGCCTTCTTCCCAAGAATGTGAGCTGCCACTGTTTCCCCCCGCCACTGCCACCAACCATGGCTGCTGTGGCGGATGCAGCAGCAGCTTCCATCCTGCCTGTGCCAGCTGCAGCCATGCCGCAGCCCGGCTGGCAGGAGGCTCGCCTGGTCCGCTGCCAGGCTCTTTGCGCTGGGCTGGGCACTCAGCCTCCTCCCGGCATCACACACATGACATCACATGTGCAAAGCTATGCTGAGCCCCCCAAATGTTGTGCCTCTTCCAGTAGCTGAGAATCACAACTGGGGAAGGCCTGTTGTACTCTGGTCCTGCTGTTGGGCTTCCCATGGGCAACTGTGAGAACAGGATGCCAAATTAGATGGGTTTTTGATTGGACCTAGCAAGGCATTACATAGGTTTTTAATGGGCCTTGTGTGCATTCAAAAAGCATGTGGCTTGAATGGGGTGAAAGAAGGCTTAGGCTGTGCCTTGGCATTTTTTTCTCATGACACTGTTCCTAAAGGGCAGACAGGGGTCCTGATTCTCCACTTGCGTTCCAATCTGATAAGGCAGGGCTGGGAAACTGCCCCCTCTCCTGTTGTGGGCCACAGTCCCTCGGAGGCATTTTAAGGGTATGTTTCCACTAGGGGTAGGGTCATCTCAAAAGGAAACTCATGCCATGCAAAGAAGCACTTTTAACACACATTTTAAAAACATAGCTGCATTTCAAGGGAGAGACATTTTGTAATGCATGTCTTTTAATATGAAATTATTGTTTCAGGAAAAAAAATCACCACTCTCTAAAAATGTCTAGAATTTGGAAAGAGTTGTTGTTGTTTTTTTAATTACAAAATCTCGTTGGCATAAATCCCTGATAGGTGTTTAAATTAGCAATTTCTTTGACTTTTTACCTAGCTAATTCCTATGATTGCCATATATTACTTATGGAGTGGAAGAATCCTATTGAATATGTTGATGAGTCAGCTAGAATTGGATATGAACAAAAGTCTTTCAAAAGAGTTGATTTAATGATGATGATATGGCAAATACATTGTTACCCAGGGTATGCACAGGCATTGATCAACTATGCTTTGCAGTATTTTGAAGCATGGGAGAAATGCTGCAAAACCTGTTTATCTGTGGCAAGAGTGGGATAAGTGTTCACACCTTGAGACAATGGTGTTTCATCCACAGCACGGATTGAAGCTTCCTGATGCAGCCTTCTAGGACTGGATCTACAATGACCTGTTTAACGTTATTAGAATGATATTAGAGACAGTCGTACCTTGGAAGTCAAACGGAATCTGTTCCAGAAGTCTGTTCGACTTCAGAAACGTTTTAAAACCAAAGTGCAGCTTCTGATTGGCTGCAGGAACCTCCTGCAGCCAATTGGAAGCCGTGGAAGCCTCATCGGACATTCCGCTTCCAAAAGAACGTTTGAAAACCGGAACTCTCACTTCCGGGTTTTGATCATTTGGGAGCCGATTTGTTTGGGAGCCAAGGCATTAGATATCCAAGGTACGACTGTATATTGTTCTAAAACATCGCATCATTTAATTAACATACTTGTTAATTAAAGTGTTTTTTACCTTGGGTTTATTTTTGTCATAATGCTGTCTCCCTGCTGCTGGTTGTGGGTTGCTCTGCAGTGCCCTCTGGTGTCACATTTAATAACACATCATTTAATAACACATCAAGAACATTAAAAGTAGGACGTCATGTGTCCATATACATTATCAAAACCCTTCTTTAACGCTTCCTTAACATTAAAAGCCATGAGTGTAGATTCACCCCTAGTTGAAGCTAAGCAGGTTCAGTCTGTTAAATGTCTGAATGGGAGTCTCCGAAGGCACCTCATAAATGTTACCTTGGATTCAGTGATGGAGGAAAGGCAGGAGAATTAAACAGTACAAATAAATAAATGTTTAGCTCAACAATCTTCTCTCTCCTGTGTAAGAAAGTGATCGGCAAAGTCCACAATTAGAAAAGTAAGTGTTTTAATAAAGGACTGTGAAATGGGGGGAACAGGTAAGGAACAATAAGAAGAAACAGTTGCGTTACCTTGCATGGTTAATGAGACAAAGAAGGAAGATTAAGAAAAGTCACAGTGGTGAGATGGCAAGAAATATATGGATCATCAACCAGAGCGGATGAGATGTAATTATAAGAGAAATCTAAAAGAATTTTATGAGGGTATAAAAAATATGAATGGTTAAGACTGGTTACTAAGCAGCGCTACTGGGATTTGAGCATGAAAGCGATCGTCTTGGTTGGAACGAAAATAAGTTGTAGAGCGGCTGAAATAGTTTTAGTAAAGCATTAAAATGTCAGCATCCAGAATAATGGGGTGTGCTGGGTGTCAGAAACAGAGCTGAAACCAAACACACCAGAACCTACATCCTAGGAAATTGTGCAAAGTATAATGACTCAAAAGAACAATAAAGCACCTGGGATACATGGCTTTGCAGGAGAATTACTGAAGTATGGAGGCATTTCTTTGCATCAAAAATTAAAATCTAATTTGAAACATCTGGAGAAGGGACATAGTTGCAGAAGAGTGGAGTGTTAATTTGCTTTACCTGTAAGGATGGAGATAAATGGGGCCTAATCATAACTGATGGCGCAGTTTCAAAACAAACTTCCTTCTTGGAAAATTACTCAAGTTGAATAAACCTTTGGTGGGGATGGAGGCTATGTGCTGTCTGTACTGGTGTCATTCATACATATATGCTATTTACTTGACAAATATCATCAACACAATGGCATCTTGTTTCGTTTGTCCCATAGCAAACTAATTCCAAAGATGAGCAGACTTTGAAAACTAGTTTACAATGCAGGATGTGGATCTACATTTCGATTAAAAGAAAATGCCCAAACTCCCATTTGCAAATGTATACAATGCATACAAAACACAAGTGCAAAGAGAAGGTATGAACTGCAGTGAAATGTTGAAACTGAAGTGTATCCGTTTAGTGTAATTTCATGAATATCATGAGAAGGAGGGGGATCTATTATTCTGCTTTTCTCTGGAAATTAGAGCAGACCAAAAGCGAATATTGTAAATTTGTATGGCCTTGAGGCAACACTACATCTTCTTTATGCTACTTGATTTCCCCCTTGTCAAATGAGATGGCAATTTTATCAACATGAAGATGACTAGACTATAACAATCAGCAGGAGTTTTGTCATATGGTAAAAGCAGTTTTCCGTGGATTAAAACCACCTTCTCTCTGGCTTCATGAAAGTTGTCAATATGCTGCCTAAAAAGTGACTGACATATGCAACAATCATTTTTTAGAAATCTCTTGTTAAAAATTAGCGTTCTTGACCAATTAAAAGAATGTATTAAGGCAAGTTTAGCAGATTGAGAAAATGCTTCACTAAAGCTTCACCAAATTCATATAATGATGTAGGGAAAGAGTGGGCAACTAGATTTCTTCAGCAGATGATGAAGGACCACTTTTTCTGGGGTGGTGCCAAAAAGAGTTGTCATTTTTTTACTGAGGGAAGAAGGATTATCTGTATTTCCCCTATCCTGTTTACTTTTCTTGCCATCAGTTTCCCATCCAGCCCAATTCCTTGATTACTTGCTGTTCTAGTTCCAGTTTTGTTTTCCTAGAATATAATATTGGCCGACCGCAGGTCACATAGTGAGCATGATGATCTTACAAGGCCACGAAGAGAATCAGACAGTGAGAGCAAAGCTCCATGATTTCCCTTGCTCTGAAGGATCAAACACCTTTGCTGCATCCCTCTTTACAATATAATGTATGCAGTTAAGTATAAATTTAGAGTGAATTATTTGTACATTTATATGTAAGTCTTTCACTCAGTGTTCTTTGTGCCCAAGAACCCTCAGAAGATCCGAACTCTTTTCTCTGGTTGTATGGCACAAAGAAGGGATGGGAAGATTGCAGTGGTCTATGACAGCCATGTACAATACGTTGATCATGAGCCCCTGGTGGACCTCGGGGTTGTTTCTGGTCGATCGCAGGGCCTTTCTCTGAGCAGCGAGCATGAGGCACGAAGGAGCTGGGGAGAGGTCTGCGTGATGCTGCTGGAAGAGGGGAGGCGGGCTTAGCAAGGCTTTCTCCGATGGAAAAGGGGGTGGCTGGAGATGGAGGGAGGCGCGAGGATGAGGCTCCCTTTGACAGGAGAGAGAGAGAGAAGGAGGGAAGGAGAATCACGGAGAAAGGAAGGAAGCAACTTGGAAGGTAAAGCGTTAAGAGAGAGAGAGAGAGAGAGAGAGAGAAGCTGGCTCCTCAGATCTGTGCAAACTAATATAAAAATATAGTTTGACTTTTCTCACTTGTTTAGTTACTTGTCCATCTAGTAACTATTTGGCTCTGTCATAATGATATCCAAACATAAGTACTGTATCTGTGAAATAAAGATCTATCTATCTATCTATCTATCTATCTATCTATCTATCTATCTATCATCTACCTACTTACTTACATACAAATGACTTTAAGAAGGTGGTAGGTCACTGCCAGTTTTTGATACTTGTTGGTAGTTTGCAGCCAACTTTAGGTTGGACGTGCCTGGTCTATGACATCTGACGGCAACTTCCATCAGCCCCAGCCAACATGACCAAAGGCTAGAGATATTGAGAGATGCATTCCACCAGAAGCTGGACTATAGGTTTCCCATTCTGGATGCATAGTGTCCACAGATATTGGCATAAACAGATTTTTTTAAAAAATAGTTCATTTCCTGATCCAATTTTCAAAAGTATTTCTTTGAAGACAATTAAAAAGGAGCTAAACAGAACTAGGCCTGATTCAGCCAAGATTAAGTAGAACCAAATATCATATGAGACATGATGTTTCTGTTTCATATCCCTTTTTCTGTGCGCGCTCTCTCTCTCCCCCTTGGAGCATGCTGCATCACACTTTGTTTTGCATTACATCAAAAGGAGGAGAAAGCAAAGGGGCATGGAGTGGCAGAAATGTCATGTCGCTCACAATCACATTCCAATGTAAATTTAATGTGGAAAAAGTCAAGCACATTTTTAACTCTTCCACTGAAATCCTTCCTGCTGAGAAGCATTGATTATATCAGGCACAATGGCATCTTTCATTTTTTAAATTGAAAACCCCCTCTGCATTGTCCCTCCCGGTATCGTCTAATTGTTTTCTAAGATTATTTCTACCGTTTTGCTCCAGTGACCATATATTGATGATTACCTGCATGAAGTGCTCTCGATTAGCTTTCCAGATGCTGTTATTTAAACTCTGTACTTTTAAGCTTCTTCGAAGATTTTTAAATATATTGACATGTTGTATATTAAAATTTTACATCTCATTTGTTGTGTTTATGCTCAAATTGTCTTCCTTTGGGAATTTTTTTTTAACAGCTGCGTGTGATGTTGCAAATGCTGCTGTGAATTGTCTTTGTTTTTGTTGATTTGTGATTTCACTGATTTGGGTGGAGTTACTTCAAATTTTATTTCTCTGCCAGTATAAATCACAATTTCACTACTGTCGGAATAATTATTACTGTGTGGAGTAAAGGTGTGAAGCAAATGAGCCCATTCATTGTGTCAAATTCAGTAGCCCTATTGCTCTCAGATTCTGCTTTTGGGCTTCCCATAGGCACCAATTAGCCACTGTGAGACCAGAATGCTGGATTTGGTGTGCTCACAGTCTGATTCAGCAGGGATCTCCTTATGTTCTTGCATGACAGTGCTTGTTTGACCATCTGTAGGGCTGCTGACCAAAGTGAACTGGTGTCCTTCAGATCATGTTGGGTTAGAACTCCCACCATCCCTGCCTATTGGCCATGTTGAATGAAGGGAACCCAGTTGGGAAAGGATGGCCCAATGGCATAGACCACACTTTAGGGTTTCCCTAACCTCTAGCCTTTTCCTGAACATAGAGCTATGAGTTAGATTCAGATGGAGTTGTGCTTAAAATAGACGCATTGAAATCAGAACATAAGTTGATCTGAGACCTACTGATTTCAGTGGGTTTACTCTAAACCTAAGTTTTGATTTAACCCAGTGGATTCATTGAGAAGAAAACTGAGTGAGGAAACACCTGAGACACAACATCTAGCAGAGGCAATTTGAAAAGGCCCACTAAATCATGTTCTGTATGTGCATGCCAGTTAATCTGGAACATTTGTGACATCCAAAGAGCTGAAGCGCAAGTACACTGACTTAAGTGACTTGTGGATCACAACCAGACATGTCGTCCTAATCTGTTTTTCTTCTTATTGCCAGGGACAGAAATCTCAGGGTGAAAGAACCCAGTTGTGACAGCATACAACAAAAACAGATTTAATAACAATGAACGGGGGAGGAAAGCACAAAAGAATAAGAAACAATACAAAATCGTACCTGACGTACTGTGCTGTAACTCAATTCTCTGATCTACCACATATTCACTTAAAACTGTTCTTGCAGAGTAGGCCCCAGATGTGATTTATTTCTGTTCCCCCAATTCTAGCTAAGATGGAAACGCTGTCAGATCTGCCAGCAAAAATCAATTCATCTAATGTTTCGTGTTTTGGAAGTGAGCGAGCCTTTTAACAGCCCTGCAAAATGAATTTTAAAAATTACTTTTGCTCTGAGTTTTAGCCCAAAGCTTGAGTGCCTACTGTATATTGTTGCCTAGGTGCAGTGAAAACACATAGAAATGAGAGCCCAAATGAGGAAAACCCAAGGATGGATCAAAGGACGTCAAACTTCATGTATCTAACCACATTTGGGAGTTCTCCTGTGCTGCCAAATACAGCGGTTCTTTCCAAGGATATCAGGACAAAAGGAATGAGGAGGTGGAAGGGGAACCAAAACAGTTTTATTAACAAATAAACAGCAGGCATACAAAGCAGAACATAAAACATACCCGACAGGGGCTACCCAATCTCCCCTTCAGCTGCCTGGAGCCCCAGGCAGAAAGACCCCAACCGTCAGTCTCCCAGCATCAGGTTCTTTGATCTGGGCAGAAGCTCACCTGGGCCCCTCCCACCTATGGCTTTTATAGCCTGCCTTGATGTAATCAAGCGCACCTGGCATTACTCATGATTAATACAGAGCGGCTGAGAGTCTCCCACTACCTGCAGGCGGCATCTTGCCAGCACTCGCAACACAGAAGAACCCAAGAAACTCTCGTCAGGTGTGTGAAACACAAGAATCCAGCAGATCTCAAACTGGGGATGTTAAAGGGAAAGGGATATGCCACCTAACTCCTCAGCTGCTCAGCGGATTTGTTTCAACACCCTCTTCCCCCTTTCTAAAAAAAAAGAGCATGGCTCTAGGGACCACACATTCGCTCCATAAGACGCCCAGACATTTCCCCTTACTTTTTAGGAGGGAAAAAGCTGTCTTATGGAGCGAAAAATATTGTACCTTGCCCTGCTTGCTATGAAAATTGTATTTGTGATATTTTTAGATTATATTTATTTGGAATATTATATATGGACTTGAGAATTGAAAACTTATCATTTCTTTTTTGCTTGCTTATGACTCTTTGTAACTGTAAAATAGGGATGCGGGTGGCACTGTGGGTTAAATCACAGAGCCTAGGACTTGCCGATCAGAAGGTTGGTGGTTTGAATCCCCACGACAGGGCGAGTTCCCATTGCTCAGACCCTGCTCCTGCCAACCTAGCAGTTCGAAAGCACGTCAAAGTGCAAGTAGATAAATAGGCGGGAAGGTAAACGGTGTTTCCGTGCGCTGCTCTGGTTCACCAGAAGCGACTTAGTCATGCTGGCCACATGACCTGGAAGGCAGTAAAGCGAGAGGAGCACCGCAACCCCAGAGTCGTCCGTGATTGGACCTAATGGTCAGGGGTCCCTTCTTTGTAAGAGAACAAGTCACATTGATTAAGCTTTGGTTCACGGAACAGAATATTGCATTTCTCCCATCTCATTCTCATGCCTTTTTCTTCCCTTCCGTATCCCACCCTGACTTCATGGAAACCCAAGATTGTGATGACAGTGTTACATTTTTATGTATAGTGTGTGTGTGTGTGTGTGTGTGTGTGGAGTCACACTGCTTCTCTGAGTTAAGTTCCAAAGCCTTGGCTCTGTTTTGAGGCAATTTTCAGGTGAAATGGGCTTGGCTGAAGTCCTTGGAGAGAACTTTTGATGACCTGAGTATTTTTTTTATGCTATGATGGCGATTACAAGGGAAAACAATTTCATTTAAATGCTGCTAAGGTTATGTTACAGTGCAAGTTGCTAAAACATTGCAGTCTGGAGTTGAAAGCCAGGCAAGCAGAACCTTTTAAACAGCAAAAGTTGCTAAAAGGTTGCTTGCCTTTAAAAAGAAAATATCTCCATTTAAATAAAACTCCCAATATTTTTGCTATAGGAGATAAAGCTCAAATTGCAGTTTTAACTGTGGACTTATCTGACCTGTAGTGATCATATTGGCCCATTTCTCGCCTGGCCTCAAGCAAAGGGAATGTTTCTGTCCCACTGGAGAGTGATCTCCATGGATAAAATCCTACAATATGCTTATTTGGAAGTAGGTTATGTTACAACAAACGTTCTGCTTCTCTCTGCTACTTTCTCTTTAAAGTAGCTCCCTCCTTCCTTATTTCTTTTAATGCAGCTTCTGTGCTTGTTAACTTACATGACCGTGGACTCCCTGGCTTGTTTGCTTTTTGAGAGGGGCATTACTATCTGTTCCTTTTTTATTTTGTGTCCACAGTAGTTGCTCATTTTGTTTTCTTTTGCTTATGAGTGCAAATTATCAGGAGTGAGGAGGCAGCAACTAACTCAAAGGACAGTAGCCCTGAAAAGCCTCAACAGCACTTGCCTAGTACACACTGGAAAGCCTAGTGCTGTGATTGTGTTATAAGACAAACATAACCAAACATTAGAGCTGAAAAAAAGGGAGAAAACAACTATTTGGTAACAACTTTGTCTGGATTGATTATAACAGGCATGAACACATTATCCCCATTCCACAGAAATCTTGTGTGAAAGCAATACAGGGCATTCTTTGTAGAGGGAAAGGCAGTTCTGTGAGAATTTGTCAGGGAACTGCCATCGGAGCCTAGAGTGGAGGTAAGGCTCCCCAACGATGCAGGAGAAGGGACCAGCAGGGGGAGAGAGAACACTTCCTTTGAGGAAGGTAATAGGAGTGACACCAGGAAGCAAGGGGGAACTGCGGAGAGAGGGCTCCAAGACTCTTCCACAGAGACCAGCGGGGAGAGCCCAGGACCTCCGTTGGGCACGCCCACTCTGCGCAGGAGACTTCCACGCAGGGAGGCTAGGAGGAGACTTGGCGTCAAAGAGCTTCTATGTTGGAAGAAGTTCAGGAAACGCCCACTGACGGATTCTGCCAGTGACTGACACAGCCATGGAGAAAGGGCTGTCCAGCCAGGGAAAGGTTTAGCCAGGCTACGTTGCCTAGAACAGTAGCACCCTTTACGCACAAGCAACCCCAACTCCCTTTACAGAATTGCTAAAGGGTCATGCATGCTCCCTAATCTGTGATGAAACTTCAGCTATCTGCCAGTTATCTGGTCACAGCCGTGGCCTCCATGTGTTTCTTTTGCACTTTGAAGTAGATCTCACGCCCAACATACGCGGAGTCTCTTATGTGTAAGTAACAAAGAGATCTTTATTCAGGCAAGTAATGGTTCCATCTTGGCAGTGGAAAAAGAGTTCAGGAGTCATGATTCAGAAGCAGACAAGACATTCAGGACTGGATAGAGATGTCCCAGTAGCTTCCATACCCCTGCATAACAAGCTTTCAAAGATGAGGCTCATTCTTGAGACCCGTTTGCAAGAATGTCAGGATTGCAAATGAGCACTCGTTGGGGGTGGGGTGGGGCTCTCAAACATGGAGGTGCAATTGCCATACCCTCCCATTCAGATTCCTGAATTGCTTCCCCCCTCAGCTGCCCACAGGCCTCCCCAGCCTTTACTGAGACTCTGCTCTGCCAGGGGTGGTTGAAGTCGAGGTACACTAGGGAGAGCCCTCCTTGTTCGACTCTGTTTCCCATCAGTCAGGCTCCCTTGGTTTCTTCTATCAACCCCATCCCAGTCCTAACAGAGCTGTGGGGCTCATCGCATTATTTTGGATACTATCATTCTAAATTACAGCTGGAAGAATTACCTTGCATAAAAGAACACACACATTCTTCTTTTTTTAAAAAAACGCTTTATTGGTTTAAAAGCTGTATAACAGAAATAATCCACAGATGTTAAAGACAAAATAAAAATAAATAAACGTTCATTCCTTAATTGATACTTGTTTTGTACATCATTTTGTGATTGAATTTAGGATGACCTCTGATCTTCCCATTATGTTCCCGAATTGGATTCCTTAACTTTATTTTCTCCACATTGTTCTAATTACTTTAAATTTATAAAGTTGTCCTATTAAACGCAGAAACTCAATCAAAACCTGCCAACGGATTAATATTTTGACAGCATTCTTTTACATAAACTCTGTAAATGTCCCACACTCTGGTAAATTTTTCATCTGTAACATCTCATAGCCTTGCTGATAGTCTTGCTAGTTCAGCATACTCTTAGTTTATTTTGCCAGTCTGATTTGGATGGGATAACTTCTCCCTTCCAACCTTTTACGATTAGAATTCTGACATCTACTGTAGCATACATAAAGACTCTCCTGAACTTTTTTGAGATTACGTTACCCATAATTCCTAGCAGGAAGGCTTCAGGCTTTTTAGGGAAAGAGCATTTAAACATTTTATTGAGTTCATTATAAATCATTTCCCAAAACTGTCTGATCTTTTTACAGTTCCACCACATGTGGATCCATGTGCCTTCTGCCTCCCTGCATTTCCAACAAATACTTGACCTAGATCCAAACATTTTAGCCAATTTAATAGGTGTTAGGTGCCAGCTGTAAAGTATTTTCATACAGTTTTCTTTTAGGTTCTAACACGACGTAAATTTAATATCTTCCCTCCAGAGTCCCTCCCAAGATTCGATGTGAATGTTATAGCCAAAATCCTTAGCCCACTGCACTATTACGGATTTGACTTCTTCATCCTTGACCTCCCAGTCCAGGAGTAACCTATACATTTTAGAGAATGGTTTATAGTTATTTTGAATCAGATCTTTATTGAGTCTTGAAGGTTCTGTGGAAAAGCCTTTTTTTTTTGTCTTTTTGGAAAGTCTCATTCAATTGTAAATATTGCATCCAGTCAGTCAAATGGTACCTAATTTCTTCAATTTTTAATTTTTTTTAACTTGTCATCTTTTTCTTCCAGCAAATATTTGTAAGTTGGCCATTACTCTTCATATTCTTCTTTTTAACTGAGAATGCTTCCGTCAGGGACAGCCACCATGGCGTTTGGGGCTCTGATAAAGTCTTATGTTTGGACCGCACTTTATATAACAATCTTCTGATCACGTGGTTTAGGAAACCTTTGTGCACCTTAGCCTTCTCATAACCTAGATAGGCATGTCAACCGTATCTATTGTCGAACCCTTCCAAGTCTAGCAGGTCGGTGTTATTTAATGTCATCCATTCTCGTATCCAGGAAAGGCAAGCTGCTTCATAGTATAATTTCCAGCCGGGTAATGCAAATCCTCCTCTTTCTTTTATATCGATCAACAATTTGTGTTTGATTCTGGTTTCCCCCCCTATTCCAAATATATCTTGATATATCCTTCTGACAGTCCTTGAAGCAGCTCGCCATTCCTATCACCAGAATGGATTGAAATAGGAAAATCATTTTTGGAAGTATGCTCATTCACAGCTCTGCATAGAGTGGTGTGTGCTGCCTGTGACTCTTTGTTGCTGGTTCCCTGTTGATATCACATAACACCTCCTGACCTGACCACATGATGCTATGTCAGGCAATGCAATCTGAACAGTTTGCTCATTTGTCTTATTTGGTTGCTTAGCTGTTCTGTTTGATTGGCACGTCCTTTTCTTGAATCGATACACAGGAGGGACTTACCTTATTAAACTCCTCCATACATCACAGTTAACCAGTTTGTTCAGCTGCGCTTCAATTAATTTCCTAGTTTGCTGTTTACTCTCCTGACCTGTCATAATTCTATCCCTTCCACTTATGGACTATTGTTTCTCTTTCATGTTTCTTCTGAATCTTGACTCCCTGATGTGCTGTGCTTTATTAGCAATCCGACCACTGGCAAACCATTTCCTGCACCTCCAGCAAATGCTATATTACATTTTCTTCATGACTGACTTCTATGTAGCGTTGCCTTTCTGAGTTCCTCTCATCATGCATAGGCTGCTTGAAATCAAATCTGATGCATAATAGAACAATATATTTGTAGAGTAAGACTGCAATCTTCAACCCACTTACTTGGGAGTAAGCCCCACTGAATTCAAGAGGACCTACTTCTGAGTGGAAATGGGTACGGCTGTGCTGTCAGTTGACATTGTATATAGGGAAAGTAGAGTCCTAATGAATGGGGAGAGACAATAGTGGTTTTTGTCAGTGTTTTGAGGGCAGTGTCAAGCAATTATCACTTCAGTTAGGTGAATTTTGTATTCTTACAAAAACTTTAAAAATGATGTGAGGCAGAATGGGATATAGTACTAATAAGCAAGCAAGCAAGCAAGCAAACAAGCAAGCAAGCAAGCAAGCAAACATACAAACAAACAAACAAACAAACAAACAAACAAACAAACAAACAAACAAACAAACCCAGAGCCCTACAGAGGGACACTTCTGCTGAATTCTACAACTATACCTCCCCCTGCATAGCAAACTGGAGGTTAGGATCAGTGCTGGATTTACGTATAAGCTAAACAAGCTATAGCTTAGGGCCCCACTCTCTTGGCCCCCCAAAAAAATTTAAAGGAAAAAAACCTCGATGTACATTTCCAAAATATAAGTTAAAAAACAAATAAAATCACTTTAGATACCTATTAGGTCCATAAATTACCATGTAGCATATATTCAACATAAAAAAACAGTGACAAATCTGGACATATAAAGGGCCCCATTACCTTCAGTAGCTTAGGGCCTCATCAAACCTAAATCTGGCCCTAGTTAGGATTGCTCCCTAAGTTATTATAGACCCTTGAACCACATTCACACAATACATTTGAAGTACTATGATACCACTTTAAACACTCATGTCTTTCTCCAAAGAATTCTGGGAGCTGTAGCTGTAGCTGTAGCTGAGAGTGGCTAGGAGACCCCTGTTCCCCTCACAGAGAGCTACCATTCCCAGAGTTCCTTGAAGAGGGGGATTCATTGTTATATCATTCTGTAAGCGGTAGCTCTATGAGGAGAATAGGGGTCTCCTAATAAACTACAACTCCCAGAATTATTGGGGGAAAGCCATGACTGTGTAAAGTGACACAGTGTTTTAAACTTATGGTGTGAATGTAGCCTTTGTTCTAACATAGCAAAGAAAATATTTGTTTTATCTTGAAACTTACTGTGATGACACAATTTAAATAAGGCCTATTTATAGGATCCCAACAGGGCACAGCTAGATTTAAGGGGGTGAGGGCAGGTTGGAAGTGGGAGTTAATTATCTCCTGTTCCATTTCTCCAAATCTGCTTTCGGTTGTGACTGCTACTTCCCATGCCCCCATGTTAAACTACAGAGATTCATCTTATTTCCATTTCTTTTCTTTAAAGAGCTCAATTGCTGAACCTAATTGATAATCCAACATCTCAGGGGCAGGAGAAAAGCACTGCACAAGTGGAACTCAGTTATTGAGTTAAACTGCAGCCCTTCTGCTTGATTGTGGTCTAGAGGCCCTGTTATTTTGAGAGTATCGGAAATCATTTTCAACAGCCCACAGGATGGATGGGAAACAGCCGAGCCAATCAGTTGAGAGAAAGTGGATTTAGCAAATTCAATACAAAGTATTGCAGACAGTCTAAAAAGTTTCACTGTCTTAGGAGGTCAAGATTTTTCTTTTTTCTTTTTTGCTCATAAAAAGCAAGGAAGCCTTTTGGAAAATCAGGGCATCATTCCCCCCCCCCTCAGTGGGTCTTACTTCTCGTATCTATGCATAGACAAGGACTACATGGTTGCTATCTTTAGCACACTGATCAGGAAATACATCCCGGGTTAACCCTCTTCAGGAGTTATTTAGAAGGGGAAACAGAGGTGCAGCGTGGCTGCATGTTTAGTCCCATCCCTTGGATCCACATGACTACACAACCTTGGCAGTGGGGGCCCCCCTTGTGTATCTGTGGAAGCTCTCTGTGTGAGCAAGGACGCTGATACATAAAGCTCCCCTCTACAAAAATTCTCTGGAAGACTTGCAAAGGGGCTACAGGAGCAGTATTAGAAACTCAGATACAGAAGCTAGGGGCCAAATGGCTTCTTAAACCAGGGTTACAGTTACCAAAATGGTGTGCCCAGTTGTCATTTTTGTGCCAGGTGGCTCAAAAGTCATATTTTTCAATACGACCTTTTGGTTCCTGAAATTCACTTTGATTGTGCAGATAAAATTTAATGGATAGAATTCTACAGGATGCTAGTCAAGATCCAAGGATCCCCAGGCACGCACCTCACAATAGTGGAGACATCAGGCACCATCCTGGCATCTTCACTTGGTCACAAGTGGCCAATAAAAAGGTGAAAAATGCACCTGGCGCCTCACAAATATTAAACGCTAAACACACATCTTTAGGTGATAATGCCTGAAAAAGACACCAATGGAACTGCTGACTAAACAGGATTTAGGCTTCCACTGTAAACTGTGGTCCATTAGGACAAATGGGGCACTGCCCCACCAACTTGAATCTACCCTCAGCCCACCTGCCTGCCTCCTTACTTACAACCAGTCCAAGGCCTGTTAGCTTCCTCCTCCTTAGTCTCCCTGTTGCCTCTGTGGAATTCAGTTGGAAGTATGATGGAGACAAATCCAGAATTAGCTGTTGGCTTTGCCTACCATTGACTCTGTTTCCATCTAACGTTGGCTCTGGTTCAACCTACTGTCAGTCTTCCTGCCTTCTGTCCTACCAGCTTCCACTGAGTGTAAATGTCCCATTTTTTTGATACTATGGATTAAGAAAGGTTGCATCTTTGTGATAGCATGTGCATCCTTTCAAAGTCAGTGCTTTCGTCAGTATGCAAGGTAGTTGCATTTAGGCGTAGGTATTTATTTGCTGCCTCTGCCCTGGTATTGTTCCACCCTCCAAAATATAAACAGATTTCAAACTGCACACCAAGCATTTCTGAGCTTGGGTAAGTGCCTCAAAATGGCACTAGGAACAGATAGAAATTATATGTTTATGAGACATGCTATTTATTCTATTGTGGCACCAAATGGCTAAGTTCTTGTATTGTTTGCTAGATTCCTGCCATAATTTCAGCTCGTCTAACCTATGAGAAGTAGAACAATTTGGGAGTACAGTGGTGCCTCGCAAGACGAAATTAATTCGTTCCGCAAGTTTTTTCGTCTTGCGCTTTTTTTCGTCTTGCGAAGCACGGTTTCGGAAAAGTTTTGGAAAAGCTTCAAAAATCACCAAAGTCTTCAAAAACCTCAAAAAGGCTACCACACCGCGTGCTATGAGTTGCTCCTTGAAGTCAATTCGCAACTGTATTAACGGTGTTAAGAAAAAGGAAACAAACTTGCAAGACGTTTCCGTCTTGCAAAGCAAGCCCATAGGGAAAAATCGTCTTGCAAAGCAACTCAAAAAACCAAAAACCCTTTTGTCTTGCGAGTTTTTTGTCTTGCGAGGCATTCGTCTTGCGAGGTACCACTGTATTTTTGTTGTTGCTGATGGACATAAATATAAGGTTTTCTTTGGAAACCTCTTAGACCAGACCATCACTGTTCCACAGGTGTGATTCAATGGCATGCTAGCAAATTCAGGTTGCACAATTAACATGGATTTAGTGTTCTTGCCCAATGAACTTCTAAACTTTTTGTGGGGGAAAGGAAAGTGATGGGGAAGTTCACTGGAAAATGTCGGATAGCAATTCCTTAACCTGATGCTGTTTAACCGCTCTGCGAGCAAAGTGGAATAAATGCACAATGTCAGGGAACTGCTATTGGCTCAGGGGGGAGACGGGAAAAGCCGGATGGATTACAGAGAGCCCCCAAAGATCGTGGGGAGCAGCTCCTCCTCAGCGGAGGAGAGTAACCACGCCTCCAGTGGAGAGGAGCTTCAGGGCTCGGAGGAGGTGAAGCGGTACCAGGACACCTTGCCTGGGCAAAGCAGGGAGGAGAGAGGTCCTCCGTTACCCACACCCTCCTTGCGCAGTAAGCTTCTGCACCGAGAGGGGAGGCGCAGACTGGGCGTCAAGAAACTACTCTGCTGGGGAAGGTTTAAGGACCTCCCACTCACGGATTCTGTCAGCGAATGAGCAAGCCATGAGAGAGTGGCGCTCTGGACAGATAAAATTTATTTTGGCATCAAAAGCTAGGCTTCACAGCCTAGCAGGGAGGCATTTGCCTGCTTGCTCTCGAGCAACCCCTTGGAACCCTAACACACAACAAACAGCTGGCATTGTGTAGCCTCGCTGAAAACTTTGTGCAACAGGATGGGTGTTCTATGAACAGGTCATTGTGAAGCAACCTTAGTTTAAGTTGTATTTGACAGAGATTATCATTATCATACCATTATGAAAATTCACCAGCATTTTAGCATGAAATTCTCCCAATATATGCATTTTTGGTATGCAGATTTCACCAATGTACTGATTTTTTTGCAAGCAATTTCATCTAATTTCACGTTTTTGCATGTTCTTTTCACTAACAGATCTGTTTAATACACACTTTCTCCTGATATATGCATGTTTTATAAACACAGTTTGACTGGAGATCGATCCCCATGAGAAACCCAAGGCACAATGGAGCTCAGCCAGATCTTGCTTCTCAAGCAAGGTTCATCAGTGTCTAGCGGTTTTTAGCCCTAAATAACAGTTGTGGGGAAAGGTCTGATTAGGATCAGGATTTTGGCACATAGGGAGGGGAGGTGTAATCCTCCATCTACAAACATGGTCTTGTGATGCTCCTTTCAACTCCAGGAGGTAAACTTCCAGGAAGGGGTGTGTTATGTACTGAGCTGAATCCTAGAACAATAGGATCCAGAATGCAGCAGTCTGATTGATTGGTTTGCAGGAGCCACCCAATCCAGCTCCAGGTGGAAGTGAATCCGCAACCTAATTGGCCTACAGGAGCAGCCAGGAATTAGCCAATCACACATTGTGTAAATAATGTATATCTAGCTAGACGTTTTGGGGAAAGTTTCATTCATTGCTACTACGAGCTGAATAAAGAGCATGGAATTCACACTCGACTCCGAGTATATTTCAGGGTGCAAAATGCACTGGGCAAGATTTTAGAGGTGGGGAAAGGGTCAGCCACTTCCTTTTCCTGGTGCCATGGTCCTGATCTTCCTGCTTCAACGCTACTGGTTTTTAGAAGGGGGAAAAACATACACACTAGACGACTTAATGCATTTGTTTCACATTGCATCTAGTCTGGCCCAAAGAGTTCTTTTTAATGAACACAAACAGGAGCCTGTTACAGAGGAGACTTTAATTTCAACCTTCTTTGAAGAGAAAGTGCATCCAAAGCAATGCATGTCATTTTCTGTTGCTGTATAATTAGAAGCCAGCAGTGATCAACCACCAGCATTATTGTCGCTATCGTCTTTAGTCTCAGGAATCGAGTGGAGTAGAAACTAATACCATTTAATTCTTGTCACTCCAGCAAATTAGCAAAAACATGACAACTCTTGTAATGCTATCTAGAGCTAATAAATGCCGAGCTCAAACTGTAAATGGCATGAGAATATCAATGTTTCTATTTTCAGTATCGAGCCTAATTCCCTATCTGGGCTTGGGAGATTAAAAATAATAATAAACAACAGAAATAAGCCAAGAGATTGCTGCACAGGCAATATCTTCATTCTCTCTGTCTCAAAATGCGAGGGTTGTTAAAAAAACCTTCAGGCATTAACACCACCCATCTTTCATGGGCCTGGTCCTATCCAGCTGTGGCATCTTGCTTACTCTGGGATATTGAATGGACTCTCTTCCTTGCTTCCCAGTGCCCCCAGTTGCTCATAAACAGCAAGGTGAGATGGTACTTTGCCATTTGTCTGCTTAAGGGAGAATAGCTTCTGCTAGAACCCAGTTGGGGGACCTCCAGCTCATGGGCCAAATTTGGCCCACCATGCCTCCACTTTTGGCCTGCAAGGCCATTTCCCCCAAACCATGCCAATGCCTGATGTTGCATGTGATAGCATGTGTGGGCTCGGTACAGATGTGGCTGTATTGGTTACTCACACAGCTGATTGCTGAAGAAATCAGGATTAAACTCCTTGTGCATCAGCTGGTGTGCAAGGAATTCAATCCTGCTTAGTCACTAACTGCCCCCCCACCCAACTGTGACAGGTTGGGACCACTCAAACCTGTAGCTGCTATGCTTATTTTATTTCCTTATTCAAGATTCTTATATCCCTCCCTCCTTCCCTTCAGTCTGGTGCTCAAGGCTGCTAAGAACCACTAGATAAGCTATTATGCAGAATAACACATTATTTAAAGTAATAACAGCAACAACAAATCGTATTAATACAATCCTATTACACAAATGCCTAGCGAGCATAAAAATATATACAGCTTCCTCATGAAAGCATTCCTTCTCTACTTCCCTCAATCTAACTCTCCAAGGGTTTGACTTAATTCCCAAAGGCACACGCTTCCATTGTCTCCTGAGACGGACAGAGACCAATAGATATAAATTAAACTACTCCATAGTGTTAGAGAAATGAATGAATGACTAAACAAATAAAACATCACAACACCCCCCCAAACAACTAATAGTAGAACAGTAAGAATACAACAACTACAACACAATGATTGACTAATAATAAAAACAGTGTTGTATCCTCAGCAGCAGTAGCAATATGAAAATATGCACACATAAAGTGACATATGCAGGATGCAGCAGCAGCAGCACTCATAGATCTGTCTTTGCCCGGGGCACTGGCCTTGGCAAAAGCTAAATGGGTGCCTCTTCCTTGGCACCAACACCAAACCCTGCTTCCTTTCTTGAAGCTTCTTTTCCCTTGGGCTAATGTGGAAGTGGATGGAGTGATGTGTGATGTGGAGGATTTCAGGGGGATGTGATCATCCCAGGGTAGGAGTTTCTTTGTGGCAACAGGTTAGCCTTCCTTATCCCTCTTCAGGCACTTGCCTCACCATGTGACTGATATTGGGGGAGAAATAATTAGAAATGAATTAGAAATGAATGTGTTCACTCTGACCCCATTCCACCTCCACCAGTATAATTCTCAGTGGGTCACTTGATATGATTATCCCGTAACACTGCTCCTACCACCCTCCCACTGCTTTTCCTGTCTACAGGAGCTGAGCAGGTCCCCTGCTGCAGTCGACCACCCTCCAATTCATTGGAGGGCATACCTGTGAGCTCCTCCAGAATGAACGGGACATTCTGTTTTTTCTCACGAGAGGACAGTGGCCAAAATGGCTGCCATGATCTCATGTGAATTTGGGCTGCACCCAAAAACACGTTTTGGGGTGCTGTATGTTTGGTGCCTGAAAAATCACCTTTTTTTTGGGGGGGGAGACTGCAATCTCTCGTGGCTCATGACTTGTGTAAGAATGAGGACTCAGAAGATTGAATCCCAGATTTGGGCTGCGTTGTGTTAGATTAGAAGATATGGGAGGAGGGTGCTGATAGTGTCAGAGGAGGTTGGGCCAGCATGTTTGCAAAATCCCAGCCTATTTCACATTTCCACACTCATCACCTAGCCCAGAGGACCTTCAGAGGACCAAGGCCCTAACTGACATTAACAGAATGGTGTCCCTACTTCCTGCACTAGGAAGTTCAGGGTTCCTTTCATCATAGGGTTTGCTTGCATGCTTGTACAACACATCTACATATCTATCCTCTGTAACCCGGTACTCTGTATATGCCCTATCCCCACCAATCCAGGGAGTTCACTCCAGATATCAAGTAAAGTTCCAGGTTTCCTCGTACTCCCTTTTTTAAAAACCCTACCAGCCATCCTTCGGTTCCTGTTACTCTTTGAGGTTGCCTTTTCACTGTACAGATAAACATGTAGCTTATGCCTTTTCTGAGTTGGGCTGGTCCTGCCCATCCATTCTCCCCCCCCCCTTTTTTGCACTATGCAAGAAGAAGAGAGTCTAATCACCAGCTTGTAGCTGATGCCTGATGCTGACCCTGACTACCCTGTGTTTACATCTAGTCGGCTCAGTGACTGCCATTGTTCTTTGTCGTAGCTCTTTCCCCCTTCTGCCATGTTGATGCCATTGATAATCTGCACAAAATCCATTTGGGTGGCCAGCACATAAAGCCTGATAGAATTAAAATTAGACCCCAAATAGCTGGGTTTATATATATATATATAAACAAGGTTAAGGTGATCCATAAGGAGATTTTATTGAAAAGGAAATCACTGCATTTAGACGAGTGTTGTTTCTGCTCTGTGACTGCTATAGATTTTCTTTTCCTGCTTGAAATCTGCCCCCCTGCCAATATTATTTTCATCTTTTTGTAGTCTCACTAATATTAGAAAGAAAAGGAAGAAAAGTGATACACATTCAAGAATAACCACAATCAAACTTTACAGCACTAGAGGTGCGTATCGTGCTATGTTGAACTTGATGGGGGTTAAAACTGAAGGGCTGTGATACAGACACTTCGTTTTTCTGATGCCAGCTGGGAAGGAGGAAAGGATGCAAACACAAATCTCTCCTTTTGTCCATGTATTGTAGGGAAAGATCATCTGCAGCCTGTGGAGTACCCTTGAAATGGCCACGGACATCAAACTTATTAGGCATTCTGCTCAACGCTGCCAGTTTAAGTACGCACACCGTCTCTGAAAAACTGTTCTTTGGAGCCTAGCAATTTTCTTCCCACCGTGAGAGGGGATGTTATACAGGGTTGTTTATTATAAACTTTAATATAACCGAAGCTCAAGGTACAGGCATCTTGTATTGAAGATGGTCTTATGATGAGAGTGCACAGTACGGCCTATTATTGGAAGATCTGAATATAGTTTCCTGTATTCGGGACCAAATAAAGCAGAGGCTGCAGGCATGCTAGTGTTCCAATTATCCCCCTCCCCAAGAAATAGCTCTGCTTGTCCACACTTAGATGAGAGCATCCAAAATGTGGGGATCTGCCCACCCTGCTGCCCGACAGGACTAGTTCTGTTCCTCTCCTTCAAAGGAAGCCTTAATGAATAATCAACAGAGATGCCCCCCGATGTGAAACATGTATGTGCTAGTGAATGTCAACACATGGGTGCAGCTTCACTGCAATTGCTTAAGAAGGGAATGGAACTGCAGTCTCCTGAAACTAATCCCATTGCCCCACACCCGGAATAGAGACTTGAAACAGGGTTATGTTTATGGAAATATCACAAGGAAGGTTTGAGCCATGGGTAGGCAAACTAAGGCCCGGGGGCTGGATCTGGCCCAATCGCCTTCTCAATCCAGCCCGTGGACGGTCTGGGAACCAGTGTGTTTTTACACAAGTAGAATGTGTGCTTTTATTTAAAATGCATCTCTGGGTTATTTGTGGGGCATAGGAATTCGTTCTTCTTCTTTTTTCCAAAATACAGTCCGGCCCCCCACAAGGTCTGAGGGACAGTGGACTGGCCCCCTGCTGGAAAAGTTTGCTGACCCCTGGTTGAGCCAAACCAAACCAAGTTCTGGGCAGGAATAACCTACACTGGCTGGCAGAAGATCTCCTGCCTGATGGTAACCACCAAACTACCCCAGAGCAACTCCTTCGCCCAAGCTGTCTTGGAGGGAAGCAAAGGGGCAATAGGTGTGTGGCCTAACAGATGCAACCACCCCCACTGCTGAGCATGCAGTAGGTGGGACCTGCCAGGCCCCAAGAGCACTACACTGAGCAGCCCCTATCCTCAAGCTGGTCAACACTAGAGAGTGGTTAGTGGAATGCCCTCATCCCAACTTGCCTTAGGGTGCTGGCCATTATCTAATCCTCTTACCTGCCCACCAACTGAAGCAAAAGAAGCCAAATTAAGCCCTGGTCCTCCACAAGCCAATCAAATTCAGAGCAGTGTGAAGTAGATTAAAAAAGGAGCAGCCCCCCCAAATCAGAGTGCTCCCCTAAAATCCAGCCCCAGTTTGGTAATTGACTAAGCCCACACTGCTTAAGGGTGAGAGTCCCCCACTGCCTTAGAAGAAAGTCACTCAAGACGTCCCTCCTCATTGGAGTTGAGCAAATCCACCTTTACCTAATGGCTGGGATTTATTTGACAGTTGCAACACATCTAATTGTGTAAGTGTGCTTAAGTGGCTAAGTGGCGACCTGAATACATTTCAGACAGTCATAGCAGACTCTACCTACATTTACCTACATTTGTGGTGAATAGATTTCTGGGGTGTCACAGCAACTCAGTGGCGTAGCGTGGGGGGTGCAGGGGGGGGCGGCCGCACCGGGTGCAACATCTGGGGTTAGGGCAAATCCACGGGTTAGGGGGCGCAAATCCACGGGTTAGGGGGCGCAAATTACTTGCCTTGCCCCAGGTGCTGACAACCCACGCTACGCCACTGCAGCAACTCAGCCATTTATAGCAGCTGTTTCTGGTTTAGCAAGGCTGGCCTGCCATGTTTCCTCCAGCAATCATGCATACGAACATGAGAAACACAGGAGAAGCCCACTGGGTCTGGCCAATGGCCCATCTAGTCCAGCATCCTGTTCTCACCGTGGCCAACCAGATGCCTGTGGGAAGCTGCCAAACAGGACCTGGGCGCAACAACACTCTCCTCTCCTGTGATTCCCAGCAGTTAGTATTCAGAGGTAGAACAGAGCCATCCATGTGCAATCCCAAGCCAATGCAACAAGTCATGGCATTTTGCTGACTGCATCACATTGATCTCGAGGCCCCAGCATGTGCGATAAGGACGATCACCCATTTTCTTTTATAATCATGGGAATTTTGTGCACGAGTGAGATCTGTTTTGTCACTGCATTTATCTTCCTGTTATAGAAGACAATAACACCTGTTGCATGAAGGGGAAAATCACCTTTCTAAATTGCAACCCCGCACACAATCTTCATTTGCAGATGGAACGGGCATTAGCCAATTAGTCCCCTAAATTAGAACTGTCTACAGACCATTCACTAACAGATTAGACTTTTATTGAATTCCCGAAGACAGAGTAGGAAGTTTTCTGAGTAATTAATCCACGTGTACGTATGGGTCTGGGCAAGAGCTGTGTGGTTGCTGTCACAGAGGGAAGAAGGGAACAGTTACTTTGCCATGATTTAAGCACTGGTAACCTTAAACCTGCAACACAAATAATAGTAAGTATTGTCGTGCAGGTTTCCCTTGGACCTTCAGAAGAAGGCCACAGATATCCATCATTAAGGTTATGAAGTTTTGAAATAAAAATTGGTACAGGGTCTTTTTTTCTTTTCTTTTTTTTAGTAATTTAGTGCTTGCTTGGTGGTTTTCAAATAGGAGTCCATAGTAATCGATGATCGCTATGTCCTAAATCTGGGTGTTAGGTGTGCTGCATGCAGAATTTAATAGTGTCTTAAATTTCATTTCATTTGATGTTACAGGCATGGTGCAGAAAGCCCCAGTAGAGGTTAAATCCCAGGCATCTCTACTTAAAAGGGCCACATACAGTATTTGGTGCTCAGGGAAACCTCTGCCTGTGACTGTTTAGAGCCACTGTCAGTGCTGGGCTAGATGAATGAACAGTTTGACCTGTCATAAGGCAGTTATACTGTTTTATTACTGTTTTACTGATTGCTGCTTTGGGGCTTTGCTGAAAATTAACCCAAACTGCAGAAATGAATGAATATATAAAATATTAGTGGCTGCATTCAGCTATGGGGTTAGTGGTGTTAGTTTTATTGATTATAATGGCAGTGCTTCTGTCCTAATTTCTAATGTTCCTCTCACACTGCAGTAGCTGTTGTGTTCTGAAACGGCGGCTTTTTGACCCACAGACCACCATGTTGTGCTAAAGTTCTTGGATGTGGTGCGATGCAACAAAGAGTGTGATTGGACATGTCACTGCTTCCCCAGCCTTCCAATGAACACAGACTTCTATTCCCCAATGATTCTCCCATGAAAACAGCAGGAATGGACTGGACGCTCCAAATGTTGTCACTTCTCCCCCACAATTTTCTGGGTTATTGGGGTTGCAAATGGATTTCTTCTTCTTTTTTGGATGCTGTTAACCTGGAAATGAATGCTAAACTTCCACTATTGTCCAGTAGATTTCTGGAAGTGGCTTTCACGTCTTGTGAAAGATTAAACCAAATGCAGAAATTGTCAGGTAAGGAAATGTTGAGAAAGCAGAATCACGTGCTTAGTGGAAGCACTCCTCCTATTGCAGGCCTAGGGAACCTGACTGGGTCTACAACATGGCCAAAGGCTTAAACCAGGATTAGGCAACCTGTGCCCCTTTGGATAATGTTGGAAACTATATCCCATCAAACTCAGCCAGTATTGGCAACTGTGAGGGATGATGGGAGTTGTCTTACAACAACATTTGAAGAGCCATGGTTACCCCATCATTGGCTCCCCAGAGATCAGAGCACCCTAAACCTCTGGAAGTTTTCACATTTTGATCCATCCATTTGCATTTCTTGAATCGGCTCTTTTTGTGTCTAAAACATAACATCAGACCTAAAATGAGCAATTTTGTGTGTGCGTGTGTGTGGGGTGGGGGTGGGGGAGGCTGAAGCTGAGTGACCTCTGTAACTTGGCCAAGATTTTTACGATTATGCCAAGTCAGGTGATTCTTTCAGTAGCTCTCCGAAATGCCATCTGATGATGAAGTGTCTTTCCAGCCCTTCAAGGTTGAATGGTGCTGCGATAACAAATCAGCAGACTCGTCAGTGCTCTTGGAACTAATCAGGTAGTCAATGCAAAACTTTAAGCACAGAACTTTAAAAGAGCAATAAATGGTATTAAATTTAATATCCTGGCATCCCACGAAGATCTTGGCTGCCTTGCTGGGGCTTTCAATCTGGCACCTGTAAAAGTATATGATTATTGTGCTTCTCTTTCCCTCTCTCTCCTTCTGTTTCCTGCCCCGTGCTGTTCTATTTAAGAGCAAAGGACAAAGTGTTACACCCAGAGCTGCTCTGCTTGTGACCTGTTGAGCTGATTCAGCCCACTTGACGTATGAGGCAGCCAGAAAGGGCTTTCATAAGCCTCCTGCTTCCCCAGGACTTCTCTGAGAGTGGAAGGTGAGTGGACTGCTCCATTTCCTCCAGTCTTACTGCTTCTTACATGGCAGAGGAGAAAGGGTGGATGAGGGTCAGGAAGGAGGAACTTCAAGACCAGGATGCTTGTGGGGTGAGTGGTTAGCAACGAGCCCTTTAGAGAGGTCTGGGCAGCTGCTAACCACTGATGTTGGATCCAAAATGTTGGACCCTGCTTCTCTCTTATTTGTTCTCAGTGGCCAGGAAACTGGAGCTCCGGAGCAAGTTTGCTGCTTACTGACCAACTGGGGAGAACGTTGTGTACACACTTTCCATTTTAGCTCCAGAAGTGGTGGCAGATTTACTTTTTAAAAATGAAAGTGGAACCATCGGGAAAAATGCCTGGAATATTGCTGGGGGGGGGGCGGGGTCTGGACCTCAGCAGTGTCTCCTGCACCTACAGCCCTGCATCAAGGTAATTGAGTTATTAATGGAAATCTGCTCAAACCCAGATTTCAGGCTATCTGAACACGATTGAAGGGTAGCAGTTGTGCCCGAAAGAAGTCAGGGGTGTTCACATGTCACATTCAACGAGTGTACAGTCTGCACCTGCGTACACAAATCATTGTACAGTTGTTCGCAGGTTCACATTGTACAGTTGTTCACAGGTTCACATAGTCTGTGTACTTGTAATATAGTAGTTGAGTTGTGTGAATCAACATGCGTACTCCTTTTCACACAAACACGTGTACAAGCAGTTTGCAGCTGTGTTCAGTGTAATACGTGAACAAGCCTCAAGTTAATGTGTTTCAGTATGGAACCAGGTCTCAACACTGGCCCAACACTGTCCTCTGCCCTTCTGGATTGTGGGTCCTCAATTTGTTTGAGATATATGTATATACACATAGGTGCCAACTCCCTGGGGCCCTGGGTGCCCGAGCACCCACAAAATTTCACATGAAAGAGCCGGGCACCCACAAATTTCAGTGCCAGGGCCATGCACACTGCATGGCACCCATGACCCCAGACACACACGGTCGCAGGGCCAAGCCAAGCTGGCACTCACATTGTTTTTTATACACAGCAGCCATGAAATTAAAAGATGCCTGCTTCTTGGGAGAAAAGCAATGACAAACATAGACAGCATCTTAAAAAGCAGAGACATCACCTTGCCAACAAAGGTCCATACAGTTAAAGCTATGGTTTTCCCAGTAGTGATGTATGGAAGTGAGAGCTGGACCATAAAGAAGGCTGATCGCCGAAGAATTGATGCTTTTGAATTATGGTGCTGGAGGAGACTCTTGAGAGTCCCATGGACTGCAAGAAGATCAATGTATCAATTCTTAAGGAAATCAGCCCTGAGTGCTCATTGGAAGGACAGATCCTGAAGCTGAGGCTCCAATACTTTGGCCACCTCATGAGAAGAGAAGACTCTCTGGAAAAGACCCTGATGTTGAGAAAGATGGAGGGCACAAGGAGAAGAAAACGACAGAGGACGAGATGATTGGACAGTGTTCTCGAAGCTATGAACATGAGTTTGACGAAACTGCGGGAGGCAGTGGAAGACAGGAGTGCCTGGCGTGCTCTGGTCCATGGGGTCACGAAGAGTTGGACACGACTAAACGACTAAACAACAACAACAAATTCTGAACTGCTATGATTCACAGAAAAGGACACATTTGTGTGTGGGTATGTGGGTGTTCTTAAGTCACCAGTTTACACCCACAAAATAAGCTTCAGCCATTACTAATGCCCTCAGTTTTTGCACTGTAGACTCCGTGACAGGAAATTAATGCAGGAGACAAAGCAGAACATTAGATAATGCTCATAGAATCACAGTTGACAGGGTTGAAAAGGACATCTTGGGTCATTGGCTCCATATACTTGCAGTAAGTGTGGAAGATTGTCCTCTACAGTAATCTCTTAAGTGTTTTATCCGATGCTGACACTTCTTGTTCACTGGTACAAACAGTGCTAATATACTGGATAAATTAATATTATTGGCAAGTACTGTGTAATGCAGGCAACTTTTCTTTTTGAACACTCTCCATAATATATAATAGGTAAGAACAGCTCCAAGAGCGGATTGGCTTCTCCTTGTGAGAATCAGCTCAGCACACAGAAAATAAGGCCTTTGCAGTGAATACTAATATTTCCTAAAACAACAGAATATGTTGGGCTCCTTCCAGAATGAACTGAGACATAGGATGGGAGTCACCTAACCAGCTCTGTCAGCAGAATACCTTTGAAAAGACTTCTGCTTGTGCAATGGGATTTTCCCCATCTCCTTCCCCGCATGCTCCCCTTAAATTGGCTTATGAAAACTCCAGGAAAACTCTTCGGTCACCACATGGTGGAAGTATAGAGGGGATCATTCCATCCTGTGAAGCGGAATGATTAGAAAAGTGTGATATTGAATTCAACTCCATAAAGATGGAAATCATGCTTTAATTTCTTAAAACCAAAATGTAAAAGTTTAGGATAATTTAAAGCCCTAAATGGCCTCGGCCCAGTATATCTGAAGGAGTGTCTCCACCCCCATCGTCCAGCCCAGACACTGAAGTCCAGCTCCGAGGGCCTTCTGGTGGTTCCCTCACTGCGAGAAGTGAGGTTACAGGGAACTAGACAGAGGGCCTTCTCGGTAGTGGTGCCCGCCCTGTGGAACGCCCTCCCATCAGATGTCAAAAAATAAACAAATATCTGACTTTTAGAAGACAGCTGAAGGAAGCCCTGTTTAGGGAAGCTTTTAATCTTTGATGTTTTATCCCTTTTTTATTATTATTAATATTCTGTTGGGAGCCACCCAGAGTGACTGGGGAAACCCAGCCAGATGGGTGGGGTATAAATAATAAATGATGATGAGGAGGAGGATGAGGATGATGAGGATGATGAGGATGGCTGACTCCCATGCTACTTAATTAAATTTCCTGGTTGAGGTCTTGCCTGAATCACATGACTCACACACGAGGTGGACTTTCTATTAAGCCGCCATCGACATCAACCCTGCCACGCACACATACACCCCAATACAAGGATAATTATACCCTTGCATGCAAAGAAAGGCTCTGGCAGATTGAGCAAACAAGACCAAGGGTGTGTCCAATGGTCAAGAAGGTGGTTTCTGCACGTGCTGTAGAGGGAAGGGAGGGGAAGATGGGGCTTGTCCACCTGGGAAAGTAACCCATCTAGGAGAAGGAAAACCCTGATCTTCAATCTATGCTGCCTTGAGGGATATCTTCTGAAGAAGATAAGGCCAAGGAGTCAACCCTGCACAAATCAGGAGTGGAGTCCCTAAGACAGTTGGATGGTGCCTTGTACGCCTCCTTCCAGCAACTCCTGCAGCCAAACTCGCGCCAAACCTATTCCTCTGCTTTCTTTTGGGCCACATCAGTGAGGCTAAGAGGGGGGTCTTGTTGCCTGGGCAGCTCAGGCCCTCCATACACACTGCCCAGGCTTGTGTCCCAGAAAGGTCACTTCAGTGCTGATAATGCAGCGGTTTAATTTGACCCCTGGAGGCGCACTCCATTGTCTCTTGAGACTGACTGTACTGACAACTTCCCTACCTCACCAGGTGGTCGTAAGGATTGCTGAGGTAACGTATGTGATATTTTTTTTCAACTGTAGAAAAGGAAAAAGTACATAACAACAGTTTGTCACAGTCTTTCTTTCGGCGAGTCCCCCAATAGCTCTAACAAGGAAAGGGACTTCTGAAAGAGATTTTTTTAAATAGAAAAAGTAAAAAGGCTCCTCCTTAAAACATGTTCCTATAATAATCTCTGGCAAGGTAGTACTGTAGTTCCTACCAAAGTGCCACAAATAGTTCCAAGGGAATGCTCCATAAACATAAGGAATTGTTGCTGGCTAGCAAAGCAAGTCCTTCAAAGCAACCTTTCAGCTCATTGCCAGCCTTGAATTTTTGTCAAGAAAGGTGGGGGACAGAGAGAGAGCGAGAGCGAGAGAGAGAGCGAGAGAGCGAGAGAGCGAGAGAGCGAGAGAGAGAGAGAGAGAGAGAGTCAAATATATACTTTTTTTCTGGCAAGCAATTTCCTTTAATTTAATGCATTTTTGTATGCTAGTTTCATTAATATTTATGCACTAATATTTATGCATTTTTGGTGCACTTCCCCCTATTTATGCATTGTTGTACACAATTTTTTGGGGGGGTGGGGTGGGAAGGTGGGAAGATCTGAATCACCAGCGGTGATGTCACAACACACGTCATACAACGTCACCCCTCTCAATTATGGGTGCAAGCCAGTGCCGATGCCTGGGTATCACTCTGCAAGGCTTACTTCTGAGTAGACATTTAAAAGAGCAAATTGTTAAGGCTTACCATGGCACAATAAATGCATAGTGAGCAGCGATTAAATCCTGGTCTGTATATGTGCAGGGCAATAAGGCGGTAGAATCCAGAGACGGCATGACAGATGGTATCGCTTCAGGTTGTGGATTACAAACTTAAATGCTCCTGTATGTAGAAAAGCCCCTCGCAATTAGAAACCTAGTGTAGCAAGGAGCAGGCTGGACTAGATGCCTTATCCCTGATGTGCTACTTTTTGACACGCAGTGATATATATATATATATTACACAGGGGAGCATTCAGAAATGGTCTTTCCCTCAATGGCAGTCTGAAGTGGTGCAGCCTTTTCTACCACTCCTGAAATCCACCATCTCATGCTGCTCCTTCTGCAAACAAGGCTTTAAGTTATATAAATGTTTCCAAAGATTCAGTTGGCAAATGACACCCTGCGGACTGTATCTGGTTTTTTTTTATAAAAAAAAACAAACAAACCCTTAAATGGATTGTGTCAATCAGTCCTCCTATTCAGTGTATGCAAGAGAGAAAGATAAATAAATATGCTTCCATACATATGAATGCCTGATTTAGTTGATTCAGCGTAATTGTCAGACTCATGCTACCTTCTGGTCGACCCTGAATATGATCAGCAAGTGGGGCAGCTGTAAAGAGCTTTTTTATTATTATTCTGGCAGGCTCTTGCCTTGCTAGGCAGGTAATTGCTTTTATCTGAATAACTTCTGTTGTTGGGTGGTGGTGTTGTTTTAAATAACCCCCATTCCTCCCTCCAATGCCCTGTATTCTATCTGACATGGTTATCTTATTTGTTGGAAGCTGTCTTGAGCGATGCATCAGAATTAGAAGCACCGGACAAATCCATATCTACATCTGCATTGTAATAATAAACAAATAAATACAGGAATAACCAATGTGGAAAAGTGGGACCACGAACCAAAAATAATGCAGAAATTACTTTTTTGGTACGGGGAAATCGATATTCAATGGATTTCATGCTTTGAAGAAACTCTTCAACAGGAGAAAGGTTTTTCTTCTTATTTTTAATGCATATCGATTTGGAGGTTGTGCGCTTTCCTATGGTCAAGAGGCAGGGAAAGAGCATTCTGGCTGATGGGAAAGTGGAGCCCAATGGGAAGAAGAGCAGAACAAGGGGATGGGTGGAGCTGAGGCACTTGCTAATGGAAGAGGGATGGAGGGGATTCTTTTTTAAATTGGGCCAATTTCTCCTTTCTCCTGCATTCCCCTATGATAACTTCCACCTGGTTCTGGAGGGTTCCCCAATTCTCTAGAGCTGATGATTTATTTATTTTTTGGAAGTGCTGGGTACGGCAGGGAGAATTTGCAAAAATGTCCCCCCTCCTTTTCTGTTAGGGATGGTAATGCCAGACTTTCATTGTTTCGCCATTTGTGGGCCCATACTCATGCACTTTCTATTCCCCCCCCGGAACCCTCTCCAAAAAACATGTGTTTCTTTGTCCACTCTTCGGTTGATCTTAGTCTAAATTTTCTGGGTGTATCTCCCTCAGTGTTTGCTGGATCTCAGGGCATTTGTTGTTAGTAAGATGGGTTGCTAAGGATACACTAGGTTTCCTGGATTTGTTGACGACTATGGGTTAAACCACAGAGCCTAGGACTTGCTGATCAGAAGGTCAGTGGTTCGAATCCCCGTGACGGGGTGAGCTCCCATTGCTCGGACCCTGCTCCTGCCAACCTAGCAGTTCGAAAGCACCTCAAAGTGCAAGTAGATAAATAGGTACCGCTCCGGCGGGAAGGTAAATGGTGTTTCCGTGTGCTGCTCTGGTTCGCCAGAAGCGGCTTCGTCATGCTGGCCACATGACCCGGAAGCTGTACGCCGGCTCCCTCGGCCAATAAAGCGAGATGAGCGCCGCAACCCCAGAGTCGGTCACGACTGGACCTAATGGTCAGGGGTCTCTTTACCTTTACCTTACCTTCTCCCTATCTGTTGTTAAGAGAGGCTGCTATGGACTCTCTGGTCTTCCAGGCGTTGCTGCTCCTCCCTCCTTCCTGTCCCTCCTTCCTCCATTCTCTGGAGACGCCGGGTCCTTTTGTAAAAAAAGGAAGGTTTTATGATTATGCAGTGATGTGACACAATCAGAGTAGTGCTTCGAGCATGGGGAGGGGAGGGTAATAGGGTCGTTTGGAAAATGACAGGGAATCCTGGTTTCCAGTCAGGCAAGAATTCGATGTGTGCTGTTCCCCGGTCAGAAACTCTAATGAAAAGCTGATCATTTGGAGAAGATAAGATAAGATAAACTTTATTCGCATTAGCCAATGGCCATAGCAACATAAAACAAGCAATATATACAAATAAAATATATACAAATAAAAAAGACAGCAATGGGTAAAAAGGGCAATCAAATGGCCAAGATTATCACTCAGATAGTGGCCCTTGATCTCATTGCACCTTCAATAAACCTAGCAACCTTTGCTATTGTCTGAGCATTTTGATCTGATAAAAGAAAGAACAATGTGACCTCAGCTGGGAGGCCTGGGATGGTAAGTAAGAGTGGAGAAGCATGGAAGAAAAGCAAGGAGGTGGGAGGAGACTGCCTCTGCCTGCAGATCTCTAGGGCGGGTGCAACTACCGAAAAGGCACTTTGCCTGGTTTCCTGTAACTTCACCTCTCACAATGAGGGAGTCACCAGACACTAGAGGGAACCACAAGATACCAGGAGTCACCACACATCTGGCAATATCAGATTTTCACAAGAAACCAATGGCACAAAAGCAGAGCAGTGTAAAGAGCTCTCGGATGTGGGGGGATTAAGCAGCACACAAGCCAAGAAAAATACAGGTCAAGTGAAAAGTATGGACAGGCCCACTTTAGACACCTCCACTGGCTCTAAGGCCCTTCTCTAACTCCAAGAGAACTAACTGGATCCCACCCTTTGTGTTGATTAACTGGGAAGAGAATTAGCTCCTTGCACTTTGTGTGTGTGTGTTTGTAATGTATTATCTTTTGGCACAAGAATTTGCAAATCCATTGATGTTTGTGTAAATTTTCCCTGCTTTCATCATAATGTAGCAGAAAGTTGTTCCTCTATATGAGTTATAATATATTTGATCTTTTTTTTGGGGGGGGGGGGGACAGACGACTCAGTGATGTGTGACTATATATTTCCCACTGAACTCTGTGAGCTTTGCAATTCAACAGTCGGAAGACATAGTATCATGAGCCGGTGGAATTTAAAGTTGGAAAGCTTTCAAATAAGAGCTTGTATCTTGCAGGAGGTTTTTTTCCCCCCTTGTAGGGAAGAGGAAGCAAAGGGGTGTTTAAATTATACTTTTACACTTCAGGTAGCTTCACAGTACTCTAAAAGGAAAGAAAAAGACACAATCTTTTGTCCATGATTCCCATCACCAAACATGCAAATGAAAGAATTGTGCTTCAGGGGCCCTATCCTATTTTTCTTATAAATGGAACCCAAATTATGTGTTGCCACACTGTCTTATTTGGCAAGATAGAAACTTGAAGACCATGTTTCTGGGCCTCTAGTGAGTGCTGCAATTTCATCTTCTTGGCTCCTCTCTAAACTTCATATCATATGAGGCTGTGCTTCATCTTCCTAGCAGCAACTTTCTGGTTCATAAATAGAATGTGGATTGCTTAGAATACTGTATGCAATCAATGTGTGGGATGGTGGATTTGAGATGGGAGTGCAGACCTGAACTTCTGCCCAGGACACACAGATGGCTAAGATTGGCCTTAGGAGGCAGCATGATTAGATGGGAAGTTATGTAATTTCTAGTTATGTAATTTCTACTTATGAAGGCTATTAGGATGCTGCATATTGTTTTAGATTTACTGCCCAAGGGTGTGGAATGCTGGCAGGTACGGTCTTGCAGGGATCATTGTTTGCTGGAGAAGAGCAGGATGCAATGGGACACAGGTGGTGCTGTGGTCTAAACCACTGAGCCTCTTGGGCTTGCCGATCAGAAGGTCGGCGGTTTGAATCCCCATGACAGGGTGAGCTCCTGTTGCTCTGTCCCCGTTCCTGCCAACCTAGCAGTTCAAAAACATACCAATGCAAGTACCGTATTTTTCGCTCTATTGGACGCACCGGACCACAGGACGCACCTAGTTTTTAGAGGGGGAAATCAAGGGAAAAAATATTATTCCCCCCCCAGCCCCAAAGAGCAACGGACAGGCTGCACGCAGCCTGTCCACTTCTCCCAGACCTTCTCGGGGCTGCGGGGGAAGCCCAGGTTCCCCCCCCCAGCCCCAAAGAGCAAAGAAGCCAAGACAGCGCGCGGGGTCCATAGCCGCACAACCTCTCCAGCCAGGAGCTAAACCTCTCCAGTGCAGCTAAAGAAGAAGACAAGGCAGCAAGCGCGATCCATCCCACTCGCTGCCTTGGCTTCTTCTTTAGCCTTGTGCAGCATCTTTAGTCTTGCGCAACGGGATGGATTGCGCATGCTGTCCACCGGGGCTGGACTAGATGACTCCTGGGGTTCCCTTCCAACCCTGCAATTCTATGACCTCGGAAGGTGTTTGGGGTCTCCACCACTGGAGGCTTTTAAGCAGCGGTTGGGGGACCATCTGCCTGGCGTTCTTTAGCTGTGATTCCTACATTGTGAGGGGGCTGGGCTAGATGACCCTCGGGTGGCCCTCCCAACTCTATACAGTCCTACAGTTCTGCGGCAGGAGATCCACAGCCACTTCACACAATGCCCACTCCCAATTTTCATTGGAGAGACATGTGGCTTCACTGTCTAGGTAGGTACCCCCCTACCTGCCACACTTCCCCCACCCCACTTAAGCTGGGGGGGGGGAAATCCGCTGAAGCCTCCAGCAGCGGAGGATCCATGGTCCCCTTCCTTCCCTCCTCCGTAGTTGCTTTGAAGGAGGAAAGTGGGAGAGGAGCTGCTTACACGAGTGTAAGCTGCCCCCCTCCCACTTTCCTGCTTCAAAGCAATCACGGAGGGGGGAATCCGCTGAAGCCTGGAGCAGCGGAGGATCCATGGTCCCCTTCCTTCCCTCCTCCGTAGTTGCTTTGAAGGAGGAAAGTGGGAGAGGAGCTGTTTACACGAGTGTAAGCTGCCCCCCTCCCACTTTCCTGCTTCAAAGCAATCACGGAGGGGGGAATCTGCTGAAGCTTCCAGCAGCGGAGGATCCATGGTCCTCTTCCTTCCCTCCTCCGTAGTTGCTTTGAAGGAGGAAAGTGGGAGAGGAGCTGCTTACACGAGTGTAAGCTGCCCCCCTCCCACTTTCCTGCTTCAAAGCAATCACGGAGGGGGGAATCTGCTGAAGCCTCCAGCAGCGGAGGATCCATGGTCCTCTTCCTTCCCTCCTCCGTAGTTGCTTTGAAGGAGGAAAGTGGGAGAGGAGCTGCTTACACGAGTGTAAGCTGCCCCCCTCCCACTTTCCTGCTTCAAAGCAATCACGGAGGGGGGAATCCGCTGAAGCCTGGAGCAGCGGAGGATCCATGGTCCCCTTCCTTCCCTCCTCCGTGGTTGCTTTGAAGGAGGAAAGTGGGAGAGGAGCTGTTTACACGAGTGTAAGCTGCTCCCCTCCCACATTGCCGCTTCAAAGGGAACCCGGGAGGAGGGAATCTGCTGCAGCTTCCCCCACCTCCCGCAGAAGCCGCACGCTCTTTAAAGGGGCTGTGCGGCTTCTCCTGGCTTTTCTGGGAGGTGGGGGGATTCCCCCACCTCGTAGAAAAGCCTGCAGGAGCTGCACAGCCTTTAAAGAGGGCGCCGCTCTTGGGGGCTTTTCCCCCAGGAGGGAGAAGGGACTGCTGCAGCCAGTCAGTCCCTTCTCCCTCCTGGAGAAAAGCCCGCAAGAGCGCACGGAGCTTGTGTGCGGCTCTTGAGGGCTTTTCCCGCCTGCCTCCCCCCTGCATTCGCTCCATAGGACGCACACACATTTTCCCTTGCTTTTTAGGAGGGAAAAAGTGCGTCCTATGGTGCGAAAAATACGGTAGATAAATAGGTACCACTGCAACGGGAAGGTAAACAGCATTTCTATGCGCTCTGGTTTCCATCACAGTGTTCCATTGCACCAGAAGCAGTTTAGTCATGCTGGCCACACAACCCGGAAAGCTGTCTATGGACAAATACCGGCTCCCTTGGTCTGAAAGTGAGAGGAGTGCTGCAACCCCATAGTCTGGACTTAACCATCCAGGGGTCCTTTACCTTTTTACCTTTTCCCCCTTGAGCAGTGGAACAGATAGAGTTGAAATTGCTATGTTATCTGTTGGGTGGAATAGCAGATGGGGTTTGGGACTTCAGTAATCTGATTCTTACAATCCACCACTAACATATAGGAAGGTAGTAGGTCAGTGGTAGAGTTCCTGGGGAAAACTTCTCTTTAGTGCTTAATCAGAGCAAACAGCAATTCAATCTCCGGATTGGCATTTGCTGCAAGTGGGTTTTCCTTGGGAAAGGGGTGGGGCAAGGAGAAAGCTGCTTGGACCCACACCGAAAAAGCATGGTTTAAGCAGAAAAGCATTCAGAACCATGCTTTCTCAGCAAGGGGCAAGCAGAAATGTGGAGAAACCCTGAATAAATCTATAATTTTCCTCGTCTCTAACTTGTAACATTTATTGCTGTTTAATGTGCTGAGATTTATGCTAGAAGTCCTTTATTTTTATGAGTACTTAAGCAGGAACAACCATATTTCACTGAATCGTAGAAACGGAGTGTAGCGTCGTTTAAGTATCTCTGTGGCAACCGTCCTGTGCCTCAGCTATATTGGTCAGTGGAATGTGCTGTGTGAATCCTGCCCCTTGTGCGCTGTAAAATTCACTGTGTGATGGAGTTATATGGTCAAAGAGCAAGAAAGCTTGCCATACGAATGAAAACATAGATCAGCCTATACAAATCTGGGACTAGGGTCAAGGGCTTCCAGAACAGAGTGTGTAATTGTCTAACAGACCTGAATCTGAAAATTCTCATTTTAAAAAAGAAGTAGGCAATGGACAGACACCTTCTATGAGTAGAAGACTTCTTCCATAGCTGAGAGGAGCATAAGGTTATCAGCAGCTACTAGTTAAGAGGTCTATAGATTGCATTCAGTATGTATCTCAGTATCAGTTGCATGAGATTGCGGGTGGAACAGTTCCATTGCCCTTATTTTGTGCTTATGGTCTTCCTATTGGCATCTGTGATTGGCCTGTGTAGGAACAGAACACTGTACTGGATGAGTCTTTGGTCTGATCCATCAAGGCTCCACCTTTTTCTTTATGTTCAACCCACTGTCTACTTATCAGAAATTTAATTTATTTCACAAGGTATAAGAAATGAATATGACGAAAGATACACTCATGGTAATTTATCAACAAAAATAAATCAAAAATGGAGGAAAAATTGTAATATTTCAAGTTTTATCATCAGTTTTGCCATACATTTAAAGCATGCTTAAAGCACATGACTTGTAGCTCTGTAAGGGATAAATTGTAGTTCCTGGCATTCTAATGGGTGGAGCCATACACTTTAAAACTGCTTTAAATGTATGGTGTTGATGTGACTTTTATCAAATCGGAAACAAAGTATGAGAATTTGTCAAACGTTATTAATTCATTTCTATATATTTTCCAGACTCTTCCACAGTCACACAGTTGGAAACAAATATTTGCTCTTACAAAGGGAGACGAGCTCTTTACAGAAGCTAGTAAAAAAAAAGATTAGTATTCGATGCATGACTTGCTGCCCTACTTGAAAAGTCAAGTCTTATCAGGATTTCATGGAAAATAAAGCAGTAGGAAGTTATCTTGATATAATCAGAGGAAATCCTACATATATAATTGTTTCTGGAAACAATGTGCAATGGGGGGGAAATACTTTAGTGATAATACTGCCTAAATCGCCATAACTTTTTTACAACTGTACATGAAAAGTCAGCATTAAAACTATCTGGAGATAAGATTGCCAAGGGATCTTGGATAAAATGTGTTTTTGGTGGAGGTGGAGAAAAACATTTTAAATGTACATTCCTATTTATAGATGCATTAAATCAGAAGGCAGAGTTATCTTTTGAGCCATGTTTAGACGTTGGCAATTTCTTCCAGGTATTATTGGACTGCAACTCCCATCAGCCCGCAGGACCACTGGTTAGGGATGGTGGGAGTTGCAGTTCATCAACCCCATCATCGCACCAGAAAATGGTGAAGCTGCCATTTTTTGAGGGGTTTCACGCCTGTCAAAGAGCTTATCAGATGAACAGAAAGTGTAAAGGGAATAAGTAAAACACAGGGCTTCCAGCTCCCAACTCAAGGAGACTATTTGGAAGGATACAGCCATCATTTGTATTGAACATAACTAAGGTAGGTCCCTCTCATTGATTGAAGTGGGATGTGATCCCACTTCTTTTCAGCAGATGGACTAAGAGAAGCCCTCATAGGTGTTGAGTGTTTCTTATGTTGATGAAAAAAGTATATGTGATAGGAAAGAAGGTTGAAGGAGGTGCCCGACTTCTTTAAAGGTACAGTGGTACCTCGGGTTAAGAACTTAATTCATTCCGGAGGTCTGTTCTTAACCTGAAACTGTTCTTCACCCGAGGTACCACTTTAGTTAATGGGTCCTCCCGCTGCTGTCGCGCCGCCACCACGTGATTTCCGTTCTCATCCTGAAGCGAAGTTCTTAACCCAAGGTACTATTTCTGGGTTAGCGGAGTCTGTGACCTGAAGCGTCTGTAACCCAAGGTACCACTGTAGTTGTGTTTTATTGTGCAAGTCTTTGATTGCATCCTGTGAGCCCTTTACTTCAAAGTAACCCTGTTGGCTTGAAAAAGATCGTGTCAAAGCTTAGTCTGCAGAAAGCTGCTGGCAGATTGATGCCTTTGTAGCATTGTGTTGGTGTTCCCCAACTGCCCCAAAACACACTTTTCCTGCAGTAAAATAGAAGTGTGGAAAAAAGAGAGCTAGAAATCTAAGATTTATGACTTGAAGTGGACGGGGATTAGCTCTACCACGTCCTGTAAGGCGAGTCCCATCAGAATTCCCAGCCATGAATGAAATAACTCTCTTTGACTTACAGAAGACTCTTGCAGGATGTCTGCTATGTTGGGATGCTTTATGAGCAAAGCATCGCCTTTAATTCAATACCAGTGTTCACAGGTGCTGACAATGCCTGTATTTTTGAGACCTGCCATTTTGCCTCTCTTTCTTCTTCTTCTTCTTTTTTTTAAAGATCCCCAAGTTTGGAAACTGTGTTGTTCAAGGCTATTTTAAACATTATTTGTGGCCTCAAGGCCAAATGTAATCCATGCAGTGGCGTAGCTTGGGTTGTCAGCACCCGGGGCAAGGCAAGTAATTTGCGCCCCCTAACCCGTGGATTTGCGCCCCCTAACCCATGGATTTGCCCTAACCCCAGATGTTGCGCCCGGTGCGGCCGCCCCCCCCTGCACCCCCCACGCTACGCCACTGAATCCATGTGAAGGTATGTGGCTGTGGGGGTGCACCCTTTCCAGCATTTGGTGAGGTTCTCCTCAAAATGTTGTTGGTTCCTCTTGTCAGTATCTTTTTGCCACAAGAGCTCCATATACGATTCAGAGCTAAGATACCTTGGAGCAGGGCTTCCCCCCACCAAGTTGGAACATGCCGAAACAGTTCTGGCAACTTTCAGGTGAATGTCATTCCATTCTAAGAAAACTAGGGAGGTGGTCATGGTGAGTTCCGGCACCTATTTTCCGAGAAAAATAGCACTTCCTTGGCGTACCAGATGCAGCGTGCCTTATACAGTGGTACCTCGGGTTAAGTACTTAATTCGTTCCGGAGGTCCGTTCTTAACCTGAAACTGTTCTTAACCTGAAGCACCACTTTAGCTAATGGGGCCTCCTGCTGCTGTCGCGCCGCCGGAGCACAATTTCTGTTCTCATCCTGAAGCAAAGTTCTTAACCTGAGGTAATATTTCTGGGTTAGCGGAGTCTGTAACCTGAAACATATGTAACCTGAAGCGTATGTAACCTGAAGCTTATGTAACCCAAGGTACCACTGTATGTACATTTTGAGGACATTTACCTGGCCAATACTAGGGACATCTCTGGGCTGAACCAACAGAGTTTTTTGATGTTTTTATTTTCCTTAAACTTTGTTGAGTTATTGAAATAGCAAAGGAGAAGAGCTACAAATTTCAGTGCAAAAGAAAGAAAGAAAGAAAGAAAGTCCTGAAAACCATGCTGTTGTTGTATATCATGTATCTTCTAGCAAAATGTAAATTCCCGGGAGCATTTTCCCCCTTTCCTCATAGCTTTGGCTACCCAAATCATTCTGAAATAATTCATATCTTTGGCAACATCAGGTCGGAACTAGAATATTAATCAGATGTCTGAGAGAGAGCAACTCTTTGCTATCTTATTTTGTAAACCGGGGCAAATTTTCAGCTTGGCGTGCAGTGGATTAGACGCACAGCTCCAATTTTGTACTAAGGGGATTTGCATTTTAATTCACCACACATGGCGGTAAACATTTGCACTGTTTGTAAGCTGCTGGAAATGACAAATGTTAGGCTCCGGCATGGCCACACACTCAAATATTGAGAGAAGAAGAGCAATGATTGTATTAACTCACATTATTCCTGTCAGCTGAAGTAACTTGGGTTCAGAAGGTCTCAGTGGAACTGATATCTAATGTAAAAGAATACAGTTTCAGTACTGTTTCAACTAGATCAGATTAAAGGTCTACCAGATCCTATGGGAAACCTCTAAGGGGGACATGAAGACACCAGTTCTCTGCTCAGACCCCAGCAATTGGTATTCAGAAAGACATACAGCCTCGGATAGTGGAGGTAGCACACAGCCACCATGTCTAGTGGTCATTGATAGCCTTACCCTCCACGAACTTGTCACATCCTCTTTTAAAGCCATCCAAGTTGGCAGCCATCACTAAATCCTTGGGTAGCAAATCCCACAGATTAATGATGTTCTGTGTCACCCTGCACTTAAGTGCTCACCCCTATCTCATTTATGACAAACTTAGGATCATTTATAAACACGTGAAAAAAGTCCAAGACCTAATACAGTTCCTTCAGAATCCATTTCTTAAACCACTCCATTTTGAGAATTGTCCATTTATTCTGACTCTTGTTTCTTGTTCTTTAACCAGCTATTCATCCAGAAAAGTACCTGCCCTCCTATCCTATGACTGCTAAGCTTACGCAGGAATCTTCGGTGAGGGATATTTTTATTCTTGATCTTAATTTCCCCCCCGACATGCTCCTCTAACCCCTTTCTCTCTATTTTGTATCCCTTATTATCTGCTTGCATTCCTTTTGCCAAAGTTTGTGTTCTTTTTTTGCCCTCCTTATTTGAGGAAGACTTTCATTTACCCAAAAGAAGTCTCCTTGTATCTAACAGCTTCCTTGACTCTTCTTGTTAATGGTGCAGAATATGTACAGTGTGTGAAAAAGCTCTTTAAAAAAAAGATGTTGCTTATGGATAAAATTGTTTGTGTAGCTCAGCGTTGTGGCCCATCAACTTTATATTATGCACTAAATTTTGTCCATTTAGCGTGCTCTCAGGTGCTGCATGATAATCAGCAGCATTTCTATTGAGGTAGAAACTGATAGGGTACAAAATAAGTTTGAGTTCTAATAATGCAAATAATATGTTATTATTCTATAAAGTGCCTCAGCGGCTGGTTGCTATATAGTAAACATATGGAAATGGAGAAAATAACACCTCACCTCACCCATTATGTACTCAACTGATCACCGCACTCTGAGGAGAGAGAGCTTTGTGCAAATGCCGTCTCATCAGGCGGTCCGCTCTATACGATGTAGGACTCGGGCTTTTAGTATGGTGGAATCGGCCCTTTGGAACATCCTCCCATTACCACATTAAACAGGCCCCACCTTTACTGTCTTTTGGGTGCCTTTTATACCTTCCTTTTTAACAAGCCTTGTAGGAAAGTACCAGGAAAGTACTGACAGGGCCGACGTGACAAAAGAGAAAAGGCAGAGAAAGAAGAGAAGATGGGGATTTGCCAGAGTGAAGGGATTGATCAATTAAAAAGTAGCAGCTTAATCAAAGAAGAAACACAGACAAAATGAGAAACAGGAAACTTTTAAGTGTTCTCTGACAACAACAATGACAACAAGTGGAGAAAATGCTTGCTGAAAACTTGTAGCCCAGTGTCAGGGAGACTTATTGTCTACGAAGAAGAGAAGAAGAAGAGTTTGGATTTGATATCCCACTTTATCACTACCCGAAGGAGTCTCAAAGCGGCTAACATTCTCCTTTCCCTTCCTCCCCCACAACAAACACTCTTTGAGGTGAGTGAGGCTGAGAGACTTCAGAGAAGTGTGACTAGCCCAAGTTCACCCAGCAGCTGCCTGTGGAAGAGCGGAGACGCGAACCCGGTTCACCAGATTACGAGTCCACCACTTTTAACCACTACACCACACTGGCTCTCTTGTCTACGAAGAGACAATAAGAAGCTAACAAGAGCTCTGTTGGATCAGGCCAACGGCCCACCCAGTCTAACATCCTGGTCTCACAGTGGTCAACCAGAAGCCGATGGGAAACCCACAAGAAGGAGCTTAGTAGTTTCCAGATGGTGAAATGTTGACCCTTCAAGTGTCCCTATTTTCCAGGGACAGTCCTGGATTTTCAGAAGCCGTCCCAGTTTCTGATTTGATCCTGGAATGTCCCCTTTTTTTCTTAGGATGTCCCTATTTTCATTGGAGAAGTGTTGGAGGGTATGGAGTTATGCGACCCCTGAGCCAAGGAGTTAAGTAACTATACAACCTTTAGAAGATATCTGAAGGCAGCCCTGTATAGGGAAGTTTTTCAATGTTTAATGTTTTATTGTGTTTCTATATATGTTTTTATATATATTGGAAGTCACCCAAAGTGGCTGGGGCAACTCAGTCACATGAGTGGGGAATAATAATAATAATAATAATAATAATAATAATAATAATAATAATGAATGTAATGTCCCTATGGGAATGAAACCACAGAATAATGGATCTAACCTGCTCAGTGGGTGAATTTGAGGAGGCATTGGAGAATGGTATTCTTTGAGCTGGCTTCAGGAATTGGAGCTTTTAGTGGGCAAATATTTCTAGTGATTCCCCCCTTCCCCATATTCAAACACAGGCCGAGGGCAGGTTTGAAGCTTTCAGTCCCAGCTCCTGTGATTAAAAGGGAGCATGAAGAGAGTGAGAAAGGAACTTGATGCCTCGCTCCTGTTCAGGATTGGGCCTCTGGCCAAATTAGCTGCCAATCACTGGCATTTGGGAGGCTATTCATGCTAGGGTTTTCTCTTCTCCCTTTGGTCAGTAAATAAAATTGGAAGTCTTTCACTTTGTCGCAGGTTTTAATTGAATTGTTATAATGGTGTCATTTGGAAGCTTGTCACCTTCAGGTTAAACCCTCAGGTTACAGTGTTTGATATTTGACAATTGAGATTATTATTATTTTTTTGCCCCCGCTGTAGGATTCCTGCCTGTCCTGGCTTCAGTATTAATTAGTTTATTAGCTACATGAAATGGACCTAGACTTTATGAATAAATTTAATTTCTGATTCATCAAGATTCTATTAAGCTGTCAATAAAGAATGTAGCAGCAACATGTAAGATTCTATTAAAAGGCCATTAAGGAGGCATTCAGTCCTCAAACAGATTCTGCAAGTGTAGGCCTGTCTACCTACAGAGGAACAAGAGGTTAGAGGATTCTACTCACATTTGAATTAATAGCATTTCCCCCAGAGAATTTCAGCTGGTACATTGCCCAATGCCAAAACATCTGGGGGGGGGGGGAGTAGGGAGTAGTTAATACTGCAAAAAAACTTTGTGAACTTCAATCAGATTATTTGCCAGCACATCTGAAACCACGTTAGAATTCAAACCCCATCATTTTCATTTATTGACATTTATACATCCAGTTCCCTCCTTTGAATGAAGATTGCTATGATGACAGAGTACAAATGGTAATGGATACATCTGGGTGGGAGAACTTTAGAACTATACTCAATATTGCTCACATCTCAGCAATTCAACCAGGTGAATATTTTCTCTATAAAAAGTGAAATGAAATAAGGATGTCATGCAAAGGAAATATTTCACTATCATCATCTTCTCAATTGCTGTGGTATTTGCAAACCCCTGCATGGCCAAAGCAAACTAGAGTAATTTTCTTTCCGGTGTAATTGCTGAAATGAAAGCCTCTTTCATATCTCTGAGTGTTTTTGCTCCTCTTGAAACCACCATGTTCTTGGGCCTTCTTGTTGAGGGCTGGTCATTTCTAGTTCATAGCCACTTTTCTAACCTTTTGATTTAAAGTTTGTATGAGTTAAGAACTGTGCTATTTTGCTCTTGGATAGTTTACTTGTGAAAACCTACCCAAAGTTTTCTGGATACAGAGGAGTTTCATGAGAATAGTGAAGAAATTACTCTCATTGATTAGCTGTTAGTGGATCATTCTCTAGACTGGATGGATGGGATGTGGCCTACACTGGATGGGGTTACACTCTCCATGAAGGAGAAAATTCCTTACATGGGAGTGTTTCTGGCTCTGTTACTGTAGCTTGAGACTCAAGTGGTCTCAGTGGTTTGGAGTACCATCCATCAACTTTGACTGGTAGCCTACCTGAGCTACTTTCTGGAAAGGGACAGCCTAACCTTTGTTGTCTGTACTTTGGTCTAGCTTGGAATACTGCAATGCATTATATGTGCAGATGACTTGGAAGATGGTTCAGAAACTGTATCCAGTACAGAATTTGAGTCCAGATTGTTGGCCGGGCAGGGTGGTCTAACCATATAACACCAGTTCTGACATGACCACACTGGCTGCCAATTAGTTTCTGGGTTCAGTTCACAGGGCTGGGGGTTTTGACTTTGAAAGCCTAGCTCTTGCACTGACTATTGACACCCGTCAGAAGAAGAAGAGTTTGGATTTGATATGTCACTGTCCAAAGGAGTCTCAAAGCGGCTAACAATCTCCTTTCCCTTCCTCCCCCACAACAAACACTCTGTGAGGTGAGTGGGGCTGAGAGACTTCAGAGAAGTGTGACTAGCCCAAGGTCACCCAGCAGCTGCATGTGGAGGAACGGAGACGCGAACCCGGTTCACCAGATTATGAGTCTACTGCTCTTAACCACTACACCACACTGGCTCTCAGAAAGCACTCCTCCCTTGGTGTTTCATTTATGGGCAGCAACATGGGGAGCAGTCAGTTCATTGATTTTTCAGGGGAATGGATGGGAATTCAAAGGTAGGCTGAAACTCATCGCCACCACCAGAGCTCCTCCCAGTAACTGCAAGCTGGTGATCACCATTTCTTCCATGAATGTCCCCATCAGAGAAATGCTACATGGAGGTGTACCACCACTGACAGTTTTTTCTCTCTCTTGCCCATAACAACTAGGCATTTTCTATTTCCCAATTAATTTCAGCAGAGCTATCACAAGAACTTTGCAACTGTGAGAATGTATTTCTTTTAGAAAATAAAAATGCAACGATTACATAGAAATAAAATAATAAGAAGCTAATTTTCTGGTTTTAAGGAAAGGCCCCATGCAGAGAATTCATTCTCCTAGGTTCCAAAATCCAGATTTCTCACCGTAATTAGAGTGAGGTAGTACCAACCAGATGTTGGAATCCTAGAACAATCATGGAATGGAAATGTGCTGGTCTGTGCCAGCCATCATGCCAGCTGCTCTGAGTTCCCTAGAATGAAGAATGAAATGCTAATGTAATACATCAACCCTGGAGCTTTTGCATTTCAGTTGTATCTTTCAAAATAGGCCCTGATCAGAAGGATAAAATTAAAATCAAATCCATTGTGTTCAGCGCCAATCCTGGATGTGTTCCTCCCTCCTTCCCTGGGGACAATTCAAGGACCACAACCCTGTGAAATACAGGACCACAATTGCCAGTATAATTCTGCAGCTTCACAGTACATTCCAAAGCATATTCACTCAAAAATTAGTCTCATTGACTTCAATGGGACCCACCCCCAGCCCCTGGTAGGATTATAGCATACTTGTCTCCAAAGCTTATATGAAAAGGAAATCGTGTGTATATTCACACACAGAGACAGCTTTGGAGGGCTTTTCTTGGTAGATCTTACACTTACATTATGAGAAAATCCCAGACATAGTAGAATGCCATTGTTTCATTAAAATACAAATTATTCGATTTTGAATTATTTCTCCTTCTCCCCTTCACATTCCCACAATGTGGCAAAGATCACCTCTTCTTCTTTTTTGAGGGGGGCATTTGCAACGTGTGAATGGGTAACTTTTGTTTATTTTCTTTATTACAAGTAGAATTTATGTGCACTATTCCACATTTCCCCTCAGATACCTATATCCTGTTTTCACCTACACCCCGAACCCATTTGACCCCACAGTGGTACCTCTAGTTGCGGACACAATCCATTCCAGGGTGCCGTTTGCACCCGAAAAGTCCGCAACTAGGGCGGCGCTTCTGCACAAGCGTGGAGTGCAACAGAGTGCTTTTGCGCATGTGCAACACTTCCAGGTTTGCCATGTTCGCAACCCGAAAAGCTGCAACGTGTAGCATGACTGTATAACGTTTATCCTCTTCTGGCTCTGTATCATATTTCACTAATTGTTTTTAGATTTTGAAATTGCATCTCTACTATTTGTCAAAATCAATTAAATTGCTCATTTGTTGATATACAGAAATGGTGGGATTGGGAACTTCAGGCATTGGGAGTCTGGCTAGGCTCTGCTAGAGATTAGGGGGGACCGACAACGCCTGCAATATCCAGGTGTTGTGTGGCAGCTCAGCTTCCATGGTCTGTGGCTCCTTCTCCTGGCACTACCATGGGCTGCGGACTGCTTCCGCTCCGTATCAGGAGAAAGAGGAAGAGCCACCATGTTCCTGGCTCACATGAGCTCTCTGAGCCTCTGTGGCCACACTTCCAGAAGCCACCGATGTTTTTCCAGAAGCACACTTCCACATCGTTCTGCAATTGTCTTTTGAAAAAGAAGTCCTTATGAAAATTCAGCATGTAGTGCAAATTTCTCCCAATATACACATTTTTATGCAAACTTGCCTATTGTACACAGTTTTGCAAAGCAATTGACCAAAATGTAATCAATTTTCATACGTTATTTTCATTAATATATGCATTTGCATACACACAAACACTAGCCTGGCATATGCATTTTTTTTTTTTTTTACATATTACTTGGCTGGATAGCTGCATTTTTGCAAAATTCAGAGAAGTGTGAATTGGCCTTTTGGGGGTGTTTGTGAACCCCTCCATCATAGGCTTGGGTTGCATATATGTGTAAATAAACAAAAAATCATAATGGTACCACAGTTCCTGCTGTACTGCATTCCAAAGAAAACTTGAACTTGATAAGTGCCTGGAACCCCTGGAATCCTGCACTGCTCACAGACTGGGGTTGTGTTCAACAATATCTACCGAGACCTATTTTTTAAAGCTTTCTATATGCTTACACTAGTGATTTAGTTCATTACTTGACCAATAGATGGCACCAGTAATTGCTTTCTTTCACTCCTTTTACTATATATTCATCAGCTATTCTGTGATGTTCTGGACAGAAAGAAAGGTGGATTTCCTTTCTGTGAATCTATAATAATCTATATTTTAGTTTTTGCTGATGTACCATCTTTTACATTCCTAATAAAAGGTGTCAGCCCCAGTCAGTTATTCTGCGCGACATCTCACTTTGTCGATAACAATTTCACACAAGTGTGAGATTGGCTGAGTTGTTGCTGAAATGAAGGACACTTGTGAAGCTCAGTTAGGGTCCAGAGCCAGAATGCAGTTAGGGTTGAAAGGATGTGAAGGGGGGAAGCTGAAAGGTTGTTCACGATGCAGTTTTGGTCGTGCACTTTTATGCTTTACATCACTGATAGTAAAAATAATAATCACTCATCTCCTTTGTTATCCTTGCATTGATGCAAAAACACAACCCAGGGAAGAGAATAGCAGATGAAAGCCACCCTACCTAGACTCTTTGGTTCACTGGCTTTTCTATCACCATAGTTTAGTTATATAGTACAATCTCTGTCCACAATGCATTACAGAATGACATGAAAAAGAAAACATGTCCTTGTTCAGAGCAGTGCTTGGAATAAGCTGGTTCAATTCAATGGCGTTCAACAAAATATCTCTAAAAGTAGTTCCCATAACCTCTGGGTGAACTATATGTAACTTATCTTCATTGTGGGATAGAACTTTGAATGATTTCTTGTTTATCTTCACATGTTTTAACTCCCCTCCCCACCCAACCAATAGCAGGAAGGCTGGACTCTGCTTAAAAAAAAAAAGTAAACCAATTAGATGTCAATAAAGAAAGTTAGAAAGCAAAATGTGGAAAACAACATTCTAAAACATCATCTTCAGAGTAGACCCATTTCAATGAGCATGGTTTAATTTGGATGCAATGCATTATATTTTATTATCAGCATTATAGTTTCATTGGGGCTGGCTTTATTTTATTAGTTTGGAACCTACCTAGGGCCTATGTGTTAAGGGGAAATGGACAAGACATTTTATATTTTCTTTATCTTTAAAGCAGTAGTAAATAGAGGGAAAGATTTCCACAGAGCAGTGGTTCACAACTGGTGGTCAGCAGACCCACAACAAAAACCACCATAGAGTTATCAAAAATTTTCAAAAGTAGGAGGTCTATGGCTTGGCTTTTGAAAAACAGGAGGTCCTAGATACTTAGCTAATTAGGATCCCCCCCTTATTATTAATATCAAAAAGAATTGAGGAAAAAACAGCAATGTAAAACACTTTAGAATCTATGTGTTTTGCATTTTTTAAAATTATATGCATATTTTACTTTTCTTTCATCATGAAACTCAAAGCAACATACAGGAAATTGCTACCTGGTCCCCTATCCAGGCACTGACAAGATCCAGAATTGCATCACTTCAGTACAATTGTTATATCATCTACCCTCAGGTCATACTCTGGAATCTTACCTGGGACAGACAACTACCCCATCTGGATAATTCTGGGAAAGCTGGACAAATGTCCTGGGAACTTACCTCAGAATGGACTCCACAATACCATCTACATTTTGCATCATGGTGATATTATGTGTGGCAACATCTTGTCATCTTGCCTTTGTAGTGAGCAAGTTCCTTCTTGATCCACCAGGACTGGATCACAACTCACATTTATTTCAGATGAAAAAGGAGCTTAGCTCCTCTTCATGTTTCTTTGCCTTTTTACATCGTATGGAGCTGTCCAGCAGATGCCCACAGCTAAGAAGCTGTACAACAAAAGGATCAGAGCTCAAACAACAACCAGGAGCTGGGTGGAACGAGATGCTGCAATCAGTGCTGGGCTCTTCCTCCTCTAATATGTTTTTGTCTGTTTCTGAGCTAGTCCAGACATGGAGGTGATGGTACACAACAGACCTTGAGAGTAGCCCTTCATACATGCTGTGATCAGTGCAGGAAACTGCAAATTCACTGAGGCAGGTATGGAAACACCGCTGTAGTGTTGCCAACCAGTTGTGGTATTTTTTAATGCTCTGTCAAGTAAGTAGTACTGGGGTGTGAAAAGCTTTTAAAGTCCAGATTCTGCCATTATAATAATAATAATGATAATTTTTATTTATACCCTGCCCTCCAAGGCCAGAGCTGGGCTCAGGGTGGCTAACACCAGTAAAATCACAATAAAAACATAAGAGGAGAAAGAAAAAACCCCAATTTAAAATACAGGTTAAAATGCAATTTAAAATGCAGCCTCATTTTAAAAGTAGCCCATAGATCAAAACCATAACGGGAGGGAAACATAAGGGTCAGACTGAGTCCAAATCAAAGGCCAGGTGGAACAGCTCTGTCTTGCAGGCCCTGTGGAAAGATGTCAAGTCCCGCAGGGCCCTAGTCTCTTGTGACAGAATGTTCCACCAAGTTGGGACCAGTACTGAAAAGGCCCTGGTCCTAGTTGAGACCAATCTAACCACCTTGCGACTTGGGACCTCCAAAGTGTTGTCATTTGTGGACCTTAAGATCCTCTCTGGTGCATACCAGGAGAGGCAGTCCCGTAGGTAGGTGGGTCCTAGGCCGCATAGGGATTTAAAGGTCAAAACCAGCACCTTAAACCTGACCCTGTACTCCACTGGGAGCCAGTGCAGTTGGTAAAGTGCTGGATGAATGTGATCCCACGGCAAGGACCCCGTAAGGAGCCTCGCCACGGCATTCTGCACCCGCTGGAGTTTCTGGGTCAGCTTCAAGGGCAGCCCCGTGTAGAGCGAGTTACAATAATCAAGCCTGGAGGTGACCGTCGCATGGATCACTGTGCCCAGATCAGGGCAAAAGGTAAGGGACCAACTGCTTAATACAGCGGAGATGGAAAAGTGCCACCTTTGCCTGTGGCTGCAACCTGTGCCTCCATGGAAAGGGCGTCGTCGAAGGTTACACCCAAGCTCTTAAGGCTCTATTCCAAAGCTCTTAGATCTTGCCACTCTGTACCATCTAGATTCCAATCTGGCTGAGTTCCCGATAAAGCCAAATGCTAACCTGATTCTATTTGCCCTGCCTCCAACCTCCTGGCCCCCACTGTAAAAAGTTCACTTTGATAACAACTGTTTTCTAACCACAGGGCATGCACAAAGCCCATTGAGTCCTCACCACAATAAAACATTGACCAGAACTCTTGATGGCTCTTTCTATTAGGTCTCTTATTATACGTCTCTGCAATTCCCCTCTTGCCCATTTTCATGATCTATGGTTAGCCTACATTGTTTTCTTCATTTGCTGATCCAGCACTTCTTTTAACCTCTGCAACCTCATTTAGTAAAGCTGTTTTATGCCCTTATAATTATAATTCTCTGCATGAAAAAGTGCTTAGCGACATCTGCTCTAGATTTGGTGGGGTTTTTTTTCCCTTTCCTTCTTGGTTGTTGTTTAATTAACATGAAATGCTCTCTTGCCCTATCACTTTTGCTGGGCTGAAAATGACAAATCTTATTGACCTTGGTCAATAAATTCTTCTTCAGGATTTTAAGTATTTTAATTAGACCCTTTCCCTCCTCCTGATGCTTCTCCACCTCCACCACCATTATTGTGATGGTCTTCATAATTGCCTCTCTGAGCTGATGTAGCATGAATGGAATATCACATGGCTTCATATGTTAACAAGACCTTGCTTTGTAATGATGTCATCAGAACAGACCTCACCACCTGAGTTTTCAAACGCCTTCCTTGTAAACGAAAGAAATTGCAAAGTATTCTTTGGCCAAGTAGCATTGGCTTCTGTTATTTTCTCAGACTGGGTTTTAAAAAACCCAAACAAAAAACTACTTAGGCTCATGCAAAGGTATTGTGCTGGGTGAATGAGATTATTTTGACCTTTCCCATTGAATAGATCACACACCCTGAACACACACACACACACACACACACACACACACACACACACACCAATGGCAGGTCAGAAAGTGCTTTGGAAATTTCCTTCTCTGATCCTCGCACCACACACACCTCCTTACCTAGGCCTTACTATGATATTTCCTTCCTTCTCTATTTTTCTTGTACTCCTAGAATTATAGCATTGGAAACTATTCTTTCTAATTCTCTTCCTAGCAAAGGATAGTCCACCAACACTTTAGGGAGTCTGTCCCACCATCTTAACACAAGGGCAGCCAACATGGAGCCCTCTAGATGTTGCTGGATTCCAACTCTTATCAACCCTGATCATTGACTATGATGGATAGGATCAATGGAAGCTGGAATTGAGCAAGATGTGGAAGGCATGGTTTTGGCTACTTCTGGACTGTAACAGGCCTCACCATTCAGTGGTTTCACCTTTATATTTAACCAAACTCTGTTTCCTTGCAATTTCCATTCTCTGCTTCTCACCTTGCCTTCTGGAGTAACATAGAACAGGATGGCTTCTTGGCTCCCTCACCCTCAGCAGCCTCCCATTTCACCCTACCTTCTCCATCTCCTCTGGGTTACATTCTTCCTCCTGCCCTTGACCCCTCTGTGTCGCATTTTCACTCAGCTTCTCTCCCTGTAGCTGTGCTGATTTTCCACATCGGAACAACAGAACTCTCTCTCTCAGCACTTACATTTATCTTATAAATACGATGGCGGAAAGCTGAAGAGATTATTCCATTATGGCAGTGATATTATTTCGGCACACAGTAGATAACAGGCATTTTCATCTGCATTTCCAGATAGAGTTGTGGGAAACTGGAGAATGCACTCTGAACAAAGGAGCAACCCAATTGGCTTTATGATGATAGAAACAGGAAGAAAGGGCATAATTATCAGACTGTGTTGATTAGCTGTTTCTTTAAAATTCAGTTTGATGCAACTTTTAAAAACTTAATTTGCATTTCCCCCCATTCAATATGAGAACTCTTGAATCTGCAACTCATTGCTTTCTTTCCATAGGTCTGTGCCCATGCAGATATTAGGATTGACGTGAATTTCTGTTGTGTTCATGTGCATCAAAGCTGTAAAAACTAGTGCACATGTTTTCATACTCTACCTGCTTGCCTGAGATACCAACAGTCAGCCACCATACACCATGGACTCTTACTTATGGTCAGGATATGACATGACTAGCAACTAGACTAGGGCAACATCTTTTGTATTTATTTGTTTATTTAGACATGTATATACCACACTTTGCCAAAAGGCCACAGGCTGATTTACAAACAGCATAACAATCAGATGATACAAGAACACAAAAGCAATTATTTCAGTACAACTCATAATAAAAGCAGCAGTGTCAAACTATTACAGTGGTAGCTTGGTTTAAGAACAGCTCAGTTTATGAACAACTTGGATTAAGAATGCTGCAAACCTGGAAGTAGGTGTTTTGGTTTGTGAACATTGCCTTGGAAGCAGAACATGTTTTGCTTCCTGTTTAATGTGTTCCATTTGTAAATTGAGTCCCCCGCTGCTATGGGAAAGCACATCTTGGTTTAAGAATGCTTTGGATTAAGAACGGACTTCCGGAACTGATTAAGTTTATAAACCAAGGTACCACTGTATTGCTACTACTACTACTAATTTTATTTATACCCCGCCCATCTGGCTGGATTTCCCTAGCCGCTCTGGGTGGCTTACAACATATCTAAAAAGATAATGAAAACATCAATCCTTAAAAACTTCCCTAAACAGGGCTGCCTTCAGATGTCTTCTAAAAGTCAGATAGCTTTTTATTTCCTTGAGATCTGAGGGATTTCGCCACTACCAGAGGGAGGGCACCACTACTGAAAAGGCCCTCTGCCTTCAGCCATGAAAAGCCGACTGAAAGATCCATGCCTCATCACCTATTTCCTCGAAAATAAATAAATAAACAAACAAATGATGCGGCTTGGTATTTCACAAATGTGGAGCCACCACTGAAAAGGCACTTCCACAGGCCCCTGTACTACACACTTCATCCTCAGTAGAAACCATGAGTCAGGTGCCGTCTGTTGCCCTTAAGCTATGGACAGTTGGTGTTCTCCTTGATATTTGGGCACATAAGAATAAGTGCCTTGAATTGGACCTGGAAAACAATTGGCAACCAGTGAACTTGTTTAAAATCCAAGTCATATGTGCTTTCCCTTGCTTTTCAAATAAGGTACAAGAGTAGAGTTTGGCACCTGAGGAACATATACTGTACTGTATATAAATTCAGCATAGTGTGAGTGTTTCATGAGGAGCTCACATGGTTGGCAATGGGGGCTCGGGGGGCAATTTAAGCCATAGAAGGGCAGGGAGGGAAAAAATAAAGCACACATCCTCTAGCTTCTTTGTTCTAAATTGCTTTCACTCAGATTTGTTTTCCATGGGGGTGGGATTTGTCAGTGGCTTTTTTGTTACACATTTCTGTGCAAAATGTACGCTTTGGTCCTTATTTAAAATTGCAACTGAAGCAGGAAAGAAAAGTTCTGCAGCAAGAAATCTTGTTTCTCTCTAAGTCCAGGGAAGGAGCCAAGTCTAGTTTATGTGAGAGAAGCTTAAGTTATTCATAACACAAAGTACATTCTTGCTTCCTGGGTAACATGAAAAAAGACAGCGGGGGAGTCTTCTATCTTTCCTGCAGCCAGCTCTATATGTATGTGGTTCTCATAGACATCTCACTGTGGGGTGGATGTGTATCTCATTTTCCCTATGCACATGATATTAGAAAGGTTATCTACTTATTGATTATTCATCGTGATTTGTTCCCACAGAGAACAGCAAACACACTGTACATTTAAAGCACATTTAAACCCCAATATCCCCCAAAGAATCCTGGGAAATGTAGTTTGTTAATGGATCTTGAAATTGTAACTGTGGGGGGATGGACTACAGTCCCCAAGATTCTTTGGGGAAGCCATGTGTTTAAATGTATGGGATGCACACAGTTGAGGTTTGATGAGGTTGGCTGTTTAGTGAGCATTCATCCTAATTTGTTTGTGGGAGGCTAGATGGTGTTGCATCAAAGGTAATTCCACATTTTGCAGTGCTTTCCTTAACACAAGAAGTCCATTATTTTGTTGAAGTAGGTTTGCTGTGCAAGACCTCTCAATCAACCATCATGAACAACCAGAATTTGAGAGGATGTAATTGAATCCCACCTCAAAATAGCAACAGCCTGGAAGACCCCAAGGAATCCCACTTACTTAAGCTGGTCTCAGAGACTGGAAGCAAGGAGGAAAGCTGTATGTACAGATGCTACAAGTACAAACAGGCAAAACTGGTTGTAATCTGCCCCCCAAACCAAATTTTGCATTTAAAATAAATAAGGAAAGCATGACGTGGGGGAAGGTGTCAGTGACTGGCCGGTTGAAGAGCAGTGGTGCCAGCCAGGGAATCTCCAAGGGAAATCCCAGAGGAGGAGGACTTAGAGCCCGGGGATTGTTGGTGGGAAACTGAGGACAGGTCAGAGGGGGAAGATTGGGAGGAGGTGTGGGATACTGAAGGGAGAACAGGGTTTAGTGAGCGGGAGGAACCTGTGGCAGGGAGCAGTTCAGTTCCTCAAAGTTCCCATAATTTTGCAGTTCAAGGTTCTCAAAAGTTGGGAGTTCACAACTTGCAAAAGTTCATAACATACAGAATAGTGCACCTCAAAGTCCACAAAAGTTTGCAGTACGCAAAGGTTCACAAAAGTTTGCAGTTCCCTGAAGCTCCTAGAATTTCACAGTTCAGGGTTCTCAAAAGTTCTCAACTCACAAAAGTTCGCAACCCACAGAAGTTTGTAACTCACAGAAGTTTGCAGCTCAAAATTCAGAAAAGCTTACAAAAGTTAGTTCAAAGGTTCCTGAAATTCACAAAAGTTTGCACTCACAGAAATTCGCAGTTTAAGGTTATCAAAAGATCACAAAAATTTGCATCTCACAGAAGTTCGCAACTAGTAGACGCTCGCAAAATGTTCAGTTTCCAGAATATCAGATCCCAAAGTTCATTAAAGTTCACAGTGCACAAAAGTACACAGCTCCCTGAAATTCCCAGAATTTCACAGCACAAGGTTCTCAAAAGTTTGCAACTAAAATAAATTTGCAATTCGCAGAAGGTTGCAGCTCAAAGTTTGCAAAAGTTCACAGATTCCCGAAGCTCCCAGAATCTTGCATCTCAATATTTTCAAGAGCTCACAAAAGTTCACAATTCACAAACGTTCACAACTTGCAAATGTCCATAGCTCATATGAGTTCATGGCTTCTTCACAAAAATTCAGTTTCCAGAATATTGCAGCTCAAAGTTTGCAAAGGTTTACAGTGCGCAAAAGTGTGCAACTCAAAAAGTTCACAGTTCACGTAAATTCACAGCTCACAGAAGTTCGTAGCTCAAAGTTCATGATTACCCAGTAATAAGCGTCAAAGAGTTCAGAGACATTTATTTCAAAATCAGTGTTTATAGGACCATAGTTTAAGATTTGTGTGAACCTATTTAGATGTGGTAAAATCTACAGAAAAAATTAACATTCTGTAAAATTCTACAGAAACCATCAACTCCAGACAGCATTGTGGAAAGCTGCTCTATACAGGATGCTACAGATGACTAAGCTACCTGGCATGAATTTGGGCTGTCATTTGCATGCAGCAGTCTTCTCTATTGGATACAACAACCTTCTCTCTTGCTCTCTGTCCCCTCTAGCTTAATCAAAATGTGCATGCTTTACCACCCAGTGCATGGGAGCAAGTTCCCTTGGGTTACCTTGGTTCAGTTATTGTGTGAGCTCTATGTCTTGATTTGCTGAAAGACAGATCAGATGTGTCAGGAAGGTTCCTTCCCAGGGTGACAGTGAGGGCTCCGAAGATGAAGGGGGCGGGTGGCAGGTAGAAAGAGACAGAGGCTTGCTTTCTTCCCATATAGACAGTGAAAAGAGGCCCCCCTGTTCTGGAATGCATGTCATAAATTCCCAATACAGCATAAGGCAGACAGAGGGGCCGCAGCTCTCAGACACGTTCTCAGGGGAGTAGCGGCAAAATGGGCAAGCTGCTCCCGAATCTCCTCGTAGTAGTAGGAGGAGTAGAGTCCAGGCTTGGCGTCAATCCTACAGGAGGAGGGGCAGCCAATGGAGGATCTCCTGTTGGTGGGAAGCCCGCCTTTCAGCGGGCTCAACTGACTCATTGGGTGCGGAAGATTGAGCTGTGTGCTCAGACTGAAACTAAGTGTAAACACTAATAAATCAGACTGCAATAAAACCGTCAGCCTCCCGTCTCTTGGTGTGAGAGGGAGATGGTTAATCCTGACAAGATGTGACCTGAAGAATGGCCCTCAGTCCCAATGTCTGAGGATTGGTGTACTATAAGAACAAATCTCATGTATTATAAGAACAAATCTCATGTAGGTGGCTGCATAGTGGTGTTATCACTTAGCATTTGCACAGGCATTTGAAATCTGCAAATCACTTTCCCATCTCTATCGCGTCTTCTTCTAAGAATCACCCTATGATGGAAGGAGGTCACTCTTGCTTCCGTTTTATAAATTGGGAACTGAGGCTCAGAGATAGTGACTTTCCTCAGGCTACACCATGCAGCCACTACAGTAGATATGAACCCATTCTTTAAATTTAGTGCAATTTTCTAAGCAACGCCCTTCCCTTATTCCACCAAGCTGCTGATATAATATTCAGTAAAGTGCATCAAGAAAATGGGATTAGGGTGTGCTCATAAAGGCAGCCTATAAATACATTTATAGACAAATAGATAAATAAATATGCCATTTGGAGAGCTGACCTTAGGTGCCATGCAAAACTGCTTTCCACGAGTGAGGCCTTCGAAAGAAAACTTCCAAGTCTCCTTTCGTAAAACTCTTACAGGCATCCTGGTGCCGGAGAGAAATTCTTCATAGCTCAATAAAAACTATTAAGGAAATCAATCCCAAGTCAAAAGACCCTGTAAACATCCATTTTCATCAGACAGAGAGGACATGCGGTTGCTGTTACTAAGAAGTTGTAATTTGGAATGATGTCCTGATTGTTGAATTTTGCTGATGTTGCAAATGAGTGTCAAGCTTTTTCGTGTGTTTTTTAAAAAAAGAAATGGACCTGAGCACTTTAATTAATTTATTTAAGAACAAGCAAAAATTCACATTAGTGACCAGTCCTAAAATGCAATAGAAGGGGGGTGGGCAGGGAGCTATTAAGCACATCCAACATTTGTATTACCTGCAACAATGAACTAATGGAAAATAGCATTCTGTCATGCACCGGTACTACAGCCCCACAATATAATGGATCTTGGTCTGATTACAATTCAGCCTTTCGACAGGATTAAATATGATCAAAGGTCTTGGATTTAGAACTAGGTGACTTAAATGACTGCAAATAAATTCTCATGTTTAAGGCATTTTACTTTACTTTACTTTTTTTCAAAAAAGTAAAATAAAATAATCACAGCTCATTTCTTGTTAATCATGGGATGAAGCCTCCTGCCTGTCTTTATACACCTGTCTAATTATGTATGGATATATTCAGACTGTTATATATCCACACACTACATGAAGAGCTCCTGAGGTTTTTTTTAGCTCCACATTTAAATCATTACTTAGATTAACCATATCTCTCTCTTTTTAAGTATTAAAGAGGGAGAGATTAGTCTTCTCTCCATTTTGAGGCCTAAGCTATTGCTTTAGTGCTATTTTGTAGAAAATTGAAAACATTCTGAACAAACAGTATACCTGAAGGAGCGTCTCCACCTCCATTGTTCGGCATGGACACTGAGGTCCAGCTCTAAGGGCCTTCTGGCAGTTCCCTCATTGCAAGAAGCCAAATTACAGGGAATGAGGCAGAGGGCTTTCTCGGTAGTGGCACCCGCCCTGTGGAACACCCTCCCATCAGATGTCAAGGAAACAAACAATTATCCGACTTTTAGAAGATACCTGAAGGCAGCCCTGTTTAGGAAAGTTTTTAATGTTTATTTGTTTTATCATATTTTTAATATTCTGTTGGGAGCCGCCCAGATGGGCAGGGTATGAATTATTATTATTATTATTATTATTATTATTATTATTATTATTATTATTAACAGAATGAACATAGAATAAATTCTGGTAGCAGAATTTTGACTGAAAGTGAAATCCAGAGATGAATTTGGAAGGGCTTGCTTGGTATAAACATCCGAGGAGTTCTGATGGAAGCATACTGAGAGTTGGTAATGCTAGCAAAATTTATCAAAGGGAAGAAAAGATGATCCTCACATCTCTACTCCAGGCTACCATTGTAAGCTGGATGTAAATAGCTGTGTTTAATTTTCCCCCACCATTTTTTTGGTCACAGTCTCTGAAAAGCAGGCTTAATTGTAGCTGATGGGATGCCTGCAGTCTGAGTTGCTTTTCACTCACCTTGATTGAAGCAACTGAGTGCACTTCATTTAATAAAGAATATAAGAAAAGCACTTCTGGATCAGGTCAACGGCCAGTCTGGTTGTCCAGTATCTTGGTCTCACAACAGCCAAGCGGATGCCTGTGGGGCGTTCACAAGCAAGACCTGAGTGCAATGCTTTGGTACCCCAACAACTGGTATCAGATTCACGTGGCAGCTCTGATGCTGGAGGTCGTGGATAAGTCATCATGACTAGTAGCTTGTCTAATCTTCTTTTAAAGCCATCCAAGTTGGAAAGTATCACTATCAACTGGTTCTGTAATCTGCTTGTGGAACATAGAAGCACTCCAAAAATATGCATAAAACTGGCTGGTTGGGAAATGAACCTAAATGGTGTCAATCCCTCTTCTTTTCTTTGAATAAATTTTATTAGCGCCTGTAAAGAGAGATACAAAACTTAATTAAGCTATCTTTTTTATCCAATATTAATCTAAATAAAATAAAAACATAAGAGGGAAAGAGGAAAAGAAAAAGGAAAGGAGAAAAGAAAAGAAGAGAAGAGAGGAAAACCCCCCGAGAAAAAACGATAAGAAGAAAGAACCTGAAAGAGAAAATAGAAAAGATAAAACACAGAAATTAAAGAACTTCTGATTCTTCATCTGTCTGCGATATATAAACAATAGTCGCTTCATCCACTCCAAGATAACACCCAAAAAACCCACTTTCTATAAATCAACATTATCTTCAGTCCTCAAATCCATATGTCATTGTTTTGTTTTGTTTTCACACAACCTTTGTGTTGTTGATCCTGAAGTTATTAATACGAATCCTGATCATCCCTGATCTCATTAATTCATAACTGATTCCACACAGCCTCCAAATTCATTCTACATACATCTATTTATTTGCTACACAATTGCATAAGCTGATGTTAGAAACACAGATACTGAAAAACATATCAAGCTGGAATAGATGCAAACATCAGGCACAATTTGGACAAGAGCATTCATGCAGAAAAGTGACACTACCATAAAACACAGAAAAATCCTGAACAGCTAATTATTAGGATAGATACCAATTTATTAGAAGTGAAGGATGGGAAGGTTTGTTGGGAAAAGGCATTTTGAGAGTGCTGACAGCACAAACTAGTAAAAGATGGAAAGAGTGAACATTTGAAGGGTATTATGACAAATCCTTTTCTTATGCTAGTGAAACAAATGGAAAAGCCTTGCCGGGGGGGGGGAGTGGGGGATTTTGTTGATCAGAATTATTGGATCTTCTTGAATCCTAGGGTTGTAGTCATGTGGATATTTACCCGGGAGTAAAGCCTATTCAATATTGTGTGGATTAATTTTTGAGCAAGCACGCTTATGCACAAGTTACTAGAATTCTACACATACTGACTAGGAGTAAGTTCCAATTAATTTAGTGAAGTTTGCTTTTGAGTAGACATGCCTATGTTTGCACTGTTTGACTACAATCCTACACACACACACACACACATATGAACATTTACCTGGGAACAATCGTCCATGGACTTGGCTATCTTTTCAGCAGACATGTAAAGGATTGTACTGTTTAAGGTCAACAGTGTTTCTCAGCTGAGCACACGGAGATAAATAAATTTTCATGCCAAACTTTAGCACGATCCAGTTTTTATTGCACAAGAGCCCCACCCAGCCCTGTCAGAAGTCAGTCTGTAGGGCTAGGCTGAAAGTTGCACACACTGAAATTCAGACATTATTTGTTATGAATGCAAGAAGTAGCTGCTAATCAATGACTTTTTCATCTCTATGAAATAAGGCATGGAGGGTTATTTACCAACAACAACAACAAAAAGAAACTAAAAACAAATTATTAGAGCAGAAGACTTTAAAAATGGTTTTAGGATGATTTTTTAAAAAGTACAGATGTACATATCTCCATGGTTTCCATCTTACATTCATTTACACATAGGTAGTTGAACGCAGCGGTATTTTCATCGGGAGAAACGTGCTTGCAATCATGCTGTATAATAAGGGCACCATTTTTCAGAATATACACTTGCATTTCATTGTGAAACAGGAAAATTTCTACATCCCATTCTCATATCACTAGTGTTCCTGATTAAGTTGTTTTACTGAAATAGAGTTTTGGATAGGCCTCATATTGAGAAGTTATTGGGAAAATGTATTTATCAAACTGTTTGCATAGCTGATACTAGTTATCCAGTGTGTGATATGAATTGTGGGTGAACCAAAATGTATTTATCAAACTGCTTACATAGTTGATGCTAATTATTCAGTGTGTGATATGAATTGTGGGTGAACCATTGTTTCGATACATGGTATTTTCCTCCACTATGCCTCTTTTTCATTTCTTCTTTATAATGCTGTGCCAAAAACAGATTATAAAGCCATCTTAGATCAGGGATAGTCAATGTGCTGCCAAGTCAAATATTGGGCTCCAACTCCCATCAGCCCCAGCTAGTACCATCAACGGCCTCTAGGAGGCTTAGTTTGATCAGAATCGAGTATACATGTCCAGAGTTAACACTAAATACATTACATTAGCCACTATAGCCGCTAGAGGGCCGTGAAAATTTCCATTGCAGGCTTTTTAGACTCATCTACCCACTTACTGTCTGAAACCCAAGGGGAGCATTGGTTACCAGATGTGATTGTTTCCCCAGTTCTCCAACTCCACTAAGTTAATCTAACCAGGGCTAGGCTAAGTGTCTAGAGTCCCAGCTACTGAGCTGGGCAGGGGAGTTACTGTACATTCATCTCAACAAGGACAGCGGCTGGAGGAAGCCTGCTGAGTATTACCTCTATCAGGCTTAGGGCAAATGTATAAAACTAATGAGATGAAATAATCTCATGTTGCCTTTGCCGCATCAGAAATGTGTGCAGCATTTATGCTGTCAACATTTGGGCTGTGAGCATGCCCTCACATCTTGTTGCAGGAATAACAAGTGTTATAGGGGCTTTTTTTAAAGCAAAAGAAAAAAGTGCCAAATTGTCCATTAATGGTAAGGCGAGGAAAATGAAGTACAGTGTCTGTTTTATGTGCTGCACTCATATATAATGACAAGAGAGATTTGTTGCAAAGAGGAACATGCGGAAGGAAGGTGAGGAGCACAGCCACAGACCTCTCAATGAACCTCTGTTCTTGCACCCAACCTTCTGAACAAAGTACATAGGTTGTGTTCAATAGGTTGGATGAACCTATTAGGATAGGGGCCTAATCATACATGGCACAGTATGCTTTCATTGAATGTGGCATGTTGCCTGCACAGAGCTTCTTGTGTTCATCAAAGAGGAATTCTGGCCCACTTTTGGGAGACCTTTTATGCTTTAGGACTTGATATTGCCAAACACATTGGCTTGTATCCGAAGAGCCTCCACAATCAAACGAAGAAGCGCAAGCAGGCAGAGCTCATCAATTTCTGCTCATTCAAATCCCAATGCCACCAAATTTCCTTCATCACACATCATGTTGCAGGTCCCCAATCCTTAAAAATGGCTTTTTGGAAGGCACAAGGGGCTACAGCAGGAAGAGAGAGCATGAAAGCGTTGTTGCAGAATGGAACGCATGGCTCATTGTTACGGATAAGACACCTGCGTAGGTGTTTGTGTTTGTGTGTGTGTGTGTGTGTGTGTGTGTGTGTGAGAGAGAGAGAGAGAGAGAGAGAGAGAGAAAGAAAGAAAAATATTTGAGTAGAATTTTCTTCTTCTTTCTCTAGTGTCTTTCAGATTACTTTGCAAACTGTAATAAAGTACAACACCAAATCTGATCTATATCTTGTTGTATAAATTCATAGTAATGGGCTTGTTCCTGTTATCAGCTATGGTGGGTGAGCGGAATGGAAACTTCTGCAGCCTGCTTCAGATAATGACTCCTCTACATATTAGCTATGCTAAGGCCTTCGTAATATCCAGCCCAGTTTCAAAAGACTATAAAATCTTGCAATTCACAAGTTTACATTTTGCATTTTATCTATGCTCTGGGTCTGTCGGCTATATTAAAATGATGCCATATTATGTATGGGAAATAGCTTTTCTATCAGCTCAAAATAGACCATCTTATTGCACCTTATTAAAAAAATACAAGTGCATTTTCTGCTGGCAACCATGACATATGATAATAACTGTTATCAATATGCAATTACCTTGGTTACTCTAGAACATATTGATATTCATTTATTTAAAGATTATATAACGCATTTGTATTCATTGAGGTAATCTGTTGATATGATTAAATGTGAATGGCCATCTTATACTTGAGCAGTAAAATGAAAAATTGCCATCAGATCTTCAATGCATCCCAAAAAGGGTCACATTAAGTAACGGAAAATTGCATTATCTTTCATTTTAAGGCCCAATACGATGCTTGGGGGTGGGGAAGCAATATCAGTGCATATTAATTGGAACAGTCTTTCCAAGAGCAAAGTACTCAGCAAGGTGAACCCAGGGTGCCAGTTCAATGCCAACTGTCTGTAGAAAGAGATATGGTGGATGCTAATGAATGATATCCAAAGGTTATTTGTCTTCTGGTTCTCTAGCAGTCCTAAACAATGGAAGGACAGAACTATACGATTGTGATCACAACCAGAAGGACAAGATAAGATATATGCCATTGGTTTAACTAGGGACAAAACTGCATTTTACTTTACAGGATCAGCACCAATCCTGAAGCTGGGAGGCTATGGGCATCGTTCCATCAATGCAAGCTTTTCAGTTTGTCAGATGGAATTGCCCCTCCTTCTCCACCCATGTGCTGTTTTTTGGGGGGGTTCTTCCACCTCCCAATCCAATTTCAGGGCATGTACGTGGGGGGAAGAGAGGGGGAAAGCCCCATTGCACAAGTAGAATTCCTAGTGTGGGGTTCTGCTGATGGAACTCATTCTTTTGATCCCACCCTCTGTGTGAGGTACTTACTACGCAGGAGCCATCTTGTAGTTATTCACTTCTCAAACGCTTCCTTCCCTTGGACCACACCTGTTCAGGGGTTGAGTCTCTCTCTCTTCCATAACTCTTGGTGAGAGAGACAAGTTGGCCTCAAAGGGGTTACGTATCCCATTCCCTGTGTTGTACACCTCTGATTGGTAAGCCTCAAGATTCCCCCATCACCATCAAGAACACTCACCTACTTATTACTTAGCTATGTTACTTTCCACACATTCTGCTGTTTTGACCAAATTCCTTGTGTGAAAGAAGTGGACAGCCACCAGGCACTAATTGACACACCTGACCAGGTAAACATAAGCAGCCAATGAAGGACTCTCTCATCCTAAACTATAGTGGACGGCCTGGGAACAGGAATTTTTAATTGTCCCTTCCCACTCCCATACATGAAGCATCATCTATCATTTGCTTGTAAAGACATAATTTTTTGTTCAGGTTTACCCTGTCCATAGGACTGCACCCTGTTATTACTGAATTCTTTAAATAATAATAATATTAATAGTCTTTTACTGTAGGTTGTTGTTGTTTGCTACTTAGAGATTTTGAAATATTGTGGTTTACAATAAATCATCCAGGACCCAAGTTCTGCCTAGGATTCCACCCCATTTCATTCATTCCGCCAGTGATTGGCAGAATGGCTTTACCAGCACCATGTTTTTTTGGCATCTCTGTCACTGCAGCAGCACAGCTAATTTTCCATTGGCACAGCAGGACTTCAACTGAATTCTCAGCCGGCTTATCTCTAGCACAGGATCACACCCTTAAACAATCACCCTTAAAACCAGATTAGTAAACTGAAGCTAATCTTATTTCTTCAGATTAATCAACATCTTAATATTTAACCTTTATTGATTTTTTAACATATAATTAGAATAATGCAAGCAATCTTGAGCGACCACAGAAGCACACATATCATAGTGAGTGCTGACTGTCTGTCTAGTGCTATCTTCCAGCCCTGCATCTATTATTATTATTATTATTATTTAAATTTGTAGACCACCCTATACCTGCAGGTCTCAGGGAAGTTCACAGGATAAAATCGCAATATAAAAATACAAAATACATAATCAAAATTAAAACAAAAGCAACCCAAGAGGGAAGAGTGAAAGGCATGGAAAATCAAGGGGGAGGGGGCGGTGTGCAAAAAAGCTATTCAGAACAACAAACACTCAATAATTTATGCCATTTACCTTTGTCCCTCGCTAGAGGTCCCTGATACTGTATAACTATTTCCACACTGACTCTATGGAAGCTAGAAAACATGGCTCCAAGGCAACTGTAAATCCCTCCTCAGATTTTCTCCACTTATTTGTATGTATTCTAATGTGTATTCTATTCTATGCTGTTCTATGGTACTCTGGTGTATTTTCTTGAATTGTCTGCATTTTGTTTTGATATTGGGGTTTTATTATAAATTTGCCATCTGTTTTTGGTTTTTTTGTGAGCCACCATGAGTCATGCCTATGCAGTAGAAAGCAGGGCAAAAATTCATATAAATATTAGGACTTGATTGTTCTAAGAGGAACTCACCAGAGTAAATTTAGCTTTCCCAGATGCCTTCAAAATGTGTAAATGCTACTGTGCTATGCAACAGTTTCTTAATCAATACCTTCATTGAAGGCAGGTAGTTTTCTCTGCTTCCAGTATTTTGTGAGCAAGCTTTGGGCAGCACTTAATTAACCCCCAACTAGATTCCTGTGCATTTCCCCCACAATATTCTAATGGTAGAGTTACCCAGTGAATTACTGCGGGTCTTAATGGGATTTCATATCCAATTATCTCTTTTACATTTCCCAGAAATATCTTTCCAGAAGAATCCTGCATATTTATACTACCACCAAATAAGTATGAAGTCAGTCTCTTTTTGATTATATGTGCAGTAGCTGTGCTGGTACTATTTATTGAAAAAATCTTAAGTGGAATGTAGCAGTGTTAACACAAAACTTCTATCGATGTTCTATCAACGTAATATGCATAGACTCTCTAGGGCCAGTCTTGTATCTGTAAAACATGTTACTCTGAGATAGGGATGCTTGAGGACTTTGCAAATTCTGATACAAACTGATTTAACCTACACCTCCCAGGCTAATGTGTGGATCGAAACATAGTTATCCTCAGGATTTTGCACTAATAAGCACTAATCCTACAAAATCCACATTTCTTCAGATTTTGCAATTCAGATTTTGGCTCAAAAGATACACTCGAATTGCATGTTTTATGATAAGATACATGAGTCAACAATGCATATTTGGAAAAATACATGTTTAAATAATGACTAGTCTCATGAAGATTTTTTTAAAATGGCAAATTGATGTCATAATGGGATGGAATGGATTTCTTATTGTTAATGTTATTATTTTTGGCAATTTATATATCACTTAACAGTATAGCCTCTAAGGGATGTACAATAACAAAACATACAATAAAGACAGATCAGTTAAAATTAACTCACACAATCAGAAAAAAAAACTTATTTAATATGCCTGGTAAAATAAGAATGGTCTTCACCAAGTGCCAGAAGTTCAAGAGGGTGGAGGCCTATCCACAGGATTGGGCCCGCAGTATTCAATGCATGGTTCCTGGTGGTTGTGAGCTATGCATCTGAGCCATGGAGGACCACTAACAGAGTCTCCCCCAAAGACCTCACTGATCCTGGACCCAAATCATCAAGGGACTTACACATTAACAGAAGACTTGTGAATTAGGAATGGGGGCATGTGAAAGTGTCATGGACTGGCAACTGATTGATCTGTCCATCTCTACTATGAGATTGAAATGCAAGACTTTCTTCCCAATTAGATTCATATTTCAAATCTCTATCCTCTCTGCATGTTCCTTCATATTGCATCACCATGTCCCTCAGTGTTAATCACATTTGAATTGTTTTCTTCTCACCTCAGTTTTCCTAAGTGATATTATTGGAAATATCAAAGCAGCTTCTGGCCTCTTCCCCCCCATTTTCTCCATTATACCAATTCTAATTAGCTTTTGCCCAAAAGGATGCCACAGCATCGCTGGCCAATTGTGTGGATAAGCTAGTCTAGAGGTAGCCAATGTGGTGTCCTTTGGATGTTGTTGGACTCTAGTTCCCATCATTCATGACCATTGGCCATGCTGACAAGGGCTGATGGGAGTTGTAGTCTAACAGTACATGGAGAACACCCCGTTGGCTACTCCTGATTGACTGTCTTACCACTTTCTTCCTTCCCATGTGTGCTGTTCTGGAGGTGAGATTAACTTCTGCTGCCTCCAACCACACCATACATCTAAAGCACAACCAACCAACATTTAAAGCACATGACTTCCTCAAAAGAATCTTGGGAAGTGTAGTTTCCCACCACAAAACTGTGATTCCCAGCACTCTTAACAAGCTACAGTTCCCAAGATTAACTATGAGAAGTCATGTTCTTTAAATGTGCACTAAATGTGCTGGTGTGGGTCTACCCAGAACTGTGTCTTGCATTTCACTTTTTAAATTGTTTTGGTGTTCAAGTTGCATTCAACTAAATAGCATTTACAGTTGCAGTTCCCTATGAATTATGAGCCCCTGATGGATAAAGAAAAACCACAACATGAAGCTAATCAGAAAATATAGTGCACAATATAGCTGCAGATAAACACTTTCCACTTCCATTGATTCTGGTCAGAAAAACCCTATTTTTCACCCTGCACCATTGCGATCAGATAGGGGGAGAGAGGGAGAGGGATATTTGGCTCAGACCCCTGTGCTGCATCAGAGGCAGCCTCGGCCCAGTATATCTGAAGGAGCATCTCCACCCCCATCATTCAGCCCAGATACTGAGGTCCAGCTCCGAGGGCCTTCTGGCAGTTCCCTTCCTGTGAGGTTACGGGGAACCAGGCAGAGGGCCTTCTTGGTAGTGGCACCCGCCCTGTGGAATGCCCTCCCATCAGATGTCAAGGAAATATTCAACTATCTGACTTTGAGAAGACATCTGAAGGCAGCCCTGTTTAGGGAAGCTTTTAAATGTTGATGTTTTATCATGTTTTTAATATTCTGTCAGGAGCTGCCCAGAGTGGCTGGGGAAACCCAGCCAGATGGGTGGGGTATAAATGATAAATTATCATCATCATCATCATCATCATCATCACCACTGCTTTTGCACTCCTCCACATGCTGAGAGGGTTGCTCTTCTGCAGCAGGGAGCTTGCACCTCTCATTCAGAGTTGCATTCAGTGCAAGTCCAACTCAGAGTAGACCCATTGCAATTAACAGGCATGGCTAACCTGGGGTCATCAATTTCAGTGGCTCTACTCTGAGTAAAACATAGCAGCATGCAAGGCTCTTCACACTGTTCAGAAGTCTGGAGGATCATCTCCAGACTTCTCATCTCAGCACTTTATCAGTCGTGGTTCCCTGTCTGAAAGAATCCAGTTTGCTAAAAGTGTTGAGAGTTGTTAGAGGGCCCCATTCCCCTCATAGAACTACAATTCACAATATGGTTTAAAAGTCAACCCCTCTTCCTAGGAAACTCTGGAAACTGTAGCTTTGTTAGAGGGGAATAAGGTTCTCCTAATGATAGCTCTCAGCACCCTTCACCAGATCCTGGGATTCTTCGAGGCGGAAGAGAAACCATGGCTTTTAAAGTGATATAAAAATGCTTTGAATGCATGGTGCAGATATGGCCTCAGCCACACAGAGTGGAAAAGACTCACCACTGCACAAGTTCATGTGGAGTCTTGTGAGAATGTGATTGAGTTGCTGGTCCAGGGAACACTCTCCCCACACTTCCCCTTATGCAGTGGGGAACAACACCTGAACAGGGCTTGAGATATAGGCTGGATTTAGGCACATTAAAAAATAATAATAAGGAAAAGGTGTTGTAAACCTCATAATGGGAAATCACGTTGCCAAAAGATGGAATTCCACAGCGCCATCTGAGGTATCAGTGTTATAACACATTTTAAACGCTTTTTCTTTACTAATGTAGCTGAGTCCATAGTATGAAGGTTTACTCAACATTAACTCTCTCACTGAAATTGATATGGTTTGGGTATGATTGTGATTATTTGGAAATAGATAAAGGTCATTCGATTAATTGGAAATAAATAAAGAATTAAAAAGATGTTCAAATGACACTGAACCCCCCCCAGCAAAATTAAACAGAATAAAAATCCCAATGACAAATCTTGAACAGCAGACCTTGTGCACTGTGCTTCCTTAAGTTGTTAATCTTATTTTTCATCAATGTAAAAACAGTGACATTTCTAATAGTGCTTTCCATGCAGTGTAAATACATGAACATAATGTGTTCCAATTTTCCTAAGTGCTTCTTTATGGTAAACAATAAAAATGTAAGAGCTCAAATATCCGCATGCTCAATGCTGCATGTTGCACATTCTTTAAATTGGAAACAAAGTTGATATCCTTAGAAAAATCTATGAGAATCAAAATGCTAAAAGCAAAGTTATATTTCATAAGAGATCAGAGAACTGCAGAGCTGAAGGCACCTGAATAGTGGCCCCATTGCATCCATTAAGAGATTAGCTCATAAGCTTTCAGAAGAGACTGGGTATACAGGTTTACCTCTTTGTTAAGACCTGATAATCTCCTTGATGGCTGCACTTCACTTAGAAGTTGCAAAACGCTAGGACTCCTAAGATCTTGTACACTTGTGGATGAGATGTATCTCTACTGTACAAATTGACTCATAAATCCAAGCTGTCAAGAAATGTGGCCAAACCCGAAGACTTCGACACAACATAATATCCTTTATCTCTGTTGTAAATGTGTTTCTGGACCACGGCAACCTCAAATGTCTAAGACATTCCAGGATGGGGAGAGGTTGCTGGACTACAACTCCCATCATCACTGACTATTGTCCATGCTGGCTGGGGTTGATGGGAGTTGGAGTCCAAGACTATCTGGAGGGTCACAGGTTCACCATCCCTGTACTAGGACCCTCCAACTGTGGATTCTAGATGTGATGTACTATTTGCATCCAGTAACCTTTCCTTTGGTACATAGAAGAGGAGTTTGGATTTGATATCCCGCTTTATCACTACCCAACGGAGTCTCAAAGCGGCTAACATTCTCCTTTTCCTTCCTCCCCCACAACAAACACTCTGTGAGGTGAGTGAGGCTGAGAGACTTCAAAGAAGTGTGACTGTCCCATGGTCACCCAGCAGCTGCATGTGGAGGAGCGGAGACGCGAACCCAGTTCCCCCAGATTACGAGTCTATCGCTTTTAACCACTACACCACACTGGCTTCTTTTTGAATTTGGTAACATTCATAAAACTGTAATTCATGCATGTTAAAGGTTTGGTGCACCCAAGACAACTGTGGTGCTATGGGTAGTAGACTCAGAAAGCTGAAAAGTGTGGTAACAGAGTGACACTTGCTAAAACTTTAAAACAGAATACAGTAATTTTCATCTGTTAGAAAATTCAAGACGCTATTACTTGGGAAGGGGAAAAAACTAAGAACAATTTTACTATTATAAACACAATTGTAATTCTTATCAGGTTTTCTTCTGCAGAACTCAGCAGATATGCTATGAAGGTCAGGTGTTAATTGTACTTTTCATGTTCATGAAGGCTTAAAACACAAAAGGCCTGGATTATTAAGGTAAGGGTTAATGCAGATGTGCATTTTATGTTGCTAAAGAGGAGCAAGTAAGTAAAAGTGTTGGCATTCATAGAGCCAAGAAGAAGGAAGCTAATTTCTCACATTATTTCCCTTATATACTGCAATTGTATTGCAGGGCTTTAAAATGTTGGGAAGCTAACAGTATGGAGAGTAACGTGGGGGAATATTTGGGTAATTAGGGGGCAAACCAAAACCAAGGAAATGTGTGTTCCTTTTACACAGAGCATCCTAAGGCATCCAAGGTACCGGTATGTCTTTCCCTAGAAGAGGAGAAAGGACCAGAGAAAGGGTGAATAAATCCAGGGGCAGAAAATATCAGGTTCAGGGCAATACCTTATTGCTGGATGGACCAATGATCTGTCTCCGTAAAGGTAGCTTGTTATGTTCCAGTTTTGTAAGGTAAGTGGAGGAAAAGGGGAGTGCAATTTCTTGGGCGGGTTAATGGGGGAAAGGCTTTCTGAGATGGGAATGGAGTCAGCCAGGAATTCTTCTTAGCCTCAGATTCTGATCCAAGCCAGAGAAGAATTTTGGGGCATGTAAATCTCATGTCTCCTCTGAGGAGAGCTTTTATGGGCTCCTGAAGTTGCTTTCAATCCCAAGAACAGAGAATGTCAGCCACATGCCAAGATTTCATATTGCCATCAAATACACCTGCAACTTAGCTCAGACCCAATCTGTATCATGAACCAAAGAAGTACTGTGTGAAATAGCAGCTGAGCGGCTGTAGTTCCAAATTGCTTCCGTGTGGAGGCATCCCTGCAGATCACAGCAACAGATAAACTTGAAAATTAATTGTAGTCTGCTGAACCTGGCGCATCGAAGACTTCCCACGGAGCCATCAATTCTTAATTCATGACATTTAAAAATTCTTGTAAATACGCTGTTTCCTTGGCAAGTGTGGGCAGTTAAAGTGGGTGGAAATCCATGGGAAATAAACTCCCACTTAACTTCATTGCTCAGTGAGATGATTGTTATTTATGATGATGATGATGGGATGCTCGCATTTATCCTAAAGCTTGACTTGTCCCTGCGGCATAATGAGCACATCAGGTTAAGATCTGCAATCAGGCCCTGAAGACAGGGGCACACAACTGCTTACTTTATGTTTGTGGTTGGGTACAAAGAGCTACTGGGCTGTTGCCATTTGCCCATTACTGTTAATTCAAACACTACATAAATCACAGCTGATGTAAGAAAGGGGAGGACAAAGCGCAGGGTTTTATCTCTTAGAATGGGGAGAAAAATGAAACCTTCCACTATCAGACTCACTTCATCTTTACTTGATTTCAAAATGGAACTGCTCTCCTGAATGATGAATGATATTTTACAGGCATCACGGTAAAGGGTTTCTCTCTCACACCCACCCACCCACATCTTGATCAGATCCTGAAGGGACAACAAAGAAATTGTTGAGAAGCATGGTGTTGCTTCAAGATGGTCTCTAAAGTCAATTTCCAGGGTATTTAAGGTTGGGAACCTCAGTCCTTGTTGCTTTTCTACCTAGCCCTCAGAATTTCCACCAGGTCACACACCTCCCTAAGTCAAATCCCTAATAGCCTTGAACTGCACCCACTCAGAGTGCTTTTGTTTGGCTGAAATCTGTTCTACTGAATTGTGATGATGCAGCGTGTTTGCCTATGTGCAGAATGGAGACGTGTGTGTGTGTAGAAACCTCTGGCTTTGATGTGCTGCCTATGGTTTAAAGGTCCATCGTTTTGCTTGCTGTTGCTTCTGGTTGAGCCCACTTTTGCCTCTGATCCTCACCTCTTGTGGGATGTGCTCCCCCAGAAGGAGTTGGGCCCTTGGGATGAAAAAAGGCTCAACACTCCTGTTATATAAGCACTTGACCTAGCTTGGGGGAGGGGGACACAATGGGTCCCTGTCTGGAAATGTAACTGGAGGGAGGAGGGCCACTATATCAGTGAAGCACATTGTTTTGCCGCCACCTACCTTGATATGGGTCTGGGAACTGAAGTGTTGCATAGTGCTTTATGTGCTTAATTATACCCAGGCTTTAATTCTGACATCCCAACTTCACCCCTTGTCTCCCAGACCAGAAGAGAGCTGAAATGAGTGGAGCAGTGGTGGGCTGCATGCAGGTGTAGTCTCTGATTGCTTGGAAGAGGAGAGGAGAGAACTTAGACGGCTGTGGGGTGGCAGGGACTTTCAGTCTTGGCAGCTGATTCAGGGGGCCATACGGGACCTACTGGGGATGAGCTGCTGTGCACAATAGGTCTCACACTCAGGTAAGTCTGTGAAGACTTTATTTTGCTAATAAAGCATTAACTCCAGCGTTGAACTGTGTGATTTGCCATGTGATTTCCCTGTCTGAAACTCTAGAGAGCCACTGGAAGTCTAGATGATAAGCTAAACTAAAACTGCTAAACTAGATGAACCTGATGTCCGACTCTTTGTGACCCCATGGACCAGAGCACGCCGGGCACTTCTGTCTTCCACTGCCTCCCGCAGTTTGGTCAAACTCATGCTGGTAGCTTCGAGAACAGTATCCAACCATCTCATCCTCTGTTGTCCCCTTCTCCTTGTGCCCTCCATCTTTACCAACATCAGGGTCTTTTCCACGGAGTCTTCTCGTCTCATGAGGTGGCCAAAGTATTGGAGCCTCAGCTTCATGATCTGTCCTTCCAGTGAGCACTCAGGGCTGATTTCCTTAAGAATGGATAGGTTTGTTCTTCTTGCAGTCCATGGGACTTTCAAGAGTCTCCTCCAGCACCATAATTCAAAAACTTACTATATTACAGTTTCCTATATACCTACATCTTGAGCTTATGCCCCATTTGTAAACTGATCTCTTAAAAACCCCTATGAAGAGACATGTCTGTTTCAGAATTTAAAACCTACCTCGGTTTTAAAGTGTCATTAAATGGATGTTATGATTCATTTCGGGGTCAGAATCCACAAGGGCTCTTCACGTAATCATTATTTTAAAAGACACATACATACTCAACAATAACAATAAAGGATTGCAGCTATATAACATATTCAAAAATAATTAAAGAAAAATCAATCAACAGTTTAATTAAAAACCACATAATGACCTCAGCTATTCACTGTAACCAAAACATGGTAATTAATTCTCTTCCTGAGTTAATCCTCTTCTTTTGCAATTATCTAAGAGACAAGAGGATGACTAAGAATCTAATCCAGTTAACCCTATCTTGTGCCCTTCCTTGCAAAACATGGCACTGTTTAATTACTATCCCCGTACTGTAAGAGCAGAATAGCTATGATGATGTTTCTGGGGTACTGGTATGTCTGAATCACCTTCCTATTCCAATATTGTAGTAAGAGTTATGTTTGGTGAATGAGTGCCCCAATACCATTTTAGTCTTTATACTAGGAATGAGGAAACTTGGCCCTTCAGATGTGGTTGGACTACAACTCCCAATGGCCCCAGCCAACATGGATGATGGTCAGGGATTATGAGAGTTGTAGTCCAACATCATCAGGATGGCCATGGATTCCACATCCATGATTTATATAGTCACCCTGCATATTTCCATTCAAACTCAATAGCATGACATTCTTGCTGGGAGAATACATTTTGGCTCTCTTTTGGAAAAAAATAAGTTAGATCCTTAAAAATGAATAAATTGTATACTGTGAGGCTTACATGGAAATAGATAGGATCCATACCCACACCATACATGGAAACTAGCCATGGTTTCCCCAAAAGAATCCTGAGAACTATAGTTTGATAAGGCCTCTGAGAGTTGTTAGGAGACCCTTATTCTCCTCACAGGCCTACAGTTTCCAGAGTACTTTAACAATCCATCCCTGTTCCCAAGGAGCTCAGTGAATTGTAGCGTCTAACAACATACTAGATTGCATACACTCCAACATCTCTCCAACGAAAATAGGGATATCCTATTAAATAACGATGACGACAACGACGACAATGACAATAACAATAACATTATTTTTACTAGTTATACTCCGCCCATCTGATTGGGTTGCCAAAGCCACTCTGGACAGCTTCCAACATATATAAAAACATAATTAAACATTTAAAAACTTCCCTATACAGGATTGCCTTCAGACTCTTCAGGAGTTGGATAACTCCATAACCTCCAACATTTCTCCAATGAAAATAGGGACGTAATTGTAGACTGGAGTGTATATTTGAAAGTTTCCTAGGGTGCTTCCTATTCTCTGCTTTCATTAGCACCATTATTTACTGGCCAGATTGAGGAAATCCATATTTTATGTATGCTGCCAAAGAATTGTGGTTCCTTACAATTATAGTTATAACTCTGCTGCCTTCTCTGAAGCTGTGCATATGAATACTACATAAGCCTTTCCCTTGCTCTCTCCGTCAATGGCGATAAAGCAAAGTATTAGAAATGTATTGTTCATTATGCTTTTTGGGACTCCTGTAGATATTTCCATTAGGTGTTAGCTTTAATAAGTTATAAAGATATAACATATTGATAGGCGCATCGGATAAAATAATATTGAAGTCATATTCTATTTATTACATCACAGTTATGAAGAGAGAAGGAACAAAACATACCACCACAGATCCTTTGCCTTGGATTTAAGACCTCAACTGCATTTCATTAAGTATGATTTAGCAGAGTTCTCCAAACCATTCATAATGAAATGGGCAGCCCTTAAAACAAAGGAAGTGCGGCTGCAGTTGTTTCGAATGGATGCTTACCTTGTAACGTGCAAGAATTGCCTTAGTAGTTGGAGCAGCGTGGCTTATGTTTCTTTTGCTGCTGGAGTGAAAAGTGAAGCTGTCATTTAAGGGAGATGGCAAACATAGAGATGAGGAACTGGAACAACGGCTCGCCTGAGGCTGAACAAAGTTCTGAGAGTCCAAATTAAAAGCATCCTTGCATTGGGGAATGAAGACTATTTTTGCAACCATCTACTATAGGCTATATATCCCAGCAATGCTTCTCTAGCATACATTGCAGCTTGTCAGCCACAAACGTTATGTGTCATGCACAACCTGTATACATGTGCTCACTCATATGCACACACACCGTTGGCTGTAGAGCATTTACATGTCCCTGAGGACTGATGCAGCATGAGGTGGCTTGGTACCCTGCAGATACTGTCGGATTCCAGTGTCACTCTGTCCCAGCTGGTACGGCCATTGGTCCAGGATGATGGGAGCTGTAGGTTAGCAACATTTGGAGGGCCGTAGATTCCCAACCCCTGTTTCAGATTGCATATAACTGCACATCTAGATTTGCTCCTGGAATATTCCCCATTGGTATAGAAAGAATTCCTACCATAATGGTTTCCTGCAGTTAGGGTAATAATAATAATAATAATAATAATAATAATAATAATAATAAGGCTACTTATTGCATGTTTTATCTCCACCAGCTGCAAAGTCATGGCTTGAGGAGTGGAAGATTAAAGGGCAATATGGTAATTGCTGAAATACTTAGAGATGTCTGAAATAAGATGTAGGACAATTGCGGATTCACTGAGGACAAGTCCGCTGACCCCTCAGGGTGCCCCTATTTGATGTAAGTCATAGGGCTCCCCCTATTGGTGGTTTACCCTTAGATGTACTCCCTGCAGATGGGCAGGAGTCGAGATATAGCCTGGCTTCACCCAATGTCTAAGCCAAACCGCTCACATCTGTAACCAATAAAGTTGCAACCTATTTGAACCCATGAACCTGAATACTGGTGTCTGTGTGTTTATTAATCAATAGGAAACTGCAGGTCACAGGGCCTTGGCACATAAGCAACAGTATTCCAGAACATACCAGGACATTCTTGTTACAAAGTCATGGGAGGAAACGCTTTGAATGGCTTTAAGCCTAAAGTATCTGTTTTGGTGGCTTGGAGCATTTCAATCCACTGTCTTGATTAAAAATGGCATCCAGTGGCATCTGAACAAGACAAAAACTGTTCGGCTCAGTCCCATGAACTTCCACCCAATGCAAGTTACACTGACAAAATGGGTGGTGGAAGTCAAACGCTGTTTTAAAGGCTTGTTTTCCTCTGCCAGGTTCAGGCTTGGCTGGCAATAACCTCATTCTTGAATGGAGTTTGGAATGGGGCAAATTTCACTGCACAATTTACCACCATATCAGTTATGCTCTGCTCTCTCTCTCTCTCTCTCTCTCTCTCTCTCTCTCTCTCTCTCTCTCTAGTTTGGATTGCTCTACCCATCATGTTTGAGTACACATTGAAATAACTAATCTCTTCATGACTAACTCATTTTAGTGTGTCTACTCTAAGCATACCTAAGTCTGAATCCAACCCAATACAATTGGCTCTTTATTGAGGCTGGTATCAGTCCCATTCAGTAAGCATTCCTCAGTCATGCATTTGTTAAAAGCCAAGGGATAGTCCCTCTCTCCCTTTCTCCCCCTCTCTCTTATTTTGACAACATCTTAAGAATTAAGATAGGGAGTAAATATTGAGTGACATTATTTCAACTGAGCTGCATGGCATGGGTTGATTTTGGCACATTTAAGGAAGGTTAGACATGAAAATTGTAACCCACAGTGGCTCTGTCTTTGATCTAGTCAATTAGACTCTGCAAGAGTGCAGTCTTTAAAAACAACCCAGCCATCATGGAATTTTAAAAGACACTAATCTTTTGAAGACCGTCTGTTGTGATCATAAGTAAAGAGAAGCTGAGTCATATTTTTTTAAATATGGTCAAGTAGGAAAAGGATGAAGAATGAAAAAAGCTTAATATTAACAACTGTCAGAAGAAGTGTGTCTGCAAGTGGGGGGATTAATGAGCATATGCAGAAATCACCCCTGTAACTCAGGCTGTCTCTTTCCATCAGCATTTAAAACAGGGTTGGGGGGTCCTGTGGCTTCTGGATGTAGCTAGGACTCAAACTCACATCAGCTCCAGTTAACATGGCTGGGGCCACAAATCTCCATCCTTGATTTACTGTTCTTCATCCTTGATTCAACAATGACTAAGAGCAATTTATGTGGTCATATGCTGTGAAAGGCTGGTGGTTATATTTAACAGGAGCATCCCACCTTTGATGCATATACTTTGGTATTTTTTTGGGGGGGGGGAGTTATGTAGCTTTGATCTTTTAAGCTGCTGTACCTGAATTCCCTGCCCGCTTTAAGCTTGATTCATTGCTACTTTGTTCTAATGATTGTATAAAGTTACTCACCTTGGGTAAACTTTTAATAAGAGAAGGTGGAAAAAAGAACATCTGATCCACCGATCTTCAAAACGTCCTGTTTACATTTTTGACCATGCAGGGAAGGTAGGGCTGTTCTACAAAGCTCTTAAAATGGTATGTGAGCAGTTACTGCTGGTCATACCTCCTTTTGGTCCTACTGTTTATGGTTTAGAGGCAGGGCCGCCCCTACTGTTAGGTGGAGTGGGGTGGGTGCCTCAGGGAAAGGCAGCAGTGGCCACCTTCTTGTTGTTGTTTCTGAGCCTCCTGGGTCATTCTTTACTGTTTAAAGAGAGGACATGTCTTATGTCTCCTTAACAAGTCTGCTGCCCTCTGGTGCAGTGGATGATTTCATACCATTACAGTGGTACCTTGGGTTACAGATGCTTCAGGTTACAGACTCAGCTAACCCAGAAATAGTACCTCTGGTTCAGAACTTTGCTTCAGGGTGAGAACAGAAATCGTGCAGTGGCAGCAGCGGGAGGCCCCATTAGCTAAAGTGGTACCTCAGGTTAAGAACAGTTTCAGGTTAAGAACGGACCTCCAGAACGAATTAAGTTCTTAACCCGAGGTACCACTGTACCAGTATTGACATAAGATGCAGCTGCCAGTTCAGTTGGCTTTAAAATAGAAACTTTGAGACTAGGTTGTGTAGCCTTTTTGCAATTTATCTAAGCTGTGGTAACAGATTGGATTTCCCCCTTCTCCCTCTTAATTACAAGTATCACACAACAGACTGTAAATTAAGCATAGAAATAGCATTTACTTACATAAAGTCTTGCACTTGATTCCAGCAGTGATAGTAACAAACACAAGGCAGGCAGATTCTACTTCTAGATTACAAATTCAAGATGAAGTCTCTGCTTGAAGTGGAAACTTGACATCTGTCTGCCTCATAAGCATGGCGGAAAAAAGGGGTTGAGTTCTGAGGCAAGGGAAGTAGAAAGGATTAAACCCTTTTGTCTTCTTCCTGCCATAGAACTCAAGGGAAATGATGTCACACAGTGCCCTCTCTAGCAATCAGGAACTCTGTGCGTCTTAGCCACTTCATAGCCACATTTAGCAAAACATACAAAGTTATTTTGACTGCAGATTCCCACATTGCACAGTGAAACACAGGAATTGGGTCTTTTCAGTGAGGCTCCATTACATTTCAGAAATGAGTTCCAGTGACTATCACATGATGGTCGTAACATTAGAAATAGCCCATACGAAACCACCAAAGTCCCCTCCCTGCCCCAGAGGATGTCTCTCTCTCATTAAAGAGAGTTTCTGCTTGACAGCTTCCCCTTGGAACAGGATGTTGGACTACCTGGACCTCGATTCAGTGGGGCTCTTCTTATGTTCTTAAAGTAGATAGTTTTCTTCCCCTCACAGGCATCAGTGTTTATTTTTGTGTTTGTTTACCGGTTTGTGAAAACCACCTTTATTTGGTAGCCCTGCCATTGTTTACACAAGTGTGGAAGAAAAGGCATCTGCAAATGCATTTCTTCAGTTTTCATTCAGAAGGGAGCTCTGGGAGAAACCTAGCAAAAAACTATATATGGTTAGGCATCCTGGGGGAATGATAGCACACCAGGGTAGCTAGTGTGATCCCTCTAACGTTCTGTTCTTCTGCTGAAGGCAAGTTATTCCTGTGGTGTGTTTTACAGGGAATGATGAAATGCAACATTAAACCACAATGTAACTGGGGAATATGTCAATTTCCTCAAAAGGCCTAGTGTGTATTAGGAACGGATTGGATCATTGAAGATGGGAAGAGTAGGCAAACCATACGAATTGGGCAATAAAAACCAAAGCCATTAGGAAGCGTGTTAATGTCAAGTAGATTTCCTGCAGCACACTGTATGCCAGTGCACACAGGTGGCGCTGGCGAAGGGTTGGATCCTGAGATCTGTGAGTGGAGTTCCACTCGCAAATGGGGTTCTTCTCAGTTATTGCAAATTGAAGAGAGGATGTGATTTCTCCCAGTTCTTCCTCCTCCCCGCTGCAGGTAGGAATGGGCAAGCCAGTCATTTTCCCTTTCTGTCAATTTCCAGTTTCTCAAATGGAGTGAGTTTGAACATGCTATAGCTTCTCTTTTCTACCACAGATTAAGCTGTCTTTAATCGTTGTTGTGTGGACTTGGATTCCCTGAGGCGCAAAGCAATCATCACCTTTTCACAAGATCTAGAGCCTAATTCCAGGGTGGAGCCTTTGTTTACAGGATATTGACAATTGATTGGTAATTAACTTATAATCATTCAGCCCAACTAAAGGCCTCCAGAAAAAGGAAGTTGTGAGGCAAACTGCAGTCCTTCAGCGAACAGCAATGCTGAGGTGCTGAAGGACATAATCCCAAGTGCCGTGTGACCTGCACCCTGCCCTGAACTCTCTGCTGCCCTCAAGTGCTGTGGATGATGCGCCCCAGTTCTGAAGAAAGATCCAACTGTCAATACAGTTGGGTGCACACAGTCTTTTCTTTCTTCTCAAGCAGCAAAATGTCTTGGACTGGCCCTGCAGAGGCATGTACAAACCAGAATCTTTCTGAAGGCTGAATGGAAAGAACAGTGGCACTTAGGTATAATACAAAGCAAAAAAATGTAACCCAATCACCAGGAGCAAAGGCATAAAACAAACAGATTTGCTTCTCGTGATCAAGCTGCCTGTGTAATTTATGACCCAGAGTGTGGCTTGTAGCCAAATGCCAGCTTTTCTCAAAAACCCATTTGATCCTTAGCACTGCAAATCAAACTGGTTACCCTGCGCTTGCCGTTCGCAGAAAAATAATTTCAGAGCAAGATGACATTCCTACTCCTTAGCAAAATATATCGGGCTGGTGTAGCTCGCGATTATCCCACAGTCTTGCCGGGGCTGTAAAATTGTCAGGCGAGATATATCAATATGTTTGTTCAGGGATAGAAGGGATGGCGGGGCTTCTGTGAATACTGTTGTAATGGGAGAACGGGGGTGGCTTGGGCAAGACATTCCTCATGTGCACACTGTTGTGCGCTCCAGAACTCGTTCTTTTAAATATGCAAAAGTTTAGTCTTTTCCCCATGTCTGGAAACTGCCTCAAATTTGTGTATCTTATTGCAGATAGCAAACTTTCAATGAGAAAAAGGAGCAGTAAAATGTAGTCAGAATGGAAAAGGAGCAGTCCTTGTGAGGCTTCAGGCCCCGCCCTGGGCCAGGTAGGTGGTAAGCGGCAAGAGCAGGGCGCTCAGACACTCACACAGGAGAGTCCTCCTGGGCAGCAGAGCGCAGCAGTCCTTGTGAGGCTTCAGGCCCCGCCCTGGGCCAGGTAGGTGGTAAGCGGCAAGAGCAGGGCCCTCAGACACTCACGCAGGAGAGTCCTCCTCCTCCTATTATCCTTCCTTCACTCACTCTAGTGAGTGTAGCAGAGCAAATCCCCTCTATATTCACAGAAGCTAGTTGATTGGATTCATTTGAATCTTTACAGGATGACTAATCCAATCTGGCTTGCCCAGGTGGATTACTCCTGGTGTCCCCTTTTCTCCCTCTTAAAATACAATAAAGACTCACGAGTCTGTCTTTAAAAGTATAACAATAAGTTTACTCACAAGTTGTTCACAGTACACATCCTAGAAGGCAGGCTTTAAGCTTCAGGTTTCAAAGATATAACAAGGCTCACATCCTTGGTTTGTTTGTTTTTTACATGTATTTTTATTAAAGATTTTCTTGGTTTACAAAAGTATGTGCAATGTCTCTCTCTCTCTTTTTTTCCAAGTAACATTTTTTACAGATCAGTTTCATTTGTTGAGAGGCTCACATCCTTTGTGAGGATGGGCCTAAGTGCTGCTGGCTGAGAGCCAGCAACTTAACTAAACTGAATCAAACAGAGCTGAAATCGAACAGAAGGCAAAATGGCTGTGTGACTCTGCTTTTTATAAAGTACCACTCACCTGCTGAGGCATTTACAAGAGGAACAGGAAACTACACATCCCCCTGTCTCTGTCCACTCTAGGAAGTAAAGCAAGTTGTAATTGACTGTACTGATGTGACACATCCCACAAAAATTCCCTGTGAAGGGTCCTGGCACCCACAAATCTGGGTGCCAGGGCCATGCACGCTGCATGGCACCCACAGCCCCTGGGCACCCATGGTCACGGGGCCAGGTTGGCACTCCTGCTTCTGGACCTGATTCACAATGCAAAGAGCTAAGCAGCCAGTTCTGAACATCGCCATCCTATGACACATGACAAGCTTGGAACAGAGGGTAGGGTAAGGTGACAATGCCTGAAGAAAAGAAGTGGGGCAAAGATTACAGCTGTAAGGGATTTGATGGGTGTGAGCAGGTGAGCAAAGTGGGTGGCAGGATTGTGGAGGGTGGCTATGTCCCTCCCAAAATGGTGGCGGGTATGCAACTGCTCCTACTTCTTATAATGATCAGCTGGAATGGAAACAGTTCAAGGAGTGGAAGAGTCCAAAGTTGTCGTCCAAGGAGCCCAAAGCCACCCAGAGTGGCTGGGGCAACCCAGTCAGATGGGCCGGGTTGTTGTTGTTTCTGCAGCTATTGTTGTTGTTGGCATCTCAGCAGAGCCAATGGAATGGCCCACTTTCCCTTCTCTCAGCAGACTGTGGCTGGACTTTGTGGCTCAGAAGCCTTGGAGCACAGACCAGTTTTGTTCTTGCGGTCCTTTGCAGTCCTTTGAATCCCTAGCACTATCCTCAGGCACAAATGGGTGTGAAAGGAAACTGATGCTGCAGTTGTATGTTGCCTCCTTTTCAATCCCAGTCATTCCCACCATTAAGCAACCTGCTTAACCCAGTGTGGGGTTTCAGGTCTGGGGATTTCCACCCTCTTTCTGCAGCTTTGGAAGAAGTTTCCTATGTCTCTCTACAGAAGTAAGTTTGTCTTATTTGAGTGTTCATTATTTGAAGCCCATTTTTCTATGTAGAAAGCTATGCATCCCTTTTCACCCTTTGCCCCCTGAAGTGTATTAAAGTTGATCCAGCCCTGTGCATCCTTTCTTCATTTCTCAACATCCCACAGTAATTGCCTGGGCTGATGGAGATAGTCCTACCCTCAAGAATCAAGATTCTACTTCTTTCTTCAGTTGTTGGGCCAGAGGTGTTTTCCTGTTACAGAGCCAGATTCAGAATAATTGGGCCTGAATTGCCGTAATGAAATTGCCGTTCTACCTATTTGAGAACTTTTATTATGACTTCGGAAATGATTTTTGAGTAGGTCATGGTCTGACCTTTCAGATGCTATGACTCTCTTTGTGCCACACCTTTTAATTCACAATTATATATTGTAAACAACCATTTCCGCTGTCTTCCAAATGCCCTGTTTGTGACCTAATCTTCAAAAACAAAGCTTAAAACAGCACCCAGGAGCCCGAACCTCCCCCCCCATATGTTGTTTTACTACATTTCTATACTGTCATTTAACAGAAATGTCCCCAAAGTAGCTCATATGCAACTTAAAAAACTAATAAATCTGTATCCACATTTTGGAAAGTTGCTTGCCTGCCTGTCTTTTCTCTAGGCAACCAAATTTCACAATATAGTTCCGGAGATGAATAATCTGTTTTTATTCCATTTGGAAGCCATTTTGAATCAACATTGCAGACTGAATCTTTGAAGCCTGGGCAAATTTTAACCAAATTTTCCTGAGATCAGGGAGTAGATTTTTTTTGTCTACATTTGGATAAAGTTGGACAATATTTTTAATCGTAATGGTGGACTGAATCCTTCAAACTTGCACGGAACCATTTCTTAGAACTCCCAAGCAACAGCTGGTACAAGGCTGCTAGTAATACATATAAAATGAGAACACACTTCAATGCAATAATTCAAAAGCAAAACGTATAGTGCAAGAATGAGGAACCTGAGGCCCCCTGGAATTTGTTGGATTTCAGTTCCCATAAACCAAGCTAGTACAGCCAATGATTAGGGATGATGGGAATTAGTCCAACAAAATCGGGTTCCCCCATCCCTATTGTAAAAGTCAAATATGTCTGTGATGGATACCTAAAAGACCCCCAATTAATTGTGCTTCTCCCCACTCCTGTCACACAATGTTTTTTACATTGCATGGGCCATGCCCCAAATGAAAGAAGACATAGACTTAACCAGTGCTTTTTATCTGGGTTTATGCAGGGGTACGCACACCCCTAAACATTTTTTGAATCAAACAGGAGAAGAAACTAAAAATATTAACATTTTTAGTTTCTTCTCTAGCACAGTGAATCATCAGTTCTGTTGCTATCCCTGATGACGGCCTCATTTCCTGTCACGGTGTTTCCCGAGTCTCAGACGGAAGTGAGCGTTTAATGTGTGAAGTAGGAGTTGTAATCTAGCATGGTGATTGGTCAGTTTCGTTGTTACCACCTCTGATAGCAGCTTCATTTCCTTTGCTGGTGTAATCCATGTTCTTTGTACTTTTGTCCATTTACTGTATTTAGTTTCCCTGATTCGAACTATAAAATGGTGATTTTCTTGAGTCAAAATGAGAGCACCTCTTTTCTGCACTCTGATCACTACCATACTGCTTCTTTTATGCCACTCTGTTTTCAAAGATAATATCTGTATTAGTGTTGATGGGTTAAATCTAATGATAACCCTTCTAATTTTGTGACAAGGAGAAAACTGCGAGCTGCATATCATGCTTTAATTAGGAGCACATTCAAAGAAGACTGTGCAGCTTAAGAGATGAGTTATTTGCTAAGAAAGCTGAAGTTAGCCTTATCATTGCAAGCGATAAGAGAGACAGCTATTGTTCCTCTAAAAAGATCATCACGAATAATTTCCATTAGATATCCTCCACACACCCCCGTGGTTAAAAAAAAAAGCTTCTGTTTCATTATTAAATATTGATTCACTGGCAAAAACTAATGCTCATGTTACTAACAAATATTAACCTGGAATGTGTTTTTAGGCTCTGTATAAAACAAATTACAGATTTAAATAGAAATGCATTATTAAACATTGTACAAAAGTAATTGGCTTCATTGAGCTGTCAGAAAGCCAAAGACCTCCAGCATATGGAGGCAAAACCTATTATTCTAACTGCTGGTTCAGCACTATGTGTAGTGGCTAGAGAGCCAGACTAGGAGACCAGGGTTCAAATCCTCACTCAGCCATGAAGCTCACTGGTCACCTTGGGGCATTTGCTATCTCTTAGCCTAACCTTCCTCACAAGGCGGCTACGATGGTAAAATGTGGATGAGAACCACCTTGAGCTCCTTAGCGGCATATAAATGTAAATATATAAATCAATAGGTTTCCTAATGGTTCCTCCTCTTCCTCTGTCTTGCCCAATGCAGGGTGGTTCTTTTAAAATGAGATTCAGAAGCAATACAAAACACAACTGAGTGAGAAGATTGAAGATTTTATTCTAAACAGCAAGCAATATGTACATACCAAGCAAGCACCTCATTCTGCCACTTGGAAGCCCTCAAGAAACGGCGAAGTGACTCCCCCAGGTAGCCTCAGTTTTCACGGCCCCACAGCTGATCAGTCCATGCACAAGCATCTCCCAATTCTGGCCCAAACCATCCAATTTCTAGATAGCTAGATAGCTAGCCTGTGTGGCTTGCCCAACTGACCATGTGCAGATCATTCATTACTGGCTACGTGCAAATTATTCATTAGCTACCCCCTCTCAATGCCTCACTTTCTCGAAACAACGTCCAACATCAAAGAAGGTACTCATCACTATCTCTTCCTCCTAACTGATTAGGACATCATAGGCTTAAAAACTTAAGAGACAAGGAGAGGGGTAAGGAACAGAGGCAGGAAGAGGACAACCATGCCAGATCACTAACTCCTCTATATACAATTATCTTCCGGATAGATTGTCCACACATCTTCCTCCTCCGCCTGCTATTGGCTTCACCAGTGCTATAGGATCCAATGCTTCTAGACCCATCACCATTGAAAGAGATGGCAGACCTACAGAAGAACCTACAAAGACATTATTTAGGAGTCCCATGAACAAAGCAACTGTGGGGAACTTCTAACCACACCTCTTGTCGGATCACACCCACTTTTTATTGTACTGCCATCATTACAGGACAGACATGACGTGGGAGATCTCTGAAAAGCGCTCCCACAGTTTTTATATTAAAAAGAATAAGCTCAGAACATTGGGGGGGATCACCTAAATCATGGGTAGGCAAACTAAGGCCCGGGGGCCGGATCCGGCCCAATCGCCTTCTAAATCCGGCCTGTGGGCGGTCCAGGAATCAGTGTGTTTTTGCATGAGTGGAATGTGTGCTTTTATTTAAAATGCATCTCTGGGTTATTTGTGGGGCATAGGAATTCGTTCATTTTTTTCCAAAATATAGTCTGGCCCCCCACAAAGTCTGAGGGACAGTGGACTGAAAAAGTTTGCTGACCCCTGACCTAAATCACAGCAGGGCTGCAGGACTGGGGAAGGGGATTCCACCACTTCCCCCCTCCTCCTGGAGTCTCTGTTATTTGAAATGACCATTTGGTTGCCACAGGTACACACTATCTGCACTTTTTGGAGAAGATCTGAATACATTTTTGTTCTGACAGGTTTTCCCATCTAGAATGGCCACTTGTTAGGGTTTTTAGTTTTGCTCGAAATGTATTTGAGTTTGTTTTTAACTATCTTATGTGTAAACTGTGGGGTTCCAGCCTCATATAACTCTAGCCTTTTAAAATTAAGTGCATGAAGGGGTTAGAATCAGCTTGGCCTATGACACCACTTCCCACCTTGAGATGAAATTGTTCTCCAAGCCTTTGTTATGTCTCTCTTTCCCTTTGTCGATTTCAGTATGCAAGGAGTTCTGAACTGCCTATTCCAGCACATGGCTTTTGTTTCATAGAATCATAGAGTTGGAATAGACCACAAGGGCCATCGAGTCCAACCCCCTGCCAAGCAGGAAACACCATCAGAGCACTCCTGACATATGGTTGTCAAGCCTCCAAAGAAGGAGACTCCACCACACTCCTTGGCAGCAAATTCCACTGTCGAACAGCTCTTACTGTCAGGAGGTTCTTCCTAATGTTTAGGTGGAATCTTCTTTCTTGTAGTTTGGATCCATTGCTCCGTGTCCGCTTCTCTGGAGCAGCAGAAAACAACCTTTCTCCCTCCTCTATATGACATCCAGAATGGAGTCCAGTTTTTCCTTTCCAATAATTTAGATTTTTTGAAACCATTTGAAACTAAGCAACGTATTTCACTTTTCTGACTACTGTTTAGAAAAGCACATGAATCTGGCCTTTGAAGAACTTTGTAATCCAACCATTTTATGACTTACTGGTTGCATTATCTGTCTCTATGCTAGGGAAGTGGGAAAGTTTGGAAAGAGCTTTCAAAGGGGGGCATTTTCAGACTCAGTGGAAAGGCGCATTTTAAAGGTTTCACAGCCTATATTTCAATGTTTTTCTTTGCTGGATGCTTTGTGATGTTAAATCTCTGCCGGGGTTCTCTTACCAAAGAATACCTGCCACAGACTTGGTTCTTGGCTTCCAGGATCCTACATAAGTAGCCTTGAGACAATGGTTTAGAAGGTGATTAATAAACAAATTGTAAGAATAATAGTAGTAGTAATTGGTGAGGCATTCATTAATTTCTGAATTGCCTTTAATTGTTAGTTCCTGCTTCTTGTGGGTGGGGCATCTTATTACTTTGTATCCACAGTAATTGTTCATTGATTTATTAAAATATATTATCACTACAAAAATGAAATTTAAACAAATTAGCAAGCAATTGTTCTGGCCATAAAAGAGAAGCCAGTCCTTAGAGCTTCCAAGCACATGAAACAGAACTGATAGCAAATGGCAATTCAGGAATGAGATAGCCATGGCAATTGTACAGGAAGAAACTGATTGGCCATTTCTTTTCTTTCTTTCTTTTTAAAGTAGGACAAGGAAGAAAAGATTATTTAAAGAGACAGTAACATTGAAATGCCTGAATAGTTTGTTACCTCATTGGGTCCATGGGCACTGCAATTCTATTTTAAACAAAAGGACCCCAAAAAAATAGAAAAGAAAAGAAATAATCACAAATTAGATTATTATTTTTTTTTACATATGAAAACATTTCAATGCAACAGGATGGCAATGACATTGTCATGATTTGCTATATAAATTGTGTGAGTGAATGATGTCTATTTCAGACTAAAAGACTAGCAGGGGGTATTGTTTCCTGTTGCTGTTATGTTATGCCTTTTATGTTTTATACTGTAAACCGCCCTGTGGTCTTTGGATGAAGGGTGGTATGAAAATAATAAAAGAAAATAGAAAATAGAAACCTTTATATGCCATGGGAATAAGTGTGCACATTTTTATCCACTGTTCTCCTAAACTCCTTGACAAACCAGGGCTTTCTGAATTATTTTTGACATCCTTTGCCTCGCTTTTGCTGAAGGCATCAGAAAAAAAACCCCATAATGATAACATAATCCAAGATTCTTTTAAAGTGCATAAAAAAAGCTTTAAGGCAATGAGAAGAAATGGTAATGAGCCACAGCAGATGTTGCTGCTTTGGCGCAATTACGGAACGGTAATTACAGATTGAAATAGAAACTTGCAAGAGCAAGAATCTGATCAGCAAGTATTCAGGAAGATAGCAGAAGAGTTATTAATACTTACCATGGTAAGTATTTACCAAGGCATAATGGCTGAAGAATGGAGAAGGAAGACCGACAGGAGCAGAATGGCTCCTAATCAACAGCTGAGAAATATGTGTGTGTGTGTGTGTGTGGCTACATATATATCTCCAAAGTGGTAGCTGTTCATTATTCTTATGGGTTCTAGAACTAATAATAGGTGTGCTTATGTTTGATGTTTGAGCCCTTGAATGAGTAGTGAGATAATCACTCAGCACAAATAAAGAGAGCAATCCAAAATGGTACTACGCTGAAAATTTCTCCCGTGATTGCTTATTTATTTTAAAAAAACCCTTATTCTCAATCATTCTCTGAGAAAAGAAATTGCATTTTTAAATTATGCAAGGGGAGAAAAAGATTTGGCGAAATTCTCGTGGATGGTGAGGAGAGATTTTGATGCACTTAACTTATTGGCAAGGGCCTTTTTTCCCCATTCTACAAATTGTCTTTTCAGTGGTCTGCACCTTTCCTTCCTGAATTTCCTGATTGTGGCGTTTGCTGTGTTTTCGCATATCCATGGGATGACTGGAAGGCTGTCTACTGTGCAGTTGACAGGTGTTCTGCTGTTTTTATTTCATATGACGCCTTTTTGACTTTTAAATAAACCAGTATGAAAAGTCCACCCCCCCCCCAGGTAAAGGAAGGACTTTCCTTGAAAACAAACTCAGTGACAGCACTGATCTCACCACCTCGGTGACTTCTTGTGCTTCAGTTAAAGCTCAGGGGAAGACATCATGAGGTAACTGTGCCCATTGTGTTATATTGGATCAGGAAGATCAAGCAGCTAGAGAGGCTGCAGAGTGCTGGGAAAATACTTATTGGAAAAACACACGCCACACACAGTCATCTTGAAATGATAAAATAAGCTCAACACCATACCCTGGCATCCCCAGGGGACTGTAAAAAAATAAATAAATCATCCCTATCTGAGATACTGGATCACTTCTACCAATCAGTGGAGAGAATGCAGAGGTAGAGTAAAATGGAACTAATGGTCTGGCTCGTTATACACCAGCTTCCAATATTCTTGTCCTGCTCATTATAAAAAATGGCCAGTCTGTATAATTTGCATAATTGCATCATATAGATATTGCATCATATTGATATCAAAACTACTTTTAAATGTTGACTATGGAACTTTATTTCTTTTTCTTCTTTTTCTAATAATCTTTATTAATTTAAATTACACACATATACAAAGAATTTACAATCTCAGACTACAAAAAGAAAATTAAAGAAAAAAGAATTAAGAAAAAAGAAAAGAAAATACAGAAAAAAAGAAAGAAGAAAAAGCATAAAAAACCCTTAATCTTCCTAATTTTATATGCAAAAAGATGGAAAGATTCATCCGTACCTACCATGGAAGAATGATTGCTAAAATTATTGGACTTAGCTAAGGTGGTGAAGTCGATGTGATTAATCAGAGAAAAATCATTGTCAGCATTTACTATAGATTGGAAATTCCTTATAGACTTTTTGTACGAAAAAGAAAATGGACTTATATCTGGGTTTGAGGATTGAAGCTAATATTGGTTTATAGCAAGTGGAACTGTTGGATGTTATCTTGGAGTGGATGCTATGATCAATTTTCTATATATAGCTGACAAATAATCAGAAGGTCTCTTCTTTCTTTCTGGTTTGCGTTTTGCTTAGATTAGTGTTTTTTTTACCTTTGATAAAAAGATATTTGATATTGACTTTTGTATCCTTTTCCAAACTTTAATAAAATCTATTTTAAAAACTACTTTAAAATTTTGTTTGCATTCCTTTCTATCCGTAAATAAAGCTCTTTCATGATTTTTTAAAAAAATTCTTAAGATTGTTGATACCCATTCTAATAAAACATTTGTTTCTGTTTGCCAACATGATTAGTCACTAGAAATATGTGCAATGAAAGTGAGGTAACACGAGCACAGATGTCATAAAGAATAATGCCTTTACAGATCTTTAGGCAGCTAATATTCTCACAGTGTTTCATTCTGTGCTAACAGAAATACAGAACCATGTAGGTGAATGTGTATGTTTTCAGGTCCATTAAACCTTCAGTTCTTCCCAATAGATCACAATTAGGGAACACTTGGGCAGAACACAATGCTGTTCTGAAAGTTTAGAAGCAAGTTGAGTAGCTTTTGGAAACATCTCGTTTCTTCCTTGTGGATGGATCTGGTGATTTAGCAGGAGTCCAATTTACCAGACAAATGGGACCAGTGGTCATAAGAATATAAGAAGGGCCCTGCTGGATCAGGCCCGTAGACCATCTGGTCCACCATCTTCTCCTCACAGTGGCCAACCAGATGTTGGTGGGTGTGGCGTTTGTCCTTTCATTTGGAAATGTCTGTACAGGGGGAGAGAAAGGGTAGACCAATAGAAAAGCTCAGAGGCGGAGCCTACCTGTTTTTAAAAGGCTTAGCCAGAGGTTTAGACAGTTGGGAAAGAGCAGTTGGGAAAAAGCAGTTGGAAGGCAGATGGCAATAGAGAGACAGATAGTGGAGTTGGTTCTTGTGTGAGGGGAGGTAGGAGAGTTAGAGACAGGATAAAATAATACTAAGAGGGTAAAGGGTAACAGCGTTTCGAATGCATCTAAAGTTTATTTGTGTTTGCAATAAAATAAAAATCTTCATTTTTAACTTGAGAACCCGACTGAGACTAAGAGTTTTACCGGGGGGAACCTGGTTGGTGGCAATGGATTAGTGGTGTAGGAGTCAATAGTCCATGAAACGACTGGGGGCTCCGTACGAACGCCATAGTGGGAAACAGCACTCTGCCCACCTGCGATTCCCAGCATAATGCCTCTGATAGTGGAGGCAGAACATCATTGCTTTAATAGACTTGTCCTCCATGAATTTGCCTAATCCTCACCTAAAGCCATCTGACTTGGAGTGAGTTCCATAGTTTAATTGTGCACCGAGTGAAGAAGTATTTTCTTTTATGCGTCCCGAATCTTCCAACACTCCGTTTCATCAAATGTCCACGCGCTCTAGTGTTATAAGAGAGCAGGGGTGGCAATAAAATATTGGGGGGCTCAGGTAAGCCTCACATCACATAACTGATCACAAGATGCAGTGCACACACCATTTGAATGGCAATGCCTATCAACTTTGGCTCCCCCCCAAGCCCCCTCAAATATTTTATTGGGTGGCTGAAGGAACCTCGGGCCCTAGGAGTTGTCTTCTATGTAACAGAGGGAGAGAAGCTTTTCTCTATCCACTTTCTCCATGCCATGCATAATTCTATAAATTTCTATCGTATCTCCTCTTCCTTGCCTTTTCTGCAAACTGAAAATGCTGTAACTTTTATTCGTAAGGGAGTTGCTCCATCTCCTTGATCATTTTGCTTGCCCTTTCCCGAACCTCTTCCAACTCTGCAGAATCCTTTTTGAGGTGAAGGAACCAGAACGGTACACAGTGTTCCAAATGCAACCTCACCATAGATTTGTATAATGGCATTATGAGGTCAGCAGTTTTCTTTTCAGTTCCCTTCCTAATGATCCCTAGCATGGAATTTGCTTTTTCATGGCCACCACACACTGAGTTGAGATCTTCATCGAGCTATTATAACCCCAAGGTCTTGTCCCTGTTCTCACCACCAGTTCAGCTCACACGAGAGCATATGTGAAATTGAGATTTATTTTGCCCCGACATGCATCACTTTACACTTGTTTATACTGAACTGCATTTGCCATTTTACCACCCATTCACTCAGTTTGTAGGAGTCCTTTTGTAGTGATCTCTGGGAGCTGTCCCACCACGAGCTGCATAGAATGAGGTTTTGCACCAGTAGTGCCTTGGCACCAACTGAGCAATTTTCAAAGCTACCCTTTAAGACCATAAACACCCTGTTCTCTCAGTGGCCAACCAGATGCCTATGGTAAAGCAACAAGCAGGATTCAAGCACACAAACACTCTCCCCTACTTTGGTTTCCAGCAATTGGTATTCAGAGCTCTGAACAAGGGCACACATTTCACTTCTTATTTTCCTACTTTTTCTTCTTGAGTAGGCTTACTGGAAAGCCTGAAGATACCCAATGTAGACAATGCCTTCTGATCTGGCCGCCTGGTTTTGCTCATAGCATTCTCTGCTCCTGGGGTTTGTGGGGAGGTGATTTAAGGGTGGGACCAGACCCTTAAATCTCCCTGAGTGGGGGCAACTTCTGGAAAGGCAATATCAGTGCATTTATCAAGGTTTGTTTACTTCCCTTGATCCCTGTATGTGTTGGGATCAAAAGTGGATTCCTCCTCTGAGGAGCAGGTGCCACCTCATTCTGGTTCTGGGCTAGTTCTGGTGAGAAGATGTTAAGAAACAATAAGCTGCCCTGAACTACCTACTGGCTTTTGAGCAGAACAATATATTGCAGCTAACTCATTTTGAAACAGAAGTGGAATTGCTGTTACAGTGGTACCTCAGGTTACATACGCTTCAGGTTACAGACCCAGAAATAGTACCTCGGGTTAAGAACTTTGCTTCAGGATGAGAACAGAAATCGTGCTCTGGCAGAATGGCAACAGCAGGAGGCCCCATTAGCTAAAGTGGTGCTTCAGGTTAAGAACAGTTTCAGGTTAAGAACGGACCACCGGAACAAATTATGTACTTAACCCGTGGTACCACTGTATAGGATGGTCAACAGTGAGAGATACTCATGCAATCACATGGGATTGTCAAGAACAGGCTTCCTCAAACTTGGCCCTCCAGATGTTTTGAAACTACAATTCCCATCATCCCTGACCACTAGTCCTCCTAGCTAGGGACCATGGGAGTTGTAGGTCAAAAACATCTGGAGGTGAGGGCTGAGTCTGAGAAAGCCTGGTCAAGAAGGATATTAGGTAAATGAACCATTTACAAAACACACATCTATCTAGGCACAGGGATTGTTGTGAAGGATCTGTCTCCCTTGCCATGAGGCCCCATTGTCATTGCCATCTCCAGTTGGGAAGGTTATGAGCTGTTGATGGAAAAGAGAACTCTTTTATTTGTCTTTGTCAGCCGTGTTATTCTGCAGGCTCTGACTGGTGTAGAATCAGCAGTTGTTTCTGAAGGAGAAGGCACTCCTCTTATAGACAGTTCAACTTTTCTTTCCCCGCCCCACACAGCAGAAGTGCTAGTGAAGTAATCACCCTCTAATGTTTTGATGACTGCACCATCATTTGGAAATAGCCTTGCATTATCTCAGCTTGCTGATCCAATACTTCAGCACTTCTTAAAAGTCTCTGAGCTGCTCTCTACACAACAACAGCATGTAGAGACTTCAGCATTTCCAATCATTACAACACAAACTGAAGCTTGATTTCTTTTCTTTCTTTCTTTCAAATAAAAAAATCTCTTCATCAACAGCCACTTTGGAAAAAAAGATCATCCCACCTATGAAGTCAATTGATTTGGCAGGTGGAAATGCATATCCTTCACTTTTCTTCTTATCTAGGGTCACCTTTTATTTATTTTTAACTTGTAGCATGAATGAGAACATTCCCTGCAGAGGTGACTATTTTTTTGTGTAGCCATCTTGGAGGGGAGGTGCCCCCCCAATAATATATAAATCAATTAAGTACCAGTTTTTAAAAGCCACTGTTTGCATTATAATGCATTATTTCAGAATGAATTGTCTTTGTCCCAGTTGGAAAACAAGTGTTGACATAAAGGTTATTAAGGAAATGGCACTCAAATAGGTCTGTCCAGCTTGTGATCCACCAAGCTGAGTACAGCTTAGGAGTCACAAATTGTGGCTTACAGAGAGTGTGTAACAACCCACCCATGCCCATTTTGACATATTTTTAGTATCGCATTTATAGCCAACCTTCCATCATGAAAACCATGTAGGGTCTCCCATCCTAACACTGATCAGACCCAGACCTGCTCAGCATCTGCAAGGCACTGACATCACATGCCTTCAAGCACATGTAAAGCATATTGCTTCCCCCAAAGAAACCTTGGAACTTTAGGTTGTTAAGCTTCCTGGGAACCATCTCTGTGTTATGGGATAGGCTGGAGTTCCCAGAATACTGCAGTGGAAGCCATGGACTTTAAATGTATGGTGTGAATGTGACCTATACCCTGGGACCTACCAGTTCCAGGTAGACAACCCTTTTTTTCCGCCGGAGAACTGTTTTCAGCACAACTTTATTAAGTAGGAAACATAGATTTACTAACCATCTGATGATGATTCTATATGGTTTTGCTTTCATATATGTATGGGACCTGGTTTGCACATGGACACACACATAAATGCTTTTTCTATACTTGAATTAGTGAACTGACTTTAATGAAAAATATTGCATTTGAAGTTTCAAAAGGAGACAGTGATGGCTGATGGGCACATGCCTGTCAACAGCTGCTATTATAGTCACCATGTGGTCAACACACATTTGTGAAATAGCCCTGAGCTTTGTTGATGCAAACTTCTCTGTGTGAATAAGAGCCAATTTACACACTAAGACAGCAACTATGGGTAGCTGGCAGAACTTATATTGGTTTATGTTCAACTGGAGTAAATTACCCCTATTCCAAATTCTGCTCAAGTGTTGAGTCAATCTGCTTCTGGCAGAGGGAAAACAGACCTTTAAAATACAGTTTGAATTGCATTGCACTTTTGGCTAATGAAAGTTCCACTCAGGGCTGGTCCAATTCATTTTGGCGCTTGAGGTGAATCAGAAAATGGCATTCCCCCAACCAAGGAATAAAGGACAAGTGAAAAAGCACACCAGTGCAAGTAGATAAATAGACACCGCTGTGATGGGATGGTAAACGGCGTTTCTGTGTGCTCTGGCTTCCATCATAGTGTCCCGTTGTGCCAGAAACGGTTTACTCATGCTGGCCACGTGACCTGGAAAGCTGTCTGTGGACAAACACCGGCTCCCTTGGCCTGAAAGCAAGATGAGCGCCACACCCCATAGTTGCCTTTGACTGGACTTAACTGTCCAGGGGTCCTTCACCTTTACATAAGCTACATCTGACTTCATGGGTGAGCCATCCCTGGTTCCACTCGGTTTCTAGATCATAGGTTTGATCTGAACAGAGTTTGAAAGGAAGCAAGTGCCCCCATGTCCACGTTTCACCACTTCCCCTTTTCAGGATTGATGCCTGCCTTCAATCTCCATGGCTGAGCTGGGACAGAGGACTTACACCAGTGTAAAAAACAAAAAGGTAAAGGACCCCTGGATGGTTAAGTCCAGTCAAAGTCGAATATGGGGTTGAGGCATTCATCTCGCTTTCAGGCTGAGGGAGCCTGCATTTGTCCACAGACAGCTTTCCGGGTCATGTAGCCAGCATGAGTAAACCACTTCTGGCACAACAGAACACCATGACGAAAACCTTGTGGAAATGCCATTTACCTTCTCGCCACAGCAGTAACTATTTACCTACTTGCACTGGTGTGCATTCAAACTATAGGTTGACAGGAGCTGGGACAGAGTGACGGGAGCTCACCCCATTGCAGGGATTTGAACTGCCAACCTTCTGATCGGCAAGCCCAAGAGGCTCATTGGTTTAGACCACAGCACCACTCGCATCCCGTGTATCTCTGGCTGAGCTGAGGTGAAGGGCTTCAGCTGATATATACCCACCTGAGTCCAGGCTCAGCCAGATATTGCCCTATTCCAGACTTATTTACCCTGCTGGATCTAAATAAAGCTCACTGCTGCCTCTAGCCATTGTTAGAAGAAGGGAGTTTGAAATTAACTTTCAGTTGGAGTATTGTAGGTAATTTCTTACCACTGTGTATAATTTTAGGCATTTAATGTTAGGAAATTAATATTAGGCAAATCAATTCACTGGACTGCTTTTAATGCCATTTCTGTTTAGATGAGCCTATGCATACTGGTTTTTTAAAAATAGTTTTATTATGTCAGCATGCATTCATTAAAGCCTGTTGATTTTATCACTATTTTCTTATGTGTGTTTTTTTTTTAAATAGTATTTTTTGTAAACTGCTTAAAGATTTCTTGATTAATCTTGTTAAATAAAATAAAGAAATCCTTTAAAAAAACAAACACTTGACTGCTGAAATTGAATGAGTCTTAGTAAGCACTTTATATAACAATTGTTCCATAAGAACCCAGTGAGTGTCTGAATTTCCACCCAAAGGCTACAGTTGAACCATGCATTCAATTATGCACCCATTGTTGGCTAAGCAGATTTTGTAGTAGATGATGTAAAACATATTTTGCTGAGCTCATTGTACCGACTGTGACTTTGAACCACAGTTGACATGAGAAATATTTGCACAGTGGAGTGCCCCATTTTGTCATAAGCTTGTCACAAAACTTTCAAATATGACTCCCTTGGCGACTGCCCTTTTCACCTTATTTGTAAGCGATAATGGGAGGCCTACAGAGGAACTGCCTTTATCGAATAAGGAAAAGGGCATTTAAAAGTATCAAATATGACAACTTGTCAGTTCGCATGCAACGCAAGCCCAGATCCTTAACATGAATGTCTAAAAGCTCTGTGGTGAAAAAGACATCAGACAATTTTAACATCTAACAGTACAACACAGAGGAGGGGCAGAATGTGTTTTGACACAACGTAAAGCCCTTAGTGAACTTGTAGCATTCAAAATATGAGGGGCCAATATGGAGAAAGGTTGTTAAACAACAGAGTGGTGTAAAAACCCCTGCTATTCAGAATTCTCTTTCAATCTGTCAGGGATTGTGGTCCATTAGTAGACCTCAGTGCAGAAAAGCATAATTCCACAGCATAGAAATTAAGAGAAACACTCCTCAGTCTCCATATCAAGCATGTGAAGTTAATTCTTCAAGGCCTTTCAAAAGGACTGGAATGTGGTAGCCTTCCAGAGGTCAGATGGCAATGAGTTACAGAGCCATACGGCCACCACAGAAAATTCTCTCTCTCTCTCTTTCAATTTCAATATATAGCTTTCTCCCCTGCCAAGCTCAGGGGCGGAGGAAGGGGTGTGTGATGCGGGCAGGCAGCCCCAGGTGTCACCACTGAGAGAGATGACAAAATGCTGGGTGGTACTTACTGCAGGGCCTGCAGCATGCCTGAGCCATGCGTGTCTCCTGGGAGAGACGCGGTGGCTTGGGCGTGTGCAGGCTCCGTGCTGCCCAAACGGTCCACCCACTAGTCTGGAAGCAAGGGATGATGGGAGTTGTAATCCAGCAACAGCTGGAGACCCAAGTTTGGGAATCCCTGAATAAGTGATGAGAAAAATAAGAAGGGCCTTCATTGCTTTTTTTTTTTAATGCATGGGGACAGATTGAAATGGGTTCAGTAATCTGATCAGTGAATTTGCCACTGGTTTGTGAGATGCTGGAGTTTCCCCAGCTGGGTCTTTATCTAGTACTATGGTGGTCTTATGGCAATGCATTGTTTTTGGGAAATTCAACCCTGCCCAGTGTTATGTCTCCAATAGTGGCCATCACTGATGTAGAAGGAACAGCTTCAAAATGATGTGAAGGAGATCTAAACATCCTGTAACTTAAGGTCCACAACTCATGTATCAATGCAGAAAACTGCAAGAGATTCTTCGCTAGGTTTATCCAATTCTTCTTTGACCTTTCACCTTTCCTTTAATTTTGTTCCTCTGATATTTCCTCCTGATTCCCAGTTCAAATTCGTTAATGCCCAATTTGTAGTCATTAGTTCCTTTACCCAGAGCTGTCTTTATCCTAAATAGCATTCCCCTTCTAACTTGTTATCAGTTCTGATAAATTTACACAGTGCTATCACATTCCTGCTCAGTCTTCTTCTTCTTTATCTCAGCTAAAAATGTTTTGATGTAGCTAGCATAATTTTCCAGCTGTTAAGAGTTTCTTTGCATAATCATGCCTTCAGCCATGCCATTATTATCCATTATGAACACACATTGGTAGGTGGGCAGTCAAGACACAGTTAGGGAAATTTGTTTTCCAAGTAAATGCCAGGGCCATCCCTCATTTGTCAGACAATGGAGCAAAATGAGCCTGATGATATATGAAGGCTTAAGCTTCTTCTATCCTTGAAACCGATGAAAATGGAAAAATGTGACACCCAGATGTTGTTAGAATCCAACTCCCATCTGCTCCAGCCAGCATGGTCAATAATTGTGGGTGATGGGAGTTGTGGTCCAACAACTGCAGCCTCCTCATCACTGGTGTAATGGATTCAACCAAGGAGACCTAGGTTAGTGACCCTGGTTCTATTTATATTACTAATTATAATGAAATTGCTCAGTTTCTTCCAAGGCAGTTGCCCCCAGTAGAATTATGATGGGTTGATACTTTCCCCAGATTTAGCTGTTAAAATATTAGAGCTGTGTGAAAACCATTGAATTAGGGTCAGAACCACACATTAGCCCAGGAGATGTTGATCAGGTCAAATCAATTCCTACTGGAATTCAGAAAGATGGAACCCCTCAAGCACCCCTACTAAATGTAGCAATATCATGAACACCCCTATCTTCTTGAGGCAGGGTCCTGCCAGAAGATGAGCTTATGCTGCAGCCTTCCATAATCAAGCAGGCTGGTGTCCATTGGGGTTTAAACAGGGAACCTTCTTTTAGTACTCTTAAAACTATTCCTCGAGGGGCCACAGAGCCACACGTGTGGAGCTTGCCCTTCTGCTCCAACCATACCTTCTCATGTTGACTGGTAGAGTCTGGAGAGGCATTTAAAGAAAGTTCAGCTGAACACACTTGCAGTCGTTCTTGTGATCAGGAACCACTGAGAAGGCCTAGGGGCCCATGTTTTCAGTCATGTTCTAGGTCCAGAGACATTCTGGAGAAATGACTGCACTTGGCATTGCTGTGTGCCTTGATCACTCAATTGTACTTTTTAATTTACTAATAGGGGCTGGTAGGGACCTGTCCTGAAGGAGACGTCCAGGGGTGTCCATTGGTGTTATGTTGGAGACCCCAGATGCAGATGCTGGGTCTGTATGGGAATTTGAAATGTGATTGTGGTTCTGTAATTAATTCTGTAGAGTGTTTGGGGGAAGGTGGGGTTTTGTTTCTTTAAAGCATACTGGAACTTGAAGCTTTCGATCATTATGTATATTGAAGTTGAACAAGAACACTTAAGTGAACAAACGGAGAATGAATTATTGCCATGAATGATGTCATTCGCCAGTTGATTGCCTCTAGGCCGCAACCAGTTGAGTGAAGTGAACTTCATTACCGGCCCTATTTTTTAAAAACATATAAACAATATTATTAATGAACTTTGTCACATCTCTCATCTAAAGGTTACATTTATGCACTGAATATGGTGAGCTAGCGTAATCTTGACTTTAGTTTCAGAATTAATTTTTCTCCATGCACGAGCGATGTTTCTAAACTTTAAGCAGCTTGATTGATGACTTGGCTTGGAGAAGCAGCGTCAAATAACAAATCACATCACCGTAGGAAGTCTCAAAGAAACTGAGTGAGGCTGTGTGAATGTTTTAACAGGTGGGTGTTATACTGCCTGGCTTTTCAGACTCCATACATCAATCCTAGATGTCCTGCTTCTTTTCCAGATATCCACTAGAGTAACATTTTACTTGCTCAAGCCACTCGCTACTGAAGGTATGCAGACATTTGTTTTGTGCATTTTTTAGAGTGCAGCACATTAACAATAATGCTCAAGACCTTATCCACACTTAGAATTTGCCCTGCTGTTTCCAGGCACAGGTCTGTGCTTAAAAGCTCCATGTCTGTGCATTGTTTTGTTTTGTTTTTTGTTCTGGAACTTTCCCCATGCAAATCCATTCTTTAGCATTCAATTGGAGCAAATTTCAATTTGGGCTTTCCACTGATTGCCATTTGTTCCATGGAGCTTTAAAGAGCTGATTTTTGCAGGAAAAGCTCCAGAGAGAGAGAAAGAGAGAGAGGTGCATAGGCACAGAGTCTCATAGCACAGACTGTGCCTGGAAAGAGAGGAGGAAAGTTAAGTGTGGACAAGTCCAGAGTGAAACAGAAATGTACAGATTGGGATACACAAACATGCGTAAGTTAATGGAATAGAAGAGCTGATTCTGCTATCAGTAAGTCAGCTGACCAAGAAGGGTGGTCCCTTCAGCAACGCACATTTCCGTCCTAATGTAGCTCAGGGTTGGTCATGTGTAGTACCCTCTGCTGACCGGGATGTATGATTACAACCCATGTTTATATACCCTATGGGTAGTACAGTGGTACCTTGGGTTAAGAACTTAATTCGTTCCGGAGGTCCGTTCTTAACCTGAAACTGTTCTTAACCTGAAGCACCACTTTAGGTAATGGGGCCTCCCACTGCCGCCACTCGATTTCTGTTCTCATCCTGAAGCAAAGTTCTTAACCCGAGGTACTATTTCTGGGTTAGCGGAGTCTGTAGCCTGAAGCGTCTGTAACCTGAAGAGTCTGTAACCCGAGGTACCACTGTATCAGGGTTTTTCCTTTTTTGGGGGGGTGGAAGAGGCACGAGGGCATTTGAACCCCATATTTTTCTATAAGTGCAAAGAATCTCTCTCTTCTGTAATCCAGGGCTTTTCCCAGCTGGAACTCTTTGGAACTCAGTTCAGGCACCTCTTAGGTGGGCATCATCATTGCCATTCTAAGGAAACAAGGGAGGTGTTCTGGCACCTCTTTTTCTAGAGAAATAGCACTGATTTTGACATACGTGCATATTTCAAACCAGCCAACAAAAGAAACTTGTTTTGCTTCTCTTGAAATGGAGAGACAAGCTAATCTTTGACTCTTTGTGACGGCCAAGTGAGGCCTCCCCTCTAAAGAGCAAAAGTGTGACAATTCACTCCTCACTTTTGACAGGGTGCCTGCACAATCAAATAATGTGGCATGAAGACAAATAACTTGCCCTCGTTCACTGGAGAAATTCAAATGCTCCTCCCGAGTGCTAAAATAAAGGCTTTCAAAGAGCCGTGGCAAAAGAATCATGGAACCGCAGTGCGGGCAGCAATGATCTCCCTTCGCTTAGTATATGTTTAATAAAATAAGACGTAGATTTAAAGCAAGGTAGCAGGGGGAATGGGTCATTAACTGCGATAAAGTGGCCGTAATGTAAGGAGACAGATTAATCATGACAATGATGATGTCCTTGATGATGATGAATGCAAAAGCAGTGGCATTTCTCAATGGCTTTTGTCCCTAAATTCCTTTTAATCTGCCCTTTGCCTGGAAAATTTCTGGGGCAGGCGGAGGCCCGTTCACACTGCTAACATTGCTGCCCCCCGTGATTGTGTACAGGTACGTGACTGCAGGGAGAAAAGCCAGCAGGCCCAGCAGGCATTTCTGTGCTCCTGTCTGAGGGGAAGCCATTGTTGCAAAGATGGCTGCCGTTTCGCTGTGTTTATAGCTTGATTCACATCTCCTTTTCTCCACACACACTACCTCGCAATGCACCACCTCACAATCATGTGCAATTGCCCATAGATCATTCTGTGGTAAGATAAGACACTCAAGGGCAGACTCATCAAAGGAAATTTCCCAAGGGGAACATAGGAAGCTGCAGCAAACCAAGTCAGACCATTTGGCAAATCTAGCTCCATATTGTCTCCACTGACTGGCAGCCAATCTCCAGGGTTTCAGGGAGAAGTCTTTTCTATCATGCCCTCCAACATTTCTTCAATGGAAATAGGGATGTCCAGTGATGTATGGAAGTGAGAACTGGATCATAAAGAAGGCTGGTCGCCGAATAATTGATGCTTTTGAATTTTGGTGCTGGAGGAGACTCTTGAGAGTCCCATGGACTGCAAGAAGATCAAGCCTATCCATTCTGAAGGAAATCAGCCCTGAGTGCTCACTGGAAGGAAAGATCGTGAAGCTGAGGCTCCAATACTTTGGCCACCTCATGAGAAGAGAAGACTCCCTGGAAAAGACCCTGGTGTTGAGAAAGATTGAGGGCACAAGGAGAAGGGGACGACAGAGAACGAGATGGTTGGACAGTGTTCTCGAAGCTACCAGCATGAGTTTGACCAAACTGCGGGAGGCAGTGGAAGACAGGAGTGCCTGGCGTGCTCTGGTCCATGGGGTCACGAAGAGTCAGACACGACTAAACGACTAAACAACAACAATTCCATTATCATCATCATCGTCATCATCATCATTATCATCACCATCAAGCATTATTACAGTTGTACCTTGGTCTCAAATGACTTGGTACTTGGACATTTTGGCTCCCGAATACTGCAAACCTGGCTCCCTGCTCCGCCCCCAGGGCCGCAGCCGATTGGCTGGTGGTGCAGGTCACATGGGTGACCTGCAGCCTATGCGGATGGCCCAGGGGTTGGAGCAACAAGCAGGCATGACCTCATGGGCCAGGGAAGCTGCCCCTGGTTGCAAAAGCCATCCACATCAGGACTGGTGAGCTGTCATATACAACAGATATAAAATGCTTTTTCTTTACCAGTCTAGCTGAGTCTTAAGAGTAGGTAAATTTGTCATTTTTGCTTGGTCTCAGTTTCATATTGTTCCAAGTTTAACTTCAGTTCACATTTCTGCAGAAATTTGTAGGTGTTTAGTTGTGAGAGTTTTTTTAAAAAATATATATGAAAAAACAGAATTCACCAGCTTTTTAGTGGATATGCGGTTTTGATTAACACACATTTTTGCATGCCCTCCTCAGGTAGTGCATTTTTCTATATCATTTGTATGCAAGCATTCCTCTAACGCATACATTTCTGTACAATTTATTATTATTATTATTTGTTTGGGCTGGGGAAGTGCACTGCCAACTTCAGGGAAGAGCAAATAGCAAAGGATAATTGTGTTTCAGTTTGCATACTTTTGAGAATTCTCCCCTGTTCCTGAGAGTTCCACTTGTGACTCTCACATATCACATGACGCTTAGTCCTCGGCTATCAGAAATTTAGGCAGTGGAGATGGCTCCATTAAAGAGAATGGGGCAGAGCCTGCGAAACTCAGTCTGCTTTAGACTCAGGTTACCAGATTTTTTTTCAAAGAATCTGGGGACACTTTTTTTAAAAAAAAGAGAAAAAAAGTTTTTTTTAAAAAAGTAATACCTTCTCTTCTGTGATCTCCTCTGTTGCACGGCCTTCCTCTGGGCCCTGGCCTGCTCTCTTGGAGCGCTAGCCGCCATGGAGTAGGCTCAGGTCAGGCTTGGCCTTGGCCACGTGTCCTTGCCCTCCCAGTGCTCTCCTATCAATCCTTCTCAGTGGTGGCGGCGGCAGTGGCGTGGCAAGGTTGAGGCTCCCCTATTTTTTCTCCTTCCTCTTTCTCTCTCTTCTTTCTCCTTCTCCTCTCCTCCTTCTCCCTGCGTTAACTCCATGGTTTTCCTGGCCCGAGAGCACCGCTGGGCAGTCAGCCGGGTGGCCTGGCACTCTCACTCCTGGCTCGATTTGGGTTGCAAGGGGAGGGGGTCAGCGGTTCCCCCAGTTGATGCGCTGGGGTCAGTGGTTCCCCCTCAGCAGTGGCAGCAGCAGTATCAGCAGCCCGGAGCCAGCCTGGTAGTGGTTGGCTCTGGCTGGCTTCAGGAGCTGCCTGCTCCCGTGGCGCCTGCCATTTTGCCTCGCCAGAAGTCCCCATATGATGTGTCTTGTGCCGTTGAACCACTCACGCAACATTCATTCCCTACTAATAAATCTACAACACTTAAAATATAGATTTTGGGACAGTAAATGAAATCCAGGGACATTCCGGGGACGGATTTTGTCCCGGGACAGATTTGTAAATCCGGGGGCTGTCCCTGGGAAATGGGGACGTCTGGTAACCATACTTTAGACTGACCCTGCCTGCCTGCCTGCCTGCCTGCCGTCTTACTTGCAACCAGTTGAAGAAGTGAACACTGCCTGTTAGCTTCCTCCCCTTTTGTCTCAGTGTTGCATTTGTAGAATTCAGGGAGGAACAAAACCAGAATTAATTGGCTCTGCCTCCCACCCAATTTGGCGCCACCTACTGTTGGGCTCCCTGTCTTCCACCCTACCACTCCCAATGGGCACCAGCCACCACTGAGTTAAGGTAATGCTGCCTTGGATCTGAAAAGACGTGAAGCTGGAAGACACTGAACAAAACAGTATGTTCTGTTCAAATCATGAAAAGAGTTCCTGTCAGTTATTCCTGCTGCAGAGAACTATCCAAAAAAAGTTGCAGATTAGCAATTCTTTTAAATAGAATTTTGCTTAAAACATCTGATAAGTTTCTGTTTTGATATTCTTGGCACACGTCTTGTAGCAGAGCATTTTCATCTCCTTCAAAAAGAGAAGAGAAGAAAAATGCAGGCGTGTTGTGTCCGCTCCCCCTTCCTTTTCCTCTGCACATTGTCTTCAATCCTCAATGCTTCAAGCCCCAGGGGAGAACAGACTGGTTTGATATTAAGTGTTATGGCATTTGCTGATGCTTTGCAACGGGTAACTGGTGTGAAAGAACCAGGTTATGAAGAAAACTTGACCTTTCAGATTACTAGGTGATTTGTGCTGTCAGTGCGTATGCCGTGTTCGACAGTCCCAGACCGAGATAAATAACACAAGACATTAGGGGGCATTCGGAAGAAAAGTGGCCCAACGTTTTGTCAAAACCATGGTAATAAACCTTAATCCTGCTAATGGCAGATAAAAGGAGGCTTGGAAATACAGCTAAACGTTTACAGGGTGGGGAGGGATGGTATCTGCTTTATCATCATGTTTTAGGGCTTTCAGTGAGAAATGGGAGACCAGAAGCTACAGTAAATAGTACAGATTACAGTAAACCAATTTGCTTTCTGTATGGCTTGGAGATTTCTGGTGGGGCTATTTAATGAAGTGAGGAGGTTTCCCACTGGCTTTGTATTATCACGCTGAATAATTCCTCTTGACTTGCATTATGGCTTGTAACCAGCCAAACACACACACACACACACACACACCACACTCCAGCCACCTTACCACACATCTGCCCCTTGTTGTACAGAGAAGATGCCATCTTTTAGTTCTTTCAGACCAAAGAACAGTTGATTAGATGAGAATAAAATGGGATTTTGGGGTATCAATTAATAATGACTAATATGACTTAAACCTTGGATTGTGGTGGTGGGACACTGGGGAGCAGTCTGGGGAAGGGAGGAGCTGGGAGGTTCTTGAAGCAGAAGGCTTGAGTGATCAAGCAGGGTCAGAAGAAGGAAACCCTTCCAGGACAGGGCTAGAGGCTGAGAGTCACAGTTTCAGTGCAGACTCGAGCAGAGAGGAGTCACCTTTGCTACCCAGCAGCAGGACAGACTCTGCCACCCACCTCAAGGAGAGTCCTGAATGTTGCTGAGCAATGGTCCAGGCAGGCGGGAGGCCACCATCCTTGTCACAGTCTCTGTCTGCTTGGGAGGGATCCAGAGTGAGAAGCTAGAGGGGGGAGGTGGGGCCACTAGTCAGTTTCAGCAACGTCTCAAGCTGAATGATTCAAGCCGAGTAACTCTGTTGTGTTGTGAATAAAAGCTAATTGCATTCCGTGCCTCACCTTCTTTTCTGCCCTGTGTATGACCTGCAATTGCCTGACAGCTCCTTGACATATAGTTTGCAAAAGACATCTTTTTAAAAAGCTTGTGCCTGAGTTAGAATGTCCAGCTCTGACTTGACAGACCCAGGTCCAAATCCCAACTCAGCTGTCTAGCTCACTAGGTGACCATGGGCTTAAAGTCTGTCTATTGACCTAACCTACCTCTCAGGATTGTTACATATGGCAGGTCAGGACAGGGATAGGAGAACCATGTATTTGATCTTGAGCTCCTTGGAGAAATGATCAGATACAACTGGAATAAATACAGTTGTACCTTGTTTTGTGGCTGTGATCTGTTCCAGAGCCACTAGCAAAAAAGGACGCAGGCCAAAGCACTGCGTCTGCACACACACACGGACTGGTTAGTGCTTCTGTTCATGCACGAAGTGCGATTTAGCACTTTTGCACATGCGCAACCGGCAACCCTGGAAGTAACCTGTTCCGGTACTTCCAGGTTTGCTGTGGACGTTCACCAGAATGGACGCTAGACGAGGTGGACATTCACAGAGGTATTACTGTACAAGAAAAAACAAAATCATATGTAAATTATTGCAATGAATCACTGAAGGGAGGGGAACATTGTTGCCAATATTCACGTGAAAAGTCTCCTATTTTTCCTTGCTGATGTGATTCTTTTCTTCCAAACAGATGTTCAAGGCTCCAGAGAGCTTTGCTATAAACAATCAGCTCAAACAAAGAGCAATAAGCTCCTTCAGCTGAGAACTTGCTACCTTTCAGATAAATGTCAGGTACAAGTGGTTGGCGCATCTAATCATCTCATCTATTACAGTTTATTCCATCCCTCCAATAAAGCAAAATTAATAATGTTTGTTTCGCTTTTACTGTCATACTCCTGTGAAGGATATTTAGGAGAAAGATTCACTGGACTGTCAGCAATTCCATTGCGGGTGATACATCATAATTACTGGATGGGGTAGAGAAGATCATTACTGAACTCCAAAGAGCTGTCACATGATGGTTTTCTTCATTTTATAGCACTGGAATATTATCTTAGACTATAGTTTGTTGTTGCACATTGAACAAACTGGAAAGCTCTTTCAAAAGTCGTTTTGCAACCCCTGGAAGCTTCTCTGCATGGTTGTAAGCTTGGTAAATAATAGGAAGATAGTCAAGTTGAAAATTTTGAAAGCCAACCACAGAGATTCATGATCCAATTCTTGCTGACATAGCAGTTCATAGGTTGGGGAGATGAGGTTTTATTCAACTAAGTCATTGCATGAGCAGAACAAGTTCCGTTCATGCAGCAGAACTTCCTATCCCTCTCCAATCCATTCTCTGCGTGCCAGAGGCTGGAAGAGATGGTTACTCTCCTCCTTAGATCTAGCTATCCCTGCTGGGGAAACAAGATTCTTAACTCCTTTCTTCTGTACCAGGGAAAGGAGCACAGTAATGGAATCCAGGGAGGGCATCAGCTACTAGGGGCAGAGGAAGAGGAGTTTGAAGGGGAGGGCATAGCTTGATTGCCAAGTACCTGATGGTGCTCTTGCCACTGAGAACAGATGCATCATCTCCATCACAGTGAGCATCTGCATGCTTGGCAGGGTCTTGAGTGCAAACATGTTTTGCCCTGTCTTGAAAGCTTGGCAGGTGGGCATGCCACCTCATTGGGTCAACTCTTTTTCTTCTGTGCAGGTCTGACCTCCTTGCCTGATCTTGGACTCCTTAAACTTGGACCACTGCCTCCAACCCAGCTGGCCTCAGCTTTCTGGCTGCTGTGACTCATTACCTGTGGCTGAGACTCAGAGGTGCCAACTTCTCAAAAACGTTGCAGGAGCCCAATGTGATGTCCTGACATCATGCGCACAATGTTGCACAATGTCCCCATGTCGTGTGTGCGCACAGAGCCAAACACAGCAGCAGCATGGTCCCAGTGGCTGGTGCCCTCCTCTTCCTCCTCCCCCTGCGGTGCAAGGGAAAGGTAGGGGGAAGCTGCCCCGAACCAGTGATGAAGGCAGCCACAGCAGAAGCTACCAACCACTGAGCCAGGCTGTGCCTGGCTCCATGTTCAACCCCTGAACTGTGGGAAGACCTGGCCTCCTCATGAAAACATTGGGGGCCCCAAAGTGTCTCAGCCCCTGGGAGTCAGTGCCTATCCCGAGACTGCATCCCTTCTCCATCTCAATAAAGATATCATCCTTACTCCCAAGTTACCTAAGCTCTGGAGTAGGGGAGGAACAGAGATTGTTCCATGTACAAACCCAGCAGGGAAGGATTGTGCCCATGATATTCAAGTAAAAGAATTGAGAGAAAATAAAAAGGGAATGGATTTATTAAATTGCCTTTGTACTAGTATATAAAAGTAAGAAAGATCTGTCTGCAGCTCCTCCTAATTATCGAAATTGAAGTTTTTGTGCTGACTTCAATAGGAAAGGAGTTTGAAAAGGCATCTCAGCAAAAATGAAAATCTTCTGAACGTTGCTTTATTATTATTACTATTATTATTGAGCTACGGTTGCAGGTAACAAAATATTCCTGCAATTATGGTGCCTCATTATCTAAATCCACTAAAGGCTGTTCCTCAATAATCTTTGTGGGAATTAATAGAAGTTTTATCATCATCATTACTGGGCATGATCTGGCCCAATTGATTCCAATTGTGTGTTTAGTTCTCCCAGTGAAAAGAATGCGACTTAAATGTGTTGGACTTCGACTGGACTTTGGCCCATCATTTTAAATGTCAATACCAATTTTCCAATATATAAAAGTGGTTTGTTGTTCTGATTTTATTTTATCATCACAACTAAGGACTGTGATTTCCTGAAGACTATAAAGCCAGCTTTGTGATTAATGAAGCACAAAGATCCCTGGGAACTGTAGGTGCTTTTGTTTTTTAGCCCGGGCCTCTGTGTCCTTAGCAACACAAATATGAGATTCACTCCATGGTCTGTAGGTGGAACTTCTACATCCCTTCCCACTTCCCCTTGGATGGAGCTGAGAGCTGAGCTATGTTCAGCACTACACAGTAATCCAGGACTTTAATGTAGCTGTGACTGGGCAACAGGAATAAAATAAGAACATAAGAAGACCCTACTGGATCAAGTCAGTGGCCTAACTAGTCCAGCGTCCTGTTCTCACAGTGGCCAACCAGATGCCTGGGGGCAGCCCCTAAGCAGCCCCTGAGTGCAACAGCACTCTCCCTGTCATGGAATTCTACTCAATATTGATCCAGAGCAGAACTCCGATGTATAGTTAGCAGAGTAAAAATTTAAACACATTGCAGGATCCCCAAAAAATAGACCAGAGGCAATCGTATTTCATCCAGCAGAGCTTTACTGCTTCTGAAGGCAGAATGGTCACAAATCCAACACATCCAGGATTGGCACTGTCCATAAGAAATCCAGTTGCAGCAGACTTAACTTAAACTTACAATAACTTATAATAAGACTAAACCCTAACACTATATACAGAACACCTAGTGTGGGAAGAAAGAAAGAACGAACGAACGAAAGAAAGAAAGAAAGAAAGAGAAAGTGAAACCCAGGCTCCTTCTCGTCTCTTAAGCATGACGTTGAAGAAGAGATAACAGGACCAGTTTAAGCCAGCTGTACTCAGCTTCTCTGAAGGAATAACCCAAACATCATGAACCTTCTGCTTGTTTCTTTTACACAGAGAAGCTTCCAGAACACTCTTGAATTAATTAGAATAGGAAAGATTTCTACACATCAGATCAATACTTTCTGTACTAAGAAATGAAAACTGACACGCCCCCCCCCCATTTATTAGGTGCAGGAAGTATTGATATGCAAAACACTCCAGCAGTTTCCACTGACTGGTATTCAGAAGCATCTTAGCTCCAACTGTGGAGGTAGAACATAGCCATAAAGTCATTGGTAGCCTCCTTCTTCATGGATTTGTTTAATCCTGTTTTAAAGCCATCCGCGTTGGTGCTCATTACCTTAGTCTAATCATTCGCCGCATGATGAAATACTTTATTTTGTCCTGCATCTTCCAACATTCTGATTCATTGGATGTTCTCAAGTTCTAGTTTCTCAATCCAGTTTCACGCATAATTTCCTACGCCTCTATCATGTCACCGATTACTTGATTTTTCTCTAATGAAGTCCCAAAGTGTAGCATTAAAGGCAGAGAAAAGAAATGGGTCATTTTAGGATGTCCTGAGGTGCTTTCCAATGGGGTTTCTCCTCAGATTGGAAGAAAAACAAACCAAGCTCTGTTGTCTGATATTACGCTGAAATAGTTTTTAGTGCTCCTGTTTGGCTTTACTGTTGTTAAGCTGAAGGAAAGTGCTGTCTTTGCTAGTGATATTGGTGCTTTATTGGCATTGTATTATTGATTGTGCTGTTGTATGGTGGCTTAGGGTTAAACTTGGTTTGGAAATGTTGTGTATTTGCAAGTTGAGAGGTGCCTTGAGAGTATTTGACCCTGGAAGTCAGCCTAAAACAAATTTTAAATGGAACTCAAAAGTGCCCTGTTTTGAGTTTTGTTTATTTTTTTAGCTGATCCGAATAAAGATCTTACAATGCTATTGGGAAGTATTTTCTTGTAATGAGCCAACATTGTTGCCTGCATTTTTATATAAAAAAAGAACATTTTGTAAATTTATCTCAGTTGGTAAGTGTATTGGATTTGAAACTGTGTTTATGTACAGTGGTACCTAGGGTTACATACACTTCAGGTTACATACGCTTCAGGTTACACACTCCGCTAACCCATAAATAGTGCTTCAGGTTAAGAACTTTGCTTCAGGATAAGAACAGAAATCGTGCTCCGGCGGCGTTTCAGGTTAAGAATGGACCTCCGGAACGAATTAAGTACTGAACCTGAGGTACCACTGTATATGTTATGGTGTGTGTGTGTGTGTGTGTGTGTGTGTGTGTCTGTGTGTGTATGCAATTTTTCTGCATGTGTTTTTCATGTGTTTTTATTGTGTTGTGAAATTACTTTGAGATGCTTCAGAGAAATAATAATAATAATAATAATAATAATAATAATAATAATAATACCTCGTCCATCTGGCTGGGTTTTCCCAGCCACTCTGGGCGGCATACAGCATATATAAAAACATAGCAAAGCATCAAACATGAAAAGCTAAATAAAGATTTATCTATTTGCAATCTGCTATTTAAGGCTCGCATCATAAGTGTTAATCTTCCACAACACTTGTTTCCAGTTCAGAGTTAGAGAGCTTGACCACATATCCCTTGAACAAGCATTGCACAAACACAGGTATATCCCTCACTTTCTTGCTTGCTAGTTCACAACCAAGAGGAACAACCTCAAGAAGAAGGAAATGTAAGCCACAGAGTGCCTTAGTGTCAGGTATGCTTAGTGAAAAAGGGTTGCATGCTGTGAAAATTCATCAGTTGATGGTCTCACTTGAGACCAGAGAGAACTGCTTTTGCCACCAACAACCTAATGCAAAGCCACACTGGCAGTGTGGAGTTCAACAATGCGCGTGAGATTGCAGCACCATTTCCGTGTGAGGTCTGTCTCTAGCAATGAAGAAAGCAACTAAAAAAATGAAATAAATAGTAACAACTGTTCAAAATGTAGTGATTAAAACAGATCTCCTTGAATTGTAGGGATTGGAATGGGAGTGTACTTTTTCCTCAAGACTTCTGCCCAGGTTGATGCAGTGTTAATAAGTCTTCTTTCTCACTTTCTCTCCCCTCCCACCCTGTTTGACGCATAATTGTTCCACAGGTTTAGCAGCAGCCCTGTAGGCTTTTTAGCTTCCGTTATAAACAGCCTCCTGTCCTGATCCAGATGCCATTTTAAAAGAATGTTCTCCCGCCCCCCCACATTGCCTCAGCTGTAATCTTGTATGAAATGCTCTCAGGTCCATTATAATCGGTAATTGACAGATTGATGTTGCCACTCTATAGAACATTATGAAGCATCTTTAGGATTGTCCCCCATGGGCACGTAAGGTAATGAATACCACGGACAACTGACAAATTGCAGTGGCGGGGTCAGGAATTGTTATCCCCTTGTGCGATGGCCTGGAGCTGCTTTGGAAGTGGAGTGGTTCACTATTTAATTCCTTCTCCCCTCCCCACCCTGCCCAGTAGTCGACTCTTAAACGAAGGGATTTAAAGACAGCCTGGCTAGATTATTAGCACACCTCAGTTCTCTTAGTATTAGACACACATGCTCAGGCATACAAGATTGGAAAGGACTGGAGACCAACCATTTGGGAAGAAGATTGGGAGCTTGGCCACCCTTTGGCCTCCAGCAAGTTATCTGACCTTTGAGTAGATCAGTCAATCCAGGAAGAAAATTGGTTTAAAGTTAAAAAGCAGACCTCGACGGAAAGCTAGGTGCTGAATCGGAGCTTATTACCATTCCAGGTGAACTTAGGCTTTGAGTGATTCTTATCGTGACCTCCATTTTTCAAGTTAGTCTGCTGGAGTGCTTGGGACAGAAATGAGTCATGTTGAACGAGGATGGGAGTTGAGGGAGGCGTTGGCTGGTAGCAGCTTCTGGGAACTCATGACCAGGGCTTGTAAACAGGGGCTTTTCTGAGGGTGTTTGGAGGGGGAGGCCCAGAGTGCTGCCTCACGGTGTATGTAGGCCCAAGAGACATGGGTGGCAAGGGAGCTGTTGCGGTGACCTGCAACACCTGTGCCATGTTTGTCTTCCTGCCTGAGAATGTGCAAAACTGAGCCTGCAGCAAGTGTAAGCTGGCTGCCTTGCTGGAAGAGAAGGTACAGCAACTTGAGGCCCACCTATCCACACACTGAGCTACTGGGCAAGATGAGGCATTTACAGGACCGCCTCTCCTGGTATGCCCCGCAGAGGACCTTAAGGTCCATGAAGAATCATAGTTTAGAGGTCTCGGGTCCTAAGGAAGTCAGATTATCCTCCACCAGGGCCAGGGCCTTCTCAGTGATGGCTCCGACCTGGTGGAATGCTCTGTCCCATGAGATTAGGGCCCTGCAGGATTTAAGTTCCTTCCGCAGGGCCTGTAAGACAGAGCTATTCCGCCTGGCTTTCAATTTGAACTTAGCCTGATCTTTTATTCCCCTTCCTTCCCTCCCTCTCCCCTTTTTATGATGATTACCCGCTCTGGGATTCCACAGCTAATTCTCCCCTGGTCTCCTTGCTGGCCCAAATAGGACTAATTTAGCCAGCTAGCCCTGGTGATCATCTAATGTTTATTGGATGGATTTTCCCCCTAAATTGATTTTTGAATTCTGAATTTATTGTTATTCACGTTTTATACTGTATTTTATGCTGTTTTTTGTTGCATCAATTAAGTGTTTTAAATTTGTTGTTAGCTGCCCTGAGCCCGGTTTTCTGAACTGGGAAGGGCGGGGTATAAATAAAAATTTATTATTATTATTATTTATTATTTCTCGATAGAGCAGAATGATTGTCCTGAAACAGCAACATTGGCAAGGTGTTCCCGAGAGAGGAGGAGGACTGTCCATCGCAGGAGATGAACCCCTGGAGGAACATAACCCACAGAAGCAGAACTGTCAAGAGCCATGCCGTGTCACTGCAGCTGCAAAATCAATTCCATGCCCCCAACTTGGACACCGATTCCAGGCCAAAGGAGAAAGGATAGCAGTTGCAGACCCCAAAACACATGGAAATGGCTGTGGAATTTATAGTGTGCAGAACAATTCCTGCCATACCCCAGATGTGTGGTGGTTGTAGGTGACTTCCTACTCAGTGGGTTGGAGGCTGAGGTGCCAACTTGCCCCCCACGTGATGTCACATGACGCAGGGAGAAGGAGGCTGAGCGCAGAGCCTAGTGCCGTGTTCTGCCTCCCAGCGGTGGAGCAAGCCGATTGGGCGCCTGGGGTGGTGCATGTGCCTTGTGCCCAGGGGCAGGGCCAGCTGCCTGTGGGGGCAGGGCCAGCCACCCATGGGCGGGGCAAGCTGGGGCAGGATGCTCTGTGGGGCCTCCAATGAGTCTGCCTGCCTCCTCCCACTCAGCTGCCCTACAGCTGAGGGGGAGGCGGCGGACGGACCATTTGGGGCAGCGTGGAGCCTGTGGGTGCTCAAGCCACTGCATCACTTCCAGGAGAAACACGTGGCTTGGGCGTGCTGCAGGCCCCGCAATGAGTGCTGGCCGCCATTTTGACACCTCCCTCAGTGGTGACACCTGGGGCGGCCCACCCCCACCACCCCCTTCCTCTGCCCCTGCTGCCTCCTCCTCCCTGCCTGATACAGCACAGGGAGAATGAGGCTGAGGTTGGCCCCATGCTCAGCCTCCTTATCCCCGTGGCATGCACCCAGTGGGAGTGAGAACTGCAGAGGGTGATCTTTTTTTAAAAAAATAATTTTTATTAACAAACCAATCAAATCACATTAATTCCAAATTACAAAACCGAATTTTAAATTTTTGTTGCGGGTACCCATGCTTCGAGCTCTGAAAGGGATCCAATCATCTTTATTGCTGCTGCTTTGATGTTCACAGTTCTGTCCAATTAGTATTCACAGTTCTGTCCATTTCTCTCTTTATTGTTTCCCTCATCTCTTCTTGTTGTTATCGTATATTTTTCCTTTCTTTGTAACCTCTGATAGTCTCCACAAGCGAGTTGAAAACAAACGTTGTTATAGTCCTGTGTGTACTTTCACATTGATCCAAAGGTCATATTCACACAGCAGACGCCATTTCAGCACTTCCATAGAAAACAGTCTTAGTGTCTGCTCATTAATCTTCGCAGGCTTGTCACTCCCACCTCAATCTTTTCAGGGGGTTCTGCCAGGTCAGACACAGAGTCCAATATAATAACAAAGCCACGGCTTCCTCCCCCTCTTGATCGTCAATCCTGCAACAAAGCCTGCCTGTCATGGCGAATCTCTTTTTAAAACTGCGTCATTCTAAAACCCTTCCATTCCTTTCCAGATCTTCCACAAACAAATCCTTTGGTTAATAATTCATTTCCACAAGTTCATAATCATCTCGCTTATTATCAATTGTTGCAACGGTTCTTCTTGGGGGGGATTGTTAGGTAATCATATATAGAGAAAAAGAAAAGCCCCCCCCCTTTCCGTCCCATTCCGACATACCGACATCTTTGATGTATCTTCTTCTTGATATATTTCTGTTGAATCCAGTCCGTCGCTCAGCTTCACAGAGGTCACTTCAGTTAGCAGTCTTAACTCCCTTTCTTCACTCGACACATGTGCATTCGCTCTAATTGTTTATTTTGAGCTCCTGCAACGTCCGGGAGAGCAAAAAAACCCCACACGAGTGCTGTGCGCCTAGTGCCCTCACCCCCTCCTTCTTTCAAACTCAGGGGTGATTTATTGGCAACCGCAGGCGAGGGCAGTGTTTTCCCAATTCCCTAGGAAAACTCGGGAGCCTAATTACTCCCATATTAGCCTCTTAATTACCTTGTGTGAGCCGGAGAGATGGTATTGTCGGCCATCTTCCAATGCACCCCTAGCGGGCCCCCCTGCAGAGGGTGATCTTCTCCTTTATGCATCCCAGCCCACTCCTGGCTCCTGGTTGGGGGCCAGGGCGCACAGAGGGCTCTCGGCAGTGGTGGGAGATATTGCCCACCTTAATATCGGCATGGGGGGGGCTTGGCCCCCTGATTCAAAAAAATGCGGGAGCTGGAGCCCCTAGCGCCCCCTATACCCAGCACCGGTGGTCAGAGGTAGCAGTACACAGAGGTAACAGGAAGTCCCAGGAGGTGTGCTGTCTTCCAGGTGCAGAGATTCGCAATATGACAAAGAAGTTGCCAAGACTTATAAAGCCCAATGACCACAACCCTTTCCTTCTGATTCAGGTGGGTACAAGCAATACTGCCACACACAACCTTTGGCATGTAGCAAGGGACTATGAGAGTCAGGACAGGAAGTTGAAGGGCCTTGGGGCACAGGTGGTTTTTTCATCACTCCTTCCTGTTGAAGGTTATGGCCCAGGAAAAGAGAGGAAAATACTGGAAGTAAACCATGGGCTGCATTGGTGGCGTTGTCAGAAAAGGTTTACAGTGGTACCTCAGGTTAAGTACTTAATTCGTCCTGGAGGTCCGTTCTTAACCTGAAACTGTTCTTAACCTGAAGCACCACTTTAGCTAATGGGGCCTCCTGCTGCTGCTGCACCGCCGCTGCACAATTTCTGTTCTCATCCTGAAGCAAAGTTCTTAACCTGAAGCACTATTTCTGGGTTAGAGGAGTCTGTAACCTGAAGCGTATGTAACCTGAAGCGTATGTAATCTGAGGTACCACTGTAGTTTCTTGGATCATGGTCTCCACTTTCTTGATGAAGGACTTCTGGCTAGAGATGGGTTGCACCTCACATTAGCTGTCCAGGAGAGCTTTGAAATGAATCTTGAGGGGAGTTATGCAAGATGAATCTCATTTCTTTTTTTTTCTTTTTTTTTGATAGAGTTACAAGCTTGCTGGATCAGGGGAATGCTGTGGATGTAGTGTATCTTGAATTAAGAGACTACAGCTCCCAGGATTCTCTGAGAGAAGCTATGACAGTTGAAAGTGGTTTCAAAGCGCTTCAAATGTAATTTATTTATTTATTTATTCCACACCTTTTTCTCTGATGGGACTTGAGGTAGCTTACAGATTAAAAAAATAAGAACCACTAAAATTTACTGTGAATTGTGTCCTATGATTATTCAGCAGTGCCTTTAAAGGTAATAGAAATTAGTACATTTCTGGCATTGTACCAACACATTTTATATCCCCACTGAAATCTCTCAGGAGTTGGCACAATTAAGATGTTAGCATCTAGCTGTTTATTACCATCACACAAAATGAATAAGCAATCAGTAATCATGGGTACTGTGACACAAAAAAACCCACATTAATTTTTTAAAAATTGATTAACTGTACTCTTGCCCTAGAGTGTCTTTCGGGAAAGCAATATCATAATATTTGGCTTCTGGAGCTGAGGAATATTACAAATCCACCACAACTGGTGTAGTCATCAACTCTGTTTAAAGCTGCAGACAGATATTCCTCTTAAAAACAAAGTCATGACATCGTTGAAACTAATGGAAAACTTCAACACAATTTGACTATTCTGTTTTTGTAATACCCATGCCGTGATAGCAGTGGATATGATTCAAAACTTGGTCACCTTCTGCACCTGTGCTCCCCCCACCCCATTTTTCTCTTGCGGTTCCAAATTCCTGGAAACAAATCTGCTAAACTCTCTCAGTGGCAGTCAATATTGCTGCTATTTGAGTTAGAGCATGTCCCTACATCATGGATGCAAGTCATTTCATCTGAAGTTGATATTATGGATCAGGTTGCCTTTTGCGAGGAACCACTTGCCTTCATTAAATTACCAAAATATCCTGTATATAGTCATGCTGCAATTGTTATTGTATTCGGATAGTGGAATCAGTCTGTAGTTGAAAACAACTGCTATTGATTTAGTGCCATTTTGTACCAGCAGCTAAACCGAAAATGACTTGGTTTCAGTTCTCCTTCAACATAGCTCTGCTAATTGTAGAACAAAAAACCCACCAAAAAACCCCACATTCCTTTCCTTTGCCGTGTTAAAACAACAACAACAACAAAACAACCCAGACCACACCTTTCAATGTCTCTCCAAACTTATGCAGAAAATGCACAAGAATCAATCCCTTGCAAATCTGTATTGTTTCAAAGATTGCTAATGAATATTAGGTACTGTATTTTTTGTTCTATAAGACCGACTTTTTCCCTCCTAAAAAGTAAGGGGAAATGTGTGTGCGTCTTATGGAGCGAATGCAGGCTGCGCGGCTATCCCAGAAGCCAGAACAGCAAGAGGGATTGCTGCTTTTGCTGCACAGCGATCCCTCTTGCTGTTCTGGCTTCTGAGATTCAGAATATTTTTTTCCTTGTTTTCCTCCTCCAAAAACTAGGTGTGTCTTATGGTCTGGTGCATCTTATAGAGGGAAAAATATGGTGATCCACTCGCCTTCAAGTCGGTTGTGACTGATAAAAGGGGCCATGTTGTTCAGAAATGCCCATCAGGAGGGCAAGAGAAGGATTCTGACAGCTTTCTTACAAAACAAGACCAGAAATGTCCCAAGTTAAAATGAATGTCAGACCAATTGCAAGCATACCCTGGATGCTTTTAATCTATAATTATGGCATTCTTAATGTACAGTATCTTCCCATGTTTGATTCTACCTGTCAAGAGTTTCACAGCCTTTGTGGGAATATGAATGTGGTACCCTGAAAAATACAGTGGAAGAAACCCCCCCAAATACTTTGTTTTGGGAAAACAATGCGAGTGATGCCTCTCAGGCTTGAAAACGAAGCTGATCGTGTGATATTGTGGAAGAAGGTTGCAGAGTTAGGAATTGATTGACGTTTGCTGATCTTAATACAGAATTTATATTCTTTTAACATCCTGCCAAATCAAACTCAATATCAAAGGTCAGCTCGCCTCTGATATCTCTAACACAGAAGGTGTAAAACAAGGATGTATTCTTGCCCCCTTTTCTCTTTAATTTATTTTTATCAGATCTTCCAGAGTACAGCCAAAAAACAGAGTCACATGCCCCCCAAATCAACCAAAGCCTGGTCCCACCTTTACTGTATACAGATGATGCGACCTTATTATCACTGATGACGATAGGTTTGAACTGTCTTTTACTCTCCATGGTTTCTTGCTGCGAAATTAACAAACTCTCTATTAATTATGAGAAGACACAAATTCTGGTCTTCTCTAATTCTCAGAAACTAGAGAAATGGAAAATAAGAGGACAAGAAATCCAGCAAGTAAAGATGCATAGATATCTCTGAATTTTATTCCAGAGCAACTCAGGTTGGTCAAACCATCGCCCAAGTGCTATAAATCAGGCAAAGTGTACCTCCTCAGCAGTAGCTCGCTTTTATTTTCAGAAAGGTAACCAATTTATACCAGCTGCCATTCAGATTTTTCAAGCTAGATTGTCATCTCCGCTACTTGTTGGGATCCCAATATGGATACAAAGATATAATAGTGGTTTAGATAAGATATACTCAAGTTTCCTGAGACGTATCCTCAGGCTCCCCAATTCAATCAAGTATGAGATGATGTGTGCAGAATTAGGTATACAGTGGTACTCGGGTTACATACGCTTCAGGTTACATACGCTTCAGGTTACACACTCCGCTAACCCAGAAATAGTGCTTCAGGTTAAGAACTTTGCTTCAGGATAAGAACAGAAATCATGCTCTGGCGGCATGGCAGCAGCATGAGGGCCCATTAGCTAAAGTGGTGCTTCAGGTTAAGAACAGTTTCAGGTTAAGAACTGACCTCCGGAACGAATTAAGTACTTAACCTCAGGTACCACTGTACACATAATGGAATATTGGGCGTTGACTAGCACTATAATATACTGGCTGCATTGCCATTTTTGTTCCCAACCTTTGAGTCTACTTTCTGATTTACTTAAGGACTCCTATAGATCCAGGTGGCTCCAACTCATATACAGCAAAATTAGATCTATTGGTATTGACTTGGAATTATTGTATAATTCTACTGAGCAATATATTTATCACAATATCCAAATTAGATTAAGGGATATTGAAAAACAAAACACTGAGTCAGCTGTAAATAAAACCTGCTCCCCCAAGTTCTATGGTTTAAATACAACCGATAACAGGACCGCTTATATCTCAAAGTTAATAATTCCAGCCCAACGCAGGGCATTTATGTTAGCCCGACTGAACGTTTTCCCCTCAGCTTTTGTTAAGGGCAGATATTTAAGCATCCTTAGGAATGATAGACATTGAGGATGTCATTAGAATGTGCCAGACACTGTAGAACATATTCTTTTCCACTGTCCACGGTTCAAAGTGGCATACAATAAATATTAATGGGGTTGTACAAATTGATATTCTGTGTGATTGCTTACACCAGAGGGTGGATGCATGTTGGACTCATCAAGCATTGCTACTTTTCAAAACTAACCATGGGTTTGTAATAGTTTAGGCTTAACAATGCAGAAATAATCAACAGTATTTATTAGCAAGCTAGAATCTGGCAACCACACACTCATTGGATTTTATTTCTTGCTAGTCTTAAGAAATAGCTGTTTTGGTTGACTTCCTTTCCTATCTTCACTCATTAAAATGATTGATTAACTTGTTTACTAGGTTCAGTCTCTTTGGAAGAACGTCTGGTCCAATGTCACCATGCCCTGTTATTAAGGTTTTGGCACATTTCTTCTGTTCCTGGCACACTCTGTGCCGCTTAAGCAAAAAGCTTTGATTTGCAAAATCCTGCATTTCTATGAATTTTCTTAGTGGCCTTAAATCCCCTTGCAGACACTGCCTGAGTTATATTTTTTTATGATTATACCACTGTGGAGACAAATCTGCAGAACTGATGGCCTTCATATTTCCGAAAATGGGGGTTGCCACTGATTCTTTCTCTCAGAATCGGAGGTGTAACCTGAGACCTGAAGCACTGAGGACAGGCTAATCAATCAAGCCTTCAGCCTCCATTTTGAGACTGAGGTCAAGGCTAACAGAGCGATCCTAGCCATGTTTACTCAGTAGTAAGTCCTACTGGAAAAGAGATGACCCCCAAGACCAATTTTGATGTGAACTCAAAACATTCCTACTCTTCTCCCCAGTGAGTGACTGACAGACCCCACACTGACTGAAAGGGTGTGTGGACTTCTGTGCTGAACTGGACAGGTCATGGGAGGGCAGTATGGCCTTATATAGGTGTGCCCATAGGTATCCGGGGGGGGGGGGTAGGTAGAGGCAGTTACCAACCTCCCATAAATGAACCATAATCCCAGACCCTCCAAGTGTCCCTATTTTCCAAGTACAGTACCAGATTGCTTCAAAGGCTGAGGGAGCCGGCGTTTGTCTGCTTCCGCAGACAGTTCTTCCGGGTCATGTGGCCAGCATGACTAAGCCGCTTCTGGCGAAACCAGAGCAGTGCACAGAAACACCATTTACCTTCCCACTGGAGCGGTATCTATTTATCTACTTGCACTTTGACGTGCTTTTGAACTGCTAGGTGGGCAGGAAATGGGGCCGAACAACAGGAGCTCACCCCGTCAAGGGGATTCAAACTGCTGACCTTTCAATCAGCAAGCCCAAATGGCACAGTGGTTTAACCCACAGTGCCACCCACATCCCTGTATTATTACAGAATAGGAAGGCCCTATTTTCATTGGAGAAATGTTGGAGGATATGTAATCATCAGATTCCCAACTTGCTTTTTTAAAAAAAAGAGTTTATAGCATTTGAAGTAGGGCTGTGCACTGGATCCAGCTGGATCCTGTATCCTGAACTGAACTGAGACAAATCAGGATGACTGGGATTTGCCTAGATGGGATTGAGGCAGTCCCAGACTGTTCCAGTTTGGACTGTGGCCACCCAGTGCAATCTGGGGCTGTAAAAAGTCAGAGACTTGAGGCAAGCAGCCTATGTTTGCTCCTTCTTTCCTCTTCCTCCTGACTGCATGCTTAATCAGGGTTTAAAACATGTGTCTCCTTCTCCCCCCACAACCACGTCTTTAATTAAAGTTCATAAGCCTGATTAAACATATATTAAGGATGGGTGGGAAAGAAAAGGAGACAGATGACCACATGACTGTGCAAGTCTCCAGATTGGTTTACACGCTGGGTATGGGTTGGTCCTGGGACAGATTGGAGCCACTCCAAAGTGCTAGATCAGGGCCCCCCAACTGGATCAGGGGATCTATGCACAGCTCTAATATGTAGAACCTGAAATAAGAGGCAAAATGTACAGGCACTCTTCTACTCACCCCCGTCCCCATTTTTTGTGACAAATCAACCCACTACCTCATTTTCAGTGAATTGTCCTTACTGCTTATTTGCTTTGCACATGACTGTAAAGTCACCAGCCATTAAATACAGATGTGTCCTATGAATATTTACCTGGAAGTCAGTTCCACTGAATATAATAAAACTCACTTCTGAGTTGGCATGCATGCCTTCAAAAACAGTATTGACTTCTTCAGCTCTCAAGTGACAGGAAAATACTGTATACGGGGTGACAGAAGAGACAGCATGACATTTAGAAGTGTGACTCTGCTTGCTGATGCTATGAAAGCCTGGTATTTCTCCATCCTGACCCTCTGACTTGGCACCTTACCTTTGCATGCTTCTTTATGCCTTTAACAGTCCATTTGGGAAGACTTCCCCACAAATCACTGGGTGCAGCATCACTGTGGTGGAAGAGACTCAGTGGAGATTGAATTTGTGCATGGCAACTGCTGTTGGCAGAGAATTGGCTGCCTCATAAACTTTGCAGAAGGTTAGCAGGCTTCCTTAGGAATTGGTGTGGAAGTTCAGGATTCTGGAGGGATGAAGTCATTGCAATTTCAAATATATAGTGGCCTGATCTACACCTCCCAGATTAATGAGTCAATTAGAGATATTATTCTAATTTATTAGAATTTATTGCATTGCACTGGAAAGAACATTACCAGCATCTCCTTAACAGAAACTCTCCCGTAGCTGCCGAGGTCCTCTCACAAATCCTGCAAAAACAAATTAGAGATGAGCTTGCAGTATCTCCAAATCTGGGAGAGTTATGTACAGCTCTTAACCAAATGAAAAACAACAAAGCCAGCAGACGTGATGGGATACCTGCTGAAGTCTTCAAACTGGGCAGAATTGACTTTACACAACTTCACAAGCTCATTGAAAAAATCTGGGAGAGAGAAGAGATCCCAGCAGACTTTAGGGATGCCAAAATTATCAATCTTTTTTTAAGAAAAGTGATAGAATGGGTTGCAGATATTATCAATGCATCTCTTTATTAGCTGCAGCCAGCAAAATTCTTGCAAGGATCTTAGCAAACCGTCTCCTAACTATATCTGAGGACACCGTTCCTGAATCCTAAAATGGTTTTTGACCTTCTAGGGGGACAGTGGACAAAATTCGCCACAAAAAGGTGTCTAGAAAACATGCCCGCTGTCTCTTAGAAACGTGCCAGCCCATTAACTAACTTTGACTTCAGTTACGGGAAGATGGATTAGCAATAGGCAAGCATCTGAATTAGTTTCAAAGAGCTTGCCTCTCACATTCAATTTGGATGAACTGAGAGTAATGAGGGATTTTTCTCTCTGTGTGTGTGTGTGTGTGAGAGAGAGAGAGAGATTGAGACTGAGATTAAGTTTGCCAATTGTCTTTCCATTCCGTGATTACAGCCCTTCCTGTTTAGAAAATGAAGTGGAAGTATATGAGTGTCTCATCTTCATCCACATCCCAATGTTTGGGCATTGGAGGTCTGTCATCAATGAACATTTTAAATTAGTCTCGCCGACAGTGTTTCGTTAACTGCCACTTCCTTCAATATCTTTTGCCAGTTGCAAATCACATACAGTGGTACCTCGGGTTACAGACGCCCCAGGTTACATATGCTTCAGGTTACAGACTTCGCTAACCCAGAAATAATACCTTGGGTTAAGAACTTTGCTTCAGGATGAGAACAGAAATCGGTGGCAGCAGCAGGAGGCCCCATTAGCTAAAGTGGTACCTCAGGTTAAGAACAGTTTCAGGTTAAAAACGGACCTCCAGAACGAATTAGGTTCTTAGCCTGAGGTACCACTGTACTCCTCATCCATCAAGCTCCCACTGCTGGTTTAAGAATCAGTGTACACACAGTCCATAGCTATCTTACATCATGTTGCTGAGGTACCACTGTACATTGCTTAGAGATTATAGTAATTAAATGGTATATAAATTGCTGAAATAATAATAAACACTTTAGGTTGGCATTTATTTTTATTTATTCATTAGGTTTATATACCAACCTTCATCCTAAGATGTCAGGGCAGTTCACAGGATAAAAAAAAGTAAACAAGTAAAACGAAACAGCAAAACAATACCCCCCCTTCCCACAGACACATGCAAAAGGCTGTAGAATATTAATTTCTGAGATCTCCTTTCCTATTATGTCTGTAACTCAAAAAGCACTTATCTAGTTTAGGTAAGTCCTTGACTAGGAGTGCATTTGGTAAACAGAGACTGGAGCAGCTGCAGGAGTAGCAGTATTAGGGACTCAAAAGTGGTATGGAGCATTTCTTCTAAAAATGGTTTAAGCATTCTCCCTCGCTTTCTCTTTTTTAAAAAGGGCCATCTCTGTAGTGCCACAACAAATTGGCCATGGCAGATTAAATTCTGTTATTAGCTTTGCCAGCTCTCTGGTCCTGAAGGCCTGGTGCTCAAGCTCGGTTTTGTCATGTCAGACAACTTGTTCATTTTATTTTGCCTTGCATTGATCTGTTGAAAGTCAGCTTGTACTATTTTGCCCACAGCACAGCAAAAATAAAAAAAAATATCTTTAGATATCTCCTCTGCAGTTTGCTTTGACTTTTCGGAAGATCGCCCTAAGGATATGCATAACCTCTGTCTCCCTGCCTTTTGGTTGATAGTTTTAAACAATAATAACAAAAGGCCGTTTATCCCAAAAATCAATTGAAATTTTAGATCAATACGGGGATTGCTCTTCTGCTGACAGCAAAGAGAAGGATAATACAACTCAGAAACATGTATTTAAAATATATTTTAAAAACCACTTGAATTGACATTACATACACTGGAAATTCTTCTGTACTTCTATTGAATTTGATGGCTTGTTCAAGGGCCAATTCTTTGTTGCATGTTTTAGGTCGTAGCGGGAATGATTTATCCTTGTGAGCAGAGTTTCATTGTAGGAAGTAATTAATGAAATAATGTAGTTTAGCTTTTGCCATGTAAGGAAATCCATCAGCAGCACCACTTGAAATGAATACAAGCAGACGAGACTTGCAAAATCTAGCTTCAAACGCCAGTGAATTCTAAAGTTGACTGGTGCCTTTGGATCCTAATCAGTCACTTTTGTCACCAGTAGAGTGTGATAGAATGGTGCCTTTGGGGAAGACCCGATCAACTGCTGTGATAGCTCAGTAGGCAGACCATGAGACTCTCATGATCTCATGGGTTCAAGACCCTTGTGGTCTTTTCCAACTCTACAATTCTATGAGTCTATAAAACAACTCAGCTCAGGCCATGATGGATTCATAGGAAGTGGATTGAGTGGAGCATTTAAACACAACATGCAAAAGTAGGAACGGGCAGTTGAAGCTCCTCCTTCTTTGGTTTCCTTTCTGAAGCTACTTCCCCCAGTTATTTTTCTACCAGTGTTGGTGAGATCTTGGCATTCTCACTTATTGCTCTGAGAGGAACAGTGTAGTAAGAGTAAGGTTTTCAATCCCTACTACTGTCCGCTATACAGAATATGGATTCAGATATTTATCTTTAAAAAAATAAATATCTTAAAAAAAAAAAAGAATATGGATTCAGTGGTGACCTGACCCACATGTAGGTCTGCTCCACCCTCGCAATACCCAGTTTTGGCTCTGTGTTTTCCCCTCCCCAGTGCCTTATATCACAAGGTTCTTTCTTCATATGGCAATACAGTTTTTGCCCATATTGCGAGATAATGCAGAATGATGCTTAGTTGGCTGATTTATGATTTCACTTCAGTGGGTCTAACTGTGGAAAAATCAATTGTAAACATAACCTAGCACACATGGAGTATTGGTTAATACTCTGGTTAATATTGTATCTAGGGACTGTATCTAGGGACTGAATACATTGTAATTTTCATTTTTGTGTAGCAGCTGAGTAGCAAATGGTGGCCTTTACTCCTTTCTGAACAAGCAAATCCATGTTAGTCTTGCATTCATTTTTCAGTTCTTTTCCTATTTGTGTGGATTTAAAAAATGTACACAGTATTTGCATTCAGATTATATTTTTAAAATGCTCTTTCCCCTAAAATACACACTCATGGAGATTATATACTGTATATGTTTTTTGTGGTGGTTTTTTTTATGTATATATGAAACAAAAACGAAACAACATTGCTAAATTTAGAGAAATGTGAAATCTGATTGATAACTTTGTCTGGATCCATGTATAAATCCGCAAAATGTGGATTAATTTGGTTTGCTTTAAAATGCAGACCAAACAAAACCCTCACCCATCCGTACCTGGGAGAGGTCACTATTGAACTAAATGACTCTTACTTATGAGTCAAAATATCTGAGATTGTGCTGCAAATTAGTCAAAGCCATGCTTCATTGACAATGACCACTTTCCTGACTTTCCTGTGTATCTGAAGAAGTGTGCATGCACACGAAAGCTCATACCAAGAACTAACTTAGTTGGTCTTTAAGGTGCTACTGGAAGGAATTTTTTTTGTTTTGACTATGGCAGACCAACACGGCTACCCATCTGTAACTTTCCTGACATAGTGCATACATCAAACATTTCTCCACAAACCTGTGGCAAAAGCCAGTGTTGGAAAAGCAAACATGGCTTTATCCGTTTGATATTATGATAATCTCAGTTTCAAAATACTAAAATATTTAATATTTGCTGAGGAAAGGGGGCCCTAGTTTATAGGAGAGATATCGTTTCTTTAAATGAAACCCAAACCTTTAAAGTCAATATTCTCTCATGAATGAAAGCCTGCCTGAATGTCAGTGATGTGCATGCAGAGTAGCTTGCAATTTGTATTTGAAGAGATTTAATTCAGCTAACTTTAGCAGCAGCTAAGGACTCAGATGTCACGTTAAAATACTGGTGGCATCACTGCGGAGAGGAGAATATGCTTGCTATAGAAAGTCATATTAACACAAACTGACACCTGGGCATCAAAAATAATAAGTAAATCCGTTCTCCCGAAAATGTGCAGCTGAAAAGGCGAAATAATAATTCTCCTGGCTTGCAAGGTGGGAGCTAAGCCTTTTAGGGATTAATTGTTTGAGACAAACAGGCTGGCCTCTTTTCCCCCCAGGGAATAAACCATTAACTGTGTGGATTTTCATATGTTAATATATTTATATGCAGGGAGATTTAAGGCTGCCAGTTCCATAACATTTGAGGCAGCATCAGTGTCAAGTTTTTTCTTTCTCTCTGGGAGGGCAGGACACTTAAGCAACAAGCCTCAGCTCCTCTTCACTGCTGCTGCTGCTGCTCATTTGCTTGCATGCTCCTCCTGGGCCTGGTCTGCACCACTGCCCAGAGGGAGAGAGCAAGGTGAGTGGAGAGGCTGCTGTTTCATTTTCTTGCTTCTGTCACTGCTCTTTTGCTTGGAGAGGACAGGCATAGGAAACCAGGAGCTGCAGCAGAATCGGGAGACTGTCAGTAGACCTTTTGCCTGTAGTGGTTTTCAGAAGGAGAAGTCAAATGTTCAAGCAATATCGCTCTCTCTATGACTGGTGTTTGTGGGGTGGGAACAGTGACAGCCACAGACAGGAATTCAATACTCCTCTTTTGAACAAGGTCAAACTAAGTGATTGAAAAATGGAACCACTCATGTTTGTTAAAAGGGGGTATTCTTAATTACATACTCTCCAACATTTCTCCAATGAAAATAGGGACGTCCTATTCCATAATAATAATTTTACAATTTATACCCCACCCATCTGACTGGGTTGCCCCAGTCACTCTGGACAGCTTCCAACATATATAAAAATATAATAAAACATAAAACTTTTTTTTTTTTAAAAAAACACCCTATACAGGGCTGCCTTTAGATGGCTTGGCGGCCGGATAACTCCATACCCTCCAACATTCCTCTGATGAAAACAGCGACATCCTAAGAAAAAGAGGGATATTACAGGATCAAATCAGAAACTGAGATGGCTTCTGTAAATCCGGGACTGTCCCTGGAAAATTGGGGTGTGTGTGCCTGTAATTAGGAGAATCTTTTCATGCTCCTTGACTATTTCATATAATTCCTCCTTTCATTTTTGATAACTTCAAATTTATTATTTATTTCATCACACCTATAACCCGCTGTCAGGGGTTCAGGAGCAGAGGCGAGGGCAAGGGAGGAAACAGAGAGCGAGGGGGAGGAGTCCGAAGAAAGGATGAGTGATGACGACGACCCGAGATCTCCGAGTCTTTCCAGTGAATCGGAAGATTCACAGAAAGGGGCGCCAGTGGCCAGAGCAAAGGGGGGGCCTAGGGGGACACCCCAGGAGGAAGGGACCAGCAGGGGTTCAGAGGGCAGCAGTTGGAAATTGGGGCCAGCGTCCCCACCAGAGTGCAGTGGAGAGGAAGGACGTCAGGGATCGAGCCCTGGCAGCTCGCAGCAGGGAGGAGGGCATGAGTCAGGAGTGACCACGCCCCCATCGGGGAGCGAAGAAACGGTCAAGCGGAAAGTGGAAGGCTGGGCGCGCGCGCCAAGTTCAAATGCACAGGAAGGCGGCGCAGTAAGCAGCCCGGAAAGGGAGCCAGGTCCTAAAGCCCGACGCAAGGAGACAGGAGGGTCCGGGGGGTCAGCGTCAGAGGAGTCCCGGAGGGAGGAGACCACGGGGGGCAGAGGGACCCAGAGAAGGACGGTCAGGCGGAAAAGGTGGAGTAAGGCGAGGATATTAAGTTGGTGTACGAGGGGCGGAGATTCAGACGGAGCTTCGCCGGTCTAGCCATAAGACGTAGAGTTGCACGCAGCAGCTTGGAAATGGAAACTGTAACTCAATAAAGACTTTTATAAAGCGAACGCTGGCTAGCGTGATCCTCTGTGAGCTGGGATCGGGGAGCAGCTCTGATAGTAAGCTCCGTCTCTCATTTCTGTGGGCATCGAAAGCCTAGCGGAGAGGAGAGAAGGCTGGTGCCTACTCGAGAGCTCACGAACGGCAGACAAGATGACGGCCGAACAACAGATAGCGGATCTCAGAGAAGCAGTGACACAACTGAATGCCGAGGTACTTGCATCCAGGAAGAGAGAGGAGGACGCAGCTGCCGCCTACAGAGATCTCCAGGTCAGATTGGAAATGCTTACGAAGCAAGGGCAACTGACACCCAGACCAGAGGGGATTGGGTTGGGGAGACGAGCAGGCGGTCTAGTCTCTCACTTCGATGGGAATTTGCAACAGTACCCCAACTTTAGAGCAGATGTAAAGTGTGCACTGCAACTGCTGGAAAAGGACTTTAGAGATGAGCAAGAGAAGGTGGGGTTTATCATGTCCCATTTGCATGGAGATGCTAAAGCATGGCTGCGCAATTTGTGGAGAGATAAGGATCCGGCGCTCCAAAATGCGGATGCCTTCATTAAAGCGATGGATGGGTGCTTCTTATCAAGCATAGACGTGGATCTTGCCCGGAAGGAGGTGCATGGACTTAAGCAGGGGAGGGCCAGTGTACGGCAGTATCATGCCCGCTTTTTTGCATTGGTCAGTGCCCTGGAATGGGACAGAGATTCGGCGCCAGTCAGAGACCTGTTTTGGGAAGGCTTGAGCGGCCCGGTTAAGGACGAAATTGCGAGGGGGGAGAGACCCCGGAGCACGCAGGAGATCGTTCAGAGGGTGCTCGCAGTTGGGGTCCGTCTGGAGGAACGTCCTTGGGGCAAGGACGAAGGGCGCAGAGGGCGCGAACCAGCCAGAGGCTACTCCTTCGTTCCCAGAGAAGCAGCGCGTGCGCAATCCACGCCTCCGCCAGGAGGAGGAGCGGAACCTATGGAGGTTGGCGGTGCAAGGGCTCAGTCAGCAACCAGAGCCCTAGCACCGGGAGCAGTGAAAGCAAAGCCTCCTAGAGGGAACCGGAAGTGCTACATCTGCGACAATCCCCAGCACATGGCGAAAGAGTGTCCCCAGAGGCTCCACAAGCACACTGCAGCCTCAGCAATGGTAACTGCAGCGACTCAGCAAGGAGAACCACAGCAGGGAAACGAAGGAGTCTTGCTGGAGACAGAGGCACTGGGGCCCAGCCAGACGTGTCAGTGAAGCAGTCCCCAGAGATGTTGCAACCCACGGACCCCCTCCCGCCCAAACCAGTAGTGCGGCTCACCGCATCGCTCCAACTACCCAATGGACTCACCATGGACGTGCCAATCACTATTGACTCAGGAAGCAATGCGGACTTTATAGGGCAAGACTTTGTCGACCAGCACGATATACAGTTGCTGCCTGCCACACTGCCCCTGCAGGTAGTCACGGTGGATGGCAGGGAGCTGCTCGGGGGGCAAGTCGTGAAGCAAACGCCACCAATGGTGATGCGACTTGGGAACCACAGGGAAGTCATCAGCTTCAATGTCACTCAATTATCGGACACGCCCATTGTACTGGGCATGAGTTGGCTGGACAAGCACAGCCCGGCGATGGCGTGGAATCAGAGGCAGCTGACTTTCGGCTCTTCCTATTGTGCTGAACACTGCATCCTGCCCCAGCAGGAGGGAGAGGAAGAGGAGTCACAGCTGCAGCTTGGGACGCTGCAAGCTGTTCTCCACAAGTACGCAGACTTTTTGGAGGTTTTCTGCGAGAAGGAGGCGGACAAGCTACCCCCCCACAGACCATACGACTGCAAGATCGACCTCCTACCAGGGGCGGCGTTGCCAAAGGGGAAACTGTACTCCATGTCTGAGGACGAACTACAGGACCTCAAGGAGTTCATAGATCACAATCTGGAGCGCGGTTTCATCCGAGAGTCCAAGGCAGTGGGGGGCAGTCCGGTATTCTTTGTCAAGAAGAAAAACACGCCCCAAAAAAGGCTCGTGGTGGACTATCGGATTTTAAACGCTGTGACCAAGCCATCGGACTTCCCCATGCCCAGGATCGACGACCTCCTCGCGACGGTGCGCAAAGGACGCGTCTTCACCAAGTTGGACCTCCGAGGGGCGTACAACCTCATTCGTATGTGGGAGGGCGACGAGTGGAAGACGGCCATGTTCATGCCCCTGGGCACCTACGAATACAGAGTTATGCCTTTTGGATTACAAAATGGCTCCCACTGCTTTCAAGCTTTTATGCATCACGTCTTGGCAGGGCTGCTCTACAAGAAGTGTGTCTGTTTCCTAGATGACATACTCATCTTTTCTGAATCGCAGCACGATCACGACAGAGACGTCAAAGAAGTGCTGAGCAGACTACAGCAGCATAGGCTCTACGCCAAGCTGGAAAAATGCCAGTTCGACGTGTCGGAGGTGGACTTCCTGGGCTACAGGTTGTCAGACAAAGGACTCGCAATGGACAGCACCAAGGTTCGCGCAGTTTTGGATTGGAAAAGTCCGCGCAACCGGAAGGAGGTCCAGCGGTTTGTGGGCTTTGCGAACTTCTATCGCAAGTTCATCAAGGGGTTCGCGATGCAGACGGCGGCCATCACGGACACGCTCAGCTCCAAGAAGAAGAAAGTCATCTGGACGGCGCAAGCAGAGCAGTCCTTTCAGGCACTCAAGCGTCTCTTCGCGTCGGAGGAGCAGCTACTACACGTCAACCCCAGCAGACCAATGAGGGTGGAGACGGACGCTTCAGACAGAGCCGTAGGAGCAGTTCTGTTGCAGCAAGACCCGCAGGGGGCTTGGAGGCCGGGAGCGTTCTACTCCAGGAAGCTCACCAAGTCAGAACAGAACTACACCATCTGGGACAGGGAGTTGTTAGCCATTCATGCAGCCTTCAAGGCGTGGAGGCACTTCCTGATCGGAGCCAAGCACACAGTGCAGGTCCGCACGGACCACAAGAATCTGGAGCACTGGCGCACGGCGAGGTTCCTGAACCAGAGGCAAATACGTTGGGCAGAGTTCTTTGCGGACTTCGACTTCCGTATAGAGTATGTCCCGGGGGACACCAACATCATGGCGGACGCCCTCTCCCGTAAACCGCAGTACCTCGAAGAGGCGACGCCAGCGGCGGCCATGCATATCTTCGCACCGGCAGCGTGGGCGTGCGCTTCGGCGACTGTTGACCTGGAGGCGGTACGACGTGCATTGCGGGACGACTCTTTCGCGCGAGCAAAGATGGCAGAGGCGCACAGGGGCACGGCGGCGACCGACGAGTTCCAGGTTCGCGATGGATTACTCCTCCGTAAAGGGGCCATCTACGTGCCAGGGGACGATCTTCGCGCCAAGGTACTGCAGCAGTTGCACGACGCGCCCACTGCCGGGCACTTTGGCACAGAGAAGACGATAGAATTAGTCGCCAGAGACTTCTGGTGGCCCAGAATGAGAGGAGAAGTCGCGGACTACGTGGCGAGGTGCGACACCTGCCAGAGGGCCAAACCAGTACACAGACCGCCGGCGGGACTGCTGGAACCTCTGCACACCCCGTTCGAACCATGGGAGAGAGTGGCCCTGGACTTTGTCACGGATCTGCCCAGCTCGAGGGGCAAAACGGCAGTGCTAGTGGTGGTGGACTTGTTCTCCAAGATGGCACATTTCATTCCGTGTGCGAAGGTGGCCACGGCGGAACAAACCGCCAAACTGTTCATAGATCACGTGTTCAAGGTTCACGGTCTGCCGCGGTCTATACTGTCTGACAGGGGGCGGCAGTTCATCTCGAACTTCTGGCAGAAACTGATGGGCTTCTTGAACGTCAAGATCAACCTGGCTTCGGCTAGACACCCGCAGACCAACGGGCAAGCGGAGCGGGTCAATGCCATCATGCAGCAGTACCTGAGATGCTACGCAAATCAACAGCCTGCGACGTGGGTGGACTACCTGCCGCTCGCCGAGTTCGCCTACAACAACACGAAACACGTGTCCACAGGGGTGACGCCGTTCTTCGCCAACAACGGAAGGCACCCCAGAACCTTCCCGGGACTGGAAAGAATGGGGGAAGGGGAGCCGCAGACAGCAGACGTGTTCGCGTCAGAGTTGCAAGAGGTCCACGATCAACTTCAGCGGCACCTGGAGCTGGCTAAACACGCATACAAGGTGCAAGCGGATAAACACAGGAGAGTCGGCGAAGAGATCCAGGTGGGAGACTGGGTCTGGTTGGCAGCCCAAGCAGTGCCGGCCAGGTCATTAGCGAAGAAGAAACTAGGGCATAAACAACTAGGGCCCTACCAAGTCGAAGAACAGATCAACCCGGTGGCTTTCAGGCTGATGCTTCCGGAGGGTTCCAGAATGCATCCGGTGTTCCACAGGTCGGTACTCACTCCCTACAAGACACCTCACAGGTTTCAGGAACCAGGAACGGCTCCGAGTCCGCTACGAGAGGGAACCGAACAAGGGGGAGTGACACAAGAGGAGTCCATCAACGAGGTCACAGAGATTTTGGACTCTAGATGGGGAGAAGAGGGAGTAGAATACCTCCTCGCCAAGGAGGGCTTCCCGGCCAGTGCCAACAGCTGGGTGCCAGGCTACGCCTTGGAGGAACCTCTGCTCAAGGACGAGTTTCACGCCCTTTTCCCACACAGGCCCATGCCAGCAGACTTTTTCGACGATTGGCTTTTCACACCGACGCTTTCAGCCAGCACTTTCCACGGGTTCGACTCGGACGAGGAACCGACAATGGACACGCGTTCCCCGGAGGGGTCGCCCTCGGGATCTGCCTCAGAGCCCTCGTATTGGTGGGACGATAGACCAGAGGAGCAGTGGCACAGGAAGTGGCTGGAGGTTCCAGGTCGAGCGACGGACCCGGGAACGACTGAGGCGGAGACGGACGCGGACATGTTCGGGGAGGACCTGGGCTTCGAGCACGGCGGCACAGAGATGGAAGCGGAGGTGACCGCTGTCGACGAGCGCAGGGAGGAAGAATCGGAAGTCTTCAGTTGGAGGCCCGCCAAGGGAAGCGAACTGTATCCGGCATTCGTCCCCATGACTCGGCAGCACCCAGCTCCCGCACCGGAAGGAGGGGAGGGGGGAAAGGGGGGCTTCGAGGGGGGGATGGATGTCAGGGGTTCAGGAGCAGAGGCGAGGGCAAGGGAGGAAACAGAGAGCGAGGGGGAGGAGTCCGAAGAAAGGATGAGTGATGACGACGACCCGAGATCTCCGAGTCTTTCCAGTGAATCGGAAGATTCACAGAAAGGGGCGCCAGTGGCCAGAGCAAAGGGGGGGCCTAGGGGGACACCCCAGGAGGAAGGGACCAGCGGGGGTTCAGAGGGCAGCAGTTGGAAATCGGGGCCAGCGTCCCCACCAGAGTGCAGTGGAGAGGAAGGACGTCAGGGATCGAGCCCTGGCAGCTCGCAGCAGGGAGGAGGGCATGAGTCAGGAGTGACCACGCCCCCATCGGGGAGCGAAGAAACGGTCAAGCGGAAAGTGGAAGGCTGGGCGCGCGCGCCAAGTTCAAATGCACGGGAAGGCGGCGCAGTAAGCAGCCCGGAAAGGGAGCCAGGTCCTAAAGCCCGACGCAAGGAGACAGGAGGGTCCGGGGGGTCAGCGTCAGAGGAGTCCCGGAGGGAGGAGACCACGGGGGGCAGAGGGACCCAGAGAAGGACGGTCAGGCGGAAAAGGTGGAGTAAGGCGAGGATATTAAGTTGGTGTACGAGGGGCGGAGATTCAGACGGAGCTTCGCCGGTCTAGCCATAAGACGTAGAGTTGCACGCAGCAGCTTGGAAATGGAAACTGTAACTCAATAAAGACTTTTATAAAGCGAACGCTGGCTAGCGTGATCCTCTGTGAGCTGGGATCGGGGAGCAGCTCTGACACCCGCCTTTCCTCCAAGGAGCTCAAAATGGCACACCTAGCTCTCCTACTCCCCATTTTATCTGCACAACAACCCTGTGAGGTAGGTTCGACTGAAAGTGTGTAAGTGGCCCAAGGCCACCCTGCGAGCTTTGTGGCTGAGTGGAGATTCAAACCCTAATGCCCCTGGTCTTAGGCCTAATCCACACTTCCCTTTCCTCCACTTTTTCCAGGCACAGTCCATGCTTTAAAGCTCCATGTCCGAGTGCCCCCTTTTTTGCTCTGGAGTTTTCCCCATTAAAGCTCCATCGGAAAACAGCAATCTGCTTCAAACCTGAATTGAGAACTAAAGAGAGTGTTGGTTTTGTGGCAGTGTTTTGTGGGTGTGGTGGTGGAAGAATTCTTGGATACAGAGCTTTTAAGTTGTGCCTAGAAAGAGCTGGGCAAAAGAATTAAGTGTGAATAAGCTTTTGGTCCAAAGCAGAAACAACTCCAGCACAGTGTGAGTCAGATGGTGGGGAAAAAGCTCGGAAAAGAGGCCATCTTCCCCCTCATTTTCCTTTAGAGTAGATTCAAGTTTCTCTCAAGAGCTGAAAGCAAGTCAAGAATATTAGAGGCTGTCAGATGCTATGGTTGCATTGCTCCATAAAGCTTTTAAAGCCATATGGGCAAAAATTGATAGGCCTGCATGGGCTCTAAATCAGCAAAGTATCCATTTTGTTTCTAATTATACTTGGCCTAGGGTTGAAAATATCTGGACCACTCTGAGCTTAACCGCTTTGTCCTCTGAGGGATTGCCACTGGATCTCATTGGGACATATAAACCACCTCAGCATTGCTAATAACTTTTCAATAGCCCTCTCTACAAGGAAAACCTTCTGCCTGCTTGTTTCCTGTTTAATGACCTGTAAATGAATCTGTTATTGCTCATTTGCCTCCTGCCTTGGTGAGCACCATTAACTTTCCAAACTGTGTGTTGTCTTTGTCAGACATTGCGGGAGAACTCTTAAACCCTGTCAGAAGAAATTATTGATATAAATGAGTTGGGATGGAGAGGGAAAATTAATTACAGTGGATTTCGAGCCAAAAGGAATGAAAAAGAAAACTCTTCTGTGTTAGAAAGCAAGATTTCTCAGAGAGAATGGAGGAAAGAAAGGCTGGACTTGTTCAATGCACACAGTTGCAAGATTCTGAGTCACTGGTGTTGGGGAATGTTCAGTGTGGGGAAAGTAATAAGCTTATCTCCGCCAATGAGATGTTCAGCTGAGCTAGCAGCTTAAAAGGTGATTCATGCCCTTGAATTAGTAGTGGGACAAGATACCTGGTGTAGTTGTGCTAGCAGCTATCCCTTGAATAACTGGGCCCCATATAATTTATGGGGGTGGCATTTGGAAGAATCACCATGATTTCTAGATTGGGGCAAACATAGCCTCCCCAAACCTCTTATCCTGCAGATGTTGCGGACTACAATTCCCATTATCCCTGCCCATTGGCCATCATGGAAGTTGCAATCCAAAACATTTGGAAGGCACCAGGTTGTGGAAGGCATTATTATTATTAATTATCTGCCCTTCACCCTTAATACAATCACAAAAATAAGATGGGACCTAAACAATATATATCTTCAGACCCTCCACATGTCCCTATTTTCCAGGGACAGTCCCGGATTTACAAAAACTGTCTTTGTTTCTGATTTGATCCCGGAATGTCCCACTTTTCCTTAGGACATCCATATTTTCATTGGAGAAATGTTGGAGGGCATGGAAGAGGACGTCCCTATTTTCATCCGAGAAATGTTGGAGGGCATGGAATAGGACATCCCTATTTTCATCGGAGAAATGTTGGAGGGTATGCATCTCAAGTGTCAAAAGTCAGGATAAGGACTTGCATCTTCAGCATTTGCCAGAAACTGCACACTGAAGATACCAGAAATACCTCTCAGGATGGGGGCCAGTTCCACAACTTTTGGCCTTCAGAGGATGTCCTCTCCAAGACCACCACCGAGCTTCTGAGGATGGAGGTACAAACAAGAGGGCTCCCTTGGCTGATCTTAGTACTCAAGTGGCTCTGTAGAGAAGGAAACAGTCTTTCAGATATTTGAGATCTAAGCCATTTTGGGCTTTATGCGCTAAATGTGAGCAACTTGAACTGCCCCCAGAAACAAAGTGGCAGCCTGTGCAGCTGTTTTAAAAATGAGAGCTATAGGAAATCTAAATAGAACCTCAGCCAGAGATCTGGCTGCTTCATTTTGGATCAATAGAAGTCTTTTAGAAGATTGTGCAACCAAATCACACACTAAATGGCCACATATCTATATGTGATACGATGGATGAGAAACACCACACAGAACTGGTCATGCTGTTTCCCTCATCTGTCAAAAGGCCTGACTTGTTCACCACAATAGTCTCCTCACTTGAGATGGGCTTTTCAATCAATACATTTACTTTGCAGCATTATGGCAACTAATATTCACTCTCCATGATAGTACATTTGCACTATATTTCTCACTGAAATTTTAAATGGAGCAAGTTGCTTTGCTACTGTCTTATAATGACTTGCAGGAGGAGGGTGAATCTGAATCTGCATATTACTAATGAAACTTTGATAAACGCAAAACCTCAGTTTTCAAAATTCTCTGCGGGAATGATTTTGGTTGATAATTACCAATATTTCCCACTTTATAAAAACCCAACACTTGCACTGATAATTCCCTCTGGAAATAGATATTTAAACTTGAAAAGTATTGTGTGCCCAGCATATAACAAATAAGAACTTCAGTTGTTTATTAACATCAAAAAGCATTCACTTGTGCTCTCCCTTTGATTAATCCAGCCCTACATATGCTCACAGTCTGCTCATTGTAAATCTAAATAGTGATGTCAACAGCTTTTAAAAGACTTCTAAGGCAACAAACTCTTTTAATAGATACACAGTTCTGTACTAGTTGGAATACTGAATTTTTAATCACCCTTGTCAGTTGTACTAGAAGCGCCATCAATGGGTGGCGGCTACAGAATTAGACTTCTTCATCAGAATCCCAGAATCAAATCTGTGCTCAGTTTTGAACCTTTCTTGGTAGCCTGCAGCTTTGTTGTTGTTTCAAGCACAGAAACATCTTAGAAAATCTTTGCAGCTCTCCACATTGTGCTCTGTTCTGTTTCCTGGCACCCAGAAGATTGCCCAGACAAACTATATAGCATTGACTCAAGAACCACATCTGACCAAAACAGATGGGAGCCAATGTAGGTCTTTCAGGACCTGTGTTATATGCTCCCAGTGGCACTCCCAGTCATCAATCTAGCTGCTGCATTCTGGATTAGTTGTAGTTTCCGAGTCACCTTCAAAGGTAGTCCCATGTAGAGTGCATTGCAGTAGTCCAAGCCCAACATAGAGCGCATTTCAGCAGTCCAAATAAACATTTGAATTTAGGCTTGGTTTGAGATCACTGATATCAATGAGTTGGTGAAGAGAGATTTGATCTCCCTTAGCAAAATCACACTTGGGAAGTGAGGTAAGATAAGGTACTATTTGTCTGCTCTTGGAGAACCTGCATCCTCATCTATTCTTTCCCCCTACAAATTATACTGAGGAAAGGAATAGAAGAAGGCACCCAGTGACCAAGCAGCCAACCACAGTAATCAAATGATCCAAGCGAGATTGATGTCAGTGTGCAGAAGTATCCATCGCTGGTGCTTTCCGAAGATGGGTAGAAAAACCAGCAGCAACGAGTATCTTCAGTTTGAATGTAAAAATCCCATCCAAACAACTTCAGTGGTGAGTTCACAGTGCTAAGCATACCAATCCGTAGAGAGCAACAAGAAGCAGGAGGACGAAGTAGAGAGCTTTGAGTGTGAATAGTTAACAGGTACCAGATATTTTGCAGCTGCTTAGCATATACACGGGACATCAGAGTACTTGTTTTATTACAATCTGATGCACAAACTAGCAAGGAAAAGGACCTCCGGCAATATTTTCTGGAAAATATTTCACAGCAAATGTGTTATTTTGACAATTTGCAAGTGTATTTTCAGAGTGGGCAAAATATGAGAAAGATTCCATTTATCCTGCACATATCTGCGCTCAAGAACTCGGCTTCAGCATTGCTTTTGCACTGGGGGGGAAATGGCTTTTGGAGTACTAATCTTTTAGCTTTGCAAATTAATCGTCACATTACCAAAATATTTTGTTTGCTAGCATTTTTTCTTTCTTTCACATAGCAAGGAATATTGGATTAATTTTCCTTCCCTCCCTCAAGCCTGCCTCGGTAACTTCAAATGATCCATAATTTTCTTGAGTTTCATGCTTCTTGCTGTGCAGTTTGGCCCTGTAATAGTTGTCATTAGAAAGCTCGTAACCACACAAAAATGAACAAGGTGCACTTAGAAATATTCTGTGGATTAAAATGCAACCCGGAGCACACACTGGCAGATACTCAACACAGGCTGCAATTTGCTTTTATAGCAGTTTGGCTATGCAGAAAGGAAATGCTAGGGCTGGCAAAAATATCTGCACCGGGACATTTTCCCAATGCAAAATGATGTTCATCTACATAGATCTGTTTCCCCACCCTGAACATTCTTAGAGATTATTGGGAATAAAAAAGATTTCTAACCAGGTCTGCTCAGAAGTGGTAAGTCCTCTTGAATACAACAGTGCTTGCTCCCAGGTAAATGAGGCAAGAATTGCAGCCTTTTAGTGTGTTTGTGTTCTTGATCCTAGCCTTTGACACCTGCATACATGTCAACTGCCCCAGAAAAACTGGGACATCCCATTCCCCCCCCCCCCGAGAGCATGACAGCCATTTGTGGGCACCTTGCTCTCACGGGATTTCAGGCCAAAATCTCACACACACCCCAAGTGCTGTTTTGGGTCTGTGATCTTGCATGGGTCATTTGCCTTGCATGGGATTTTGCACATGGAAGATGTCTCTGTTCTGCCTCCACTTTCAGAGGGAGCCTGCCTCTGAGTACCAGTTGCTGGGAACCACAAGTGGGGAGAGTGTGGCTGTATTCAGGTGGTAGTATGCAGGCTTGCTATGAGCATCTAGTTGGCCCAAATGGTCCTTTGACTCCATTATGTTCAACAGCACCCACCAAGCACTCTACAGTCTCATGTGCACCTTAGTGCACCTATGTTGGCTACACAATGTTGTTTGTTGTTGTTGTTTAGTCGTTTAGTCATGTCCGACCCTTTGTGACCCCATGGACCAGAGCACGCCAGGCACTCCTGTCTTCCACTGCCTCCCGCAGTTTGATCAAACTCATGCTGGTAGCTTCGAGAACACTGTCCAACCATCTTGTCCTCTGTCGCCCCCTTCTCCTTGTGCCCTCCATCTTTCCCAACATCAGGGTCTTTTCCAGGGAGTCTTCTCTTATGAGGTGGCGAAAGTATTGGAGCATCAGCTTCATGATCTGTCCTTCCAGTGAGCACTCAGGGCTGATTTCCTTAAGAATGGATGCGTTTGATCTTCTTGCAGTCCATGGGACTCTCAAGAGTCTCCTCCAGCACCATAATTCAAAAGCATCAATTCTTCGGCGATCAGCCTTCTTTATGGTCCAGCTCTCACTTGCATACATCACTACTGGGAAAACCATAGCTTTAACTATACGGACCTTTGTTGGCAAGATGATGTATCTGCTTTTTATGTTAGACACTTGCATTTATGCATAGAGAACAATACTCTTGTGGACATTTACTCTTAAAGTCCAAAAAAGTAAGAATTGCAGCTGTTCTAGAGGTTTCACACAGACACACACACAATTGGAAACACTAATACATAATGTGCTGTACCTATTAAGGAGACACAGTGAGATGTCATAGAATCATAGAACTGTAGAGTTGGAAGGGACCCTGAGGATCATCTAGTCCACCCCCTGCAATGCAGGAATATGCAGCTGGTCCATACAGGGATCGAACCTGCAACCTTGGTGTTATCAGCACCATGGTCTAACCAACTGAGCTATCCCAAGGTAGAGGCAGGTCATAGATTGATCTGACACTGAATAGATATTCATGGCATCATTCCATCCCCCACCCCTAGTCCCATGATACAATCTCTTTCTTAACTTGGTTGTCTATTAATACATTCATTCTAGTGGGAGGTTTAAGAGATCAGCAGCATGTTTCAATCTTTCCAGCCTCATTCCTAGCTTCTATTTCTGGATCATTGTGTTTAGAATTCGGAGGTGCAAGTTAATTAATATGTCAGCACCAGCTCATTTAAATGGGAACAATGCAACCCTTAGACCTATTTCCATTCCTTAATACTGGGTTATCCTCTCCAATTTGGCCAGCGGAGCTGAGTTTTCTAATTATTTTTAGCATGGAAACTACTCAGTACCTTGCTTTCCATCACAATCCATCAAATGCCTTAAGCACACAAGAACACACACACACACACACACACACACAGTGCTGCATTGTACATTTTACAATAAATTCTCTTTAGCAGTTGCTCCTTCCTTCCTAAATTGTAGGGAAAGGATTTGGGCTCCAGTATTATATGTTTGAGGGACGCGGGTGGCGCTGTGGGTTAAACCTCAGCGCCTAGGACTTGCCGATCGCATGGTCGGCGGTTCGAATCCCTGCAGTGGGGTGCGCTCCCGTCGTTCGGTCCCAGCGCCTGCCAACCTAGCAGTTTGAAAGCACCCCCGGGTGCAAGTAGATAAATAGGGACCGCTTACCAGCGGGAAGGTAAACGGCGTTTCCGTGTGCGGCTCTGGCTCGCCAGAGTAGCTTGTCACGCTGGCCACGTGACCCGGAAGTGTCTGCGGACAGCGCTGGCTCCCGGCCTCTAGAGTGAGATGAGTGCACAACCCTAGTGTCTGTCAAGACTGGCCCGTACGGGCAGGGGTACCTTTACTTTTACCTTACTATATGTTTGTAGGGGTTAAGCCCTGTTGAAAACAAGAAAGGACTTATCTGAGTAAACATGTATAGGATTGTGCTGCTGAGGAGCAAAGCAGGTCTGATACAGGAGACCAACCATTAGTTGTAGCCCCCACCTCGTACCTTGCACTTCTGGTAAGCAAGAGTGACTCACTTGCCAGGAAGTTCAGTCTCAGTTTGGATTGGCATTGCCTAGGAGCAAGAGCAGGTTTAGGATGGGGGGGGGGGGGTGGCGGCGATCTGCTTGGATAGCATCTAAAAGTCTAGTATTGTAAGCAAAAGTATTGTAAATAATAATAATAATAATAATAATAATAATAATAATAATTTATTATTTATACCCTGCCCATCTGGCTGGGCCTCCTCGGCCACTCTGGGCATCTTCCAACAAAATATTAAAATACAGTAATGCATCAAACATTAAAAGCTTCCCTAAACAGGGCTGCCTTCAGAGGTCTTCTAAAAGTCTGGTAGTTGTTGTTCTCGTTGACATCTGATGGGAGGGTGTTTCACAGGGCCGGTGCCACTACCGAGAAGGCCCTCTGCCTGGTTCCCTGTAACTTGGCTTCTCACAGCGAGGGAACCGCCAGAAGGCCCTTGGAGCTGGACCTCAGAGTCCGGGCAGAATGATGGGGGTGGAGACGCTCCTTCAGATATACTGGGCCGAGGCCATTTAGGATGTCTTGTGTTACAGAGAATAGCCCTCTCTTTGAATGACTTCCTGGTCTGCATCTACCCTGACCTATTTAATGTTATTCCCCCCTATTAGAACGATATTAGATCTGTCATTCTAAAACATCACAGGGCGTACTTGTAAATTAAAACATTTTTTTACCTTGTTCCCCCCCACCCAACAAATGAAAATTATACCCACCCACATCATTTTCCAAGCCACTGTTTCTCTCCTTGGTGCTGGTTGCTTGGTGCTCTGCTCTGCCCTCTAGTGTCACATTCTAATTCTTCCTCCCTCCCTCCGTGTCCTTTATTAACTGCCCTTCGAATACCACTGGAGGGGGGCGGATGGCAGAGTTTAAATGCAGTAAAGAAAGGCAAAGCACAACATAGGGACATGTGAGCAGTGTTTCAGCGATATAGCAGCATGAAATGATTAAAAATGAAGCAATTAAAAAAAAGACAAGGTAAAAGCACATTATGAACGTCAAAAGTTGCACACAACTGGCAATGCTTTCAAATTATTTAACTTATCAGAAGCTCGCCTATATGAAACATTGACAAAACCACCAACAAATCAGTCATTTTCGTGTGAATACCTCTGGAGCGGAGCCAGAGCTTTCAATCTTCACATCCAGAAGAGCCATTCAAGAGCTGCAGGCAAATGCTTTGATCAAATAAGTTCACAAATAGGGGCAGTCAGCACTTTGCACTACTGCTGCTTTTTTTTTTTTTTAAAGGAACTTTAGCTGCCAAATCTCAAGCAGAGTGACATGTGGCCCTGAGGCCTGGATGTTCATTGACCCCTTTTTAGAAGAAAAACAATGTTGCCCTCCTTTAGCGACTGGAAAGAGAGCTTGGGGGCTGTCCCAGAGTCACCTAAGGCAAGCGCTCAATTTGCCTGTAGATTCATTAGCATAACATAATTAACATAACTCAGGTTGAGCTAATTAATATCAGGCCAATAAGCTTCGTAAAACTGTAAGGAACTCAAAAGTGAAAAAATAATTAATTAGCTAAGTGCTTTATTTCTCTCTCTGCCCCTCTTACTCATTTTTCTTTTTCCTTTTTTTTGTTCCTGGGGAAAATGTTGACATAGTGCTAGTCTGTTAGTGGGCAGGGCAGGAGACAATGGCCTGAGCTGGGTATGTCCCCTCCCTGTCCTTCAAGAGAGGTTCAGCACCCAGTTCCTCTCCAACAGAAAGTTGTAGCTGTTATGGGTGTTGCTAACCATTGTGCCATTCTTTTAATACTCCTAATGATTCAAACATTCCTAATACAGTGGTACCTCGGGTTACATATGCTTCAGGTTACATACGCTTCAGGTTGCAGACTCCGCTAATCCAGAAATAATGCCTCGGGTTAAGAACTTTGCTTCAGGATGAGAACAGAAATTGCGCTAGCGGCGGCGCGGCAGCAGCGGGAGGCCACATTAGCTAAAGTGGTGCTTCAGGTTAAGAACAGTTTCAGGTTAAGAACGGACCTCCAGAACGAATTAAGTACGTAACCAGAGGTACCATTGTAATTCTGCCATGTTATTAACTGACTATATCAAGTCATTTTCTTCATTTCATCTCTGCACCTTATGTGTTCTTAAAACCTTGTACATATACCGTTAATGCTTTTAGTATTATTATTTTTTTAGTATTTGGTATTTTTAATGGTACTGAAACCATATGACTTTTCTCTCGAAAAATCTTTGATATCTTAGGAACTAATACTGCACCTTAGCCCTTATATACTGTAATCAGGAGAGGTCTTGGCTGGATGCAGTGGGGAAAATTAGTTTCCTGAGAACTTAGATCTACAATATTTGTGCAGCTTGCAACACCCGGCAGAGCTTGCCACGACTGGTGTAAAGGAGACAGTATGTTCTTGTTGCTGTGCCATGTGGTTGCCAAGATCAGTTTCCAGCCATTTGTAATAGTGACAGATTTCATGCAATAATAATTTTTTTACGGGCGGGGGGGGGGGAGGATACAAGATCGTATGTTTGTCTAAATTAGCTACATCTAGAGATTGGGGGTGGGGGGTGAGATTAATTCATTTCACATTTTAATGCAGATCTATCTAGTTCAAATTTCCTGAACCAAACTATAATTCATGCCATCCTTCAAAATCCAGACTTCACCAAATTTGGCAGGGCAGTTCTCCAACTAGGAAAAGCACACCAAAATAAATGTACATGTTAATGAACCAAATGCCCCCAAATTAAATAGGTGAAAAGGGGGGTTCCCAAAGCCAATTAGGGTCTCCCCCAAAATTCCTACGCATCTCCCAAAATGACAACTAGCAAAAGTCCAAATTGCATAGGGAGGGAGAGCACTACAAAAAGAAAAAAAATTTACTGTTGTTTGTTTGTTTGTTTGTTTTGTGGGGAGCTGGTTTATAAAGTCCACTCATCTCCCTCTTTCAATTGACCCATCTAGGTATGTGGGCAATCTCAAACTTTTCCCTTGGGATCAACCATCAAATCTTCTTTTTTTTGGGGGGGGGCACATTGTCAAGTAGCACCAGATCAGGGATCAAGTCATCCAGGAGAGCAACCACAAAAATTTAGTTCCCAATACAGGGTCACAAACCCAATTCCATCCACTCATTTCTATCCAAATAAATGCAAGTGTCAATTCCTATCACTGTTAAGCAAAAGAAACTGAAAATAGTCGTACCTTGGATCCCGAATGCCTTGGTACTCGGACATTTTGGCTCCCAAACGCCGCAAACCTGGAAGTGACTGTTCCGGTTTGCGAATGTTCTTTGGAACCCGAACTTCTGATGGGGCTTCCGTGGCTTCCGATTGGCTGCAGGAACTTCCTGCAGCCAATCAGAAGCTGTGCTTTGGTTTCTGAACGTTTTGGAAGTCGAATGGACTTCCAGAACGAATTCCGTTTGACTTCCAAGGTTCGACTATATATGGAATGAAGGAAACAGAGGTTGTTTCAACCTGGTGTTAAATCAAGACAAAAGGTTTCTTTTCTTTCAAAATTAAAACTTTTTCCCTTTTCTTTTTCATCTTATTAAAAAAAACATGTCTGGAAAAGACACCTTCACTTGTATCACAAATCTATTGGTTTTAGAAAAAACAAAACAAGTGCCTTTTGTGCCTATTTACTGCAAGGTCAAGGTCAGTGACGAGGAATGTGACACTTTCACGCCCACTGTGCCTGCATTCTAATGGATTAATTGGCATCTGCTGAGAATAGTCATGGCTGTATCCCCAGACCACATTCAGCTGCAGCTCCTAATGACAAGGAATACAAGCTAGAAAAGGGGGTCTCTTGAGAGCTCCTGATGAGAAGGTCAACACTTTCCTCCTCCAGAAGACTTTTGAGTCTATCAGACTAGGCAAAATTGTATTTTTTTTTTTAGTGGTGTGCAGAACATTTCTGCCACACACACACACACACACTGCCATTCTCCATCAGTTAGTAAGAAACGAAATTACATTTGAAAATTATCAGAGGGGAGAGAAAATGTCGGTGGAGGGGTACAAAACTTTTGTCATGCTTACCTTACCTACTGAGCGGTGTTTGTGAGCATCTTTTATTTCAGCCTGCAAGCTGCCACCTCAATGCTCTGCACACTACAGCCTTCCCAGGTGCCCACACTTCAATTCAAACCCCGTGGAAGACATCGTGAGGTAACTCCCCTCATAGGGCCTTTCTTCAGATTAGGAAGTGTGGGCAGCTAGGGAGGCTGCAGAAATGTTTACTGGAAAACATATAGGCCACCCTTGGCCACGTTGCAATGAAATGATAAGTTCACTGGCTCAAGTTCTGAAGTAATTCTTAAGTGCCCTGTGAATGAGAATGAATTATGGAAGCCTCTTTCACAGAGGAAGAAAACTGGAGAAATTGGAAAACAGGTTTGGGTACAGCACTATTTTTGAAAAATCTAATCCAGGGGTGGGGAATCCATGGCCCTCCAGATGTTTACGGACTACAGGTCCCACAATCCCTGATCATTCATGCTTGTTGGGGCTGATGGAAGTTGGCATCCAAGAACATCTGGAGACCCACAGGTTCCCCAGCCTATTCCAATGGCCTATTGTTGAACCTAATAGGTTTTAAATTGTGTAAACCTGGTCATAATGTTTCTCAAGAAACAATAATGCCACTTGTTAGGTGTGGGTGTAGGATAGCGTTAAAGGTTCAGACTTCTAAGAAGGTCCACTTCTATTATGAGCTTCATAGAAAGGAAAATTTCATGAGCTCCTGCTGTTTCTCCTGGAAAAGCTGCACTTGCTGAAATTCCGCCTTCTCCTAAATGCATCCCTTTGTGGTTTCACATGACAGTACTATTTTCTGACATGGTTTCTCAGTTCTTGTAGCAAACTGTAATGGGTGAGGCAGGAAAAAAAAAGTCTGTACATTGTACGGAACCTGGAAGAGCATAGAGTGCAATTGGGTGCCACCCATTGTTAGGTTTTGTCACCACTGTAATGGTGGTCCAGATGCAGGACTTTAATTTTCCTTCTAGTGATTCTAGTAAATAATGGCTCTTTAGCGGTGTTTGTTTGTTTGTTTGTTTGAGGATGTGAGGAATGTTCCTAGGAATGCTGTTGGCCAGGGTTAGCTCCAGGTTTGAAGATACCTTCGGTGTGAACTTTCGAGTGACCTTGCATGTTGCCACCCTCCTCTGCTGGAGAAGACTAGCAAAAAACCAGAGAGCATTCAAAATCAACCCAAGATCAAATGAAGAGATCACAAGTTAACATTATTGGGAGATATATCCAGCCTGGATTTCTGCAGGCTGTTTTTGAATTTAACCCCCGAAGAAGGCCTTTAAACATAAATTTGCTGAAATGCACTTGGCTGCTTTGAAAATCAAACCAATTTCCCTCACCAGCATCTTGAGACACATCCTCTTTTGTTCCTAGGTTCCTCACATGCTGGCAAGCAGCATGTATCCCCTCTCATTCTCCTCCGATTTATTCTACCTGCTTACTTCTGGAGGAGGAACAAAGGAGATTCCCCTATACCAGGTCAGGCTATTTCTCCATCTAGTCCATTATTGCCTTCTCTCATCAGAAATGTGTTTCCTGGTCTTCAGGCTGGAGTCTTCTCCACCACTGGTCTGTTATTTAATTGGAGATGTCAGGGACCTAAGATCTTTTGCATGTAAAACATTTGGCTCTACCAGTGAGCTATGGTCTTCCATCAAAGGAGGAGAAGGATGCTGGCGTCTCTCAAATGAGTGCTGGATGTCCATCTTTATAATTGGATGTAATGTAGTTCCCAGGGGAGCTGTTATGTGCTCATCATTGGGGTGTCAGGAAAGGAGGATAAGCAGCAGTGAACCCTCAGAAGCTGCCTGCCGACACTGGAATTGGAGCTGAATATTATTTTGGTGTGGTAATGTTTTGTTTGCCACTTGACAGTCTTGTCTGTTGAAGACTATTGTCAGAAAACACATTCTTGACAATCCCTAACCAAGGGAGTGAACATTCCCATCGGTGAATTCAGTGGAGTGGCTAGACTCTCAATTGGGAATTTTGAAGAACCAATTTTCAAGTCCCCCATTTGGTCATGAAGCTTCCTGGGTGGCCTTGGGTTGGCCACCACCTCTCAGCCTAACTTACCGCTGTTGGCTGTTCAGAATATAATGAGAGATGGTGATGGCGGTTAAAATTCAATACAGAAACAAAATAATGGGAGCCACTTAGAATCAAGGCAACTCCTCAGAGATTCTGGAGAACATTCAACTATTCACAGGGCATGAGGCCTGCACATGATAGCTGAAGGCAGCTAACACATAGGCAGCTTGGTGAAATCAGTCTCTGTAGGCTCTATGGAGGGTCTTTAATTTAATTTGGGAATACCTGTTTGGACATTTTGTAATCACTTAGAAAAGATTGCCATCTTTCATTACTGCATTAACCTTTAGAACTAATAATGTGCTGGCTCCAATAATTAGGTCAAAGAAGATGAAAATGAATTTTTACTATGCTAGTGGAGTATTTTTGCTTACGAAAGAACAGTGTTTTGTTTCAGTATTTTTTTATACCAGGTCTATCTCTTTTGTTAGAAAGCTTGAACTTTTCAAAATTAATAATGCAAAATCACAAACTTAATCAGGGAGCTACTTCTGAGAAGATCAGGATCACCTTTTCAGAGGCCAGCATGTGAAAACCTCAGTGGAACTGCAAAGTTTTTTTAAAAAGGACATACACATGGCTAAACAGAAATTGACATCGTGAAAATTCATCACTCTGACTAGGATTCCTTCTGTTTACTTAACTAACTCTTTCTGCTGTCTCACCTTGGTTGCCTCAAATTTATCCAGCACTTCTTCTGCCAAAATCATTGACCTCCCTCATTGCAATCATGTTTCTCCTCAAATCCCTGCCCCAGCTGCTTGTCCATTCTAGATCCAGCACACACCTGCTTCCAGACCTAGCAAAGCCGTTCATGATTACATCCCTGTCAGTGATGTTCATTTAGCTACCTCTGCCATCCTCCACTTACGAAAATAGGGTTGGTGGAGAAGTTTAGTCTGGTTTGCATTTTAACACAAACCTATCTAATCTGAACTTCCGCAACACAAACTGAAATACAGTTGTCCTTCAAACTTCACTTCTCTGCACTTTGTGGTGCAGTTATCCACTGCCCACCCCCTAAAGTGTACAACAATGTGTATATTGCAGAAAAGGTGTACAGCCATACCTTGGGTTGAAGTTGCTTCAGGTTAACCCTTTTTGGGTTGCGCTCGGCGGCGACCCGGAAGTAACGGAGCACGTTACTTCCGGGTTTCGCCGCTCACACATGTGCAGACGTGACTCGTGACTCATCTTGAGTGATGACTCATTCTCCCTATAAAACTAGCCAGCTCTCTGTGGGCCTCTGTGTCTGTGTGTGTCTCAGCCAGTGTTTGTGTTGTGTTGTTGCAGACAGAGTGGCTCCAGGACTCTAGTAAATCAGTAACTTAGACTGTGCCTCTGTGAAGAGCCAGATAGCTACAATGAGCACTCTGTGTATGCTCTTTAACTACGCTGTTTATGAACAACTTTGTTTTTCTCAAGTAAATGTTTTACTCTGTTTATGAAGAAGACTCTGCGTTGATTAATTTACCGCTGTGCGACAGATATAACAGGATGGCTATGAATTGTGGTTGATATTGTGTGTACACCACTTCCCAAATCAGTGAAAGGAGTGTGCTGAATGTGGAGCAAATGGGAGTGTGAACACAGCATTAAAGCCCTGCTGCAAGTTATGTGGAACAAGATTCTGTAACAGCTGTGTTTCTTGGGGGTCTCAAATTTCAGCTGTGCCCAAATTTGTCACCCCTGCCTCTAGCGCTCCATCCGGGCTGAGCGTGACCAAACTGATTGTGCTCCCCTAAATCTGCCTCTGTCCGGGATCTTTGGAACATGAATGAGAAGCTCTCCCACAGAGCACTTTGAACTAGAGGGCACATAAGGTGGCTGCTGTTGGAAAAACACCCTGGGAATGGCTGCCAACTTCCCTTGTCTTCGGAGTGTCTCTCCAGTGGTCCTCTCTGGCTGTAAATCTCCCTCAGTCCAGAGAGACTGGTGATAAGCGACCCTCCTCTGCTGAGAAGAGCACGCTAGTCTTCTGGTATATCATAGCAGAAGAAAGACTCAATCATAGTTCTAAACTACTTTACTTACAGTCTTATAATACAGAGACTCCACCAGTGCGTCTGTGTCCTCTGAACACCAGTACAGAACTGCATCACATACAGAAGTGAAACCAACTTTCAACAGTACTCAGACTTACTGTCTCACACTCTCTCAGACACTCACATGATGTATACAAAAAAATGGTACTATAGTACCACTTGCTGGAGCAGCTTGGATAGATAAAAATCCTAATGGGTCCAGAGGCAAAAGGGTGTGGGACAACCAATGCCTCTTATCTTTGCACAGTAGGCTATATCCCAGCCACAAAAAGAAGCCAGAGGTTTCAGTACACAGCCTGTGCCCTTTCTCCACCTGAGGAACAATGGGAGTTTGCTGCTCCCTGACTCCTTGCTGTGTCCCTTCACTTCTGCCACAGCTGGAAAGGCCCCCCCTGCCAAACTTGTCGAGAGCTGGGGCACTCTGCAAGCCATTGCTGCTCATCTCCTTCAACCTAGGGTGAGGAAGATGAGCACCAACACTACATGGAAGGCATCCCACATGGCGTTGTCGCTCAGCTTCCTTTCCCTGGGGTGGAGAAGGTAAGAGGAAATGCACTGGAATGCCTCCTTCTCTCTGGTGGTGGCAGAAGTGGTAGGGTGGGTGCCCACCTCATCGGTGGGCAGGTCTACCTTCCTCGCATACTTCTATGCTGTAGTTACAGATAGGTAGCCGTGTTGGTCTGCCATAGTCAAAACAAAAAAAATTCCTTCCAGTAGCACCTTAAAGACCAACTAAGTTAGTTCTTGGTATGAGCTTTCGTGTGCATGCACACTTCTTCAGATACACTGAAACAGAAGTTGCCAGATCCTTCTATATAGTGAGAAGGTGGGGAGGGGTATTACTCAGAAGGGTGGTGGGAGCTGTTTTACTACAAAGGAATTTCAGAAATAGACTGGAAAGAGAAGCTGCTGAATTGCAACTCATTACCAAACTTAAAACCATGGAGAGACCTGGTCCGAACAAAGACATTGGATTCTTATCTCATTATACATGACAAAGCCATTTTTCACCTTTTCATCCCTTGCTTTTTCCTGTAAGACCTATTGCAGTCGTTAAGAGTCGTCAACAGGCTCATCACAGCTATCTGCCAATCACCCATTCCCACCACCCTTCTGAGTAATACCCCTCCCCACCTTCTCACTATATAGAAGGATCAGGCAACTTCTATGCTGTAGTTAGGCAAGAGAGAGACATTATCACAGTTCAAGGACACAGTCCTAATCAGCCCCCCCCCCCCCAGCCAGAACTGATTTCTGGCACCTCTCAGGTGGGCGCCATTGCCATTGTAAGAGAACAAGGGTGAGTTCCGTCACCTCTTTTTCTAGAAAAATAGCACTGGTCCTAACAAACAAAGACACCCAAGGAGGGGGGTGTGGTTTGGAGAGAGGGATATGGCCTGAAGAGAGCCTAACAGACCAGACACAGATCCTGGAGGAACCCCTTTCTCTGATTTAGAAGAAGTTGTGACTACTGAGTACATATCAAGCTCTGAGCGGCATACTAAGGAACAGTTTCCGATTGGGTTTGAAGCGCCTGATTTATGCTCGTAACAAGCCAATGCAACATTTCTTTTTCTTAATTTTTGATAAATGAAATGTGTTGGGTGGGATGCTACACTCCAATTTATTTTTGTTTTAGAACTTGTTAATAACAAATCCGACTGTGCTCCACATGCAAAAGAGATGTGCAGGGCACTGGGAGCAAGAGTTCTCTTAATGAGATGGAGTGCAATTTGTTTAAAAGACAAATCTCTCCCCTTCTGCTTTCCAGACAGGATACTTAATTTAAATTGCTGAATCAAAACAAAATGCTCTTTCCCCCAGCTTTAAATGCATTTCATTATAGCATTTTGAAATGGTAGGGGATGCAAATCATAGGCTTTGTGTTTATATTATTTACATTTTGAGAGGTGCCGGAGGCTACACACACACACGCACACACACACACACATTTTAATGCAGTTGGTCCATGTCCAGAAAAATATTGTTATGAGTTTGTGAGCACGAGACCTTATAATTCTAGCAAGTGTTCAAAGCAGATCAAGCCAGGCTAGCTTCCTGATGAGCTAACTGCCTGGGTGTCAGGGACTGGGCAGAGGGAGGAATGGTGGAGACTGCCTCCCCAGTCTGAGCCTTCCAGAAAAGAAGGAGACAGTTCAGAATTATAACAGCGGTTTGAGGGAGATCACAGCTCAGAGGCAGATGAGGGGAAAAGCTGAGAAATAATGGGAGATGATGAAGAAGAAGCACCAGGGGGATGACAGCTGACGGACACATTGTCTTTAGAAAGCATTCCAGACCACCCCTCTCTCTCAGAACCTGGCAAGCACTGAAAATAGGAGAGCAAAAAGCTCAAAGGCAGAGGGCACTTCTCAGCACCTGCACGAAGGGAGAAAGGGACTCACTCAGGGCAACACCATTATTCCAAGAGGCTGCATTCCCAAGCCTCTCTCTGTGAATATTGAATAAAAAGCAGTTGGTAAGGACTTTTCCTTGCCTTATCTGTTCCTGGCAACCTGCCATGGGAGTTGGATCCTCTGCCGTCCTCTGACACTGGGTGGTGGGTCATTAAGAGATCAAAGGAAAGTGGGAAAGTGGGCTCTGTGCCTGATGACAAATAGGTGGGGTCCCTCCTCCAGCTCTCTGATAGTTAGAAGAACAAAGCCTGAGATTGTGAGCAGAGTTTGTTGTTATGTGAGCTAGAAGCTGGAGGGGGGAAAGCAGCAAGCAAAGGGTCAGAGAGCAATGTTTGATTTCCCTTTGAACCTCTTTTGGGGTGTTGATGCTGTGAGCCCCTCCATCACAGGCTGAGATTATGTATATGTGTAAATAAGCCATATATCATAAAGACACCACAATCTCATTCCCAAATGGAAACTGATAAGTGCCTAGAACCCCTGGACTCTCACCCTGCTTGGAGTCTGGGGTGTAGATATTAGGGAGGTGCGCAAGCGATTGCATGGAAAATATATTGAATTATGTCTATTGCATTAATGGGGTTTACTACGTGTAATGGCCTATTTAAATAAACCACCCTTGCAAAACTATGACATCAACATCCTGATCTTGCAAAACTAACTGTTCGATATAAATGGAGATTTATTTTGAGCATGCCACCTATGTTCAGTTTACGACACTATTCACAGAATAGGAACGATTCCCAGAGTGGTCTTTTCTCTCTGAATGATGTCCCAATAGAAAATAGTACTCTTTAAAGGAAATCTGATACAACGCATCTGCTGAAAAAGCCACATCTCCTTATTGCATTATGCTTAAAAAAATTATATATTTATAGAAAGCTGTATAGCTGGTTTGTATTCCCCTCCGTCACAGTTGGTGCCATTGATCTAGGAGAGTATATTTGCCTTGATTGTTTGACATGGGAGATCAATTCCACATTTTAATGAACACCCCTCAGTGGACTGGCTGGGGTGAGCTGGGTGTGTGTGTGTGTAAAATGCACAATCAATTACAGTTGATTATGAGAGTTCAAAACTCTGCATTGGGATTGTTGGCTTCCCATTGCTAGTTCAGTTCAAAATGAGATTAACTGACAAGCATCTCTCTTCCCTAGAGGTATGTATGAAAACATGAAGCATACAATGAAAGTACCAGAAGTTGAAAGACCAATCCATTTCCCAAGGGAGACATCTGAAAAGGGAGCCAAACACTTCAAAATAGTTTGATGGTGGATGTGCAGTGCAATCCTAAGGATGTGCATGAAGTCCCTTTGAGTTGATTGGTGTGTGAGTGTATTTATGGTTAAATTGAAGAGGGTGCAAGGGATATACAAAGGTTTGCTCCCAATGTCCCCATGTATAACACTGAGAGGGAGATTCTGAAGCAGTGGAGGTTGGCCTACTAGGGCAAATGGGACACTGCCCCACATACTTCAGCCTGCCCTCAGTCAGTCCCTGCCTTCCTGCTTACAAAAACTACATCCTGTCAGCTTTTCTCTTCCTCAGTCTCAGGACTCACCCACACTTCCACTTGTCCTGCCATTTTCTGCTGAGAAAACCCACTGTTTACCACCGAATCAAAACATAAGTCAATTGGTCTTTCTGTGGACTGATGTTTGTTTCAATTCCACAGTACACAGAGGGTTTTCCTGAGGAATGTGGTGGTACAAACAAAAAACCACTTGGACTCATGTCTAGAAAGCACGGGGCAAGCAGTAAACCTCTCAGTTCCATGCTTTCAAGGCATGGAACAAGCAGGAGTGTGGATGAGCTCTCATTGCTGCCCCTTTCAGAACCCAGCAGAAGAGAGGATGGGGCAAAACTGGCATTGGTTGGCTCAGTCTGTCACTGGCTCTGGTTCTGCCTACTGTTTCCCTTCTGCCTTCCCCCCTGCCAGTCACAATGGGCAACAACAACCACTGGTATGAAGGGACATTCTAAGAGAATTCATCTGAGTGTATTTGGAATCCTCCTTGTGACTGGAAACCTTGCCTTATTGGTGTTCCTGATCCTGAGGGGATTTGGAGTGCTTTCACCCAAGCGAACTTAGAATTCCGCATCAAAACTTCCCTCTCGAGGTTAGAAAGTCTGAAGTGGAGCCAGTGGATGTGGGGAGGATGTTTGGTGAGGGTCTTGTGTTCCCCGGGGTATGTTTACCTCTTGTATAATGAGCTGCAGGATTACAAGCAGTGGCACAGAATGGTTTGTCTGCACAACTCAACACCTTAGCCAATTATGTACCTTTTGCCCATAATCATCATCATCATCTTGTTTGTACGCCACCTTTCCACAGTAAAAACGACAATCCACACAGCTTGTATCATACAAAATTCACGTAAATGCTAGCGTAAGAAAGATAGTCATAAACAATAAATAAAATACATCAAAAGCATACAACCAAACAGAACAATATCCACATAAATCATAGTAAGGCCTAAAAATAAAGATACCCCAAATCAGTGCTTTTTTTCTTTAAAAAATGTTTAGGGGTTCTCTCATTTTCCTACTCAGATTGAAATGCTGCCCCTCATTGAGGCCAAACTTAGATTCACAAAATGTTTAGGGGTATGCATACCCTTGTGTCCCCCCAGAAAAAAGCACTGCCCAAAATTAATATCAACCACAGCAGCAAAACTCCCTAAACCATCCCCCAACCTTAGAGTTTGTTCAGCAGCCTCAGCTTTTGTAGCTGGAGTCAGTCAGGGCTCCATTCTCCAAGGCCAGGTGGGAAAAAGCATGCAAGTCAAGGAGCAGGTCTTCCTGGACTCACAGCCATGATGGTCCTATGTTCCCCTTGTTTATTCAGTGGAACTTCTTTCTGAGTAGACGTAGATATTAATGGTTGTTCACAATGTGGGCTTTCAATCAGTATGGCAAACTCTAGCTGCCTTTGCAATATGTGTGGCATAGGTGCCACACAGGTTCGCGGCCTGTTCCTTCCACACATTGAAATGCTGATATTGCATTGGTATGTGTGGGCACTTGAAGGAAAGGGGGAATAAAGGTCTTGTTCACACTGTCCCCTTAGTGAAAACTAAAAATCTGTTTAGACTTCTGAGCAGATAAAAAGAATATGGTGGCTCTAGTGGGATTCTTCCTCAGCTGAACTCTGATCCCTCACTGTGTAAGGCACACAGGTGCTCATATTTCCTCCTTATGGCAAAACATATATACTTTAGGAGACCAGTGGGAGCAAATGAACACTCCCTCATTGCGAGACTCTAGCACCAAGTTGGAAACATGTTTCAAAAAGTGATTTTACAGAACAATAATCTGATGCATCTGTACAGAGAAGTAAGGCCTGCTGTACTCAGTGAGGCTTACTCCCAGGTAGACTTACATACAACTGCAATCTTACTCACTTGTCACGCTTGGCCAATTTAAGTTGACTGGGCGCTCCAATTTAACAGAAGTTAATGACCATAAATTAAAGTATTCCTTACTAATCCATACACTTTGCCATAGTCTGAGCTTTTAGAACTGAGTGGTGCATGTTCAGTGCTTTAATCTAATTAGATAGTTCTATTTAAAATGAAAGAATGACACTGTGGCATTTAAAGCTGTGGGTTAATTTTCACTGTGAGTAACCATTGACTAATTGGGTGCCATGCTTCCATTTGGAGCACCATGGGGAGACAGCATGGGGTTTGCTGCTGTTATTCTCAAATACACCCTCCAGAAACAGAGTGATTTGGGAACTCCTAAAGTGCAGAAAGACAGCAAGCATTATTATGGTGCTATCACAGAGAAAAGTATCCCTCCTTCCTTTGTGCACCAGCAGGAAGTCCTGTATCTCTAATCATGAATGCCATGAGAACCTGCCAAGTTCTCATAGATAAATGTGAAATATTTTTAAACTGATTTGTATAAGTAAAAGGGCAATACTTTCCCATAAAATGGCCTCTTTTATAGGGGAGGGTGGAATAGCTGAAGCTTCACTATGCAATATCTTTAACTGTGAACTGAGTGGAACTTGACTCTGAGTAGGTGTACAGCCGTACCTTGGACCTCAAACGAGGCCTTGGCTGCCGAACAAATCTGCTCCCGAACGATCGAAACCCGGAAGTGAGTGTTCCGGTTTTCGAACAATTTTCGGAAGCGGAACGTCCCGCATGGCTTCTGATTGGCTGCAGGACGCTCCTGCAGCCAATCGGAAGCCATGCATTGGTTTCTGAATGGTTCTGGGAGTTGAACGGACTCCTGGAATGCATTCTGTTCGAGAACCAAGGTACCACTGTACATGGGATCGCACTTCATTATACACCTTTAGACATTAGATGAAAATGTTCCTCTTCAACCAGGTCTTCGGCTGATTGACATCTGATGCCCTTTTAAATGTGTTGTGAGAGGGGGTGTTATTGGTTAATAATAATAATAATAATAATAATAATAATAATAATAATAATTTATTATTTGTACCCTGCCCATTTGGCTGGGTTTCCCTAGCCACTCTGGGCGGCTTCCAACAAAGATAAAAAATACACTGAAGTATCACATATTAAAAACTTCCCTGAACGTCTTCTTAATTTTATTAGGTATTTTGTGGTTTTTATATTGTTATTTTGTGTTGTGAATCACCCTGAGATCTATGGATGAAGGGCGGTATACAAATTTATTAATTAATATTATTAATATGTCATGCAAGTATCGCTTCAGATATGCATTTACCCACCTATCTCTGCCGTTCCATGTGACACCCAAAATCTTAATGATGCTGCACATGTGAAAGACACTGAGGCTAATGGTTGTATATTGGCCAGGACTCTCTTCCATAAAGCAGCGTGCTCAACACGCAAGCCTGGCAGACCTTCATATTAGTATTAGACGTTAGCCTTTACATCTTCAAAAAAATTAAGCATGCCAAAGGATCCTAGCAGTCCCACCAAGCTGAATTTACATGAATGTAATCCTCAGTTGGCAGGTAAATGGATGTAAGGGGGGGGGAATGTAAAATTAAATGTTAAATGGAAACTGCAATGAAGTGCAAGAAGTTCAGCTTGTGACAATTGAATTTGAGCATAAATATATGTAAAAGAAGCACTGTAAGCCTTCAAAAAAGCCATGGTTGCTAGCAATGCAGTCTGCATTATTGAGCAAATTAATACCTGTAGTGGTACAGGAAACCATTGTTTCTATTCAGACCCATATTTATAGAACATAACTTCTTCATAAGTTGTAACCTGTGCGGAGAAGTATTCTTAGCTTTCTCAGGGGTTGCTATAGAAACCAGTTTTCTATTAACTCCTTGTTCATTATATTTGCCTCATTGTATACCTTAAAAAGAAAGAAAGAGAAAGAGAAAATAAACTCATTTATGCCACAGAGTCAGTAGCATGGGTTACAGATGAAAACAAACCAGGCAATTGGCACTTATTATAAGAGACAGGTGCTAAATGTAAAAGAGATTCATGCTCATATTCACTTCCTTATATTTCCATTATTATTATTTGTTGCAATGGGCAACTTCAAAGAGAACAACAGGAAAAATCGAGGTGTGATTGCCACAGCTGTTCTGGGAAACTAATTGGATTTAAAGGAAAGGTCCAACTAGTCAAAGTATCGGAGGACCGCCTCCAAAAATGCAGAAATATAAATGCTTACTAATAGTGCAGTTCCAGGTATATTTGTTCAGAAGGAAGTCCTATTTTTTTAATAATAATTTTTATTAGAAGGAAGTCCTATTGAGTTATATAGGACTTACCTTTTACCTTTACTAAGGGCACATTCACACAGTATGTTTCAAGCCCTATGACTCTCCCCCCCCAAAAAAAAAAATCTGGGAGCTGTAGTTGTTGTTAGAAGACCCCTATAATTCCTAGGATTTCATGGAAAGAGGGGTGCATTGCTAAATGACTCTGTAAATTGTAGCTTGGTGGGAGGGAGTATTCTAATAACTCTCAACACCAGGTTTTTTTTGCTGCTGGAACTCACAGAAACTCTGTTCCAGCCTCTCTCAGGTGGGTGCCATTGCCATTACAGAAGAAGAAGGGAGGCATTCATGAGTTCCAGACCTCTTTTTCTAGTAAAATAGCAGTTCTCAGCACCCTTAACAAGCTACACTCTTAGGGGGAAGGTATGGCTGTTTAAAGTTGTATCGTAGTGTGTGTACATAGGAATGTAGCCTAAATTGATCTCTACATTCCTCAGTCTGTTACCCAGAACTGTTCTCTTGGAGAATAATGGGCCACCGTCCATGGTGAGCTCGTCTTCCACAAGTACAATGAAAATGTACACATGCAGCACAGGTGAGCTTCCATACCTCTTCCATGCATCCTTCTGTCTTCTTCAGAAGAGACATTCATGGTGGCTTGCACTCAGGAAAAGAAATCTCCAGCAAACCAACACACAACTGGGGAATATCTTAAAAATTTAGAGATGACACACAGTCGCTGGGCATTCTCAACCTTCATTTCAGCAACTTTCATTTCAGCTCCTCTCTGTGCATTTACATTTCTTAAGGTGACACCTAAATAAATGTAAAAAGCAGGTGTTATTGAAAACTCCTTTATTCTCATATACGAGAGCTGGGATTCTCCCTGATTCCCTGTTGAATGAAGATATACTCAGTGGGTGGGGTGCTGTGCAGTGTGTGAAAAGATGGTCAGACGTTCACCTAATGTATTTCGGATTGCCAATACCCCTGTAGGATTAGTGTCGGCTCCTACCTTTTTGATGCATTCCCTGTGATGTACGTGCTGCAGTATTGCTGGCAAAAGTTTCTAGATGCGGGGAAAATCAATAAAATAAAGCAGACCACCCTCCCCATTCATAAAGTGGAGTTAGGATGCCATTAGGAATGGGGGAGGGGGTAAGAATTAAAGGAAAATCTACCTAACCCACACAATTTGCAAAGCAAAACTCAGCCAGCCTTTGAAATTCGCAGTTCTCTGAATTTTCAGTGCAGTTCTCCAGACAAGTGATATGTACAAAAATGCATTTAGAAATGCATAGAAATGCATCTACTAGTGAAAAAAAGCATACAAAGTGTACTATATGGGGGGGGGGATTACTTGCAAAAATGTGTGCATTAGGAGGACATTGTATACCAAAACCCCCCTGCATAGTTCAAGGAATTTGCACTTAATTGCTGGTGGATTTTCATGAGGATTTTTAAAAAGAAAAATTCATGGACTGATGTGTAAATGGGAAGAACTTAAGCATGGAAAAATGTGAAATGGTGAGGAGCTGAAATTAACAGATTTGTCCACCCTGCTTCTTCTTTTCAGCAAGAATTCACTGGAACTCAGTTCCAGCACCTCTCAGGTGGGCACCATTGCTATTATAGAAGAACAAGGGAGGTGTTCGTGGTGAGTTCCGGCACCTCTCTTTCTAGAAAAATGGCACTTGTAGTGAAGTTACCCAAAGAAGACTAATAAAAAAACCTAGTTCTGTGAGAGCTTACCATTTATGGAGTACCAGCAGCATACAAGGCAGTTTATGGGAAAAACAGAGTTCTGCTTAATTTCAAATCCTACCAAACATTCATTTCTTGTGTGTGACAAGCTACGAAAGAGGGTTTGGGCAGTGCCTTAAAATGGCATCTCCACTATGGGATGCAATAAGGTGTGGAGTGGGCTTAGTAAGGAACATAGGAAGCTGACTTCCTTGGTCCATCCAGCTTAGCATTTTCTACCTTGACCAGCAATGGCTCTCGTGAATTTCATGCAGGGGTTGAGGGCTGGACTTAGGTTTGATGAGGCCCTAAGCTACTGAAGGCAATGGGGCCCTTTCTATGTCCAGCTGTCCTTTGTCAACAACAAACTGTCACTGTTTTTTTGTGTTGAATATATGCTATATGGTAATTTGTGGACCTAATAGGTATCTGAAGCCATTTGCGCATAACAAAATATGTATTTTAGCAAAGTAATTGTTGAACTGAAATACAAATAAGAAGTATATTAATAGTGAAATGCAATTAAGAAGAAGTATATTAATACTGTTTTTCATCTTATATTTTGGAAATGCAAATCCAGTTTTTTCTTTTGTTTTTTTTGGGGGGCCCAAGAGAGTAGGGCTCTAAGCTATAGCTAGTTTAGCTTATACATAAATCCCATACTGCAGGGGTTGCTCTCACCTGATCTGGAGATGCTGGTGATTGCACCTGAGACCATCTGTATGCAAAGTGGATGCCCTACCACTAAGCTGCAGCCCTTACTCTACAGTGTAAGATTCACTGTAGAAAATCCAGGCGAAAGCGCACACACACAAAACTGAAATCCCAGTTGCAAAATAGTTCAACGGCAGAAATTATTTTGTTAGTTCTACCTTTTGTAACATGCTGATAGCACTCATAAGTTTTTCTCACTGACTGTATTGCTCTCTCCCTCCCCAGTTCTGTTCTTTGTCTGTGCTTGCTTAAATGCACGCAGGCACAGAGGTAGGTGGCGAAGAAATAAGGCAGAGGAATCGCAAGCTCTGCCTGCCCAACAGTGGGACATTTATAGCAAAGCCTTTCTTCCAGTGGATTTTACAAACTGCCCTTCAATCCAACAATTGTTGCTCGCTGTGCATTTATGAGAAGGAACCTGTCACAGACTGACAAAAAATATTCATATATTCTAGCTGGCAACTTGAGAAGATTATAATACAGACATTCTTGCTGAAACTAGATGTCCCCCCCCCAAAAAAAAACACTTGAATTTGTTCATGGTCTTAAGAAAAATCTCTCTCATCCCCACTCCCTGATTAAGAGCAAGAGAACAAGAGGTGTGCATTGGCTCTGTGTGTGACGTGTGAGGTAAACTGGGGTGATTCAGGATAGTTTTTTGCTTTACCAAGTCAGATCACATTGGAGTCTTGGACTAGGTTCTGGAGATCAGGACTCAAATCCTCACTCAGGCATGAAGCTCACTGGGTGACCTTGGGGCAGCCAGAGTCTCTCAGCCTAGCCTACCTCAGAAGTTGTTGTGAGGATAAAATGGGGAAGAAGAACCATGTACCCCACCTCGAGCTCCTAGGAGGAAAAGTGGGATAGAAATGATAATGAATAAAGCATGCTGAGGCAGATAAGGGAGGGCCCAACCTTCTGAGGAGATCTGTTACCTCCGTTTTTCCATAAATTGAAATATAAAGCCATTCCTCATTTTCTTTTCTGAGAAAGGAAAGCCAAGCTGGCTGGAGAAATGTCCAGAGCTTGAGAGAAGAGATTGGACTGGAGAGGCGAGCGGTTGGAGATGTGAAGGGAATCTTTAAGTCTAGCTCTCAGTCACAGTAAACTATTTTCCCCAGGCACAGTCATTTGGGGAAAAGATGTTTAAGTAAAAACATGGGGTCTCCTTCTCTTACATGTTTTTGTTGTGAGAGCAGGGTATAAGCAGTGGAGCTTAGACTATTGAGGTAGCCTGCCTCTTTCCCAGTTCTTCTTCTTCACGACAAACAAAGGAGCCCTCTTTCTCTTTTTTCATCACAAAAGGTAGTTCCTTTTGAGTGACTTTCTCAATTTTAAAAATGAAGGTAAAAACACCTATAATGATAGTCCCCAAACCTATTTGTCTGAACTTTGTCTGGTTTCTTACCCGGGGCGCTCCCCTGATTTCTTACCCAAACTGATTTCTCACAAAGAAACTAGGGGAGGGAGTGTGACTTCTCCCCTTTTTGAAATTTGGCAGGCTGTTCATCCCCTCAGCAGAAGTGACTGTGCCTACGATTTGCATCCAATTCTGGAAGAAAATAGAGAAAAGTTAGATACTTTTTTTATATTTATGTAAGAAACGGTAAAGTCTGCCTGCACAAATGACCATGGTCAGGCCTGGATCCACAATTACAGCTTAAAACAAAAACAACAACAGACTAAAAATGCATTAAAAAATTATAAGGGGAATAAAATCTGTCCAAACCCATTCTAGAGGCATGGCTGTGAGGACTCTCCCAAGGGGAGAATTATTAAGGTAGTAATTATGTGAGATGATGTGACATTTAATGACTGTGCACCAAGCACTCAGAGAAGAATTTGGTTGAATTCTTCTGGCACTGGACACACTGAAGTCTGACTCCAAATCGGTGGAGTCCATGTTTTATGTCTTGTTTCTGTTGTGGTTGCTTACCACCTGTCCATGACAATAATGGGTTGTGACAATTTTATCATTTGCTCACCAGTATTTTGGCTCACTGTTCATAAAAACATGAGATCACCGTTGTTTAAAAAACTTCGCTCTGCTAAAAGTTTCTAAAACTTCCCCGGCTTGTATTTGAGATGTTTGTGGGGCGAGGGGGAAGGGAGGATGTAATCATGTAAGAAATGGCAATTAACCTTTGTGTCAGTATGTCTGAAAATTGGAGAAGTCACAGCTGTGAACCAAACCTAGCTTTCTCCTTGAGTGTCCTCTAGTTCCAGCTCCTCTCACTAGCCTCATTTATTGTCTGCAGTGAAAGCATTTGTACCTGCCAGCTGGTGGACAGGCCGAAAGCACATGCAACCAATTAACTGAGTCCCTTATCTAGCACTTTTAGCATGCAAATTATCAATTCTGTACATGATCACACCAGACATTCAATATGGTTTTCCTGGGATGCCTAGACAGCTACTGCAGCAGGTAGAAAACCTGTTGCGGCTGCCATAGGAAAAGAACTGTGGTTGGGATGAGCTGATGCACTCACTTTGCACAATTTCCCAGAGGCCAAAATCTTGTATCTCTGCTAATGTTGGAACAACAAAGCAGAAGTGTTGATCTAACGTAAAGATGGAAGTGTCCCTACTAATTGCATTGTCAGAGCAAAATTCCTCTTCCCAATGATGAATACTAAGGACAGATGTAGAATATAAAGTGCTCTCCTTTCAAGGGTTTGAATTAAAGAGCTCATTTAAACCCTGTTTGGATATAACTAACAATTTACAGTTAATACTGTTGAGGTAGCAGTTTGGAGAACATCTGCGGACAAAATGTAGTAATCCAGTGATTTGCTAGGGATGCAGATGCTGCAGTGCATGTACAAAGCATTTGCACATGGAGGAAGCCACATTATTCTTCATTTGAAGGGAAGACCACATGCGCAATGGAGCGTACAGATGCTAGGTCACATCTCGCTCTCTTTATGATGTGGAAGAAAACATCTCTGGCTGAGAGCTTGAGGAAGCAAAATAAAGTATCTCAGGACTCCCACTTAATTACTCACATTAACAATAACCACAGTGTTGTTGTTGTTGTTTTCTCCTTTTAACTTGGTTTAAACAACTTATTAACATGAACTTCTTAATCAAGTCTTTCCAGGGGATTGTGATTTTTGGAAGCAACAGAAATATCGACTTCAGGTTCTCTGAAGATTCTTTAGGCTATTGATCATACCACTTTGCCTTCATTTGATGGTTTTGACGAGGTTGCTAAATCCGTCAATGAAGTGTTCAAGGAGAGTAGAATCTGTCTCCTCCCCCCTTTCAAACCTTGTTAACGTAAATCTTTTGTCTTCTGATTCTTCCTCTTTTGCTTTTCAGTAGTTCTAAAACTTTCTCAGAAGTGACTTTTTCTGTTCTTCAGAATGGATTTTCTTTCATTGGATCAAATATCTGTTCTCCTGAATGCTTTTGTGAAGGCCAAAAGAAAGCTATCACAGCAGCTGATGTGTCAAAATGTTGGATGAATGGGAAAATTCAGAGTGCTTTAAGTAACCAATCTTTTTTGCTGCATCATTGGAATGTACCTGACAAACATTTGCTTCCTGATTTGTTTGTTTTCCCTTGATACTCTGCCTGCTCTTTCTTCCACTTGAGTTCATGCTAGTTCATCCTGTCTGCAGATCTTCTACCAAGCTGTTCTTGGTGGCCAAACCACCATCAAATTTATTATCCGTTCTTCACCAGCAGGTCCCAGGTTGGGTTACAACATATGATATAGGAGACTTGTGACCAGATCTCCTTATGGTTGTCGGGTTGTAGCGGTTACCTTTAAAACAGGTGCAGCTTTTACCACAACACTAGCACTGGGAGGAGGGTGTTGTTGTCTTTCAAAAGCTATTTCTTGCTTCACAGTTTCCTCAAGCTAACCCCACCTGAACTTTCAATGGGCCAAGTGCAAAAAGAAGAAGTTCCCTTGTACCAGGCCAGCCAATTTGTTCAGCTAACCCCATACCATCTATTGTGATTGGCAGTGGCTCCATCCATGCACTCTGTACTCTTAAATAACGCAGGGTACAGATTCTGCAGAGAGCGCCTACAGCTTCTACATGTCATAGGTCTGTGCAGAAGAGCCACTCACTGCATGGAGGTCAGGGTAGGGTTCCATATTTCACCCGGACATACCGAAGGTATTGGTGCTGGGGTTTTTTATGAGAACCCCCACAATTGTTGAGCTTTTTAAAAACGAAAACCTGAAAATTGCTGAGTTGTGGTTTTTTTTTGACAAACCCCAAAGTACTTTGCATCAAATGGGTGCATCAGAACACAACAAGGAAATGAAATATATTGAAAGCAAAATGTGATTGCTGGAGGATTGTCTGTGGTTTGTTGGGGTATGCAGAGATGGCGAAACTTACTGTAAAAGTAAGAAATCAAGAAGAGAGATTTTTTAACTTAGAATGGGGAAGATATAAGAACTATTTGAAGAACTATTGTGAACAGCTTAAAACACAAGCAGGATTGGATTAAAAGCGAGAAGTAAAATAATTTAAATTGAGTATAAAGGACAAATAACAAACAGATTTAAATTGGATATGCAGTGATAAATTGGAAATGCGGTGATAAAAGACACAAGAAACTGCAGAAAGGGAGGAGGGGTTTTGGTATTAATATTTGGTATCCTAACTTGGATGTGTAAATGTATATTGCTGTAAGTTTGTAAAATGAGAAAATGAAAAATAAAATGATAAAAAGGGATTATTTGTGGTTATTGCAGGGTTAGGGAACCTTTTCCTTTGTTAGCAACCTCCCAAGTGGCTACACAGCAGCGGTGGGCAGAGCTAGAGGCAAAAATTGGTACTCTTACTTCTGTACCATGGGCTACATTCAAGCTGTTCAAAAGTCAGAAGTTTATACATACATGGGCTCACACACCTCTCCATCCACACAGGCATGAGTTCAAGGAGATAACCCAGAGAGGCAAAAGCAGTCACTGAGGGTACAAGAGCAGGGCCAGTGAGCAGGTGTGGCTTGGGGAGGAGCCTTAAGACAAGTCCTGAGGGCCACATGTAAAGGCCTGGAGGTTCATATTCAGTCCTGAACATGAGATCCTGTCAGAGACCAGGCTGAGGAATGCTGCTCTGATGAGGAATGGTGGGAGCTCCTCCCCCCCCCCCCCCGCTCTCAACCAGGATCCTGAAGCTGCCTAGGAGCAGTGGAGCAGTATAGATTTGGAACAGTGGTTTGCAGAGGGGCATAGTTCTGACAACAACAGTTGGGAAGAACTGGGGGGTGAATAGCAAAGTGACGAAGAACAGGACGAGAGAGAACTAACAGGCTCTCTCTCGCTGGAAAGTATTCAACCTATCAGTCCAAGGTCACATAGAGCAGATAAGGTAGCTACACAAAAATCAGGTTGGATGCGAGATCAGGTTGCAAGACGGAAGTGACTATGGGGGAAGTGGGTGGAATCCTTAATTGAGAACATCTTTATTCCAAGAATGGATGTTTTGTTCTTTTGCTGTGATCATTAAAGACTCTTTAAATGGTAAGGGACTCTTTTCGCTTTGTCCTGTTAGTTCTCTCTCGTCCTGTTCTTCTACAGCCAAAGGGGGGGTGGGGGCGGGGGCGGCAGCTGGAGCCAAGTCCCAGGAGCCTGAACAATCCCTTTCCTGGAAAGGGTGCATTTGTGACTGAAATTAAAAACCCTACAATCGACATACATACATATACAGAGAGAGACATGGATGCACACATATACTGTTGTTATGCAACAATCCCACACCTTACTTCAAAGTACCTAGAGGAAAATGTTCTATAAGATCATGAGATAATTCTAGCACTTCTATATCTATGAACTCTTGACTCCATAAAAAAAAAAATCTCCAGAGGGCTGCTACATGCCAGTGGTGTTTTACATCAATACAGCAAAAAGAGACTTTTTCCAGCACACAATTTTATAAGGAATCCTTCCATACACAATTTAGCACGGTTTGATTATTTCACACCGAACGATTTACAGTATCTTTTGTAAATCCTCTTAGTATACTGTTGTAAAGTCTCTTCCTCCTCCTTGCTCTCTCTCTCTCCCTTGTAAAATGTATTATCAGACATAAACAAATGTTATAACTATTTGCCAGGCAATTATTTCATGGTTTTACACAGTGCAGTACTTTAAGTCCCGAGTAGCAAATTGATTTGCATATATCCCTGAAGCATTCTAAACGATTAGTTAAAATGAGTAAAAGCCATTTTAGTTCACACTAATTTAGGAACAAATCCAGCCTAGATGGGATGTCGCAAAGAAGCACTAGTACTGAAGCAAGTATTTTAACAAGTCCTCAGATAACACCAGCTCATTATTTCAAGATGGTTTCTAAGACATTGGCGTGAGTTTGTTTGTGACAAAGTTCAGTGATATAAGGAACATCAGCAAATATGATGTCTTTTGCTGTTGCTTTTGGGGAAAAAATACAGCTGCATATATCCATATAAAAAGGAACTTTCTTCCTTTCTTCATGTTTATTGCAAAAACTGAAAAAGACAGCAATCATACAGAGGTCCTGCTTCTCTTCAGAGAATCCACATGCAGGCTAATACTCTTCATGCATTTTACGGGAATAGTCAGTGTTCTGTATTCAGTGGTTTGTGTTTGCCAGAGCTTGAGTCTGGACTAAGGATTCTGAGCCCTGCATTCTGATTTGATACATGATATCCAGTCACAGAACATTTTAGGATTTGTGCCTCTGCCATTGGCCCTTAAACTCTGAGTCATGATTCGCAGCTTGGAAGTTTAGACAGCCAATCACATTGTGAGTGGGAGTGGCCCAGGGCTTCAGAAATGTATATAAGCAGTTGCTTTGCCCCTGTTGTCCAGTTCTGCTAGTTCAATAAAGGTTCTTGCTGTTATCACTGTGTCTTGCCTCGTGGGAACCCAACTACACTTCAGTTAGCTTGCTGTGGTCCTCAAGAAGTAGGGAACCACTGGCAGCCTTTATGCTAAACATTGAAGAGTTTTCCTTGATCTTAAATGGGCCAGTGCAAATGACTGGCCCATTTAAGATCAAGAAAATTCCTTCAGTATAGAGCTCAGACTTACTGTTTTCAACCACAGTTTTGTTAGGTTTTCTGTATCAATGGAAATGTGGTGTGATTCTCTCCCCACCCCCACCCCCCAGTTTTTTTTGCCATGAATGATAAGGTTGAGTGCCTTATTAAATTAGGTTATGTTAGGGCTAGTGATGAATGATTCTGTCAATTCTGGTTTCTCATTTTTCCAATCTTAACTTCAGTTTCACATCATTTTGTGACTGGAAAAAAAATCACTGAAGAATTTTCAGAAAACAAATATACAGGTTCATAAGCAATTTTGCCCAATATACAGTGCATAATTTTGGAAGTGACATCCCCTAACTGAATGCATTTTAATGTTGCTTTCAATATTGTATGGATTTTTATGCACACTTCACCTTACTATACGTATTTTCTGTACACATTGCTAGAGAAATTGCACTGATAAATTAAGAGAAATGCTGATGAATGCCTGTGCTTTGGTTGACATATTGTTTCAGAAAGTGTGGATAAAGTAGATTCAACTTTAAATGCAAAGTGAGGGTGGCTCTAAACATGGGGAAAATGCTGTAAATAAGACAGAAATTAGATTGAAAAAAATCTCTATGGAAAAGCGCATTTTAAATTTTCCTACTCTCTGGCACAATCTGGTGTTGCATGTTTAAAGCACATTCAAATCACTGTTTCTTTACTAATGTAGCTGAGCCCTGAACTGAATCCCACCCCCACCTTTTAGGTGATACAGATTTTTGTCTTTTTGACCCAAAGGCCCCCAACGTAATGAACAAGACAAACAGTAGAATAAAACAGTAAAATTGTAAAATATTGGGTAGCAGCCCTCTTGCTTAGTAAACTAGCTCTTATATTATGGCTATCAAACAACATAGGACTTTTTAACTCAACTCATTTTTTTTTAAACTCAACTCATCTTTTTTTAAAAAACCAGGTTTAGTCCCCAGAAAGCAAAACTAGGTAGTAGTAAACATTCTGTTGCAGGGCAGCTACTATGCTATCCTGCAGATGTGTTGTTAGACTACAACTCCCATCAGCCTCAGCCAGCATAGCCAGTGATTGGAGTGATGGGAGTTGTAGTCCAACAAGCACTGGATGGCACCATGTTGGCTACATTAGTACAGTGGTATGTCGGGTTAAGAACTTAATTCATTCTTAACCTGAAGCACCACTTTAGCTAATGGGGCCTCCTGCTGCCACTGCGCCGCCGCTGCACAATTTCTGTTCTCATTCTGAAGGAAAGTTCTTAACCCGAAGTAATATTTCTGGGTTAGAAGAGTCTGTAACCTGAAGCGTTATGTAACCTGAAGCGTCTGTAACCTGAGGTACCACTGTAGTTACCAGACTGGTTTATGCTCATCGTTGGAAAAGCAGGGAGATGCCTTCAAAATGAGAATGGCTCTTATTAGTCAAACTGTTGGCATTACAGGAATCTTCAAATGCAGTTGAATGTGCTAATAAAATATGGAGCCCAGTAGACATTTGTATAAAGATCATTTCATCACTGAGTTGTGACCAATTTGCATGTTTCAACCCTATAGATAGGGTCACATATTGCAAATTGTCAGTGCATTTTACACTATGGAAAAGCGGATTTTATATGGAGTGGAGGGACGGCAGTTCTACTGTGCAAGCATAATTTTTTGTGCGGGTGCATTAGTTGGATACTGTTCAATAAATAAAGTTTATACCTTTCCCATGGTTCAAACGGATGCTCCTGGTGACCCAGTGAGAAGAAATCAGCATCTGCCAAAGGTATGGAAGTCAGTATCTTGTTATTCCTATAGAACTGCTTTTTCGGCTTCAGAAATGGAACGACAGTAGTGGGCTCCTTGCCACCATTCTTCACCCACAAAGTAACCTTGAAAGGTGTAGTCTCCATCAGATCTCAGTTTAAAGATATGGCATCAAACCAGAAACCCCAGTGATTTCCTTCAGGCCACTAAGGCTGGCCTATGGCAAGATGTATGAGGTTTTTATAAAACACCCTAGCCAAAAAGGATGCATATTTGAGACGCTTTGGCTGTCTTGAGGCAAAAGCAGTTCAACCTATTGACATTTCTGATGTCTGGACAGATTAGTTTTGTTAATCAGTGGCAAACATAAAGCAGCCTGATGTTACAAACTCAGAACAAAAACCAGGCAGTGGCGTTTCTTAACTTCACCTTCTCCCTCAAAGGAGGCCATCGAACAGGCTGTATATGTTGCCAATTTATAGTGCTTGAAATCCAGAAGGGAGGGAGAAAAGTTATTAAGATGCATATTGACTGGCACTCCATATTAAAGCTGAGGTGACAACAGCATTTCATTGCAGCCAGGTTGAGGTATGGTAATTGCATGTGGCGAAAATCCAAGCGTAGTGATAATAAATAATAAAAAAGTAATAAGAAGATAAATAAATAAAACAGATTTCCGAGGTCATCGCTTGCTATTGGAAAAGGTAGGAACCGTTTCAGCTCACACTCGTTTAGCTCATCAGCGCTGACAGAGTGTTTAGAGAGGACAGCCAAAATAAAAACATTGTCAAATGATGCTGAGGGGAATAATGCTATTCTCCCCCCGCCCCCGTGAGCGACAGGCAAGCAAGACAGAGGTATTTTATATAAGCGCAGGTCCCTGTTATTACATAATGAGGTGTCAGCAAGGTAAGTAATGACAACTTAAGGTTGTGGTGTTGCACGGTTGTTGTTCCAATGATTTCTGGAGGATTAACTTGACAAGACCCTTAATTCTCTTGCAACCCCCCCCCCAAACAAACCAGCGAGCCACACAAGAAATGCAGTCCTCACAGAAATGTAATGATGGTGCTATGCATTGTGTTGTCAGCAGAAACAATAAATAGCAACTCTTTATCCCAATTCACTGTAGGACAAGCTCAGCGACCACTTTTCATTTATAACCTATGTAAAATGGCAAAGCAATGTGCTAAGTAGACTCTTTTCTGTTCTTTCTATTTTTTATTTGAAATATTTCTCTGCCTGCCTTCCCTTCTTCATCAATAGGACTCCAGGACAGTTTGCAACAACACATGCACAATAAAGCAGGGAATTCAAATAAAGTAGCTACAGTTAAAAGAAGCCCACCCAGTTCCAGGCTTTAATAAGACTGGAATCTCCAGCTCTTGATGGGACTTTTTGTCCCATCACACACCCACACACACACACACACACACACCCACACACAAACCCTATGGGTCTCTCTCCAAGCATTTCAGCTCCCAAGCCACACCTGTCACCAGTCCTAATCCACACTCTCTTGACTACAATATGGCCTTGAACTGCAATAATGCCCCTTGTGTTACCAGGATGGAGCAATGCGTGCTTCTGCGGTTTACCTCAGACTTTTGCATGAACAATGTTAAGAGTTACATCCATTGCTCCACCCAATTTTCTCATTGGCCCCTCCCACCATCGGCATGTGGCTCCCAGGCTGGAATAGGTTTTCCACCCTTGTTATGTAGCTATGAGTCCCATATGGGTCTTTCAGTTAAAGAAGCAAATATCCATTGATTCTGAGAACTTTGTGAGTTGAGGATTACAAATAATGCACATGCCAATGTCTTTTCTGAAATTTTCTGAAAAATGTCTTTTCTGCATTGCATGATATGACATAGGAGCCACCAGTGAGGTGCCTGTGGGCAGCAGGGTGCCCACCTGCAGAGGCTAACAAAGGCGTCGTGACATCCAGGGTGGGGCGTCACTATGTAGGGCGCATGTGCAGCGCCGCTACGTACGACGCCTGCGCTGTACATAGTGATGCCGCACATACGCTGTACATAGCGGTTTGGCGGCGGTGCTCCACCACCGTATAGACAGTGCCAGGACCCTCTAAGTAGACTCTTTTCTGTTCTTTCTATTTTTTATTTGAAATATTTCTCTGCCTGCCTTCCCTTCTTCATCAATAGGACTCCAGGACAGTTTGCAACAACACATGCACAATAAAGCAGGGAATTCAAATTCAAATAAAGTAGCTACAGTTAAAAGAAGCCCACCCAGTTCCAGGCTTTAATAAGACTGGAATCTCCAGCTCTTGATGGGACTTTTTGTCCCATCACACACCCACACACACACACACACACACACCCACACACAAACCCTATGGGTCTCTCTCCAAGCATTTCAGCTCCCAAGCCACACCTGTCACCAGTCCTAATCCACACTCTCTTGACTACAATATGGCCTTGAACTGCAATAATGCCCCTTGTGTTACCAGGATGGAGCAATGCGTGCTTCTGCGGTTTACCTCAGACTTTTGCATGAACAATGTTAAGAGTTACATCCATTGCTCCACCCAATTTTCTCATTGGCCCCTCCCACCATCGGCATGTGGCTCCCAGGCTGGAATAGGTTTTCCACCCTTGTTATGTAGCTATGAGTCCCATATGGGTCTTTCAGTTAAAGAAGCAAATATCCATTGATTCTGAGAACTTTGTGAGTTGAGGATTACAAATAATGCACATGCCAATGTCTTTTCTGAAATTTTCTGAAAAATGTCTTTTCTGCATTGCATGATATGACATAGGAGCCACCAGTGAGGTGCCTGTGGGCAGCAGGGTGCCCACCTGCAGAGGCTAACAAAGGCGTCGTGACATCCAGGGTGGGGCGTCACTATGTAGGGCGCATGTGCAGCGCCGCTACGTACGACGCCTGCGCTGTACATAGTGATGCCGCACATACGCTGTACATAGCGGTTTGGCGGCGGTGCTCCACCACCGTATAGACAGTGCCAGGACCCTCTGCTCAAGGCTGCAGCTGTGAACGGAGGATCCTCCGTTTGCGGCTATAGTGGCGACGGAAGGATCCTGGCACTGTCCATACGGCACTGGAGTGGCACCACTATGTACAGCGCACGTGCGGCGTCGCTCCATACAGCACATGCGTGCAATGCAGCACATGCGCTGTACATAGCGATGCCCTGCACCGGATGTAATGGCACCTTCGTTCGCCCCTGCAGGTGGGCAGCAGCGAACTGAGGATCCTCCACATGCGGCGGTGCAATGGCTGCTCACGCCGCCGCGAGCCCCAGTGGGGTGCCTTCCTGTCACCCCCGTAGACATGGCATCCGGTATGCCCCCCCACCTCCCCGTTGCAATGCCTCTGCCCCCCTGTAACTGGGAAACCCAGCCAGATGGGCGGGGTATAAACAATTATTATTATTATTAATAATAATAATAATAATAATAATAATCATGATAAAAACTCCTGTTGTGCTGATGAAAGTTCTCAGTAAATATCGTCACAAAAATCCGCAACAAACAAGAGACTGTTTGCTCTTTCTGCCCAATTCCTGTTTGCACTGGCTTGGCATCTACTACATTGATCTAAATGTGTTTACATTTTGTTGTCTGCCAAGATTGGGCATAAAGGTAAAGGTAAAGGGATCCCTGACCATTAGGTCCAGTCGTGACCGACTCTGGGGTTGCGGCGCTCATGGGTTTAACCCACAGCGCCACCCGCGTCCCCAGATTGGGCATACACCTCCCTTATATTCTGAACAGAGGAGAGGTGCAAAGAGTTTCTCTCTGTGAGTGAGTGCGGTGGCAGCTGAAGAAGCTGCCTTTTCCTCCATTGACGGGGGTGGCTGACGGGAAAGATTTTGTGTCTCTGTCTCTTTTTCTGCTCTTTCGGATGTTATAGCCATTTTGTGTTGTGCTACATTGCTGTGACCAGGTGGCCCTGTGGGTTAAACCACAGAGCCTTGTGACCAGGTGGCCCTGTGGGTTAAACCACAGAGCCTAGGACTTGCTGATCAGAAGATTGGCGGTTCGAATCCCCGTGATGGGGTGAGCTCCGGTTGCTCGGTCCCTGCTCCTGCCTACCTAGCAGTTTGAAAGCACGTCAAAGTACGAGTAGATAAATAGGTACCTCTCCGGTGGGAAGGTAAATGGCGTTTCCGTGTGCCACTCTGGTTCGCCAGAAGTGGCTTAGTCATGCTGGCCACATGACCCGGAAGCTGTATGCTGGCTTCCTCGGCCAATAAAGCGAAATGAGCGCCGCAACCCCAGAGTCGGTCACGACTGGACCTAATGCTAAGAGGTCCCTTTACCTTCACCTACATTGCCGTGACAGCCATTTTGCAATGTGCCACAGACCCCATGGCAGCCATTTTGTGACCATCACCCGCGACACTATCTCAAAATCCCAAACGGGCCCATAGGCCCCCAAAGCTTGGTAACCCCCCCTGATATTACATCAACTCTGCCCCCATCTGCCCCCCCCAATTTCAATCCAACTTAAATTCTAAATTATTTCGAAACAGAGAAGAGCTGTGGCATACATATCACAAGAACCCAGTTTCCTTTGGACTGCATTCTTGATTTACTTCCACACAACAGCTTTGTTTTTTCTTCCTTTTTGGATACGGTTGTCACAAGACCTGTTTGCACTGATGCAGCTTTCAGTAAATGGGGAAACTCATTTGCTCTTCCCTTCACGCTGACACTTCTTGTGGCTGGTGAAGTGTCCTCTTAAAAGTGCTGCCAAATGTAGCATTTCCCCTAAATGGCATTCATGCCATTAATTACTGTTGTCTCGTCTTCCTTGATGCAGGATGGCTATTGTTATCCCATCACACTTCACATCCTTGTAAAACTTGATGTTTCTTTTTTCTTCCCTCCACCCCCAGAGTACCTTGAATCTGCTGATGTGTGTCTCCTCCTTATTCCTGAGTGATTTTCAGAATTGTCTTAGCCAGCTAGTGTGTGATGAGATCTGTCTCTTTTTAATGTCTCTCTTCATCCTTCTTCTCGTTTCCATCAATGTGGTATTTTCGAATAGCTTGCTCACACCTTTCTGCCAATTTCGCCCCCCCCTCCCCCAAGTGAGTTTATTGCTTACAATGTGCTCGCAATCTGGAGTTTCTTATTCAGAAAGCACAAATCTAAATTATATATTTTCCTCAAGGTCTTCTAGGATGACATTTCTCCTTCCCTTTATTCTCTGCATGCTTGGCAAAGAGATCTAAAAGACCACTTATTGAGAGTTGCACACAACGGATCAGCACAATAAAGTATCTCACGCTCTTCTATCTAGCTTTTGAGGTACTTCTTTTCGTGATGAATCTTGCAGCCTATATTCTATTCAAGAGCAAACAACTGAGAGTATCTTTTCTCCAACTTGGATTGGAAAAAAAAAAAAACAATGTTAAACAAGAGGAGGCAAATCAAATCTAAAATTAATAGAGCGGTATGAAATGGACAGGTTTCAAGCCCACATTGTTATGTTTCTGATTTTTAATGCTAATAAATAACTTTTGCCAATTTATAAGAAAGTGTTGCAAGGGTGTTGGAAAGGCCAGTGTCACATAAATTACACAGAAATGTAGTTAGCAAAGCCACATCTACACTATACTTCCAAAACAGTAGCACACCATTTTAACAGTCATGGCTTCTCCCCCAAATCCTGGGAACTGTAGTTTATTAAGGACTCAGCTATACAGCTGCAAATAAAATGTTTTAAGTGTGTTTTAAGTGCAATATACAATGTGACATTAGATGGTGATGGTGAGCCTTATGGAAAATTCAATGTATTTTTTAAAAACACTTTTTAAAAAAGCATTTTCAGAATGTTTTTTACACATGTGTAGATTCCACCTATGAGTGCTGGGAGTTGTTTGGAGACTCCTATTCTCTTCAAAGACCTACAGCTCCCAGAGTTTCCTGGAAAGACAGATTGATTGTTAAACCAGGATGGGAATTGTAGTTCTCTTAATACAGGAGTTGATAGACTTCTGTTTTAACACTTACATTGTCTACCATTGTGTTTCCAGGCCCAATTTTACACACACACACACACATACACTGTGCTGGTCCAGGGGGGAGGTTACCGTGGGGCGACGTCCAGGACCTGAGTTGAGGGTCGGCAGACAGTCCTCCTCGGGCGACTCGGAGTCCACAGCGAGAAGCCGGGCAAGGCCACTGGGTACTTGCCTGGAGCTGGGGCGTCGGCCACAGGAGCCGGTAGGGCGTCCAACCGCTGCTGAAGTGCCGTAACCGCATCGCTGAGCTGCTGCACGGTGTGAGTCAAGGCCTGGTTCTCCTGGGCCAATGCCACCAGCGCAGCTGCCTGGTCGGCCATGGCTTCTGGCTTTTCCCGAACGCACCCCAACGAAAGGGGAGTGCGGGTGTGGCGGGAGCAAACTGTGCTGGTCCAGGGGGGAGGTTACCGTGGGGTGAGGTCCAGGACCTGAGTTGAGGGTCGGCGGACAGTCCTCCTCGGGCGACTCGGGGTCCACAGTGAGAAGCCGGGCAAGGACAGGAACTCTGGGGGAACAGGACTGGATGCTGGCCGAAACAGCTCTTCAACGACGTTGCTCCCGCAACCTGGGACCGGGCTGACTAGCCTTTATCTTCTCTGAGGCCAGGGGCGGCCCCGGCCCCCAGGAGACCCGCCTCTCCTGGCCTTAAGGCGAGCACTCCTCCTGGGAGAAACCAGTTCCCTTCGCCTCTCTGCCCTGAGCCTCTGCAGTTCAGGAGAGGCTGAAGGGTTACTGGACCCAGGGGGAGACTCACCTGTAGGCACTGAGTCCTCAACCACCTCCAGAGCCCGAGTGGATTCACCTGGTACCTGCTCCTGAGGATCCGGCACAGGTGCAGGCGCTTCAGAATCAAGGCCCTGCCCCAGTTCAGCCGGCCCTGGAGGCGGGGACTCCTGTGCCGGCTGGGATTCCTCCGGTTCAGCCTCTGAATCGGATTCCCAGGCCATCACACACACACACAAACCAACTCCACCTCTCCAACAGCAGAAAGCTTCAGCAGAACACTTAAAGTGCATATTATATTAATCCGTCAGTTTAAAGTGTTGGTGATGACCTTGAAAGTGCTGAATAGTTTGAGGCAAGGTGACTTAAGGACCACCTTTCCTCATTTATGAACCTCCCCATGCCTTAAGATCCACCTCAGAGGCCCTGCTTAGGTGCCCACCTGCAAACACAATTAGGTTGGTGAGTATGAAGAATAGGGCCTTCTTTGTGTTAGCCCCACAGCTGTGGAATTTAGTCTCCAATGCAATCAGACATCTACCTAAAAACAAAACAAGCAACAGTTAAAAACAAATGGGTTTTTAAAGCAGCAGATCACAGAATCAAAGGCTGGGAGTGGTTCAGTGGATCATATACTTCCTTTCCCCTTTGGCTCATATTTCTCCTGCCAGCTCTAAGCAAGTTTCCCTCCTATGTAAGATTTAGTATTTGGATTTGAGACTGCTTCTGTAGTTATGAGGGAACTGCATTCACGTTAACCATGGTTAACTTCAGTACTGATGTGACATGAAACTGTTGTTAAGGCTGATGGGGCTGTTGGAGATTTTGACCAGCTATCAAGAAGCTTGTATTAGTGGAATTGTATCTCTGCACGTACAGAGTGGAAATAGGGCCATAAAGAACACCACAGAATCATATAACTGACATATTTCCCTCCATGGTCATTCATTTGTCGCATTGATGAATCGCTGGGGCTGTGAATTTAGCATGTTATGTAACTTGTCATTGCCCCCATAACTGTAGATCACCCGCAGCTACAGTCTCACCATGTCAAGAAGAAGATTTTGGATAAGCCTCGTAAATTTCGTATTCTGACTACCGAAGTGCGAGGAAATAATTCCTCGTTATGATTCAGCAGGGCAATTCGGAGCAAAGACAGGAGAGGCGGTGTGATAGGGGAAATGACATATGCAACACTAGCACAATCTAAAGGTCTTTTGCCATTCCAGAATTGGTTTCATCAAAGCCACCCAAAACATGGTGTGTGTGTGTGTGTGAGGAAACCCCTATATAATTGTTTGCAAATTATACAGTGTACCTCACTGTACAGCGGTACCTCAGGTTACAGACGCTTCAGGTTACAGACTCCGCTAACCCAGAAATAGTACCTCGGGTTAAGAACTTTGCTTCAGGATGAGAACAGAAATCGTGCTCCGGCAGTGTGGTGGCAGCGGAAGGCCCCATTAGCTAAAGTGGTACCTCAGGTTAAGAACAGTTTCAGGTTAAGAATGGACCCCCAGAACGAATTAAGTTCTTAACCTGAGGTACCACTGTATTAGAAGCGCTGGGGAAGGCACCTGTACTTCTTTTTAATCTGGCCAAAGTTTCATGGAACCAGTTCTTAGGTAAGAGTGAACAGAACTGCAACTTTAGCAACTATACTGGGCTAGCTTTGCTGCAGCATGTATAGACTAAAAGTGAGCATTTCTATATATTAATAGTTTAATATGAGCAATCATCAGTTTGCAGAAGCAGTATGACATATAGCAACAAGGAAAGATTAAAGATTCACTCCAAACCCCATACAGAAAATTAAAAATAGCCCTGAGTCGTTTTGATTATTTTTCAGACTCCTCTCAAAGATGCAAAATATGGTGAATAGGAAAGTACACAGGAAAGTCAATGTCCTCACTTGATAAATTATCTAAAAATAGTCTTGAGCAAAAACATTCATTAAATAAAGAAAAGTAATGAAATAAATGAAGGCGAGAAGGCTTTTGCATTATTCTTTCCCCCAAACAATTGAAGCCACAGACAATTAATGTGCTGAAGAAGACCATTCCATAACAAACCATATGGCACTTAATTGGGACTTCTCCCAGAAAATCCATCAGCCCACTGGCAGTGAAAATTAATGATGGATGAACAAACAGGATACATCTAGCATATATTCTGTTCTCATTGGGATCCTGCTCCCATCCTGCCTGTCCCAGAAACATCCATCAGTTACATGGGACTTAACCTTAATGTCAAGAAGTCAATGGTTTTCTTTTTATTCTGCTGCAGATTCACAGTCCTTTCATGCAACCAGTTTTAGTTGAACTGCACACAGCAATAGTGTAACTTAGAAAAGAACCATGACTTTTAACCTCCAGTAATGAATATCTAGCTTCATGGAAATGTTAGGTGTACTGATGGCACTTTAATACAGCAAAGAGTCTTGTGGCATCTTCAAGACTTAACACGTTCTATTATGGCATAAGTTTCCATGGATTTCATCAGCATATGAATTTTTCCTTCTGATGAAGAACATCAGGGTTCTCTCAAAATATAATGTATTCTAATTCTCTCCTTAAGTATTTTATTTTTTGGGTCTAGATCTTTGGTCTTGTTCATAATCCATTCATGCTATCATTCCTACTATTTCTGAAACTCAGAGGTGAGTGCTGATCAAAAAGGTATGAATCACAATAAAAGGAAAGAGATCCCTGTGTGCTCAAGGGATCAGGACAAGATTTGTTTCCCAGCAGAGAATGTCAAAGTCACCTCCAGCTGATTTTTATTGGGCTTGGATTTGTTGCCACTGAAAGGAGGCAGTAATAGGCTGAGTTGTTCCAAAAGCAACCTTTCCATCCCAGCGCTAAGATAATACACACATACATGTATTCAAAAGAAAAACATGCATATGCATGGGGCTGACTGCTTGAGTAGAATCTTACTTCAGCGCTGGTAATGGGATGGCATCTTCTACCACTGAGGGTAGCAGACTAATTTAGGGGATACAGGGCAGAATGCATGGCTCCATCACTTCAGCTCTGCTCTGCATCTTCCAGTGCCTGCTACCTGAGACAGCCAACTCAGTTTGCCTAAAAGGAATACAGGAATCTATATTTATTGATCCACTGGTCCAAAAAGTTCAGCTTTGACAACAATGACTGGTAGTCAGAAAGGCCCTTAAAGGGTGTGTAGGCACATGAAAAGGGGGGAAGGAAGGAGGTGGTTCAATGGGGCATCTGCAGCAAGATGTTGTTGATAACATCTTTGCGATTCAACTACCAGTAATTCCCAATTCGAATATTCTGGGTCAATACTGGGCATCACAGTTTCAGGGGAGCAGTGCTAGCTGGCTCATGTCACCTGACTGTGCACACCATGAAAGTGCCCAACCTCTCTCTCTCTCTCTCTCTCTCTCACACACACACACACACACACACAGAGAGAGAGAGAGAGAGAGAGAGAGAGAGAGAGAGAGAGAGAGAGAGAGTGCTGCTGTCCTGTCATATAAAGCCTTAAATGGCCCAGGATCTCAATACCTCAAGGACCGTCTCTCCCCATATGAGCCTACCCAGACCCCAAGATCATCATTTGAGGCCCTTCTTCATGTGCCTCATCCATGAGAGGTCTGGCAGGTGGCAACATCCTATCAGAAGCTGGGATGGCTTCTGTAATTCCAGGATTTCCCAGTCAAATTGATACACTGGTGGAGGGGTATGGTTTTATTGTCTGCTTGGTTGGTTGTAAGTGATTTTGGGTTGCCTTGCACAAGTTAAAGTGACTAACAAAGTAAGTAAGTAGGTAAATATTGAGTCAAAGGAACTATACAAGTGCAGCCTTTGTGTGAACAGTCAATTGTGTGGAGCTCCTGGTTGACAGACAACAGTGTCAACATAGCAGAAAGAAGGGCCCACCCGGCTCGCTGCACCACCACATAAGCCATCTTCAGCTCAGGTATATGCAGTCCTTTTTTTCTGAGGGTAGTCAAGGATATGAAGTACCAACACCTCAATCCCCCCCCCCCAAAAAAGTTAGAAGTGTGGCACTTACTGTAACAACTTCATGGTGAGTACCAGCACCAGAAAGGAAGGAAGGAAGGAAGAACTGGGTATATGAATTAGCTCTTGGAATGTCTTCATATGTGTAGCTAATACAGATAGGTGGTAGATTTTATTTTTATTTCAATCGTGATTATTTTGCAGTTTTACAAAACCTTTATCCCACTTTTCCCCTCCGCATGAGGAGCTGCTCATAGCAAATGAAAAGCAAATGAGGAGGGGAAAAAACATTGACAATAATCCAACCATTAAAACACATATTATTAAATCAAGCAGAGCAGGAAAAGCACACACAGGCTAAAGAGCATTGCCATCAGTTAAGCAGCAACAGAAACAGCAGAGCTTGTTTAAAAACGGAAGGAAAAAACTACTGAGGCAGTGTATTCCGTCAGAGTTATGGAAGAGGCTTTTGCCATAATTTAGTATTAGATTTAGTTCCATCAGGGGAACATATAGAGAAATATGTTTGTGTTCGAATACTTTACTTTGTTATAGCCATAAACCAATTAATAACCCACTACCACTTCCCAGACATGCAGGCGGGTTAAATGTCTCACTACTGAAGCTGTGTGAGTCACACCGGAGAAACATTTACAATCTTCCAATAGCTCATGATAGTTTGAAGGTAATCTTACAAAATGTACATTCCCTCTGTAGCTTCCCAACAGGCACAGCCCATGACAGTAAACACATTTCCCAGCCAATAACAGAATAAACCCAGAAACTCAATAAAATAAATAAGCCACCTCAAATACCATTATAGGACTGGAATCGGCACGCTTCAAACACTCAAAAAAACAACAACACAAAACAAAAACCATCAGTCAGTGTGTTGTTTGGGTTTGGGAAGTCTCCAGAGGAGCACTAAACAAGATTAGCGGGGAGTTTTTAACTTTTGCCTTCCACTTGCACTGCACAGCACAAATGAAAATGGAGAATCGGGCCATGGGAAAGCCTAGACAATATTAGATAAAAGGGGACTGAAAACGAAATTGTGACAACTCATATCGTTCTCTCCCGTCAAACAACAAATGTGAAAGAACTATAAATCCCTCAAATGTGAACAGAAGTACTGGATGAGTGATAATCAAAGTGGGTTATGGGTAATTGTGAAACACCAAGGGTGGAACAGTCCTAGCAACTGGTAACAAGTAGCAGCTTTTTCAGAGGGATGAAATGATTATTTGTTGACATTTGTTAGCTGCTTTTCAGGCTCGCTTCCCATAGTAGTACACCATAGAAGATATATAGTGGCATGGATCTAGAGGTGGTTGAACATGCCAAGTTTCATATTTTCCCAATCTTGAATTCAATTCTCAGCATTCCACACTGGTTTGCATTTTTAAAAAGAAACTCATGAAAATTGGTCAGTGTTTTAGTGCAAATTTCTCCAAAAAGATGCAATTTTTGTATGCAGTTCTTCCTAATATACACATTTCCCCAAATTTAATCTAATGTTGACTTCCAAGGTTTTGCTGAAGACTTTTCCTTACTCCCGGCCTTATGCTGATAATTAAGAAAAACGTACAGTGGTACCTCTGGTTAAGAACTTAATTTGTTCTGGAGGTTCCGTTCTTAACCTGAAACTGTTCTTAACCTGAGGTACCACTTTAGCTAATGGGGCCTCCCGCTGCTGCCATCGATTTCTGTTCTCATCCTGAAGTAAAGTTCTTAACCCGAGGTACTACTTCTGGGTTTAGTGGAGTCTGTAACCTGAAGCATTTGTAACCCAAAGCATTTGTAACCCGAGGTACCACTGTATTTCCTAACAGTCAGCTCATGATACGTTTTAATTTTTGTATTGTTCCTATGTTTATTGTTGTAAACCTCCTTTTTCTTTTGTATGAAATTGTGTTATACAAAATATTTTTTAAAAAAATATATTAAATTTATATACCACCCTTCTTCGTAGGATCTCATGGAAGTTCACAGAATAAAATCACAAAGTCAATTTAAAACATTTCAATATATCAATCATACTCAATTAAAATGAGTTGGGGAAAGGGGGGAAAGTGGAATAAACCTCCAACAAAGCAAAGATTATATCTTAAAGGCCAGCTTCAAAAGAAACATTTTCACCTGTTGGTGAAAAACAGTGAAGAGGGGAACTCAGCAAATCTCCAGGACAGAGATTTCATAATTGTGTCCCATCTCTGAAGCCAATCTCAAAGGCTAGGTCTTAGATGACAATCGTATGCAGTCTTTCCTGGGAGTAAACCCCGTCAAACATAGTGGAGTTACTTCCAAGGAAACATACATAGTGCTGTGCTGCAAATCTGATCAGATCCAATCAGTTGTGAAGAGCTAAGCAAAATGCTCACTGCTGGCAAGTGAAGGACCTTTCTCACTGGGAAAGGGACAAAGCTGCAGAAATCCCTTGCCTGCTCAGAAAATCTCCCCAAGACAACAATGAATGAAGCAGTGCCCTGAAAAGAACAATGACTTCTCTGGAATCTCTACCACAGAGCACAGTCCTTTCAGAGGGCTCTAAGACTTGAGGGACGAGGGTGGCGCTGTGGGTAAAACCTCAGTGCCTAGGACTTGCCGATCGCATGGTCGGCGGTTCAAATCCCCGCGGCGGGGTGAGCTCCCGTCGTTCGGTCCCAGCTCCTGCCCACCTAGCAGTTCGAAAGCACCCTTAAGTGCAAGTAGATAAATAGGTACCACTTTATAGCAAGAAGGTAAACGGCGTTTCCGTGTGCTGCTCTGGTGCAGGTTCGCTAGAGCAGCTTCGTCACACTGGCCACGTGACCCAGAAGTGTCTGCAGACAGCGCTGGCTCCCGGCCTCTTGAGTGAGATGAGCGCACAACCCTAGAGTCTGTCAAGACTGGCCCGTACGGGCAGGGGTACCTTTACCTTTACCTTTAAGCCTTGTTCAGTAAGATTCGACTTAGGGTCTACACCACTTATGCACTAACCATTTTGCAGTTGGTTTCTCATTATAAAAAGCGAGGCCTACAACAAAATGTTGCAGTTGGTGGGGGAAGCTCTTTGTGCGGCGTTTCCCATCCTATTTCATTCATTTACTGCCCCTTGCTCCCGGTTTCAATTTGCCAGAGTCAGGATTCCACTAAGCATGCTCAATCGTCATTCAGTTATTTGGATGTTTTCCAGCTTCAGAGAGGACTCCCCCCCCCCCCGCCGCCCACAAGCACTGGAGTTTCTCCAAGCTTGCTGATACAGTGGTACCTTGGGTTAAGAACTTAATTTGTTGTGGATGGTCCGTTCTTAACTTGAAACTGTTCTTAACCTGAGGTACCACTTTAGCTAATGGGGCCTTGTGTCGCCGCCACGCGATTTCTGTTCTCATCCTGAGGTAAAGTTCTTAACCTGAGGTACTATTTCTGGGTTAGCAGAGTCTGTAACCCGAAATGTTTGTAACCTGAGGTACCACTGTATTGCTCTGTCGCAACGCCTCACATTGGCGACAAAACAAGGGCATCTCCAAAAAAGATACCTTTGATACAATCTGTTCTCCCTTTTTATCCTTTATTGAAGAGGAACAGGATATTTTAACGTTATCACCACAGAGGTGTCTGTGGAGGGGATATATTCATTGAAAATGTTACTTCCCTCCCTACTTTTCTTAAAAAATGAACCTACCTGTTTGTTAAGTCAGGCACAAGAGGTCCTTCTCTAAATAACCCTGCCGCTCTGTAGGCTTTCTTAATAACAATTACTATTATTTATAAGTCACCACGTGACTGAGTTGTCATGAGAGCCACATTTTAGACATTTTCAACAACAACAACAAAAGATTGCCCAGGATTTTAACTGATTTTATATCTACTGCTTTTTGTATTTTTACTGTTGCTACAATAATTGCTTTCATTTCTGATGTTTTTATCTGTTTTATATTTGTTTCATGGTTCTCTTTTGCATGCTATCTTGAAAATCTAGATTAATATTTTTTTTTAAAAAAAGGAATGAAGTTTAGAAGGAAAGGATGACATCCTATTCCCATGTGCTATGGTCCTGATCCTAACTGCATTTTCAGTGGTTACAGTTTATTCACTTTCCCCACAAAACCAAAGATGTTAAATGCAACCACACATTTCATGTATCACCTATTTTATTTATTCTTATTATTTTGTTAAAATATCTACAATTCGTCTTCTTGCAGATGATGTCAGGTTGGGATACACAAGTCATTAAAACAACAGTTCCAGACACAGATCAGGAGAATAAACAATCCTCAAACACTCACGCTTGTCACTACAATATTAAGCTGTAAGATTAACAATTCTCAAATGCCTGGTGCTGAAATGAAAGCCAAGTTTGCCCCAGGTGGATCACAGAGGAGAGGGCATTCCACAAGCAGGCACCAAATGGAAAAGGCCCTAATGGGACTACTGACAAGGTGATTTGACTTCACAGCACGCAATCTTGGCCTCTATGATACACCTGGTTTTGTACACCTGGAATGAAGTTAGTGAGGGCTTTATTTGTTCAGTTCTTCATTAGGTTGTATATTACTCTTAGATAATGAGGTTTTCAGTACAACCTGGCTTTCTTGCTCTTTGTTTTGTTTTCATCGCCGGCAACTTTGCATCTTGCTTCAGTTAGATCTAGAACGTGAGCAAGATGTTCTTTAGATGCTTTGCTTGCCAGTTGCAATGAACACTTTAAAAAACATTTTAATATTGATTGTAGATGCATTTAAATGGCTAATGAAGAGGAAAGAACGCTTCTTTGCAGTCTTGTCTTTGAAAGCTTTCAGCCTACTTATGGCATGCAGATGCTTCTAGCTTTTGCAGCGAATCTACTGGGAGAAAACCAAACGCGTCTGTCTTACTGTTACTTAAGTTGAATTGTAGATATCCCCAGAGACTCATTAAGTCTGTAAACCTCCCCTTCTCCCCTTCCGTCTACAAACATTTCTGCAATAAGTGAAGTACCCATCCTAAAAAGGCTAAGCAAATATTTTCAATTTGATTTTAGAGTTTCAAGGCTCCTATTATAGCAAACACAAACGTATTTTTCCTGAGTATTACAGAATGACATTTTCATTCCCTGTTTATTGCTCTAACTGCTGCCATTGAATATATTGATTCACCTTCAGTGAACATTCCCAAACAGTGATACAAATGTGGACATTTCCCTCTTCTTCTTCTTCTGTAAAGCCAGAAATGGCCTTTAAAACTTATACATGATTTTCTTTTCATAAAACAGGGGAGACAATGCTCTTCTTTCAGTGCACTCCTGGTCAGCATATAATTTCCCTCAGAACAGCAGAGGCAATGCAGAGCAGTGGCACTTACTGTACCTGACCTCCCAACAGCTTACCAGGAGAGGGAGTGTCATGGTGGTGCGGAGGTTGATTTGACAAGAGTGCTAGTTTGGCTCCGCAGGTGTGTTTGCACTGTGCCAACCTCTCTGTTGCCTCTCCATTCCTCCTACCCCTACTGGGAGTAAGAGTAAGAGTAACTCAGCTGTTGGGAGGTCAGGTAAGCATTGCAGCTACTGCTTCTTGGAAGGTCACATAGAATCATTCCTGATCAGTGAGTTCTGAGAGCACTTTCTCCATGTATCTTTTGCTCATGGCAATCTGAACAGATGTGTGGGAATCTCGAGGGTAAAAGGTAAAGGATCCCTGGACGATAAGTCCAGTCAAAGGCGACTATGGTGTTGTGACACTGATCTCGCTTTCAGGACGAGAGAGTTTGTTCACAGACAGCTTTTCCGGGTCATGTGACCAGCATGACTAAACCGCTTCTGGCACAACGGAACACCGTGACGAAAACCAGAGCGCACGGAAACACCATTTACTTTCCTGCCACAGCAGTACCTATTTATCTACTTGCACTGGCGTGCTTTTGAAGTGCTAGGTTGGCAGGAGCTGGGACAGAGCAATGGGAGCTCACTCCATTGTGGGGATTCGAACCACCGACCTGATCAGCAAGCCTAAGAGGCTCAGTGGTTTAGACCACAGCGCCACTCGGGAATCTGAACTTGTGGCTGAGTAGAAAAGGCAGAATTATGCTTAATAGCCTCTCAAACTTTGTACCAATGTATGTTCTCATTTCTGCACACTGCAAGAAGTTTAAACATTTCTTTCTTTCTTTCTTTCTTTCTTTCTTTCTTTCTTTCTTTCTTTCTTTCTTTCTTTCGAAGAAGCAAGCTACAGTTGATAACAGCAGTGACACAACACACAAAAATAATAGCAACTATAGTGATTGATTGAGCCTTAATTAGTGCTGTGATGGCACCTTGGTGTATCAGAGAGGGAGAGGGAAAACGGGAACACAGCCTTCACCAAATTCACCGCAGTAAGCAAATTGTAAAGCCATAGCTTTTCCTTGGCTTTTCTTACGCCATCTGGTGGGCTTTAGCTGAACATCTTAAACAGAAACCAGCATAAAGCAATATCTTATTTTATTGTTTCAGTATTTACAAGTGTATATCCCCCCACCATTTAACACAATTAACACAGCTAGGATGAAGTTGTAAAACATCATTCATATCTTGTTTTGCTGGAAATAAATCAGCTACAATAAATCCTAGTGCTGACTGAGCCAGATGATACAACATTATGTGCGAATTGTTTGAGATGATGCTAGGGGAAAAGACTTGATCAAAGTTCTCTGTAGGCATAGATTCACTAAGGTTGCAACCCTATAAGCACTTACCTGAGAGTAAGCCCCACTGACTTTAATAGGCCTTGTTTCTTAGGAGACAGATTGCATGGTACTTTTGGCAGCTTTGTACATTTTTTATTTTTTTATTTTGCATGCACATCCTGCCAAGGCCCCATGCCCTGCAGTTCCCCATTGATTAATAAACACACAGAAACAAGTATTTAGGATTATGGGCTAAAACAGGCCACAACTTTATGGTAACAGATATGAGCAGTTTGGCTTAGGCACTGGGTAAAACCAGGCTATAACTTGACTCCTGCCTGTCTGCAGGGAGCCGAACTAAGGGTAAAGCACCAGAAAGGGGAGCCCTATGACTTACATCGGGACGCGGGTGGCGCTGTGGGTAAAAGCCTCAGTGCCTAGGACTTGCCGATCGAAAGGTCGGCGGTTCGAATCCCCGCGGCGGGGTGCGCTCCCGTCGCTCGGTCCCAGCGCCTGCCAACCTAGCAGTTCGAAAGCACCCCCGGGTGCAAGTAGATAAATAGGGACCGCTTACTAGCGGGAAGGTAAACGGCGTTCCGTGTGCTGTGCTGGCTCGCCAGATGCAGCTTGTCACGCTGGCCACGTGACCCAGAAGTGTCTGTGGACAGCGCTGGCTCCCGGCCTATAGAGTGAGATGAGCGCACAACCCTAGAGTCTGGCAAGACTGGCCCGTATGGGCAGGGGTACCTTTACCTTTACCTATGACTTACATCAAATAGGGGCACCCCAAGGGGTCCCCATTGAGGTAGTGGCATGGCCCTAGCCCATGTTTGGGCTTCGGACAAGATCCACATCCCCAGATCCCTTTAACAGGATACTCTTACTGAGGAGGGGCAGGCAGAGGCTACAACCTCCCTTCCATTAAACCAAGGCTTAGCCAGTGCCTAACCTTACAAAGTTGTGCCGATTGCTACAAGGTAGACAAAACCCAAATGTCAGGTGCCAGTTCGCCAAGTGGAAAAATTCCTACCCGGCCCCAACAATAAGGTGGCCAACATTTGTCCATAGTAAGGACGTGTCATACTAAAGCTTAAAAAGAAGGTGGTTGGGTTGGGATATCTGGTGAGAAGGTGAGAGAGGGAAGCTACCGGCTGCGCTGTGGTTTAAAACACCCGCAGCCACGCCCCCTGTCGGCATAGATTGGATGGGCGGGGTGATGTGGCTGGGGTTGGTGCGAGGCAGGCGTCAATCCCTCACCCCCAAGCTGAGCCACCGCAAGGGCCCAGGTGCCTGGCTGCAACGCCACCCACCACGAAAAGTGAGTGGTCTTACTAACCTAAAAGGACCCTAGAGCACCTTCTTTATGGACCGTGCTGTATGATAAGTATGAGGAATCTCTGCATTTCTTTCTAAGTGTAAACACAACATAGTACCATCTAGATGTTGTTGGACTACAACTCCCATAATTCCTTGGGACTATTGGACACACATGCAGAGGTTTGAAGAAGAAGAAGAAGAAGCGTTTGGATTTGATATCCTGCCTTTCACTCCCTTTAAGGAGTCTCAAAGCGGCTAACATTCTCCTTTCCCTTCCTCCCCCACAACAAACACTCTGTGAGGTGAGTGGGGCTGAGAGACTTCAAAGAACTGTGACTGGCCCAAGGTCACCCAGCAGCTGCATGTGGAGGAGCGGAGACGCGAACCCGGTTCCCCAGGTTACGAGACTACCGCTCTTAACCACTAGACCACACTGGCTCTCCAGTGTGGTTGATGGAAGTTGTAGTGTAAAACATCAAGAAGGCACCAAGCTGGGGAAGGCTGGAATCACTGGACACACACACACACACACACACACACACACACACACACACACACACACTATTCAAATTGAAATACAGTGGTACCTCAGGTTACATATGCTTCAGGTTACAGACTCTGCTAACCCAGAAATAGTACCTCAGGTTAAGAACTTTGCTTCAGGATGAGAACAGAAATCGCCCGGCGGTGGCGTGGCAGCAGCGGGAGGCCCCATTAGCTAAAGTGGTGCTTCAGGTTAAGAACAGTTTCAGGTTAAGAACGGACCTCCGGAATGAATTAAGTATGTAACCAGAGGTACCACTGTAATGGTGTAGTAGGGATGGGATAGGTCTGACCCCACTGTGGCTCTGCATAAGATCTTGAACCTGGTGCTCTTTCTGAACCCTTGTTCATTTTTTTTATTCCTTTTACTCCTGTCTCTCTGCTTCATCCAGGCGCAGCAATTTGAGAAGTGGGGATTATATGGGGAAATATGAATTAGCATGGTGGTTTGGTAAACCAACTCTGGAAATGCTTCTTGTTTGCCCGCAGAGAGGGGTGTTTGAGTGTATGTACTAGAAGCTATAGTCATAATAATAATTGTAATAGTTTTTATTATTTAAACCCTGTCCATCTGGCTGGGTTTCCCCAGCCACTCTGGGGAAAGCTAGTCTACTGTGCAGATGTAATATTCATTTTCATTGCTCTACCCACTTTTGCTTCTGGCTCCACCCACCACCAATATGTGGCCCCCAGAAGGCTGCCCAGAATGGAATGTGGCCCTTGGTTTGTAAAAGGTTCCCAACCCCTGCCATAGGCAATAAATAGGATGACTTGTAAGTGTAGGCAAGTGCATCTGAGGTGAAACAAGGACATAGAAAATGTCTCCAAAAGAAGCATCAGCCAGGAGGAAAAAAGAGTATCAAACAGCATCAAAACTAGAGGAACGTTTGCTGAGGAGAACAGCATTGAAATGGCAGGACTTTTTTATGAGCCATGTTGATTGACAGGCACAAAACAAACATTTGTTTCAGTTTGGCCCTAAATCAGACTCTCACTTGCCAGATCTTTTATTTCTCTTCCCTTCCATGTCTCCCTGAAGCACTTTCCCATCTGTACATAGTAGCAAGAAGGGAAGCTGCACCTATTTTCTCATGGAGAAAAAGACTCTTCTGCACCAAGAGCTGCCAAAGGTAGTCATTAGTGGGTAAGAACTGTCCTGTTCAATTTGATGATTCTGAGGATCCGAGAAGATTGCAACTGGGCCTACTTTCAAGTGTGGAGGCTATTATTCCAACTGGATTTTAAAAGTCCAGAGGAAAGTCATATTTTGGTGTATAAATTAACTAATGACATTGAGGGCTTCCCCCCTCCTTTTGGTAAACCTTAATGTGTCAGTCCATCATGCCTTTTTAAAGACCCATTTTCATGCAACATAACTAATGTAAGCTCTTATGATAATTCTGCAAATAAATCATGACACCACAGGACCATTTGTCTTCATCACATCAGTAGAAGGTGTCAGGGGCTATCAAAAAGCTAATTTTCTGGTGCCTACTTATTTGCCACTGCAAAGATGAAGGTGAAGCAAAGGAAATTATCTAGGGCAGGGAAAGTCAACTACTGTATCCTTGAGGGCTGCGCTAGTCTTCAGACAATGGCCTAGGGAAGGCCTGAGGAATACAGTTTTTGAGAATTCTGAAACAAAGTGGCCTAATCCATACCTCCTGAACTAGCATGTAGATTGGAACGTAGTTGTCCACTGGCTTTAACTATTACTATTATTACTATTCTCCCTTCACTGTGAGGTCCCAGGGTGGTTTACAACCATTAAAAAATATAATATTTAGAAAATAGTTCAAACAGTGGCTAGTGATGCAATTCTGGACTAAAAAAGGAAAAAATAACTTAAAGTATGTATTTGGAGGGGGAAAATCCATTTAAAGTTCCTATTTTGCGGAAAAGGCGTTAACTGGTATTTAAATTACAATTGAGCCGAAACATCCCAGATGACATTTTCTGAGAAAATTTCTGAGATTTCCCCCTTTTCTGCTCCTTGAAAGAAAAAGACCCCTTTGAAGAATTTTCTCCAACTATTAGCCACCAGTTTTTCCAAAAGGTGAACTTTCACCTGGATTTTAAATAAAGAAATAGATAAATAAATCACAGATTCATGCAGAAATGGGAGGAATGGACTTATGAGTGAACACATGTTAAAGTGGCATGGACTGGAAGTAGATTGATTGATTCACTCACCCATCCCTTTTCCCTGCATAATCTAACTCCTCATTATGTACAACCAGGCTCTGCAATAAAGCTGGTGCTTTCTATAGGTAGGGGCTTTTAAGACACAGAGAGCATGCACTCTTGTTATGCCTGCTATTTATTTCTCTAAATGCTGAGGAATCAATGTGCTTCCCAAAAGAACCCCTCAAAGAGGCATGTTGGCAATGGTCCTTTGCGTTTCTGGAATAAACGCAAGATAGCAATGCAACAAAATGTTTATGAAATATACACATGGTGGAGCCAAATGGCTATCAGCAGGGGCATTACATGTGCTATTAGCACTGAATTTCCCAGTACTGGCAGCTAGATGCACAAACCGGGGTGTGCACCCAGCAATTTCAGGAGGGAAAAGTACACCTGTGTGCAGAAAGTTTCCAGAGACTCTATGCCTATCCATGGGGGAAGAAGAGCAGAAAACACCAGAAGAAATAAAGGTTGCAGGTTCTGCACACACCCTAATACTTTAGAGTAGTGGTGGGGAACCATTTTCAGCTTGTGGGATGCACTCCCGAACAGGCAACCTTTGTGATGCCACAGGCGAATGGTTGGTAGGACCACAAGCAAAAAGACTCTCCTCCCTGGAAGAGAGGGGAGTGGTTGTGGGCGGGAGCCCGAGCACCGCCCCTAGCAGGGGGCATTAGCCCCCTGCCTCCACCTCTCCTGGCTGGCGCCCACGCCCCTCAGCAGGCACCCAACCAGGTGCCTCCGAGGGGGCGTGCTCAGCAGCCTTTTGCTGCAGCGCCAGCCTCTCCCCGGCCTCATTCTTCACCGTCGTCTCGTTGCGAGTCATTTCACATTGCGGGGGTTGGGTCCTCGAACCACAAAATGGGTGAGCAAGAGCAAGGACTATGAAACTAATGAGCAGAATCTACTATGAAACTAATGAAGCTTCAGCTTCAGGGCTCCTAATCCCAGGGAGGCCCCAGAAGCAACTTTCATCCACATGGCTTAAAAATGTAGACCCAATTTGAGTCACATTGATTTGAGTCCAACTGATTATTTTTTTGCCTGTATATATTTCAGCAGTCCCAACGTTTGAGGGCCAGTAGGACAGATGCTGTAATGGTTTGGTGATCTGTCATGGAACAACCCCATTGGAGAAGATAACAGTGGTTTCCCAGACCTCGTTGGTTGTGAAAGGGCCCCCATGACAGTTCAAGCTTCAGGGCCACCAAATTTTAGGTCTGCCACTGAGCAAGAGATGTAACTGTTACCGTTGCACAGCAGGCTATGCAGCCATGCAAACAATGACATGGAACAGGGCTGCTGAGAGTATAAAGGTAAAGGTAAAGGGACCCCTGACCATTAGGCCCAGTCGTGACCGACTCTGGGGTTGCGGCGCTCATCTCGCTTTATTGGCCGAGGGAGCTGGCGTTTGTTCGCAGACAGCTTCCGGGTCATGTGGCCAGCATGACTAAGCTGCTTCTGGCGAACCAGAGCAGCGCACGGAAACACCGTTTACCTTCCCGCCGGAGCAGTACCTATTTATCTACTTGCACTTTGACGTGCTTTCGAACTGCTAGGTTGGCAGGAGCAGGGACTAAGCAACGGGAGCTCACCCCATCACAGGGATTTGAACTGCCGACCTTCTGATTGGCAAGTCCTAGGCTCTGTGGTTTAACCCACAGCGCCACCCGTGTCCCGCTGAGAGTAACACTGCCTCATTTTAGACCCTGGGCTTGATGGTTTTAAGAGACCCTACCCCTTAGACCTCCATACATACTGCTTCAGTTGTGAAGCATGCAAATGATGTTTCTCTCTGCTGCCACGTACTTTACAACTGTTTCTACATTCCTGATATGTTAGAGCAAAGCAACCAAAACAGTTTGCCAACTGATAACAAAATGAATATTCTGAGCGTGTGCAGTTTTGCAATTTAAGCTGCCGTTAATGATAGCGCCATCCCGACTACAAGAGTAAAATGGAGTTTGCTTCCACTGCCTCAAAGCTAAACACGAAGCAGCATTTGGTTTGTGTATTTGTTTGAGGAGTGCAGACTCAGGAGTTTCACATTAAAAGGCAAAGGAAATTGAATTTTCCCTCCACCGCTGCCATCTATATAAGAAAGTAGTCTCAATCAAGGTTTGCAGAAATGCAAAATATATTCAGTTGAAAGACACCTTAGCTCAATGCAAGCGGAGCATGCCTAGTGGACATGTGATGCTGAATGAGTGTTGGAGGGGGAGAGATGGAGCAGAGGATGCTGAAATAACTCTCAACAATAGCATTCCACACAGCTGCATTTTGTTGGTATCACAGACCCAGGGGACCCTGAAGTAGAAAGAAACATGTATTTTTCTATTTGGGGGGAAACCAAAACAACATAACAGCTGGGTACCAGCTGGAAGGGGGAATGTAGGCAAGTATAGCTCACTGTCTGAGTTGCGTGCCCAGGCGCATGGCACATGCCCCACAGTGCACAGGGATCAATTATCATTAAATAAGACACAGAACATTGGGATGCAATAGGCCACAATTTTATTGATTACAGATGTAAGTAGGTTTAGGTGAAGGCATTGGGAATGCAGCCAGGATCAACCAGCCTGCCTGCTTGTTGATCAATGAATTGGGCTGCCCCTTGACATGTATCATGTGTGACACTCTTTCCAGGGGTGCCTCTTGGAAGGGTGCTATGGCCCATCAGCCCCCATGTGGACTCCCATACAATGTTACCTCTTCCCAGAACCTTTTAATGGGATATCTGATTTATAAGGGTCCAACTCAATGCCTTATCCACCATAGTTATGATGTTTGCCACAGGGTAGGCGAAAACCTGCAGACAGGTCATATTCTCCCCAAATTTGGTGACTGAATATTTGATAGCAAAGTCCTCAGCCTGCTCAGCTTCGGGCGAGACCAGTTACAGGGCAGGAGGGCAGGAAATCCCACAGCATTGGAGCAGGCCAGGACCCAGCCACACCTCTTATTTAAAGGGAACAAGTGGACCTGGTTGAGGCCGGGTCCGACCTGGTTGTGGCCCGACCCTCCTGCTTCTTCTTGATTGGCCCGTTCAAGGGCTCAGTTCCTGACAAAAAGTACAACTGGAAGGGTAGGTTTTCACGTCTTGCCCTGGCCACACAGGAAAGATGGCTCCTGAGCTCGGCTATTACTGCTCCATACTGCTCTCAGGTGATATGAACCTTTCATCAGCTAAGGGGAAACACAGTGATGCTGCAAATAAATCAGGGATGGTATATCACAGCCCATTCACACATCCAAGTCATCTCTGAGTGGCATATGGAGTGATGAAGACACATGTGTGAGACAAGCCTGAGTTTAGGGCTGTATTTGGGTCATTTTAACAGGCACTGCAACACAATATGATGCATACTCCTTAATGGGGGGGAAATCCCAAGATGTTAAATGGGACTTACTGCCTAGTAAGTATGTTTAGAGTTGCAGTCTTATACAGTGGTATCTTGGGTTACATACACTTCAGGTTACAGACTCTGCTAACCCAGAAATTGTGCTTCAGGTTAAAAACTTTGCTTCAGGATGAGAACTGAAATTGCGTGGCGGCAATGGGAGGCCCCATTAGCTAAAGTGGTACCTCAGGTTAAGAACAGTTTCAGGTTAAGAACGGACCTCCAGAACGAATTAAGTACTTAACCCGAGGTACCACTGTAGTGTTTACATGCTCAGCATCTGCTGAGAATGTTCCAGACTCAATCCCAAGCATTTCCAGGTAGAATTGGGAGAGAAACATATTTGAAAACCTAGAGAGCCACTGCCAGTCATTATTGATAACACTGAGCTAAATTGACCAGTGTAAGGCAGTTTCCCATGTTCCTAAACTCTGAAATGTAGGTCGGGGGATTCTTATGCTAGACAGATAAGCTGAGGGTGTATGCACAATCTGAAGTCCCAATTCTTATGCCAAAGCCCAAGTTCCAGTGTGGGAGGGTAAAAGCCAACATATTGCTAAGAGAAGGTAAAAAAAAGAAAAGGACCCCTAGATGGTTAATTCCAGTCAAAGGCGACTATGGGGTTGCAGCGCTCATCTCGCTTTCAGACCGAGGGAGCCGGCGTTTGCCCACAGAAAACTTTCTGGGTCATATGGCCAGCATGACTAAACCACTTCTGACACAACGGGACACCATGACAGAAACCAGAGCGCACAGAAATGTTGTCCGCTTTCCTGCCACAGTGGTACCTATTTATCTACTTGCACTGGCATTCTTTCGAACTGCAAGGTTGGCGGGAGCTGGGACAGAGCTACAGGAGCTCACCCCATCATGGGGATTTGAACTGCCAGCCTTCTGATTGGCAAGCCCAAGAGGCTCAGTGGTTTATACCACAGCGCCACCCACATCATTGGCCCAAGGTTTTCTGCTTTCACAGCTGAACATTCTTGTCCTCTCCTCCCTGCCATGTTTCCCCTAAATCTGTTTTAGAGTTTCCCACCGCCCTCTGGAGCAGATTCTGGGGAGCAAAGGCTGTGCACATGGAGGGAGGAGAGAGGGGGAGTCCTTCTTCAGAAGCAGAAATCCTTGCACTGATGGGATGCAGTAGGTCAGGGGTGCCCAAACTTTTTCCCAAGAGGGCCAGATTTGATGAAGTTAACATGCGTGAAGGCCGACCAAAGCTATTGAGCTATCCTTAGATTCTGAATGTGCCACTAAATGGAAAAGTGAAATATTGGTAATTTAAGACAGCACCTTTTGAATCCACAGAATTATGGATAATCTCTCGCTGCATTACAAAACACATACCTGACCTTTGGGGGCAAGGTCTTCACTCCATTTCTAGTGTACTCTGGGGCTGGGACAAATCCCAGAGGAAAAAAGCACACTGAAAATAAATCAGTGCAGCATCCCTTTAGCATGTACTATGAAGCGGTGAAGCTTTCTTTCTTGGTCAAATAATTTTCTCATCAGAGACGATGTCTGGCAATTTATTTCTGGATACTAATTCATCTATTCCTGCGAGATCATACTCTGCTTCCAACTTGCTCCTTAAAGTAAGATATAACAAAGAAAGAGCGAAGAGATACCTTAAATTGAGGAGGTCTGGTATTATGCATGCTGCTTGCTGCATTGATCAAATTACCTTCCGGATCTCAAATTTCATTAGTATGTCTGACTTCTCAACTTTAAAAGATAATTAGAAAGTAGATGTAAGGCGTTTACCTAAGTGGGATGCAAAAGAAAAAAAGGAAATGGACCTACCATTTTCTTAAACGTTTCCTTTTCTTTCTCTTGATTTAACTATTTCTGTCTGTACCTGGAAGGTTTTTCTCCCCCCACCCACACACAACAAAAAAAACCCCTACACCACATCTTTTGGTAGAACTTGTTCCAAGTTCATTCCATCATATACAACAGTGTTTTTCTGGCACATACCTCTATTTTTCAGATTGTGGATATGACAAAAATATGATATAAACGGGGAGATTCACAGTGTGTCTTTGGCCTGGAGAATAGGACATTATTTGCATTGGGAAAGGGTGTTTTGTCACTTTCCAATTGGGAGCATGAGGAGAAAGAAGCACAAGTTATTCAGTCTTCCTCTCTCGATGCATTAAAAGAGGCTTTCTAATATGGTTGGCTCTGTATAAGTTAAGATGCGTCTCTTGCATTGTTAAGAAGAAATGAATGGAATGTTTCTAGGCTCCATTCATGCTTTTGCATTTTGATCTCCAGTGCAGAATGAAATAATGGCTGATCAAAGTCGCAAGTTGTTTGCAGATTTGCAAAGAGACATTGAAGGTTGCTGTCACAGATTCCTGACAGATCTCGAAAGAAAAGATAAATCTGACTGAGCGATAGTAGGCATAATAACACAAATATAAAAGCACGAGCTGTTAGAACGATTTACATTATGGAACAATGATAATCTTGTGCGTGTGCACACATGTATGTGTAATAGGCAAGTGGCAGATCGACTGTACAATTTTTTGTTTTTAACCTCACACCTTTCAAATTTAAGGTAGCATTTCTAATGCTGGTCAATATATTTTAAAATATCCTATAAATATTGACACACTTCCATTCCAAGTAAAAATCCCCATATTTTGCTTAAATCAATATATATGTTTGCGAAATTTCCAATGAAGTTCCAAGAGGCAGAGTGAAGTATATTTTGACAGCAATTGAATATACGATCATAAGGGATTGGGAAAATAAATCAGCTACATTGCACAGCAGGCATGATAGCTGTCTGCAGCAAGATGCCAATATTCAATCTGAAATTATTGAAAGGTGTGTGTGTTATAAAAATAATAATCCAAGAAATCTGTGAGCACTCAGAAGAGACAGCTGTTAAGATTTCAGATCAAAAGTGGACATGATAGAAGAGGGGACAAACTGTAAAGGTAGGTGTGGACATAGTGTAAAAGTGCATGGCCAATTGATTTTTATTTTTAGAGGACACATTCTGGAGTGAATAGAATAGAATAGAATTGGAACCTGAGGATTATCTAGTCCAAACCCCTGCGATGCAGGAATGTCAGGAGCTCGTCCTACACTCGAGTAGGACCCTGGCAGAGACACATGCCCAACTGGCATGCTCCTGGTTCATCGTTCGGGAGGCTCAAAAGCTTTGTTCTGCCCGAACATCACAGCGACCAATGCCAACAAACATCAGCACACTTAGGGATCTGCAGAGTCTTTGCAGCTTGTGTGACAGACCTCAGCAACTCAGCATTTTGGCTAATCTACTTTATTTACATATAAACACATACGGAGCACTTCAACATGGCCCTCTCTCTCTCTAGCATCAGACAGCAAAGAAAACAAGAACAAAGGACAATAGTCCCACTTCACGGAACACAGTAACACAAACATCCTGTCTCTGTCACTTTCCACTCTGTGGAGTCAAAACACACACTGTCATGTGATAGACAAAAATCCCATGACTGTAATCATGGAGCAAGAATTCTAACAGAATATGCAGCTGTCCCATACAGGGATTGAACTTGCAACCTTGCCAATATAAGCACCACGTTCTAGCCAACAGATGCATGTGCTTTTGGCATCACAGCAGAAGACTTGAAAAAGTGACAGCACTGCTATCCAACCATAGCTGAGGTCCATTTCACTTATCACCAGTGATGGAGGAGAAATGCATTTCTATCCCCATTTAATGGTAAAAGGACCCCTGACCGCAGATGACTCTGGGGTTGCAGCACTCATCTCGCTTTACTGGCTGAGGGAGCCGGCGTACAGCTTCCGGGTCATTTGGCCAGCATGACTAAGCCACTTCTGGCGAATCAGAGCAGCGCACGGAAATACCTTTTACCTTCCCACCGGAGCGGTACCTATTTATCTACTTGCACTTTGCGCTTTCGAACTGCTAGGTTGGATTTGGATTTGGATTTGATATCCCACTTTATCATTACCCAAAGGAGTCTCAAAGCAGCTAATATTCTCCTTTCCCTTCCTCCCCCACAACAAACACTCTGTGAGGTGAGTGAGGCTGTGAGACTTTGGAGAAGTGTGACTGACCCAAGGTCACTCAGCAGCTGCATGTGGAGGAGCGGGGAATCGAACCCAGTTCACCAGATTACGAGTCCACCACTCTCAACCACTACACCACACTGGCTGGACCTGGGACCGAGCAATGGGAGCTCATGCCGTCACGTGGATTCAAACCGCCGACCTTCTGACTGGCAAGCCCTAGGCTCTGTGGTTTAGACCACAGCGCCACCAGTGACCCAAATACCTACCTAATTTGCACTTTGATTAATTTTGGCATGCAGTCGTCCAGCCATGTAATGGGTACATAAATGTATATGCTAGGATAAAGTGTGCATAAAATGCACCCCTCCCTCTGTGGAGGGGCACTCTGTCGGTCATGCCTACTGCAGCAGTGACATGTGATGTCACGCGCTGTGTGTGATGTCACATATGCATGATGTCACACAATGTTGACTGGAACCCGGCACACCTCTTAGGGGAAATAGCATTAAAATGCTTTGCATGGAATTGCTTTGCAAAAAAAAATCTACATTAGAAAAAGAATGCATACAAAAACACACATACTGGGAGTCATCTGAAGGCAGCCCTGTATCGGGAAGTTTTTGATGTTTGATGTTATAATATGTTTTTATACAGGTTGGAAGCTGCCCAGAATGTCTGGGGCAACCCGTCCAAATGGGCAGGTTATAACGACTGTTGTTGTTAGCACAAAAATGCTGGTGAATTTTCATGAGGACATTTTGAAAATATTATAAACTTATGTAGAGAACTGACATTAAGATCGGGAACATGGAAAACTGAGAGAAACCAAAATTGGCCAGTCTCTAATTATTAATCAGAGAAAAACCCCAGCTTATAACCAAGGCTGGATCTAGACACATCAAAGAAGATTCAGTTAAATGCGCTGCAAATCGGGTTGACAAAGATGGAACTCCACAGCGCCATCTGGCGTCACAGTATTAGAATCCATAAACAATGCATATATAGTGCTTTTTCTTTGCCAATGTAGCCGGGTCCCAAGTGTGTGAAGTAGGAATATGTCGTCAGTGGCAGCTTCATGATTTTCATGATACAAATGTTTGCTTGCTTCAAATAAATAAACAAACAAACAAACAAACAAACAAACAAATAAATAAATAAATAGTTAGTTAGTTGGTTAGCTAGTTAGTTAATTAGTGAGGGGCAGGGAACCACAGTAGATCCATTCACGGATCTCTCATAATCACATCTAGGCTAACTTTAAGAATAGCAAAAAGGAAAAGGGTATTTTAATACAGATGAGAAAAGGCTATTGTGGCATCAGCAGCAATATTTGAATATTCAGTGTTTTCAATGGCAGCTGGGGTCACGCTGCAGATTTCAATACTCATGCTGTTTCATGGGAATCCTTCTAGTATTGGCATACCACTGGGGCCAACACTGAGAGCCCTACTAGTGACAGTACATTACAGCACCAGGCAAACCCATTTTCGTTCACCTGGGCTTTTAAAGATGCTTGATTTCATTTCTCAAATTAAAACAAGCACATTAAAATACATTTGATGCTTCTGAGGAAGTTTGGGAATGTGTTTGACAAAGAGCGTCTATATTCAGATAACTTGGTGAGAAAACAGATTATGAGACTCTGAGAGGGGGGAGTTTTTCCGAGTCCGCTTTGCCAACTTAAAAAGAGCAGGTGATAGTCTGTTTTCCTTTCAGCAAATCTCTCACGTATATTATTTGCCCTATATACTGGCTGTGTAAAAGTAACATGTGGAGTGTGGGCTTCCAACAAATACGTGAATGAATGTTTATTGATCATTAGACTATAGCAATATAATTATGGCAATATTGCACATCTGCTAAACGTATATACAGCATCTGCTGTCTTATGGGCTGTTATAGGGAACATTTCCAAAGAGCTTTAAATATCCGTAGCTGATTATATTATAATAAGAGTGTGTGTGTGTAGTGATTTTATTTCAAGGAGCAAGCAGGAACAACAGTGAATACATTTGATCACCAAGTACCGTATTTTTCGCTCCACGCTCCATAAGACGCATCAGACCATAAGACACACCTAGTTTTTGGAGGAGGAAAACAAGAAAAAAAAATTCTGAATCTCAGAAGCCAGAACAACAAGAGGGATCGCTGCACAACGAAAGCAGTGTGATCCCTCTTGCTGTTCTGGCTTCTGGGATAGCTGTGCAGCCTGCATTCGCTCCATAAGACACACACACATTTCCCCTTACTTTTTAGGAGGGAAAAAGTGAGTCTTATAGAGCAAAAAATACGGTTATATCTTATCTTTATCTTTATATCTTATCTTATCTTCATCTTATCATTATTTTATTTTTCTCTTTCAATGTTTACACTGCAGTTGAAAACCCCTTTTGTAGGGGGTTTGGATTTAGGAAGTTATCCATCCACTTGCTTCTCCTATCTGGACTGGTCACCAAACATGCAGGTGGGAGATCTGTTCTTATCAATGGAGCCCGATGGAGAGCCCCCAAATGAAGTCTTCAGCAAATGGATTGAGCTGACCTGGAATCTGTTAGGTGCCTATCTCACAACTGGCTGATCCAGGCCTGGCTGCTGTGCTAAGCCCAGAGCTGATGCAGGAATCGGCTCTCATCTGCTGGCCCCCTTCAACTCCTTCTCCTGCTGCTTCTTCTCCCATGAACAACTGGCTTGCGGATGAGTGGTTGCTGGGCTGCTCCACAAGGCCTTGGAGGTGGCAGCGAGGAGTTGGGGTTGCTGTGCTAGCTGGCAACTGCGACTGACACTTCTGAATTCTGAAAGAATAAAATAAATCCAAGTTGAAATGTAGAATTGGAGAATGTAGGGGAGTGTCATGTTTTGGGGAGAGTGGAGCATTTTCCCCCAAAAGGCCTCTGAAGGACCGCAGACGAAGCATGATAAAAATGTGCTGTGGTCTAGAGACTGGGTGGCTAACCTGTGGTCACCAGGCCTCTAGTGGTCTTTTTGTGATCCTTCAAGACTACCACCCCTTTAGAAACATGTCATTTAAATGTTATTACTTTAAAAAAAAATGTTTTGGACCACACAATATTCTCCACCCCCCATCATTCAGCCCAGAGACTGAGGTCCAGCTCTGAGGGCCTTCTGGCGGTTCCCTCACTGCGAGAAGTAAAGCTACAGGGAACCAGGCAGAGGGCCTTCTCGGTGGTGGTACCCTCCCTGAGGAACACCCTCCCATCAGATGTCAAGGAAATAAACAACTAATTGACTTTTAGAAGACATCTGAAGGCAGCCCTGTTTAAAGAAGTTTTTAATGTTTGATGTTTTATCATGTTTTTAATATTCTGTTGGGAACCACCCAGAGTGGCTGTGGAAACCCAGTCAGATGGGCAAAGTATAAATAATATATTATTATTATTATTATTATTATTATTATTATTATTATTACTCCAAGAAGCCCTGCTGGGTTGGAATATTCTCTTCAAAGAGCCACCTGCCACTAGGAGTAAGCCTTTTAAAAATGTTGAAAGTTAATTATTTTCATTTATTACATTTGTGTACCATCCTTCATCTGTAGATCTCAGGGTGGTTCACAGCATTAAAATACAACATGAAAATGAAAAGAGTCATCAGCCACTTCACATAGTTCTGTAGGAATAAAGAACACCTATTTTACAGAGAATGAAGGTTTTTGCACACACTCAAAATTAGGCAAGGATTCAGCACAGCACCACTCCAGTATTGTACAACCAAGGCTGTGTGTACACACACCCATTTACAGTGGTACCTCAGGTTACAGACGCTTCAGGTTACAGATGCTTCAGGTTACAGACTCCACTAACCCAGAAATAGTACCTCGGGTTAAGAGCTTTGCTTCAGGATGAGAACTGAAATTGCGCGGCGGCAGCGGGAGGCCCCATTTGCTAAAGGGGTACCTCAAGTTAAGAACAGTTTCAGGTTAAGAACGGACCTCCAGAATGAATTAAGTTCTTAACCCGAGGTACCACTGTACTCCTCATCCAGCGAGCTCCCACTGCTGGTTTAAGAATCAGTGTACACACACTCCATAGCTATCTTACATCATGTTGCTCCCTGCCCCCCAATGAGCTTTGATCCAAATGGAGAAAAAGAATGACATAGTTGTTTTTTAAGCTGACATTGTGAGCACAACTTATATTTCCCATGATCCCTGACATGGGCCACTTGGGCTGGGGCTAAAGGAAGGTAGTGTTCCAATGGCACCTGAAGTGTCACAGGTTTCCCATCTTTGACTTTAACTGTGCTTCTGGTACCAACTAGAGATCCTAGGGTTTTAACATGCAATCTGTTCTAGAAGTGTTGACATTCCCAACATTTAAATGTGAAGCAAAGCATAGCTCCTACTTTTGAAGTGTTCTGGCTGTGCGTAAAAGAAATATGTGCAAACTTATCCATTTCTGTCTGACTATAGGAAATGAGACTCCTTAAGTCTTAACATTTGGTTTTGCCTAAGTCACCCTATCAGTCTGCCTCTTGGGTGAGTTGAGCAAGAGATACTGCGATTAACTTTAATGCTATGCAAAGTAACTTTCTGCCTTGCATGTGGAAGATTGTGTTTTCAATTCCGAATAGGTATTTCATTCAGAAATTAGTGTTTTTTGACATGGCGGTGATATATCAGACATAACAAATTGGATAAAACATCATTGTTTTGCAAATGTTCTGCAGATACCCTTTCAAACGTTAATAAGCAGAGAAAGCAAATATGTATATTTTAAGCCTTTTCTCATATATGAATATAATAAACAACAGCAAGCCAAGCAGAACTGGGGGATGTTCCTCCCTTTTGAATTTCAAATAGTATATAGCCGTACCTTGGTTTTCGAATTTAATCCGTTCCGGGAGTTCGTTTGACTCCCAGAACAGTTCAAAAACCAAGGCGCAGCTTCCAATTAGCAGCCAATCAGAAGCCGTCACTTTTGTACTGTTCAGGAGCCAAAACATTTGAGTTCAAAGGTGTTTGGCTTCCGAGGTTCCATTATACGTACTAAATAAATACCACTAAGCTTTAAAATGAACGGTGGCAAGGGTGTCATGGAGATTAGAAAATTGGGTCCATTGCTGGCTGTTTCCATGGGGAAGCCTATGGCAGGTGACGCCTGAGCCAATGACAGGTGGAAGCTACTGATTCTAGGCTTGTCCTCATCCTCCTACATGTTGGACAACAATTGGGTTGCCATATTTTGAAGAGCAAAAAAGAGGATGCTATGACGACTCTCATTTTCAGCACCCCTACTACTGTATATGTAGACTATAGAAGCTGTGATATATTGCTGAGGGGAGCAGTAGAAGAGAAGAGGAAAGCCAGTCTTCAGCCACCAGTTAGGTCTATGTCTCATCCAGAAAGAATAGCCAGAGGCATTTTGGCAAATTTTAAAAATCCACCAGGAGAGAAATTTTACCCCTAAAAAGAGGACGTGTCCTGGAAAAAGAGGACATGTGGCAAACCTAACATTGAAGCAACACAGGGTAACAATGAGACTAATGAGGAGGAAGCTGTCCGCTGCATGGACTGGTGGTATGCAAGAAGGCGGGCAGGCGGGGGCTGGCTTTGGGAAGATTGAGATTGGTGGGTGTCATGGGCCAGGAGTCAGCTTCTCCTGCTGAACAGCAGCCTGAAGAGGGAGAAGGTGGACTGACTCCACCTGCAGCTGATCAGTCTTCAAGGACACAGAGAAGGTGCTGATGAGAACCAGCTGGCTTCAGCCTTCTTAAGAAGAGCTTTCTAGCAGATGCTAGAAAAATGCTTGTGGTTCCTGACTCTGCCTTGCTGCTTCTTGCTTGTTTTGATCTTTGTTCATTGGATTCCCTGGCCCCTGGACCATCTGACCATATGTTTGCCTGACTCTAGGACCGGACCCGACTCCAGATATTGACTCTGCCTTCAGGTAAGTACACATCAAAGACTCTTCTGGTTGGCTGGTCTCCCACTCCACTGAGCTCTACACCTTGTGGCTCAGCAACAAGACTATGACAGTGGGGTATTGCCCCATGTTCCTAATGGACCAACCCCAATGGACCTCCTCACATTTAGCCTGCACACATTCACACCAAACACCTGCAAAGGGTTTCTGTCATCCCATCCAGGAGAATTGTATCACATACTGGGCACAGTAGAGGTGCAATGTGTGATCAAAACTCATTTGCCCATAGTCTGGATGCCATGCATGGCAACTGACGTCTGAAAATGTCCTTCAGCCTTACGGTGTCATAATTCAAAGGTTCAACAATTAATTAGACAGGCTTATTGCGCCCACCACTGTTTCCAATGTTCAATGTTCTTGGGTCTCCTGAGGGTTGAAGCCGAAGCCACTCAGTGGTTGATGCCTGCTGCTCTCCCGATCTTTCATTTCCATGCCTGGATTAATATCAGTTTGCACAGCGGCTGCAGGTTGCAATAGAGATTTCCACACACACTGAACAGAGCAGTAAAAAAATTACTTCCACTGTAATTCTCTGAAAGCTGGCACCTTGTCACTGCAACAGCATGCATATCATATTGTTTTTATAAGACCCAAATATTCATTGTTTCAAATACCTTCCATGCAATGGGGGACTATTTTATTACAGAAGGGGGAATGAAAATGCCACTGAAATTAATTCTGTTATTCCAAATGTCAGCTTTCTGCAGTATTCATGGGAAGAAAATTTGATGCTTCAATTAGTTGCCTACTGAGGTCCAGCTGGCTGTTGGGATGTAAGTGCCTGAGAGGAGAAAAATATACCCCAGGTAGAAAGTGTGATTCATAACAGGCTGGTGCTTGGCTTTCTGTCGGTTATGGTTCCATACACCCTAAGCAGGAATACTATTGGGCTCAAGGAACAGGGACGTACATTGAGATCACATACTGATCCTCCCAAGAGATCTATTGAGGACAGCGACTTGTATGCTCTTTTTTTTCTGGGTGGGGATGTGAGAACAGCATCGCAAAAAGAAGAGAAGCGAACATTTCAAAGGACAACTGCATTTCAGTTTGCCTTATAATTTTAGAAATGTGAATGGGATTGATTCACATCAAATTGATTTCTTACCCATCCCCAATCTGAGCCCACACATGGGTTGCAAGGCCAGTTAATAATAATAATAATAATAATAATAATAATAATAATAATAATAATAATAATAATAATAAGTTATTTATACCCTGCCCATCTGGTTGGGTTTCCCCAGCCACTCTGGGTGGCTTCCAACAGAATATTAAAATACAATAATCTATTAAACATTAAAACCTTCCCTAAACATGGCTGCCTTCAGATGTCACTACCGAGAAGGCCCTCTGCCTGGTTCCCTGTAACTTGGCTTCTCACAGCGAGGGAACTGCCAGAAGGCCCTCAGCACTGGACCTCAGTGTCCCGGCAGAACGCTGGGGGTGGAGACTCTACTTCAGGTATACTGGACCGAGGCTGTTTAGGGCTTTAAAGGCCAGCACCAACACTCTGAATTGTGCTCGGAAATGTACTTGGAGCCAATGTAGGTCTTTCAAGACTGGTGTTATGTGGTCTTGGCGGCCGCTCCCAGTCACCAGTCTAGCTGCCACATTCTGGATTAGTTGTAGTTTTGAGGTGACCTTCAAAGGTAGCTCCACATAGAGCGCATTGCAGTAGTCCAAGCGAGAGATGGAGTGTGCACCACTCTGGTGAGACAGTCTGTGGGCAGATAGGGTCTCAGCCTACATACCAGATGGAGCTGGTAAACAGCTGCCCTGGACACAGAATTTACCTGCGCCTCCATGGACAGCTGTGCGTCCAGAATGACTCCCAGGCTGCACACCTGGTCTTTCAGGGGCACAGTTACCCCATTCAGGACCAGGGAGTCCTCCACACCTTCCTGCCTCCAGTCTCCCCAAAACAGTACTTCTGTCTTGTCAGGATTCAACCTCAATCTCTCTCACACAAGCTATCCAAGGGTAATAACTCCTCAGAAGCTGCTTCTCTACAGTCATTCTAACAAAAACCAGTGTCTCCAGGGAGAAAAGCAAGGGCAAAAAGATTGCTGTTGTGAATTTGTAGCAATAAAAAAGGAGCAATGCAGCCAGTTGAAGAGGAGCTCCACTGAGGATGAATCCCCAAACAGCATATACCTTTCCTCAAAGGTAGCTTTGGGACCAGTTGTCTGAATTTGGGATGTATGTAGAACTTCCTGTTGGGTTCTTCATCCATTTTCATGTGCCATTATTAACAGCTGCAGGTGAGAGGCCCATGGCAATGAAATATATCTTTTCCTGCGAGCTCTGAGTTTCATTGCTGGCGGTCTTTCTTTTGAAACATATTAACACCCAGTGGTAGAAGAAATATGGAACAGATATTTCCCCTAGCTGCAGTTGCCACTGTAACAAACATGTGAAACTTGAAAACTGTGGGCAGTTCAGAGATAATATGGAAATAGCCCAGCTCTCCTGTTTAGATGTTCCTTCCTGGCCTTTTGGAAATATGAACAAAGAGAGTTTCAGTCACTGTACAGGAAAGAAAACTTAATTCTCCTCCTAGGTGGGAGAATATCTCTAATCATCCATGTCAGATTTTTCTGCCACTTCTCCTGAAACTATGATTTGAAACAATTTAGCAACCTTTATCACTATTTCTAATCCTAAAACCATCTGGGGGAATATGTGAGCAGGTATTTATATTTTCAGAGGACATTTAGGTATGTGGAAGAACAGGGATAAGCCTTGTGTTTATTTATAAGTTCTGTTTTTTATTGGGGGGGGGGGAATCTATATCGCAGTATAACAGATATTTCATTATATCCATTTTATTTCTGCTTTTGCACTTGGTAGGATTCATAATGCACAACACAGCACTGCTCCCGTTCCCCGTATTTATGTGCCAGCATTACAGATTTTACATTAGAAAGCCAGGAAGCCAAGCACCGCTGTATTTCATCTCACTCTTTCCTGCTATCTTATTAATGTATGTTAACGTCGAAAAGTTCCTGCATTGCTGCTAGCAATATATCCTGGGTGCATTCTGCCAATTGCATTATGTGTTTGCATTATTTGAATGGGAAAATGTGTTTGTGTTTTCAAGGCAGTGAAGTCAGGTTGGTGAATGGCAACATTAGGAGCATACAGAGGGATAGCTCAGTCGGCAGAGCGTGAGACACCCAATCTCAGAGTCGTGGGTTTGAACCCCATTATTGGGCAAAAGATTCCTTCATTGCAGGGGGTTGGACTAGAGTTCCTTCGTGGTCCATTGTGTGGCTATTCCCTCCCCCCCCCCACAGGTGGAATAAATGAAGACAACGGACACAGAGTTTTAGGTTAATGGGCGAAAATGGCCACAACTTTATTGATTACAGGAAAGAAGGGTATTGGCTTTAGGCATTGGCCCTAACCGACTATCCGGTCTGACCGGGAAGGGTTAAACACCAACAGGGGGAGCCACCCGAGATGCATATCCCTAGGCGCTCCCCGTCTCCAGGGAAGAAAGGGGCGAGCCAAGGGCTGCCCCGACCTTAAGTGGCCTTACAAAGGCCCGCCCCTGCCGCCAGCCGATTGGGTGGCGCCAAAGGGTATGTTAATTGAGGGAATCCCTTGTCTCCCGCGAGGCTGGCGCCAGCCTCGCGAGAGCGAGTGTGGGCGGGGTCGTGATCCCACAACCCCCCCTCCTCCTGACGCTCGGAAGGGGCATTCCAACTCTATAAATTGTAATTGTAATCTTCTAGGCCAGGTTTGAATGACTTGTGACTCCACCAGCCATGGACAGCGACCCATTGGGGGAATAAATCATATACACTAATAATGAACTTAGGTGCTGAGTTATGACAAATCTGTAACCCAGATAGAGAGAGATGCTTGAGGGACCCCAGTGTTTGCAGAACTAGAACAAAACTTCAGAGGGAAAGCCTCCCTCCCCAAACTCAATGAAGAATGAACTTGCTATGTGTCTGTTGTGGGGAGAGTCGGAAAACTGGGGTGAAGAGATGGAATGGCATATGCTGGAAGAAGGAATGGCTGGCTGCAACCCTCCACACTGCAACATTTTGTTGCAGGTGCCACTTGCAACCTCTAGTCCTGCAGCTGCCTGGGGTTGAAAAAGCAGGATGGGGTGTATGATCATTCCCCGTTTGTGGAATTCTCTCCCCAGGGAAGCTCGCCTGGTGCCATCATTATAAATCTTCAGGTGCCAGGCAAAAATTTCCTTTAGAACCAGGCTTTTAGCCTTTAACTGTCTGTGAATGGGATGGTTTTTAAATGTACTTTTTCTTTCCCTTTTGTTTTAATGTATCTATGTTTGGTTTATTGTCTGTCTGTTTGGTTATAAATCACTTTGGGTTGCCCTGGGCAGGATGAAGAAATAAAGAAATAAATCAGGCATTTGACAAGTGCTGGAATTCATGACTTGTGGGTTGCATTTGAGTCAGTGAACTATGAATTGTGCAGGCTTGCAGCACGACAAAGCTCAACTGCCGGGCATTTTCTCAACACAAGAAGGTGATTTGGGATTATTTCCTAGTTCATTGTAGTGAAGTGTGTAAGCAATTACAGTATCTGTTACCACTGCTGTACTGAGGGGCCTTTACCAGAACTCAACAGTTGCTCCTTTTCTGTGGCTGGATACAATGGCATTCTGAGAGAAAACTCAGAGTTTTGTGGTCCATTCTCAGGTCAGCTATCGGCTAGTCTCAAATCAATACCTTTGAATCATGGATCTAGGAGCTTTTCTGCATTATTATTTTAAAACACAACTTTAAAAGAAATCACTTATCATTCTGAACACATGGAGAGAAAAATCATATGTGTATTTCCCCAGTGATCCTGTAAACTAAACTAAACCAAAAACGCCAAGGGAATTCTAATAATAATAATAATAATAATTTTTATACCCCATCCAGCCTCTCTGGGTGGCTCCCAGCAGAATTAATGATAATAATAATAAAAAAGCAATAAAATGTCAGATATTAAAAACTCCCCTAAACAGGGCTGACTTCAGATGTCTTCTAAAAGTCAGATAGTTGTTTATTTCCTTGGCATCTGATGGGAGGGCATTCCACAGGGCAAAAGCCACTACTGAGAAGGCCCTCTGCCTGGTTCCCTGTAACCCCACTTTTCGCAGGTAGGGAACTGCCAGAAGGCCCTTGGAGCTGGGCCTCAGTGTTCGGGCTGAACAATGTGTGTGAAGACGCTCCTTCATGTATACTTCCCCCCCACCTACCTGTTTCATTTTCCCGACCCTTCACATCTCTAATAGTTACCACCAAGCCTCAGACCTCATACCTGCTTAGGTTTCTTTTTTCCCTTTTTTTAAGGAGTTTGGAGCCCCATCAAACTCCAACTCATGATGTCCCATAAGCTTCAGGTTTGGGGATGCCAACGATCTGGCAATCCTGTTATTGAATTATGTGCTTCCTTCCACTACTGGTATTCCCTGTCCCCCAAGAGTGAAGCAACATTGTTGTGTGAAGGAATGATGTATTGTATCATCCACATGAGCCCTTTTTACACATATTACAAGAGTGGTGTGATGTCCAGCCAATATTCTATGAACAGACCTCGAATGTCAGGTGATGTGGATGGTGACCTCACCTGTGGCTGAATGCCAGGTTCTATTGTACATTGTATGCTGACTTAGGAAGTAAATCCCTTTGGACTCAGTGTGACTTTCTTCTAAGCAAATTAGGATTGGGCTGAGAGAGTGGCGTTCTGCTGGTTCTGTTGTGCAGCCCCCTCTATTATTAGACTGGGATGAGATTTATGGACCGAGAACAACCAGATTACATCACACTGATAAGAACCTGCATAGAGAAAAATATCCAGGTTAGCTGCTCATGGACTGCTCTTTTGAGATGCTCCACTTCAACCTATAGCAAATTCTTTGAGACATCACTTGAAATGGCCCAGGTTCCTCTCTTGCAAGGAACCAACTCATGTTAGCATATCTTACAGTGCCTGAAAGTTACCTTGGCCTCAGTAATGTCTCCTTTCCCCCCCTTTATGCTTTCATGTTTGCTTCAAATGTTATTTTATTGCTGATGTTCCTGTAACAATTCTGCTTTTGTCCTTCAAAGGATATGAAATATTGTCCCTGCTACTGTCTGCATTTCAGAACTGTAGGATGCCTTCATCAGATGCTATATGAATAGAAGGCTGAGCTGTATGATTACTGCATTGATCCTCTCTCTCTTTTTTATATTCATAGAAGTAAACAAGGCTCAATGAATATAACTCAGAAAGACTCCAAGACTGAAACAGGAAAAAGCTGTCAAAAGTTTTCCTTAAAAGTACATCTCTTGAGGTGGGTTGATCGTTTATGAAGAACAGGTCAAAATCTCATTTCACTTTTCTTTTGATATTATTACCCACGGTTAACTGCACTCTAAATGCTGGTTTCTTTATAATACTGGTTTTTACCATCTTTTTTGTGGGTGCAAATTTCTGGATTAATTTAAAAGAAATTAAATTAACATTTTCAACCCCTGTTGCCGAGAAAACTGCATGCAGCACTGGGGACACCAAGAAGAGAATGCTGGTGTCTTCGTCAGCTTGGGGTTTTGATAGAACATCTTTATGCAATCTATTTCTTTCAAAGATTGATACCCTGAGTTTCCATTAAAAATGCTCATGGTGGTTTACAGTAACCGCTGGAATATGCAAGATAAAACCATAAGATAGAAGATAAGATGGGATTGGAAGATAGCAGTCTGTTCCGTCCCTTTGTAACATCCCACCAATGTTTACTGTCAATAGCTGAGCAGCCTGGGACGTGGGTGGCGCTGTGCTCTAAACCACTGAGCCTAGGGCTTGCCGATTGGAAGGTTGGCGGTTCGAATCCCCACAACGGGGTGAGCTCCCGTTGCTTGATCGCAGCTCCTGCTAACCTAGCAGTTCAAAAGCACATCAAAGTGCAAGTAGATAAATAGGTACCGCTCCGGTGGGAAGGTAAAGGGCATTTCCATGTGCTGCTCTGGTTTTGCCAGAAGCTGCTTAGTCATGCTGGCCACATGACCCGGAAAAACCGTCTGCAGACAAACGTCAGCTCCCTCAGCCAGTAAAGCGAGATGAGCGCCACAACCCCAGAGCCATTTGTGACTGGACTTAACTGTCAGGGTTCCTTTACCTTTACCTAGCTGAGCAGCCAGAGCCTAAGAGGGTTCTCAGAGTCCCAATCCTACTTCTTTTGTTTGTCAGAGGGGTCTTGTTGAGTCCCTTCCTCCTGATTTCAGAAGGGGCTAAGCACAGCTTATACAGGGGCTGTCCTAACTATACAGGCTTTATATGTCTAGGTAAGTTCATTTTAGAATGCAGACTTCACCAATTTCTTCTCCGCTCCTAATATGGTAGCCTGTTTTGTCCTTGGAACAGCCCCATGAGGTTGGTTAGGTTGAAGGATTCCTATTTATCTAAGCAGTGAGCCCATATGTTCACACCTCAATATTCACCAGTTATTCTTTGCTCAATTTGAATCTGATGCTCACGACTACGTCAGGACAGGTGAACAATGCTCTTGCCAAAAGAAGAGTAGTTCTGTTTTTTCTTTGACTTCTAAAGATGAGGCTAGATCCCTTTAACTCTCCATCAGGCGTGCCTTCCAAAGTCTGAGGAGGGGGGGAAAGCAAAATCTCAGCTACCACCAGCAAAACCACCCACTTCTCCCATAGTGATCTCCTGAGCTGTTTTTGCAAACCATTTAGTTCTAGATTGCATGCTAGCTTGAATGCACATTTACAGTGATCGATTTGCAGCAAAACAATGTAGAACCCAGCCTTCCCTCTCCCCCTCAACATCTGTTCTACAGTGAATAATTTCCCTTCTGCTGTGTAGGAATAAGATACGCTGCTAATGGATCCAGCCTATATTCATTTATCTGGGAGTGTCTTCCACTGAACTCAATGAGACCTGCTTTGAACAGACATGTACAGAAGGCACTGCAAGGATATGAAATCTAGCCCCTCCTCCATCAGTTGGGAAGGCCCTGTATTTCTATATTTAATAATACTTTTTGTTCCAGCAGAGAGTCCCACTTACTGGAAGAATGGCTAAATGGAAGCATAAGTACCCTGTTTCCATATTTGTGTAATCTCTATCCTCAAGATTGCTACGTAGGAGGAAAGTGTTAAAATAAATACATTAAACTTATTAATCTGCAGTCATGAAAAGAAAAGCTACCCCCTTCTGTACATCCACGGAGGAGGCCAATACCACGACAGTTAATTAAAACTCAAGCAAATAAGAGCTTTTTATAGCTGCCTCCTTCCATAAATCACCTGCTTCCTGTTCCTGGGAAGCTGCCAGTTTCAAATCCAAGAATTTCTTGGCATTGTGGAAATCAGAAAAGGCATATTTTATAACTCTCAGAACTACACAGAACTTTACTGGAGAGACTGTTTCAATTTCTGTGCCAATGCAGATGAATAGGGCGGGGAGGGTATGCAATATTGTACAATAAAACTGTTTCAAAGGAATACAGTAGCATTTCTGTGGGTTCCTCTGCAACAGAGGAGTAGTTGTATGGTGTCATGTGACAAAATAACACAGTGCATCTTCATTGCAGCACTGTGAGGAACACGATGGATTATGTGCACACTCTGCTTTCAAGGGCATGTATCTATTTCCCCCAGTACTGTTTCAAAATACATGGAGTACTAAAGTCTCAGAATGTCTTTGCCAGGGTTCTCCTATATTGGGTTAGCTGGCTGCCCATAGAATTGGAGAACGAGACAAACTATAAAAAAAGGTGTGGGTAAACGAGAGATGTGGTAACAGCCAGGAAACATGGCGACCTGTTCATTCTTGAGTGTTGGCAGCTATGTTGTATTCTAGAATGGTTGACCGAATGTAGTGTGATCGTAGAGAATCATGGACAATATTGGTGGTTTTGATAGCAATAGTAAAAACCCAACTTGGCTGTAGTGGAAGGTGTCAGTTCAACTCCCACCTTGTTTGAAAACAGAGTAGGTGCTAAGGTGTGTGTTTTGCAGCCTTGGTTTTCCATCTAGGAAATGGGAATAGTGATGGACTACTTAACAGTTTGTGTGGAGAAAGAAAATGCGATAAGAGAATTTCATTATGCAGAACATTCCTATTGTTTTCTATAGCTCTTCTCTGAACATTTCAGGCATTTCCCTAAATGACCAGAATGTTGATTAAAATGATATCCAAGGATAACGGGATGGGGGGTGGGGAGCTTGACCAATGAAATATTTCTACTGCTGGCACAGCTGGTATGCAAGACATGGATTATTTACCAAGCTTGCCAAGCACTTTATATCTTTTTTTTTGGGGGGGGGGGCGAGTTTCAGTGGTATTCCCCAATCACCAAACAAGCTGAAAATTGTGCCAGGCTCTTAATTATAGCACCTTTCTCTGATTAACAAGATGGCAATCTTTCCCTCTCCTCAGCAAAATTTGTGTTGGTTCTCTTTCAGCAGAACGTCATGCTGCAGGAAGATTTCCCAGAAATTAATCCTTTGGCAGGCAACTTTTGAAGGCTGCTTTGGAGTGCAGGCTGGGAATGAATCGGTGGCTTCGGCTGCTGAAGGGAAGAGGTACCCAACATTGCTGCTTAGTGCTTGTTCACAGCTGCATGCTTGCAGTTTGATGCCTGCGACATCAAAGGATGCTTTTGCAGAAATAGTCAACGCTGGATTTATTGTGAAAATGTCATTTATCTATAGATTATTCTGATCATTGGTGCCACGGGCTACAGTTTTGCTACATATTTAAAAATAGTGCAGTCTAAATGAGGAGGTGAAAGAATGTGTTTGCTGGCATGCGCCTCTGGGGATAAAGTCAAACCACTGGAGAATCACAGTACTTGCTGAACTGCAGAGACTGGTAACTCTAGTAGCACCAAAGTGACCCCTCTGGGGCACAAGCCTGGAAGTGTGTATGGAGGTCCTAGGCTGCCCAGATCACAAGACCCGCCCGCCCGGCCTTGCTGATGTGGTCCAAAGGAAAACAGAGCACCAAAACATCTGGCACCCACTTAGTTGCCGGAAGGAGGTGTACAATATGCTATCCTACCATCTTAGGGACTCCACTTCGGATTTGTGTAGGGTTTACACAAGGCAGCAGGTAAGAGAAAGAACTACATTGGCTCCCAGTATGTTTCCGAGCCCAATTCAAAGTGTTGGTGCTGACCTTTAAAGCCCTAAACGGCCTCGGTCCTGTATACCTGAAGGAGCGTCTCCACCCCCATCGTTCTACCTGGACACTGAGGTCCAGCTCCAAGGGCCTTCTGGCAGTTCCCTCACTGCGAGAAGCCAAGTTACAGGGAACCAGGCAGAGGGCCTTCTCGGTAGTGGCGCCTTCCCTGTGGAACGCCCTCCCACCAGATGTCAAAGAGAACAAGAACTACCAGACTTTTAGAAGACATCTGAAGGCAGCCCTGTTTAGGGAAGCTTTTAATGTTTGATGCATTACAGTATTTCAATATTTTTTTGGAAGCCGCCCAGAGTGGCTGGGGAAGCCCAGCCAGATGGGCGGGGTATAAATAATAAATTATTATTATTATTATTATTATTATTATTATTATTATTATTATTATTATTATTATTGCTGCATAATATTAGTTGCCACTATTAAAGGCAGAGGAGTTAAAAGTGGATCGTTTTCCTGTTGAACTTGACAACATCCCTCATGCATTCTATGTTCCTCACAGAAACCAATGGTTTAAGGCTAGTGTGGCCAGGTGAACAAGAAAGCAGGTCTCCTGAACCTTTAGTAGTTGTGCAGAAGAAGGGAGTTCCACAGGTGTAGCTCCTTGTACAAGCTACACCTGAGTAAACTCCTCCTTCTACACAGGTATTAATGGTGTATGAGTCCTGGCCTCTTTCTTAGCTGGTTTCCCTATTTAACGCAGCTCCACATTGGCCTAAATCCCTTTAGCCAGGATGGGATAAATGGATGCACTGCCCCCATCCCATATTGAGCTGTGGTTGTTGTCTCCCCCACCTAGGATTTTTATTTTGAAAAATGATCTTTTTAATTAGTGGCATGACACAAAACAGCGGTCTCCATTTAAAGAAGGACAACTTACTTTAAGAACAGGAGCAATTTAAAAGGACCCACTGAAAAATTCAGTGAACAAAAAAGGGTGAGTACACAACAAAAACATTATCTGGAAGAGCCTCCCCCCCCCCCAAGTCTGATCACTCAAGGCTTATTTGATAATAATAATAATAAGGTTCTAAGAGTGGTTTGCCAATGTAAATAAACAGATATAAACATTTAGGAGAACAGATGAACTGGGCAGGGGGCACCTATAGACAATCAAATAGCCAAAAGCAGAACACCTTTTAAATCAAATCCATATTAGATTAGGTGTTGAGTCTTTTCAGGAGTTCTCAGAACCATAAAATATAATTCACTGTAAATTATGGCATAGATTATTTGAATACCACCAACTATTCCAAAACAGTGTTTGTACACTGAGCCTCTGGCTGAGAACTTTCAGGGAAGACAGATGGAAGCAAGTTCCTGAGTCACAAATCCAAGATGCTTAAACTGGCAGAATTGGAAGAAAAGCATCTCAAACGTAGGCCTTTGAATGCAACACTTCATTAATTCTTATTCAAGTCATATTAACTCTCATAAATCTCTTCTGTTAGTTATTATTGTTTCTCTGCTGGTTTTTGAATCCAAAGTCTTTGTGATCCAATAGCAATAAAGTTTCAGAAGAGAATCTTAATTACTTAGCATAGCACTAATATCCTCTTACAGGCAACTAACCACAAGAAACTGAGATTATCACAGATGGAACTCAAATTATGTATCTATACAAGTAGCTACAGGAAACTCTGACAATTAAGTTTTGGAAAATTAGGAGAGGATAAGTGCCCTTGGGCAGAGACTACATTTTTGTTTTGTCCTTTTGTTTATGTTCTGTAATCCATTGTAAGACCAAACAACCCTGCCATTTCTGGAATTGTTAGAAATGTGTAGGCCTGGTTGTATGCAGATAGCATTGTATTATTTATACATGTGATCCACTAAAAGCTTGTGGGAAACTTCTAATCCCAATCAAGGAATTTAGTGCAGTATCAGGTTAGAAAGTCAGTCTTCCAAATTCCGAACAGTTGGGTTTCAATATTGATAAAATCATGAAAGATACGGTAATCTCCTCAACAATATTAAATTCCTTTCAGAAGCATTCCAGTAAGATGTCTTGGAATGTGATTCACACAAGATATAGGGAAATGCTCTGTCTTGTTGAGTGGCATGCAACCTGATCCATGTCGATGGCCTCATGCTCCCTTTGCAAGAGTGTGTTCATAGCTGGGGGATTCTCCTGGATCCATTGCTTTTTAAAAATAAAATAAAATAAAATATTGATTTTGAGCAAGACAGACAAAAATAAAAATATTACACTGGTATAGCATAGTACAATACAGAATATCAGACAAGACCTCCGACTATGGAGGGCCTAGAAAACAATAAACAAACATGAAAATGTGAAGTTGATCAATCCAGAGACTTAAAAACAATAGATGTACAAAAGGCATGGGCCTAATAACCGTGTGTGTGTGTGTGTGTGTGTGTGTGTGTGTGTATGTTTCAACATGTAAATAATACAATATGAGTATGCATGTTCAGGGGAGAGAGACATAGAAACAAATAATTATTATGTTAATCAAAACCCTCAGAAAGCTATCGCTGGCAATTGACCACGTTCCTCATTGTCAGCATAATAAAATGGTACCAGAGAGCAAGGAATCTCTTTTAATTAAACCCCTCAGGACCCTTAGCTTATGTTTTTCTAGAAGTGCCATTTCTCAGACGGTAGAATGCCAGTATGTAAGATTAGCACTGGCAAGGTCTCTTCAGAAGCGTGCTGTCGAGCTCTAGTTGCTGTAAGTAAATGGATGATCAGTTAAGATGCTCTTCTGTTTCCTCAAATAAACCTAATAGTGCATCTGTTGCTGTGATTTGAAGTTTGGTGGTGCAGACCTCAGTGGTGCACCACCTCAGTGGTGCAGAGTACCATGGATGACCCTATTGGAGCATGGCTATGGTAATTCGTGTTCTGGCAACCTCAAGGTTGGTCAGCAGTCATGCACTTTATGTGGGGCTATCTTTGAAAATAGTTCAGAAGTGCCATATGCAACTACCCAACTGTGGACAGGTTCAAGGCAAACAGATAGTATAACACAAATTCTGTTATAGCTACGCTGGTTACCTATACGCGTCTGGGCCCAATTGAAAGTGCTGATTTGAACCCATAAAGCTCTTTACAACTCAGAACCCCAATATCTCCTGAAAATTTCTCTGTAAACCTGCTTGCAGCCTTAAATGTTTGTCTGAGGCCCTCCTCTGGGCACCTTCTTTAAGGGAGGATGATGGCATGTGAGAGGGCCTTTTCAGTGGTATCACCCTATTTGCAGAACACTCTTCTCAGTGCAATGGACTATGAGTTTGTTATTTTTCTGTTTGTGCACTGCCAAAGTTTTCCGCTACTGATATTCATGTGTGAAGGGTTGCTTTGTGTGTGCATTTTTAGATTAATTACATCTGCTGTTGTGTGGATGTGTTGATGTTATAATGTATTTTTATTTATGTTTTAAATATGCTGCGAGTCACTCTGAGACCTTTGTGTAACAAGTCATTAACAAGACTAAGAAAGAATAAAAAGCTTACAACAGGGTGCAAACTCCCAACAGAATCGCTAATAATTCTGGTTTATTATTAGACATGGCAATGCCAACACATTTGTTGACAGCTGCTCATATAGCAATATGTCATAATTGGGGGGGGGGGGGGAGATCCTGCATCAGAAGACTGAATAATATAGATATGGGAACTGGTTCATATGGCACTGCTGACTGGAAGACTGAAGTTAGATTTGCTTTTTAAAAACTGAGTGATTTTGTGATGTATAATAAGATACAATGAACTATTCAACCACATGCACTGCAGGAAATATATTTATTATGTTTACAGGTTTTTATTGAATATACATTAATTCTGATCTTGTTAGCAATAAGTCTGTTCTGAGAACAAAGGTTAAGGTTCAAGAGTTCAATAATAGTAGCAAGACTTCCATGACTGCACAGGAGCTGCAAAGTTTGTTTTCGTTTATTTGAACAATTTGTATACCTCTTATGATATTTGTTGTTGTTGTTTAGTCGTTTACTCGTGTCCGACTCCCATGGACCAAAGCACGCCAGGCACTCCTGTCTTCTACTGCCTCCTGCAGTTTGGTCAAACTCATGCTGGTAGCTTTGAGAACACTATCCAACCATCTCGTCCTCTGTCATCCCCTTCTCCTTGTGCCCTCCATCTTTCCCAACATCAGGGTCTTTTCCAGGGAGTCTTCTCTTCTCATGAGGTGGCCAAAGTATTAGAGCCTCAGCTTCATGATCTGTCCTTCCAGTGAGCACTCAGGGCTGATTTCCTGAAGAATGGATAGGTTTGATCTTCTGGAACTCCATGGGACTCTCAAGAGTCTCCTCCAGCACCATAATTCAAAAGCATCAATTCTTTGGCGATCAGCCTTCTTTATGGTCCAGCTCTCACTTCCACACATCACTACTGGGAAAACCATAGCTTTTACTATACGGACCTTATACCTCTTACAGGATCATAGAATTGTAGAGTTGGAAGGGATCTGCAGGTCATCTAGTCCAACCCCTCTGCATTGCAGGAATCTCAGCTAAAGTATCCATGCAACATGGACATCCAACCTCTGCTTTAAAATCTCCAAGGAAAAGAGCCCATCACCTTCCGAGGAAGTCCATTCCACTGTTGAACAGCTATTACCATCAGAAAGTTCTTCCTGATGTTTAGTCTGAATCTCCTTTCTTGTAACTTAAATTCCTTGGTTTGGTTCCCACTCTCTGGACCAGGAGAAAACAAGCTTCCTCCGTCTTCCATGTGACACCCCTTAAGATATTTGAATATGCCTACCAAATCTCCCATCAGTTTCCTCTTCTCCAGGCTAAACATACCCAATTACCTCAACTGTTCCTCATAAGGCTTGGTCTCCAAACCCTTGATCACCTTGGTTGCTGTCTTCTGCACACATTCCAGCTTGTCAATTCCCTGCTTAAATTGTGCTGCTCAGAACTGGACACGGTACAAGACACAGGTGTGGTCTTAACAAGGCTGAATAGAGGGGTACTATAGCTTCCCTTCAACACGGCACTACACTTCTGCTGATACAGCCTAGAATAACATTCGCTTTTTTTGACTGCTAGATCACACTGTTGACTCATATTAAGATTGTGGTCTACTAAGACCCCTAGTTCCTTTTCACTTGTACTACTAGTAAGCCAGGTGTCCCCCATGTTAGATGTGTGCAGCTGGTTCTTCCTGCCTATGTGTAGAACCTTACATTTGTCCTTACTGAAATTAATTTTGTTAGTTTTGGCTCTATCTGTATGCAATCTATCACTAAGTCACCATCCCATCAGCACAAGAATTTTATGCTTCCACCACTCCTTCCACTGCACTCCCACCTGAAAATCTGTTCTGGGTCGTCCCCCCAACCCTGTGGAGCATATTTAGGGCATGTGAGGGGTGGGAAAGCAGGGGAAGCCATCCTTATGCACACATAATTTTTTTGGCTGATAGAATGGTTACTTAGACTCTGTTGAAGTCAAGCCATAATGAATGCATTTGGAAAGAAACATACATAGAACAGACCATTAAGGCCAGGCAATCTGAACTAGGCTCCTATTACTGAATCTGGTGGGTTTGGAGGATGAAGCAAGTCTGTCCCTACAAATTAATGAAATAAAAGTTGACCATATGGCTATCTGTTTATTCCTTATACCTGCGCTGATCACTGCTTACACCAGAGCATCTGAAAACCCATTGGTGCCAGAGAGGATCTTTGGGTCAGGAATGCAAAAAATGGGAGATTTATCTAAATGCGTAATCCAGACCCCCCTTTTTTAAATTGTTACCTGAATCAAGACAGAGCTACGTACATTTGTTTTAAGATAATTATTCATCAGACTGCTGGCTTTCCACATCCAGCCACAACAATTTGCAGTGCCTGTTCAGGCTTCCACCCACATAACAGTTTATTAATGTGTAAAAGGTTGCCTTAAAATAAATAAAAACTGCTGAAAATGTATAGCCTTGTGCCGAGCCAAATAGACTATGATCTGCCACCACAACACAAACACAGGGAGGCTGATCTGTTTATACAGCTGATGCGACAAAACTGGATTCAACATGGGCAACTTTTCACAACAGGAAGTACAGAGGAATGATAATTAATTCCATTTTGTGCATGGTGTGTGTGTATTTTCAAGAAATGGCTGCAGCCAAATTAAATCCAGCAATCAAAAGAGGTGTGAATTAGATAGGGAAAGACATACATGCTGAAGTATTGCATAATGGGATCATATTAAAGCAGTGTTACAAGTGTTTCTTTTAAAAAATAATAACTATATTCCTGTCAAATTAAAAAAGTTTCTTCCATGTAATATTGGAAATCAGAAGAGGTGAATTAATTTCAGCCAAGTTCTGATCCTTCAGTGACATGAATAAGGGTCACAGATGTACTCTCTGTATGCAAGAACTGCATTCTCAGTACAAAGTTCTCATTATAATTTGCCAAAGGATTCATGAAATGTCCAAGGCAGCTGTTTGAAGCAGCTGAATTGGCACATCAGGGCATTTCTCTCTACCTATAAACTAGCAGCTGGATTGCACTGATGCATGTTTACTCCAAGGTAAGTCCCAGTGACTCCTATGAAGCTTTCTCCCCACCCCCCAATATATGCATGTAGGATTATGCCCTAAAACTGATTTAATATTTAATCCTTCTCCAGGTACGCCAGGGAGTGTAAACCTTCAAGAAATGCTAAACCCCAGATTGTATCCAGTTGTTAGGTGGAAAATGGAAAATAGTCTCTGGGAGTTAAGAATGTGCTGAAGTCTTCATTTGGTCTGGGGTTTACTGGACCGGCAAGTCTTTAAGCTTTACAGATTCAGGGTCCACCTATCTTTAACATAGGACTTTGTTTTTAAAGTCTACCCTATGTTTTATTTTCCTCTTTCTACTCTCTGTGGGGTGCCCCCAAAGCAAAGGAGCACAAGGCTTTGACAGGGGAAACCTTCTCAGGAAGGCTGAGGAAAGCTGCCCCTCCCAAAACACCTTCAGCTACAGAAGAAATTTTAACGTACACAACCCCTAATGTTCAGAGGTTGGCCGTCCCTGCAGAAGGGAGTGCCTTCTGAGGAGGGATGCAGTGCCTTTCCCTGATCATTTGCAAATGACCACAAAGAGCTCCTGGTGGGACTCAAGAGGTGAGGTGTTTTCACATGGCAGGGCCTTGCGATGTCATTGGATTGCTAGGCTTTGAAAGTCAAAATTCTGGCCATCGTTTGGGCTCAGTGGTATAAGGGGTGAAGGTAGAACAGCAAAGTCCAAGAAAAATCAATGGAAAAGATAAGGAAAACGCCATGTTTTTTCCTGTGTGTTTTAAGAAAATTGGAAATGGCTTGATAAGTTGAGATACGTTTTAAAAAGCTTCCCCCAGCTTCACCTGTTACATTGCCCAGTGAGCATATCATACATTTAAAGCTCATTTCAAACACATCCCCACCCAGCAAGAAGTCTGCAAACTGTAGTTTGTTAAGGGTGCTGGGAACTGTAGCTCTTGGAACTACAGCTTCCATAATATATTTTTTTAGAGGGGAGTTGTGCTTCAAATGCATGCCCTGTATGAAGCCTGTATTAAAATGCCTTAGCTTTCATCTAGAATCAAAATGATGACCTGTAGGAAAAGTTTTTGTTTTTCAAAAAGCATCTTGACTTTGCTGCTATTGCAGGAACGGCTCCCCAAATCCTACTGCAGTATTGCACCGAGATCTGCTCTTCACTCCTGGTCAGCAATGCCTGCCAGTCAACAAGAAGAAGTGCTTTGTGTGGCAGAGGGCCAAGCCCACACAGCAATTTAACCAGAAAACCGACATCAGCAAGAGTGACTCAGTGAGGAACAGTCTATTCTCTTTAGCTAGCTATATCCAGGGACTTGGAACAAAAAAATGTTCTCCTAGGGTTTCCAAAAGAGTCAGACCAGGTTCTTAGACATTCTGCTGCTGCTGTCAAGAACATTGGTATAGCTGCCATCCAAAGGCCTCCACCCATTGGTGCTGCACTGTTGTTGTTTTTTGTGGAGGGAACTACTGAGGTCAGGTTCATACAGTTGGATCTGTAGTGTCATAGAGATGTGAGGGCAAGACATAGGAGAACAGGATTTCTCTTGCAGTCTCTATTGTAGAGAGGGCCATACATCTGCAATCAATTGAGAAGAACCACCAGAGCGAGACTCCATGTGAAAAGGAAACTTAGTTTGATGGAGAACTATCTTCTTGGATGTTTGAACTTCTTTTCATTTGTGTGAAGTACACACTACTGGGCTAGAATATGCTTTAACCAAAAGAGGGCCTCAAATGCCCTCTTTCCTAGATTGTGTGTGTCAGTACTTCAAAAAGAGTTGTTGCATTGCTCAGACATCAATTCTGGCCTTCAGGTATCCTTCTACTTCTTCATGGTGCCTTCCATGGAAGGGATAGCCCTGGAGGCACACTGGAAATTAGTAAACATCCACAGGAATACAGAAAATACCAAAACGGTAGCTTAAGTCTGCAACCTGAAACACTTTTATTTGAGAGAAAAAATCCATTTAACCCAAGTGGGGTGTATTTCTGAGTAATCCTCCAGGAAATGGTTGCAAATTCAGCACAAATTCCACCATGTCCATTATACCTGAGTACTTGTGGATACAATTTCAGACCAACAGTGCAATTCTGTGCATGCCTACTCATAAGTGGCATGACTGAATTTGATTTGATTTTACTTCCAGGTTAAGTGTGCACATGATTGCAGCGTTAGTGATATTCCACTGATAAATTAAGGACCCATGCGGACCACAGAGGTTTTGTTGGTGCGTCAGTCTCCAACTGCTATAGTAATGCATCTCCAAATTGGGGCTAAGACAGGGATGGGGAATGGGTGGCCCTCCAGATATTGTTGAACTACAGCTTCCCTCAACTTTGACCTTTGGCTGGTCTGATGGGGACAGGAATCCTGTTCTTCATTCCTGAGCTAAGAGGTGGAATGAGCAGGTGAGCCCCTAGCAATGATCATCCAAGTCCATCGGTGCACTGCCTTGGTCCAAACTTTTTTTCACAAGCACCATGGACAGCTCACTTAAAGAACTGATTAAATTTGCCACTGGGGAGAGAATCGAGCAATTTGGCATTGGGCCACTTATTTATTTGCCTTTCCTGCATGAGAAATGTGGCGTTTTTTCCCTGCATACATGTGTATCACTAATTGTTCTTTTCCTCTTTAATGGGAATCACCCATATGTTCTGTGGTGGGGGTGTAGGTTCCATCTGCTGTGTTTAGGGGACAGGTACTTGCCTGCTTTTTAATCACGGGGGGAGGGATCCTCATGACTCCTTTTTATTTTTTGAGTTTTATTTATTTATTTATTTATTAAAGTTCTTGTGTCTTTTTAAAAGGAAGTTTTTTGCATCCATTCCCATTTTCAAAGGCAGAGTTAGTGGGATCTTCATCTGCTATGCCAGGCACGTCCAACTTTTATTAGGGTGTGATCTACAAGGCAATATCAAAAAACTGGCCGTGATCTACAACCCTCTGAAGTCATCTAAATAAATAAATAATGGATGGATGGATGGATCTTTATTTCATAGATACAGTAGTTATGCTTGGATATCATCATGAGGATCCAAATCGTTGTTAGATGGACAAGTAACTAAACAAGTGAGAAAAGTCAAAGTATGTTTTTGTATTAATTTACACAGATCTGAGGAGCCAGTCAGAGTGCTCCGGGCTTCTCCATCTTTCTCCTACTGTTGCTTTAAATCACAGCTGACTTTGTGTCAGCATCCCTACTCCCTTCCTCCCTCTCTTTCCCCTACTCTCGTGTTAAAGCCTTTCCCTTGCTCAAACTGATGGAGTGCTAAGGGGGCTTTTTCCTATGTGTTTTGTTTTTGCCTTCCTCGCTGTTTGGGGGTGTGTGTCCCTTTTTATTCCTTTTATTGCATTTGAACTAGCGGGCAAGCAGGCACACAGATTTTCGTTTCCTGCCTCCCACCCCCCACCCCCCTCACCCCACCACTGGAGCTCTAACCCCCAAGAAGGCAAGCTGGCTTCAGAAGGAGGAAGGAGGAGGCGGCGGAGGAGGAGCCTGTGATCGACCAATATCAGTCCCAGGATCTCAGAGTTGATCGTCATCGACGTCTTGGACATGCCTGCTATGCCACCCCAGATTTAATGGTTGCTTTAGATAATGTATCCCAGTAATGCGTTCTACCTGAGGCTGCCTATAGCATCCAGGAACCTGACGAGAACTGGGCTCAAAGGAGCATATTAGTGGGGAGTCAAACAAAAGAATTCTAGTACAGTGGTATCTCTGGTTACGTACTTGGTTCGTTCCGGAGGTCTGTTCTTAACCTGAAACTATTCTTAACCTGAAGCACCACTTTAGCTAATGGGGCCTCCCGCTGCTGCCACACCGCCGCCAGGCGATTTCTGTTCTCCTCCTGAAGCAAAGTTCTTAACCCGAGGTACTATTTCTGGGTTAGCGGAGTCTGTAACCTGAACCATATGTAACCTGAAGCATATGTAACCCGAGGCACCACTGTATAGTGTAGTATAGTATAGTCAACAGACTCCTGGTAGAATCAGTGCTCAGGCTCCCACTAGTGCAATGGGACTTTCTCCCCTTCTCCCCCTGCACCTCCCCAAAATGTACTCTGGGGGATCAGAAGCACCCCCAGAAGAGCATGTGAGGGGCGGAGAGGGGGGCATTATTCCATCTGAGAAGCTGAAGTGCTTGCACTGATGGAGCAATTGGAAGACCATGACACTGAGTTTTCCCCCTGTGTATTTATTTTATTCTGCTTTTGGCAGAAAGGCTGTCAAAGCAGTGAACAGAATTAATGCATGTTAACAGAGAAATATACAATAAAAGTGCAGTGCATGCAACAGATGGATGAAAGTAATATGAAATGAAAATAGCATGGAAATTCAGTCAAGAATACTAGGACTGGCTGAATCCTGGATCCCGAACAGGGATGGACTTTCGTCTTTCAAATTTCAGTGGTATGTGTGAGGCCAAAATTTGGCATCCCTACACCTCTGGCCTTCAGTGCTGCTCATTTCACTATGTCATAGTTGTGACACCCTTAGGCTCGGCGCCCAGTGCAGCAGAACTGGTTGTGTTGCCCTAAACCTGCCTCTGTCCTGAGCCATATCATGGCAATTTGGTTTGGCCTGAGATTCAGCTGCAGCATGTTGAGGCAGTCCCAGATCACACTCTGGGTTGAATTGGGCCTACCTGGGTCAATTGGAGGCTGTCAAAACACAAGGCAGTAAGGCAGCATGGAGCACTGGGATGGGGGAGAGAAGATGCAGGAAGCCTGTCTGAAATATACTCCGAGTCGAGTCTGAATTTCATGCTCTTTATTCAGCTTGTAGTAGCAATGAATGAAACTTTCCCCAAAACGTCTAACTATATGTACATTATTTACACAATGGGCCCCATGTGATTAGCTAATTCCGGGCTGCTCCTGTAAGCCAATCAGGTTGTGGATTCACTTCCTCCAGAAACCTGATTGGCTGCTCCTGCAGGCCAATCAGGTTGCTGATTCACTTCACCCAGGAGCCTGATTGGCTGCTCCTACAGGCCAATCAGGTCACTGATTCACTTCCACCTGGAGCTGTATTGGGTGGCTCCTTGCAGACCAATCAGCCTGCTGCATTCTGGATCCTATTGTTCTAGGATTCAGCTCAGTACATAACACCGCATGAGTCTCCTTCACTCCAACTACATGTTTAATTGTGGTTTAAAGCCATAATTCATAGAATCATACAATTGTAGAGCTGGAAGGACCCAAGGGTCCAACTCCCTGAAATGCAGGAATCTCAGCTAAAGCATCCATGACAAACACTGTGCAACGCATCCTGATTCAGTTTGAGGCCTGGAGCCATGTCAGGGTTGACCAAGGATCCCTAATCACTGAACTGAAAGGCATTTCCTCTTATGTACAAATGGATTTGAAAAGTAAACGCAAAGGCTGCAAATCCTGTCTTCCTGACAGTGAATGGGTGTTGAAAGTTTAAAAATGGTGTCAGCCAGGAAGAGTTTGTGAAGCGCCTTCAAGAAATGCATCTTACTCTGCTGCCCAGGCGAGATGAGGAAAAGAGATTAATGTATATTTTGGGCACTTCTGGAAAGATCTTCAGGACATTGAGATCTACTTGATTGGGAATTGTGAGGGGATGGGGGGGGGGGAGGAAGGAGTGACCTGCAGATGATCACATCTTGGTTTGACCTAGGAGGCTGGTGCTCTTTTGTTCACTTTAAATTTACAAGCGATAAGGGAGGAACAGCAGTGATTCACAGCAATGAATTTACTGGGTGCTGTTGCAACTCAGTTTGCTTGAATATCCTCCCCTGGTTTCCTGTAATGTTTTCTCTGGAGAGAAAAAAATTGAACCTTCCTTCTCAGGTGCTGGCTATCATAGCAAAAGCTGGATATTTCATTAAACCCACTGGATGATACCAAAGGTCATGACTACATCCTCTGGTAATGAATTTCATTGTTTAACTATGTCCTGTGTGAAGGAATACTTGCTTTTGTTTGTCATCTGTTCAGCAGCACTGAATAATTGTGGTTTGAACCTTAGGATGGATGGATGGAGAAAAGTATATTTTTTGCCTTCCTCCCAGCAATTCCTTGCTTCATTGTTTGGCTACACTCCATCACAGAGTTAGATGAACTTAAGGCTTTGAGTTCAGCCATGCCTGCCTCTGTGCTGCTTTGTGGCTATCACTTTTTATCCCGACATTGATTGTGGTGATTGCTGTAAGTGGATCTCATCGTAGTCCTTCTTAGTAGGAAAGTGTGTTTTTTTAAGTACTTCAAAGCGTTCTTGGGTAATGGGAACTGGGATATTTATCTGAATAGCACATGGAACCAGCACACAATACAATTTTCTTCCCTATCAGTGCAACGTCCCGTCTCCATGAGATGAAATTTAAATAGTTAAGTGGATTTTTATTAGAAATCGGTCATGAAGATTCCAATTCAGATGTCAAAGGTTGACAGCATTATGTAGAAAAAGCCCATGACGTGGCCTTTATTTTGAACTTTGGTGCTGACATGTGACAAAAATAAGCATGATAATTTTACGGCTTATTTCTTTTTCTGTCTGAAATGTAGCTTTATTAATCTGAAAGACAGCTGATTTTCCAAGGTCAAAAGAGCTTAGCAACCAATTGATGAGCTATTATTCGTATCTTGTGGTTTTCTTGATGGTGCTGTATTAATAATATGTGAGCAGAAGAGGCCATAAAAATTCCATTTAAAGGTATTAAGGCATACTGGGACATTTAATCAGGTTAAAACTCCCATTGGTTGGCTCCAGACAGAGTGTTGTTCAGTTGATGATTAACGAAGTGTGCAGAATATAAAGATGAATGCCTATTACATCAGTTGAGAGAGTGACCTTTTTCCCATTGGGGCATCTAACAAATAGTTGAGTGGAAACGCATGGCATTGCTTTACTTGTCCTTTGAACTGGGCAGTGTACAAAGGGCGAGAAAATCAATGTTTCTAAAGCTGATGATCAGAGCAAAAAAAATAAAAATAAAATAACAAAGGCATACAGTATGGGAATGTTTGGGGTTTTGACAAGCTGAACAGGAAATCAGGTTATAGCCTTAGGTCTGTTCTACACCCAGTAACTCTTTTAATACCAGTGCTAGCCCTCTCAAGGATCTAAGCAGGAAATGATATATGCAGCATTTTAATACAAGAACATAAGAAGAGCCTGTTAGATTAGGCCAATAGCAAAGAAAAATCGCTTTATATGCGTTGTTTATGCAGTCTAACACTGTGATGCCAGATGGCGTTGTGGGGCCCAGGTAAGCCCCACCCCGCATAATCAATCACATGGTGCAGTGCACACACACCATTTGAATGGGAATTCCCATCAACTTTGTGGGGGCCCAGCCCCCACAAATAATTTATTGTGGGGGCCGAAGCCCCTGGGAGTTGGATTCTATGCAGCAGAGCATAGACATCATTGCTGGTAGCTCCTCCATCAATCTATCTAATTCTCTTTTAAAGTCATCCAAGTTGGTGGTGTTCACTGCCTCTTATGCAATCAAGTTCCATGGTTTATTTATGCACTCTGTGAAAGTAGTACTTTGTTTTATCTGCCCGAATCTTCCAGCATTCAGCTTCATTGGAGGCCCATGAATTTTAGTGTTATGAGAAAGGGAGAAAAACTTTTCTCTTCCCACTTCCTCCATACAATGCAGAATTTTTTATATTTCTTAATCATTTTTACTTATCATTTTCATTTTACAATTACAGCAATAGATAATAGTCCAAATATCAAATGCACATTTAGAAGAGAAGAAGAAGAAGATTTTGGATTTGATATCTCGCCTTTCACTCCCTTTAAGGAGTCTCAAAGCGGCTAACATTCTCCTTTCCCTTCCTCCCCCACAACAAACACTCTGTGAGGTGAGTGGGGCTGAGCGACTTCAAAGAAGTGTGACTGGCCCAAGGTCACCCAGAAGCTGCATGTGGAGGAGTGGGGACGCGAACCCGGTTCCCCAGATTACGAGACTACCGCTCTTAACCACTACACCACACTGGCTCTCAATTTAATTTTGACTCCCCCCCTTTTCATGGTTCACTTCATTATTTTCTTTCCCACTACGTATTCTGATTAATCCCCATCTTTTCATTTTCTCATTTTTATATCTGAGGAGTTGTGACTGCCGAATTTACTCTATTACTGTTAAGTTTTTCATAGACTTACATTAATTTTCCAAATATTCCACAAAACATTTCCAATTTTCTTTCAATATTTTTTTCATCTTGGTCTCTTATTCTGTTTGTCAATCTTGCAATTTCTACATATTCTATCAGTTACAACTCCCATTCTAATTTTGTGTGTATTATACCCTCTTTCCACCTCTGGGCATGTCAGGGAATGGTCTGAAGACGAGGAATGGGGAATGCATTCTATGGCAGACCAGCTTCTCTCTGATGGAGAGCTGGAGGGGGATGATTCTCTCCCCCCCCCCCCCCGTCCACAGCATGTTCAGAAGCAGAGAGAGACAGGAGCTGAACAGCTTAGGGAGGAGTTACCCAGTTACAAGATAATGCCAAGGGAGCCAGAAGGGAGGGGGCAGCTAGTTGAGACGTCACTTGAGAATGTGGGGGACTCCCCCCACCATGGACTTGGAGGTCCGAATGTATCAGAGAGCAAAGGAGGCAGAAGGGGGGAGGAAATTCCCATTGGCGCCTTAACTGCTGCAGAAGGAGGATTTAGAGTAGACAACTGCCCTCCTTGCAGAGAGCTGTATATTTGTGCTTGCAACATGATGCTGTAAAAAAGGACTATAAATACTTCAACTGCTCATTAATTCTTATCTGTGAATTTACTGAAGGGGGAGGAGGACTCTACATGCCTGACAGGGCATATGCCATTCGAGCTGCTGTAATTGCATACAGTGGTACTTTGGTTTGCGAACTTAATCTGTACCAAAAGTCCGTTCTTAAACTGAAACCATTCTTAAACCGAGGCACGCTTTCCCTAATGAGGCCTTCCGCCACCGGTGCCCTTCCACCATTCGGCTTCCGTTCTTAGACTGAGGTAAAGTTTGCAAACCAGGACACTACTTCCGGTTTTGCGGAGTTCGTAAACCGAATAGTGCGTAAACAGGGCTGTTCTTAAACCGAGGTACCACTGTACATGAAAGTAGATTTATGATCTTTCAGTACACTTTCATCTATTATACCTAAGAGAAAGGCTTGGACAAATGATTTTTAAAATATCCCCCCACCTAAATTTATAAACTTCTACTATATCACTTCTTAATTTGGAGGTGAGGTGAGTATTCCAAATGTTCTTACATTCCTGTCTGATGCAGAAAACCCACAGGTACCAAATCCTCAAGAGTTGTTTAAAGACCTCTCACAAAGGGAAATTTACCACCCCTCTAAGTTGGCTCATATTGTTGATCTACCTTCACTATTAAGATGTTTCTCCCAGTGCTCAACTCAAATTAGTCCTTCTGTAACTTAAACTCATTACTCCTGCCATCTGGAGCAGCAGACAGCAAATATTATGATGAGGTGAACAGTATAAGACAATTTCATGTGTTCATATGGCTTGGTGCACCAGTAAAAAGAAGAAGTTTGCAGCCAACATGGCTGTAGAATGATGCCCTGTTAAAAATCAGTATGTTCATATATAACCGAATGAAAAGTACATGTTGAAAATTGTAATCAAGCCATTGCAAAATTAATTGGACTTTTTGAACATACTGTACACCCCACTCTGAGCATGCTGAATGAATAAAGACCTATTTTCATTATACAAAAATGTGTTTTTAAAGACTCTGAATGACAGGTGCAATATTTCAATGAATAAAGAATTGTCCTTTAAGGAACCTTTTTACCGTACTTATTTTTTTGGGGGGGGATATTAATTGGAAAATCAACTGGATAGAAAGGAAATAAAATATATACTTCATTTCAGTGAGAGCATGAGCCTGAAAATCTGTTTTCGGTGCAATAAATCAGCACTGAAGCATGTGAAAATAATAAAGAAATGTGAGCATGTACAGAGTGCATTTTTTCCTTCAGCAAAGTGTAACCAGAGCTGCTCTGCCACACATAGTGTTGTTGTTTTTTAAACAGAGCCTGTAGTTAATCTTCTAGACACAATAGGGAGGAGATTGCTTCTACATAAAATCTTTACTAGTCATCTTGTAACTCTGATACAGATCTTCTACCAGTTTCCATGGTTAAGAATGGTGTATGTTGCCTTTTTCAATTTCAGTTCCTCGCCCCATCTCTGACTTCTCTCTGCTGTTTGGTTTTCAAAACCCCTGGCTTTGAAACAATGGTCTTCTCATCTTATAGTAGCCCATCACATTTAAATCAGTGCAGAACATGCTAAATCAGTGCCTGGAGCCAGAATCCAATGAAACCCTACAAAGACCAGGCTGCCATATACACGTTCCATCAGCTTGAGTGTGTGTGTGTGTTTTATTTATGACTACTGAATGAGTATTGCTCCTGATAAGGATATAAAGTTTTGGCAGAGGAAAATGAGGATTCATCCACAAGTTAGCATTTTGCCAAGGTGCTCTACAAAGTGTCAGGCTATCTTCCACACCAAGCTATTTCAGACCTTTCTGCAGCTCATGTACTGCTAAAATTATAGCTATTCAAGTGTATTAATGGCATGATGTACTGAAAGAAAACTGCTTTGTGTTCATCCATTCTCTTGTATCACATGATAATCAATTATGCACATACATATGTGCTTTTACAGGCCAAGTAATAATTGTTAACAATGTATTCTGCTATTATATTTTAATGGTATGGCTTCATGATGACTCTTTTAAGTGTCCACTAGTCAGCAATCTATAACCTAATTACAAAATAGAACATTTATTAGTAATTTTCCATAGCAATAAACGATCAGTTCTGGGGAAGAAGTATGGTGAACTAGTAAATGCTGTCTGTAAGATAAAAAATAGCATTGTCTAACTATTGCATAGAAACAGCCTAATTTTTTTCTTATTGCCCCTGTTTCATAGAACCCATTCCACATCTTAGATCCTCTAAAGTTCATAATGTACATCCTTATTCAGCTGAAAATACAATTCTATACATGTCTTCACAGATGTAAGCATGATTATATTCAGTAGATATTACCCCATGGCAAATGGGCATAGGATTACTGCCTGAATCAAACAGTGTACTTACTCAGCTTGTCTGGTTTGTTTGAAACCTTGTATTTCATATTTCTTTTACCTCAGCAGGTAACCATTTAATTTGGTCAGTATTTTTAAGCCAACTGACCCTAAACTGTCATTTCAGATTTCACATTTTCCCAAAATTTGTGCTACATTTATTGCACATGCTGAGATAAAATATTCTTTTAAATAGGCATGTTCTGATAAATTGCACATTTAACTGCGTATTTAAATACAACTTTGGTACAATTATTTAATATAAAAAGCCACCCCAGAAAAATGCAGAAATGGGGTGGAACTGACTTATGAATGCACATATCTTAAATTGGCATGGTCTCTTATTATTACTGTTATTAGCTTTCTTTGATGTTTGCTCGCCATTCAGGGATTTTTATGAAGAATGTAATAGAAGATCCCCGCCCATGCAAGTTTAATGAGCTTAATATATTTACTGTATGTATCACATTTATATACACACCCAAAAGGAGTCTCAAAGTGGTTTCCAAGAAAAATAGAGAAATGTTAATAATGTTCATCCAAAAGAAAAGAGAAGAAATATCTGCTAGTGACATAAAATGCTCACCAACATCCAAGACCAAGGATGGGAGAATCAAAATCTCTTTGTCAGGAACCATAAATATATTGATGTCAGTGCTAGGTGAGGTTCCCTGGGAAGAGCAGTCCTTAATGGGAAGGGAGCATGACAGAAAATGCCCATTACTGTATTTTGTTACCACTCTCCAAATGTCGTTAGATGGGAGCAAGTCTGCTATTCTTTCATTCTCTCCCCCTGATTCTGAGCCCCAATTTTTTTGGCTGAGAACTTCTAGCTTATTCATTATTCTGCCTGCCTGGTGAGATTATCAGTGGAGACCTTTGCCCCATCATCCTTTGAGGTTATTGGTAGTAACCTGAGGTAAGGACTTATTGGGGATGGCACCTTAACTCTAGTATTCTGTTTCCTAGAAAGCCCATCATTTATCCTCCGTAAGCCGTTGAAAACAGTCCTCTTTTCATGTTCTCTAGTTTCTTGCTTGGAAGATTTTGCTGCTGCTGCTGATCTTTCTCTCTGTGTGTGTCTCTGTGTGTTGTATTTATAAATCCTTCATGTTCTATAGCGTTTTTCTGGTGTGGTTTTTTTGTATTTAAGCTGATGTGGGAGCTTCTTTGTGTGACTGAAGATCTGTATATAAACACTGCGATAAATGAAAGAAATGCAGACATTTGAGATCACTTATGCAGCTTCCATCTGCATCTCTTTTGGAACAAATTGTGCAATTTAACTGCATTCCATAGTTTAATAAGTCTGCTTGATGAGCACGAGGATACTTTATTTAAAGCTGATGCTGTTCAAACACTCCTTCATCTAAGCATGTTTAGGCCATCGCTAATTGGACAGGCTTTGAAAGCTGTAATAGAAAATGCATTAACTCAGATGCCCTGTTTTTGAAAACTTATTTTTCCCCCTTTCAGCTTTATTTATTTATTTTAGAAAAGGGTTCATCCCCTTGCTGCTCAGTCAAGAAGCTCTTGTAGCAGGTAACACAGTTGAAAACATGCAGGGGCACAATCCAGTCCCTTCATGAGCATGTATGGAGGACTCCCTTAGGCTTATCAGAGCCCTGTCCTTCCCTCTTTCTGTCAACATGCACACAGCAGTGGCAGTCAGTGGACTAAGGTAAATTAGAGTACTAAAACCTGACATCCAGGGCCGTCTTAAGCATATGCGGTGCTGGGGTGCAAAGATCTGCCTGGAGTTGTTGACAACCTTTTTTTTTAAGGAGTTGACACCACACTTATCTCTACTCAGGAAAAGAAAATGGGAAACATAAGGAGCTCAGCACAACAAACCAGCCCGAGGCTCGGCATCAGCAGCTGAGCAAAGCTGGGTGCCTCGTGGTGTAAGCAGCGTGCGCTGGGTGGGCCTCTCCATGGCCCTACACCAATCCCAGGCACACAGGAGCGCGGAGCCAGCCGGCTGCCTCAGCGCCTCACTAACTCGCTCACCCCCGAACTCGTGGTGCAGAGCCGCCCACCACAGCGCTGACTTATGGGCGGGCTCCTCCTGCACTCCAACTCCTCGGGCCCCAGACATTCGGCCTAGTGCCCCTGAGAGCCCTGTGCCTGGGTGCCCCACAGCCCTGGCACCTATGGTTAAGATGGCCCTAATGACATCTCCTCCTCAAAGCCTGGGAAGCTTCTGCCGGGCTTAAAGAGGAAGGCGCATGGCTGACAGGGTCCAATAGCCCTGCTGACATCTCCTCAAAGCCTGCCCGGCTTCGGGAAGGAGAGCTCCAGCATCCTGTCAGAGGCTTCTGTCAGGCTTAGGGAGGGAGGCACAATGCTCAAATGTGCACGGGACAGCACAACGTCACATGCACAATCACCTTTTGAAAGCCTCTGGCTTTGTTTGGTTCCCTATGAAAAATTTCACTGCATGTCACTGACACACAGGTATGTGTGAAACTAAACCCTGAAAAAAACATGTTGAAACTATGCAGTGTTCCTGTTCAAGGGACTATTCCATTCACCCTCTCTTTGGTTTTCTGTCTCTCCACGCCCACCAAGAGTCAGGACCCCATAACCACTGAGCATGCACACTCCTTATTGAGCTATTTTTGGCCCCCCTTTTAGCTCCCCCCCTCCTTTCACAAACTTTGGATTTGTCTCAGTAAAAACGTCTTCATATGCATGGAGGTGGCTATTTTGGTTATTGAAGGATCTACCATTGGAGAATGAGTTTGCTCTTAGGCTATAGAATAGACGGTCTTTGCTCACATTTCAGATCTTTATCCAGCATGTGGGGCAGGGAGGCAAGGCAAGAGGGCAAGTGCTCCCTGACCAATGACTTGTGGGACAGATTAGGACCCCCTACTCATTATGCCTATTTAGGCCCATGAGCTGGAGGTGCCCCATTGCTATTGCAGGCAGTCTTCCTGACTTCTCATTCTTACAGGAAAACCCTAGCTTGCTTTAAAGTATAGTTTACAATTAGATAACATACATTGATCCCTATATGAGATTTAGTTGCTGTTGTTGTTGCAACTACAGGCAGTGCCAACTATTCAAAAACACATAGTACTCGGGATTCTTGGATAAACCATTGCAATCCGGTACATCAAGCCAGTGTATTATCCAAATAACATCTGCTACTTTGCAAGTTATTCCAAAAAATTTAATTTTTCAGTGTAGATGGTTGTGGCCATGGGTGCAGAACAAGAAGTAATGTTTTTAAGTCTCCTTGGGTGGCATCTTTACTCCCACACCCTCCTAGTTACCATGGTAACTTCCTCCTCCCTTTAGCCCCCCTGTTGTCCATCACCATATGTAAACTTGCAGCCTCTTCTTCCTCTTCAGCTTTCCAACTTTGAAAACAGAGGCATTCAAATGTTCCTTTGGAGTCAGTGTCCAGATTGCTGACACCTACAGATTATTCCACCTCTGAGTATGTATCTGATATGGCAATGCCATCACTTACGTCTCAAGAATAAAGCCTTCTTAGGGGACTTCAGAGGGATGGTTTCATCCTTGCCTGCCTCAGTCTTCTTATTTTAACTCTAAGGGAATTATTAATGCATCATAAATCCTTTAAAAAAACACACCCAGGCTATTTCTGCATATCCGCACAGAAGATGACAGAACATCTTTTAAAAAGGAAAGGAAAGAAATTGCCCACTTGCAAAAGTGAAATGCCACATAAGTTTAGGATACATTCGAAAAATTATAATTTCTGGATTTAAACATAAATAAATAATCAAAACATACCTATGGAAATCTTAGCATTCTGAATGTATGCCTACCTCCACATTGACTGAACTACCTATTATATTTCTTAACAAAACAGGGCAGGAAGTAAATAAACTTAGGTAAAGGTAAAGGTACCCCTGACCATTAGGTCCAGTCTCGGACGACTCTGGATTGCGTGCTCATCTTGCTCTATAGGCCGAGGGAGCCGGCGTTTGTCCGCAGACAGCTTCTGGGTCATGTGGCCAGCATGACTAAGCCGCTTCTGGCGAACCAGAGCAGCGCACGGAAACGCCGTTTACCTTCCTGCCGGAGTGGTACCTATTTATCTACTTGCACTTTGACGTGCTTTCGAACTGCTAGGTGGGCAGGAGCAGGGACCGCGTAACGGGTGCTCACCCCATCACGGGGATTTGAACCACCAACCTTCTGATCGGCAAGCCCTTTGGAGCCAGTATGGTGTAGTGGTTAAGAGTGGTAGTCTCGTTATCTGGGGAACCAGGTTCGCGTCTCCGCTCCTCCACATGCAGCTGCTGGGTGACCTTGGGCCAGTCACACTTCTTTGAAGTCTCTCAGCCCCACTCACCTCACAGAGTGTTTGTTGTGGGGGAGGAAGGGAAAGGAGAATGTTAGCCACTTTGAGACTCCTTAAAAGGGAGTGAAAGGCAGGATATCAAATCCAAACTCTTCTTCTTCTAGGCTCTGTGGTTTAGTCCACAGCGCCACTCATTTTCTCTCCCCTTTGACCTTTTTTTTGTATGCAATTTCTTTCCTCATAAATTGAAATGGGAACTGGTCAGGGAAATGGAGAAATCATTGCATTGTGCTACTGTTTTTCTTTCTGAATTATCTGCTAAGGTCCCCCAGCAAGCCTGTCAGATAAAACTGAGGAAGATTATGGAGTATATTCTAGAACCATGTTTCCCAATCTTGGACCTCCAGCTGTTTTTGGACAACTCCCATCATCCCTAGCTTACAAGACCAGTGGTCAGTAGTCCAAAAACAGCTGGAGACCCAAGGTTGGGAAACATTGCACTCTAGACTGTGTGTGCACTCTCTTCACACATGGGACCCCATAGCCATGGGAACTGAAACTAGATCAGACCCAACACTCCTCTTCAGCAACATATTGCAAGGGAAGTTGTGTGCAATGACTCCAGAGTTCATCAGTGACATAGAGGCTGAGGGGCCAGTAATGTTGACGGAGAAGCCCTGGGTCTGAACCTTACCAGTGAACCAGAAACCCCAGGGACCAAGATGTCCAAAACCAATGTATGAAGCCCCTGAGCCCAGATCAAGCAAAAGTATAGCCAACTTGCTTCCTGCAGCTTCCTTCATGGAACCAGTGGGCCAGTGGGCCCAACATGAGTTTATGGAGGGATAAGAGAGTCCTAATATTGGGACGTGGGTGGCACTGTGGGTAAAAGCCTCAGCGCCTAGGGCTTGCCGATCGTAAGGTCGGCGGTTCGAATCCCCGCGGCGGGGTGCGCTACCACTGCTCGGTCCCAGTGCCTGCCAACCTAGCAGTTCGAAAGCACCCCTGGGTGCAAGTAGATAAATAGGGACCGCTTACTGGCGGGAAGGTAAACAGCGTTCCGTGTGCTTCGGACAGCGCTGGCCCCCGGCTTATAGAGTGAGATGGGCGCACAACCCTAGATTCTGTCAAGACTGGCCCGTACGGGCAGGGGTACCTTTACCTTTACCTTTAATATTGGCCCAAAGAGCTGCTCCTTTAAGGTTCTGGACTCTTCATGTAGGCAGCTCTTTTTAGAAAAAAGCACACCAGGATCTCAGGCCAATGCAAGTTTCAAGAGTGGGAGTAGTCCCTACTCACAAATAAATAATCAATGTTAACAAAAACTGATCCATTCAAAAGTATGTATTCTGACAAGGATTACAAACTCAAATAGAGATTACAAACTCTAACAGAGATTACAAACTCAAACTCATATATTGAATAACAAGAGCTCTTCTTAGAAGCCTGTGTTCTGTCCAGGGTCCTGAAACAACGGCTGCTAAACTTGGCGAAACTTTGCCTGTCCTCTTCATCCAATCCAGACTGTTTTTTCCAGATTTGTACCGTTCAATTCACCCAAGGTCTCTGCTTTGTCAGGACAGGAGCATGGGTTGTGGTGGGCAAAGTGTGTTTCACAGAGGTCCATTGACTACCTTTTCAATGAGGCACTTCAGGCTTCCTTGAAGTGACTGAACACATTTTTAAACCACTACCCTAAGAGAGGAGAAAATTCAACTTATTTCCTGCTAACCTTGGCACGCTGCTGTGTTAAAAACGTTCTCCTCATGAAAGCTGCCATGATTTCAGAAATGTCATTGCTATTTTATGACATTTTCTTGGCTGAGGGCTGTAATGTAGCAATCACATATAAATGCTATTAATCTGCAAGTTGTCAAGAAAAATTCTGCCGCAACACCTTGCAAAAAAACTCCCACTCAAGTTTTTATGCTCTGCTCTTTCCTTTTCTTTCTCTCCCTGTCGTAGCTATTGTCCCCCTCAAATTGTTATCATTCTTGTGTTAGCAAGTAACTTCTTCCTCTGGCTATTGTATCCTGTCCAGCAGATGCACTGCTTTCTGGAGATGATTGACTCTGGGGCATTAAAGATGTTTAAGGAAACTACCCAGGTCTTGCAATACAAGGAAAAGGGTCCTCACTGTCTTTGTTTGAGTTGTCTCTGCAACCAACTAGAGTCCTCAAAATAGGAGCAACGTTGGTGCAGACATTTCTTGGCTCTGCATTTTTAAGTAAAGCAAGGTTAATTTGTGAATGAAGACACACACAAAATGGAATTTGGAGAAATCCTTTGGATTACTCATTACTCTGAATCTTATGATACAATTCTCAATCTAAATAAACACTAAAAATGTGTTGAAATTGTGTACAGTAGGATTTAAAAATACATGCACTGAGAAGAAACACATATTTACATACATAATATAATTCCCTGAGTAGTTCAGCAATCAATCCCTCCTTCTAGAGAGCTCTAGGAATTACAGATCTTTGAGGTGGGGATGAGGTCTCTGAACTGCTCTCAGCACCTTCAACAAATTGCATTTCTCAGGATGCTTTGGCGAAGCCATGACTGTTCAAGTGTGCTCTAAATGATTGGTGCATGTGGGACCCCAGGCAGCTATTGCAGGAGTGTGGTGTTTATTTGTCAGTCCAGCCTTCCTTTTGTTATGATATTCTCACAAGACTGTACAGCACAGTGCCTCCAGATAAGGTCAAGACGCACAACAGCAGCTGTCAAAATGGGTTATAATCTCTTTCCTCATTTAAAAAACGTTAATATATAATAGTAAATATCAATATACAACAGGTCCCAGGAAACAAAGGGGTTTAAAACGATCCCTTTGGCTACTGTAGATTAGGCCTGACCCATGAAGCTGAACCCCACTCCTGCAAGGCCGATCCAGCCTCATCCTTTTGATAGCTGCCTGGGTTTGCAAAACCAGGAAGGTTGTTGTTAAAAGAGAACTGTGCAGTGCTCATATCCCAGTGCTTTCTGCCCAGTCTTCTTTTAAAATCTGTTTATACATTGAGTCAGTCTTTAGCTCACCTTTAATAACAGTGATAAACAATTTGCTTGAGCGGGTCTTTCAGGAAATGTGATAGCAGCTTGCTGATTTCTCGATAAGTTTGGTTTTAACATATGTTTTACATCTTTTGTGAGAGCTGAGTTTCACAAGGTCAGCAGATAGCTCCATGCGAGTCACTGCTGAAGACGTTTTTGGATGTTCTTTTTTAAAACACACACACACACACACACACACACACACACACCTCTCTTAGTTTTCTGGTGAAGAAATAAATAAAGAGTTCATGAAACACGAAGTGAGATGCCGTGATGGCACAAACAGTGGCAGGCTATCATTACCTTGTAAGCAAAAGATAATAGCTGACAAAATGGCACAAAGGCTTATGGGATATTCCAAAAGGTGATGGATTTTGTCTCTCTCTCCTTTCATTGAAATAAAGGGTTTTTTGTGGGGGCGGGATCTGCCGTTATCATCTTCTATATATTTTGGCAAATTTGTTGGCCTGCTATATGAGGGTTTGGATGCCAGATGTTAGACCAAACTTTTCCACACTGCTGGATTTTTATGCCTCTGAAGTTATGATTGCTCAATTAGTGGATTTTGGTCTATTCTTGGATTTGTCAGATGCTGTCTTGCATCAAGAAGGTGGACTGAACCATTCTAAATTGTGCTAGTTTGAAGATATTGTTACCCAATTTGGTGTGATGTCAACCACTTGGGTGAAATGGCTCCAAACTGCACCAGTGTGGACAGACCTGAAAATATCATCAGCCAATTTGATGAAACCATTCCCAACAGTTTAGTTAGTGTTTGTGTAATTTCGTATGCGGTTTTAAACCAAGATGGCCAGTTTAACCCTTCTAAACTATACCAATTTAGATTCCTCTTCAGGAAATACCACCCAATTTAGCACAATAGTCTCTGAAATGAAGCCTTGGGTTTTGGTCTCTATTTGGATACTACCAGTTGCCATCTTGAATCAAGATGGTGGACTGAACCTTTCAAAGCTGCAATTACTTTAACCAAATTTGTTATGAAATTAATAGGGCTGTGTGCCAGATTCAGCTGAAGCCCAACCAAAATCAGGCTAATTTGGGCTTCAATTGCATTGGGTCATGACAACCCCCTGGATGGTGGTCACCTGTGGCAATCTTGGGCTCTCAGGGTTGGGGTACAAAGAGGAAGAAGGTGAGTAAGCCTCTTCAAGAGTGCTCTCAAACACTGCACGTTGACTGTGTGTGCCTGTCAAAATGAGCAGAACTGAACTCACCACTCAATTGCGGCAGGCCTCTGCATCATCAGAGTGTTACCTGCAGGGAATATGCTGGGGAAGTGGACCACAGCAGGATTGAAAAAGGAATGGCTCAGGCTGCAGAGGGTCCCAAGGCAGGAGGAGGATGGAAGAAGGTGGGTGGGTGGATATGAGGTGGGAAGAGGAAACACATTGCAGTGGGTTCTGACCGCTGGCCTGCCAATAGCAGAGTTTAGGTGGAATGAAGCCACTCTGCTCTGCTGCTCTCCTGGACAACGTTGAGGCAGGGCAGCAGCAAGGTGGGGGCTTATGGATGCATCAGCAGAGGTGCCAGACTAACAGCTCCACTCCATCACAAGAGCTGCTATTGCCAGACACTGCCACATCTGTGAATTGTCAGCTCTGCGTCTTGATGTCTCACAGTCTGGCACCATGTAGTTCAACATCCAATGCTTGTTGAGCTTAAAATGCTTATTTGGGCCTCCTTTAATAGAATGAGATGGCAGAATGCTTAGCTGGCAAAACTGATGGCACCACTTCAGGCTGCTGCTTTTGCTGTTCCATGTAAGGAATCCCTGCTAGCTAGATCACCACATCAGGGGGAAAGATTTTAACCCACCCGTCTCCCCGATGAGCTGGTTTTCTTATTATAGGGAGTTTTGTCTAATGCAGAGGAACATTCAGAAGTGGGATTTCCTCTCTGCAGTTTGAAGTGGTCATGTTCGTTCTATTATCTCAGGATTCTGCCATTCTCATTTTGCCTTGCTTTTCTGCTTAAAATCTGTCCTAGGGCTGCCATATTTCAAAAAGTGAAAATCCAGGGCCAAAGTTGTTCAGCTTTTTTCTTTTTCTTTCTTTTTTGCAAGATCTCAAAAAAAGAAAAAAGAAGTTTTTGAGTTATTTTTAAGGGAATTCGCCAAAATCTACACTTCTGACATGGGTTGCCATACATCCAGATTTTCCTAGACATTTAAGTAGCTTTCACCCGGACACTGTTTCTGATGGCCGAATCCTGGCAATGTCTGGGGAATTCGAGATGTATGGTGTCAAGGCTCTGCCAAGGTTTCAGGAAAGCAAGTCTTTCCCCCAGTTGCAGAAAGAGCAGAGAAAACAAGGAGAGTCTTTTTAAAATGAGTTTTATTCAATCTTAATAGTGAGAGACAAAAGAACGCAACAAGCCTCAACATGGCATTGCTCCAAACTGGTCTCCTCCCCCCTCTTCCCTTCTGTTATGGTGGCCCCTTGTGGTCAAATGCCTTTGAGTCTTTTGTTCCTGTACTCTTAACGAACGTCGCATTCTGGGAAAAGGGTGTGTGTGTCAGAAATACTTTCCAGTGACAACGTGGCAGCTGGCTGCCCTGCCACAGTTTTCCCATCCCCCTCTTCTTCTAACACTGCCCAACTCCTTTGTTCACCTATCTGGAAGCTGGGACTTCCCTGAGGCTCCTCAAACTCCTGCTGTAAATCAAAGCTGCATTCCTCTTCTCCCGCAGTGTCAGGAGAAGGGGGGGGGGTGTGATCTCCACCATTCCTCCTCCTCTCTCCCACCCTCCAATCCCTGACATCAGGCAACCCTAATCTGTCCCATCATTTACCAAATCACCTGTGTCATGCTTAAACCATGAATCAAACTATGGTTTGAAAAGTCTCGTGACAGTCTAATGCCAAATGAATGACAATGTTATATATGTGTGTGTGTGTATCCCACCTTCCCTGGCTGAGACCGGGCTCAGGGCAGCTAACATCAAGTATAAAAACAATTGATTAAAATACATCTTAAAAACAGGATTAAAATACAACTTAAAATGCAGCCTCCTTTCAGTGGAAGCCCAGATAAAAAACTGTTTGGGGGGGAGAAAATATCAAATTTTCAACAAGGCCAACTATCCAGACTGGTCCTACGTGGGCCAGAAAAAAGCCAGGGAAGTCCCCAAATAGGGGTTCCATCACAGTAGGAAAAGGAAAGAGGGGGAGGGGATCAGGCTGATTCCAAGCCAAAGGCCAGGCGGAACAACTCTGTCTTACAGGCCCTGCAGAAAGAAATCAGATCCCACAGGGCCCTGGTCTCATGAGACAGAGCGTTCCACCAGGCCGGAGCCAGTGCTGAAAAGGCCCTGGCCCTGGTTGAGGCTAATCTGACTTCCTTAGGGCCCAGGACCTCTAGAGTGTTGCTATTTATGGACCTTAAGGTCCTCCACAGGGCATACCAGGAGAGGCGGTCCTCTAGGTACGAGGGTCCTAGGCAAACACTCTCAGTGAATCCAGAATTGTTGCTGAAGTCCTAGATACTATAGGATACAAAAACAGCATTGAAAGATGTCCTTGGCTTCTTTGCCGCTTCTCTGTGTAATGAGATTTCTTTCCGTTTAGACCACTGCTGGTACTTCTTTGAAGTGCTAAACACCTGTTGTTAAGATATTCTCAACATGAAATGACTGTAATCGTTATATTATTTCTGACCTGCATTGGCATAAAGCTGAACTCCTCTAGTTCACAGTGCTTGCCCCTCTTTTTGAGCTTTAAGAGAAAAGTCTAACAATGCTTGAACATTTGCCTTCTATTTCTTCAACATTTGGTTTAATGAAAGGTATCACTTCACCTGCTCTCTCTGGGTCGTCGTCCCCCAATTGTGTTCTGCTTCTCTTCTTTCTGTTACATTCACATTGAACTAGGGATGGAGGAGAAATTTGATTCACATTTAAAGACAAGTCTTATCAGTATCACACTTTCTGAGACACAGGCATCCTTCAAAATTCAAACTTGTGTGAAATTTGCAGTGCAGTTTTCTAAAATGCATGTTTGGGGTGAACGTATGCATGAAAATCAAGATGGTGAAAATAACATAGACACAAATTAGAAGAAATTGCTCACAAAAATGTGTTCATTTGCTAAAACTGCACAGAAATGTGTATATTAGTAGAAATTCAAATAAAAGTGCTGAAGAATTTTCAGGAGGATTTTTAATATATATATATATATATATATATATATATATATATATATATATATATATTCATATCTGGGAGGCAATTCATTTATTGTTGTTAGGGCTCGTGATTCCAATTAATCACCGAGGCATCATTAAATCAGTGTACATTCATTATATGCTGCAAACAGCAATAACACCAGACTTTGATGGGGTTGTGGGAGACCAAAGTATCTTTAGGATTAATCATCTGTGACTCTTCTGCACACGTATTCCTACACACAGATACGGCAACTTAGTGGTGCTTTAAAAAGAACAGTGACTCTGCTATTGCTGCACCAGGGGTGATTCTGTTGGAGTGAAAGGATAAAACTCAAATATTTCCAGTCGCTTTCAATTGAAGTTACTTAACCTCACTTACATGGAAGTAAGCCCCATTGAATTCAATAGGATGTGCTTCTGAGTAGGCATGGGCTGTGTACTTATCATACATTTTAAGTACACGCACTCACATATCCCAAATCCCAAGGAATTATAGTTCACGCCTCAAAGAGCTATAATTGCCAGCACACTTAACAAAACACAGTTGCGTGGCAATACCCGCCCCCTCCCACAGATGGGTAAATAGAAAAGGGGCAAGCCCAGGCTATCCTGACCTTAAGTGCCCTCCGGAAGATCTGCCCCCGACGCCGCCCCATTGGCTGGCGCCATCACTGATAATAATGAGTTCCTGAGTCCCGCGGGGCTGGAGCTAGCCCCGCGAGAGTGTGGGTGGGGTCGTGAGCCCCGCAACCCCCCCTCCTGAGATCGGGAGTGGCTTTCCCAGGATTCTTTGGTAGGTAGGAGTATGCTTTAAATGTATGGTGTGTACACAGCTGTGGCTGTATTGTAGCACATAATGATTTTATGACTTGAGTGAACTTTGTCCCTGCCTTGCCATTTCACCCTTGGATTTTTTTTTTACAGTGCAGTTTTAAATACAACAACAGGAAAAACAGGCAGGAAATGACATGCAGACTGCAGCTTCATACCCTAGGGCTTCGTTTTTCAACAAGCAAATGGCATATTAATTTTAATAAATGAATAAAAATAATTACATTTTCAAGTAGGGGTGGAAGATGGATCTGGTGAGCTGGGACTCTGATTAAATCTTCCCGGATCATGGGAAAGGTCTAATCTACACATTGATGGATTCCTCCACTCGCTGACACGCAGATTTTCATGCAAGGCTCACTTACTCTGTTTCCTTGGTTGCTTTTAAAAGGCAATCGCAACTGCCTACAAATGGCTAGCTAGCATGTGGGGCTTCTGCCACTGGCCACAGTCAAATGACTTAGTAGTAGTGACACTCCTGAGGAGCATCTGGAAATGGTGTTGTTCTGTGTGTGGACAGGGGCAGGGTATGGGAAAAACCCCCACAGGGCTTCCTCCAAGGGGGCAGCCATGTTTCCCCCCCATAGTACAACATATTGAAAATACACAGAGGCTGTGACAGGTATCACATTCACTAGCTAGTCAGTTGGAATTTGTGGTAGTGGCTTGTTAAAGGCAACCATGAAAGAGACATAGAGACAGTCTTTGAGCCACCTGGAAAGCACTCGGACCACCTCATAGCAGGGTTTATAAATGAATGGATGAATGGATGAATGAATGAATGAATGAAGCCAGAATCTGAGCTACATTTTGTTCTTGGGGACATCCTTGCTTCCAAGTGAACACCACTCATCCCAAACCATGTGGAGATTACTGTGCTTCACCCTGTTTATTACATTTGCTGGATCAGTTATGAGGAAAATCTCCACATTGGACAATAATAACAAAGCACTGTCAGCTGCAACTTAACATGAGGGTGTTTGACTGGTAATATGATAATTTTTCTGGTGGCAGGTCAAAGCATTTTCAGTTTTACAGGTATTTTAAACTGGTTTCATGGCCCCCATCTATTGCGTTTTTAAAATTTATTTGCTGCCTCTCACATTTATCCTACCCATATCTGGTTAATCGTTAATGCCTGTGGATGATGTCAAATATTAGTTGTACTGTTAATTGAAATTAATGAACTTTGTAACTTTAAGGTGACCACTCCATCATCGCAAACACTTCTACTTGTCTAATGGAAAGATCTCCCCTCTACTCACCCTGTGTACTGTTCCAAGGGTTCTTCTGACCCCCAGAGACAATTTGGGGTGGGCAGGCGAAGCAGTTTGACCAAACTGCGGGAGGCAGTGGAAGACAGGAGTGCCTGGCATGCGCTGGTCTATGGGATCATGAAGAGTAGGACACGACTAAACAACTAAACAACAACAAGAGGGTGCCCCATTGCACTAGTGGAAGTCCTTGCACAGGTTTCTGCTAGCAGGATTCACTAGTTGAACCTGGTCCAATATGTCTCTCATGTGTCTCCTCCAAAATTTATTGGATTTAATATAGTGAGGAAAAACCAAATCCCTTTAATTAATAAAAAAAAATTAGAGGGTTAAGTTGCAACTGAGAGTAATTAGTTATGTTCCAACATCACATCTTATTTAGAAAGGTTTGTAATGTGAAGATTGCAACTTACATTTCTTTTGAAACGGATACAGGGTTTGGCTTAATAGAGTCTACAATGTGTAGAAAAGTATCTTTTCACCATTGCCAGTCATTGTATTTCATGTAAAGGATGCACTTTGAAGATGTACAATGCTTAAACAAAGGATCAGACTCCTTTTCTCCAAATGTCAAGAAGATCTCTGATGGGAAAATGATGCACTCTAGAATTGTGATCTCTGTTGAAGCCAGCTAGCGATCAAAGCAGAGGGCAAAACTGAAGAGTAAAACTGTTTTAAAAGACAGTATGTTTCATGCTCAATCAAATTCGTTGTGGGGGTTTTGTTAGAAGTTATTTAAATTTCTACTTGAATGGACATATCCTATTACTCCTTTGTTAATAAAAAATAATCATTTGGCTGTAGGAATTTAGTATATACCAGGGGATAATCAACTTGCAGCCCAAGGATCAGGTTTCAGTGACCCAATGTAATTTTAATCAGGCAGTGAAGCACATTTTGCTCATAGTTGCCTGTAGTTTATTTTCTTATCGTTGCAGTTATAATAAAATAAAACTTTTTGGAAGTTGGGTATTACATTTCTTTCTTTTTTGTTGGTTGGTTTGACTGCATCAGCCTCACCTGACCATTTCTTCCTGCCTGGCAGAAATATGCTCACAGCAGGGCACTGAAATTTTTGTGGGATTTCTCAGACCCAATCAGAAGATGGCAGGATCCCCAAGGCCGTGCTCTATGGGGAGCCAGCTTCAAGCATGAGGCCCATTGGCAAACCAACTCTGTGTTACAAAGATGTCTGCAAACGTGTTATGAAGGCTGGCAACATTAAGCCCGCCATGTGGGAATACCTTGCAGTGCCTGGAGACAATCAGGACGTGCATCACTCATACCTCTGTTTGTCTAACAGAGAATGGATCTACAAAATACCATCCTTTAGATTATTTTCCTATTTGTCACAGAATGGCATGCATTATTGTTTGTGCTTATATTCCCTGTTTAGATAAGCTTTTAATGTTTAATAGGTTATTGTATTTTAATATTCTGTTGGAAGCCGCCCAGAGTGGCTGGGGAAACCCAGCCAGATGGGCGGGGTATAAATAATAAATTATATTATTATTATTATTATTATTATTATTATTATTATTATTATTATTATTAATTTTTAGGGAACATTTTAAATATAAATATAAATATAAATTCACCAAAGTCCAAGGTGTATAAGAAGCTGAACATCTTTCACCAGTAAGCACAGGTGGGGTTTGTTGATCACCAAAAGATACAGATACCTTACAGTCACCATTTGGGCATCAATTCTCATTCACCCTCTGTAGTGTTTGAGATATCACCGAAGAGGTCAAACTTTCTTTCAGTGTCCCAGGTGACATCTGTTGGTGATGCTTTATTTAGGTCAGACAGTGTCTTGCCTTAGCAATATTGCACACTCTAGAGTTCATTCGGGGTGGCACAGTCTTTCATTCTGTTTTGAGTGCTTGGAAGTACTGGACGTGGCTCAAGTGTCTCTTGAGTCTGCCTCCAACCTTCTCAGGTGCCCATTCTAAGTGAGCCCAAGATCATACTTTTCTCCTGCCACCCAAAACTTGTAGGAAGGCCAGACCTCAGTTCTTTTTATTTTTGTTGGGTGTGACAACCCTAGATTTTAATGTATTTCCCTCCCAGCTGTACAGGTTATCAGAAGTATAAATTTACAGACGTGACAGATGTGGTGAAATCACATGGGATGGCTGACCTACTGGAGTGTGATACAACTCAGTCAGGTCAGTGGACCTGCAGAAGCATCACGTGGATATACTTAGGTGGGGGGTGGGGACCAGGACATATAAAATGGGAATGTGAAAACTCTCTGTGGGCTGGGAAGAATTCTAACACTCATATGGTAAATCTGTGCTAATTCTACTGGGGTTAAGTACCATCTATACATCATTTTCATGATATTTTCCTTTAATACTGTGCAGGCAGTAAACTTAACCCCTTTCTTCCACAACCTTTCCCAGTCTTCCATCATTATATTGTGTCCAATGCAATAAATCTTCCTTTTAATTAACTCTGCTCGTTTTGTTATCAAGACTCCCTGACACCCTCCAAGGAACTCAAGGTGGTGTATATGGTCCTCCCCTTCCTCATTTAGTCTCCACAATAAGCCTGTAAAATAGCTTAGGCTGAGAGGCAATGACTGGCTCAAGATTACCCAGTGAGCTTCGTGGCTAAGTGGGGACTTGAACACTGCTTTCCCAGGTCCTAGTCTGACGCTCAAACCACTGCACCACACTGGCTCTGCCATGTCTCCCACACACATATCCATGATGCATGGCAGGGATAGCTCAGGATTCAGAAGCCCCTTGCATGTGGAACTCTGCATCATATCCCCACCCCCATGTTTACAGCAGTGGTCCATTTCTCGTTTTCAGTAGCTGTGCTAAAAGTTACAGAAGAGAAGCGTAGCCAACTCCAAGGCTCATTAAAATGTGGGATAATTATAATTTGGATTTTGAAAAATGGACGAAGTTGTGGACTAAAGGAATGAAATTTACAGCCTGTACTGCCCTTAGAGAAAATATGGAAAAGATTATATATCGTTGGTACATCACTCCTGTGAAACTGCAAAAAATGTATAAGACCGGGGACAGAAGGTGTTGGAAATGTAAATCTAAAGAGGGAAGCTTCTACCACATGTGGTGGAAATGTGAAGAAGTTAAGAAATTTTGGGATTCCATCTACAATGAATTAAATAAAATACTTAAATACACCTTTGTCAAAAAGCCCGAAGCCTTCCTCCTGGGAATGATCGGAGAGGAGATTAAGAAAGAAGATTATGTAATATTTCAATATGCAACTGTAGCTGCCATGATTCTATTAGCACAAAATTGGAAAACTCCAAATATCCCGACCGTTAAAGATTGGCAAATTAAATTATTTGAGTATATGGATTTAGCAAAAATGACGCAGAACATTAGACAGCAAAAAGGGAGAAAGTTTATTGACGAATAGTCTAGATTTATAACATATATAGAAACAAATTCTAGAGATATAAAAATCACAGTAGGTGTAATATAATTCTTGCGACGCATATATGCTTTATAATGAAAAACTGCAGATTGGATTTAATATTCATATAACCCAAAACCGAGATGGAGGGAAGTCAATTGTTAATTGTTGTAATGTTTGTTTTCTGGTTGGTTTAGGTGTTTTTGATTTGGTTGATGGTTTCTTTTGTCTTTGATATGTGTTTGTTATTTTTCTTTGTCTTTTTTGTCGTTGTTTGGTAATAGAAAATGAATAAAAATTTTTTTTAAAAAAATTAAAAATAAAATGTGGGATAATCCTGTTTGCACATCTGCCCCATTGGACTTTTAAGTAAGTAGTCATGAACATCAACCAGCCTATTTGCTTTTAAACAGGCACCAAACAAAGCAGGGAAATGCTCCCGCCAACGAGCATATGTGAAGCTTTGAAGGAATGCGTGTCATTCTTCCTCCTCCTTTTCTGACCTTTAAAGGACCACAAATTCAAGCTTTTAATGGTGTGCATTGTAGAGCACTGCTCTAGGCATCTGGTGCTCACTCAGAGCACAGCAGTTGCAGTTTCAACCTTGTATCGTTTCTGCAATTTCATGCTCAGAGAAGAAAGGTTAAATGTACCTTTTATAAGAAGCATACATCAAACTGTGACAAATAAGAAAGTTTATTAAATGCAGATAGACTGGGAAAGCTGCATGTGGGGGTTTAAAATATTTAATCAGATGGAGTGGGTAGGGCGCATTCACCATGCAACATACACTGTTCCGCATTGCTCCAAGGTTTTCATCATTTTAAGTCCAGTGTCAGAAAATAGCGCCTGTTTGAAAATAATGAATGAGCATAAAATAAAATAAAATAAAATAGCACTCTCAGTTAAATTGAATGTATATTTATTTGTCTCTTGACGTCTCTTTGCTTTGGAGTCATTTGCTTTCAACAGCTTTTCTACACCACTAAAATAAAATAGAAGCAAAATTATCAAACCCAAAGTAACTTTTTTTTTTTTTACCATCCCAAGGTGATGGATCAAGACTTAGGCATACTATGGGTAGATTTCAATGGATCTAACTCTAACTGAGTCTGGATCCAACCCATTGACTCCAATGGGGGAGAGGAAAGCATGTGCTCTGAAGTGCTTATCTTCAGCTTGACTGTACTGTAAGATTGTAATCGTTAACTGCTTGCTATGAGTTTGCACATTTGAGAAATTCCTAAACTTGCAAAATTTGCAAGCCAGGGCATGCAGGTTGAAGTAGGGCATAATAGCCCATTGATGTCAATGGAAAGGAGTTAAGCATATGAATCCAATGCATGGACCTCAAGGTGGCTGTCATGGGGTTGCCAGGTAATTACCTGTCCAGACCTTGCGTGACATCCATAAAGTGGCTGCATCATCTGTCCTCAGGCCTTGGAACATTAATGTAGCCTTAAGGGGATTCTGTGGCATTGGAAGTAAACAGCAAGCACTGTTCTCTCTTGATATGTCAAAATTAGTTGTATAGTCTTATCAGTGTGAGTTTTGTATGTTTGTGGCCTGGGTGAAAAAATTAACTGTGCTATTTGATAAGTGTTTGAACAAGGGCTTACCTTGATTAAAGCTATAGCATCATGCTGTGTGGCACAAGGACATTGCTGCACTTTCAGCAGAGCGATTGGTGTTTCATATTGGCATATTGATCTTCAAATTGGGAAACTGTGCTATGCACATGTACAAATCCTTGGGTAGGAAATCACCCGGCCTATTTCTCAGTTACTAGGAGGAAATGGGGGGGGTGAGGAATATGGGTGTTTACTGTTCTATTTTGTGTAGAATTTCATGTAAGTCTTGACACAGGGCTAATGCACAAAATAGCATCCTTCAAGTCGTGTTTCCCTCCTCTCTCCTGTAATGACATCAGTGTGCCTTTTCCCCCATCACAACAGCAACAACCAATTATGTGGAACAGGGCTGGAGAAAAGCACAATGTGATGACATCATCACAAATGGGCCAAGAGACTCTATCCATGGGGGGTGGGTAGGTGGAAACAAAGAATATCATATTCAGTGGTAGCTCTATGTTGGGCCTTATGTGTAGTTCCATTATTTGATGGTGCACCAAGTTGATGGCATCCAGCTGCTAGTGCACGCCAATTCTAATTCTAATAATAATAATAATAATAATAATAATAATAATAATAATAATAATAATTTATTTATACCCCACCCATCTGGCTAGGTTTCCCCAGCCACTCTGGGCGGCTTCCAACAAAATATTAAAATACAGTAATGCATCAAATATTAAAAGCATCCCCAAACAGGGTTGCCTTCAGATGTCTTCTAAAAGTCTGGTAGTTGTTGTTCTCTTTGACATCTGGTGGGAGGGCATTCCACAGGGTGGGTGCCACTACCAAGAAGGCCCTCTGCCTGGTTCCCTGTAGCTTGGCTTCTTGCAGTGAGGGAACCGCCAGAAGGCCCTCGGCGCAGGACCTCAGTGTCTCGGCTGGATGATGGGGGTGGAGACGCTCCTTCAGATATACTGGAATGAGGCTGTTTAGGGCTTTAAAGGTCAGCACCAACACTTTGAATTGCGCTTGGAAACATACAGGGAGCCAATGTACGTCTTTCAAGACTGGTGTTATGTGGTCTTGGCGGCAGCTCCCAGGGGCTGTGTAGCTGGGGCTCATGGGAACCAGAGTCCAACAAAATGTAGAGGGTACCAGGTTCCCGAATGTTTCACTATTACATAGTGGGGAGCGGAGATGAAACAGGGACAGTGTTCATATTATGAAAGCATATTGCACTATATGCGAGGTCCGCCATTTGTTTGCATGACATTTCATACATTGGTTGCTGTTTTTTAACAGAAAAATTATTGTCAGGGAAGCAGTATGCTTTGTAACATGTGCATTGGGAAGTTTATGCATTACCCTAATTTCTTTGATTAGATTCCCCACACTCACCAATACAGTGGCACCTCAGGTTACAGATGCTTCAGGTTACAGACTCCGCTAACCCAGAAATAGTACCTCGGGTTAAGAACTTTGCTTCAGGATGAGAACAGAAATTGTGCGGCGGCAGTGCAGCAGCAGCAGGAGGCCCCATTAGCTAAAGTGGTACCTCAAGTTAAGAACAGTTTCAGGTTAAGAATGGACCTCCAGAACGAATTAAGTTCTTAACCCGAGGTACCACTGTATAGTCTTTGCATGAAAGGGAACCATTAACCTGAAAACATATATTGGTGCAGACTCTATTATTTATGCTGCTGTTGCCTGATCTGTCACCAAAGTCAATAATCTACACACATAAGTATTTTCTCAATCAGATGGTCTTGTCATTTCAATGACAATAAAGTATAGAAGGAATGCTTGAGGAATTTGTATTCTGATGTAAACCAATGCGATTCTCACTTCCTAAAATAATGATATTCCTACTCTAGACCTTGATTTGGCAGTTATCTGAACCCACCAAGGGTTGGTTCTTCATTGTAACAGCCACACCAACAACCAGGGCTTCTAGTCACTTGGAAGTATCTGTTGCATGGTTGTTGTTTTTAAGAATGGAAACATTTGAAGGCAGCCTTTGGACCATCTGGTAACATATTTTTATGTGAATTTTAATTTAGATTAAAGCAAAAACCCCACAAATTTTCAAATGGAAATGGACTGAATTGGACTTAGGAAAGAAGCCATGACTGGAGGCAGATTTCCCTGTCATGCACAAATGGTTGTTCCAGAAACTTTCAGCACTGTGCTGCTGACAAAAACCAAGACTGCACAAGTTGTGACTCACCAGCCACGTATTGCAGTGCATACCCATCTCCTACTTTAGGGTGCAACCCCATCCTAAACTCTAGTTATGGTGGTGATTGCTACTCACCTCGCAGGCCAGAAAACACAGCTGGTGCAAGCATACCTGTGCATGTCTACTCCCTATTACTTAATATGTTTAGCACTGCAGACTTACATCTGTTTTGTTCAGCCATCTCATATCATAAATGCCTATGTAAACTTCATTGGTAAATATTATACAACTAGAGAAGACCATAGCTGGGTCCGGTCGAATTGGCCATTGTGCTGTCCTTATATCACTCCGTTTGAGTTCAGTCAATGTGTGTTATATGTCTTTGTACTTATAATTACATATAATTGTGCACTGAGAGGTACATGGAGCAAAAGCCAAAATGAAACACGGGATGGTATATGTGCATCTTGAAAAGGAACCATCCCTCTTTGAATATTGCTTGTTCCATCCATTTACGGCAAAGATTGCAACTGTGGCTGTTAACTGCTATCTTATAGCTTCTTTAATTGTTTAATTTTTGAAAATCATTATTAGCTGCTGGAGCACTACCAAGCAGTTGTTATACTCCCCCCACCCCATGAGTAAAGTTTGCAGTCTGAACTCATTGTGTTAATGACAGAAATGCAGTTCATTTACAGTTTAATTTCTAGTCATAGCTGGGGGAATTTTCTGTTCAGCGTTTCTGCATTTAATACAGACTTTTGGAGATGCTGTTCAGAGCGGTCATTTTGCTTCACACTAATGTTCTGCCATTTCAGAATTGTTCTCTTATTACCAGAACTCTCCAAGGTTATGAGAACTTGATAATCGGTACCATCCACAATGCAGAAACCCATGACCTCAGCATCTGTAATGACACCAATCACCATATTACAGGACAATTTTAATTAGCCAAGCATGGTGTGCTTTAAATGAAAAATGGACTGATGAGATCAGTATCAGATTCAGGATAATAGGCAAGATTTGTGATTATTGCCACCTCATTTATAACTTTCCTGATCTAAAGTTTTGTCAGGCCAACAAACAAGTACCGTATTTTCCGGCGTATAAGACGACTGGGCATATAAGACGACCTCCAACTTTTCCAGTTAAAATATAGAGTTTGGGATATACTTGCTGTATAAGACTACCCCTCTTCCAACGCACACCAAATAATTTTTTTAAAAAAAACAGTCTCCAGTCCGGCTCGGAAATCCGCTCCACTTCCCAGTGGCCAGGGGTGCGCTTAATGCTGTTGTTGGTTCCCTGCCTTTGTTGTGAGCCTTTCTTTTTCTTTTACTGCAGGGGCTGCTTGGACTGACTGCCGCTTTAAAGGGGAAGCTTCAGAAGCCCCTGCTGGTAAAAGCACGGAAGCAAACGTAAAACAACTAGAGGACCATATGGGTATTTCCTCTAGGATTTTTCTCTCCTTCGGGTTTTTAAAGGACAGAAAGCAAAGCCAAGGGGACGTTAAACAGAATAAAAAAGGGGTGGAGACCAGAAACTCACACACACACACGGACTTCCGACAATGATAGAGGCAACCAAAAACACAATACAATAAAAAAGGCAACCAAAAACAGACTGTGATTTGAGGCAGCACCAAATGCAAATAGCAGCAAAATAAACGTGCACGAGAGAGGCCAAAAGCAAAGTAAATCAGCAACTGATGAACATGTGCTCGCAAAATACTTCCCTGGCTTCTGTGCTGGTCTTGACTCGCTGCAGGACGACGATGACTGAGGAGGAGGCGGAGCTGGCCCTGCAGCATTAAGCTGCTAAACACGCCCCCCGGAGACACCTGGTTGGCTGCCTCCGGTGGGCGTGGGCGCCAGCCAGGTGAGGAGGGGTGGGGGCTTAGGCCCCCGGCCAGGAGGCGGAGCTTGGGCTCCCGCCCACAACCACTCCCCTCTCTTCCAGGGAGGAGAGTCTTTATTACACACCTAGTCTGCTAAATTACCCACTGGCAAATGGCTATATGTATTCTTCAACCCATCACTAGTTCAGTTTCAAGTCATTTCTGCACTTCTCAGTTCTGCAGGTAGATAACAGAGTGTCAACATGGTGCCCTCCGTATGTTATTGGACTACAACTCCCATCAGTCCCATTCAGTGTGGTCAAGGGTCAGAGGTGGTGGAAGCTGTAGTCTGACAACATGTAGAGAGCACTACATTGGCAATGCCGAAAAAGCACAAGGCATTGGATCTGAATGTTGCCCTTTTTAAAATCAACACAGTGACAATCCTTTTGGAACACACATTGGATTAATGTCAGCAAACTTTTTTAAAAAAACTAGGCTATGTTGAATTGTAAAAGATTTCTATCTCTGGTTTTAAACTTTTTATAAGGGAAAGCTTAGGTGGAAACTACTGAAGTGATTCTCTTGTTCTTTTGTAAAAATAGGTCTACGCTCATTGTTCAGATAACGTGTAAGGATGGAGGCAACAAAGCAAGTCAAAGGGTTGAGTTTAATTTAAGTCTACTTGGTCCTGATTTATTACTTTATCTTGAGTTAAGACCTAATCTTTTCTTAGATTTGTGGGCAAAGATCTTGTGTTTGTTTTGGGCTTGCCACCATTAATTTTTGTTTTGGCTTTGCTGTTCAGCAGCACTCCAACAGCAACACAGAACATTGCTAATTTTGGAAAGCAACTAAGCATACCTACAGTATTGAAGATGGGCAGTTTGAACATGCAATTTGTAGGGTCTTTTCAGTTGTGCACTAGTACTGCATTCTTTCCTTCACCTGCAAAAGAGGCTTTTGTTTTTCTGACTCTTTATCAGGCACTAAAGAATTCTCCTGAGTACTGGGTTGAGCTTATGATATCATTATGATGTTAGCTGTGTGTGCATGCACACACTTCCCATAAAAATTCTCCAGCACATTGCAGCCTTCTTGGCTGCCTGAGCTTTCTGATTTTAAATTACTCCATGTAAAAAGTTACAGCATGATGTCTGCCTCTGAGCTCTAACTGAAACACAAGAAGCCAAGGAAGTTGGCTATTGATTGGATGGGATTGGTGACGATTTTGTTTTTCAGGCAAATCTTCCCTTTTATATATATTACATTTCAGATATTTATTTAAAGGTAAAAATACTTCACTTTTCTAAAATAAAAATGGCAAACATCTGTCAGTCCCCCCTTGCTCCCAAGCTTACAAGAAAGCACAGCTGAGGATGTCATGGAGTCTTCAGAATTCAGACCACCAGAGAGGTGATAAATTGAAGGAAAGAAGGAACAGTCACAAGCTCACCTGGTACCTTGAAAGCAAAGACCTCCCCTCCTTCATATGTCACCACAATTTTCTCTCCCTGTTGGTAATTTGGGAATGCAATTTATTTTCTCACGAGTTGGTGGAGAATGATTCCGGGATTGGGGATGGGATTTTGGCACACTGCTAGCATGCTTAGGTGTGCAGGCTCCTATTTAGACCTTTGTGCATTTAGCACTAAGGTATGCAGGGGAGTTCTACACGCTTTGGGTTGAACACACTTAGAAATCTCCCTGCAACCAGAATGCCCTGTCTTATCATGGGAATAGTGAAGGGTATTAGTGAAGAGCCGCCTCTTAATTGCTCTAATGTCACTTTCTGTTCTTATGTAAGAGAAGGTGGAAATGGAGACTTTAATTGCCATTTTGCTCTCATTGTCTATTTTCCTATTGAAATAGGATGATTTTGCTATACTTAAAAAAAAATCTGTTTAAAGATTCCCCGCTCCCTTTCCGGGAGACAAAACTGACAATGGGGCAATTAAGAGACAACTTTCAAGAGGCAGTTAAGAGGCAATTCATCCATGATCAGCAATAAGATATAAAATACGTATATTTCCTTATAAAGGCAAATTTTCTTTTATGTTAGGAAAGATCTTTGCTGAACAGGACTTGCTGTGAGTAAATATACAGTGGGCCTGCAACTTATGCTCATGTTACTTAAGCAATTGCAACCTTATGTGGGTGAGGGTAACTACTCCATTTATTTGTTTTTCCTCCACCCAGGCACCCAGAGGGTTTTTCTGACATGTAAAGAGATTTTAAAGCCCTACTGGGCCAAGGCAGGGCCCTCAGATGTTCTCAGATCTCTCATGCCTCTTTGCCAGAGCCTAGGGAAGACAGCTCCAGGGGTTCCTGACTTTGCACCATTTTACCTATGTGCACGGTCCCCTGGAACCGAGCTCTTGTGTAGGTGGTCTTTGCCATGGAGAAGTGCTAGATAAAGCACTGTGTGGAACCTTTTTTTTTTTTTTAAAAAAAAAGAAATTCACTTCCTGCTAATTACCGAAATGCCGTGTCTCTGGAGCACAAAGGGAGCATTCCAGCATGGAAGAAAACAATGACTAATGAGTTAATAAACACATATAGTAATGTATTGGAATGTAATATAGTTAATGAAACAACTAGATTACTTGCTTTATCTATAAATTAATACCGGCTATGGCAGAGAACCTGCTCCAGACAGCAATATATACTTATTTCATTACAACGAAACCAACTATAAAATGCAAATCTGCAGGATCTAATTGTCTTAAATATAGCAAAGCAATGCCTGTTAGCATTTTTAATTGGCATTTGCCAATTTTAAAGCTGGCATTATTCAAGAGCATTGTCTAAGAGAGTATTCACAGAACTGCATGCAGCTGAACACATTTCCCTATGGCTTTGGAAGGGGAGCCAAAACTCTTATTGTAAGACCGTTCAGCCTTAGAAGGCTGAATGTGTGGTTTTATGACAGTGGTTTTTATGTCCTTCTGTTGGAGATCACCACTTTCTTCTGTTGGAGATCACCACTTTAATGAGGCAATATGAGTCCCCCCAAACCTCCTCCTGCTATCTGATTGGCCACTTGCTTACCTTTGCCTCCTGCCTGACCCCACTCTCGGTGATGCACCTTCTAGGCTCTCTGAAATGCCCACCTCATCACTTACTCAGAGGAAGAGGACCTTCCTAAGAACAATGTATTGTGGGCGAGGTGGCCTGGGAGATCACCTGTGCCACTGTGGCAAAGGCTGGAAATTATCTTTAACATGTGTAATATCACTTTAAACTAACTTTATGTTTTCTTGCTTTGAATTGTTAGCAAAAATTTGTAGAATTTCTAGCTGCTGTGGTAAAGTGACTATGATACAGGTATTCTCCTGGGCCACCTCACCTACAATGCCTCACTGTCAGGGACTTGCTAGATGAGGAGGACTGGTGGAAACCGCCTCACCAAGAGCCCCCCCAGGGAAAGCGCAGAGGAAGAGGATTTGGAGCCGGGCTCCTGGACACACCCTAGAGGAGGGGAAGAGCTGGGATGTACTAGAGACTGGGAGCTCGGAGGATGAGGAAAAGGGGGAACAAGCAAGTGCCACAGCATGGAGCAAAGACAGGAGTCAGACTTGGCAGCTTCACCACAGAGCCCCCTAACAGTGTTTCTGCTGACAGCCTGACAGCTTCTCCCATTCCCAGAACATGGCGTTTGCTACACATAATAGAGTCAAGTAGGATCAGAGAGGGTCTCTTGGGGCAGAGGGAAGAATGAAGTGGGAGGTGGAGCTTATCTCAGGAGCACTGGCGGAGGAACGGGGGACGGGGGGAGCGCACCACCCCCGGCACCATCGGGGAGGGGGGTACCATCGTGGCCGCCCCCCGACACGCACCCCCACCACACCGGGTGCCATGCCCCAACGGGCGGCGCGCCACACCCTGGGACATGTGCCACGCCCCCGGACATGTGCCACACCCCCAGGATGAATGCTCTGCCCCGCGGGCAGTGTGCCATGCCCCGCGGGCAGTGTGCCATGCCCCCGGGACACACGCCAGCCACGTCACGCCTGCTCTCCGCCCCCGGTGCTGGAGCATGCAGCTTCGCCACTGCTCAGGAGTCTCCGTATGTTTTCTGTTCTGATTCCTTAATGAAATGACTAACTGCAAGTTCGTTGGTGTTGCCTTGTCTCTCTCTGCTCTGCGAACTGTGCTGCATGTCAGCTGCCTTGGCACATTCCTTGACCCATTCCTCAGAGTATGGCAGGGAGAGGAGAAGATGCAGAGGGAGGGAGAGATGAACAGCCCCCCCCCCCCAGTGAATGAGGAGAGTGAGGAAGCAATGGTGGAGCAACTCACTCCAGACAACATAATATCCTGTGCTGGTCCTGTTCTGGCACTTGGCTTCATAGAGCCTGAGAGCTGAAGGACCTAATGGCCACTCAGAGCAAGTTTGTTGCAAGAATATCCTATGCCTCCCTCATTCATGAGGCTGGTGGGTTCAGGAAACTAATGAGGTATATTAAGGTGAGGGGAGTAAGAAACCGGCAGCACAACATTCCTGAATTCTTTTATCCAAAAGCTGAGCCATGATGGCTAGTGCATTTTTTTTAAAATATTTTATTAAGGATTTTCTTGTTTTACAGAAGTGTAGTGCCTCATATATATTTTTTCCCCATGTAACATTTTTACAAATCCGTTTCATTTGTTGAGGCATTAGGGGGAGAAGAAAATAAAAATAAAAATAAAAATAAAAAAGGAGAGAAAAAAGAAAGGGGGTGGAGAGAGGGAAGATGGATAAGGGTGGGATTGGGTGGCGGTGTTTCTATTATGTTTAATGTATGTAGAGTTTGGTGTCAGCGTGCTTGTGTTGTTCACTTGTGTTCCTTTGGTGGTGAGAGAGGTTGGGGTTGGCCTAGGGTGTGATTGTTTGCTTGTGATTGGCTGTGGTGATCTTTGTTTTCGTGTGTGAGTGAGGTGGGTGGGTGTTTTGGATCAGGTTAGCCATATTGATTTGTATGCTGTTGGTGGATTATTGTCATTGTCCTGTTGGGCTGTGTATGTGATAAAGGGGAGCCATACCGGGGTGAAGGCATCTTCTTCTGTTTGTCCCCGTGTCAGTTTCAGTTTATTAGTTAATTTTTCTAGTAGGGCTGTTTCCCATACTATTTGATACCATTGGTCCATGCTTACTCCTGACAGGTCTCTCCAGTGTCTGGTTATGGTGTTTCTGGCTGCTGAGAGCAGGTGGGTTATGAGTTCTTTGTGGTGTAAATGGGCATTGTTGTCTTGGAAGATGTTTAGTAGGGCCAATTCTGGGGTGGTGTCTATTACTTGCTTAGTTATTTTACAAATTTCTTGTATGGCTGTTGTCCAGAATAGTTGGATTTTGGGACACTCCCATACATTTATCCTAATTTTGGCTTCGAGGCGAATCTAATACCTTGAGGAACGTGGCTGAAGACCAGTTGTAGAGATTTTAGGGGAAGACAACAGGTGAGTTGTTCTCTTTATATTTTATTTTACCAAGCTTAGTAAGGAGCGCAAGCTGGGAGGCAATAATCCATTCCATTCCAAATTACCCAGTGAGTTTGAAGATCCAAGCAGGAGGCCTTATTAATTACTTCTTAAAGTCAAACTACTCATGTGCCCATTTGCTTCAAATAGGAATCTAGAGAAGCGGGATAGGAATACCGATCATGATTTTCAGTGGGGAAATGTCACAGGAGAGAGGCTTAATCTCTGCCCCCAACAGCATTTCCCCAATCTGGATTGGGACAGCCTGTACCCCCCCCCCAGCAGCTTTCTGCGAAGGAAAGAGAATGGGTAGTTGTAAGTCAGTGCCTTAATGGACTACAATAGAAGGCAGGGGCTTTTCTTCATCAGAAGTTTCTAAACAGAGGTTGGATGGCTATCTGTAGAGATTCTTTAGCTGTGATTCCTGCTTTGCAGGGGGTTGGACTAGATGACCCTTAGAGTCCCTTCCAATGCCACAGTTCTCTGATTCTATGATAAAGCTTGCCTTTAATATAACATGCAGTTTGACTGTTTGGTTATTGAATCAGGCAAGCAGACAAATTTTTAAATCACACTTACAGCTGAAGCCAAATGTGCCTCAGTTTAAGATATTAGCTCCGGCCTTCAGTTAAGTGCAAAGGATATACCTTGAAACACTGGAGGAAGAAGAAGAAGAAAATCAAACTTGAGTATTAAACACACCGTGGATCCATTTTGAAATGAGAAATGGAACATTGCAGGCATATTCATTCTTTTTCTCTTTCTTTATGTTATGAACTTTGTAGTAATGATTTTCAATTTCCTTCACATTGCTTGACAATTCTCATCAAGGATTTTAAATTTTCCCTCATAGAATAATATTTTGCTTTTTTCTCATTATTTGTTGCGGTTGAACATGTTAATTCTTTGTAGCTACAGTTGCACACCGAAACCCATTAACAGCACTTAAAATCAATTAATAAAAAAAAGCAGCACAGTGTGAGGACGAACCATGGCTGATGTAACATGTTGAGAAAATATATTCCAGCTATAAGTTTTATTACCTCAAGATTCAATTTTCTGCCAATTTAGATACCAGTATTTAATCCTGCCAAACCACAAGCCCATGAATAACACACACTTATCACATTCCTGCCACACCAATTCATCACATTGTGTCAGTTAAGAAAGCACGATATCAATTGATGGCAGGCTGTCCCAGCTGAGAAACAAGCGTGGATCATTAAAATTAAATTTTGTTTCCCTACCATATTTGTCCTTTCAAAGGCTGCTGCATTTCAGGGCTTTTCATAACAGCATTTTGATGTTGCAGCATAGGCTGCCTGTAACTTTGTGTCATGCAAGTGTGCTTGCATTAAATGTTTGCAAAATGTTAGCTGGCAAAAACTATTTTTTGCTATGGTGTGAGGAGTGTATTCAATATACAGTCATTATCCTAGAGCAGCCTTTCCTAACCTGGTGCCCTCTATGTGTTTTGGACTATGATTCCCATCAGCCCCAGCTAGCATAGTTCTACTGACAAGGCTGATGGGAGTTGAAGTCCAAAATGAGTAGAGGGCACCAGAATCGGGAAAGCTGTCCCAGAGTGAATATTTAAATTAAATGAAAAGTTTGGGTCAAAGCACAGCTGAGTATTCTTCTTTGTTCAAATGCAGAATTGTGAGCTTGACTGACACACAAAACACCATGGGAAATTAAGTTATTCCATTTTTCCTTGCCCTGAAAATTTAACAGCTGCCCTTGCAGGAAAGCCAAAGGGAGTTTTGACAAAAGAATGTTGGTATTTCTCAATGGCTGTGACAGTTTCCTGGATGGGCAGTTCACCTGCAGCAGTGGAACTGAGACCAGGGCCTGGCAGACGAACAGGTGAGAAATGACAGGTTTTGACCAGGCTGTTTGTGGGGAGAAGGGCTGCAGAATGTGGTCTGCAAGGTGCACTGAACAAAGGAATAGAGCCCTGTTATTCTGTACCTAGCATGGATGTTATCCACAAAGCAATGCTCAAACACTGCTCACACATACCTTCCAACACTTCTCTGATGAAAATAGGGACATCCTATACCATAGTAGTAGTAGTAGTAAGAATAATTTTTTTATTGTTTATACCCCACCCATCTAACTGGGTTGCCCCGGCCACTCTGAGCTACTGCCAACATATATAAAAACATAATAAACATAAAAAAGAACTTCTCTATACAGCGCTGCCTTCAGATATCTTCTAAAGGTTATATAGTTACTTATCTCCTTGGCTCCATACCCTCCAATATTTCTCAGATGAAAATAGGGGAGGAAAAGTGGGACATTCTAGGATCAAATCAGAAACTGGGACGGCTTCTGCAAATCTGGGACTGTCCCTGGAAATTAGCGACACTTGGAGGGTCTGCTTGCATTTATTTCAATGGAATAAGTTCACAAGCAATACTCTTAAGAATTGTGCACACTCCAGGTTCATTGATTTGCTCTGTTACCTTGTCAGAAAGTCACTCTGGAAAGATGCTTCTTAATAATGAAGAAAAAACTGTAAGGTGATGCATGTGGAGATGTAGTTCGATAAGTATGAGGAATGCTGTGAGAACTGAAGGATATATCAATTAGGTATTAGAAGTTTGCATGCCCTTCTTTGTACTCGAAATATATAAAAAATTGTCCAGTAGCACCATAGATACCAACTAAGTTTGTTCTTGGTATAAGCTTTCATGTGCATACTCTTTAGAAACTGGTGGAACCTTACTTTGACACTTTGATAAATATATTTTCTCCATCCCTTTACAGACAAGCCTTCACAATATCATCGTGTTTAAAAAGTAGGAAACCTGTAGCCTTCCAGATATTGTTGGACTCTAACTCCCATCAGCTCCAATCAGCATGACCAGTAACATAGTTTGTGAGTGTTTTTAAATGATGAACTTCCTCAGTGATGGCTCCTCCTTCCTCCAGATTCTGCTACATGGCCCTGAGGGAAAGAGAGGAAGAAAAGCAGCTTCCTCGAGGCAAACAATTCTAGGGGTAAATTTTAATTGATGATTATTCTCTGTAATATATCTGCTGTCACATTTTGATCTCAAAACAGATTTCTTCCCCTCAGCCACAACAGACAACCTTTCCCAACTCAATGATCTCATAAGGCATATAATATCTTAAAATACTTAAAAATAAATAAAGAACATTGACCTGAAAATTAATCAGCTCACTAGGGAGTACCCTTGTAGTGCACTTGATCACACCAAAGATCTCTCAGTTGCTTGCAATAATCAGTTTTCAGTGATAAACTGACCATTGTGATTGTAATCACTTGCTTCTCGCCTGCCATTTCAGAACCCCCAGACCAGGGAAAGCCATGTTTAAAAACCTAAGTAGTAAGTTATAATATGGTTGTACATCAGGCAAATGAGTGTTTGATGGGTTGAGCTAATGGGAGCTAAAAATAAAACCCCATCTGTTCACCTTTCAAACCGCATCAAGGCATTGCATATTGGTTGCAGCATAACTTAATGAAACACGGACAAAAATATGCTTATTTTCATCCTGCTGCAACAACTGAAATGGGGAACTTGTTAATAATGATGTTTCAGCAAGGGAAGAATGGTGAGCTCTGAAAAAAACAGAAAAGCCTATGGCCAATGAAGCAACAACCAAATGTAAACAGAAACACAGTGGTTGCTGCAGTCTGTTCACTGAGGTTGAATCGACATGCAAATGAGGATTGTTTATGTCAATAATGGACCTCAAGGTATGGTTGGACTACAACTCCCTCCCACCCTGACCTTTGGTCATGTTGGCAGTGGCAGATGGCAGATGGATTCAAGCATCTGGAGGGCCTACAGGCCAAGTCTGAATGATTCAGATAGAGGGTTTGCTGAGGACATAGGATGTAGGGACCTCTGCTGGGATGGAGGCATCCTAATAGGATCCAGGTGTGGGGATTCCATCAACCTGCTCTTTCATCTCATCCATCTCTGCAATGGGACCCACCTCTCTCTCCTCAGCTCTCAGAACCTCTCTGTGTCACTTCCACAATGTCTGTTGCACCACCCACTTCTGTACCATCAGATACTGGGAGTAGCTCTGCCTTTCCAGAGGTCGATGTTCTGCCGGTCCCAGCTACCTCTCAGAAAGAAGAGGCACCTCCTCTGTCACTTAGATTTAGGAGGAGCCAAAACAGAAAAGAACAGAGTATACTGCTGGCCTGCTTGTGCAACAGACTTCCATTGGTACCATGGAACTTTCCCCTCCTCCCCTGAAACTTCCTACGCACCCTGAAAATCTCCAGAGAGTTGGAGGACCCAGATTTTTGGGGTATGTGGAGAAAGAAGAGGAAAGGGAAATCACATTTGATTTGCTGGATAAAACTCTGACTTTTAGAAGACATCTGAAGGCAACCCTGTTTAGGGAAGTTTTTAATGTTTGATGTTTTATCGTGTTTTTAATATTCTATTGGGAGCCGCCCAGAGTGGCTGGGGAAACCCAGGCAGATAGGCGGGGTATGTATAAATAAATAAATAATATTTGTTGTGTGCACTAAACTGGTATGAAGAAGTGGGTTTGATAGCATTGAAAATATCAGTTGACAATGTCATGGTCCATTTGGTCACAGAGGTCACATTCAATAAATCAGGCTGTCAAGAAAAGGATTGATCCACAGAGAATGGAATGCCCGCTGACTAAATCTGGATTGTTTCATGTGCACCTCATTTTTTTTTTATGTTCTGCTGAAATCCGCCCAAGGGGACAAAGAAAAAACTCCCACCACAAACTCCTCAACCATGTGTCCATCAGCAGAGTTCATGCTACATAGTCTGACCTGGATTGGTGTTGCATTTCAGCTGGGAAGAGTTTAAATATCTTCTCTGCCCAAAACTTACTTTGTGGCCCAGAGGTGTGTCTGTCATATATTGATTTGGGGATTTGAAAAGCCTCATTTGTTTCAGCTTTGCTGGTATTATCTGGATTTTCTTTGCCGATTACTCTTTAGTTTTTCTCCTCCTGGGTGATTATGTCTCAGGCAGTGACATAATGATTAGAGCCATAACTAGCTGTTGTGTTGTTTGGGATCAGTAGCGTGATTTCATCTTTCATTTTGCTAAGTCGTTTTATTGACAGCACGCTCAGAAGATTCTTCTAATGACTTTTGATACTAAATGCCATTTCTTAAGTCATCCTTTAAAAGAACACTGAAGTAGAGGCAGAACACAGAAAGCAATGGCAGATTTTCTTTATGCAGCAGAGGCCCTTGAAAGAAAGAAAAATAGTCCAAGCAAGATTCAAAATTTGGTGATGACAGGGCATGCCAGCAATGCCTGTACCATGTTTGTTCATTGGCCTATGACTAGGGATAGATGGTTACAGTGGTACCTCAGTTTAAGAACAGCCCTGTTTACGAACTACAGTGGTAGCTCGTGTTACAAACACTTCAGTTACACACTCTGCTAACCTGGAAGTACCTTGGGTTAAGAACTTTACCTCAGGATGAGAACAGAAATTGCATGGCAGCGGCACAGCGGCAGCTGGAGGCCCCATTAGCTAAAGTGGTACCTCAGGTTAAGAACAGTTTCAGGTTAAGAACGGACCTCCAGAACGAATTAAGTTTGTAACCAGAGGTACCACTGTATTTGGTTTATGAACTCCGCAAAACTGAAAGTAGTGTCCTGGTTTGAGAACTTTACCTTGGTCTAAGAACGGAATCTGAATGGTGGAAGGGCATCGGCGGTGGGAGGCCTCATTAGGGAAAGCACACCTCGGTTTAAGAACAGTTTCAATTTACAAAACTATGAAAAGAAACGCAATAAAAAATATTATAAAAAAAAAAAGAACAGTTTCAATTTAAGAACAGACTTCCAGAATGGATTAAGTTTGTAAACCGAGGTACCACTGTATTTCCATCCTGAGATGGATTCATTTCCCCCCGAAGCCAGCTCAATATTGCTTCACTTATCAGTGGATTTGCTGAAGAAAAATCCTTAAATTCCTGAAATATCTGCCCGTTTTGATGGCAATGATGATGATGATGATGATGAAAAATAAGTTATGAGGTGGCTGCCTCTTTTAAATGTGTAAATATTTTATTTACACTAAATAATCCCCATTAAATGGTGAATGACCCTTGGATGGTTAAGTCCAGTCAAAGGTGACTATGGGATGCAGTGCTCATCTTGCTTCAGGCCAAGGGAGCTGGAGTTTGTCCACAGACAGCTTTCCGGGTCATGTGGCCAGCATGACTAAACCGCTTCCGGTGCAACGGGACACCGTGACGAGTGACTGTATATCAAAATATGCAGTATCTTTCCATTGTATGGAAATCGTTCAGCCACCTCCCCCCCCCCTCCAATACATGGACATTTTATTTTAAAAAAAAGATGGCTGACTCTGACATTTTGACAAGCATCACAAAATTTCTGCACTCCCCACCCACCCCACCCCTGACTTTGCTAGAAGATTTCTCCATTTCTACTACAACTTTTTGGGAAGCAGTCAACAGGAACATCTAATATGTCCCCTTACCTAGTAATAGTGTCACATGTTTGTAATTTGTATTGGTAATTCTCCACACTATTTAGGGGCAGTGAAATTCGCTGAATATTTAAAAAGGTTGTGTGTGTTTGTGTAATTCTCCAACAGTTTGTGAAACAGTGATAATAAAGCTTGCTTTGATTCAGATCTTGTTCTGTGGGTGTGCAGAAGAATCTTGGGCTGTTGCCTTTCGGCAGGGTGAGAAGCCTGCGGTTATACTACAACTCCCATCAGCCTCAGCACGCATGACCAATGGTCAGGGGTGATGAAAGCTGTAGTCCAACAACATCTGGATATCCAGAAATCCAGCTCCCTGCCTTTGAGGATGATTGGCTGAAGTGGCACTGGCCAGATGAAATATGTGTGCCATTTGTCCGAATGACCAGAGAGATGAATGTGGAGGTTAACCTCAGATGGGATGAATAAATCTCTCTCTCTCTCCTCTCCCTGTCTCACATTTCCTAGCACTTGCTCGCTACAAGCACTCCAGATTGCTACCGGAAAATGTAGAGGTTTAGAGTTCTTTGAAAGAGGACATGCCAAGTTTTAATTACACATATAAGTAACTCTACCCCTGCCAGAGACATTGTGTCTAATGAAATTGTCAATGGCTAAGACATGGGTTACTATGTGGAAGGTTAAGTGCTCACGACCCCTTTTCTCTGCATGTCTCACTTGCTCTGCGCCAGTGGTGTTTTTAATTGGGGATGAAATGCTCACTGACACATGAGGCTATACACAAAATTGATGTACAGCTTCTTGATGGATGATTATTCTGGTACTTACTTCATTCAGGGCAACAATTTCCCCATTATTACAGTACCTTAAAAGAAGCTTAAATGCAGATGTATCAGTCTGGTGACCCGCTGTGACAGATGTCATAGCACAGAGTACTAACTCACTCCAGCCCCCTCCCACTCTAAGCAGCCATATCTTATGTTGGTCAAAGGGAGTTGTTGATGAATCACCCAGGACCAGTCTTTACATTAAAAAGCTTGACTTGCACTCTTTGGGTGAGATTTTCTAACAGATTCTGATCTCGTTTCTATAATTTGTTTTTTTCTAGCCATAGAGGTTTTAGGGAGAGCTCTCACACTAAGGAATTCTGAAGAGCAGATATGATTCTTCCACTACCACTCCTCCCAGAATAATATATAAATGAAAGCCACTCTTTGAAATATTTTTAGCAGAACTTTGATTAACAATGGCCACCTGTACACACAGATTGCAAGTTCTTCTTCATGCTGGTTGGCTTTCATTGTTGACATATTGTTTGACATAGAATTGCTCTCAAGTTTCACCCATTTGAAATGGGAGAGGAATTTTGAGGGTTCTGCTTGCCTGAAACATCTGTTGGGATTTTATGGGAAATGAAAATAACTTTGATAGAGGAATGGAGGATAAATTTGTTCAGCCCACATTTTAAAGTGAAGCAACCTAATTCACCATTCCTGATCTTATATGTGGATCAGAATATGAAATAAATATGTGTGGGATCACAGACTTCACGTTCTCACCTTGGCTGAATTGTATCGTGTAGTGTCACACATTCTTAGGCAGGAAGACAAACATGGCACATGTTCCATTCTTAAATCTGTCTGTAGTGGAGCAAGCCCATTCTCAAAAACAAAAAGACCATCACCTTGTTCAGCGATTGTATGCTGCCTACTCTGTTAGAAATGATTCAGCACTACAACTTTTCATCCATAGTAAACATTATGAAATCTCAGTAAGATTGTTGCGCAGCACAACATATGCTCTTGTGTGATAAATATATACACCGTTGATGCCTCTTGATGTATCACTTTGTCATGTTACTATGATTTGCAAGTCACTTCTAAACACTGTGCTGATTTTTAAAATCATATTTATATCTCAAGCTTCTTCCAAGGAGCCCAAGCAATATCCTAGAGTCAAATGACCCTGTGAGGTGAGAGAGAGAGACTTTGGTCATTTGGAGATCTTCATGGCATTGTTTCCTCTGGCTATCTAACATGGCAGCCATTATGCCACATTGGCTCTCTGAATCTTTATCTTTCTAAGATATCCTTGGCTCTACATCTATTGCAATGCTGAGCACTCTGTTTGCACCACAACCACTGACTCCTCCCTAGCCCTGTCTGTCCAGGCTGTCTAAGATGATGCATAATATCTTTGCACCAGGCAGGCAAATCACTGTGAGATCTGCAGACCCATCACAAACCCAGCTATCTATGACTCTAATTATCAATTGCCAACTACCTGCTCTCAGAGGCGTATGCTCAGTGTGAGAGGATATCTGTTTGTTCCACAGGGGCCCTTTTTAAATGTATCCTTTCCTTCTCTGACATTCTCCTCCTCCACAAGAGCAAAAAAGCTGTTGCCTGATGCTTCTGTCATGTCCTTGAAGGGCTCAGCCTGTAACTTCTCTACCTAAGTGATCTAGTTTTTAACTGCTTTTAAAAATGAGCCTAAAACTGAAACATTAAACTTGAGCTGAGGCTTACTAACATGCTTTGACAAAGGAATAAAGAAGTGGTACTTATCCACTCCTCATACAGCTGCATACCCTCCAATATGTCTCTGATGAAAATAGGGAGGTGGTTGTTGTTGTTGTTGTTGTTGTTGTTGTTGTTGTTGTTGTTGTTGTTGTTGTTGTGGTTGTGGTTGTTGTTGTTGTTATACCTCACCCATCTGACTGGCTTGTCCCAGCTACTCTAGGCGGCTTCCAACATATGTAAAAACATAATAAAACATTAAAAATTTCAAAACTTTCCTATATAGGACTGCTTTCAGATGTCTTCTAAAGGGGTTGCATATCTCCTTGGTTCGGGCATTGGATAACTCAATACCCTCCAACATTTCTCCAATGAAAATAGAGGCATCCTACCATACCCTTCAACATTTTCTGTTGAAAATAGGGACGTCCTAAGGAAAAGCAGGAAATTCTGGGATCAAAACAGAAACCGGGATGGCTTCTGTAAATCGGGACTGCGCCTGGAAAACAGGAATACTTGGAAGGTCTGCAACTGCCTAACCTTATGGTTACTTTGATGCTTCGTTAGCTGGGTATCTGCATTTGTTCATAGAGTTTCACTGTTAACTGGAGGAAGTATTTACCAGAGACTGGGGCACCTTTGCTGCCCCATGTCTGCTGTGCAATTTATTCTGATTTTGACTTCAGCTTGAACTACAGTTGTTTGGCTTTCCCTTTTCTTTTTTTAAGAAAGGGCATTATCAGGGAACTGCCATCACGTCAGAGGTGAGAGGGGGAAGGGCAGTTGTGTTATAGGGAACCTCCGAAGATCTTGTGAAGCAGCTTCTCCTCCGGCGAGGAGGAAAGCCCCACCTCCAGTGGAAAGGAGGTGGTGGGACCAGTGGATGCTAGGGAGAGCCTCAACACCGAGCCTGAGCAAACTGGAGAGGAGGGAAGTACCCCTTTGCCAGCGCCCATTCTGCGCAGTAGGTTTCGGCGCAAGGAGGGGAGGAGAAGGCTGGGGGTCACACAACTGTTATGCTGGGGGAGGTACAAGGACTGCCCACTCCCAGATTCTACTAGTGACTGAGCCAGACATGAACTTGCGACTCTCTTCACTGTAAATAGTTTGCACTAATAATAAAGCCTGGAAAAGACAGGTCAGAGTCTTGCCTGTTTGCTCTCAAGCAACCGCACCACCATCTGACAGGCATGATAAACAAAATAATTTGAACTTGAATCAAACCTTCTGTTAAATGCTAAACCCATTGCATGTATTAAAAAAAATGTTTTCTTTACCATTGCTTGATATCTCTATGTATGACTTTATGGTGAAATCAGAAGCAAAATTAAGTTGTGGGAATACACTGGCTTATAGAAAACTGGTTTAAACAGCATCATGCCCACTGGTCCATCCAGTTCAGAGAGTCAGTGACTCTCCAAGGTTCTCCAAGCCCTACCAGGAGATGTCAAGGGCCTGGTACCTTTGGCTTGCAAGGCAGATGCTCTAACCCTGTCGCTCATTCTGCCTGCTGTAAGGTGACCAATAATTTGCAGTCAATCAGCCAAAGCAACATAAAAGCTTCTAGGTAGATAAAAGTGAGAAGTAAACAAAAACTCATTGAAAAAGAAATCATACTTGTTCCCATAAAGGGTAACCAGCCACCACCGGCAATATAAGCACCACAGAATGGTTAGCCACACTGATGGCAAAGAGGCAAGTGAACTTCAGGGCCAGCTTTTAAAAGACATTTTGTCCTCAGGCATGGCAGGAGCTATACCATCCCCAGTGTACTGCAGACCCTAATAGTGTCCCTATTTTCCAGGGACAGTCCTGGATTTACAGAAGCCATCCCAGTTTCTAATTTGAGCCTGGAATGTGCTTCATTTCCTTAGGACGTCCCTATTTTCATCAGAGAAATGTTGGGATGTCCCTATTTTCATTGAAGAGATGTTGGAGGCTATGGTATTGCTAGGGGAGCAGTGTTTTACAAACTGGGTGGGTCGATTTTCTTCATATTTTAGTTCCAATTATATGACATAATGGCCTGCGACTTTAGGCTTCTGTCAGACGGTGACTCATTCTAAGCTCCAGTGAGTTCAACAGAGCTCCAATAACTGTGTAGAGGACTGCAGCCAGGCAGAAGAAATCTATCTTATACTATGTTCACTTGGGCTAACTCCCAGGTAGGTGAATACAGTAGTTCTCAAGAACAAGAAAGCTCACCAAGGTTCACCCAATAAAATAGTCTCAACTTGAAGTTATTCCCTTGTCTACCTTCCTTCTGCATTCACATCCTATTTAGATTTTAGGGCTGGGGGGCAGGGAACCCGTGGCCTTCCAAATGCTGCCGGACTACAACACCCATATAACTGTTGGCCATGCTGGATGCGGCTGATGAGATTTGGAGTCCGACAAAATCTAGAGAACTGCAAGTTCCTCCCCTGTGCTTTAAGGCCTAAGGAGACGTGTTATTTGCACAACCACATGAACTGTTGCTGGGTTTTTTCTTTAAAGGCAGAGCAGCCAACATGATTGTCACTGTTGCCAGTTCATTACCATCTCATTGTGGCGTAAGCACCCAGAGAAATCCTTCTTGCTTAGAGGTTAACTTTCCCAATAAATAAACCAGAAATCAGGCCATCTTCATTTATTTATTTACTTCAAAAAGGATGGAGATGCTGTCTTTCAGCTATCGTTCCAATCAGCTGGGTACAAGTATTGGAAAGTGAAGATGCATTTCACATGAAATATGTGTCACTTTTTGGGACTCTCCAGCCTTCTGTTCAGACAATCTGGTGATTTTGCTGCAACTTTTTTTTTTTGGATAGCAGGAGTTGATTGTCCCTTCTGCTTCATCTGTTTCTTTCTGCTTCTTTTCAAAGACTTTCCTGCTACTTCCAGTTCTGCCTCGGCTATCTCTCTCCCTGGAGAATGCTTTCTGTATTCTCACTTTCTTTCTGTTTTTTGCTGAAATTATGATAATGGTAAGCTGCCTAGGCATACCACAAGGCTGGTATGAAAGTGAATGGATTTACAATAGAAAACAATTAAAATATGGATTAGATGAGATCTGCTGCTGAAATCTTCTCTTGTTTGTTCTGGCCAAACTTCACATTCTCCGTGAGCCTCCTCAGGGCAAACTTCATTAAAAGGTAGAGAGGGGAAATCACCTTTGTGCTTATCATGTAAAATTTCTTTAATGGTCAAGTTTTACTTGTTCTCCATTGTGTGTGACAGAATGTGACCGAGATGTAGAAATCTGATTCTATTAAACACACTTCATTTGCAACTTGTTAGCCAAATTGTTGGCTCCTGGGCCGTGTTCAGAAAGTGGTGGTGGGGGATGAGTGTTCAGACCCTTGGGCCCTCACTTGTGGGGTACCTCAGGGTTCCGTCCTCTCCCCCATGCTTTTTAACATCTATATGAAGCCGCTGGGAGAGATCATCAGGGGGTTTGGACTGGGTGTCCATCAATATGCAGATGATACCCAGCTCTACCTCTCTTTCAAATCAGAGCCAGTGAAGGCGGTGAAGGTCCTGTGTGAGTGCCTGGAGGCGGTTGGAGGATGGATGGCGGCTAATGGGTTGAAGTTGAATCCTGACAAGACAGAAGTACTGTTTTTGGGGGACAGGGGGCGGGCTGGTGTGGAGGACTCCCTGGTCCTGAATGGGGTAACTGTGCCCCTGAAGGACCAGGTGCGTAGCCTGGGAGTCATTTTGGACTCACAGCTGTCCATGGAGGCGCAGGTCAATTCTGTATCCAGGGCAGCTGTCTACCAACTCCACCTGGTACGCAGGCTGAGACCCTACCTGCCCGCGGACTGTCTCGCCAGAGTGGTGCATGCTCTAGTTGGACTACTGCAATGCGCTCTACATGGGGCTACCTTTGAAGGTGACTCGGAAACTACAGCTAATCCAGAATGCGGCAGCTAGACTGGTGACTGGGGGCGGCCGCCGAGACCACATAACACCGGTCTTGAAAGACCTACATTGGCTCCCAGTACGTTTCCGAGCACAATTCAAAGTGTTGGTGTTGACCTTTAAAGCCCTAAATGGCCTCGGCCCAGTATACCTGAAGGAGCGTCTCCACCCCCATCGTTCTGCCCGGACGCTGAGGTCCAGCACCGAGGGCCTTCTGGCGGTTCCCTCATTGCGAGAAGCAAAGCTACAGGGAACCAGGCAGAGGACCTTTTCGGTAGTGGCGCCTGCCCTGTGGAATGCCCTCCCATCAGATGTCAAAACGATAAACAACTACCTGACATTCAGAAGACATCTTAAGGCAGCCCTGTTCAGGGAAGTTTTTAATGTATGATATTTTAGTGGGGTTTTTGGTTTCTATGGAAGCCGCCCAGAGTGGCTGGGGAAACCCAGCCAGATGGGCGGGGTACAAATAATAAATTATTATTATTATTATTATTATTATTATTATTATTATTATTATTATTATTGTTGCATCATTGTTGGTTGTTCCCATTGCTCTGTTCTGGTTGTGTTGTGTGAACTCATGCAACAGACATTCCCAGCCTTACTTGGAGATGTCGGGAACTGCAGATTCCTGCCCACCGCAAGTGTCCCTATTTTCCAGGGACAATTCCAGATTTACAGAACTCATCCCGGTTTCTGATTTGATCTCGGATTCTCTCATTTTCCCTTAGGACATCCCTATTTTCCTCAAATAAATGTTGGAGGGTGTGCTAGAACATCCCTATTTCCATCAGATAAATGTTGGAGGGGATGGAGTCATGCAACCCCTTTAGAGGACATCTGAAGGCAGCCCTGTAAAGGGAAGTTTTCAAATGTTTAATGTTTTATTATGTTTTTATACTCTGTATGTTGGAAGCTGCCCAGAGTGGCTGGAATACTACTACTACTATTATTTTGATGGTGATGAATAGGACATCCCTATTTCCATCAGAGAAATGTTGAACCTGGGATAATATGCATGCAAGGCAGATACTGTTCCACTGAGCTAAGTCCCTTGTCCAGAAAAGCAGAAGAACTGCAATCAATCATGGTTGCCCTGGCAAGCATACTTATTACAGTATATGTGCTTGGGAACATATGCTTGTCACATTTAGGCCTTTTGAAGTGTCCGTGTACAATACATAATGGGATAACATTGACCCAAGTCAATGAGCAAAAGCAAACATATAAGCAATCCTCTCACCTACCCACATTCTGATTCTTTGTCGTTGTCCTTCAGAAACAGCCTGGGTGTCATCTGGTCATATTCCATGGTGCAGATTGCAGTCTCTGTGCTCGCAATAAGACATTAATAATAACCACTTTCGTGTAACACTCCCTCCCCTTCAGAAATGCAGAGGAGGATAAAATAAACAATAATTCTGTCTGCTGAAAAAAAATAATGTTCCCCACAGATACCTGGCTGACAAGCCTCACGAGCACCACTTGGGTATTACTCTGTGTGTTAAAGAATGTGCTGCCCACAGGCATCTTGTGTGAAGCCAATTATATAAAGTATAAGAATATTCTGTGTTGGGATCTGTAAATGATTAAAAACTGGCCGTGCGGAATTGTTTCTGAAAATGTATTTGCAGATGTACAAGAAACAGTGCCAGGGAAGGGGGGGGGGACACCTGACTCCCTTAGAATATGCAATGGATTTCTTTTGAAAATGCAATGTGCAACTCAAAGAAAGTGGGAAAGTATCCGATGTCCATATGGAAAAAGACAAAAGAGGCAATATATTGATACCGTCGTGTGTGTGTTTTTCAAGTTGTGGAATGTCTCAAGAGTAAATCCTAACCTAGTTTGTAAGCCTGTTTTGTACAGCTTTAAGTAATAAGCACTGGATATGCTTTCTGCCACAACAGTGGCATGGATTATTATTAGGATGGAATATTATAAATCTAAATAATAAATTGATCCCCCCCATCCCCTACACTGCATACACTAGTAATTCTCTTGCGAAACTATTAAGGAAGGGAGAAGCAAATGAGAAAGACGTAATAGTGAAGAAGGAATAAAGTGAAGCCCCCTGGACCCCAATCCACATGTTGCACCATTTGCAAAAGGCTTGCTGAAAAAGCAACAGAAAAAAGACTTTGTTCTCATACGCTGCTTGCAGGTTTCCCACATGCCTCAGTCTGGCCACTGTGAGACCAGGATGCCAGTCTGGATGGCCTAATCCAGCTCTTCTTATGTTCTAGGATAATAATAATAATAATAATAATAATAATAATAATAATAATAATAATAATAATTTTTATTTATATCCCGCCCTCCCCAGCCGAAGCCAGGCTCAGGATGGCTAACAACAACAAAATAGTGCAACATTCTAAAAACATTTCATTATAAAAATTAATTAAAATCCAATTGATGGCAACTATTAAACTTAAATTCTGTAAAGATTGCCAAAGGAGGGAGTCAGGCTGCGCCCTGACCAAAGGCCTGGTGGAACAGCTCTGTCTTGCAGGCCCTGCGGAAAGATGTCAAATCCTTCAGGGCCCTAGTCTCTTGTGATAGAACATTCCACCAGATTGGAGCCACAGCTGGAAAAGCCCTGGCTCTAGTTGAGGCCAGCCTAACCTCTCTGTGGCCTGGAACCTTCAGGATGTTTTTATTTGAAGACCGCAAGCTCCTCTGTGGGACATACCAGGAAGTTGCCCAGATGCACTGCTTGGTCAAATGAACAGGTAGGACAGGAGTATCAGGTCAAATCACCAAGTATTATCAGCTAGACCAGGGTTCTTCAACCTTTGGCCTCCAGATGTTGGGGTACAACTCCGTCATCTCTGACCATTGGTTAAGTTGGCTGGATATGATGTGAGTTATAATCCAACCAGTAGCGTAGCGTGGGTTGTCAGCACCCGGGGCAAGGCAAGTAATTTGCGCCCCCTAACCCGTGGATTTGCGCCCCCTAACCCGTGGATTTGCGCCCCCTAACCTGTGGATTTGCCCTAACCCCAGATGTTGCGCCCGGTGCGGCCGGCCCCCCCTGCACCCCCCACGCTACGCCACTGAATCCAACATTTGGGGACCCACGATCAGAAAATACTGAATTAAACTCCATGGGCAAACCGCATGACGTTGGAAATATAATTAGGATCTAGCACCACTTTCCCAGCTCACACTTCTGCATGCATAGACCCAGTCAGACTGGGAGCAAATAATTCACCGTTTCTGATGGAAGCAATGGGACAGTTTGTGTCTGTGGGCATGGGGAGAAGGTAGAATCACATAGCCCTAGGGCTGAAAACAGTGGGAAGAGGGCACTGTTACAGGGATACAAAGTGGCAGGGAATCTGGAGGTTGGATGGATGAAGGAAAGAGTAGGCCATGGAGCGAGAAAGGAGCCACTGGGAAAGAAGGAACTGATGAGATAGGAAGTTTATGAAGAGAGAATTATGAGAATGTTAAATGGGGAAAGCCTCACAGAAGGCGTATAATGTTGACGATGAAAAATGTTGGTCAAATGGGGAGGATTATGGGTTGCTTGTGTTAATACCTTAGTATTTGCATGCAGAAGGTCCCAGGTTCACTCCATGGCATCTCCAAGGAGAACTGGGACTATTTCCTGTTTGAAATCCCAGAGAGCCACTGCCAGTTTTTGTCAACAATATAGACCAACATAGACCAGTGGTCTGACTCAATATAAGGCAGCTTCTCGTGTTCCTATGTAATAGGAAAAAGTGCCTGAATGGAATCAGAGTAGCTGAAGGATTCAGAAGGTAGTAAAAAGGAGCCTTGAAGAGTAGGGACCTGAGGAACGGAGGGATGGAAGAAGCATGGAGCTGAAAAAATGAAATGGGACAGATGCCATTATATAAAGGAAGACACAGGTAATGAGAATTAGATGAAAGTGGGATGGAGGGAAACCCACACAGTTTAAGGACAGGAGGGACTGAAATGTGTACCCAAAGGAGCTGTGGAGGCTGAGGAACTGTGAGGAACAGAAGTGAAAGAATCAACAGTGCAGTGCTGGTGTGGGGAAGGAGTTTGGTGTCGCACACATATTTTCTCAGGTATTTGGCTGCACGTCTCTAGTAAGAAAACAGTTTTTGAAGGTGTGAATTAAAACCACAGGAAATGAACGAATGCCTGTTCCAGATGAAGAGTATCCCTATAGCAGGCTTCCAATAACACTTTTTTTTGTCCTGCTTTTGGCACAAAGTGAAATTGTTCATCACTGTTGTTTCATGTTTTATTAAATGGCTGTTGATTATTCCCTGGGTACTTTAACAGTTAATGCCCCTTTAGTCATTTCCCCTCCCTGCAATGCACACAATGCCATAAAGTAAATAGCACTCCTGTGGTACACAGAAAGTGGCGCAGTGCCAAAGCGGGGCTCTTCCTTCCCACAGCATTTTCCAGCAATTCTCAAAGGGGACTTGAAACGACATTAAGAGTTAGTGTAATGACAAGGCTCATCAATCCAACTTTCTGCATAATGTATGCCACCATGTATCTTTGGATCAATCTCAGTCCCATGTAAACAGAAAGAGGGTGGGAGGACAGGGAATAAAATGGTTTGTTGATTTTTGTCCTGTTGACAAAGCTTTCTGAGGTAAAAGTGAAAAAATGGAAGGAAAGGATGAGAAAGGGGGTGCTGCTTGAATGGAAGGCAGGGCAAATGAACAAATGTAACATAATGCCCCAACGGGCTGAGTAAAAACAGCTTCCCTAAATTCTTTATTCTATTCACAGGTGGTGAAAATTGAGAGGTCATTAGCCAAATTATGTCCAGCGAGGGGTAGAATTTTATTAACACGCACCCTTCTATTGCTGCAAACAGAAATTCTCAGAAAATTTCTGATAAATTTGGTTCATTTAATACTGAATTGAACTATATTGGTAGTTTATACTAGCGGGTGAAGGACAAGGTTGTCATACGTCCCATTGCTTCCTTCAACAACAGTAGAATGATATTAAATGAGAATTAAAATTGGATCAACAGTTGTGCCTGATATTCTCCACCCTGTTCATGTGTGTCAAAATTGGGAAAGTCATATTGATGAAGGTTTTCTGAGGTGGGGAGGGAACTGAATTCACCAATAGCTCAAGAGGAACTTTTTTTTTTTGTAAGAGCAGGCTGTGGGGTCATCTCCAAAAATGTAACTGAATATTTTTATGTGTGAAGTTTTGGACCAAGGCTAGGAACATACTTGGCTCCACAGGCTGTAAAGCTGTGTAGATAGGTTGGGTATCTGATCCTTATACCTCCCCTCGAACATAGCCAGATTTACTTCTGTGTAGACATGCATGGTGGGACGCGGGTGGCGCTGTGGGTTAAGCCACAGAGCCTAGGACTTGCCAATCCGAAGGTCGGCAGTTCAAATCCCCACAATGGGGTGAGCTCCCATTGCTCAGTCCCTGCTCCTGCCAACCTAGCAGTTCGAAAGCACATCAAAGTGCTTTACCCTTTACCTTTACCTAGACATGCATGGAATTGTGCTGTAAGTTGATATAAACTGAAGACAAGGCATCTTGTGTTTTAGAAAAACCATAATGAAAAAGCATGAGTTAACATCCCTAGCAATCCTTTCTTCATGTTTGATGGGAAAGCAGGGATTAGAGGAGAGGTTTTTGGCTGGTTTTGTGTCATGCAAGAAGCAAATAAAATTTATTTGAATGAAGGGCAAATCATTTCACATCTTCTGTTGCAACAGAGATGGTGTATTTCTTTTTGGGGAACATTGGTTGTTGGTTTGGGGGTTGGTTGGTTGTTGTTGTTTTCAATTTTACTCCCTGTTCAAATTTCATTTTGCTGCATGATCTCAGTAGTAATTTGAAAATGTGCTTTGGGGGGTGGGGGACCTTTGAGGAAGGACCCGGTACCCATGTGCAAAACATTTATCCAGACAACTGGGAGCGGTCTGCAGTCACAATAAGGAAGTTCTTCTCTCATGATTCCTTTGGATTCTTTTGTTCCAGACAAGCCAGGCTTATAGCCAAACTTAATCTGGCAAGATATATGCTGTCTGCCTAATGCCTCGTATTTCTCCATGCTGCTTCTTTCTTAAATAAGCATGTTATCAGAAAGTACCATAGACTGTACCACAATAAATGCAACTGCAGATACCAGGTGGGGCTCATGAGATTGGGGGGTGGGGGTGGGGAGTGATATCAGCAGGTCCTCCAAAGTTGAGTAACTTAACCATTCCTTTGTACGTGCTCATATACAGAACCATGTCTCATTCCCATATGCATTGAAAGAATGCTACTCTATTCTACTCCATATTATAATGATGGAGTCAAACGAGCACTTTTGCTCTGCCAACTGAAATGAAGAGCTGGTGCTGGTCTTCAAAGGTCAAATAATGTGAGCTGTTAGGCAATTAAGAAGATGCAGCCAGTTCAGAGAGGAATCTAGGTTTCCCCAAGTAAGCCTTTAACTTCCCACTCCAGACTGTTCAAGTGAGGTCAGTTATAGACAAGCCTGCAGCGTCACCCCCTTGTTAAGGCTAGCTTTCAAATGATATTATCTGGAGAGGGAGATATGAGGTAGGTAGTCGCATTGGGGCTATTCAGGAAGCCTTGCTGGCAATTCCTACATCTCCCTACCAGACAGGGCAGCAAGTTCTGAACTGTGGCAACATTAAGAGTCTCTTGTCATTCACTGCTGAACAGAGATGAGCTGGTTATTGCGGGTGCCCATTGGGGCTTGGAGGGCAGGGAGACCAACAGCAGCCAGCAAGAGTTGTCATTTTATCCCCACTTCCCTGCTGAGTTCTACAAAGGTAACATTGAGACTAAGAAGAAGGAAGCTGTTGCAGGCAGTACCATCCCCTAGACTGGATGTAGTAAAAGGATAGGTGGGGACTGGCTGAGGGCAAGCTGAGTGTGGTATGGCAGTGCCACATTCACTCTAAGGGACCAGCCTCCTCTATCATCTTCCTATGTCTCCAGGCTTCAGGTAGTTTCAATGAGTAGAAGAGGTGGCCGACGCATTCAGGTACATATGATTGTCTATGAGTTATTTTGCTGAATGGTTAAGTTTACTAAATTTCTGAAGACAGCAGGAAAATATATATTAGGCCCCCAACAATGGGAAACCCAAAGCAAGCTAGCAGCAACAGCCGACTACCACCATTTTACTGGAACATATTTTACCCAGCTCTTATTTATGTGAGGCCAATCACTGGCTTCTGAATCAAACTGCAGCCTCTTTGGAATGCGGTAAATCTCTTTTATTCATTTCCTCAGATGGGTGTCTGTGAGGATGGCATGACAGGTAGACTTGAGGTGGTTAACTAGGATATCACTCTGTATGTGTTTTGTGAGTGCATTTAACAGCAGGTGTTATGTGGCTCTCAAGGCAAAATTTACCTGCATGTTTTGCAAATAGCAGCTGCAGGGGGGTGAATTGGGAAAACAGCACAGAGCTAGAGTAGCCAGCATTGTTGTGAACTACAACTCCCATCAGTCCAGTGTGGCCAATGGCCAGAGCCAGTTTTAGTTCAGGGACTGCACTGACTGGTAAAGAGGGAAGCCTACATGTACTGCACCCCCTTTACGGATCACCTCTGCAGCTACTATTAATATCTCTTTAAAACAAAGCAAAGCAAAGCAAAAAACCACAGGAGACATTCCTTGTGAGTCCTATCTAGTTTGGTCCTCAGTCTCTTTCTGTAGACTGGAACTGAAGAAATAACGATTAAAGATCCCAGTAGACCTCGTGCTACATCTCCAGTTTGTACTAGACATATTTTAATAAAACCCACCTGTTTCTATTGACTAACCTTCAGTACGTTGTGGAATCCATGAAGTCCATGAGGTCTAGAACTCCAGGATTCAGTGCATGTGTCAATAATTTGTGCATATACCAAGAATGAAAGTTGCCATAACAACTCAAATTGAGACTTTGTGCAGTAGTTTATTTGGAGACTGGAAAGATGCCCTCATATTCCAATCCCAACTGTTCCCTACTCCAACAGTGTTAATACTATATGCTTGATACTCTTTATAAACAATGTTTAATTGGCAAACAATTTGAGGCAGCACAAAGTGCACTCTCTCTCCTCCCCGAAAATTGGTTATATGAAATAATGTTCCTTAGATTTTTTCCCCGCAAGATGAGACTCCATCATTCTTCACAGAAGCCACTGGAACCTAATTGCAATGACAGCAGCATCGAGACCGAATTAAACAAAATTATTATTTATTAGCGAGAAACCGTTTGGAGTAGTCAGAATAGCCATGTACATGCAATGTAACAAGTTCTCCAGGAATCCTTAGAGATATGTCCCTTTTGATTTGAGACCCAGTGCATTCTCACAGTCCTGGTCAGATCAATGCCCACCTAAAGCTGCCTTATACCGAGTCATTGGCGCATCTAGCTTGGTATGGTTCATTCTCATTTGCAGCGGCTCTCCCAGGTTGCAGACACCACTTACTATCTGATCTTTTTAACTGAAGGTGCATGCAAAGCTAACGTTCTGCTGCTGAGCCCCGTCTTCCTCAAATTCTGTCACCATCTCTTGCCTTCTTTGCCAAGAATTGAAGGTAACCAAAGTCTGGTCCTAATCACAACGCCATTGCAGTCTTGGGCTTTCCTGGCCTCCCTTCCTTAGAGCTGATCAGAGGTGACCAATGCTTTTTTTTTCAGCAGGAGTGTGCCAGAGCACAGTTCCAGCACCTCTCAGGCAGGTGCCATTACGGGCCAGTGCTTCTCCTGCCCGCTTCTTGCCTTTATGTACTTCTGAGAAGCCCAAAACAAACATTTCAAGTCAAAACAGAAGCTAGCGTGTACAAGTCTACACTTTTTAAAAGGTCTATGACTCCACCTAGCTCCTAGCTGCTTGTAGCCATGATTGGTCAAGCTGCAGGACAGGGCCAACTCATATTTCCCTTTCTTCATCTCCCTTGTAGCGGTGGTGGGCTTTAAGCTTTCCAGCTAGGCCTCTACTGTTGCACACAGATGTGTTTGCATCAGGGCCCTTCTGAGCTGCCCTAGACACCTGCCTGAATCTAAGAGAACGAAGGAGGTGGGGGTGCATTTAATTGACCTGCACCAGAACCAGGGGCAATCTCCCCAGCAGCTTGGGAGACAGCATGCCATAGTTTCTAGCACCTCCACGGGCAGTGAACATGGCTGTTGTCAAAGTGGCATCTATTCAGAGCTGCCCAAGTCACCCAATGATTTATTGTAAGAACTTCATGGTGAGTGCCATGAATGGGTGAATTCCAGCACCTATTTTTCTTGAAAAAAAGCACTGGAGATATCTCCTAGTCATTGTAACTAGTCCAATCCCATAAACAGCTCCAGATGCAACTCAACTGGTTTGAGCATTACAACACTTAAGGGTCCTTGGTCTGTGGATCAGAAAGACATATACAGTAGTACCTCGGGTTAAGTACTTAATTCGTTCCGGAGGTCCGTTCTTAACCTGAAACTGTTCTTAACCTGAAGCACCACTTTAGCTAATGGGGCCTCCTGCTGCCGCTGCTCCGCCGGAGCACGATTTCTGTTCTCATCCTGAATCAAAGTTCTTAACCCAAGGTACTATTTCTGGGTTAGCGGAGTCTGTAACCTGAAGCGTATGTAACCCAAGGTACCACTGTATTTTGGTTTGCTGTGGCAATGGATCAGTGATAGGTCAATCACTGCCGATCAGCTAGGAACATAGGAAACTGCCTTACACTAAGTCAGACAATTACGGTAGTCCATCTAGCTCACAGTAGTGTCTCCTACAGTGACTGGTAGTGGTTCTCCAGGGAGATGCCAAGGATTGAACCTGGGACCTTCTCCATGCAAGGCAGATGTTCTACCACCAAGCTATGGGCCTTCCACAATTGTAGAAGGTTTGGCATGCAGAGCCCCTAGCTATGTCTTGGGATCCTTCTAGTTCAGTTGTAAAAAGCTGGACAAGAACAGTGGAGGCAGACCAAAGAGACTGTGATGGCAGGGGCTCTCAGTGACTGCCATAAAATTGTCCCCACCTCTGATTCCCTTCCACCCACTCTGTAATTTCCAAGGCAGCTGTCTACAGAACACTTTCCTGTCTGCTGCAGCGTTAGCTGCATGGACAAAATGGTGTGCTTTTTTTTCTTAAAAAGTCACATAGTGAGAGCACCAACCAGGAGAGAAAATGGGGGTGTATGGGCAATGGGGGGAAACATTCAGGTGAATAAAATCTTCAGTTCTTATGCACCAATTAGGAAAAGAGAGGACATGGTAATGCCTGGAGCCGCCTGCTGTCAAGAATAAAGAATTTTAAGCTGGCAAGCTTAGAAGTCCCACAGTTTGCTCTAATGCAGAGTGCATTAGTGCATTGTGTCAAGAAACCATGATTTCTTGCACTCCGGGATTAAAAACTAAAGGTAATGTTTTCATTTCACAGGTCTCTATTTAGATTTTTATACAGCTCCCTATGCCTAAAATTTGACTTCCATCTGAAAATGTTTCATGCTTTCTGTGCCTCTTTCTGCTTTAAAAACCCTTTTCACATGGTGTGCTGTTCAGTACAGTAGCTTTCCACATGAAACAAAATGGGGAAGTTTAATAGGAGCAACTTCTTGAAAGTCAATGTTAAGGAAACTTATGGTTTCCATTACAATATTAATTTCAGTGTTTTTGTGTTGCTGTTGTTGTGTTTTCACTTTTTGCCCACATGTATCAAGGTGATGTACAAAATATAATAAAACGGCTACAAAAACAGTTACAAAAACATCAAAAGATGAGTTGAAGTACTATTCTTTCTGTTGGAAAATCTGCAAATTCTTGTCCTAGAAAAAGAAAAATCCTTAGACTGTTGCATAGAAATTACTGTTTTTTTCTATATGTCCATGTGTCCTATGTTACAGAGAACAGCCTTCCATTTGAAGGCATCCTCTAGTTGAAGGTCTGTCTAGTCCCAAGTCCAGTTTAACAGTAAAGGAGCCTTGAAGTTGCCTGTCAACAGTTCACACCACTAGAAGACCAAACAGAGAAGGCCAACAGATCACGTGGTTGTAGTCTTCCCCATTGTGGTGAGCTGTGTTGTATTTTGATTTTTGTTTAAAGTATAGTAATTGTTTTGAAATTTGCATCTATACACATAAATTAGTATATGCAAAATTCATGCAAATCTATCTTTTCTGGAAATCCACCTAGATTTGCAAGTAGGAAATGAACTCTCCAGCTAGTCGATGCATCTTGTAGGCAGGGTTCTAGCAATGAGTTGTACAAGGAGCAACTAGGATTACGGCTCCTGCTCATGGACCAAAAAAACTAAAGACACAGCCTAGAAATTAGCCTTATACATTGCGGGGAGGGATTTGACACAACCCCCTTCATGCCCAGCCCTGGCAATTTAGAAATGACCGCTATGGCCATGATTCTGAGTGCTGTAGCATTATTGCTTTAGGAGTGGGATGGGGCAAATCCCCTATATTTCTACCGATATCCAGCTCCCACTTATCCCTTTTTTGTTTCCAAAGGAAGTCACTACCTGAAAGAACAATCCCCTTTTGCGAGCAACATTTATAATATACTCTGCTGTCAAAAGCAGTTAAGATCTGGACAACACTGCCCAGCAGAAATTCACTGTGAGGTTTGGTTATAGGAGGAAATAATTAATTTCAATGAAGCAAAACACCTACTAAGGACAAGTAGTTAATATTCCCCAAAATTCCACTTAGTATTCTAATAAGAAATTATATTGGCTCCCTGGTGTGTTCTTGTAAGAAACACTTCTGTCCCCTTTGAATGTTCGCATCTATATTGATTTATGGAGCAAGTACATGGAACTACAAAGAAGAGTAAAAGAAATTGGGTTTTGCTGTTGGAAGCATTATTTTGTCCATATGTGTGTGTCTGTGAATGGGAGGAGAATCAAGATGTGCTTTTCAACAAGATGGTTTATTGATTGTCATAGATTATTTTCCCCATGATTTGGATGTGCCTGAATCAAGCCTTGCAGGATGTTATGTATATCTGTAATTAGGAAGTGTCCCAGATTCACAAGAAATCAAAACTGCTTTGCATTTTTGTTTCTCTAGGGGAAGATTCTTTAAGCAATTCTTGAGAACCTAGCAATTTGGAAAATAAAAACAAAATGGCATTAATGGCTATATTTAGTTGCTCTATTTCCAATTTAATGATTTTATAAGTAGAGGGAGATATTGTTAATATAGTGAAGGTCGGAGGCAGAGTCCCTCTGACACCAGTGATTGTCAGCACAGTATTTTAAAACATCTTTAAATACAGAAGCAGATGCATTTCTACCTTTACATTAAAATCTAGGAGAGGTCACTGTGGGGTATGGAGTTCACCGGGGGGTATGCATATCAATATGCAGATTGCATGCAGATCTGTGTCTCCTAACCATCTGAGTCTGAGGAGATTGAGGAAGTCCTTCATCAGTGTTTGAGGTCAATGGTAGTCACTGGATGTGGGTAAACAAACTGGACAAATAAATTCTGGACATGACAGGAGTGCTCCTGGTCAAAGGCCACCTGGCCCAGAGATAGAAGGTCAGCATAGTTTAGATGCACTCCACCCCCCTTGAGAGATTAGGCTCACAATTGGGTGGTGCTTTTAAACCCAGCTTTGCTCCTATAGCTAGGATTTGCCAGCTTGATTTGAGTGCCAACTGTGCTCGGCCTTGTAAGTCACATGCATTGTTACACCTAAGTTGGATTACTTAATGTGCTTTGTTTGGGGGTGCTCTTTAAGTCTGTTCAGAAACTTTACTTAGCCCAGATTACCACTCCTAAAATCTTAAATTTAGCAATTATTTTACTCCCTTGTTACATCACCTGCACTGATTGGCATCTCATTTCTGAACACAATTAAAGGTGCTGGTTAAAGCCTGAGTAAGGGGTGCGCAGAAGACAATTCAGGATCTATTGGAATATCTGCCATTGATTTGAAGTAAATCAGCATGGATTGCTAAGTCTCAACTGTTCAACAATGACAACAACCAGTGCTTTTTTTCTGGGGGTACACATACCCCTAAACATTTTGTGAATCTAAGTTTGGCCTCATTGAGGGGCAGTATTTCAATATGAGTAGAAAAATAAGAGTACTCCTAAACATTTTTTTAGGGGGGGGGAAGCACTGACAACAACAAAATAGCTCTCTCCCTCAAGGTACAAATAAGTAAATTAATAAAACACTGTTGAAATGAATAAAGCTGGGAAAACTCATGAGTGAATTTTTGTGTAGAACTGTGAATTCAGTTTTGTTCTTGGGCTTAGATCACGTTTCTGGCCTCAGAGGGTAGGATTCAGGTCTGCTCATGCAATGGGACTTTCTCCTCCTCTCCTCCTTTTGCACATGCATACCCATCAGGTCTTTTTCACCAAGTTCCTACATCTGCCCACCTCTGCCCTCAATTTGTGGTGTGGAACTTCTGAGCCAGTTTACCCACTAATGTTGTCTGATGGGGGCCTTCTTGTGTGTGCCATCACCTTATAAGGTGACAACATGGGAGGGGACCTTTGGAAATCCCTCCCAATGGAAGACACACTGTCTTTTTCTTCACCTGTATTTTGTCACCAACTGGAAGCTTGTAACCAATAAGCTCTTTGTTTTCCACTGCTTATTTCCCTTATAAAAAGGTAAAGGGACCCCTGACCATTAGGTCCAGTCATGACTGACTCTGGGGTTGCGGCACTCATCTCACTTTATTGGTTGAGGGAGCCGGCGTACAGCTTCTGGGTCATGTGGCCAGCATGACTAAGCCGCTTCTGGTGAACCAGAGCAGCACACGGAAATGCCCTTTACCTTCCCGCTGGAGCGGTACCTATTTATCTACTTGCACTTTGACGTGCTTTCGAACTGCTAGGTTGGCAGGAGCTGGGACCGAGTAACGGGAGCTCACTCCGTTACGGGGATTCAAATTGCCGACCTTCTGATCGGCAAGTCTTAGGCTCTGTGGTTTAACCCACAGTGCCACCTGAGGAGATTTCACCCCTCCCATATCCAAGAATCTGCTGATGTTCTCTGCTGATTCTCCAGAGAGGAGGGGGCGGTTTCTGCTCAGTACTTATTCCGCTCCAGCCTCACATCAAAGTGTCAGAGAGAGAGAGAGACTGAGTGTTAGAGAGAGATTGTGTGTATAGATAAGGTTGCTGCTATGAGCAGCTGCAGACAGTGCAGTTCAGCATTTTCGTTTAGACCTCATTTAGATCTGTATATAGTTGTGTATTATAGTTGTAGTTAGAATAAAAGAAGATATTCTACAGAGCTGCTCTCCGAGTCATTTATGCTCTGCTATACTCTGCTATACTCTGCTATATGGGACGCGGGTGGCGCTGTGGGTAAAAGCCTCAGCGTCTAGGGCTTGCCGATCGCATGGTCGGCGGTTCGAATCCCCGCGGCGGGGTGAGCTCCCGTCTTTCGGTCCCAGCTCCTGCCCACCTAGCAGTCCGAAAGCACTCTTAAGTGCAAGTAGATAAATAGGTACCGCTTTATAGCGGGAAGGTAAATGGCGTTTCCATGTGCTGCGCTGGTGCTGGCTCGCCAGAGCAGCTTCGTCACGCTGGCCACATGACCCGGAAGTGTCTCTGGACAGCGCTGGCCCCTGGCCCCTTAAGTGAGATGGGCGCACAACCCTAGAGTCTGTCAAGACTGGCCCGTACGGGCAGGGGTACCTTTACCTATACCTTTATACTCTGCTATACTCTGCTGTGCGATGACTGTCTTCTTGTTGGAGTGAAGCCAGTGCTCACAACTCTAAGCTGTGAGTCCACAGCACTTTGACCTGTTCCTGTGCAGAAGGTGGTCTCTGGAAGTGCTACCCAGCTCGCCTGGCCCAGTCGGGGCTGAAGTGGATGAGTCCAGTTGGTGGTACTGGCTCAAAGGTGATGCTGACACCACCCGTGTCCCTTATTTCCCTTATAGCTCTGCTCAATCACCGAGGTCTTTTGGGGAGCCACTGTTAGTCATCCTCCATGAGTCAGATGCACATTTCATACCCCCCAAAAGACACGTGTTCACTATTGTGGGCCCAATTTTGTGGTATGCCCTTTTGGTTCAGATTGGAAAGGCCCCCTGATGGCACTTACTGAAGACTTAATTGAGCTCTGATTTTATAGTTTTAACTCATTTTTAGTCTTATTATTATATTGAGCCTCTTATACAAATTGTACAAATTGTTGGACTAAATAGATGATTATAGTAGTAGTAGTAGTAGTAGTAGTAGTAGTAGTAGTAATAATAATAATTTATTTGTACCCCGCCCATCTGAGTGGGTTGCCCCAGCCACTCTGGGTGGCTTCCAGCATAAAGACATAATTAAGATTAAACCTTAAAAAGCTTCCCTATACAGGACTGCCCTCAGATGTTTCCTAAATATTATATAATTACTCATCTTCTTAACATCTGATGGGAAGGCATTCCAGTCGTGGAGTGTGCCCAGTTGCAATGTGGTTGCGGTGCCCATGACCATTTCTCCAGTTTTCAGTTGTGACCATGGGCCCAAAAATGTTTGGTGACCTTGTCTTTGGACGTATATTAGATGAGGGAGAAGCCACACCTGGAAAATTTGAGGACAGGCAGGCAGGAAGTCTGCATTTATGGCATCCTAGGACAGGGATGTCATGGTAGACAATCCTTTCAAAATTCCAGCTTCTAAGTATAAACTCTGTAAAAAATAAATAAATGAACAATCTCTTGAGAGGACGTTAGGCAGATGCTGTACATTAAAAAAACCCAACTGATTTGTAACACTGAGTCAAAACTAAGGGACTCAGAATAGTTTCACCCACGTTGACTCCCACAACAGGAATAGTAGCTTCTTAGTCATATGCCCAATGAAATAAAAAAGTGGCAAATACATCTTTCTTTTCCATATATTGAACTACTAGTAGCTAGATCCTTGGCTGAACATTGCTTGAACATTGAATGCCTTGAACATTGCTTCTGCCTTGAACTCAGTTTCAATGGCCTTAGGAATTCCACATGGTCCCTGTGTCAAACTGGCACCAATAGAAGCTTACCTAGATATGCAAAGAGCAGCTTAAGTGGGGCAATTATTGTCAGGACTGGGACAGCTTCTCTTTCACCACAGTCCTGAGGTGGCTCAGGTTTCCTATGAAGCTGCAATTTATATAACAAAAACATGTATGCTAATTGCATTCAGTTTCACCACTACTGTAGTTGCCCTCCACCAGCAACATGGGGGCAATTTAATTTGCAGGGTTCCTGTAAGGCATGGGTACTTCAGACCCAGGGACCAGATACAACCTATAGGCCTCTCTATACGGCTCCCAGGACTCTACTTAGCTCACATCACTATCCCAGGCAGGCCACATCTTTCAATGAACCTCCTCTGAAAATGTTTCCTTGCCCTGAAGGCAGGAGGGAGGGATCCACCCTTTGTGGACTTCTCTTTGCTCCTTTCTGCTACGGGGCCCCAAGCATTCTCTCTAAAACTTTCCAGGCTTCCAGCTCTCTTAAACTGTTCCAGACCTTTCTCTCTCTTGTAGCTGTACAAGTCTTAACTTATTGCTATCCTATTGTCCACTTTGACCTACATACTATATTTTCACTTCTTCTAACGTTTTAGCAAATCAGAAGAGAAGACAGTAGAGTTACTATTTTGGCTTAATTGCCATGTTCCTGGGCTGAATCATCGACCCCTCTTTACACTTTTGACCCTCTTATGCAGAACTTCTCTTTTTGTACTTTAAACCTTCCTGTGCACTTTTGTCCCTCCTGTGCAGAACGGTAACAATTTTACAACTCAAAACCAAACCCAAAATGGCTTAGAGTCCTAATTCTTCAGATTTGGTCATGTGGAATGTCACAGCGGTGTGGGCAAGTGTGTGCTTTGTACTCACTGTGCAGCAGAACCTTCTGTTCCACCTACAATAACCCTATAATAATGGCTTCTTATTGACTTTTCTGGCAATAATAACCTTAATTCCCAGGCTTTAAAAAAATTCTAAATTGTAATTAAAAAAAATAGTTGCCCTTTCTTTTAAATTTAGTCTCCTAAGTCGTACGAGGAAGCCACAAAAGCAACATTATCTAAACCAATATAGAAAAGATGGAAGAAAAGTAGAGTTTCCTTTACAGAATCCTTTAAATGTCTTTTTTGCTACAGATGCCACAACATGATTCACAGGATGGTATAACCAACATGGTGTAAATCTCATAAAGAAAAATGCTTCTCCTAAAGATGACAGGACTTTTAATTGTGTTTATAAAATCATTCAATTTTTGGAGTGAAATGTATCTCTCCCCCCCCCCCCCATTTTCATGAGATGCTTTTATGGAGAAGGGCATGGAGAGACAGTGGCTTAGAAGGTACATCAGTTTAGGGTAAGTGCAATATTGCAAAATATCAAATGTCGGCAAGAAGAAGATGCAGGGCACAACATCCAATTTTCTCGTAGTCTTCCAAGGCAGCTATCCCTTGAAGGGACAGCCGCTCCTTACTCTTACGAGGTTCCCCTTGCATTCAGTGGCTTGACGGACTGTGTCAAGGATGAGAGTGATTTGGTGCAAGGGAGGCTCACATTATCATTTCCCACTTCACTGGAGTAAACAGACAGGAAAGATAAAGCCTACAAGTGCTGTGGAGCCACAGTGCTGTGGAATGAGACATGCTAGTCTACTATAGGCAACTAACTGTAGTAGAAGTGAAAATTATTACCATATAATATGGTTTTCTCCATAGTGGTTTCCCATCTGTGGAATGCCTCTCTGGTGAGGTACATCTATCTCCCTCATTATTAACTTTAACAAACATTCCTGTTTTCCCAGGTTTTCGGTAGCTGAAAGCTACTCTTCCTGGGAACGTTGAAACTATTGGCTGTGAGGGTATGTGACTGGGTTTTGGTTTGCTTGTTTGTTTTAAATGTCTCCTTTGGGAGGTAGACTGAAAGAGAAATTAAGTAAGTGAGTAAGGGAAGTTGACTTTCCTAAACTGCTAAGTGTTGTATGTGCTAAATTCTGGCTTCATTCGATTGGCCTCAGTTGAACAAAGCCCACAAAGTATAGACAGTCAGAGTGTGCAATAGAGTACTGCTTGCCCTAGAATACAAAGAAAACCTCTTCCCAACTAGTTCCATGTGCTCAGTAAGCTTTCGGACATGTTCCCTGAAAAGCAACTCTTCTCTGGCAGTGATAAAGGTAGTTTCAAAACACATTAGGGAAGTCATCAGTCCTTGCAGTTGGATTTCTCTGTGTTTTTTGCCCCCTCTGCAGATTTGTACAATCTTAGATCCACTTACACTTTTTGTCTCTGAGCCACACCCCATCAGTTTGCCCTTCTAGGTTTCTGATGCCTATTCCACTCCTATTATAATGGTACCAAGTTTTTGTTTGTTTGTTTGTTTGTTTGTTTGTTTGTTTAGCTCTCTAGAGGCCAAATCACTTTTTGAGACAGTATTATCAGATGCCTAGATATTATCAGATGGAAAGACATTATGTTATACACTGCATAGGTTTCCCATGTCAAAAATGTATTTTTAAAATAAGAGACTATCCTCAATGCAAAACTAGGATTCAAACAGCAATTCTACATAGCCATGGGAAGGGATGAACATTGCAGCTGGTCCTATTGCTTGGAATTTTGCAACGTCTTTTCAGTTCATCTGCTTTTTCCAATATTAGTCAGTATTGAAATGCAGCATTAGAGTCCAGATTTAAAAGTGTAGCTGAGTTCAGTTTCCAAAGAGTGACATTTTGGGAGTGAGGTTTCAGTTGGAATGTACACAAAACATCTACACAAAACATACCCTATGTTTATCAGTGCAAAAATGGCTCACTGCTATTTTGTTGTAATTTGGGCCAGCACACCCATGAGACAAAGTGAGGTGACTGCCTCGGGCAGCAGATCCCAATGTCAATCTTTCTTCCCCAGTTGTTCTTGAAGTAGATATTCCTTCACTGCTTCTTCCATGGAGAGAAGGGGCAGTGTCATTTTGGGGACTGCCTCATGGGCCAAAAGGTATTGGGATGGCCCTGGTTGCAATTGTCCCATTCCCTTCACTTTAAGATCTTTCAAGTTTAATTCCGCTCTGCCACAAAGCCGAACTTCTGCCATGATGGAAATGTACAACCTTGGATGTTTCCTTTCTTATCCAAGTTTTTAACAGCAATATTGCCAGCATCAGATTTCATTTATCCTGGAGCCGAGATTATTGGATTTATTGATCCATTTTAGAGCTAATCGCTCTACTGTGTAATTTAAGGAGATGTGCCATTACTTGTTGTCATGGAATTAATCCTCCCCTCCCTCCCCCACTGCCAAACATCAGGATAAATCCATCTATTGTACACACTACAGTACAGTAATTCCATTTGTAAGGTTGTGTAGCTGGGAGATAAGCCCATCTTCATGCTGTCTGTCAGATTAGAGAACATTTAAGATTTCCTATCTTACTTCAGATGCTGCTCATCAACAATTAGCATTCTGCTCTTCTGAAAAAAAGGACTAACCTCTTAGCCCTCATCTGCAACTGAAACCAAGGTCAAGTACAAGCAACTGGATTTCCTCACCTTCATCCCTGGTTTCTTTGACACCTTTCCTCACTACTTTTTCACTGACCTCACTGTCTAAGTTGTACACTTTAGGGGACAGAAACCACCTTTTGCTTGTAGTAATCTGTAAATTGGATTACTCACTTTTGAGTAAAGTGGTTGGTAGTTAAGGCAAGGCTTGCTGACTAGAGCTGTTGGTTTGTTTGGATTTGCTTTGGGGCACTTACTTTTTTTTTTTAAGACCTCCTAGAGAAGGCATTTGTTTTTCTGAATGTTTGCTGTTGTGATTTCAGTTTTTTTTTTAATGATAAGTTATTCTGAACAAAGAAGATGGAATTCAACTTTGTGTTATTACAAATATTCCATCTGAGCAGGCATATCAGTGTGTAAGAAAAGTAAGGAAACGAACCAGATCGATTTGGGGGAGGGTGTTTTCCCCCCGGTGGCGTAACATGGGTTGCCAGCATCTGGGGCCATGCAGAGAAGAGATGTGGGGGAGGGAAACAGATGGAGTATGCATGCACATTTAATGCCTAACGTCATGACCCAGGAAATTGCAGCTGCAGATATAAGAAAAGAAAAATTGTTCCATTGTCTGGAGAGGTCATTTCCTGGTTCGCATGGAAAAGCCGTTTTCAATGGAGACCAGCAATGGAAGCACACAGCTGTATTGAGGCAGCACTGGGTGTTGAACATTTGCACCCCCTAATAATTTTGCTCCCGGAGAAACCGCCCCATGCTACGCCACTGCTTTCCCAGCTTCTTGAGTCAAAACACAATGTCCTTATACATCCCATAGGATTCTTCATTGCATAGGGTTGTACTAGATCACCCTTCCGATTCTATGATTCTTTATGATGTACTGGTTGTTTTCCCTGTCTCACATTAAGAGTTCATATACTAGCCACTCTTATTTTCCAATTATGCTGTAAAAGCACTACACTAGTTGACGACCCTCAATTCAAAGACTGTAATCTTGAGAGCAAATTAAAAGGTATGTTGCTAACACACACACACACACACACACACACACACACACACACAACTATAGTCAGTGTATTATAAATGCAATAAATATTTAAGCAGCTGGCATGAAGCAGATCATTATTGCCTCAAAGAACTTCTTTTTTTATGAAGTGTGATTTATCAGCACTTTAGTTTCTTTAAAGTGAGCATTCATTTGCAGATGACTGCTACTAGTCTCTTCTCCCTAGGTGCAGTGGTTCTAATACTGCAGTCTATAATGATGATGGGGTGTCATTTTTTGCCTACATAAAAACATCCTTGATTACGGCAGGAGAATTGTTGGTACACAGCAAAGATTTCTAGCCACTCACCTTCTGTTAGCCTAAGAGGTGGAAATCATCAGTTCAGAGATGTACCTACCTAATCAACAGTAAAATTAGTTTCCACACACTGTACTGAGCACAGATTCAGCAAGCTGTTTGCCAGAGATTAGGTGAGCATTCCCACCCCTGAAAAAGAAAAAAACTGGACGCAATTGTAATCTTACATTCTCTCTGCAGAGCGTAGCTGTAAGCCACAGCGAAATGAATGCTAACTTTTTGATTGCTTGGTGAATGGCTCCCAGTGCATAAGAGAACTGGTGACATACACATGTAGGCAGGGGCTCGGCAAGCAAACCTCAGTTAGGTGAGAAAGAACCTCCTGATCCTACAAAGTAAGGCAATGCCTGCATTACACATGGGACCCGCAGTGAAAAATTGTAGTCTGGCATTGCTGTAGTGTTCTAAATAGTCAGACATGCCCTTCTCTAGGACGCTCCATTCCATTCTCTTTCCAATCCAGTCAGCATTTAATGATCACTGAACATCTCAGTTCTCATTGGACTGTTTTTTTTAGGGAGGTGGGAGCTCTGGGTCTTTTGGAAAGTTTTCCCCCTCCACTTCTGCAAACCTTAGAGTTGTCCTAAGCCTGCTAATGCTTCCCTCTTGTGTAATTACACAGTGCTTGGGCTTATGACTTGAGGAGCACAAAACCCCAAGTCTGGATGTTCTGTGTTAAGGGTGCCAGGTGCATTGAGTTACCATAGCAACACCAGCAAGGCTGAGTCATACACCCTCCCATTGGATCAAAAAATATGCCTATGTAGAAATGGGTATAATAGTCTCCAGGGCGTTGCTTTCATTATGTCTTGTGCTGATGTTGTGCCCTCTCTTGTTTGCTGTCAGGGTGTGACTATGAATTTGTGAGAGTCAGGGGAAGAGGCTGTGGGTTTTAAACAGCAGTGTTAGCTACCATGAGGAGAGTGTTGGTAGATTTTTCTGTACATATGCATCTTTACTTCAGAAGCCAGAAGAACTGTATCTAGTAGATAGTGTTGGGATTATGCTCCTCCCGAGCTGCAGATATGTGGGATTGTTACATGTCACATGTCTGTTTACATTCCAGCACAGATTGCTAGAGTCCCATGAGCAGAACATCCGCTCTGTATTACCTTTGTTTTTCTCTCTCTGAGAAGAATGACAAGGAGAGAGGCCATGTTTTTCTTTGTCCTGATTTATGTATAATAAATGCGTAGTTTAGTACAGTATCCACGCCTCGAGCCTGATCTGTTGTGCAGTTTACACTGCTGAGGAAATGCGTGCTCCTGCTAACTAGATGCTCCGGCGGGGCCAAGCCAGCTGGCTTTCCATCCCACGGTTCCAACAGATAGTCATGTTTAGCTTTGTCCTGTGTCTGGAGACAATAAACACTTAATTTAATACAGAGTGGATCAGAACCCAAATTACAGATAAAAAGGGAGAGAGCCCAGTGCAACACAGAACAGTTTTTAAAAAACTGCATAGTAACAAGGCTAACAATATATTGGGGACCACGCACACCCTCTAGCTTTTATTATCCATGTGCTGGAACATTTTCCATTCCTTAGAGACATTTACACTCAAAAAAGAAAGGTAGCGATGTGGGAATTTTAAGACTCTATTGTCACTGTATCCTCCAGGTATTTGCCCATCTGTGCAATATTTGACTGGCCAGGACACTTTTGATTCCATTCTGTCAAGGTTCTTTGCAAAAGCAGCTATCCTTCAGAAGTTAGCCTTTATTTTTATTTAGTGTCATGTCAAGAATCTAAAGCACAGTGAGGGTTGTTGCTCCGTGTGTGTGTGTGTGTGTGTGTGTGTGTGTTTTGCGGGATAAATAAACAGAATTGATGGATTAATGCTGACATAAAATGTACATCTCTCCTATGACGTTTGAGAAGTCTCTAAACTTATTTGGATTTAGGAACTCTGTCCTTGGTGATCTGTGCTTTTCCTGCCAGTAAAATTCCAGATAGTCTTTGGTCCACATGCTAATCCAAGCTTTGGAAGGGTTTTCTCCATTTCCACTTGTAGACTTAAACTCCTGTCAAGTATATTGTTCGTTCTAATTCTTTAGTGCTTATTTATCACTGTGTCCTAGTGCAGATAAAAAACCTACATTATTCCTTTTTGTCGGCAGTAGGGGTGGGGATTAAATAGTGTTTCATAGGACTTCAGCCTTTGACATGCTTTCTAAATGAATCTTTGGGATTCAAGGCCAACTGCTTGTGAGAAATTTATGAGTAACAAATAACATGTTTAAAAGCTGTTATTTTGGCCTGTTAGATTTATACTGGTTTTCAAAAGGCCTGGACAATTTTATTGCCTATTACACATTATGGCACCACTTTGGGACACAGCATTATCTAACATTCATTCTTTCCTTTCCTTTTCCTTTCCTTCCTTCTTTCCTTCCTTTTTTTTACAGAGGAGACATGGGAAATACAAGACTGGCATTCATTTTTAATTTCTTTTGTACCAGCATTTAAAAATAAATAAACCCAGTGGGTAGGTAGTCTACTTATAAATTGAACATAATGAGATTTGCAGTTGTTTCTTATTATTTTTAATGGGCTGAATCTAGATGATTCCCCCACCCGTGGGGATGAGAGAAACTCCCCTCACCTCACTTGTCCTCTCCTCCCTCCCCACCCACCCGCAGCAGGATCACTATGTTGGATCAAAACTTCCCCATGGATAGAAGAAACATTTCCATCCACAGAAGGTATAGTCTGGATCCACGCCAATTAATTTATTTATCAAATTTCTGACTCATATTTTCTCAGAGAATACTCCCAGTTGCAGAACTCACATGGCAGGAGTGCTTAGAGCTAATGATGTATTATTTTCCTCCTGAATATTAAAAAAAGAAAGACTTACACGATTACAATAGACAAAAACGTGAGTGAAAAGAATGCAATAGTTCTGAACTGACACAAAAGAAAAGTTAAAACCAACAAGCAGATGACTACAGTTGGTTTATGAATGAATGGCGATAGAATTATGACCCTTCATTTGAAATGAATGATGGGATATTTGCATTTAAGGCTCTTTCCATGATCACAGCTCTAGATGTTCGTTCTGATAGCTTGTTTCCATTCACTCCCTCTTCCCACACCATCCAATACAGGGAGTGAATTCCACTGAATACGAAGAACAGTAATAGCTTTAGCTTCTAATTAACTGTAGATTCAGAAATAAATACCAATCTAATAATGTGCAGTTATTTATGATGATTGATTACAGTATTGATAATATAAACATAATTTTCTCAGCCTGCCAAAAAGAAGTTTAATTACTAAAAGAAAAAATTGAACAGTAAAATATCTTGCAACTTAGCTTGTTAGAACAATGCAATTATTCTGTTGGAAGTCCAATCCATCATGGAAGTTTTCCGCAATCTTAGTTCAGTTCATATTCTGAATAAAAAGTTTGGTATGTTGGACAAACCGTGGATCTCACACAAATACAAAAAAATACACAGAGAGAGACTTGCTCAGAACCTACGAGCTTTTTTCCCTTGTTGACAGAAAGGTCCCCCTCCCCCAACTCACAGGATTGTCATTTCAGAGCTGAATTGGACCACATAGAAGTGGCCGCCAAGTGACACAGATTGGAATATAGCCCTTTACAGATGCCCACACTCAGTGCATGGGAGTCAAGGACCAGTAGGGTAGATGTTGTTGGGGGAAGGTCTAAGAATGCCGCTCTGCTGAACCTTATACACAAGGCTAGCAAGTCACACAGATTGCATGTGAATAAAGCAAAGCAAATTGGCTTGACTAGGAATAAACATCCTGTTTTCTTAAAAGCACAAGAAGATCCTTACTGGATCAGGTCAAAGGCCCATCTAATTTAGCATCCGGTTCTCACTGGCTAACCAGATATTTATGGGAAGCCCACAAGCAAGACCTGAGCACCCATTGTGAGCACCCATGAGAGCATGCAGGATTTAGCCTCCATTAAGAAATGAGTGAGTTCTGACTGCTCAGTTCTGTTCCTTTCCCTCTAAGGTCCTCAGTAGGAGGTACTGTTTCTTGGAAGGCAGTAGCCGAAGAGTAATACCAAATCACTGCAGATGATCACTACAGATGGTGACAGCAGCCACGAAATTAAAAGACGCCTCCTTCTTGGGAGAAGGGCAATGACAGGCCTAGACAGCATCTTGAGAAGTAGAGACGTCACCTTGCCAACAAAGGTCCGTATAGTTAAAGCCATGGTTTTCCCAGTAGTGATGTATGGAAGTGAGAGCTGGACCATCAAGAAGGCTGATTGCCGAAGAATTGATGCTTTTGAATTATGGTGCTGGAGAAGACTCTTGAGAGTCCCATGAACTGCAAGAAGATCAAACGCATCCATTCTTAAGGAAATCAGCCCTGAGTGCTCACTGGAAGGACAGATCGTGAAGCTGAGGCTCCAGTACTTTGGCCACCTCATGAGAAGAGAAGACTCCCTGGAGAAGACCCTGATGCTGGGAAAGATGGAGGGCACAAGGAGAAGGGGGCGACAGAGGACGAGATGGTTGGATAGTGTTTTCGAGGTTACCAGCATGAGCCTGACCAAACTGCGGGAAGTAGTGGAGGACAGAGGTGCCTGGCGTGCTCTGGTCCATGGGGTCACGAAGAGTCGGACACGACTGAACGACTAAACAACAACAACAACAATACCAAAGGAAGACAGAGGAGAGAAACCTCTGCTTGAACTTTCCTTGCGTCTCTTGCTTCTGTTCCTCACACCACTCTGACGTGCTTTTATTGCAAGGGTGTTTATTGCAAGCCACTTGTCCATCATTGAGTCTCTCACACCTGCTGCTGATCAGTTTCACTAGAACTCCACATGGTCGAGTATTGTGGGTTTTTTATGCTGATGAGAGCCCATAAAACCTAATATGTGCTGTATGTAAATGGGATCTTTTTGTTACATTTTATGTGTCAGGAAAGGAATGCATGATTCGAAAGGCAATTATCTGAGTGTTTATTTTCATTTTGTAAACAATTACAGGGTTCGGAGGAGGAGGTTTCATGCAGCCCATTATACATGCCCAGAGCTTTCTTATTTCACTTTTGCCCTTTTTGGAACAATATACAGTCATACCCTGGGTTACGAACGCTGCAGGTTGTGCGTTTTCAGGTTGCGGACCTCGAAGTACTGGAATGGGTTACTTCTGGGTTTCGGCGCTCACCCATGCGCAGAAGTGCAGAACCGCATCACGAGCGTCTGCAGACGCGGTGCTTCAGGCTGCAAACACTGCGGGTTGCAAACATGCCTCCCGCACGGATCACATTCGCAACCAGAGGTATGACTGTATATATATTACCTGGAGTAATGTAGATTCTGCCAACCTAAATTATACTTATGGGAGGAAATGTAGTAAGTAACCAATGCCCCCTTTGTGCAGGGGTATATATACTGTTATTAGTGGTGCATTGTTCATCCCTCTAATACAGGTAAAAAGGTAAAGGTAAAGACCTCTGGATGGTTAAGTCTAGTCAAAGGCGACTATGGGGTGTGGTGCTTATCTCACTTTCAGGCCGAGGGAGCTGGCATTTGTGCACAGACATCTTTCCAGATTATGTGGCCAGCATGACTAAACCACTTCTAGTGCAACGGAACATTGTGATGGAAACTAGAGAGCACGGAAATGCCATTTACCTTCCCGCCACAGCGGTACCTGTTTATCTACTTGCAGTGGCATGCTTTTGAACTGCTAGGTTGGCAGAAGCTGGGACAGAGCAACAGGAACTTACCCCGTCGCACAGATTCGAACTGCCGACCTTCTGATCAGCAAGCCCAAGAGGCTCAGTGGTTTAGACCACAGCACCACCAGCTTCCCTTTCTCTAATACAGAAATAGCCAACATGGTAGTGTTGGACCCCAATGCTCATTAGCCCCAGCCAGCATTGCTGGATGATGGGAACTGCAGTCCAGCAACATCTGGAATACAGCACGTTGTCTACTCTTGGTCTAATAGATCACTGATGAACCTCCGGATGGATGAGCAACAAAACTTCATCAAAGGGCTGGGCAAAGGAAGTCCTCCCACTTTCATAACCCAATCCACAGAATGTTGGGCTTCTAGATGGTGATATCTCCAGGAAAGAGAGATAATTCTCACTTATTTTCAGGGGGCAGGGAGAAATAGCAGGAATGACTTTTCTCGCATATATATATAATTGTTCACCATCTACTCCTCCCTACCAACAATTGCCCTGGAGTGATGCTACTGCACTATGTCATAGCATAATTCCAGGAATGTTGCTGGGAGTGGGGGAAATACAATCCTCCACTGACCAGTAGAGTTCTTCCTGGAGCATCATTATGGAAGACAAGGATGCATAGGAGTGCTACTGGTGTCACTTGAATAGGAGCCCAAAAATAAAAGGGGAAAGGAAAAGACATTTCTTACCATTGTAAGGTTGACTCCCTCAAAAGAAAAGTCAGTGAAACTTCTGCTGAAATTAGCCATCCATTCCCAGGAGGCTTTTTCCTTCACCCTCACCATGATTTGTGAGAGGGGTCCTCAAAAAAGAAAAAAAAGGAGTATCAGCACAGTGGTTGGTCTCGGTAAAGGAATCCTGAAACAAGAGCATTTCCCACAAGTCCATTCCCTGTTGTTTTAAGCACAACAAGGTATTGATATGAAGCAAACTTCAATAGCATCAAATGAACCACTGAGCTCCTGAAAAGTGGAGAGGGGCGTTTCACTGAAGGGCATCAAAAGTCTGTGTAGGGGAAAAAATGCTTATCATAACATTTCTAACAACTTAATTAGAGCAGGCAAACAGGAATCCATCAGCAGAGGGTGAATTTAATTGGACTGGCACAGCTAAGAAGATGGGAGGAATTGCATCTTTCTATCTAAACGATGTAGTTTAAAGTGGGAGAAAAAGTTGTCAAGAAACTTCAGCAGAAGTTTCTCTTGCTATTTTTTGCAGTGTCATCAAGATAACACAAAGCAATGTGTTAGACATGAAAGAAGTGTTGTAAAGAGAATTGGGATTAAAAATGTAGTGTTCTGCCTTTGAGACAGATGACTCATAATGTTGTCTTTGACTAGCCCTGTTCATTAAGACATCATTCTGTAAACTTAAAAACAGTTGAGTTTCTCCTGCAGTGTAAGCCTATGCATGTCTACTCAGAAGGAGGCCTCATTGAATTCAGTTAGATTTACTCCAAGGTAAGTAACTGCCTAAGATGTTCTAGAAGTCCTGATCCAGAAAGTGTTTAAAATAACTGATACAGTTGCAGATGTGCCTGCTGTCTACATCTACAGCATGATGCTTGTGAACTAACTGAATGCAACTGGATGTGATGCCAACACCTTCATTGTTTGTGCAGGACTGTCCCAAGGATATGTTCTGCCTGAGACAAAGGACATTGCCTTACATCCAGCATGAAGACTTGACAACAGACATTGCTAAAAAAAAGTTATACGGACACACCTCAGAAATATTGTGGGTTCGGTTCCAGGCCACTGTGATTAAGTGAATATTGCAATAAAGTGAGTCAAACAAACTTTTTTGTTTCCCTGTGTATATAAAAGTTACGTTTGCACTAGACTGTAGTGTATTAAGCCAGGCCTTCCTGGCTGTGGAGGCAGGAGGAGAAAAGCCTGGCTCCAGCCCCAACCAGCTCCACTCCCATGGCCAGAAGATGGGGCCCGCGGCCGGGGAACTTCCTTCCCCTGGAAGTGACCAGGCTGACTGCAGCTACACCTGCCTCCTTCTGAGGATCAATATCTGCAAAGCTCAATAAAGCATGGTATGTCTGTATTTATTAAAATATCGCAGAGAACTTGTGTCAATCCAAAATCACAAGGGCATGTAGGAATAACCTGTACAGTGGTACCTCAGGTTACAGAGTCCGCTAACCCGGAAATATTACCTCGGGTTAAGAACTTTGCTTCAGGATGAGAACAGAAATTGTGCAGCGGTGGCACAGCGGCAGCAGGAGGCCCCATTAGCTAAAGTGGTGCTTCAGGTTAAGAACAGTTTCAGGTTAAGAACAGACCTCCAGAATGAATTAAGTTCTTAACCCGAGGAGCCACTGTACTGGCAGGCAGAAAGTCTCCTGCCTGCTGCTGAGAGACAAACCACCTCAGGGCAATTCCTTCACCCAAGCTGGCTTAAATGGAAGGAAAAAACAAAAACAAAACTTCTCAACAACACTGCACCAAGCAGTTCCCCAAGCTTATCAGCAACAGGGGGCGGTTAGTAGAGTAAGGTTAAAAAGAAAGGTAAAGGACCCCTCGATGGTTAAGTGCAGTCAAAGGCAACTATGGGGTTACAGCACTCATCTTGCTTTCAGGTCGAGGGAGCCAACATTTGTGCACAGACAGCTTTCCATGTTGTGTGGCCAGGATGACTAGGCTGCTTCTGGTGCAACAGAACATCATGACAGAAACAAGAGCACCCAAAAATGCTATTTACCTTCCTATTTATCTTCTTGCAGTACCTATTTATCTTCTTGCACTGACATGCTTTGGCAGAAGCTGGGACAGACCACAGGAGTTCACCCCATTGCATGGATTCAAACCATCGACCTTCCAATTGGCAAACCCAAGTGGTTTAGACCACAGCACCACCCACTTCCCTTTGGGTTAGTGGAGTACCGTCCCCATGACATGCCTCAGGGTGCTGATCATTATCTAAGCCTCTTATCTGGTTCCACTAAAATGTCAAACAAATCCCAAAGCCATATCAAGCTCAGAACAACCACAAGACAATCAAATGAAGAGCATGATGAAGCAGGTGAGAATAGGTGTCCCTGAAGGCTGGTTTTAGTGCACCCTGAACAAGTCCTATTCAGCCCTGAATTGGCTACTGGCAAAGCCCATACTGCTGAAAGAGATGGCAGGATGCCACAATGGAGGAGGAGAAAGACTTGGTGTGTGTGGGAGCAGCCTTTTATAGGCGAGCTCTTACCTTGAGCCCAACGGCCACTGCAAGCCACATGATGGAGAGCTGTTGCCCACCCTGCCAAGGAAAGAAATGCAAATTCCTTCCTCAGTTGGGTAGAGCAAATCTATCACCAACTGAAAGCTGTTAAGGATACGTTCTCTGCACTGTGTCCCAAATTCTCATAGAGAACCCAAGCTGGCTAGCAGCTGAATCTTACTTTAGCATTGGTATTGGGACAACAACCTCTACCACATATGAGGTCAGGTTGTATGATAGCAGGATGTAGGATAGAATAACAGATTCATAGAATTGTAGAGTTGGAAGAGATTTTGAGGGTCAACTAGCCCAACCTCCTGCAATGCAGGAATTATTATTACTATTACTATTATTACTATTATTGATTTAATAATTACGTTATAAACAACAGTCTCAAAGCTATTTATACATAAGTTTACAGTTAACAACTCAAACATAACCAATGGATTTAAAACAAGACTTAGACCTTAAGAAGTATATAGACATGCTAAAGGTGCATTTCTTCAGCTGGGAAAGCCTATCCTAAATCTCTTCCATTGTTTCTTGATGGGAATAATATTCCACAGAACAAGGGCAACCACAGATACTGTGAAGTGGGCTTCTGAGGGGTTTTTTTGGAACCCGAAGGAGAAACTGCAGCCATGAACTACTGGATATATAAGGGATAATGCAGTCTCTCAAGTATCCTGGCCCTAAACTGTATAGGAAATTATATTTTAGTATTAACACATTGAACTTGGCCCAGTACCAAATTGGCAGCCAGGGCAAATCCCATAAGCAGGGTGTATGCCTCCATGTTCTGCACCGGCACCAGCTTCCAGATCAACCCCAAGGGTAGCCCCACATAGAGTGCTTTGCAGTATTCCAACCATGAGGGCAATTGTGATCAAGCTAACCCAGTCCAGGAACAGCTGTAGCTGTCTTACCAACCATAGTTGATAAAAGGCACTCCTAGCCACTGAGGACACTGTCACCTCCAGTTACAGGGTGGGATCCAGGAGCATCCCTAAATGATGGACCTGCTCCTTCAGGGAAAGTGTGACCCCATCCAGGGCAGGCAGTTTACTGCCTTCCCAGACCTGGGAACGACTCATCCCCAGAGCCTCCATCTTGCCAGGACTCAGTTAAGTAGCCCTCATCTTCACCCTACCACTGCATCTAGACACCGGTCCAGGGTCCCTTTAGCCATTCCTGATTTAGATGTTACAGAAAAACAGAGTTGAGTATCATCATGCTCCAGAATTCACAATGACCATTCCCAATGGCTTCATGTAGATGTTAAAGAGCATGACATACATTCTGTTCTTCGACATATCACCACTGATCCCAGCAGCGGCGTAGCGTGGGTTGTCAGCTCCCGGGGCAAGGCAAGTAATTTGCGCCCCCTAACCTGGGGCAAGGCAAGTAATTTGCGCCCCCTAACACCTAACCTGCCGCCGCTGCCAGCTTCTTCTTGCTGCTGCCTGGGCTGGGGTATTTGCAGTAAGGTAGCCACGGCGGCGGCGGCAGGTCCGTGTCAGGTGATCTGAGGTGAGTTGCCGCTGGCGCTGCCACCCAAACGACGCCGCTTGCCCGGAGGAGGAGGGCAGAGAGGCAAGGAAAATGCAACATGGCCCAGCAGCTGCAGCAGCAGCGGCGGCGGCGGGGCTGTGAGGAGGGGCTGCCTGGCGCGCCCTCCGTGGCCCTGACGCACGGGGACCGCGGCGAACGCTGAGAGCCGCTGCCAGCTCATCGGTTCCGGTGTGGCCGGCCCCCCTGCACCCCCCACGCTATGCCACTGGCTCCCAGTCTTCTAGCATCCACCACCTAATGGTAGAGCCAGCCTGATGCTTATGAATTGCAAGTGGCCTTCAACCAGAGCTGAATCAGGACCCTGAATTTTTATTCCTTCCTCTCCCAGACATCACCTATTTAGTGGAGTTGTCATTGTTTTATCTAAAAGTGCTCTACAGCATGAGCTTATGGTTTTTTTTTATAAAGATAGTAAACAGTGTGCTTGTGGTTATTTTCTGAAAACTCCCACACCTAATCAGCATTTTGTTGTGAGTCTCAGTTAGGTGGACCTTTACTAGTAAAACAACATGAAAACTAACTATATTACTTAAATAGTTTTGAAATCATATTTTCCTTGCTTGTAAACAGAAGGACAATGCCAGCAGGACCCCTGTTTGCAAATGAGAATCCAGCCTCATAAATTATCACTGGCCTGCATAGTAATGAGGCCATTTATATGGAAATGGGCACACAACTATTCTTTTGCCAGCTCTCGAGCAATTCATGAACTGCTTTTCACATTACGAGAAGTGCTTCATGAATCAGATGAAAAACAAAATTGAGACACTGGTAATTTCCAGCATCCTTTGATAAAAGACCCAGTCCAAACATGGAAACAGAGAAGAAGTCAAGAGGCGAAAAGCAAAAGAAAGCAGGAAGGATAACAATGTCAATAGGATTGAATACTGACACAGGGTAATGGTCTTCACCTCCTCAGAAAATGAATATAGGCAGAGGTAGGATTTATTAAAATTAGGGATAAAGAGCAAATCAAAGCAGAACTGTTTATTTACGAAGAGGAAGTTGATGTTTGCTTTTGGTTGATGACTGTGATAATCTGTGAATCATTCCATCACCTAAAAACTACACTTGCTAATGAATTAGTAGGAACAGGAACTGCTTGTATTTAAAAATATTTAAAAAAATGTCCTTTTACATTTGCTTATGGGGGACTGTATTTGAAGAAGTTAGAGGAGACACGCTGAGAACAATGGAGCAAAATTAGTCATGCCCATTAAGTTCAGTGGGTTTACTTTGAGTAGGACTAACTTTGCATGCACTCAAAGGGTGGCATCTAACTAAATAGTTCCACTAACGCAGGGACTTTTAGCGGTATGATTAAATTTGTGCTATACCCACAGGTCTCAGGGCAGTTGCAACATAAAAGCACAATATGAAAGCACAAAATACATATTAAAAATAAAGCAAAACAACCCAATAAACTTCCCAGCCTTCTCTTCTCCTTCCTAAGATGCCTAAATATGTTCTTGGGGTTCCTCCAACCCTCTAGGCAACGCAAGGGGCACATGGGGAGGGGAGAGGAGAGTGTGGACAAGTTCCATTGTGCAGCTACCTTGCACTTAACTGGACTACCTGGAATTATTTAGAATGACTGTATACCAATATACATGTGATAAGCCCAACCAGATACAGAAGGTGATTCCAGCATCGTTCACCATTCATGGAGCTTCATACGCTCTAGGACTCCTGCTCCCAGCTCTCATTGACCATGCTGGCTAGGGCTCACTGGAGCCGAAGTCAAACAACATTTGAGAACTCAAGGCTGCTCTTGGGCATAAAAATAAACAACAGCAAACTGGCAGCAGTTATGGGATAGATAGCATATTTCCAATCTTGCTAATTCTTGTGTACACAAACAAGCAGCACAGAATTTATAGCATGAATCTTGTTAGAATCATGAATAGACTACTAAGATTGGCTTATTATTTCTGTCTCTGCAAAACTAAGTTGTCTCTTCTACCCTGGTGAGAGGGTTTTTATAGGGGAGGAGAGACAGGTCCCCTCTCTGGTCACAGCCACTCCATTCACTAAAAGCAAGTTCAAAGCACATGGCTTCCCCCAAAGAACCCTGGGAACTGTAGTTTCCTGCTCCAAAAGCTACCCCCCCACAGAACTGTGATTCCCAAGACACTTAATAAACTATAGTTCCCAGAATTCTTTGAGGGAAGTCACGTGAATATGACTTCCTCATATTCCCTCTCTCAACAATTCCTCTTGTTAATCACATGACTACAATGCTATAAAGGGATGTGGGTTGAACCACAGAGCCTAGGACTTGCCGATCAGAAGGTTGCGGTTTGAATCCCTGTGACAGGGTGAGCTCCCGTTGCTCGGTCCCTGCTCCTGCCCACCTAGCAGTTTGAAAGCACATCAAAGTGCAAGTAGATAAATAGGTACTGCTCCGGTGGGAAGGTAAACGGTGTTTCCGTGTGCTGCTCTGGTTCACCAGAAGCGGCTTAGTCATGCTGGCCACATGACCCAGAAGCTGTACGCCGGCTCCTCGGCCAATAAAGCGAGATGAGCGCCACAACCCCAGAGTCGGTCATGACTGGACCTAACGGTCAGGGGTCCCTTTACCTTTACCTTACAATGCTATATCCTGGTGCAAGATTTAGCATGGCACCATTTTGTAAGGGACACTGTTCATATCCCTGTATTTCTGGTACCTCTTTTTAAAAAGTAACACAAGCTTACTAATTGGCAGCCTCATATTTGCATTTGTGGACCCTTTCTTATAATTAATGTGGTACGTGAAAAAGTATTGTGCTTCTACTGGCTCTCTGCTCATCTCAACAACGTCTGGGTGCCTTTCTTGAACTGGTAGCTATTTTCTAATTAGGAATGTACTGCACAGTTAGAAGCTGGATATTCATTTCCCTTCTAGGTTTGCCAGTGAAAGCCCATGACTTCCCTGAGCAATCTGCATGCTCCATATTCGAAATGTCACTATGTTTATGTGACAATTAAGGATATTTAGCATCATGTATAAAGCCATACGCTGGGATAAAAATGTGCATTCGCATCTAACATAGTAAATGCCATCTGGGTCAAATATGTGGTTTCAAAAAGAATTAACGGGGCAGATTTTCTTCAGTGTGGAGAAGAATAAGAGCAGAACAGGCTTATTAAAAGCCTCTGCAAATCAATTGGAAAATAGCATTGTTCTTGTCAAGAAGAGGGGCTTGTAGGACTATGAGAAGAGTCTGCGTTCTTCATGTCCTTAAGCACAAGTGTATTTATACAGAGGGAAATGGGCATAAACCTTTGTAGGGAAGCGTGTTGTTGTTTGTTGTTGATGTTATTTTATATCTCCTATTTCCCCCTTTTTATTTTTTATTATTTTAATTTTACACAATGAATATGCAATATATGACATTACAAGGAAACCAACAGTGCAGCCTCCTTGCCTCTCTGCATTTCCTGATTAGAAAAAAAGGCTATTGGAAGAGTTACCTCATGATAGCTTCCCTTGGGCTTTGACTGAAGCATTTGCACCCAGGAAGGCTACCAAATTGAGAATGGAACCACTTGGATGGGACTAGCCTCACTCATCGTTCTGTGCATCCTGAGAATGGCAGAAAGTGATCAAGCTCGGTTTGGATGTGCTGGAGGTGCAAGTATCAACACACACATTAACATCTCAACCCTCTTCCCTTTCCAGACAAGCCTCCATGCTGTTTTATGTTTCATTGCCTTTGTATATATTCTGAGGTAATGGGATAAAGGGAAGAAGAGGCACACAAAAATAGAGGGAAAACAAGTAAAAAGGGATTATATTTCTTTCCCTAACCACCTTTTCCTTTTCTGTCTCTCCATCAGGATGTGCCGCTCTGTGTGGAATACACAGGGAGCTGTAAAATAAACAACCTTCCAAATTGACAGTACATTTATTTATGCACGTCTCACACTAACTCATTACGCATCGTCATGTTGCTCCCTGAGCTAGACATTAAGGGGGGGGAGTAGTGGGAGAAGCATGCATAAATCTAATGAGATTTATTTCTTTACATTTCCACACTGACCCTCTGATGTATCTATCCATTTATCTATCTTGAAACTTTAGTCCCCATGCAAACTGGAGAAACTTCAGTCTTCATTTTATTCTCAGATGGGAATATTATTCCCAACATTATTTCTCTGGCTTGCATGCTGAAAACAATGCAACCCCATTCCATAAATATTGTAAAGCATGCTACGGTTCTTCGGAGACCCAAGGCCATTATTTTTGTCCCCCTGTTGGGCTTTTCTGCTGGGGATTCATGCACTGATTTCAAGTTTCAGCTTGTGAATCCATAAATGGGACGCTTGCCCAGGTATTTGACGTCTCTCTTGATGTTCTTGTCAGCTTAAAAAAAAAAAAAGCCAAATATTTTAAAAATTGTGTCTGAAGCAAAAGTGCTTAAATAGCTGCCCCTCCTCTAGAAAGGGGGATTTTATCTATATCTACATCTAGATATGCTATCATGAGGCCATAGTTTCTAGGAAGTCTGATGCTTGTGCATTTCCAGAACATGGCACAATATGGCCCATTATATTCCGCCCCCTGCATAAAGCTTTCCTGTAATCCTGCACTGCCTTAGGTACATCTGGAGTTTGTCCAGCCGCTTACAGAATTTAGCAGTTCATTTCAGAATACCTTTGATCTTGGGGCATCAGTGAGGTGATGGAGAGGCAGGGTTATTTATTTATTTAGAAATGTCAGGCCTATCGGTCATAGATCTGGTAGCAGAGAAGCTGAGAAGGGGGAGTAGAGAGCAAGGTGACAGTGGAGATAAGTTTTTGGTTTGGTGCAAATTCAGAATCAACTGGAGGTGTTGACTCCCATAATACACTTCTCACTGGATAATTTTGTTTCTACCAGCAGCAGCCAAACTGATGGGTTAAGCAGACCATTCTATACAGAGTTAAAGCATGATTGAGTAGGGCTGCCATACGTCTGGACCATTATCTGCTACACACTACAAAGATTTCAAAGGTGGAAGTGACGTCTGGGCGGGAATTTCCAGAAGGCGGTGGCTTGTCCTGGAACTTTGGCAAGTAAACCGAAAAATTGTGATTTTCTTGGCATTTTTGTAAAAAAAATGTTCAACACCTTTGGTGGCTCAACTATTTCAGTGGTTTCCTAAAAAGAAAGCTCAACAACTTGTGGGGTGTCCTGGAAATATGGCAGCCCTATGCTTGAGCCCATTGGTTTCAATTGCCTTATGAGTGCTTACCTCTGCACAGCACTGAATGAATGAAAACTCTGTCACATAGGTCTGGTGGCCATTTCACACCACCAACATATCACATGGTAAAAAGCCATCTGGTTGGATCTGTTGGCTTTATTTCGACTTTGGCTACAATTGTTTAGTTATTGTGCCATTGTGAAGATCGTATTTTGTCATTCCAGTTCTGCGTTGCGCACCTCCCAGGACAATCCTACGAGATCTTACATTAAAATAAAATAAAATCTGCATGAATCTACCAAGAATGTGATAGGAAACAGGATCAGAAAATAAATACTTGGGAGATCAAAAACAGTCAGTATATTGTTGACTTTTTAGAAGCTACTGGTACTCAGTCTTTCTTGACAGCTGACTGAGGTCAATGCAGAATATCTATAAATTTCTATTTAGATTTATCACAGCAGCTGCTTTTCCTTTACTTTCTATGATGGGACTGCATAAATATTCACAGGCCTGCACCAAAGTGGATCGGACCAAATTTGCTGTTTGATACTGTAGAACCTGCTCCTATAGGAATGGGCAGATCTGCCAACTTTAGAGTCTCTCTGTTTCTCATTTTCTCGCTTTTGATTTCAGTTCTCCGTTTAAAAAAACACCAGACAGACAGACAGACAGACAGACAAGTCCTCGTGAAAATCATCAGCCTTTTAGTGGAAATTTCTCCTGGGCAACTTTTTTGTATGCAGTTTTGCCTAATAAACACACACAATTTTCCTTAATATAATTCATTTTTATAAGTTATTTTATAAGTTATTTTCACCCCAATAAATATACTTTTATACACATCACTTGGGGACATGGGTGGCGCTGTGGGTTAAACCACAGAGCCTAGGACTTGCCAATCAGAAGGTCGGCAGTTTGAATCCCCGCGACGGGGTGAGCTCCTGTTGCTCGCCCCCAGCTCCTGCCAACCTAGCAGTTCAAAAGCACGTCAAAGTGCAAGTAGATAAATAGGTACCGCTCCGGCGGGAAGGTAAACGGCATTTCCGTGTGCTGCTCTGGTTCGCCAGAAGCGGCTTAGTCATGTTGGCCACATGACCCGGAAGCTGTACGCCAGCGCCCTCGGCCAATAAAGCAAGATGAGCGCCGCAACCCCAGAGTCGGTCACGACTGGACCTAATGGTCAGGGGTCCCTTTACACATCACTTGATTTACTAGTCTGGAGGACTGCCCTGGCAATTTCAGAGAAGTGCACATTTTGAATAATGGATGTGTTTTTGCTTGTATACATTGAACATTAAAACATAAGGATAGCCCTGCTTGATCATGGCAATCCATTTCTCACTATGGCCAAGCAGATGCTTGTGGGAATCCTTCAAGCAGGCCAGGAGCACAACAGCATTCTGCCCACCTGTGATTCCAAGCCACTGGTATTCAGAAGCATGGCACTTCTGATGGTGAAGGCAGAACATAGCCATCATAGCCAGTAGCTCATTGTAGGCTTGTCCTCCATGAAAGCATTTCAGAAAATACGAATTAGGTAGGTTCACCTTTAAATGCAACCTGAGTTGAATTTCTTCCATATCCCTTGCCAATTTCATCTGTGTTTCACCTCCTCATCTCCAGGCTTTTTGTCACCATCTTACGCCTTTTATGAGGGCAAATCTTCCGAGACATCTTTGCTGTTGAGGAAGGGTTACATTTGCTATGAAGGGAGTGATGAGAAGGAAGGGCTCAGAAGATGGAAGTGATTTCTCTGTTTTAGATAGACCTGGGCAAGATTGATTCTGCTCATGACACTGATGGTGGGGCCAGTCTGAGAGTGACTGAGGATAAATTACTGAGCCTCACTTGGCTGCAGCCTTCATAATTTACAATAAGAGTCAGAGTCAGACAAAGTTATTACCATTATCTGCTACACACTACAAGATTAATAAGCCCTATTCTTCTTGTAGAATGGCCAGCTTATTAGGTTTTTAATTCCCTCACTTGCTAATAGATGCCATTGGATTTATTTAGCCATTAATGCATATCACATATCAACTTTGTCCATCCTGGATGTAGCTTAAGGGTGGAAGTTGGTGGAGAGAGATGGTTCCTCAGTATCTGTTGGAGATAACCAAAACATAGTAGATGCTAATACATATAGTGTTCACAATCTAATGCACTCATCCTCTCTTAGGCTCACTGAGCCCCCTATGCATGTCTATGCAGAAGTAAGTTCCATCAGCATGAATTACTCCCGTGTAAGTGAGTATAGGATTGTGGTCAAAATCTCACTGAAATAAATGTGTTTTAAATAGGCTGGTGCTGTGTTGTGGCCAATGTTGTTAAGATAGATCCAACAATAAACTATTACCTCAGCTAATTATATTTTACCTGTTTCCAAACTGATACAAAATTCTAAATTGAGATCTTGTAATGAGCATCCTTACATTCTGCGTCGGAGTACACAAGGCTTGGGATTCTTAATCAGACAAGATATAAAGATAGCTGCTCATACCTCTATCTACAAAACAATGTTTATGAATGCAAATATTGTAGTCACTTCTGATTGATTGTAGCATAACATGTTTTTCCCCCCTTCTCTCTCCTTGCAGTAATGCACTGAGTGGCAAAGTGATACAGAGTGGTTTAATGACCCTAAATATGTATTTTGTGTCTCTTCAAGAACTGAGCTGGGTTTTTTCTTTCTGATGTTTGCGTTTCATGACAAAATTTGCATTTTCAAGAAGAGGGAAAAATCTTTTGTCAACTAGGTATGCAAATGACACAAAATTGCTTAAAGAAAGTCTTCCTTTCTTCCTTTCTTCCATGTCCTTGATGCGCATCAAGCACCACTAGGAGATAGGTGTGCAAATGCTCTAGGAGGTTATTTGTAAGACTCTAGGAAACTATGAAGTCCCTGACCACATCTCCGGGTCTTGGGAACAAGAGAGCTGTGAGATAAGAACATAGACAAGAAGGCAGAGGACCTTCTTGGTGATGCTGCCCACTCTGTGTAGCGCCCTCCCATCAGATGTCAAGGAAATAAACAACTATCTGGCTTTTAGAAGGCATCTGAAGGCAACCCTGTTTAGGGAAGCTTTTAATGTTTGATGTCTTATCATGTTTTTAATATTCTGTTGGGAGCCGCCCAGAGTGGCTGGGGAAACCCAGCCAGATGGGTAAGGTGTAAATAAATTATTATTATTATTATTATTATTATTATTATTATTATTAAACAAAAGTGGAATCTGTCTGATGGATCAATGCAAAGATCTGTATAGTCCAGCTTCCTGCACTTCAGGCTCTCAAATTTCAGCAATGCCCCGCCGCTCACACTGTGTTTGACAGCACTGTTATGGTCACCTGCAGTGTGGCCAAACTGGTCACACTACCCTAAAACTGCCTCTGCATCCTGTTTCCATGTTGGCTAACAGGGTGGTGTAGTGGTTAAGAGCGGTAGTCTCGTAATCTGGGGAACCGGGTTCAATTCCCCGCTCCTCCACATGCAGCTGCTGGGTGACCTTGGGCTAGTCACACTTCTTTGAAGTCTCTCAGCCCCGCTCACCTCACAGAGTGTTTGTTGTGGGGGAGGAAGGGAAAGGAGAATGTTAGCCGCTTTGAGACTCCTTAAAGGGAGTGAAAGGCGGGATATCAAATCCAAACTCTTCTTCTTCTTTTCTTCTTCTTCTTCTAACCAGATGCCATGCAGAAGTCCTCAAGCAAGACCTGAGCATCTCTCAGTAAACAAGGACCCTGCTTTCACCCTGAGACCAAACATTCCTTCCACCCTACAACTCTATGAGACCAATATGGCAACCACTACATTGAGGGTAAAGCCTTGCTAGCATGGGAAAACAGTGGTCATAGACATGCAAGAGGTGAGCGCTGTCAGTGAAGAAGGAAAATGATGTCTTTTCTTCCGTTTTTGGGCCACTCAAGTCTCTTTCCAGAGGGCCTCACAAAAGTCCCAAGCCAGTCCTGAAAGTGCTTCTGAATATGTCGAGTGTGTACTGTATGTATGTTAACAAACATTACCTTTGGCAGTTGGTTCCCGTTCAGTAAGTTGCCCATTAAAAGTACAAAGCATTATTTAGTGCACTGCAGGAATTTCATTCTTTCCGTTGTTTAATATTTGAATAACATGAATACAAAATTTAGTTCTTTCCACCAAGGACTAATTTGCAGGAGCAATGTTTGTGCTTTATGCACATCCATTTTGTAATTTCTGCAAAAGGAGTCCACCCCGCAAGGTGGTGTGCCTTCTCCCAGCCCCACTGCTGATATTCACAAGTTTGATGTGGATGTTTGCAGGTAGGGGCGGGAGCCTATACACATAGCAGTGATGGGTGAATCTGCCACTTTTGGATGACTCTTGTTTCACATTTTTCCAATTATAAGTTCCATTCACCACATTCCCATGCCAGTTTGTATTTAAACACACATGAACACACAAATCACAAAAAGTTGTCAGTATTTCAGTGCACATTTCTCCTAACAGATACAATATTTTTTTTTGGTATGGAATTTTTCCTAAGGTAGAGCTCTGCAAGCTGTTTCCACTAATATAATGCATTTTTAATGTTATTTTCACAAATACATGCATTTTTATGCACATTCCCCCCATTTTTGTATACTTTTTCGGTTGGAGGATGTAGCAAATTTGGAGAAGCGCAAAGAATGACGGATAGTTGTACAGCAACTTGTGCATTTGTTCAAGAAGTGTGAAATAAAATGCAAACCAAGTAAAAGGTCTCCCTCTCATCTGCAGCAGATAAGCTTCCCTGGGAGCTGGAACCCTGTCTGATCAGCTCCTCATTCCAATCCGTGTGCATAGGCTTTTTGTCTTCCGATGCCCACAACTAATACGTGCACATGGTCCAGGAGAAACCATGTAATAGCAAGGGCTCAGCCATGAGTGCAGCTCTACTCTTCAGTAATAAGACGAAGACTTCTTCTTGCATATAGCCCATGAAGGGTACTGTCACCCAGCACATGATTGGATCCTTCTTCGTTATTATTTCAATTCAGACATAGTGCCATACATGGAATGAATGAGTGGTCTTTATTGATCATCAAGAACACAGGTCACGATTTCATATCCACAGCCCAATTAGAAAGGCTTCTGTAGGGTTCTGAGTCTCCTGTTGCAGAATCCAGACACAGCTAACAGCCCTGGTTATCACTCATCACTTTTTAATTTATTATTATTAAATTTGTATACTTCCCTTCATTCGAGAATCACAAAGTACAATATATGGGGTACTGTTACAGATGACACACAACTCTTCAGAGGAAGGGATGTTGCTGCCAGAAGGGAGACCTGAAAACCCCACTTTTATGAGTATGGAAGACTTTGGATCCCTTGTTTGGATCACATTGGATCTTCTGCTTCTTTCTCCCTATAAAAGTATAACAGTTCTACAAAAGATGTTCCAAAAAGATATTTCAGTGCTGTCAAAAAAAGCCGCTCTTGTTCTCTCTCCTTCTCCCATCCTCTCTGGTATTGATCATCTGGTCTTGCTTAGGGCTTCCTGCTAGGGTTTTGACATCCTCTAATACCTGGGTTCTTGAAATGAATACAGATTTCAAACATCCTTCTACCATATTTGGCTTGTCAATTTACGGTGCAGGCCTGCGTTTCCTTAAAGATAGGGCATCACATTCAAAACATGCTCTTTCTGCACACTAATCCACACAGAGCTCTCTGCTACAAAGCCTGATTCTCCACTAATGCAAAGTCAAGGGACCCAATTAGAAAAGATGCAGTGATAATTGCTTCATTATATCACCCATTTTACCCTCAGCTCAAATGTATTATGAATCATGAAAAAGGTAAATCCCTGTTTCGTTTGGTTTTTTTAATAGATTTTTTTTTTAAAAAAAATGAACCATAACAGAGTAAAATGTGCAATCAAAATCTTCCCCAGCCTATTTAGAATCCAGGTTAGCACAGGTGGGATTTTTAAAAGTACTGTAACATCCTTTTAAAAGTTAAGAAACCATTGCCGACACATCCAAGAAGACTTGAGACAAAAAAGTTGGGTAACAGTTAATATTTATTAAAATATAACAACTACAGAATCTGCAATGAGAATAATTTGTCATGTGGCGGTAAATTAATCAAGCAGAGTCTTCTTCATAAATAGAGTAAAAGTTTACTAAAGAAAATAAACTTGTTCAGAAGCAGCACAGTTAAAGAGCCTACACAGAGTGCTCACAGCAGCTATCTGATTGTTCAGAGAGGCACAGATCTTGGTTGCTGATTAAGGGAAGCTTTTAATGTTTGATGTATCACAGTATTTTAATGTTCTTTTGAAAGCCGCCCAGAGTGGCTGGGGAGGCCCAGCCAGATGGGCGGGGTATAAATAATAAATTATTATTATTATTATTATTATTATTATTATTATTATTATTATTATTATTATTGTTATTATTATTATTATTATTATTATTAGAATTACACGGCATGGACAGATCTGTCAGTGGTGGTGCCTCTCATTTCTCTATTTTACCAACCTCAAGTTATATTGCCAACTTTCCATATTTGTTTGGGATTATTTATGTATTTATTTATTTAAAAAAGTTCTCACAAAAAATTGTTGTTTGCGTGAATTTTCTTCTCATATGAACATTTTGTAAGCAGTTAATATAACGCATTTTCTACATTGATTTCACACACACACACACACACACACACACATGCATTTATCCATACACTTTCTCCCAATAAATGCATCTTTCTATACATGTTCTGTTTGGAGAATCATCTTTCCCCCCAAATTGCAACGTTTGGAAAAGTGTACATTTTGAAAGATAGGTCTATTCTGGTTTGCAGATTGTTTCAGGCAATGCAAATTAATGTAGCTGAATTTCTTACCCATTGTTCCATTCCATTCCATTCAGGGATTAAAAAAAACAGAGCTTGGTAGACTCTGATAACCCCCTCCCCAACCCTAACCTTTTAAAACCATTCCTTAATACTTGAAAAACATTAGTACCAAATATGTTCAAAAAACCTGAAAAGAGGCGGCACTCTAACACCTTCCTCCCACACAAAATTATGTGAGTAGTTTTGATTCAGCCCTGGATGAATGTGAACCATTAAGTGCCTGATTATAATAATCATTAAATGGTTCTCAAAGGACCTAAAGTGTCTTAGGTGTTGTGAAATATTTTTTTTAAAAAATGAAAAATATAAAAAGAAAAGAAATATGAAAGAACGATATGTGGAGAGAAAAAAATCACCTTGTGCAAGGATGAGGGCTGATGAGGAGCCCACAACTCTAGAAGTAAAGAAATGGGGAGGGGGGATGTTAACTGAGAGACAAATTTACTGAAAAGTCTATAAATTTCTTACTTGTACTTCACCATAAGGTCCCAGGAAAGGTTATAAAATTTAGATAAAACAAATATAATTATAAGAGAAGTAAAGCCATCAAAAATAGAGCAGAGCAGTATAAATTCAAAGCAGTATAAATTGTGGTTCTCACAAAAGAAAGTACCTTAATTATCACAGATTAAAGAGTTGTGTCTTTAGCATATGGCAAAACCTGTACAATGAAGATGCTAGGCAAGCTTCTGTGGGGAGGGAGTTCCAGAGGTTAGGGGAACCACAAAGAAAGCCCTCTCCCAGGAGTTTCTAATGTGAGTATAAGAGGAGGTCAAGCTACAAAGATGGGTGGTGAAATATTCTAAATCTATCGTGTAGTAAGAGAAAGGCAGGAAGTAGCACATGATCCCTTCAAAGCAAGCCCGTCTAGAGCTTATCCAATTCCAGTTCGTCACTAATCTCCACACATGATGACAATTGTAAGGTCAATATTGGCATGATTGTCCGTACAGGACCATGGATAGCGACCATCAACCAGAGCAGACTCTCACAGACTATCTTAATACATAAGACGATGTCATGTCTTCTCAACTCACAACGTGATATCAACACATGGCTCTGTGCTGCAGAACATGTCTCATTTTCTAGTGTCTTTCTCCTATCCTTCAAGTTTTGTGCTAAAGGACTGTGTTGAAAGCCCCACCCACACCCCAAGAGGCACCTTAGAAGAACAGGGTCACTGTATCAAATTAAGCATTGTGTCCATATTAAACCACAAAGCTTGATGGATTTAAAGTTATCCCCATGCTTGACCTCTGTGTTCCTCCAGAAAGTCATTCATAGCTAAATGAGCAGCCTGTTTCATACATTTGGCTGGTCAAGGTGTTCTTGGCTGTGCTCCATGAAAATGTGGGAAAACTGCATTTCTGAGGCAACTTGGAGACCCCTGTCTCAGTGATGACATCTCAGATGGTACCAAAACAGTGTGGCACTTGTGTGGTATGGCCTTAAGAATATGGATTTTGCAGGCAAAGAGAATAAAAAGCAATAGCAGGTAAAAAAGATTGTAAAGTTGCATTTGACCTTTTTTAAAAAATCTACAACTAAGGCTATGCACACACCATACATTGACAGCAAATGGCTTTCCCCAAAGCAGGGGGCAGCAAGACTTACCCGGCATGGGCCGGATCACTCCCGCGGAGATCCTCCGTGGGCCGGGCCAGAGCAGCACTACGCCAGAAATCACGTTTGCATGTGTTCGCGGTGCCGGAAATCACTTCTGCGCATGTCCAGATGCCAAAAACCATGCCTGCACAGAAGCGATTTCTGGCGTCTGGACATGCACAGAAGCGATTTCCGGCATCTGGGCATGTGCAGAAGCAATTTCTGGAGCTGCAGAAGAGAGTCCTGCGCTGCACTGCACAGGTTTAGTGCAGCGTGCGGGGACTCACCAAGTGGGCGGCTTGGTTTGGGGGTGGCTCATGGGCCAGTTAAGTGACCCTCATGGGCCACTTCCAGCCCATGGGCCTTAGGTTGTCGACCTCTGCCCCAAAGCGTTCTTGGAGCTATTGTCTACAAAGCTACAATAGCAAGCACCATTAACAAACGATTTTTTTTTTCGGGGGGGGGGGGGAGCTAAGTGCTTTAAACATGCTTTAAATAGACAGTGTGTGTATAGCCTTAATCTCAGCATGTTTTTAGCTGGGTGCTGTTGCATGACTGTGCTATCATCTGAGGTGCTTTCTCCATGAGAGGTCCAGAGGGTGGCAATATAAGACTGGGCCTTTTTTTGTGGTGGCTGCTCCACTGTGGAATGTACCCTTGGGGCAGGCTTACCTGACACCTTCATTACATAGCTTTAGATTCCAGGTGAAACCATTTCTCTTTAACCAGGCTTTTGGCTGACTGACATTCTATGTTCTTTCAGACCCTCTAAGTGTCCGTATTTTCCAGGGACATCCCTATTTAGAGAAGTCATCCCGGTTTCTGATTTGATCCCAGAATGTCCCACTTTTGCTTAGGATGTCCTTATTTTCATTGGAGAAACGTTGGAGGGTATGGAGTTATACAACCCCCAAGCGGTCTGAAGACAATCCTGTATAGGGAAGTTTTTAAATGTTTAAGGTTTTATTATGTTTTTATAATTGTTGGAAGCTGTCAAGAATGGCTGGGTCAAGCCAGGAACATGTGTGGTGTATAACGGTAAATGGTAAAATTATCATTATGGAATTGGACATCCCTGTTTTCATCAGAGAAATATTGGAGGGTATGTTCTTTTAAACGTATTTGTGGGAGGGAGTTACTGGTTTGTTTTTTGTTTTTATTATGTATTTTGTGTTTTCATATTGTATGTTTATGCCAAGAACTGCCCTGTGATCTTTGAATGAAGGGTAGTATACAAATTTAATAAATAATATTAATAATAAAATAAAATTTGTTGTTTCTAGGCATTTTATATAGAAAGGTATTATATATGGAAAGGTGAGGTAGAAGTTTAACAAATAAATGCCAGCACAGAACACTGATGAAGTCATGTGGTAGAAGATTATACTATCATTCCCCCCCCCCCAGCTATCTTTTACCTCTTTCCCACTTTTGACAATCTAAGCTCTCCTTCTGAATTCACCAGTGAAAAAGTCTTTCCATTTTTAATTCTTAAGAGTTCCATCTGGACTGAAGAAAATTGCAAGCAATATAATTGGTGATTCTGTGGGGAAATGATGAACACCCAATCTGACAACCTCTAGTTTTCTGGGAGAAAAACCTGCACACAGCCATGGACACCAAAAAATGAGGAAAGCAGCAGGAAATTAAGAAATTCGCAGTTAAGGAAAGGAAGAAGGAAGCCAGAAAAATCTATGTACCCAAAGGCTTTACCGGAATAAGGCTAAAAAAGCAATCTTTTTTTCTTTTTCTTTTTTGCTGTTTAATTGAATTTCACTTCTAGTCTGGTTGGTGTTTTGAACTGCAGCTTGAAAGATTGGTCTCCAGGGAAACCATATCCATGTATGACTGAAACTCTGACTGACAAATTAAGGCATGCTTAGAGTAGGGAAAGTGACTCTGTAAAAATGCCATTGTGGGGTTCCATATTTTCCCCCTCTCCCTCTCTTTCTCTCTCCTTTTCACTGACTTCCAGATCAAATTTGCTCAGTTGACAAGTCAATAGATGATTTTTCAAGCAGTTGGAATTGCAAACTCAACATGGGATCTGAGAGTCAAGCTGTGTCCCCCCCCCCCACTTCTTTCATTTTTCAGGAACAAAGATTCTGATATCAAAAGGATCAAAACCAGCAATTCATGATCCTGTACATCAGCCTTTCCCAACCTTGGATCCCTACATGTTTTGGGACTACAACTCCTATCATCCATTGCCAGCAGGGGACAGCAGTCAGGAATGATGGAAATGGTAGTCCAACAAATATCTGGGAACCCAAGGTTGGGAAAAGTTGCTGTAGATGATGTAGACCAGGGTAGGCAACCTAGGGCCCGTGGGCCACAAACGGCCCACAGGGGTCGTTTAACCGGCCCCTGAGCTGCCCCCAAACTGAGCTGCCCACTCGGCAAGCCCCCGTGCGCTGTGCTAAACTGGCACAGCGCGGCATGGGGACTCGCATCCATGGTGCCAGAAATTGTGTCTGTGCAGACGCCGACACCGAAAATCTCATCTGCGCAAATGGAGACGCCAGAAATCATGCGCACCCGGGCGTGAGCGCACACGCAATCCAGCCCACAGAGGGATCTCCACTGGCGTGAACTGGCCCACGTGAGGTAAACCTTGCCGACCCCTGATGTAGGCTAACCAAAACAAGCCTGAAGCCCTGCTGGTCTTGAACTGCAGACCTTAGGAGGACTCCAGAAGATGACTGCTCATAGCTAAATTCAGGAGTTTCTGTATCTATCATCTGTCTATCTATCTATCTATCATCTATCTATCTATCATCTATCTATCTATCTATCATCTATCTATCTATCATCTATCATCTATCTATCTATCATCTATCTATCTATCTATCTATCTATCTATCTATCTATCATCTATCTATCATCATCTATCTATCATCTATCTATCTATCTATCATCTATCTATCTATCTATCTATCTATCTATCATCTATCTATCTATCTATCTATCTATCTATCATCTATCTATCTATCTATCTATCTATCTATCTATCTATCTATCTATCTATCATCTATCTAATCTCATGGAGATATATTCCTTTGCATTCCAGTTGCCTGACACAGTAAGATGCCCACCTTTACTGGATGTTATGGGGTATGTAAGGGCATACATGAAGCAGCTAGAAAGAGATGACCACAAGGATTATCTTCTTCTTCTTTGGCAATCACTTGTAGCCAAGTAAGATTGTCTTCCATGAACATGGTCTTAACAGTGAGTCCATAAGGGACTGTGGAAGCCAATTCTGGATCCACACGTCCTTCCACAGTGAGGACACAGGTTTCCAGGCAGGAGTTGATCATGGTGAGGGTTTGCCAAGCATGCCTTCCTCTTGGCATGTTTCTCCCTTTTGAACAATTATACTGGATGCCTTGCTGCTGTTGGTTGTTTCTTTCCTGCCAACCTCAATTTTTTGTTTCCTTTGCTTCTCTTTTCTGGTCTTCTGATACTTGCTTGTGCCTTTCCTTCTATCTTTTTAAAAGCAGAGTTCTTCCCTTTTCAAATTCTTACCTCCCACAAGGTGGAATCAAGTAAGACATCTGGGTGGGCCAGCAGGAGTAGTCAGCTTGACAGAATCGGATGGATCATGGGTACAGCCTAGCAGAGGAGGCAAAGCGAGGGAGAATCTAGTAGGTATGTGGGCGCCCGGAATAGCAAGAAATGTTTTACCTGCATTGTAAGAATGAACAGATTGTCAGCTGGAACAATTTGGAATTTAAAACATGTAGTCAACTGACAATTAAAGGGTTAAAGTAATCATTACAAGCTGCATCTGGACTCCATGTTTAAAACACACTTTCCAGCTCCTTCTACACCATATTTTTCAACAATAGCTTGTTTTGTTGGCCTCCACATGGGGTGTTTTATTTTCCCTTCTATTCCTGATGTTTGAGCATGAGTATCAATGCTTATATAGCCCAAATGGGACCACCCACAAGCAAGAGACAGATAAAGGCTAGCTTAGCAGAGGTTTGCAGAAGCAGAAGAGGGGAAAAATGCTGAGAGGGATGTGTGACTGTACTGTCTGCAGCCTGCAGTATGAGAAGGAGGCAAGTGAAACAGAGAAACCTCTGCTTCTTCTCATGACTGCCACCAAGTGGATGTATTTTCTTCTTCTGGCTCTCTCCGCTAAACAGCCCTTTAACCTTCTTGACTAAATGGTCCAACCTCCTTCCTACATTGGGTTGAGTGGTATGCCACTTAGATATGGGGCATCAAAGTGGTAGTTTCTCCCAAGCTACATACAGTGGTACCTCGCAAGACGAATGCCTCGCAAGACGAAAAACTCGCAAGACGAAAGGGTTTTTGGTTTTTTGAGTTGCTTCGCAAGACGAATTTCCCTATGGGCTTGCTTCGCAAGACAAAAACGTCTTGCAAGTTTGTTTTCAATGCATTCCTATGGGAAACTGTGCTTCGCAAGACGAAAAATTCGCAAGACGAAAAAGCTCATAGAACGAATTAATTTCGTCTTGCGAGGCACCACTGTATTTCTTTACAGCTTCAGTAAGCCAGAGTTGAACAGTTGTTGAGAAATTGATTTTAGGAGGGAGAGTCCTAATATCGAAGCTTGAGTAGTCACTCAAAAGAGCAAGTAAAAATAAGCAAACACATGCCACTGCCTATTTATGGAGTCTTTTTCTAACCAAGCCAATTCTTATCAATCTGATTTTCTTAGTTCAGCTTCTTTGTCTCTTTGTGGCCATCTCCTCACTCCTTTCTGCTTTGGTGCCCCAAACATGCTCTGCAACACTTCCCACTGTTTCAGCTCTTTTGACGTGTTTCAGCCCTTTTGCATACCTCGTCAAATCTCTAACTACCCAGCTGTACTCATATGCAATATTTCCTATCCTGCTCCCATCCTTAGTCATTCAGAAGGAGAGTAGATTCCTCCCTGAGTTTCAGTTTCTCCTTAATAATCAGAATCCAAGATTGGACTGTTGATCCTCCTGTGCAGAACTTCCCCCTGTGTACTTTTAACCTCCCTGTGAACTTTTGCCCCTTCTGTGCAGAGCAGCCTCTAACCATACACCAAATTCAACTTTTTTATAGCCTTACAACTCAAAACTAAGCACAAAATAGCTTAAAATCACACTCTTTTACAGGGGAAACGCCCCCAAAACAGCCCAATGACAATTGAACATTCTCAGCAGCCATCAAATACTAAGTGAAGAAGAAAAGGGTGGGAGGGGAAATAAAATGAAGCATATTGGAAAATGACATTGCTGAGTGAAACAGTGAGAGAGAAACAATGGTATTTCAATCAATCAATCAATCAATCAATCAAAATTTATTAGACAACTGGCAATTGTCTTTTTCCCACCTTTCCCATTTTTTTTAAAAGAAACCCTCAAGTAATTTCTACTGATTTTGACAAGAGTTAAATTTCAAGTAAGCACACTTAGATTTGCAGTCTTATTTTTTATTTCCAGCTTATGATTGAGTTATAAATGAAAAAAATACATTTTCTTCAAGTAGCCAAAGGTGTTGACATCCAGCAAAAAGGGTGAGTTTGGTAGGTAAGGTATATTTAATGTGCCTTCCTGCCTGTACACCAGTCTGTTTTCCTAGGTGATGCTTTAAATAACACCCTGCAATGCCATAGCCAAATACTATAGATGCTATATCCTGAATTAAAATGTTCTGTATTAAAAATTAAGGTGTGCGTCAGTCATACTGCCCCTGCCTCAAAAAAGATTACTCTTAGGCTAGGTAGATAGAAACATTACCTGCCCTCAATCTTTTGGCATGAGGCACTGATCTACCTCTGGCTTTTGATTAGGAGGAAGCCAGCAGAGTAGCTATGCCTGAGGAGCTCATTTTTTTGTGAATTCCAATATGAGCTGACCTGATCTCTACCTCCTGGACTAATTTGTGGACTGGAATGCAGTCATCCTCTGGATTTCACACTTTCCTGAATTTTGAGGTGCTGTTCTTGAATAAAAAATATTGATGAAATATGATTTGTATTAGATTTGGATAGAAAAGGGGGGAAATACGTTGCAGATGTTTGCAGTTATTTCTTGGAAGATACAAATTATTATAATATTTATTGGACTTGTTCAATGTGAGAATTCTATATTAATCATATGTCCATTTTATGGACAACCTTTTGTGCAGATTTCTGATGGTGTTGATGATAAAGGTGGTGGTGATCTGTTTTAAAATGTGTAAGTTATTTTACCTGCTGTTTGGAAGGAGTCACTGCCACTATTCCTAACCAAACAGAGACACAGTGAGAGCCTTCTCTGTAGACAATTCATAGAAGCTTTTGACTGGTTAATTATTTCTCCTGTTCTGCTAACAGTTCACAGCACACTGGTGTTCCCAATCATGCAGTCTGAGAACAGCCAGCAGACTGGAGGCAGCAGCTAGAGGATAAAGCCCTCTAGCGAGCTTCATTTTCCCTCTTCCCTTCTCTAGCCCCTACAGTAATGAAGACTGGGGGTTGGAAGCTGTTAAGTCAAGCATGGTGTGGGGTCAATGGACCATAGTGTTTGAAAGAATCATGATAAATATTGAGTTAGAGCTTGGGAAGAGCTAACTTCTGAGATGTAGCCTGTAGGGAAATAAATGTGAGGCTTCTTGATGGGAAGAGACAGAAACTGCAATAAAATGATGCTTCTACCAGGATATATGGATTGGACCAAACCCCAGTATTGTTTAGATTATAAACATTTAGAGATTGTGTGTGTGTGCGTATGTATTTGGAGGTGGGAGTTTTTATTTCTTACTTTGAAAATTTTTAATGCTTTTATTGTTATGAAAACAAAATCAGAAAAATGAAAGAGAGAGAGAACGAAAAATAGAAAAATTCCTAATAAGCCTTTGCAAAGTCCCTAATAAATGATATGGTTGAATGTTGTCATGTCCATCACTGTTGAAATATGTTATAAACCTGAAGCACCTTTCAAAGAAACTTCAATTTAATTTTTTTGTAACCCACCTATAGCCAGGGAGACCAGAGTTTAAAGCCCCACTCAGCCCGTGAAGCTCATAGTGTTGGGCCAGTCACCAGCCCCCAACCTAGCCTAACTAACAAGGTTGTTTTGATGGTAATATGGAGATAAATAATAGTAACAATAACAACAATAATGTAAACTAACTATATACAATGAAACAACAAAACTTATTAAACCCTGCATCAGGGTTGATGTTGATATCCAGACAATGGCACTCACCTCGCCCTCCCATATGCAGTATTCTGCATGTCTATGATGGCATATCCACAGACATTCTTCTGCACTGCTGTCTCAGTGGCTGCACTGTAGAGTGCTGTACTGTACCATGCAACATGCCTCACCATTGTCAAAAAAGAATCCTGGGAACTGAAGTCCAATGAAACCTGGAGGGCCACAGGTTCTACTGCAAATGAAACAATAAGGGTACAAGCTATACAATTTAAATGGAACTAGGCCCCAGCTGATTTCACCTCATGGCCCTGATCCCAGGGAAACTAATTTGGCCAACCCATCCAGGGACCACCTGCTCCATCCTGGATCTAGTCCTGAATTATTTCCAGGGAGGAGCTAAGGTTTAATTGGTAAAAAAACACACACCCAACAACAACTACTTAAATACACAGTCAGCAACAGGGCATGGGAAGGAGACATTGCATCTTCTCCTGCCCCAACCAAGAACAAGAGGACTTCTTGCCAGAAAGGTGCATGCTCTAGTTATCTCCCGCTTGGACTACTGCAATGCACTCTACGTGGGGCTACCTTTGAAGGTGGCTTGGAAACTGAAATTAATCCAGAATGCAGAAGCTAGACTGGTGACTGGGAGTGGCCGCCGAGACCATATAACACCGGTCATGAAAGATCTTCATTGGCTCCCAGTACGTTTCCGAGCCCAATTCAAAGTGTTGGTGCTGACCTTTAAAGCCCTAAACGGCCTCGGTCCTGTATACCTGAAGGAGCGTCTCCACCCTCATCATCTAGCCCGGACACTGAGGGCCTTCTGGCAGTTCCCTCACTTCAAGAAGTGAGGTTACAGGGAACCAGGCAGAGGGCCTTCTTGGTAGTGGTGCATGCCCTGTGGAATGCCCTCCCAGCAGATGTCAAGGCAATAAACAACTATTTTACTTTTAAAAGACAACTGAAGGCAGCCCTGTTTAGGGAATTTTTTAATGTCTGACACTGTATTGTTTTTAATATTCGGTTGGAAGCCGCCCAGAGTGGCTGGGGAAACCCAGCCAGCAGATGGGCAGGGTATAAATAATAAATTATTATTATTATTCAGAAGTGCCTTCTCTGCAGGGAAGCCACTTGAAAATGAGCACCCTGTACCCCACAGCTGTTTCACAGAGGCATAGGGAAATTTTTAATGTTTGATGTTTAATGATGATTTAATTTGCTGGAAGCCACCCATAGTGGCTGGGGCAACCTAGTTAGATGGGCAGCAAATTAGTAGTAGTAGTATTCATCCTGTAGGGTGTTGCTTAACAAGTAGCCTTCATTCAGGGAAGCCCCTTGTAAAGGAGTATTCTACGCTATGCAGGATTGATACGTCCACTGAACAGCTGTTGCCTGGAGGCATGATCCTTTGAGGTGCTGCTGCGTGAATCGGCTTCTAGGCAGGAAGGAGAGTCAAGTGATGTCAGGCTCCTACATTCTCCTGGAAAGATGCTGCTGGTGATTACAGGGTTTTCATACCCTATGCCAACCTCTCCTTCTTATCTAATGCCCCACCCTCTAACAGTCCCAGATTGCTATGAGCCATCCAACCAGACCCACAGAGATCTGTGGCAGTCTTAGCCCAACTTGGCTGACACCCCAGTTCCTCCAAATGGGCCTGAACCAAATCCAGGGCACAGCCCTAAACTGAGCCCCATTGAACTCAAACTGCATTTACTTGTAATTACATGTGCATAGGAATGCAGTGTGCATGGTCAAACTAATATCAGGTACCTGGGAATGAAAACAGCATTTTTCATGATAAATGATCATGAAACTTTCACAATTCTATAATTGATGTATTTAAAGTAGCGCTTGTAATTAGAAATATTCACTCAATTATTTTATATACGCTTGATTAGTGTACACTAACGAAAATATCTCTTGACTAATGAACCATATGCATATATATATATATATATATATATATATATATATATATGCATGTGTATGCGTATTTGGCATCAATATTTTGCAGAATTAGCTGCCTGTGATTTAATGATATTTGCCTCAGTTGTTGAGTTCACATTTTATTATAAAAAACCCCTGCAGTGGTGCCTCGCAAGACGAAATTAATTCGTTCTGCGAGTTTTTTCATCTTGCGAATTTTTCGTCTTGCGAAGCACGGTTTCGGAAAAGTTTTGGAAAAGCTTCAAAAATCACCAAAGTCTTCACAAACCTCAAAAAAGGCTACCACACCGTGTGCTATGAGTTGCTCCTCGAAGTCAAGTCGCAACTGTATTAAGAAAAAGGAAACAAACTTGCAAGACGTTTTCGTCTTGCGAAGCAAGCCCATAGGGAAATTCATCTTGCGAAGCAACTCAAAAAACCAAAAACCCTTTCGTCTTGTGAGTTTTTTGTTTCGTTTTTCATCTTGCGAGGCATTCGTCTTGCGAGGTACCACTGTACTTCCATGCAATTTTTGTTCGCTGAAACAGTTTTCAGTTGGACCACTTTCAGTTAAAGAATCTTTACTGCTTTGAACTGGAAGAGTTGGACTGACCCTAGTTTATTAGCATAAAATTAGCAGATGCTTTTATTATTAAGGACCCAGCACGCCATTAATAGAAGTTGCTCTTATAAGATGTAGTGATGGCCACTAATTTGGATAGCATTCAAAGAGGATTAGGTAAATTCATGGAGGATATGGTTATCAATGACTGCTAGTTTTCATGGCTATGCTTCTCCTTCCATTTGGGGGGATGCTATGTCTCTGAATCGCAGTTGCTGGGAACCACAAGTTGGGAGAGTACTGTTGCACTCAGGTTCTGCTTGGCGGGTTCCCACGGTCATCCGGTTGGTCACTGTGAGAACAGGATGCTGGCCTGATCTAGCAGGGTTTGATTGCTATTTCTGGATTCCAAAATTGAACACATGTAGTAGTGATGTATGGAAGTGAGAGCTAGACCATAAAGATCGCCGAAGAATTGATGCTTTTGAATTATAGTGCTGGAGGAGACTCTTAAGAGTCCCATGGACTGCAAGAAGATCAAACCTCTCCATTCTGAGGGAAATCAGCCCCGAGTTTTCACTGGAAGAACAGATCCTGAAGCTGAGGCTCCAATACTTTGGCCACCTAATGAGAAGAGAAGACTCCCTGGAAAAGGCCCTGATGTTGGGAAAGATTGAGCGGACAAGGAGAAGGGGACGACAGAGGACGAGATGGTTGGACAGTGTTCTCAAAGCTACCAGCATGAGTTTGACTAAACTGCGGGAGGCAGTAGAAGACAGGAGTGCCTGGCGTGCTCTGGTCCATGGGGTCACAAAGAGTTGGAGATGACTAAACGACTAAACAACAACAACAGCACAAAAATATCAAATGTTCCCACATTTGCGCTGCTTGGGAGTAAGCTCCGTTGAATGTTTGTTATTTACTTTGAAAGAAATAGTGAATTGCAAATCTTTCCCCCCTCTCCAAAGAACCAATAATGCATGGTGCCCTCCAGGCGTGTTTGGTTGTCCCACAAGCCCCAGCTATTATAGCCAATGGTTAGGAATAATAGGAGTTACAGTCCAACAGCACCTGCCCCCACATTACCTGTCCCTGCAATAGAATGTAGAAAGTGTGTTTGACATGAACCAGAGAGACATGAATCCAGATTCCTGATCAGCCACAAAGCCAATCAGCCAATCAGTCACTAACTCTTGGGATAATCCCCTTCACATAATTGTTGAGAGTATAATGAAATAACACTGCCCTGAGGTTCTAATACTGAGACAATAAAGAGCAGGAGTTTAGGAATGTAATCCAGAGAATTTAGGCACAGTACAGTTCCATGGAGAGCAATGAATTAGATAAAGCACTTAAATCTGAACTGTGTGGGGGAGTCTCCTTGATAAGTAATGTCCCAATATGACAATGGTTGGGGCGGGAGCAACCACACAGTTCTGGCCCCTTTCACCATTCTTGCCCATTTCAAGGAACACCTAGGGAGGCCTACAGCCTCTGTTGAATATGAACTCATGGTGTATAATTCCCTTCAAATTATAACACACAAACAAAATTGTTCATGCAATGGTGACCATGCTGGTCAATGTTGCCAGTTTCTCAGGGGATCACAAACTACGTTGTGTCACGATCCGGATTATAGGCAATCGGAGTCCCGGCTCGGTACGTCGGGACCAGGGTAGAGGTCAGGAAGCAGGAATCATCAGTCAAGGGTCAGCAGTCCAGGGGTCAGGAAGCCAAGAGTCTGAGGGTCAGGAAACCAGGAGTCAGGAGGCCAAGGGTTCAAAAGTCAGGATACCAGGAGTCAGGAAGCCGAAGCACAGCTAGGTGGGTAGCGTGTTGCTGTGGCAAAGAGCCAGAGGGAAATGCTGGTCTTATATACCCCTTCTGGCCCTTGCCACCAGGTGCTACGAGTCTTCTGTCAAGCCTCACCTGTGTGCCTTGCCCTTCCAGGCCAAACTCAGGAAGGCCCCAGTCCTGCGAGACTCTACCAGTCACAGGGCCTGGTTCCTGCACGCACTCCTGACATGTTGTCTTCCAATCCATAACCCCAAGCCCATCACCCCAGGCACTTACTCCTGAATCTGTCTCTGAAAAGAAACCAATATTATCAATGCTCAGTTCATTGCAGGATGCTGTGTAGTGGTACAGACAAAGCATTGGTGATTAGAAATTAGCCCTCAAACCACAATGAAAATCCCTGCTCATTCCTATATTAATATTCAGTTAACTGCACAGGTAGCGATCAAGTTGACTTCCTGTTATCAACAAGGAAAAAAAGATGGATGATTAGCAGATGATGCTTTCATTATCCTTGGTGTCTCCATTGGAGAGCCATGTTTCATATGCAGAACAGTCATGTCTGATTGTTCTTCATTACATGCATTTCCTATTTATTAATACACCTGATCAGATTTTGCTCTCATATGTGTGTGTTTGCTGTAGATAAGCACATCAATATAAATTAATCCATAATAGCATTAGCAGAGGAACTTGAATGAAAGCATAATCTTAATGGGATAAAAAAAATCCAATTTTTTTTTTCAATCTACTGACAAGAATTAATAAACCTTGCTACAGAGGGTTTCTGTTTTCTTTTTTAATTTACTGACCATGGGAATTCATAGGTGGAAGTAAATTAGCCATAGAAAGGCTCCCCCAAAGACTGGGGAAAGTGAAGTGAAAATGAAAAACAAAATGTTAATTAAAAAATGAAAGCCTAAGCTGTAGAGTTCAACCAAAGCTGGTTCCCTTGTGCATAGCATGGCCAATGTGAAGGCAAAATGTCATGCTTATTAAGGCTTTAAATGCCACATGTTATATTTGGCTTTTTGAGTGAACAGAGTTTAAATAGTTTTTATTACAATCGGAGTGTTTGCAAACGATAATGGAAGCTGAATATGGTTCCTCTTTTGAGAGACTAAAGGATGATGAAGTGCTTGTGAAATGGCATCCTGTCTTGGTAAATCACTTTGCTGTGTGACTATAAATAACACTCTTTTATTACCCTTTTTAGACAAGTGTTGGAAGCTGGAAACAATAGTCTCCATGCATTCCATTTTCCTGCGTACATATCTAGAGCCAAGACTGAACAGCTATTTGCAGTGGGTGTAGCTTGATTGTATCAGTATGAGGTCTTGTCTAGGTATCAGCTTTGACTGAGGTGAAATGTATTCTTTTTTTGGCTTTCTAGCCCATTATTGTTTCCTTTGACTGGCAATGGCTTTCCAAGGCGTTTTTCACATCACATGCTACCTGGTCATTATTATTACTATTATTGTTTTTTGTTTGCTATTTTATTTCATTTTAAAGTTTACAATATTTCAAAATTGCAATACAATAAATGGCAAGTGACAAATTATTTCTGCAATTATCTGAAAACAACATCTGGCTGTAAATTGTCCTTGTATTTACTACTCCAATATACCACCACCACCCATTTCCCCACAAATTTGTTGGGCTGGTTTACTTGTCTTCACCTATAGTGGGTTAGTTTAATCATTATCACCATAGTCTATTTCCCCCCTCAATACATTCAGTGGTGGCGGGTGTGATTAACTTTTCCCAATTATTTTTTTGCAATAATTATATTTGCTGCAGTGATCAAGCTGATTACCACCTCCTAAATCACTATCCACCATAACATTCTTTGTACAGCCAAGCAGAAATATCTTAGGTTCCATTGGAATACATATTTCTAACATTTTCAAAGTTATTTCCCTTTGATCTTTTTGAACTACAAATGGCTGGTATTCAACCCAGGATCTCCACAAGAAAAGCATATAAATGTGCTCACTTTTTCAAATTTAACTTGATGCGTAACATCTGATGACTGCTTTATTCATTTTCATATAGGGGCACACCAGCCATGGCTGCTGCTGAACAGAAATTCTGAATCTTTTTTTGGAACATCATGTCCTGTGGCAGGCTGAAGGTGTGATGTGGGGTAGGGGGGAATCCTATGGGTATCTGTTTCTGTGCATGGGCAGGTGGGGAACAGCAAAACAAACTGCATTGCTGCAATACCATGAAAACATACTTGGGAGTAAGCCGACTTAAATTCATTCCCAAATGAATGTGCTTCTCTTCTGGGTGAGAGACAAGGGAAAGGTGTCCCTGTTAATTTTCTTCAACCTTTCAGCAGCTTTCTATACCATTGACCATGGTATCCTTCTGGAACAGCTGCCCGAGTTTGGGGTGGGTGACACTGCTTTGTGGTGGTTCCAATCCTATTTGGATTATCATTTCCAGAGGGTGATGCTTGAGGATTCCTCTTTGGCCCCATGGAGCGTTAAATGTGGGATTCCTCAGGGTCTGATTTTATCCCATATACTGTTCAACATCTACATGAAACTGCTGAGTGAGGTCATCTGGAGTTTTGGAGTACATTGTCAGCAATATGATGATGACACACCTCTATTTCTCCTTTACATCTGCAGGTGTGGCAGTGGATGTGCCGAACTGTTGTCTTGCCTCACTAATAATTGGATGTTAGAACTGTAGAATTGTAGAGTTGGAAAGGAGCCCAAAGGTCATCTAATCCAACCCTCTGCAATGCAGGAATCTTTCGTCCAATGTGGGGCTTGAACCCACGACTTTGAGATTAAGAGTCTCATGTTCTAACAACTGAGCTACCCATGTGATGACAGTTAGTGGATGGATAGGCGATTGCCTGCTCTTGAAGGAGCTACACTCCCTCTGAAGGAGTTGGTATGTGTCAGGAGCTCATCCTACACTAGGGTAGGACCCTGGTAGAGACACATGCCCGACTGTCATGTTTTCTCCCTCCTGGTTGATCGTTCGGGAGCTTCAAAAGCTTTCTTCTGCCCGAACATGCCAACAGACATCGGCACACTTAGGAATCCACAGAGTGTTTGCAGTTTGCAGACAGCTCCAGCCAGTCAGCATTTTGGCTAATCTACTTTATTTACATATAAACACACAGAGAGCACTGCAACATGGCTCCCTTTCTCTCTAGCATCAGACAGCAAAGAGAGAGAACAAAGGACAACAGTCCCACTTCTCGGAACACAGTAACACAAACAACCTGTCTCCATCACTTTCCACTCTGTGGAGTCAAAACATATACTGTCATGTGAAAGACAACAATCCCATGACTGCAATCACAGAGCAAGAATTCTAACAGTATGTAGCTTGGCAGTACTTCTGGATCCTTTCCTGTTGCAAGCTACCACCAAATATTGAAGTGGGAGGAGGAACTCCAGAGCAGAATAGATATGGTACAGCAGATACAAAGACTTGGTGAAATGGGGAAGGGGGACAACCAGTATATGTTTCTGTACTCAGGTCCTTTTCCAGACACTGCTGGTTCAAGCTTAAACAGGGGTTTCAGCATCAGTTCAGAACTGTCAGAACCTTGGACAGTTCCAAGTAGCACTCACATCCATAAGCAAGACAGAAGTGCAATAGATCTCCCCCAATCCCCGCGATGGGGTGAGCTCCTGTTGTTCAGTCCCTTCTCCTGCCAACCTAGCAGTTCAAAAGCATGTCAAAGTGCAAGTAGATAAATAGGTACCGCTCTGGCGGGAAGGTAAACGGCATTTCCGTGTGCTGCTCTGGTTTCACCAGAAGCGGCTTAGTCATGCTGGCCACATAACCCAGAAGCTGTCTGTGGACAAACTCCAGCTCCCTCAGCCTATAGAGCGAGGTGAGCGCCACAACCCCAGAGTCGTCCATGATTGGACCTGACGGTCAGGGGTACCTTTACCTTTACTTTTATCTTGTGATTCCCAGCAACTGGTATATAGCACCTCTGAAAGTGGAGACAGAATGCTCTTGCAGGAATGCAATCCATACTAAGCTGGCCTTAACTCCAACTAACATACCTTGAAACAAAGACAGCTTGCCATCTTCTTCCAGTGCCATTCAATGACATTTGGTGCCTGAAGTATAATACATATGGTGCCCCATCTTCTAGGAACAGCCTTTTTAAAATTCTTGCCAATCCATTCAGATTCAGGTCCTGCCACTATCTATTTCTGCCACTAAGGCAGAAGGGGACTATATGAAGGAGATTGCTTCACCCTGCTGCATTGCAGAGACAGCTCTCTCTCCTTCCCACCAAAGTGCCATTATCCACAGCTATGTCTACCAAACTTCTCCTCACTTACGATTCTCAGCAACTGTTATTTAGAGGCATCCCTCAACTGACAATGGAGGGTGAAATCCACTGGTTTTGAAAGTGCAGCACAGAATATGTTGGATGACTTTTACAATTGCAACTGAAACAGCAGAACATTGACGGTAGAATCATATAAAGGAAGGGAGGGAGAGAGAGATCATAGGGAAAAGGCAGCATTCAGTTTGTGAAAATGTTCTCTCTCTATTTTTTTTTTTTTAACATCCCCTCCTTGGATAGTTAGTAGACAAAGTTTCCTGGAGTATTGAGAGCGCTAGTAGGATTTGAAAGACATCACTTGGAACCACAACAGCGAATCGCAGCAACACAGAAAAAAGAATGCAGAAATGCCTGCATGGGGCTCTTTTAAATGACATGAACCCCCCAAAAAGAATTATACAGGAAGGAGAAGGAAGCTAAATATATTGTGTAGCACCAACCTTTTGGTGGGGAACCAGAACTCTTAAGCCAGTGTGGTGTAGTGGTTAAGAGCGGTAGTCTCGTAATCTGAGGAACCAGGTTCGCGTCTCCACTCCTCCACATGCAGCTGCTGGGTGACCTTGGGCCAGTCACACTTCTTTGAAGTATCTCAGCCCCACTCACCTCACAGAGTGTTTGTTGTGGGGGAGGAAGGGAAAGGAGAATGTTAGCCGCTTTGAGACTCCTGAAGGGGAGTGAAAGGCGGGATATCAAATCCAAACTCTTCTTCTTCTTCTTCTTAAGGTACCAAAATTGGCTTTACTAGCAAAAAAGAGACTTTACTCATAATTTAGGAGTGAAAGAAAAATGATCTTTCCACCAACCTAGGGGGTGCTAACTAGAGAGTGTTTTCTTGGTCCATGGATATGGCCATATGGAGGAAGTAATGTTTTGACCTAAAACCACTCTGGCAAACAATTTTTAACCCCCAAAATAGTGACTGGGATTATTGTACCAGGGCAGACACAACTGCCTTCTCCAAGTTGCTTCGACGGAGTGTTTGGCACAGAGGATTCCCACCCCGCAGCATCTTTGTTGTTGTTTAGTCATTTAGTCGTGTCCGACTCTTTGTGACCCCCTGGACCAGAGCATGCCAGGCACTCCTGTCTTCCACTGCCTCCCGCAGTTTGGTCAAACTCATGTTCGTAGCTTCGAGAACACTATCCAGCCATCTCATCCTCTGTCGTCCCCTTCTCCTTGTGCCCTCAATCTTTCCCAACATCAGGGTCTTTTCCAGGGAGTCTTCTTTTCTCATGAGGTGGCCAAAGTATTGGAGCCTCAGCTTCAGGATCTGTTCTTCCAGTGAGCACTCGGGGCTGATTTCCTTCTGCAGCATCTTAATGAAAGCAATTGCTCTGTCATAAAACTAGCTTTTGGAATAAGAGTCAAACAACATTTGGATTGTACCGCATTGGCTCCCCAGTACTAGAGAGTATGATAGAATTTGGGGATTGGGTTTAATATTGGTAAGTTTTGTTTTTGTTTGCTTTTAAAGCTTCTTATGCATGTTCTCATGATTTCTTTGGATACTTACCAAACTAAACTGCCATAGCCATACCCCCCCACCAAAAAAGCAATAATTAAATAGCATTTTATCTAAGATGCTCTAGACAGTAAATTGAAATTACAAAATATCTAGCAAATATTCCAGTGGCATGTTAATCCACTTCTAGGTTATAAACTATGTATCCATAGCACTTAAAAAAAATCCACAGATCTGGATCAATAGTGAATTAACAAAAGTAGACTAGCCTGATGCCAAGTGAATAGTTCACAGAGTTGGCTACTGTACAAAAATAATGTCATATAGGTCAACCTACAAGTGCTCAGAATGGAAAGTAGAGGAGGCAGGGAAGACTTTAAAACTATATCCTCTTATGTTCCTAAGGCTGTTGGAGCAGAGGAAGGCTAGAGACTGCTGAACAAACTGATGCATTCCTCTTCAGATGGAAGTTACATTTTATGCCAGCCCTCATTTGTATTTTCATGGCAACCTTATACAGAACATGATATGCATCTTGGTAGGCTGATGTTATAATGCATGGTCAACACCCTCATGAGATGTATCTGTTGCTTGCTGCTGGACTATACTACTTCATATTTGAATGCCCCTTTAAAAATGCAATACTTTCAAACCTAGAATGTCAGGGGGGCAGCTGAGGCTCAGACCTTTGTCCCATCATGTTAGGTTTGTTTCAGCAACATATTATGTGAAAAGACTGTGTAGAGTTTGGCTCTTAGCCATGGTGCAGAGGCAGCAATTTACAGCACAGGAACACTTAGTTCCATGTCAGGACTTGACCATGGAGCTGGTTTTGAGCTATTGCCCTGAGTTAAGTCCAATAAGAAATCAGCTGTGGTATCATCACCTAGTTTGGGTTCAAGGAAGACTAGCCACAAAGGAAGCCTCCTGATCTCAATAGGCCAGAACATACCAGTTTAATGCTTCTTGTGCCCTTGAATTCTTCTGAACAAGTTTTGTTCACTACTCTAAACAATTAAGAATTATGGTAATGGTGGCTGGCAATATATTAGTTAATTATTTATTTAGATATCTATATAGCTTAAGCACCACTTAATTTAACTGACCTCTAAGCAGTTCACAAAAGATGCATATAAAAAAACGAATAAACATTTACATCAGTGTACTTCAAAATCATACACACATGCGCATACATATGTGAGAAACTATGCAACATGATCTAAAAGTTCCTCAGAAAAGTCAGATGAAAACTTTAACCTGTGCTTTCAGATGGTGTTTGCCTCAGGCCAGCCTCAAATGCAACAAAGCTGAACCTGAGGTCTCTTCTACTAACAGCCCATGGTCAAATATTGGTGCTGTGATAGTTGTTTCCATCTCATTCCCAATTCCCTTCCCCTATACATCTTAGCCACTTTATGCAAAAAAAATGATTTCTTGATTAAGCTATGGGAAAGCTGATGGCAAGGACTGACAATGAGCTGCTTCTATAGCAGAGGTTGTAGCATCCTCCTGATGTTGTTAGACTATAACTTCCATCAGCTCCCATCCAACATAGCCAATGATCAGGGATGATGGGTGTTGTAGTCCAACAACACCTGGAGAGCACCACATTCAAAACCTACTGTTCCTCAGCATTCATGAGTGTTTACTTTTTTGAATATTTTTTATTCAATTTTCCATTTGACATTTGCATAAATCATATACAAATAGGATTCTCTGAATCCCTAGACGTCCCTCCACCCCTCCTTGGGTTCCGTAGTTATTCTTTGCCGACTGCATCGTATAATGTTCTCCATATTTCCTTAAAAATCAGTTCTTACCATAGTTCCTGTCACATTGCAAATGTTTTTAAAATTCTGCCAATGTTTTTAATTGTTTACAGTGTTCTTTTAAGTAACATAATTCCCCCCTTTTTTTTATTAAATTTGTTATCTTCCTGGTTTCTGATCTTCCTGGTCATTTTCTTCATTTCAGCATAGTCCATCATCTTTGTTAGCCATTCTTCTCTGGTAGGTACATTATCTTCCTTCCATCTCATTAATGAGTGTTTTTAATGCCACGTTAATCAGAGCAGGCAGTCTCACGGTCACTTCAGTGTACACTTACAAAACGTAACACATAAAATTATAAATCAGTGTATGCCATACATACACTGTGTGTGTCATACAGAGACACCAGTAGGAAAGGTGCAATTAGCCATAGTTCTCTTTTTGCATGTACACTTGATAATAAACCTGGAGTTTCCTCTGTGTGATATTTAGAATAACCAATTGCCCCATTTCTCAAGAAACAGATGCCACAAACCAGTAAGTCACAAACTGCTGTTTCTGTACAATTTGTTCAACAGGATCAAAAATGACCACAAATGTTAATTTTAATTATCCCAATTTATGAATTGGAACATTTTTATTTTTTTTTAAGACAGAAAGAAAAATGTTATTCTGGCTTGGTGATGCTGAATCAGTGAGTTAGGAATGGATGAGATACTTTGGCTTCAGCTTTGGAGATTTATTCATCCATTTAACTAATTAGTTAATGTTACCAACTAACTTGTGTGACGGATAATGCCAGGCTCAGAAGTGCAAACTGGGAAATCATTGTTTAAGAGTCTGCCAATATTGCGTTCAGGGTATGCAGAGATTAGTGACCACTTGATGAATATGTATATTGGCATTCACAGTAATAGCAAGTGATTTTATTTAGGTAGAATGCTGATTCAAATAAGCATTAGGTCAAGGAACTGAAAAACAGTCCGATAAATACATACCTTAGCAGATTGTGGCTAGTAACAGGACACAGTGAAAATATGAGTCCCATGTATATTTTTCCTTTGGAAATCAAATATAAATTGGGGGGGGGGGAGAATACTCTCAATGGTTAACAAAGTAGTTTTTAGGTTGAACAGAATATTTTCCTGTCTCTTTCAGAGACCATAGTTTGCCTGGCATTTTTTTGAATGAATGAGAGGCCAGCAATGAGGGGGTTCAAATCTGCCCTGACTATAATTTCTAAAATAGTCCCTTTGTCCTGTGTGCCCACACTGCATCGTGAGAATTGCTGCCGGATGCTGTTGTTCTGTTTCAACCCAGCCACATGGGAGAAGACAAAGGAAACGATGCCTGGCAATGTACCAGAAAGACACCATCTTGGACTGATGTCTCACTTGTCCATCCCGCTGAGAGAGCTCACAAAAAGAGATGCATATAGCCATTTGGCTCTGCTTCAGTTCCTCTAGTGCCTACAGTACTCTTTCTTGGAATGCCATGCAATCTTAAATGAAAAATAAAATTAGTATGTGTTTCATTAAAAAAAAAAAAAAAGTTGTGAGCTGGATTGACCTTAACTGGTTAGGTTTACAAAAGAATTAGAGGAAATGTCTCCTCGCTACCAAAACCACGTCTGCCCTCTGAAATTTGCTGAAAGATGCAATCAGTGTTTTTTTCTGCACAACAGAAATGGTGTCCTGGGAAAGACGAACAGATGTAGCATGCTCTATCCAGATTAAGACCATTGGATGAAATTGTGTCCTTAATTACGTCAATGCAATCCACTGATTCTACCAGAGATTAAGAGGATGTAGTTGTTGGAAGGATGTAGCCATTTCTTTATTTGCAGGACACTCTCCCCCGCCAAAAAAGGGAGAAACCAGTGTTTCTGTATGAGATATTAAATGAATTGATTAAAGTTGGGTTAAATGGTTAATTTTGTTTGGTTGAAAAATCACGTTTAGAGTAAGGGTGTACCTTGGATTTAGATGAACCCTAAGTTCCCAGCTGAAGCAAATATTTGGTATAGAAACTTCTGCAAATTTGGTAACCTTCATTGCTCACCATGATTCATTCTGTGACCTTCATTCAGAATGTGAAGCACACCAAGTCCATCAAAATTGTTGACTGCAGAAAGTAATTAAAGAATGATTTGGGGAAATTTGGCACAGAAAACCACTATCTTTGTTCTTTTATTATAGTATTGGGGGAGTTGATAAATTGATTTGATGAAGCTCCCAATTGTTGGCAGTCTGTTTGTTCTGTTTGGTATAAATTATGTTTCTTTATTAATGTGCATGTGCCCAGGAGAATAGCAATGTGTGCAGATCTGCATAAATCAAATTGTAATTTTGGTGTCCTTAATCATTCCCCCTCTAACACTGTGATAAAGACTGTTGACTCAGCACATGTTTTGGGGGTGCTACATGACCCTGTCTATGCGCCATATTAAAAGCTGTTAATCAGCACATTTAAAGTTTATTGTTCACCATAAAGTTCATTTCTTTATTGATTTTTAAATAAACACTTAAATAATGCAGAGCCTTCAATACAAGTTAGAAAAGCTGTTAGGAAAAATTGGGGGTGGGTGGGCATACAAAATAAATCACATAGCTTGTTATTCCCAATAACAATCATAATTTTGTTGGAATAATGATGATCTAAACTTTGTTTTGTGAAAGTGTTTCTCCTTCAGTTACATAAGAGATAAGCTCCAAACTCTCTCAATAGACCCCATAATAGATGTGTGATTAACATTCAGAATCTTTTGGTAAGTATCATACAAAGTCATAAATAAAATAGCTTTACTATGGATTGTTAACTTGGTTTGTAGCAGTTCCCAAAAAGCAATCACAGTTTATCAACCAGCAGCATGAACTGTCAAATTAACATGGATGAGCATATTAGATAAAACTATGGAAAAATTATTGTACATGAACTCTAGCCAATTTTCAAGCAAGCAAGAACCCAACCATCTTCACACAGAAGCACAACTTTAGAGTGGCTGTAAAAGGTATCTTGTGGCTCAAAAGGATTTCCATGTTTATTAAGATGAAATACATGTTGTTGCATAACAGACACATTCTACTTTTCTTCTCCGATCTTCTACCTCTAGGCTGGTCTTCAGTACTTGTGCCAGTGTTATCTGCATGCAGCAGCAGAGTAATGACCCAGCAAGACTGCAATAACATTTTTGCGTGTGACATTGCACTGGCAAAGGCATTGACTTAGACAGCCTAAGCACTTATTTGCTGGCACAGCAAATCCTCTGACTGGACTATAAATTCATAGGCAGAGTTTATAAACAGGAGCCCTTAATTGGATGTAGATAAATGCCAAAACGGAGTGCTACACAAACCTGACTCTAATACTATTGGTTAATAGGAAAGATGATGGATACGAAAAGATTATTTACAGTGGTGAAAGCCTCCCCTTGCCTCATAGCTCAGTAAGTCATACAGCTACCTGTGTCTGGGCAAACCCTTGAATACGGGTTGCTCTTGCTGAGAAGCCATCAAGACAGCAGCATGGTGGTTAGGATGACAATAGCAGGAAGCTATCTTGCATAGAAAGTGGCCCTTAGCTGCATCAGACCATGTGTATATAGCTTAGTACAGTGGTACCTCGGGTTAAGAACTTAATTCGTTCTGGAGGTCTGTTCTTAACCTGAAACTGTTCTTAACCTGAAGCACCACTTTAGCTAATGGGGCCTCCTGCTGCTGCTGCTGCGCCACCGCTGCACGATTTCTGTTCTCATCCTGAAGCAAAGTTCTTAACCCGAGGTAATATTTCTGGGTTAGCGGAGTCTGTAACCTGAAGCGTATGTAACCTGAAGCGTATGTAACCCGAGGTACCACTGTACTGTCTATATTCATTAGTAGCAGATTTTTCCCCTTTGCATTTTTGTTATTTCTTAAGAATATTAATTTACTGTTTAAAGGGGCAATCCAATCCTATCCACTGTTACTCAGAAATGAGACTTATAAGGAAGAACCACAGATCAGTGGTAGAGCACAAGCTTTGCATGCAAAACAACCCAGTTTCAGTCCCTGGTTTGTCTAGGTAGATTGAGAAACACTCCCGGCTTGAAAACCTGGATTGCTGAATGAAGGCAGCATCCCTGTAGGATAGCAGTGCTGGGGAAGGCATATGGTGGGAAGGAGAGTCAGGTGGCATCAGGCTCCTACCTTCTCCTGGAAGGACAACCCAGAAGTGAGGTGGGTCTCAGCCTTTTTAGAGGCTTTTTAGCCTGATTCCTTCTTTATGGCCCCAGTCCCTGGCACCCCCTAGCCTGGACCATCAAACCCAACCTGCAGCAATCCATGACTACCTCAACCCACCTTGACCGATGCCCCAAAGACCCAATTTGTTCAATACATAGACTGATAGGTAAAGGTAAAGGTACCCCTGCCTGTACGGGCCAGTCTTGACAGACTCTGGGGTTGTGCGCCCATCTCACTCAAGAGGCCGGGGGCCAGCACTGTCCGAAGACACTTGGCCAGCTTGGTCACGTGGCCAGCTTGACAAAGCTGCATCTGGCGAGCCAGCGCAGCACACGGAATGCCGTTTACCTTCCCGCCAGTAAGCGGTCCCTATTTATCTACTTGCACCCGGGGGTGCTTTCGAACTGCTAGGTTGGCAGGCGCTGGGACCGAGCAGCGGGAGAGCACCCCGCCGCGGGGATTCGAACCACCGACCTTTCGATCGGCAAGCCCTAGGCGCTGAGGCTTTTACCCACAGCGCCACCCGCGTCCCTCATAGACTGATACATAGACCCAATTTGTCTCAGGCCCTGGCTGAATCCAATGGACAGCATATATATATATATGCATTCTCACTTTAAATTGAAAAACAGATTAACCTGCTGTAAACAACCATTAATTGTTTGCCAGTTGTCTTTGCATGTGGAGCAATAATTCTGCCCAGAAGAATTCAGTCTATACTTCACAAATTGATTTAAATATAAACGGCATTGCTCTTTCTCCTCCAGCCATTCTCATCAAAGACATACAGTACATGTCCAGCTATCTTGTAATGCAATTATATCTGTTTGCCTGTAAGCATTTCATTCAAAATTAATCTTAAAACCTGATTGTTGTTACTTCCCCTGTTGCTTTGGAAAGCAATAGAAATACATAATAGTCTATTTTATTGACCTTTACCATCCCATCTGGCCCAACTGCTCCCTGAAGCAGTAATAAAGGTCAAGAGGTTTTTTAAAGGGAAAAAAAAAATGGTTGGTGCTTGGTGCACAATACCTAGCTGTGGAGTTCGAACAGGGGGTGAGTGGTAAGAATGCAAATGTTCCATCAGTGCAAATATTACCACTCCACAAATGAGGGGAAGAGGATGCTCAGAGGTGCTTGCTGTGGATTGCCTCACATCAGATTGGAGGAGCAGGCTTGACTGGCAAAGTTCCCACAGCTTTCCATTGTTTTGATTGAGGACAGAGTGCAGGTTCGGGACTAGACTGGGGGGGGGGGTGTTCTTTAAACTTGTTGAAATAAAACTGCTTTGTGATTCCTTCCAATTAAAGTGGTAGATGGATATATAAAATGAATGGTAATTCTACACATACTCTCCAACATTTATCTGATGAAAATAGGGTCATCCTATTCTTCTTCTGGGACGCGGGTGGTGCTGTGGGTTAAACCACAGAGCCTAGGACTTGCTGATCGGAAGGTCGGCGGTTCAAATCCCTGCGACGGGGTGAGCTCCCGTTTCTCGGTCCTTGCTCCTGCCAACCTAGCAGTGCAAGTAGATAAATAGGTACCGCTCCACTGGGAAGGTAAATGGCATTTCCGTGAGCTGCTCTAGTTCACCAGTAGTGGTTTAGTCATGCTGGCCACATGACCGGAGCTGTACACCGGCTCCCTCGGCCAATAAAGCGAGATGAGCGCCGCAACCCCAGAGTCGGTCACGACTGGACCTAATTGTCAGGGCTCCCTTTACCTTTACCCTTTTCTTCTTCTTCTTCTTCTTCTTCTTCTTCTTCTTCTTCTTCTTCTTCTTCTTCTTCTTCTTCTTCGTCTTCTTTGGTGATCACACGTAGTCAAGTAAGATTGTCTTCCATAAACACATTTTTAAAAGTGAGTCTGTAAGTGACTGTGGAGGCCAATTCTGGATCCACACGCCCTTCCACGGTGGGGACATAGGATTCTGGGCAGGAGGCGATCATGGTGAGGGTTTGCCAAGCGTGTCTTCCTCTTAGCGCATTTCTCCCTTTTGTTCTAAGCTTGAGTGTCTTCAAAACCTATGACACATTTGGTAAAGACTGTTCTCCAACTGGAGCACTCACAGTCCATTGTTTCCCAGTTGTCGGTGTTTATACTACATTTTTAAAGATTTGCCTTGAAAGAGTCTTTGAACCTCTTTTGTTGACCACCAGCATTACGCTTACCATTTTTAAGTTCGGAATAGAGTAATCAGGAAGACAATAATCAGGCATCTGTGCAACATGACCAGTCCAATGAAGTTGATGTTGAAGAATCATTCCTTTGACACTGGTGCTCCCTGCTTCTTCCAGTACACTGGTATTAGTTTACCTGTCTTCCCAGGTGATAGGTAAATTTTTTTTGGCGACACCGTTGATGGAATCTTTTGAGGAGTTGGAGATGGCGTTTATAAGTGGTCCACATTTCACAAGCATACAGTAAGGTTGGTAGTACAATAGCTTTGTAAACAAACATTTTGGTTTCCCAGTGGATCTCTTGGTCCTCAAACACTCTGCACTTCAATCGGGAGAAAGCTGCACTCGCAAAGCTCAGGTAATGATAGATTTTGGCATCAATGTCTGCCCTTGTGGAAAAATAACCAACATTTTCCAATGTTACACCACTGAGTTGGATTTGTGGCACTGCAAAGGGGTTGTTTTGTGCTTGTTGGTGCAGCACTTTGGTTTTTTGAATGTTGAGTGATAGGCCACGCTTTTCGTAAGCTTCTGCAAAGATATTTAGGAAAGAGAGATGAGTCTAGGTTCCCAACCCTCCATCACACAGTTCCACATCCTTTCCCAAAATTCTAGGTCATCTTTCTCACTGTGATAAATATAATGAGGTTTAGACAAGATCAGTTCTACAGCCTGCAAAATGCTCCCCCACTCACCAGTTACAGTACATTGGTGAATCCACCTTTGCATTAAACCTGCTTCTTCTTCCTCCAGATTGCACAGGTTTCCTGACCACAGGAAGGATTCCAAGTGGTTTCAACTGAATGCAGTCAGAATCCACCTTCAGAATCCACACACAACAGTGCCAGCATGCTCAGGGATGTTGCAGGAGGGTTGGGCTAGCGCCCATGCCCCCTACCCAGTTTCAGCTTCACATGCTCCTTTGAATGCCTGAAGAGGACTAAAAGGTTAAAGTGTTTTGTTGGGCAAACTAAAGTGGCACAATAATTTTCCTAGCAGACTATTTTACATGAAGACAAAAGGAAGGACTTTTGAGGGCACTCAGCAAAAGTTACTTCAGCATTTTTTGATGATATGGCTTAAAAAGATTTAAATAATCTTAAAGTTCCATTAATAGTTATGTGTGAGGTTTTTTCCTTCTTATTTTTTTTAAGGTTTCCTGAGAGAGAGAAAGCAAAACACTTACTAGGCTAAAAGTATGTCCAACACTGGATGAGATGGAAATGATATTTTACACTCCTAGCAATCTGTTTCTGCCGTAAAGAAAAAAATTAGCTTTCACTTGACGTTTTTATAAAGTTGGATAGTTTCTGAAAATGTCAGAAGAGGATTATTCTAAAGTAATATCAGCTGATGGATTACACTGGCATTGATGTTTTTGCAACATAAGGACTGCTCATACATAGAGACTTCCCGTTTTTAGAATGGAATAGATTAGTAGAGAATTTTGACAGCTTAACTCAGTGAATGTGACCATGAGTTGTTTTTTTGCCAGTTCGAGGAGGCCTGCGTTTGAATATATGCTCATATAGTCAAAACTTAAATTCCTCATATGAAGTAGCCCTCTTTAAAAACTAAAGGTGTCCCTGGTATGTGTGTTTGTCACAACTTGGTTCCCTTGAGATGTTTTGGACCACAGTCCTCATCATCCTCAGCCAGCCCTGCTGTTGGGGACAGATGATTTATTGCACCTTCTCACACAATGACAGTTTGCAGATTTATCATTTGTGAGTTCTTTAAGGTTATCCATAAGGATTTTGCTTATGAGAAATAATGTATGATAAAACAAACAGGTGAACTGTCTGTCAATAATACATTTTCTGCCTATTATGAGTAGAGCTTTAGAAATGGGATCAAAATACTATGTGCTTGGCATTTAAATAAAATGCTTAGTCAAATAAATTCCTACTAATAAATAGCCACTAACATAGCCTTCCAACACTACAATTCCATGATTCTATGCTTCTATGTCATACCACACCCACTGGTCTGAATGTAATTTAGCAAGGCATGTTTCATAGCTAATTTTATAACACAATGCATACTGCTGTGAAAGGAACATTAGGAGAACAGTAGAGAAGAACTAGCATTATAATCAGGAAAAGTAACACAGTTAATTCCTATGTCTGAATCCTTCCGCTGTGTGTGTGTGTGTGTGTGTGTGCTTGTGTGCAGCTTCTCCTGAAGCCTTATTTAGTCGAATGGCAAGTAATAAAATGGTGCTAGTAAATATCCAGTTGTTGTTGTTGTTGTCGTCTCTCTCTCTGTGTTTACTAAACCTCACAGAGAATGGAACAATACATTGTACCAAATGGTTTGCTGCAGAAAACACAAGGTGAGTTCACACACTGAAAGAATTCATATGGGTAGATTGGATCGCATGGGTTAACCCTCTGCCATGCCTAGTGATCACATCATAGAACTCCTTCATTTATTGGAGGTCTAGATTGGGCCAAGTTGCCATTTTGCTTGGAGATGATCTATGAATATTCTGCATACACTGGCCATCTACAACCTGATCCTGTTCAGAGGTTTTTGACCACAGGTCCCCTCGTCCTCAATCACTGGCCATACTAGCTGGTGCTGATGTTTTGTTGCCCCATACATCCACAGTGCAGGGAGTTAGGGGATGATGTTGCTTCTGAGTGTCCCTGGATGCCAGAGTGTGTCAATAGTTCTTGAAACATGCATCCAAGTCACAAAGCACTGAAAGTTTTGAAATGCTTTGTTGTTGTTGTTTAGTCATGTCCGACTCTTCATGACCCCATGGACCAGAGCACGCCAGGCACTCCTGTCTTCCACTGCCTCCCGCAGTTTGGTCAAACTCATGCTGGTAGCTTCGAGAACACTGTCCAACCATCTCATCCTCTGTCGTCCCCTTCTCCTTGTGCCCTCCATCTTTCCCAACATCAGGGTCTTTTCCAGGGAGCCTTCTCTTCTCATGAGGTGGCCAAAGTATTGTCCTTCCACTGAGCACTCAGGGCTGATTTCCTTAAGAATAGATAGCTTTGATCTTCTTGCAGTCCATGGGACTCTCAAGAGTCTCCTCCAGCATTGAAATGCTTTACTATTTCTAAATGAGCAGATCACAAAGCTCGATTTGTGCTCGGTTTGAAATGATCGATTGCAAATAAAATGAGGAGATGCCCTGCTTCTGACCACGAAATCTTATGCTGCGACTCTTTTAAGTAACATTCAAAAGAAGTAGGAGGAGAACACCTCTATAAAATAAGGGGAGGCATTAAATATGACAAAGTATGGGTGAGTAACACTTTAAAGAAAAAAGAAAACCCCTGATAAATGAAATAACCAAGATATATTTGTCTAAGGTTATTGATAGACGTAACCTATAAGAAAAACAACAGTTGGATTTATATAAATTCTATTAATAAGCTGTAAGTTTACATCAACTTGGGTGGGATTGCTATAGTTACCAATGTACAGCTGCTGATTGAACTCCATGTGCTCACCTCTGGAACAAAGTTGCAAATTAAGGATTCAGTACTTTAAATATCAGGTCAAGTCATTTGAATCTGGAGTTCCTCCTAAGTGGTTCACAGGCCTGTTTTTTTGGGTTGGTTACCTACGCAGCTGCATCCTTTCCCACACTGCAACCTTTACCTGACAAAATAAAGCCTGTTTTCTTCCAGTTGGCTGATGGTCATCCTCGTCCTGGCCTTGATATCTTCACATGAATAATCTCTTATTTTCTGCCTTGCACCTGGCCTTTTGTTACCAGAAATGTACTACTGGTTCAGCGAAAAGTTTCCATAAATAGCTTTATTTATTTTTTTTACTGTAGGTGTGATAGCATCTGAAATGGCTTCTCTTTTGCATGAGCTGATCCATCTTCCTCAGGGAGAGAAAGAAGTCTCTCTCTCTCTCTCTCTCTCTCTCTCTCTCTCTCTCTCTCTCTCTCTCCCCCCCCCCCCCCCCGACAACCAGAAGGCCACATCAATATATATTTTCCAGCATTGGTTTTGCAGCCTATCATATGAGAAGCCAAATAAAAGGAGCAGCATAATTAGGAATGCCGGGAAGTAATGAACAGCAATGAAACTTGTGGTGTGTTTTATGTGTTTTTCCACATCTGCTCCATGTCGCTGGCTGTTGTGAGTGAAGGGGAAACAGGGTATGGGCCACAGCTTCAGGGGCAGAGCATCTGTTTGCAGGCTGAGGGGCCCAGGTTCATTCCCAAACATTTCCAAGTAAGACTGGGAGAGATTCTTGCCTGAAAGTCTGGAAAGCCACCACCAGCCAGTGTAAGCAACACTGAGCTAGATGTACCAGCAGTCTGACATGATAGAATTCAGCCACCTATTCTCCTATGTGAGAATCTCACTTTACAGATTTCATTGCTAAAAGTTAAAACTGAAGTGGAGAAAACTACTAGGCACAAGTTCCCTGTTTTTGCCTGTGTCCTATGTTTTGGGTAATGCCTCATTCTGTACATCTAGGTATAGAGGATGCAGGTGGTGCTGTGGTCTAAACCACTGAGCCTCTTGGGCTTGCTGATCGGAAGGTCAGCAGTTCGAATCCCTGTGATGGGGTGAGCCTCTGTGGCTCTGTCCCAGCTCCTGCCAATTTAGTAGTTTGAAAGCATGCCAGTGAAAGTAGATAAATAGGTACCACTGCGGCGGGAAGGTAAATGGCATTTCCATGTGCTCTGGTTTCCGTCACGGTGTTCCGTTGTGCCAGAAGCAATATAGTCATGCTGGCCACATGACCCGGAAAACTGTCTGTAGACAGTTGGTCTGAAAGCGAGATGAGCACCACAACCCCATAGTCGCTTTTGACTGGACTTAACCGTCCAGGGGTCCTTTACCCTTTAAACCTAGGTGTACCATCTAATTACACACATGCATCGCTTGATTATTTCCAGATCACACAACCAATGGCAAAGAATCCATCCCTTTTTTTCCTCTGGAATCTGTAAATGGCTCTGAAAAGGAGGACTTTTTTTAGATGGAACTCACCAGAACTCAGTTCCGGCACCTCTCAGGTGGGCACCATTGCCATTCTAAAAGAAATAGGAGGGTGTTTATGGTGAGTTTCAGCACCTCTTTTTCTAGAAAAATGGCACTGCTGAAAAGCCTATAACTGACAATCACACCCTCTATGAAACCTCAGCCACTAGTCTCCAATCACCATGACCGATTCAGTCAAATGGATCAGTAGCAAACAAAGGTGACATGTGAAATGGCAATGACATTGACTCCCGTCACAAATGCACTTCATCATGTGGCGGTATCGCTAAAATCAATGGTCCTTACTTGCAAGTGCTTCGGATTGCAGCCATGTGGTAACAAGGGCATTTGAGGGCCCTCTAATAGAGTATAAAAGAGGCACTAAAATGAATCTGACCAGTTAGGTGATTTAAGATATTCATTGTTCAAGCACCGACATCTGCATGGCAGTCATTCAAGCACAGTCCTCCGTACTCGTCCTTTTTAGTTTTCCAACGTGGCTGAGTTGTGGCTCAGTTTTTGAACTAGAAGATAACCAAACTAGGCCTGGTCCCACCCAAACCATTTATGGAGGGGTGAAAAGAAATGAACCACAAAAAGTGGAGGCAGGCAGGTGAATTTGGTTGAAATGTTCAGTGGGGATTGACTCTCACTTTAATAATTAACATTGAGCGGTGGCTAACTTTTCTTTGGTGTCCCCACATCTTTCAAGTGCTCTCCTTGAGGATATATGCCTGGTGTCATCTCAATCAGTTTCAGTTACCAGGCTAAGGCAGACCTGCAGTTAATTAATGTTGCCCTTTATGGTGATACTCATCTTTTTGTGGGGTGGGTCACAAAATTAACTTATTCATTGATGAGCATTTTATATATTTTGCTTAGTCATTGTTCTTTCATATAATTTTCTCTGGTTTAAAAATATTTGTATGTGTCATAGGAGCCAACTCCTAGGGGTCAAGATCTTCTTGACCCCCCCCCCAATAAAATATGTGAGGGGCCATCCCACCCCCCAAGTTACTGGGCATTTCCATTCAAATAGTGTGTACGTGTTACCATAAAGCACCAATGCTGCAGCAAGCAAAGGCTCCAGCAGCTCAGTCAGCTGCTTGTGGCTGGAAAGCCAGACAGGATGTTTGTGACTGTTGCCATGGGAACAAAGGGGCAGTCCATTCTGTACTGAGCACCGGATGTTAGCTCAGTGTGTGTATCATATGTCCTGTACTGGAAGTACTTGGGTGGAGTTTCTTCTTGCTGTTGTTGCGTGCAGACATGTTTCTCTGTACTGATATGAGAGACAGAAATAAAGGATGTAAATAGTTTTCTGTCTGCTTCTTTCCCCTCCCTGGGGGACACCAAAGGGGAGAGAGGAAGAACGGTGTGTTCCTCTCACACATCTGAGAAGAATCGCCGGGACCTCGCCTGCTTATCAGCAGAGTGGAGACGCGGGGAGGTCGACAGGAATATCTGCCGGTGCCTACGCTATGGCACATTCCTCTGACCGGGCAGAATTCCAACAGTACGCGCCATGACTTGTGATTGATTATGTAGGATGAGGTTTACTTGTGTTGCCTTATATAAAGCTTTGTTAATATGGACAAATGTGTTTATGGAAATTGCTCCCTCCTCATTTTAGCATTTTAGCAATGCACACACACAAAACACTGGCTTGTTAGACTAGCATGCGCTTCATACGTAAACAGATGTAATCCCATTTGTTTGTTTGTTTGTTACATTGTATATATTAAAGGAATGAATACAGAACTTCGAAAGAAAGGACAATATTCTAGCTTTTAGTTTTCATTTACTGGCAGAAGTTCTAATACAGCAAGCTTTTTTCCACTCCAAAAAGAGTACAGATTTTCTCTCCCCCCCCCCCCACCCAGCCACCTCCCTCCTGGTTCCATGTAATTTCACTAAACAATTTTGTGGCAGTATTTCAAATCTGAAAGGCGCAAAGCTGTTAGTCCCCTAAAGCCAACCATATGGTCTTGGCAGAGTAAATACTCCTGGTTGTATCTGTCTTCAGACAGATTATTGCCCCGGATAAAAATGTTGTGGTGGAAAAGTTAATCTTTCATGTTAGCATATTCATATCCGGTGCACGTCAATCCATGTCTCTTGTACATAATAGTCAGGATGCAAGTCAAGCTGAAAGAGCAAAGCAGCACACAGATAAAGGTGACACACTAACTGCTTTTGAACAAATTGACTCCAGCACCGTCTGTGCAGGAAGGACTGAGTATCACTTGAAGGCTCCGTCCATCATTTTAGTGTATGCATAGGGAGATTTGATCTTTCAGCAGAAGCTTTTGCATGAAACTCAAGTTGGGATCCGTTTATTTACAATATGACTTCCCAAGCACTTGTTGCTTGAATTAACATGAAAGCCCCATTGACAATATTGAGACTCTCTCCCAGTTCAAAATCCCAGTTATGAGTCGATCCTATAAATAAAGTGCTCTGTCATCAAAGAAGTAATACTGGGGATTTATAACAATCAGTTGGAGAAAAATGGATATTATTATTTTCTTCCAAATTAAATGAGTTAACTAATACATCCCAGCTGGCTTTAGGGTGTTGTTTAAGATTTTATCAGAAACCACAGTAATAAAATTTCTGTGAGGTGGGCATAGAACCATGCCAGCTACTTGTCTCAGCCAAAAAGTTCTTACAGGGGCATGAAAATATTATTTGCATACTTTCAGAGTCACAGCTCTGCTGGACTGAATCCTTGATCATAGTAATTTATATGTCAACATTTTTGTGTGGAAAAATTTGTGTGTGATCTGTGTACAAAATGATGTCTTCTTCGTTATCCCTGGTGCCTGAGAATCTTTATCAAGATCTCTTAGGAGTTCAACATGGTGCCCTTCAGATGTTACTGAACGACACTTCTCATCAGTCCCAGCCAGCATGATCAGTGGTCAGCGATGATAACAACTGTAATTCAGCAGTATCTAGAGGGGCATTAAGTTGGTTACTCCTGTCTCAGATGGACACAGTGCATTGGTAATGGTATCATTTATGAGGAAGGTCTCTGAAGAGCTGCTTTATCTTATGAGGTGAGGTTTTCACTCATAGAGCTGACAGACTAGCTAGGCATTTTGGAACATAGGAATCTGCCTCAAGTCTGACCATTGGTTCTCCTAGCTGAGTATTGTCTACATTGATTGGGTGCAGCTCTCCAGGACTGGAGTTCTCTTGGCTATACCTGGAATTGCCAGTGATTGAACTTCCACATGCAAAACAGACGCTTCACCAATGAGTCATGGTCCTTCTTTGTGAGCGTGAAATGACTTGCGTAGTCAGTTCCATGGGCATTCCCTCCTCCCTTTGCTTGTACTTCTACATACAGTGGAAATCTGAGTAACAATAGATTTATCATATTGGTAAAAATGTCACCTCCACCTCCATTCCTCTTAGGAGCACGGCCTATTTTTAGAACCAAATGCAAAGAGGCTGTTTAAAGTCTCAAGGAAGAGTTCCAACTCACTGACTCACTGCTGAAGTTAGAAAGTGTTAGAATTACCATTCTATTCATTGACTGTGAAAGAATAGCCCCAACACTATCAAACATTTTTAGCTGCCAAAATTAAAATCCAGTGATGCATTTCAGAAGAAGGAAACTCTTTAATTCTCCTGTCATATTATTTTCTGAAGAGCTACAGGAGAGTTGCATATATACATACACACACACACACATTCAGATTTTTAACATTTTTTTACAGGTTTGGGTCCATCACATCATTTTAAGCATGAGTTTTTCCTCATTTAAATTGACAATATGAGTTACTGAGATCAAAATATTTCAAGGTGCAGATAATTCTGATCTCAGATCATCTACCACTAAACTACAGGTCTTCTCACCGTATCTGATGGTACCACTCTAATACTTAGCATAATATTATTATGTCATGAATAATACCTATCAAAAAGCACACAAAAAGGTGTTTAATAATCAACATTGAATTAGGTGGCTAATTCATTGCAAGGGTGGCTTCAAATACCAAGATGTTTTAACTCCTTTGCCATTAATAGTTTGTGGAAGAAGGCCAGAAAGGCATAACATTCTCTCTCTCTCTGCTTCTGACCCTGTTGGATATTCAGCTCTCATAGAGAAATGGAGCTGAGAGATAATGTGGCTTGCTTATATGACCATGAGCGCCCATGGTGGACAAATGTGCCAATTTTTGGCTTCTCACTTGTCCAGCCTTCACTTCTCCACATTTCTGCACCAGGCTGTGATATATATAATTTTTTAAGGGTTCTCGTGAAAATTTGTCCACATTTTTGTGCAAATTTATGCCAATTTTTATATGCAACTTTCCCAGATAGCATGCATTATTGTATGCTATTTTCACTAATCTATGCATTGGTATGGACACTTTAATATATGCATTCTTGTATGTGTGACTTGGCTGGAAAACCTCACTGCAAAATGTGAATAATTGCACATCTCAAAGGATGGCTATGTTTGGTTTTTCCATGTTGTTTCAGAAAGTGTAAGTCTGCCTTTATATGCAAACTGAATCAAATTTCTCTCCTGTCTCTAACAGCAGACCATTGTAAAAAATGCATACACAAACAAATGGCCTTCTCCTACTCATCAGAAAGTCATTAAAAACCAGCTTGGTACTGATCACTGTTGGAGGCAGGCTGCACAGTGTGATGAGCTTTTGCTTGGATGAATGAATATCAAGGCACAAAGCAGATTTAATTTAGGATGGGGAAACCTTTATTGTTGCTATTGTTCAACATCATTGCTGATATTTCAAATCCTATAATATTCACCAGGATGGACCACTTGTGAATAATTCAGTCTTACTGAATACTTGCCTGGTTTAGTAAAGAAATGTCTTTACCATTGCCCTCACTTATTTTTACTGCATCCATTTTCATTTTGGTTTGTTATGTTGGGTCCCTTGAGGGATTCTCAAAGGAACTCTTAATACATATTTTTAATATACTCATAAATTAGTAAACTTAGTATTGCCTTTATGGTGTTATTGGGGGTGGGGGAAGGAAACATGCACCAGATATCTTCCAAACCGATGCAATATTATGAAAATCATGGGTGTTAGGCCAGGCTACTGAGAAGGGGCCTTTAATTTTTATTGGGAAAATATTAGGCTCCACTAGCACCATATTATAAACATCATGGTGCCTAGACCAGGGTCTCAGTGTTGTTGTTTAGTCATTTAGTCGTGTCCGACTCTTCATGACCCCGTGGACCAGAGCATGCCAGGCACTCCTGTCTTCCACTGCCTCCCGCAGTTTGGTCAAACTCATGTTCGTAGCTTCGAGAACACTATCCAACCATCTCGTCCTCTATCGTCCCCTTCTCCTTGTCCGCTCAATCTTTCCCAACATCAGGGTCTTTTCCAGGGAGTCTTCTCTTCTCATGAAGTGGCCAAAGTATTGGAGCCTCAGCTTCACGATCTGTCCTTCCAGTGAGCACTCAAGGCTGATTTCCTTAAGAATGGAGAGGTTTGATCTTCTTGCAGTCCATGGGACTCTCAAGACAAGCTCTTAGTAGCTTGTTTGATAATGCAACCCTGGTCAAGACATCCTCAGTCTCCATCATCGGGGGGGGGGGGGGTCAGTAAAATGCAGAGTTGAGTTCAGATACCTTTCCATTGACCAAATGAACAAACTCAGGAACCACAGTTTGAGAATCTCTGGTTTATTCCGTAAATATCCCTGATGCAAGCTTTTACTAGCTAAGCAGAAAGGTCTTACTTTTTAAATGGGTTTAAATGATATAATGCGATCAGAAGCAATGACAGTAATTTTAAATGTTTATTTTACAGTAGAGATAATGAAATATCTCCAGGCATTGGTACAGCTGTAGCCGTCAAATTGTAGGGCTCTATTTATGTGCAAAACCAGACTAATACATATAAATACAAAAAGTGTGATGACAAAAACTGGGCTGTCAGAGTGATTAAAGCAATCATTGGAAGTTGTTAGTAAAGGCAGAGCTACAAATAATATACTTTGATACTAATTTGACCTACTTAAGACTTTACAGTTAAAAAAAACACCTAACATTGCAAAGGTAATCATGATTCTTCTTTATATATATTTTTTCAGTTCAAAGGGAAAAAAGTCTTTTAACAGAGCATCCTAAAGAAATAACATAATTAAGCCAGTCACCTACTGTTTTCATTGTACCTGCAGTAAAGAAAAGCACTGTCTTAAGTTTGTATCAGAAACTGTTGGGAGTATTTGATACAACTCAACAAGCAGCATCCGTTGCAATTACAGCTGAATTTGGAAAGAATTATGTCTTCCATTTACAAAGGCAGTATGTAAATTGGCATAATTGTCTTCAAAAGAGCAACAGGGATTTGCCGCAGCTGGGGATCTGGACCATAAAACTCAGACTGTGTTTCCATAAAAGAACACTGCCTGTATTACGTCTTTGACCAATCCATAGACTGATTAAAAGCCCCTTGTTATCTTCAATGAAACAGACCCAGGTTAAAAAAAGGCTTTCGCAACGAGTCACCAATAAAGACAAACCCACTGGACATGGATTGTGAACTGCTGAGTGCTTCATAATCCCCCTTGCTTTTGCAACCCAAAAAATGACAACGGGAGATCTATTGAGCTTTTTGTGGATCACCTTATATAAGGATTGAGGCTGCATTCATTTTGGTGGGTGTGGGTTTGAAAGTAGCCTAAAGGTAGGGGCACCTGCCAGATGTTGTTGGACTACAAATCCCATCATCACTAAACCATTGGCTATGTTGGTTGGATTTGATAGGAGATAGTCCAACAACATAATTTTTGCTATCCATGACTAAGCAGTTTTGTATTCTGGAGGGCTTTCTGCACAGTAACTTCTTGATTAGCCGAGACAGAGGGTGACTTTTCACCCCAAGCAGGTGAATGAGCAAGAGGTGATGGCCCTGTGGAGTTATGCATCATGAAGTGCCATAAGGAACAGTGGAACCCGCCTTGTGTTGCGTCAGACCATTGGTCTACTTAGCTCAATTCGATCTACACTTCCTAGCAGTGGCTCTTCAAGATTTCAGGCAGGGTTCTCTCCCCACCCAAACTGGAGAAGCTATGGATTGAACCTGGGACCTTCAGCATGCAGGGTCCTTCCCATTCAGTGACAGAATACATACTTTGAATGCAGAAGGTTCAGGGTTGGTCCCTAGCACAGGGCTGGAAAAGACACCTGCCTGAAATTTGCCTGAAAGTTGCCTGCCAGATAAAACTGAAGTAGGTGGATTAATAGAAAACAGCATGTGATGCCCCTTTTATGTGAGACATGTGCTGCAGCCAGAGCCAGCCCACCTATGAGGCAAAGTGATGTGATCGCCTCAGGTGGCAGATTGCACAGGGACAGCAGATCCCAATGTAGATTTTTATTTCCCCCTTTGTTATTGATGTAGATCTTCATTCACCCCTTCCACCCTGTCAAGAAGTAGGGGGTGGAATTTTGTGGTTTGCCTCAGGTGCCAAAATGTCTTGAGCCGGCCCTGGCTGTAGCACCACCTTGTTCTGCCAATGCAGATTTGCATCTGCCTCCTTAGCCATGGCCTCAGGCTGGGCAAGCATTGTTGTACAAAACCCAGTCTCTGGGTCCAGCTGTGATTTTTCTCCTTCTGCTTGAAGACTGAGGGTTGTTTTAAGCCAGAAATTTGGAACTTGTGGTCCGCCATATGTAGTTTGGTGGTCAGAGGCAATGGACTATAGATCCCCATCCCTATTTAAAAGTCCAGGGCCACATCAAGAATGTAAAATACAGAAAAGGGATGTCATAATTTTAACGATCTAACCAGAAATGGTATTTGCTAAGAGATAAAGAAGTTTTTGAAGTAGATAGAGGAATTCTTCCCCAGACAATTGTCTGATTTAATGATTTTGTTGTTGAAATGTCTTGAGTTTATAGTATGAGGTAATTACGTTTGAGTCTTCAGGGAAAATAGATTTATAGTAATGTAGAAAAGTGAACATTAACTTGATTATCACAGCAGATCAAGAGACTCTCTTTAAGTCTTTTAGGAAGGAGAACGGAAAGCCATGGGGTTATTTGGGTAGGGTTCACTACAATGAAGTTAAAGGGGGAAAGAATTCCACATGCCAAATAAATAAATAAATTAAAATTAAAATTGCAACATTATATATGAGAAATCTCATTGTGATCCTGTGTGCTACTAGGATTTCAGAACGTAGATAGATAAGCAAGTAAGCTAGCTAAAAATTCTGATTCACATATGACTTCAAAAGCTCAAGATATATGAAATAAATGATAAACTTAACTTGCATAGATCAGTTTTGTTGGATGACTAATTTAAAGGGGGATCTTGGGGAGGGATTAGTGAGTCTAGGATTCACTTTGCAAGTGGTTCGCCAGTAAATGCCATTGTTGTAATCAAAGCTCAAGCCACACACTTCTCTTACCTCTAGGTTAGCAAATGGGAGGGAGGAGCTAGGGACTTCAAGTTGCTGGGTCTTGGTGAATAGAGTATGAACTGCATAATCCATAATGAATTACATTGTTACCTGCTCTTCACTTTCTAGAGCAGTGAGACATTCTAGCGACCTGGGATTGGCTACAGGAGACCTGTATTTGGTTTATTATTGCAATTATACAATTAGAGCATAAATGGAGGCAACCAGCAGATCTCCTCCTGTGCTCTCTACCTCCCTTCCAAAATTCCTGCTAGAGAAATTGAGAGAGATCAAGAGATCACTTACCTCCCCCTAACTGGCAGCTGTCATATAGATGTGCCACCTTCTCCAAACTCTGATATCTTTCCCATTCTAGACAATCCAGGGAGGTCTCTGTATCAGAGAAATCACCTTCTAGCAATTAGTTCCCATAAATAAAAACCCCCTGGCCATGCTGGACCATTGAAAAATAGTGAGTGCATACAATGATGTGTGAGCATAAAAGGCAAGCTTGCACAGTGAATTGTTCCCTACCTCCATCCTCTTCCAGAACTCTGTATCTCCCCCAATAAAATCATCTCCAGAGGCTCGGGGAATGTACTAAACATTGTGGGCTTGTACCATTGCGGGCAACCACAAGAGGAGGAAGTCGGCCAAAATTGGATGGAGGAATCTTGTGTTCTGCCAATTAAGATGCTTCCTACTTGCACTCTGTTGGATACAACTCATCAACTTTATTTTGTCAAAGTCCAGACTGTGCTCAAGTCTTGCTTTAAGATAAGGGCTAGCATCCATATGGACACCCAGATATTGCTGGACAAAAACTCCCTCTAATACTTAGAGTCTTGAATGATATTTACAATGCCTTTTCAAGTCAGCCTTTTTGAAAAGAGCAATGTGCCTTTTGAAGGTTGGAACGGACCTATTTTGTTGAGCACTGAATTGCCATTTCTAGTTCCTTTTCGGACCAACCAGAAGAAGATTCATGAAACAGAGATTGAAGTCCAGTCATCTTGTTGTTGGAGTTCCATCGGAATTGCACCAGCAACAAGTATGCACGTGGAGAGTTAGAATCAGAAGAATCTTTATTTGCATCAGCCACTAGCAATAAAATAAAATCAAATGTACTGAAGATAGAGGTAAAAACAGAACTATACAAAATACATTTTGGAGGTTGACATCAATATCACATGGAGAGTTATTCTTTCAGGCTTATTGAAAGAATATTTGGACTGTTTGTATTTGAGATATTGAGTTGTGTGCACCACTATTATTTTGGCATTGTAAATATCATTTAAGCTTCTAAGTATTAGAAGGTGTTGAATTTCTTTTGTACATTACTGTCAATGATTTTGTGTAAACCACATACTGTCAGGGACTGGATAGAGGAGGAATGGTGGAGACCGCCTCTCCAGCCTGACCCTTCCAGAGAAGAGGAAGACAGTTCAGAATTACAACAGGGGTTTGAGGGAGGTCACAGCTCAGAGGCAGGTGAAGGGAAAAGTTGGGAAATAATGGGAGAGGAGGAAGAAGAAACAGTACCAGAAGGGTGACAGCTGATGGATACAGTGTCTTTAGAAAGCATTCCAGCCCCCCCTCTCCCAGAACCTGTAGAGCCTTGAAAGTAGGAAAGTAAAGAGCTCAAAGGCAAAGGGCACTTGTCAGTACCCGTAGGGATGACACATGAGGGAGTGGGAGAGATGGAGGGGGTGGAGATCCACGCAGGACAACGCCATTAACGAAGAAGCTGTGTTCCAAAGACTCTCTCTATGAACATTAAATAAAAAGCGTATGGTAAGAAACATTCCTTGTCTTTGTACTTTCCTGGGCAACCAGCCATGGGAGTTGCTGGCAGCCGCCTGACACATACAGAGTTAGTTTGTGATGTTTGTGATGTATGTCTCTGCAGTCCTTGGAAAGTAGTATTGGACAAAAGCTTTCATCATCCTTGACCACTAGCCATGTATGATGGGGCTAGTGGGACAGGAGTCCTACAACATCTGGAGGGCCACAGCTTCCCTGTTTTTTAAGGCAGCACATGAATGCCAAAGTGTGGATGGGAGCAGGGGTGTCCACATGAGCTCTGCTTGTACTGTAATGTTCTTATCCATGCCTTCACTACTCAGTGCCCTGAGCTTCCCTGTGCAGGGAAGATCTTCAGTGGGCTTCTGCTTATGTTCACTTGAACGTTGATAGAATCCTCCATGCAACTGGAGATGCTGCTTTATCAGAACATACCTCCACACATTGACACTGAAGACATCAGTAGTGGTAATCTCATTCAGAGTTGCTGCTGCTGCTGTTTTTGTTATTTTAAATCAATATCCTGTCCTTCCTCCCAAAGGAGCTGGATGGCAAACCACAAACAGTACAAAATAAAGCAGAAGCAGAAATATAAACATAAAACAGTATACAGTATATATATTTTTTACTGTGTACCATTAAGTTCCTCTTTTCTAATTATATTTCTATGGTGCTTGAATCCTTACACCTATCAATTTGTTCTAAACAATTCTATAACCTTTCCATACTGCCTACTCCATCCTACATACATATGTAGAAATTTCGATGTATTTATATTTTTTCCCTACACTATTCTACACGAATGAGCATTCTGTAATTATCTTTGAGTCATAGAGATTTATATTTTACTCATGACAAACTTGATATGATGGGGAGGTTCGTGTGTGTCTCATCCATACCCTGCCTTCCCCAAAGGCAGGAGCTAAGGGTGACTGCATAGTTGTCTCCCTGCCCATTTCAACCTCACAATATCCCTGTGAGGTAGGTTATGTTGAAAGACAGTGGCTGGTCCAAGTCACGCAGTGAGTTAGATGGCTGAGTAGGGATTTGAACCCTGGTCTTGCAGGTCTAACCACTACATGATGCTGGATGGGGGAATATGATTTTAAGAGCAGAAGGATCACATGGATTTAAAGTATGGTTGTAATTCTTTTAGTGATACATACTTCCTAATTTCACATTCATCTAGCCCTCCATGGTTTCCCCCACATTTTCTAAAATTGCTGCATGTTGTAGTTATTCTATACCTTATCTTCTCCACAATATTCTCCAACAATATATGAACAAGCATAAAAAGGTAAAGATACCCCTGCTCGTACAGGCCAGTCGTGTCCGACTCTAGGGTTGTGCGCCCATCTCACTTAAGAGGCCGAGGGCCAGCGCTGTCCGGAGACACTTCCAGGTCACGTGGCCAGCGTGACAAGCTGCATCTGGCGAGCCAGCGCAGCACACGGAAACACCGTTTACCTTCCCGCTAGTAAGCGGTCCCTATTTATCTACTTGCACCCAGGGGTACTTTCGAACTGCTAGGTTGGCAGGCGCTGGGACCGAGCAACGGGAGTGCACCCCGCCGTGGGGATTCGAACCACCAACCTTTCAATCGGCAAGTCCTAGGCACTGAGCCTTTTACCCACAGCGCCACCCGCGTCCCATATGAACAAGCATAGTTTGGCCTAAATGAACAAACATAGTTTGGTCTTTTTTTCTAATTTATATGATGGCTCTTTTCATTTTTGCCAGATGATTGTTTTAAAGCCATGACATTTCTCATATTGTATTAATCCTTGTTTTCCTTCCTACATTTGAATAGCAAGAATTGTTTAGTGAAAATATTAATAAAATGACAGCATCTGTCCTCTTCCTGACTCTCTGAGCATTTGTGCTGGCAGCTTCTGAGCTGCCTTACGGCAAGTGTTTGTTTAGGTTGCTCATGACTGTCTAGGCCACCATTGCAATCTGGATCACAGTTTTCTGTTCCTTTCCCATCGTTACTTTGATAAAGACTTTTAAAATTTCATGACTGTATGTATTATTATTTTTTATAAACACACACACACACACACAACCCTAACATGACCACAAAACACAAACACCCTGGTCAGTCTCACCCAACCACCGCAAACCACACTTCACAGCAGTGTTCAACTTTCCATACATGTTTCCAACTTTCCACTGCTTCTGTTAAACTTAAATAATTCTCTTTAATTAAAGAGATGCTTGGTAACCAACAGTGCACAGATTAGAAAGTACAGATCCTCCAACTGTCCCTGTTTTCCAGGGATGGTCCCAGATTTACAGAAGCCATTCCGATTTCTGATTTGATCCTTAGAAAACCCTATTTTCATCAGAGAAATGTTGGAGGGTATGGAGTTATGTGACCCCCCAAACCAAGGAGATAAGTAACTATATAGCCTTTAGAAGACATCTGAAGACAGCCCTGAATAAGGAAGTTTTTAAATGTTTTATTGTGTTTTTATATATGTTGGAAGCTGCCCAGAGTCGCTGGGGAACCCATTCAGATGGGCGGGGTATAAATAATAAAATCATCACCACCACCACCATCATCATTGTCATCTTCTTTGGAGATATGTTGGTGGGCATGGGAAATGATGGCACACATTGGGTTTCAGCCAGATGTCATATGCAATCCAAGCTCCCTTTGTACCAAACTGGGTGGGGCTGGGTTGGGTAAATTGGATTAGGTGGAAGTGTCACTCTGCCCAGGTCTGTGGGCCTCTCCCAGCTTCCACCAGCACACAGCTCCCCGTTCTACCTACCAAATGTATGGGAAGGTAGAAGGTCTGTAATTGGGCTCTCCATCGGTGCCAGTCAGGAAATAGCTCCGAAGTGGAGTGCTCCAAGAGCAGGGATGGGCTGAGCTAGCTGGGGTTCCATAGATTCTGAGTCACCCCTATCGCTCTCATGTGACAGCAGCTGGGTCTGATCTGAGCCTTAACACTGTTCCAGTTCTGGGCCGGCACATCTATTTGCCTATCCCACCACATTCTGCCCCACCTGGCAAGGACAATAGGTCTGTTGATGCCAGTGCTATTTTTCTAGAAAAAGAGGTGCTGGGACGCAACATGAACACCTCCTTCATTCTCTTAGAATGGCAATGGCGCCCACCTGAGAGGTGCCGGAACTGAGTTCTGGCAAGTTCCAGCTGAAAAAAAGCCCTGGTTGATGCAGTGGTGGCCCTGCTTCTCCATGGTATACCACAAGGCAGTAGATACTGTTAGGATTATGTTGTTGTAACCTGCCCTTGGGTTTTGTAGTGAAATGGTGGATAGGAAAACTAAAGAAACAACATCCTTAGTTAGTTAGTTGACTTCAGGTCCTATTGAAATCAATAGCAAAAATTAATCTCTGGAAGGTCAGGAGAACCCCCAGGATAGAGGGGGTTTGACTAGCCAGCTGAAATTCTTGTCCAAGTGGAACGATTGCCGTAGCACTACACTGAATTCCTCCCAAGATATCTTTTTTAAAAATTCTCAGTAAAACTTTCCAGAATTTTTAGTGTGCATTTCTCCTAATACACACACACACACACATTTGCATATAAATTTGCTTCAAATACACATTCTTGCAAGCAATTTCCCATATATTAACTGCATTTTTGGTGCTATTTGTTATTCACATATGTGTTTTTAAGTGTATTTTCATTAATAGAAACATGTTGTACACCCTTTGGGAATTAGGCAGGCATACATTAGAATGCAAACTGAAGCAATCTTCACCTCCATCTCAAGATACAAGTACAGAGACAAAGGAACCAAAGTGCCCTCTTTCACGGGGGTTTATAGGACAAGGAACATGTGGAATACATGCTTTGGACATCTTAACAAGGGGTCAATCAAGCGGTTCATAGGACCATAAACAAATTTAAACTAGGAATTTCATTTGTTTCACTGGCTGTCAGTTAGAAGTAGATCATTTGGGCTGATCTTCCACTCATTTCATATGCATGTGTTTTTTTCCCTGAGATGAATGGTGTGTTTTTAATTCTGGGGATAACAATAATGACATATGTCACTCAAAAATATCCCTGCAACTTTTTGTTCTTGTCAGTAGTGATGGTGGCAGTCTTGTTACCAGAAATAGGCCTCACAACACATGTTCTTGTCTGCAAAATGAGAGCATGTCTGCTAAAATGAAATAATGCACTTTTGATATGCCATATGCAGGCAAAGCAACCCACAGTTCAGTTTCAACACTATGTATCAAAGCAGGGAATTGTGGATGAATGGGTTTAGGACCAAATCTCAGTCAAAGGATTTTAATACCATGGTCCTATGCATTTTTATGCTGAAGTAAGTCCCACTGAGTTTTCTGGAGTTTACTCCCAGGAAAGTGTGTCCAGAATTGCAGCTGCTAATTATTTCAATAACAGAGTTAAAAGTGCTTCACTATGCTTGGATCACGCCATACCTCAGAAAATCAGCAGTTGATATAACATGCTGCTTATTTTGACAAGAAATATTTCTCATTATTTGTGTGATTCTGACTGAATCACTTCAGCTTATATCTGTTGACCTTCTGGGGTACTTTATTAAAAGAGAGAACTGTGTAATTCATGCGTCATTTATCATGTTTAATAAGGGAGGTATTTTTTCCTAACCCCCTTTCCCAATTAATTTTAGTTTCAGATAACTTTGTGCCCTGTAATGTGAACTAAATTTCATAACAAAAATATGATTTAGAGTTCAGAGGTCAAGAACTGCATAACAAGCCCAGACTCCACACAACCCATCATCTGAGTCATCAGAACGCAACTACAGTTCTGCCTCCATGTGAGTCATCCACTGATATAATCTGAGATATACAGAGGCACAGTACTCCTAACCCTTTACCTCCAGATCTATCGCTCATTTCTAAAATTAACTTCCAGATGATGCCTCATTGTTCCTAAGAAACTTTTCCCACAACACTGCATTCAGGCTTTTAAGATGGACAGCGCTTTGCTGCATTGTAGTGTAAGTCATAAGAGACATTGTGGGCTGGTTCAGGTGAAGAAGCCACGAGCCGTCAGATTTCACACTCTCCTCTAAGTCTGACGAGAGAAAACTTCAACTTCTAGTTAGTTTGCTTGTTTGCTTGACTATTATTATTAAAATGTTTGTGTGCCTTTTTTAATTACAGAAGAAATAACAAAGTGATTCATACAGTAATAAAACAGATTTGTTATGTCGAGTATTAAAAAAAATCAGTAAAATCATTTTTATTTTGTGAGACCAACCACCTCTTCCCTCGCAACCCAAGCCATGAAAGATTTTGCTGCCTGGGCTTGTGTTTCTTCCACTTTGCGTAGGTTCTTCTGAATCCCAGCCATGAGGAGGAGGACATTAAATTTGGTTGCCAAAGGGAAAAGTCTCTGAAAGCATCATTTAAAACTGGAGCAATGTATTTCAAGACAGGGCTTTGTAGAAAACAGTTGTGGCCGAGAAGAACCTGACAACATAGAGCACCAATTTATCGCCCGTGGAAGAGCGTTATTGCAACGAATAGACTATTCCCTCCTCCACATCTATTCTTGGTATGGCCTTGCTGTAGCAGTAGAGTGTGGTATGGAGTGCTAAATTGTGCTTGATTTTGGGCATGGGAACTGGGACATTGAATAGTTTCATTGAATTCACAGAGCAGAGAGGAAGAAAAGCCTCCCACCCATAATAAAAAAAACCCCTCACAATCGTACAATATGCACATCTATTTGGGAAACTCCAAGGTCTCTTAGGACTCTTAGTAATTTGATTTAGAACCAAACAGAAATGAATGTTAAAATTAAATAAATGTCTCTGGGTTTTTCTTCCCCTGCCCCCTCTTTGTATATCAAGTGAAAACTATTTGTCAAAATAAATCAAGAAGAAAGAAATACTGTCCATATCAGGGCAGCCAATACTTGTAGAAGTCAGTTGGCCCAGAACCTGTAAATTTGGGCCTACCGTCTATTGTTGATACTACATCACACTTTGACCAGCAGAGTATGCACAGCTCCAGGAGAATCTTCCAGCAAAACACCAGCATTTTCCTGCTTTCCAGGAGGCAGCTTTTTCCAAAGTTCCTGGTGAAGAAAATGCAGACCCTCCAAACATCCTTATTTTCCAGGGACAGTCATCCCGGTTTCTGATTTGATGTTCCGCTTTTCCTTAGAACGTCCCTATCTTCAGTGAAGAACTGTTGGAGGGTACAGGCATCTCTATATTCATCAGAGAAATGTTGGAGGGTATGGAGTTACCCAACCCCCAAGCTATCTGAAGGCAGCCCTGTATAGGGATGGTTTTGAACGTTTAATGTTTTATTATGTTTTTATACCTGGCGGAAGCCGCTCAGAGTGGCTGGAGCAACCCAGTCAGACGGGTGGGGTATAAATAGTAAAATTATTACTATTATGGAATAGGACCTCCCTAATTTCATCGGAGAAATATTGGAGGGCATGGGAAATGCCTTTCCCATTCAGTTTAGTTCAAAGTATAAGGACACAAGACAAGCACAAACACACTAGCTACACAAACTTTTAGAGATACTGGTACATCATGAACTTTTCTACTATAATACGTTCTTTGGTCCAAGAAATAAACCTTGCAAACATACACATTTACAGAGAGACCCACTAGCACTTTACCATTCTAGCTCACGATGCTTGACTTTACCATATAGCATGCCACTTTGAGCTTCAGCCCACCTAACCTTGCACTGAGCAAATATCTCACTCTCAGTGAAGACCTCACACTCCTGCTAATGCCTTATATTCATGCAAACACCTGCTGAATCCAGCCATGGCTTTATACCTGCCAGTGTACCTACATACATTCCTTAGAGAAAAGGAGGGTGGACTTCACGTTTTTAACCTTGGACCATTTCTAAGCCACCCAGTGCAGCTGAGTCTTTCTCTAAGCAGAATCCAGACATGGGTGATGGGCTGCTCAAGACATGGCCCAAGCACCTGGTACAATTTGATGCATTTTTCTAAATTACCCCAACAGTGCCCTCCAGATGTCGTTGGACTATAATCATCATAACCGCACCCCAGCCAACATGGTGCAGGATATTGAGAATTGCAGTCCAGCAATATCTAGAGGGTGACATGTTGACTACCCTTGGAAGCTATCCACTGTGTCTTGTACCACCATCACCTTAAGTTAGGTCCAGCAGACTCCAGTCCTACTTCACTGAGAAAAGAAAGCATTGGAGGAGCTACTGCTTCACTAGCTGTTGGATGGGGCCAGGTTGGTCTTCTTCTCACTATGATGTTCTTGAGAGGCAGGAGAGCAGTCTCCCAGTGGCCTTTGGTGCCCTGGCTGGTGGCAGAGACCAGAGTGAACTTCCCTTTAATTCTGCAGTCCTAGTTGAATCCTTAGCCCAAAACTTCTCAAATGTTACTATATTGCCAATTTCTTTTCTTTTTACTGGCTCACCTGCTTTCCCCTGTAGCCATAGATGACTATGTAAAAATTCCCATTTTTACAAGGGCTTCTATTCCTGGTTTTCTGGAAGTGATTCTTATTCACCACAGGTGACCAGGTGACTGGCTATTTGCCCAACCTTCTTCTATTGCCTTAGAAAAGTCATTGTTTCCATACTGGGGGGGTGGGGGTGGAATCCACGTGGGCAACAGCAGGCAATGGCGGGCCATATTTTAACAGCGCAAAGCCACAGCTCAGTTAGAGGGAACTGCCGGCTGTAAAGGTTTACAGCTGATTTGCTGTGACCTACTCACTGAGCAGCAGAAGAAAATCTTTATTCCCTCAGTTGATTTGCAGCACATGTTGTTTCGATACAAATAAAATACAGTGAGTCGAGCTGCTATGAATCACTACCAAAAATAGCAGCTTATTTTCTAGGGGAAACTACAAAGTGTTCTTAAAAAGATGCCGTGCTTATTTTCAACAGCAGTAGTAATGGTGTTCTTTTTGCACCTCCTAACTATTTTGTCCATCTATTTTTTCTCTCCTCACACCTCGGCTACTGAAATCTTGTCTCCTATACGGTAGAAAGTAGTCAAAATATAGTTATTGCCTTACATTGTAAAGAGGAAGGGCTGATGACAATGCAACTCAAAGACCCACCTCTGATGGGAGGCTGGTCAATGCCAAAAAAGAGGACATGGGGTTGTATCTGAGTTAGCTGTACTCAGAGTAGACCCATTGAAAAGGATAGCTATTAACTTAGGTCCATCAATTTCAATGGGTCTACTCTGCATATAGCACACTTGTATATAGGTATCTGGATGGCCACTGTGAAATCAAAATGTTGGACTAGATGGGCCATTGGTCTGATCCAGTAGGCTCTTCCTGTGTCCTTATGTCCTTACGGAACACAAGACCCCTTGCACCTTGAATAAATGTGTAGAAAGGCGAATTTTGACAACTGGAAGCTAAGGCAAGAAAACCTGCATCTTGTAAACAGAAATATCTTCTTTGCTACAACTAGTAATGATATAGGAGCCCTGTCCTCTTTTGCATTTGGTCACATTCTCAGAGGGCCTTCTCGGTAGTGGCACCCGCCCTGTGGAACGCCCTCCCACCAGATGTCAAAGAGAAAAACAACTACCAGACTTTTAGAAGACATCTGAAGGCAGCCCTGTTTAAGGAAGCTTTTAATGTTTAATAGGTTATTGTATTTTAGTGTTCTCTTGGAAGCCGCCCTGAGTGGCTGGGGAAACCCAGCCAGATGGGTGGGGTATAAATAAATTGTTGTTGTTGTTGTTGTTGTTGTTGTTGTTGTTGTTGTTGTTGTTGTTGTTACCTTAGGAACGACAGGTTTCCTGTGGAATACTGGGATTTTATATCACAAATGGGTTGTTCAGATCTGCACAATTTGCTTATTGGATTCCATCATCCCATTTTTTTATGGGAGCTGTTCTCCAACATCTGGAGGGTACCATGTCGACATTTCCTTTTATAAAGATATAATAATGAATAACAGCAGAAACATTCCCCCCCTTGGACATCTGTCTTAAGAAATAGTTGTGTACAGTACGGAAGTTCACTGAGAGCATTGTGAGCATTAATTGCCCCCAATAAAATACAGGTACAGGCAATTATTATGCTAATAAACAAATCAATATTTGTAATGCTGGTTGATTCTGGTCTTATTGGATATTGTGGATTTCTGGATATTGTGGATATTGCATTTTCTTATGAGACCAATCAGGGCTGTCTTAAGCATATGCGTCGCCAGGGTGCAAAGATCCGCCCAGCAGCCTCTCCCCCCAGGTTGCCCAGTCCCAGGCGCGTAGGAAGGTGGAGCCGGCCGGCCGCCTCAGTGTCTCGCTGGCTTGGTCGCCCCTGAACTCACGGCGCAGAGCCGCCCACAGCAGAGGAGCCCGCTGCAGCGCTCCAACCAATGAGCAGGCTCTTCCCCAGACTCAACTCTCGGGCTTGGCACCCCTGAGAGCCCGGCACCCGGGTGCCCCGCACCCCTAGTGCCTATGGGTAAGACGGCCCTGAGACCAATCATAGATCAGATTCATTTAATTGTGATTCCTTCATCCTTCCAACTCTAGAATTCTATGATTTATATTTATTAATGTGCATAAATTATTGTCTCCTGTCCAGTTGTGGACTAGAATATCTCCTGTACTCATCAGCATGCCCAAGGGAGGTTGCCAATTATCCATGAGCAGTCAGGTAGTGTAAAGGTACATGCTCAGAGATTAGCTTTGTTAGGCCTTGGGATTGATCTATGAAATGCTGGCCATCAGGTCTGGCATCAGCATATGGCGCCATTCGGCAGCTGTCAAGCAGAGTGCACTCTCCCACCTTTAACAGAACCTTGGAGCCACCATTTAAATTTCCCAGTGCATCCCAGAGTGATGCAAAGGTGTGAGAACTGTGGGAAATTAAAATGGCTCCCAGCTGTCCACCATCTATTAGAGTGCCACCATTGTCTGTAGTGAGAGCCTATCAAGGTAGAAGAGAAAGTGTCCTCTAGTGGCCAACAGCCTCTTCAAACTTGGGCTGGATCTAGTAACAACATCCGTGCCACAGATTTAACACGTGCTGAAAGCACATGACAATCTTTCCTATACCATGGAATTGATGTGTTTTAAGTGCTTGGATTGAGATGGCCTCTCCTGCAAGACTAGCCAGAGCATAAGAAGTTGAAGTAACTACATCCAGCTATCACACTTGCTGAGCAATTATATTCTTGGAATCAGACTTTGTAGTAGATAAATGGCACTGCAGTTAGAACACTAGGCATAGCTCCTCTTAACAAACAGAAGCTAATCTCAAATGAATCACCAGTAGTAAGAAAGTGGTGCGAGGGGGACAATGTAGAAGCAGTATCAATTGAAAAGGATTTCCGGATAAGTACCAAATTTAAAATTCAAAGGATGCTGTCTCGCTTTGAAATTTAGCTTTGGCTTTTAGATAGCTGATAGATAGTTAGTTAGATAGATAGATACTGTATTTTTCTGTGTATAAGACAATATTTTTTCCCTAGAAATAATATGCCAAAATTGTGGGTCATCTTATACACAGCAGAGTGGGGTCGGGCAATTGGTGGCAGCAGCCAGCAGGAGATTGGCAGCGGTGATAGGGCGTGCGATTGGTTGCCGCGTTAAGGCCTCCTGACGATTGGCTGCAGCAATTGTGTGGGCTTTTTACGTCATTGACGAGTTGTGCATATAATCATCTACGTTGCTTCAAGCGTTCTGGTGGTATTTTGGCAGCTAACATGCAGACGATTGGTGGCGATGTGTGTGATTTGCAAACCCCCCCCCCCCCAAAAAAAAAGCTCTGGGTAATCTTCTCCCCCCCCCATTTCTTGTTGCGGTCCAAAAAATAAGGGTCGTCTTATACATGGGGTCATGTTATACACTGAAAAACATGGTAGACAGGTAGATAGACACACTACATATGCATTTTTGTGTGTTTACTTCTACCTGAAGTGTTCCCTGCACAAGAGGGATGCTGTTGGGCTGGTGTGTAGTGTGTGCCTTGCAGCAGTGTTGCTGCTACTATTTAAAAATAAAATTTAAAACAAACTAGTGACTGGGTGACTGGCCAAGCTGGCTGGGGTTAAAGGGTGCAGAAATCCAACAACATCTGGAGGGCCATAGGTTTCCTATCACTGATCTATGACATAAAATTAGAATCATAGAATTGTAGAGTTTGAAGGGACCCCAAGGGTCATCTAATCCAACCCCCTGCGATGCAGGTATCTTAGTTAAAGCATCCATGACTGTTGGCCATCCAAGCTCTGCTTAAAAACCTCCAAAGAATGAGAGCCCACAACCTCCCAAGGCAGACCATTCCACTTGTGATCAGCTCTCATTCTCAGAAAGCTTTTCTTGCTGTTTAGTTGGCATCTCCTTTCTTGTAACTTGAAGCCCAGCCCTGCCCTCTGGAGCAGAAGAATACAAGCTTCCTCCATCTTCCATGTGACAGTCCTTGAAATATTTGAACATCGCTATCATATCTCCTCTCAGTCTCCTCTTTCCCAGGCTAAACATACCCAACTCCCTCATAAGGCTTGGTTTCCATACCCTTGATCATCTTGGTTGCCCTCCTCTGCACACGTTCCAGCTTGTCAACATCCTTCCTAAATTGTGGTGCCCAGAATTGGACACAGTATTCCAGTTGTGGTCTGACCAGGGCAGAACAGAATGGTACTATGACTTCCCTTGATCTGGAGACTCAGAATCATTCAGCTCCTTTTTCACAGTCATGCCAGTTCCATCTTTTGCACCAGGCAGGCCCGTGCAAGGCTTGAGAAACATAAGACTCATTAAACCCCGAGCAGAACATTTGTTTCTCTATTAGAATATTCTGAGAGAGGCATTATGTTAACAGAATGTAATATAAAAAGGGGAAATGTTGTGATGCTGCCTCTGCATTAGACCTGATTCCATCAACCATGACTGTTTTGTTATGTGAAAAAATTTGGTTTGCATTTTTTATCAGCTCATTTTTATGCTATATTACCCCAATAGTATCTTTTATCACAAACATGCCTTGTGGGGGGAAATGCTCATTTGTAAACAAATTGGTAATCCTGTAATTGCGGCAACAACTGGAAAACCAGAGTGAAGCATGTGTTGGTAACAGCCCACTGGGATAACATTTCATCAACTATTTTCTCCATTATGTCCAAACCATTTAATACAAAAGAAACATACAATGCTTAATCCACTGGAGAGAACACTGTGGGGCCACGTTGTGCTCTGAGTGACAGCGATACAGGCCTATTTAATCAACACCGGATCATGCTAAAAATCAGAATTATCCACATTCTATCCTCCTCTCATGCACTTTCTATTGTTTCTAAGACCTGACTCTCTCATTTTCTGGAAACAGAAAACCCCACACTGCAGAATTAAGCAAAACAGATTGCATCAGTACCCTTACAAAATAAAATACTCTAAGGACTGAGGCTTTTGGGAAGAAAGAGCTAAGGCGTGATATCTCAGAAGTGAATTCCACTGGGTTAATTGAGGGCTGTTGCCAATGTCAGTCCTACTTAGAGTAGACCCACTGAAACGAAAGGACATGGCTATCTTCGTGCTGCTGATTTCAGTGTGCCTACTATGATAAAAATTGAGTTGGAGACAACTGTTGTTCCCAGGTAAGTGCATAGCTGTCAACTTTTCCCTTTTCTTGCGAGGAATCCTATTCAGAATAAGGGAATTTCCCTTTAAAAAAGGGAAACGTTGACAGCTATGGGTAATTGTGCTTTGTTGTTGTGGTTTAGTCATTTAGTCGTGTCCGACTCATCATGACCCCATGGACCAGAGCACGCCAGGCACTCCTGTCTTCCACTGCCTCCCGCAGTCAAACTCATGCTGGTAGCTTCGAGAACACTATCCAACCATCTCGTCCTCTGTCGTCCCCTTCTCCTTGTGCCCTCCATCTTTCCCAACATCAGGGTCTTTTCCAGGGAGTCTTCTCTTCTCATGAGGTGGCCAAAGTATTGGAGTCTCAGCTGCAGGATCTGTCCTTCCAGTGAGCACTCTGGGCTGATTTCCTTAAGAATGGATAGGTTTGATCTTCTTGCAGTCCATGGGACTCTCAAGAGTCTCCTCCAGCACCATAATTCAAAAGCATCAATTCTTCGGCGATCAGCCTTCGGATTGCAGTTTTAGTATCCTTGGCTCCATTACCACATACACTTGCATTTAGTGCTTTCTCTTTTAAGATAGTTACCTCACAGGGCTAAGCTACTTGTTATGCTACCCACACTGTTTAAAAAGGGTTCTTAAATTGGCTATTTTTATTCTGAAGGAAAGGTAGTGACTTTTCAAAAGTTGCTTTGGTTCTGGATTGGACCCTGTGCCAGTTAGTTTCCTGCTGGAAATCCCTCCCTCTCTCTACTGTCTGCAAACAAAGGTGCCATTTTCTGCAAACAACACCTTTCAGGGACATAGAGAAGCTGAGGAAATATTTGGCAGGAAACTGGCACAGATCCCATTTGGGATCAAGAACTGCATTTTCTTCCAAACAAAAGTGGTTGGCTTAAGTGTGTGTTTGCCCCTCCCCCTTTTAAAGCATCAGTAATGAAGGATGTAGCTTTGTCCTTACATCAAATGGAGACCTTTCCCTCTCCCAATGCAATGAGAGACAAAAGGTAGTTGTGGCTGCTTCTACACATTCAGTCCCTTGTGTGGTTGTGGTACAGCTGGAGATGCACAGATGACAAGGCTGGGAAGAGAAACAAGGGTCTCCCATCAGGACTAGTGCCTGGTGTAAGAGTTGTAGATCCTACCACCATCCTACTAACCCAGTAGAAGATGGAATCAGTTGAGTGGTTGTGTATCTTCTTTTTTGACGGCATTCTTGTGTTCTGCGATACGTGCATTTATTCGTCTGTTTGTTTGTCCAATGTACGTGGCTGGGCAGACTTTGCAGGGTATTTCATAGACCCCTTGGTTTTCCAACTGGATTTTATCCTTGGGGTTTCTGAGGATATTGGCTATCTTTTGGTTGGCGCAAAAGGCTGTTTTGATATTGTGTTTATGGAGGATTTTGCTAAAAACCAATAGCCTTTCTATGAAATACCCTGCAAAGTCTGCCCAGCCACGTACATTGGACAAACAAACAGACGAATAAATGCACGTATCGCAGAACACAAGAATGCCGTCAAAAAAGAAGAAAAAACTTCCTCTCTTTTCCAACACATGAAAGAAACAGGACACGAAATTAATTTTGCAGATTCCAAATTGCTCTCTAACATGGAACATCACCACAAGAGAATAATCATGGAAGCCATCGAGATAGAGAAACACCCTCACAACATGAACAAGCGTGACGACACATCCCGCTTGCCAGACATCTGGAAATTAGCCCTCCCCACAAAAACTGACACCAGATCCAGAGGCACACAGAACGCCATCACCAATCAACCACACCAGACCCAAACCCAGACCCTCTCCACAGATAAATTACAGACACCATCCAGTAGCCAAACCATGATGGCACCTCCGGATGCTGCACCCCCCTGCAATCCCTACACAGATCTGGCTGGCACAGGCCACAAAACCACAGCTCGCCCCTATACTCGAAGCCAAGCCAGAGCACAACTACAGCCATCTTCTCAGAAAAACTCTTCACAAAGTTCAAGAGGTCAAGACACAAAGGCTTTAGCAACTAATCCACACCTAATGACCCACCTAAGTGGTACTCAGGATATCACTCAAGAAATCACTCAAGATATCCCTCAAGCAACTAAGGAACAAAAGAAGAAAAGGCACACTAGCCTGGGAACTTCCTCTCGGCCCAGAACATTGGAGGCTATACACCACACCCCTCAACAGTATTTATAGGAACTCAAACACTGAGATCCTGCTCTGTTCCAGTAACAAGAAGCCGAAAGCACCAGCCTGAAGATGACGAGTGAGACCTCGTCGAAACGTCGCCTAGACACCCCAACTTTTACACGGGAAGACACCCGAGGACACCAAAACCTGCATACCTATACCCGTGAAAATCTACGAAAGCATATATATATATATATATATATATATATATATATATATGCAGGTTTTGGTGTCCTCGGGTGTCTTCCCGTGTAAAAGTTGGGGTGTCTAGGCGACGTTTCGACGAGGTCTCACTCGTCATCTTCAGGCTGGTGCTTTCGGCTTCTTGTTACTGGAACAGAGCAGGATCTCAGTGTTTGAGTTCCTATAAATACTGTTGAGGAGGTGTGGCCTCTAATGTTCTTGGGCAGAGAGGAAGTTCCCAGGCTAGTGTGCCTTTTCTTCTTTTGTTTCTTAATTACTTGAGGGATATCTTGAGTGATTTCTTGAGTTGTATCCTGAGTACCACTTAGGTGGGTCATTAGGTGTGGATTAGTTGCTAAAGCCTTTGTGTCTTGACCTCTTGAACTTTGTGAAGAGTTTTTCCTCCTCAACAGTATTTATAGGAACTCAAACACTGAGATCCTGCTCTGTTCCAGTAACAAGAAGCCGAAAGCACCAGCCTGAAGATGACGAGTGAGACCTCGTCGAAACGTCGCCTAGACACCCCAACTTTTACACGGGAAGACACCCGAGGACACCAAAACCTGCATTCCTGTACCCGTGAAAATCTACGAAAGCAAATATATATATATATATATATATATATATATATATGGGAGTCCATTGCTAGTTTGTTAAAGAGGTTACTTTGTATTTTTTGCAATGTTTTATTTTGTAACTAGTTGAAGACAGTTTTGCAGTCAAACATTTTGAAACTCATTCTTGTGGTGGAGAGCATTTTTGTCTCTGCAACAAGGTCCTGTTCAAGGAATCCATTGCAGCAACTCTAAGATAGACGACTTCATAGGCCTTGTGTTTGTTCAAAGAGGGTTACTGACCCCTATGATCTGAACCACTTATGGCACTTGGGCTGTGAGTCAACTATCCCTGCTCTAAGCCAGGCACAGGCAAACTCGGCCCTCCAGATGTTTTGGGACTACAACTCCCATCATCCCTAGCTAACAGGACCAGTTTTCAGGGATGGTGGGAGTTGTAGTCCCAAAACATCTGGAGGGCCGAGTTTGCCTATGCCTGCTCTAAGCCAGCCTTGGGTCCCCAGATGTTGTTGGACTACAACTCCCATTATCCCTAGATAGCAGGACCACTGGTCAGGGGTTATGGGAGTTGTAGTCCAACAATATCTGGGGACCCACGGTTGAGAATGGATACTCGGAGCTATGTCATTCTTAGTCATGGATCTAAGAGTACTAGCACTATAGTATCATAGCTCTTAAAGGTCTCATGAGAGGTTGTACAAAATGAAGAGGGAAAATGAACTTATTATTAGTTATTTACTTAGCAGCCACTTGAACTTTTAAGCACTTTCGGCTGACCATCCTTTGGGGAAATGAGACATATTTACCATAGCTTAACTGTAGCTTGCTTCACTTAGTCACACAGGAAGCTAATGATCTCCCGGGAAACTGCTGTTATCATAAGAGGATTACAAACTGAACAAGGTGTATAAAATTATACGGCTCTCAGATATTTATGACCTGTTCTGTGATTTTTCTGACATTCAAGACCTGGCTATTGGGTTTTTTTTAATAAAGAAAAAATCTGAGAATTTCTATCGACCCAGAGTCACTTTTAACATTTCAAATCCTCTTATCTTTTGTAGCATGTTTGCTTTTCACACACACACACACACACTTGGGTGTGTGCATACACATGTAATGCTGTGGACCATTAGAGGAAAATGGTAGCATTACGAGACAGCAACCAAACCAGTAATTTAGACTGCAGCTCTCTACCCACTCACCTGGGAATAAACCCCATTAAGCTTAATTCCAAGTAAACTGAATTGCATTCAGTTATTGAATTAAAATTAAGCACATAGGCATGCATAGGTTTGGCCCATTAGCAGCTGCTATCAGCAAAGGAACAAACAATGAGAACATTTTCCTAAGAAGAAGCTATGAAGAGACTGCCAATGAAACACGGACCTTCGTTCTTGAGTGTTCTGGAGAAAACAGGTCCCTCCTCCTCTCCTCTCTTTGTCTTTCCCTTTTTTATTTATTTAAAGGTATTATTTAAAGGTAAAGGTAAAGGTACCCCTGCCCATTCGGGCCAGTCTTGCCAGACTCTAGGGTTGTGTGCTCATCTTACTCTATAGGCCGGGAGCCAGCGCTGTCCGCAGACACTTCCGGGTCACGTGGCCAGCGTGACAAGCTGCATCTGGCAAGCCAGCGCAGCACACGGAACGCCGTTTACCTTCCCGCCAGTAAGCGGTCCCTATTTATCTACTTGCACCTGGGGGTGCTTTCGAACTGCTAGGTTGGCAGGCGCTGGGACCGAACGCCGGGGTGCACCCCGCCGCGGGGATTCGAACCGCCGACCATGCAATCGGCAAGTCCTAGGCGCTGAGGCTTTTACCCACAGTGCCACCCGCGTCCCCTAAAGGTATTATTTAAACACTGCCTATTAGGGCAGGGTGGTAAAAGACTCTTGTCTGAAACCCTGGAGAGTCATTGCCAGGCACTGTAGATCAGGCATCCCCAAACTCGGCCCTCCAGATGTTTGGGGACTACAGCTCCCATCATCCCTAGCTAACAGGACCAGTAGTCAGGGATTATGGGAAATGTAGTCCCAAAACATCTGGAGGGCCGAGTTTGGGAGTGCCTGCTGTAGATAATATTGAACTGGGTGGGCCAATAGTTTGACTCAGTAGAAGGCATCTGCCTAGGTTTCAACATTGTTCTGTTTGCTCCAGCCCCCTATTTCTCTCTTATCTTTTCCAAACATACCTAGCAGTGGTGACAAGGAAGGCTTCACCACCAAGGCTTCTAGCAGACCGTCAGCAGTTCAGTGGCATTCCTGGTAGAATGAATTCATTGGAGATGTAATTTCCATAGATCATGATCACCCTACTATGTAATCAATCCTCTGGAACTCTTCTTTCTTTCTTTCTTTGGTGATCACTCATAGCCGAGTAAGATTGTCTTCCATAAACACAGTTTTAACAATGAGCCCGTAAGTGACTGAGGAGGCCAATTCTGGATCTACACGTACTTCCACAGTGAGGACATTGGTTTCTGGGCAGAAGTTGATCACAGTGTGGATTTGCCAAGCGTGCCTTCCTCTTAGCACTTTCCTCCTTTGCGCCATGAGTTCGAGTGTCTTCAAAGCCCGTGACACCTTTGGTAAAGGCTGTTCTCCAATTGGAGCCCTTGCTCCAATTGGAGGCAAGTGTTTCCCAATTGTTGGTGTTTATACTACATTTTTTTGGATTTGCCTTGAGACAATCTTTAAACCTCTTTTGTTGACCACCAGCATTACACTTTCCATTTTTAAGTTCAGGATAGAGTAGTTGCTTTGGAAGACGATAATCAGGCGTCTCCCAACATGACCAGTCCAACGAAGTTGACTCACCACAACAAGGTGATGATCCAGGGAGTGAGAACTATATCTCCCATGGATCCTTATTCCTGAGAAACCAACAGTGACACTGCCATGCCCTACAGCAAAGCCTCCATGTGGTGAAGCAGCTGCGATGGGGCAGGCTGGTGCCAGGCTTAGTATATGATGTAAAAGGTAAAGGGACCCCTGACCATTAGGTCCAGTCGTGACCGACTCTGGGGTTGGGGCGCTCATCTCGCTTTATTGGCCGAGGGAGCCAGTGTACAGCTTCTGGGTCATGTGGCCAGCATGACTAAGCCACTTCTGGCGAACTACAGCAACACACGGAAACGCCATTTACCTTCCCGCTGGAGGAAGTAGACCTATTGATCTACTTGCACTTTGACGTGCTTTCGAACTGCTAGGTTGGCAGGAGCAGGGACCGAACAACAGGAGTTCACCCCGTCGCGGGGATTCGAACCACCGACCTTCTGATTGGCAAGTCCTAGGTTCTGTGGTTTAACCCACAGCGCCACCTGTGCTGATATATGATGAGTTGGACCCAAATTGAAAGCGATCACTCAGCATCATACAAAAGGAGGATCCCTATTTTCATAAAATTTGCACATCTCATTTCTAGATGTAAATTTAGGAACATTTACTATCTTTTAAATAGAGATGGAAGACATTTCACCACAGTGGGGGAGACTATGAGCAGGTTGGCTGCCCAGGTGCTGCTAAATTTTAATGGGCAACTTCAAGGCTCCACCTCTCCCTTTGTAGGATTCTTTGTCTTTAAACAGGAATTGGACCGGGAAGCCTTTCCTATAGAGGAAAGTGGCCTCATCCTGCCCATATTTTACCAGCTTCTCCACAAGAATATTGGGGGGAGGGGGGCTTTGTCAAAAGCCTTACTGAAATCAATAAACACTACATCCATAGCATTCCTGTGATCCATCAAGCTTGTAACTCGAAAGAAAGAAAGAAAGAAAGAAAGAAAGAAATAAAGAAAGAAAGAAAGAAAGAAAGAAAGAAAGAAAATAAGATTTGTCAGACATGACTTGTTTTTGAGAAACCCATTCTGAGCCTTAGTAATCACAGCATCCTTTTCTAATTGCTCACAAAATGACTGTTTAGTTATCTGTTCTAGGATCTATCCTGGTATTGATATCAAGGTACCAGTCAATAGTTTATTTTCCCCCTTTTTGAAGATGGGGATAACATTTGCCCACCTCCAGTCTGCAGAGGGTGCTTGAGTTTCTCATGTAAACAGGGCTTCCAAGTGGGGGAAGTAATTCCTTAACCCCTCTCCTCTAGTACTGAATTCCAGTGCCATGGTGGTGGTGATGATGATGATGATGACTGGAAAGCACTTATTTACCACTTTTCATTTCAAGAATAAATACCAAGGTGGTTCAGAAACAAAGGAAAGCTACAGCACTAGTCATAGTAGAACAATAGCCAGCAAGAGACTTTAAGCACGTTGAGAATTGCATCTGCGAAAGGAAAGCCTTATGCCATGTTCCAAAATACCACAAAATCAATTCACAGATTTTGCCAATGTTCTATTTTTGTGTTGTCCCGTGTCTGATGCTACCAAGGTTGTTCTTGTTCCAAAAATGAATGATTTTAGCAATAGCTGGCACTTGGTAATGAGAGTCAAGAAGAGTGAGATTTTTAACACATTCAGAGTGGTTTAATTTCCACTCCATCAGATGATATTAATTTAACATGGGAGGGTGAGGAGGGGGATATGTGGGAAAAAAATATGTGGATTTTTAAAAGCCTCCCACACACCTTATGGAATTCAGTCACCGGGGGGTGGGGGCTGTGTCCATGAAGCTGTGCTCAGTACTAAGGGATAGTCTGCCACAGCACATTTTCTTCTTAAGGGGTGAAAAACCATTAAATTAAAATTTAATGATACTCCTTTTATCTAAATATCCTATTCCAAACATTTAGATTATGCCTGTTGGGATGTAATATTATTTAATTTAAATTAGACTAAGAATTTCGCTTTGGGTGACACTTATAAAAATGAATCTGCTTGCTTATTCATTTTGTTATATGGACGACTGTTTTATGTTCGTAATGCAAACACTGGAGAATAATATACTGGGGGGAGGGGGCTACAATGAGACCCTTTTTATTGCTATTTTGAAATGTATAGAAGACGTACTGGTATATGTGTGTAGAGATATATGTGTGTATACTACACAGACCCACACAATTTCCGGGGTTGGGGGGAGAGATTAGATTTTAAGCAAAACAACAACCCATGCTTCATGTTATGACGTATCTGAAAAGCACAGAAGAGGGAGGGAAACTGCAAATTTTCACTCGGAGCTTCCTTAGCCCTAGATTCATAAATAGATTTGGCAGTACGTGAATGAGATGCATAGCAGCTTTACAGATTTATGCAACAAATTAATGCAAAAAAACAGGAGGTAGAATGTGGGAAATCCTGTGCTCCCACCATTGTTTTTTTAAAAAAATGTTCTCCCTAGGACATTTTTAGAAATTCATTTGAAGCATATACAACTCTCTAATTTTAGACTTTGCCCAAAGTGGAGGGGGAAAACAGATGCAAGCTTCCTTCAGATATATATATGTGTGTGTGTGTGTGTGTGTGTGTGTGTCAGAAATAGCAAAACAACAATAATGATAGCAATAACCTGTCATCTAGCTGTAGCCATCTCACCAGACTACAACACAGGGACTCTTTGTTGGCTCAGCAGAGAGACTAGCAGAGAGACCAGAAATTTTGGCTTTCTCCTCCCCTTGAACTTCTTCATTATAAGAACTCTGTACCCGAGTTTCTTTTTTTCTAGTACCCGGATTTCTTTTTTTCCTCCTCCTTTCCAATCCCTTTAGTTTTGTGTTTTTAAAACTGTAAGCCTAAAGGCAGGGACAGTCTTATTCCTGATATTTCTAAGCAGCTCTAGGAGTGCTGTTCTCAACTGAAGATGGGTGTGTGTGACATTTGTTGGAATTCATTTGTCTCAAGAGACAATGGAGTGTGCCTTCGGAGGTGGAGTCAAACCACTGTGTTGGCAGCACCAAAGTGACCTCCCTGGGATGCAAGCCTTGGCAGTGTGTACGGAGGTCTCTGGCTGCCCAGACAACAAGATCTCCCTCTGGACCTCACTGATTTGGTCCCAAGAAAAACAGACCATGGAAAGGAACAGGAGGAGGGACAAATTTTGCTGATGGTGTTCTTTTACATAGGATGGAACCTGTGCAGTGTTTCAACAGGAATGCTGTATAATGGGTCATGTGTCAGGGACTGGGCAGAGGAGGAATGGTGAAGACCGCCTCCCCATCCTGACCCTTCCAGGGAGGAGGAAGAGGAAGACAGTATAGATTTACAACAGGGGTTTGAGGGAGGTTGCAGCTCAGAGGCAGATGAGGGAGGAAAGCTGGGAAATCATGGGAGAGCCAGAGCAGCTGGCTGACATGTTGTCATTCGAAAGCATTCCAGACCCTCCATCTCCCAGAACCTGGCGAGCCTTGAAAGTAGGAGAGCAAAGAACTCAGAGGGCACTTAGAGGCATCCGCAGAGGAGGTGATGATGATGACGAATTAGGAAGTGGGAGATTCACTCGGGACAATGCCATTATCCAAGAGGCTGGGTTCTATAGCCTCTCTCTGTAACTAAATGTACTGCAAGAAACTTCCCCTTGTCTTTATACTTTACTGGGCAACCAGCTGGGAGCTGCTGACAGCATCCTGACATCAAGGAGGCATGGAATGGCAGATCACAGACTCAGGATAGTGCAGAGAAATATTCAGTGGGGCAACCCCCTACTGCCATCTCAAATCATTTTCATAAATGGGACCTCAATAAGAACATCCTCAGTAGATGGCAAGACTTCATGAGGGTCTAACACTAATTGGGAGCATCCTACTGCATGTGCCGCCAAGCTGAAAACCCACAGAAAGGAGGAGTGGTGACTTGTGGCCCTCTGGACCTTATTGGACTACAATTCCCATGAGCCCTGATCATTGACAATGCTCACTAGAGATTATGGGAGTTTGAGTCCAACAACATCTGATGGGGCCACAGGTTCCCCTCCCCTGTTAGAGAACCATGTGGAACCTGATATGAAGTAACTGAGCACCATGAAGGATGAAGAGAAAGTCCAAGACTGGCAATTGGTTGCATGCCTTACTTTTGAGAGAATGACTCTAAACTTGCTTTCCGTGAATTGCACGAATTATGCGATTGGTGCGAATACTCCTCCATCAATTGCTCTGTGTGAAAGCGCATTCTCATGCCTTTGAGATGGGTGACAGATTGTTTTGTTCATTTCGACACTGAAGTGTGCTCAGGAAGGCCTACAACAAAACAACTACATACCATACCATACCATACCAAATAAATTTAAATGGAAATGAGCAATAAAACACAGTAAAAACCAGCAGTCAAGAATATCAAAGGGGCCAAAGTGAGAAGAAAGCTCACTAGAGCTCATCACCACCTGCCAAACACAAACATACCTCCCTATATATGCTGTTTCCACAGCCTGGGTGCTACTGCTATCATTCCCTTATACAGCAATTTAGGAAGGCCTCTGGAGCAGAGTTTCTGTACAGATTCACTGGAAAGGTGGTGAGAGCCAGTGTGGTGTAGTGGTTAAGAGCGATAGACTCGTAATCTGGGGAACCGGGTTCGCGTCTCCGCTCCTCCACATGCAGCTGCTGGGTAACCTTGGGCCAGTCACACTTCTTTGAAGTCTCTCAGCCTCACTCACCTCGCAGAGTGTTTGTTGTGGGGGAGGAAGGGAAAGGAGAATGTTAGCCGCTTTGGGACTCCCTAGGGTAGTGATAAAGCGGGATATCAAATCCAAACTCTTCTTCTTCTTCTTCAGGAGGTCTTCTTATAGCAATCTGCTCATCACAGGTTTCATCAAGGCACAATCCTTTGGATTCAGCACAAAGTTATGGCAAACACTGAAAAGATATGAAACTTCTGTATATTTGATTCTCAACTTAGTTTAATTGACAACTGGAATGAATCAGCAGGTGGGGAGGGGGATGACTTCACAGTTTCCAGCTGAATGGATATAACCAGGCAATGGAGCCGTTCAGTTCCATCTGTTGGTCTCTGTAGGCTGCTCTTCCCTGTGCAAAATACCCTTGAAAAGGCTGCTGTGCAAAGTTGTGTCAGGTGAGATTTTATTTCCTGCACATGGATACATCCACACAGAGGATTTTAGAGTAGCCAAACAATTTTAGGAGTCCCTTCCATATGTGTGAAGTCCCCAGGTCTACCTTTTCTGCTTTACGATGGCAGAGGATGGCCCCTTTAATTTTCTTATTATTATTTATAAGACTGTGGACACAACTTGCAAGCTTCAGCAAAGCAAAAATTGGGTGAGGGGAGGAGGTTGTGGCCCTCCGGACTACAATTCCCATGAGCCCTGATCATTGACAATGCTCACTAGAGATTATGGGAGTCTGAGTCCAACAACATCTGATGGGACCACAGGTTCACCTCCCCTGTTAGAGAAACAGTGTGGAACCTGATTTGAAGTAACTGAGCACCTCTTCTTCTTCTTCTCAGTGGTGGCAAAGGAAGAAAATGAATAGGGCTGAGCTCAAGAGAAGGAAGGGGTTATGAGTGCACAGGGATGACTGGCATGAGATGATGAGCTGCAGATGCAAGCAGAGCACATGAAGATAAGCTGCAGGAGATGAACCCTGCTGCCTCAACCACCCATGGCAACTCCTAGCGTGGCCTGAGGGTGCTCAAATGCTTCTGGACTGAAGCAAGTGGGCTAGATTAAATGTTCCCTAACCTAGCTCTCTAAACAGGTAGGAAGGCATGATCACCTCACTTCAGCTGGACCTATATCACCAGCGAAATATTTGCTCATTTGTTGGACTTCATGTTTGTCTTTGGAATGACATGCCCGCAATGGCTGTGGTTGATAATTAATATATCGGACTTAATGACATCACCAGGGCCTGCTTCCTGTGATGTCACCAGGGGCCCAGCCCTAGGTCTCAAGTTTGGGCCCTGAAATCTCAGAGCCAGGGGTGCTCCTGGCCTGGCAGTGCTAGTGGAAACTGAAGCATCATGCAACCAAACAGAAGTAACCTCCCTCTTGCAGACCATTTGTGCGAAGGTGCCAGTGTCTTTCATTTGGGGAGTCCTGCCTGCACCCCTGTCCTCTGCTCCCAGGCCAGCTCAGCCCTTCTTTTCTTAAGAGACAAAACCCCCAACCTTTGTGAGTTCGTGTGATACAAGCAGTTTGCTTTATGGGGCTGTCTCCAATATATGGTTCAAGCAGCTACCAGGACTCCATCTGCATGCTTGAAAAGAGTCACACAGCAAGCAGCATCGGACCCACCTGGGTTGTCGCAATGTATTTCTCCACATGGTCCCCCAGGCTTTGTGTGTGTAAGCATTGAAATGTAATCAGCGGCCTTTCATCGGAAAACAGTGCAGAAAGGAAAATGAAAAACGCCTGTGCCGAAAAGCATTCATTAACCAGAACAAACAACAAGCCAATAAGTGTTAATTAATAATTTAAGTTCCTTCAATAGAACTTGCCCGCCCAAGCCAAGGATAGGCCAGTTTGAAACCAGCTCCGCTTGGCTCTTTTGTCTCCTATCTGGTTTTAATTTGAGTTGATCTCTGGGTTAATCTCTACTGAAAGGAGGGAAGCTCCCCCAGTCAACTTCCTACTACAAACAGACAGACGCACTCACCACTCTCCAATCATGAGAAAGTCTTGGAGCTATAAAGGGGCTTTCTGTCTTCTGGAAGAAACAAGAGGGAAGCTTCACTGAACTGATCTTACTACATCATTTGCCTTCCCCAACACTGAGTCCCCGGATAAAACTCCCATCATCCCCAACCAACATGGTCAATAGTAGGTAATGGTGGGAGTTGTAGTCCCAGTAACAATATCTAGGGACCAAAGGCTGGAGAAGGGTGGATTAGCTAGTCTATGTGTACACACACTGAGAGAGAGACACACACATACACACACACAGTGCTGAAGTTAGAACTTTTGAGGATGGGTTTTCTGAAGCTTAAAGGTTGACTGGGGGCCAGCAGTAGTGTCATGCGTTCAAACCAGTTTCTTTTCCAATCTCGTAGAAGCATAGATGGGTGGCTGGTTCAGTTTTAATAGCAAAACAGGTATGTGGGTGAGAAATATAGAACCCTCTCTCATCTCCCATTACCTCCATCCAGCTCCTCTCCCCAAGTGGTTTTAATCCAGCTGAGCTCACACCTGGTATTTTCCAGCTGGAAAAAAATGACAACAGAGAACACCCTGAAGCCACAGGTGGGAAAGGTTCTGCTCTTCTCAAATACCCCATTTGCTCCTAAAATTAGACACTACCTCATAGGAGAAAACTCCTAGGGGCTGAGGTCCCTTCGCTCTTGTCCCAAATAAAATATTTGAGGGGGCTGCCCCCCTCAGAGTTGGTAGGCATTGTCATTCAAATGGTGTACGCGTGCTGTGCCTTGTGATTGATTATGCAGGGCAAGGTTTACCTGGGCCCCCACAATATTTGATTCAAGGTGGCACCCCTGCTCTACCTGATTACAGCTAGGGATGTACAAAACTGTCTGTTTGGTTTTGCTCCATTTGCCTTTATTCCACTCTTTGGCTCTCCACAATTATGTGTACATTTGTAATAATATAAAATAATGCTTATGAAATTGCATCAGCGTTTTAGTCCAAATTTCACTGAATATACACATATTTGCAAGCAATTTCTCCTAATATAATGCTTTTTTGTACGTCACATTCACTCATGTGTGCATTTTTATGCACATTTTGCCCTAACCAACACATTTTTGTACACATTATTCGTTTGGACAAGTACATTATAAAGTTTCTAGAAGCACGATTCCTAAGCATCATGGTGATTTGGTTTGTGCATTGTTTTAGAAAGTGCAAAACCGGTAGATTTGCATTAATCTCTCCCCCATTCCTAAGTTGCAGGGGAGATATCTATATTTGCCTACCTTGCTATCACATTTTGTTTGGCCCTGAATATAGGAAATGTTGGGAGATGTTTTGTTATTTTCAGTCTGTATGTGGAGGATGCTGATCTCGGAACTGTATTTTTTTTTAAATGCTGATGTGGATTGCTTTGGATTTTTCTCTAATAAAGAAAGATAGCATGTAAGTGTTAAAAAACAAAAAAAGGCCAGATAATTTTAACTTTCTGTCCATGTAACATATGCAAATAGCCATGTCCCTGCCCACCCCACACTCCAGCCTCTGGAGAGATGGTAATCCTAGCCAATGTATAAGAATGTATCTATTTTTAAAAAATGGGATGATGAAGATATTAATTGAGTTTTGTGCCCTGCAAAGCTGTTGGTTCACGAAAGATGGGCGAAGTATTGCTCTGCATAATGATTAAACGAAATAATACGTCCTTCCCTTCTGTGAATTGCTTCTTTATTCCTGAAGTTATGAAGCAGACTCATTCTTGCCGATATTGGTTTGGGAAATAGACACTTAAATTACAACATAATCCTGGCATTTATCCTTTAAAGATAGCTGTCTCCCCATGTTCATGATTTATAACTCTGCTAAGAAGCTGTGTGGCCCTTCAGGGCAAGATGGTTTCATTTCAAGAATCGTGCCATTTCCCCACTTTTTTGCCATCTAAATTAAATTGTTAGAGATCTTTGTAATAGCTCATAAGCAAGAATCCCGGCTACATCCAAGCTGCTCGGTTTTTAGGCTTTATCAGATTGGTAGGTGAAGGCAGTATCTTTGTCTGCTTTTGAATCCATTTGAGAATGGCATGTGCATAAAGAAGACATATTATTAGGTTCTAGAAGAGGCAGGAGACAATGCCTACCTGAGTTTAAGCAGCTGTATTGAAAGGTTTGATAGAGGACTGAAGCCTGTGGGATGTAAACTACTAGAGCTGTCAAGTACAACATCACCTGTTTTGCTAGAGTGGTCATGCAGGGGATGTTGGTCCAGCCAGTCGAACTTCCTGTTACACCTGGCTGGAGCATCCTTCCTTGCATGTGACTAGTAGGTGGGCGTGACCTTTCCAGGTAAAAGGCCAAGTCATGCAGCCACCTCTCTCTCTTCGATCTTCTTTTTCGTCCTGCAAATTTCCTGATTCCTGCCAGCCAAGCAGTCCCCCAGGTTATCTTCCATATGGGGTAAACCTGTTTGTTCATATTTGCTAAGCCTAAAGCCGGCCTTCAGGGATCACACTAAGTAAAACTACTTTTTGTTGCCTATGAATAAGACTGTGGTGTCGTTATTCTTTTGTTGTTTAGTTGTTTAGTCGTGTCCGACTCTTCGTCACCCCATGGACCAGAGCATGCCAGGCACTCCTCTCTTCCACTGTCTCCCGCAGTTTGGTCAAGCTCATGCTGGTAGCTTCGAGAACACTATCCAACCATCTTGTCCTCTGTCGTCCCCTTCTCCTTGTGCCCTCCATCTTTCCCAACATCAGGGTCTTTTCCAGGGAGTCTTCTCTTCTCATGAGGTGGCCAAAGTACTGGAGACTCAGCTTCAGGATCTGCCCTTCCAGTGAGCACTCAGGGCTGATTTCCTTAAGAATGGATAGGTTTGATCTTCTTGAAGTCCATTGGACTCTCAAGAGTCTCCTCCAGGGATCAAAGGGGTCTTACCAGGAATAATAGCACATATCTCAATCTGGGCAAGCCAGACTGAATTGTTTATTGTCTTAAGAGGCTCATACGAGTTTACAACCAGCTTTCTGCTGTGTAAAGGGGGAATGAACTCTGCTAAGTGAAGAAACTTGCTAGCGCAAGTTAGGAAGGATATTAATAATCAATATATCCTCTCCTGCCACCCTCAACATTCCCACAAAGCCTAGGCATGGTTCAGAGCAGTAGCACTGAATTGGGCCCCACATTGTGCATGCCCAGTGCTCATGCATCACACTGCGACATCATGATGCTCTGGTAGCACCTGGACAGGGGACTGTGTCTCCACCGCAAGGCCTCTGTCTGCAGCGCGGTCTCCATCTGCAGCCCCAGTGGGCCCCAAAAGAGGCCCCAGGGCAGAAGTGCAGGCCCTGGCCCTGTCACTACTGCGGGGCCTGAACGCCAGAGGTAAGGCAGTGGGGTCAGAGGGGAGGCGAAGGCCAGATAGTGACAGGCAGTGGTGGCAGGGGGAAGCGGCAGGGGGTGGAGGGTGGGCATCCACAACACAAATTTTGTGGATACTCAGGGCCCCCTGGAGATGAGGCCCATGTTTCAGAGACAGATTTAGGGGAGCGCGACTGGTTCGGTCGCACTGGGTGAAGAGCCTCAGGGGGAACGTAGGGGATGCCACAACTATGATTTAGTGGAGCGTGAGAGGTAGGGGTGCCAAATTTTGGCGTCACACAGGGCACCACTGAAATTTGAGACCCCAAGGTCTGCCACTGATACATTGAGAGATAGCAATGATGAGGAATCGGTGGCCCTCTGGGTTTTAATGGGCTACAACTTTGACCTGCTGGCTGGGGCTGATGAGAGTTGGAGTCCATTATGGCCACTATAGGGCTGGATATTTTCTTTGATGTGGGCAGGTGCCACTCTTTTCCATTCAATCTGTTCTGATAAGCATGTATTCCCTGAGGAGGTCCAATCCATGGAATTCAAAGGTGTGGGGGATATTTCCCATAGAATGCCCCTTTCACCTGTTTTGTATCTGAAGAAGGGCTTTAGATCAGGGTAGAGCATCTGCCTTTCATTGAGAAGGTCTCAGGTTCAATCTCCAGCATCTCCATGTAGGGATGGGAGAAACGCCTGCCTGAAATCCTGGATTGCTGCTTCCAATCAGTGCAGGCAGATGGACCAGTGGTCTGACTTAAGTAAAGGTAAAGGGACCCCTGACCATTAGGTCCAGTCGTGGCCGACTCTGGGGTTGTGGCGCTCATCTCGCTCTATAGGCGAGCCGGCGTTTGTCTGCAGACAGCTTCTGAGTCATGTGGCCAGCATGACTAAGCCACTTCTGGCGAACCAGGGCAGCGCACGGAAACGCTGTTTACCTTCCCGCTGGAGTGGTACCTATTTATCTACTTGCACTTTGATGTGCTTTTGAACTGCTAGGTGGGCAGGAGCAGGGACCGAGCAACAGGAGCTCACCCCGTTGCGGGAATTCAAACCACTGACCTTCTGATTGGCAAGTCCTAGGCTCTGTGGTCTGACTTAGCAGCTCCTAAATTCAGATGACTGGTTGTATGGTAAGTGTATCAGGTCTAATTAGATCAGGGGTCAGCAAACTTTTTCACCAGGGGTCCAGTCCACTGTCCCTCAGACCTTGTGGGGGGCTGGACTATATTTTTTTGGGGGCGGGGAATGAACGAATTCCTATGCCCCACAAATAGCCCAGAGATGCATTTTAAATAAAAGCACACATTCTACTCATGTAAAAACACCAGACAGGCCCCACAAATAACCCAGAGATGCGTTTTACATAAAAGGACACATCCTACTCATGTAAACACATGCTGATTCCTGGACCGTCCGCGGGCCGGATTGAGAAGGCGATTGGGCCACATCCGGCCCCCAGGCCTTAGTTTGCTTACCCATGAATTAGATGCTTGGCTATGGTTATGCTATAAACCAATATAGCAGAACATTGGTGTGCTTAGTCAATGCAATATATACCTTCTAGCTGCTTGACAACATCTCTCTTGCAGTCCTCAAGGGCAGACAGAAAAGACAAAAGAAGATATTTACCTGCCCTTTGCTGGGCCACCATATATGGCTGATGAGCGGTGTGTTGCTGAGTCAGAAGTTGTGATATAAGGTAAGCAAGCCTTGGGGAGTGTGCCGAGAAACCAAGTGTATTAATGGAGTCTCCTTGGCAAATTGCAGAGGGCTTTTAACAATGCTTTTAGCTAAGCAATGCTTTTAACAGAAACGTAAACAACCATTAATTGTGATAGAAACCAATTGACTTTGGACCTTTAATTATTATTTGCATATCTACTAGTACTTCCCAGGCACATTTAACAGTGGGGTTAAATGGGCCTAAATCTCCTGGCAGGTGGCAATATAATAATTATAAATATGGATTTCTAACTGTTGAGAAACTCTGATCATCCCAACTTCTGTATGTGGGAAGATGCTTCTGCATGGTACTGCTTCATGTTTCAGCCTGTCCTCATGCTTTCACTCTCTCTCTCGCAATATATAAACCCTTCTCATTTCTTCTACAGATAAGTTATTTGCCTCTGCAACCTCCCTTTGCCTTGTTTACTTTGGGATCCGGTGGAGTGTCCATCCCTACCGTTAGGTAATGTGCGCCTACCACCTCAGGCCAAGTGTCATGAAAGGGCGGAAAATTGTTGTTTATGTATGTATCCATGGAGTACAATTGTTGTTTATGTATGTATCTGGTGGAGTACAGGGCCAGGTTTAAGGTGCTGGTTTTGACCTTTAAAGCCCTATGCGGCCTAGGACCCACGTACCTACGGGACCGCCTCTCCTGGTATGCCCTGCTGAGCACCTTAAGGTCCACAAATGACAACATTTTGGATGTCCCAAGTCGCAAGGTGGTTAGATTGGTCTCAACTAGGGCCAGGGCCTTTTCAGTACTGGCCCCGACTTGGTGGAATGCTCTGTCACAAGAGACTAGGGCCCCGCAGGACTTGACATCTTTCCGCAGGGCCTGCAAGACAGAGCAGTTCTGCCTGGCCTTTGGTTTGGACACAGTCTGACCCTTATGTTTCCCTCCCTTTATGGTTTTGATCTATGGGCTACTTCTAAAATGAGGCTGCATTTTAAATTGCATTTTAACCTGTATTTTAATTTTACTGGTGTTAACCACCCTGAGCCCAGCTCTGGCTGGGGAGGGTGGGGTATAAATAAAATTTATTATTATTATTATTATTATTATTATTATTATTATTATTATTATTATTGCTCTGCTGGTAGTGCCAAGATAACTTGACTAATCTTAGGTATACTCTGCCCCTTGACCTGTGGGAATCCAATGGATGAGCCTCACTCTGGGAAAACCTCCTTCATTATGAAGGTGCCAAGTAAATATAAAGTCAGTATGTGTTCCACCTCTACTCCCATTTGCCAAGATCAGCTTAAGGCAGCATAGATTCCTAGCCAATCAGCACCCACACAGTCTTAACCAATCAGCATTTCCCTTACTACACTAGTGGTGCACGGGAGGGAGAAGCCAGAAACGACTGCAGTAGTTGAGTTGATACTATCCTAGCGGCTGGTTTTTCTCTTCTTTTTTTCTTTTCTTTTTTAAAAAGGACTTTGTTACATATAATGAAAACTTCCCAGCCGAAAAATCCATAATGTATGTGAGGTTGTATCAGAAAGGCAATTTTTAATTAAAGCACTTAGGTTATTAATGCTTTCAAAATTGGCTTCTGTTCTCGATACATTTTCTTCATAGTATTTTTAATATACTTATTCATAATTAATTATTGTTTTCTTCACTGGGTGACGGGAGTTGGTTTTTGAGGTATGAAGGGAAAGATACGACTAAAAGCCCTTGGATTGACACATGCTTTGGATCATGAGAAACACTTGAAAAAACTGTTTGAAGTACATCATTTATATGGATGTAAATCACTACTTTAGTCCTGGTATATAATGTAATTTGTCACACACACACACTCTTTAATTCAAGTATCGGCCTTTTCAAAGGGTGAGGTTGGGCAGGAAAGGCAAAATAACCATGAAATGTCTTCAAAATGCATAGTAAAAAACCCAAAACAAAACACAGTGAGGTTGTTGTACAATAGTTTGTGATGGTGGGGAAGGGGCAGAGGGGTGGACCTAAAGGTGTTTTGATCACAAACATGCACACGTTCACTGCACACACACACACACACACACACACACACAGAGAGAGAGAGAGAGAGAGAGAGAGAGAGAGAGAGAACACACTTACTTTCTCACATGAGTGACTTCCAGATTGTCCTTATTTTGCAGAATAAATTCAAGTGCAGACCAGAGATTTACAGTAGGTTTGCACAATTCAAGTGGGTTAAAGCACTCTGCTACTCTAGTGCAACAAATACACTTCGAAAAAGGAAAAGAAACAGATGTTTTGCTGTAAGGAAAGTGATAGGGAAATGCACAGAAAGGTGTGGAATAAACAAATGATGAATAGAAAGACATATAACTAAACTAATGTATAACTAGTTTAACTAGTTTAAAGTTAAAGGTAAAGGTAAAGTACCCCTGCCCGTACAGGCCAGTCGTGGCCGACTCTAGGGTTGCGTGCTCATCTCGCTCAAGAGGCCAGGAGCCGGCGCCGTCCGAAGACACTTCCGTGTCACGTGGCCAGCGTGACAAAGTTGCAACTGGCGAGCCAGCACCAGTGCCACACACGGAAACGCCGTTTACCTTCCCGCTATAAAGCAGTACCTATTTATCTACTTGCACTTAGGGGTGCTTTCGAACTGCTAGGTGGGCAGGAGCTGGGACCGAAAGATGGGAGCTCACCCTGCCACGGGGATTCGAACCGCCGACCTTTCGATCAGCAAGTCCTAGGCCCCGAGGTTTTACCCACAGCGCCACCCGTTAAACTAAACTAAATTGGGAGCACTGGTAGAACTCTCAGAGATGACCTGCTGCACTGCACTAATTCTTTCTGTTTGGAGTTTCCCTGCAGCGAAAGCATGCAGTGCTATTCTGTATGTTACAAATGAGTAAGCATCTTCAAAGAGATTGCTTGGTCAGAGTAGCTTACTGAAAGAAAACATTTCTTAGGAATATGGGCCACCATATGACTCACAATTCAATATATAGTGGATTACATTCTCCACCTGTTTAAAATTAGATGCAAATCCGTTTGGCTACTGGCATCTGTCAGCATCTACCGTCCAACATGGCAGAAGGCATACTTTCTAAGCCTAGGTCTGAAAAAGTCCTGTACAGTGGAAAACACTGTTCATTCTTCTTAATATTTGATGGTCTTTTTTTCGGGGGGGGGGGCAATACCACTGGAAAAATTTGGACTGTTACTAACAACCTCATATCTCTGTCACTGAAATCAACAGTATATAGAAATGTTTCATCAAGGATTGTTTTGTGGAAGAATAGAAGCCTTTTTTTGGAATATATATATCTAATAAAAATTATGGTATGATGAATTCGTGAACAGGATTTGAACTATGAGTAACAGAAGGAATTAGAGATCATTGTATAGTAGTTATGATATAAGAGAGAGAAAATAGGGTGCAGTATGGGGGAGAAGCTAAAAACACCATGGAAAATGGGAGGGTAAGTTGAAAAAAAGAAAAATTCATTATTCTTTGGGGTGTAGAAGGCAGAGGGCCTTCTCCGTGGTGGCGCCTGCCCTGTGGAACGCCCTCCCATCAGATGTCAAGGAAATAAACAACTATCTGACTTTTAGAAGACATCTGAAGGCAGCCCTGTTTAGGGAAGTTTTTAATATTTGATGCTTTATTCTGTTTTTAATCTGTTGGAAGCCACCCAGAGTGGCTGGGGAAACCCAGTTGGATGGGCGGGGTATAAATAATAAATTATTATTATTATTATTATTTAAAAAGTAAAAAAAATAATCATATGGGTTTGGGTCATGCCCTCAATTATTCGTCTTAGGCTACAATCCTATATACACTTCTGTGTGTGCACCTAAGCCCCACTGAATAGGGCTTACTTCTGAGTAAGCATGCAGAGGAATGCACTTTCTGGCTGCAGTCCTGTTCTCACTTCCCTGAACTCAGTGAAGTTTACTTCTGAATGGACACGCATAGGATTACACTATAAAAGTACTTATTAATATTCCCTTCATTTTTTGGCAGTTTAACCATTTGGGCACAGACACTTATATTGGCAGGCTCCTTGAGTCAGGAAATTGAGCTCGATAATGCTATTTCATGTGATTTCTCTCTCTTTTTGTAATAATAAAAAGTCCTATTGTGCTAAGCTCAATACACTGATATAAACAGCCACAATTTTTCTTGATTTCCAGCTCAGCCACATTGTCAGAATGACTGATGTGATGGGGAAACACTGGTTGTGTTTCATTTTCCCTCTCCTTTATTATATAGCCTTTAAATCAGGGGCAGGGGGGAGCCCCAAAGTATATTAATTACTTTTTGAATACAGTATTAGAAATGTTGGATTTTAATCAGCGGTAATCTGTCTGCTTTTCTCCTGTCAAGATCACTGTTTTATTGAAACTTTCAAGAGTAATATACTTACTTTCAGACCTATTATCACTGTCATTTCCCACTTTACATCAGTTATTTTTGTCTTGAGAATTATATTACTGAACTGTGGATGGCGAGCGGGGGGAGATGATAAAGCATAATGGTGTCAGATAGGGATTTTATAATTTTTTCCTGTGACCTGTACAAGGATGATTTAAAGTTTTTCATTTTCCTTTCTCCCTTGTTTATGTTTAAGGTGATAATAGTAATTGAAGCCTCCAAGAATCTCTCTCTTCAAACAAGTTACAGCAAGACTTCAGCACCACTGGGAATAACAGCTTGTTCAGGGCCAACATATGAACGGCTCTTCTTGGATTCAACGTCCTAGATTAGCTTGACCTGGATCGCTAAGTTACATCTGGAAAGCACCCACAGGATGAAAGATAGAAATATATTTGTTAGTCTTGTCATCTTACAAATTATGCTATGTAAATGGTTAAAGACAATGATTAACATTCTTACTGAAGCCTTGTGTGTGCTAAATTATGCTTGGATTATTCATCTAAAAGGAGAATTTTTATTAAATATTAAAGCTGCGGAATATTGAGCTTTATATCTGTCACATATAAAGTGACAGATGTGCCTATGCATACACAATAAGCATCAACGAGTGCAATTTGCACATTGTTTTATGCTCCCACAAGCATCTCTCAAAGACGGTAAGGATAGAGGTGTTTGCGAGATGTTAAAGACAATTATGGCCAGGGGTCTGGTAGGCTCTGGAATTCTGCAAATCATATCATCCTTTGCATATTTTGGAACCGCCGCAGAATTTGATTGCAGCTGTGGAACTAGCCACAAAGAACTCTCAGAGGTAGCTGGGAGAAAGATTGAAAATTGGGAATGGGCAAGTTGACCACACCCAAGGAAAGGCGATGCTCCACACCAGTCTAATCTCAACCGAGTGGTGCAGGGATTGCAAGCACTCACCCAGGATTTATGTTTGGAAAACTAGGCACAATGGAGGCTATGTTTATTTAAGGTTAGTTTATGAATATATACAACCTTAGCCTACTTATGGAGGAGCTCACAGCAACAGCAACCCAAAACACTGGCAGGGAACATGACATTACAGGGGAGGCCAGAGACCCAACTCTTCTCCACTGGTCACATCTGAAAGCCCTATGCATATAAAATGTGAAAGGGGCTCAAATGGTGTGTACGTATAGGATGTGCTTGATGAAACTGATTCACACATGCATGTTCACCCCTTGATTTTACTGTAGCTGATGACTGTACACCTGAGGTTGACTTGCATTATCTCTTTTTTGTCTGTCAAAGAACCCAATGTGGCCTTCATGTGCAATCATGCATCCATCCACTGGCTTCAGAAAAATTGTGACCTTGTGTCCTTTCAGCAGGAACAATGGGGTTGTGACTTGAAATTCCACCGTAGAAATCACTCAACACTTAGAGCAAGCCCTGATATACTTAGGCCCTGAACTGTGCCTATAATTATTTTGTACCGGTATAGAGAACACCTGATTCTAGATCACCAAAGTGTTCCTTTATAAAAAAGACAGCAGATCTCAGAACTTCCTGGAAACAACATATTTTGGCTCAGAACTAACTGTGTTAGTTAGTTACATAGCCCTGTAAAATAAGCGGGAATCCTGCTAACCAATAATTTGGAAGGGAGGAAGAAATCCACCTCCCAAATAGTTGATGACATAATGTCAGTGATGACATTAGTCAGTGGTGACTGAAGCTACCTGGCAGGCCATAATACATGCCTGGAGATGGGCATTTGGTATGGTGGGCCCCAGACAACTTGGCACCTTTGTTTCTGATAGGACTTAAGCAAAAAGCTAACTTTATCTGGCTGTAGGCCACTGTTGCTATGCTGTAACGTGCAGGTGGGAGGGGATTCTAGGAAATACTTTCAAATTTTGCAGCTAAGTGCACATCAAAAAAGACGAGTGAATCTATTCTTAAGAAATAACTCGGCCACCCATTCCATTTCTCAGAACTTCCAGAGGGCAAGTGTCAACCTCTCCAGGATCCTTGACCAGTTCTTCTAATGTCAAGTGAAGACCATTTTCTGGCAAGAATAAAAGTGTGTCACTGTGGTGACATTTCAGATTTCACAGTAGGGGCAACATTTAGCAAGAGGTTAGGTGGAAAAATAAATCTATTTTAGGATTGGCTGTAATGGTTGCCATCATTACAACCTGGGGCCATTAAAATCAACAGGAGCTTCTCTATTAGCTTCTCTGGGAAAGTGGATTCTACCTTATAATGGGAGCCCCTATAGGGTTGCTCGTACAATAAAATTATTCATGTAGGACAAAAATAACAACTTAATGCCAGTGCTTTATCTTCTACTGGAAACAATGAGCTTCCTTTTGCTGAAGAGGACAAGATGGAATGCATTGTGTGTGCTGTTCCACAAAAGTAAAAATTTTGTCATTCCCGAACAAAGTAAAATAAAGCAATGCAGAAAGTGAGAGGTATAATGACTGTGGGAATTAAAAGGCAGGTCTAAGTTGAATCAGCTCCCAGATATCAACAAATTCCTTTGCCACATATATGGCAAAATAATCTGTAAGTGGTTTACAAGTATAAAATCAATTATAAATCCATACTTAATTAAAATACATGATTGAAACAATTCCATCAAAACTTTTAAAAAATATATAATTAGAATTTACCATGCAACAAGGCGATTAAAAAGAATAAAAATAAAAGCAGTTAAAAGAGCAATGCAAGCAATTCAGTCAGGAAGTTCAAGTTCAATGGAATGCTTGCCTAGACAGCTGTGTCTTCAGGAGTTGCTGGAATATCCATACAGCTAGAGCCTATCACCTTTCAACAGGGAGGGCATTCTACAACACTGTTGCCACCAGTGAAAAAGCCCACCTGTGGTTACCGCAAGCCAGTAATGATGGTTTGAGGAAATAAAGCATTCTTCCATAGAGGTGTGAGAAAGAGAGGAGAAGCCAGGGGAATCACTCAAGCTCCTTGTTCATTCTCAACTGGACTTCAATGTTTGTCCATTGTATCTGAGAAAAGAAAGCAGATCCATACATCAAAACACGGCAAAGCCAGAGGGATTTTTCCAAAGGAACTATAATGAAAGGATCAGCCAGTGGTGTAGACTTGGGTGAACTGTGATCTATTACCAGGTGAGAATTGAGCGTATGTTATTGTGCTTTGCTTTTCGTTAAAGGTTTTTGGTATGCTAGCACATTATTGAATTCACAACATTCTGGGGAGGTTGCATGTGTCTTTATTTTTCTCTTTCCTGACTGGAATCCAAGCACCTGTGACAGGTGCTCCTGACTCTTCTTTTTAAAGCATCTCTCCTCTCTCTCTCTCTCTCTCTCTCTCTCTCTCTCTCTGTGTGTGTGTGTGTGTGTGTGTGTAGAAGGAGGATTGAGATGACTGTACTGGCATGAAGATTAACCCCCTACTTACACCACTGAAAACTTCTTGGGACTACTGAAATCAGAGCCATCCCAGTGTATCTTATTTCCCGAGCCATTTCCCTCTGTTAATACTTTGTCGTCTCTATAAACTAGTTCCAGCTGTGTTGATTTGCCTGATAGAGCACTTCAAGTTTGTCTTTGGAGTCTAACATGCTGCACTGTCAGCTGACACCAGCACCTTGGTCCACCTAATCAAATTCTGAATGTGATGGGAAATGGGGAGGAAACACAAAAGCAAGCTATTGCTGAAACTGTTGCTGATAAATATAGCTCTTGGGTCAGACAGTCAGCAGCGGTGTGAAACAGCCCAAGATATCATCATGATTTGGATTGTCGAAATAACCCATGTTAGATGGGCATAAAAAATATGGAGTGAAGCTTGCAAATCCAGCCAAATGTTCAGCACTTTTAAGCACCACTCATTTCAGAGAGAGGCACATAGCATTATTCTGGGACCAGGGGTACCTCACCACAATGCAGTCAGAATTACTACCAATACATGCTTAGTGGAAGGGCTTCAGTAGAGGCCTGTGCATTCAGCACAGGGACACGGGTGGCACTGTGGTCTAAACCACTGAGCCTCTAGGGTTTGCAGATTCGGAAGGTCAGCGGTTTGAATCCTCGTGACAGGGTGAGCTCCCATTGCTCTGTCCTAGTTCCTGCCAGCCTAGGAGTTCAAAAGCATGCCAGTGTAAGTAGATAAATAGGTACCACTCCGGCGGGAAGGTAAATGGCGTTTCCGTGCGCTCTAGTCTCTGTCATGGTGTTCCGTTGCACCAGAAGCAGTTTAGTCATGCTGGCCACATGACCCGGAAAACAGCCTGTAGACAAACGCCGGCTCCCTCGGCCTGAAAAGCGAGATGAGCATCACAACCCCATAGTCGTCTTTGACTGGACTTAACTGTCCAGGGGTTCTTTACCTTTTTTTATGCATTCGACCTAACCTGCTTCATGGAGGTGTTAGGACAAAACAGCAGGAAGACCTATAGTTGTCACTAAGTTCTGTGGAAAAAAGGGTGGAATGTAAGTGGAGTAAATACATGAGGCCCAGTTAGCTTTGAGGCGGTAAACCTGTGTGCTCTGCACCATGAATGTGGTATTATATGACTGAATGCCACTTCATTGGGGGAGGGGGAATGCTTAAAAAAAAATTAAGGGAAATGATTGTGTGAGGAAGAGTTTGATTAAGTAGCCTCCCACCCACAGTCTAAAGGGGTATAAATAGTATACAGGCTTAAAACATCAGTGATAAATCTGCTGTGCCTTAGTGGACAGTTACCTCCACTAAACTAGGCCCTGTACAGGTACGCTACAGATCTTGTCTGTAAGTGAATCAATGTTTTTTAAAGGTTGCCATGGGCATTTTATCTCACCAAAAAGCACATGCTACTTAAATGTTCATATCAAGGAGAAACTTTACTGCCATGTTCTAATACACAGTAGAAGATGGGGATGTCAGAGGGTGGGACCCTAAGAGGGCTGTTATTAATTCTCTCAAATATTGGTGGAGATTGGAAGGCCTCCACGCCCAGAGTTTGCTTAATAAGCTTGCTGATTTCATTTTGGTGCTTCCATATCTGTGTCACACTCTGCAAGTCGAAACTTGGGCTTCTGTAACCACAAGGAGCAAATTCTGACAAGTGTCTTGCCCTTCCCAATTTGCTGCCTTTGTGGCTTACATCCCAGGTGCAACAGTTTGCAGATTCGGATAGGTGAGTGAGTGGCACCTGTCAAAATACTTTCCCCGCTTCAAGATGGGAGCTGGGGAAGATAGCACATTCCAATAAGTGGAAGGCACCTATCGTAAATCGCTGCCTCCTGTATCAAGGATACAAATGGTAAAGATAGCAAATTCTGACAGGAAAGTGACATCCATCAGCATTTTCTAGAAGTGCTGTTCTTATTTCAGAATGTAAAATGATACAATCATCATCTTTTGCTGCTAGAAGCAAGTGCAGGCTGGAAGGCATTTTTTTCGGTGATATACTGCTTCTTTCTTTCCCCCCAAATTAAGCCTTGGGATTTCATTTCATTCCACCTGCTTAGGGAAAAAGCAGAGTGGGGGAGCTCATGCTGTCAAAATGTTCCCGAATCTGTATTCTCTGGTCTAGCATCTGGAATGGGGAACCTGTAGACCTCCAGGCGCAGTAACACAGGAGATGGGCTTTTAGTGTGGTTGCCCCTGTTCTGTGGAATAGTATTCTTGTTGAGATACGACAGGCACTGTCGAGGAACAAGATATTGCTCAGTGGGTTAGAGTGCTGTGCTGATAATGCCAAGGCTGCAGGTTCAATCCCTGTATGGGACAGTTGCATATTCCTGCATTGCACAGGGTTGGACTAGAGGATCCACAGGACCCCTTCCAACTCTTCACCATCCTGATCATCATCCATGGTGATTGGGACTAGTGGGAGTCACAGTCTAACAACAAAAGCTCCTATCATTCCTTTCTACACCGAGTAGAATGGAATGATAGGGATTCATACATTGTTTGATTCCAGTTTCGGTCTCTGACTTACAACGTTATTGCCTCCCAGTTACAAGGTCTTATCTTCAGCAAGCCCTTAAATGCTATAGAATTCCTCACCTTCCAGGCATTGTTTCTAGAAGCACAGTTCATATTGTAACTGCTACAAATATTGTTGTTGCTGCTGCTGCTGTTATTATGACTTCATTTTCCAGCTGACTCTTACAGGATGTGAATTGGAAAACTTACAGTATCATATCAAGCATATTTACTTAGAGGTCAGACCCAGTGAGCTTCAACAGAACTCACTTCCAGACTCGTCCAGCATTTTAGACTGCAGTTTACACACTTACCTAGGGGTCAGCCCCACTGAAATGAGTGCAATTTTAAAATGTTCAGCTTTGATCAGAGGGCTTCCTCCATCTGGCTCTACCACCTTCTGCCCTGTGGCCTCTATTGTTAATGACCTCTGAGACAGCCATTACAGGAACACAAGATATCTATCTTCACAGTGCCAGAAGTCCCCCCCCCCCCATTTTCTCTCTCTTTCCTTTCTAATGTGTGTGCATGTGGGGCAGAGCGGGGAGAAGCAGCCAGGGTAATGTATTCAAAATACCCAGCACCACTTCTGCCTTAAGCCTAAGTTTTGTAAACATGGACCTTATTTAGAAGATCCCCAGACTCCCCCAAGTGGATAGCAAAGAAATGTAGCTCTAGAGATATTGCCAGGAAGATCCCTCCTGGCAGTCATTATCCATAATGAGCTAAATTCCTGCATTCTGATATACACTCTCTTTCCCCCATTAGCTTCAGAGCATTTGTTTGACAAGAATCATTGCCTAAGACTCTTCTTGCAAGCTGATGAGCTTTTTGCTCATTCCGTAGCTTAGCCTCTAATGTAGGGGGGAGGAGGAACCTGTGGCCCTCCAAATGCAGGTAGGATCCAACACCCCGGAAGATATTTAATGTTTTAAATATGTCCATTAAAAAAAATCCTATTATTTTATCACTTCAGTGTTTGCCACCCTGGGCTCCTTTGGGAGAAGGGTGGGATAAAAACTTCAACTTCTTCTTCTTCTTCTTCTTCTTCTTCTTCTTCTTCTTCTTCTTCTTCTTCTTCTTCTTCTCCTCCTCCTCCTCCTCCTCCTCCTCCTCCTCCTCCTCCTCCTCCTCCTCCTCTTCCTCCTGAACCAGCATGGCCAATGGCCAAGGATTATGGGTCTAAGTGTCCAACATCATCTTTAGGGACACTTTCCCCTATGTCTGCTGTAACGTGAACCTCTTAGGAGGAAGGGGTCAGGTTGTTTTTTTACAAACCAGGAAGATCCACCTCAAACCCTAACCCTTCAACAAAGCTTCCACTTTTTAATATACCATAATTATATCTTTTTAAATCTGCTTACGGAAGTTCTATAAAATGGCTTGGGTGATTCTTTCAACTGTCTGTCTATTTCTCAAACTGTGCCCTACTTGCTGTCTTGCCTTTCTCCTTATCATACAGCTCAACCATATGCATATTTACTGGGAAGTATTTGTGTTTGGTGCAGTTTACTTCCAGGAAAGTAAAGTTTCTGGAAGGATCCATCTTAGAGCTGCAACCTTAAACTCTCTTACTGGAGAGAAGGCCCCACTGAAGACAGCGGGACTTCCTTCAGAGTAAACATGACTTAGATGTATTGGCAGGGGGGTAAATGAGAGAACCGTTTATAGTCCCTTCCAGGTCTATTTTATTGATTAATTTTATTTAAACAATTCCTACGTTTCTATGATTGTGCTTCACAACCCACTTGTGTGCCATCATGATCTGTTTATCTGAAGCCTGGTAGTCTAAGGAACAAGTTGTAGTTTTTCTCAACCCAGGATTGTTCACACTCATCCTCAACATGCTGCTTACACTGTTGTTCAAACTTGGACACCAGTTGGTTTTGGACTACAATTCCCACCATCCCTGACCACTGGTTCTGCTAGCTAGGGATGATTAGAGTTGTAGTCCAAAAACAGCTGGAGACCTAAGTTTGAGTAACACTGTGCCGCTAGATTGATTCTAGATCCTTCAATTCCAAGGGTGGGTGTGGCTACTGATACTGATATTTGAAAACTCTTCCCTTGGTTAGTTATCCACACCTTTTCTTTCCTGCACATGCCCCAGGTGAATGAAGAAAGAAGTGATGGTTGCCACCTTTGTACATGCCACCGTCCTTGGGCAGCTGTGGAGACATCTCCATTTCTGGGATTACCTGTATCTGTTTTCAAATGGACACACTGAGGGGAAACGTAGTTTCTCAAAAAGCGCTTTACAGGGGCACAAAATATGCAGCACACCTAGACTGTGTGTGGAATACAGAAAAACAACAGGAACCCAGTTGCCACTCATTCTGGAAGAAAACGATGTGTGGATGCCAATTAAAAAACCTGACTAGCCAAGATGGGGTGGTGGGTGGTATTCAGCTTCTTAGAATCATAATGTCAGATGTTCTCAGAATGACTACAGACAGGGGTACCAACTTGAATAAACTAGAGGGGCAGGTAAACCCCACCCTGCATATTCGATCACATGACAAAGTGCACACACACTATTTGAATGGCAATGTCCATCAACTTTTTGGGGGGAGGCCTTTGGCTCCTTGAAATATTTTTGGGGTGGCCTGAAGCCACATCAGCCTCTGGGAGTCAGGCATAATAGAGTAATAAGTATGATAAAATTTAAAATCAACAACTTAATTGATAAGTATTTGAAACCCGGTATGGCTTTTGGAAGTCCATTATATTAATAGCTCCAAGAGCCGCTTTCTCTCTTATTGCCACAGATCCGTTTAACTCTTGCCGTGCTGCTCTGCACCTGTTCAGATCCGAAAAGAAATTGCATGCGGCCCCCAGCAAGCCTCTCCACTCGGCCTGCGTCTTAAGCGGCACCCCCGGCAGAGCGTGCGCCTCAATCTGCTTTTTCACCAATTAAGCCATCTTCGGGTTAGAGGAAGAAATAAAAGTCTCTGTAAATCCATTGCAGGAGGAATGGTCCCCAGGCTTTCCGCTGGCTGGCTATTGATCCCTTTAAGTGCCTGCTAATGAGACCCGTTTATACCCAATAAAGCACGCGCTACCGGAGCGCCAAAAGACAGATGAAGTGCTCGCAAGGAAGGGCAGCACGCCCCTCCCCCCCCCCGAAAACCCGGGCACAGCGGGAAGAAGTATTGATCTGCTGCGGGGCCGCCCTTCAAGGGTTAACTTGCTCGAGGAGAGAGAGAGAGAGAGAGGAGGGGGCGTGGCCACGGTGGCATCAAATCTTGAGGTGGGAGGTGGGAGTCTACAAAAGAGAGGCAAAGCTGCCGGCTCTCTCCAAGTCCCGCGGTCTGTTCCTGAAAGGGGAGAGGCGCTGAGGCTGGGAAAGCCTTGGAAGCCTTTGATTCTTCCCCACCGCCTCCGTGTGCAGTTTCCCCAGTGGTGGAAAGGAAAAGCCTGCGTCCAGAAGGCAACATTTATTTTCCTGCTTCTTGCTCTCCCATGCACACCCCGAGATTCCAAAGGTTGCAACCCCTGACATTGAAAATCCCGGTCCTGCGGGGCAGTCCAGCTGCTTCTCGCTTGGGATCTGCAGGCAGGCAGGCAGGCAGGCAATGACAGGTACGGGGGTGGGGTGGGGGACAACTACTACAGGGGAGGAGGCCCACAGCAAGGAGTCCCCCTAGCTCTGCTTCCTGTATCCCAACAAAGCGCAAGTAGGAAGCCCGCAAACAAGGCAGAGAGAGAGGAGCAGCGTTTGGTCTCGGATATACACTCCCTGGTGGAGGAGGCTCCACCGAGCCGGCGCGCATAGCAGAGAGTCGCTTGTAAGCAGCGAGGAAGCGGCTGCCCCGTCTTCCCCCACCTCCACAGGATCCCACCACAGCCTTGACCCCCGAGAGCAGGCGTCGATCCTGCTCCAGAACGATCTTGTCGGGAACGACCCCCCCCCCCCACACACACAACTAAGCGAGAGAAGCAGCTGCGAATGTCACATCTTAGGGAAAGGGGATTCGCTGCAGCTGATGGAAGGGCTTCCCTCGACCAGCCAGTCAGGGACACTCGCTCGCCTACCTAAATAAAATAAAGAATAAAAAAAAAATCTCCCGCTCCCCTCTCTTCCTTCTCTTATATTTTACCTGGGCGACGGCAGCAAGAAGCTGATGTGGGGAGCGGGGGCGCCCTCTTCGCTTCTCCTCCTCCTCTGTCCGTTATTGCCCTCTTCTGTGGAGGGCTTGAGCCAAGAGTGAGGGTGGGGAGGGGGGAAACTGAGGAGGAGAGTGGGGGGGGAGGAGGAGGAGGAGAGAAGGCGGCGTGTGACAGATGCACTCCTCTGACAGCTCCCCGGCTAGTGGCTCCCTGCCATTGGCTCAGTGCAGCGGAGCGGCAAGGCTGCGCGCTATAATAGCACCATGCCTGTGCGAGGCAGCAGCTCAGACTCCTTCGACAAAGCCAGAGAGATGCTAAGGCTGCTCCTCCTCTCTCTCCTCCTCCTCCAGCAGCAGCTCTAAGGGGAAGGGGGGGGGGGGAAAGACCGTGGTCAATGCCTGCTGGCTCCGGCCATTGCTAAGCTCGCCTGCTTGCTGGGTCTCTGTCCGTCTCGCTCTTTCTTCCCCACCCTGCGGAAAGGCAGAGCCGGGCTGCCGCTACTTCCACCGCCTGAGCTGGAGCGAGCAGCCGGAGGGAGCGCGGTGTGCATGCCTCTGGTGCGCGCGCCTTGTGTGTGCTCGGGGCTCGCTTCCCCCCGGGTTTCCCCACCCACTCCCGCCGCCACCCCATCGCCGCTTCCTCGCACCGCCACCCTACACGCGCACGCACATACATACACGCGCGCGCGCACACACACGCCCGGCGCCTTGCTTCCCGGCTGATCGGGCACCCTCGGGGTGCATGGAAGCAGCGGCGGCGGCAGCAGCCCACGAGGCGGCTGCCCCATGGAGTGTTATTACATTGTCATCAGCTCCGCGCACCTCAGCAATGGGCACTTTCGCAACATCAAGGGAGTTTTCCGAGGTCCTCTCAGCAAGAACGGCAACAAAACTCTGGTAAGGAGCCTTCCTCTCCACCCGCCCGCCCCCTCTCCTCTTCCTCGCTCGCTCCATTATCTGTTGATGCCTTGCTTGGGTTAACTCTGGGTTCAGCACCGCAGCGTCCTGGACAGCTCCGAGCGGCGCGCTCCAGGGAAGGTTCCCTGGCGGTTTGGTGGAGATCTATTTGCTAAAGGATGGGGGAAAACGATTACCTTGTGTTCAGTCTCCTCTGCTTTCTTGTCGGTTTACTTTTGGGTCTTCCTGGACAGGGCTCTCCAACGTGTTCGTTATGTGATGGGATCTGGTTTACCGTAACCCCCCAGTGGAAGGGGCACAGATGCTCTTGCTTATTGGTCGAAGCAGTGGTTAGTTCGAGTCCTTCTTCTCTTGGAGGGCAGAGTGTTTAAAACAAGCTGTGCAGTTATCTGGTAGAGGTTACGACTCCAGAGGAGGAAGTGGAATCCCTCTTATGTCTAGCTCTGGTTCAGCTTTGTTTAATACGAAAGAGGGTGTGAGGGTCTTCAGAAAGTGAAGAGAAAGGCTCAAACTATTGAGTTTTTCATTAGGAGGTTGTTGAAGAACGATAGTAGCTCATAGCACACACACACACCCCCGTTGATAAGAAGGGGATGTAAATCAACTTATAGTACAATCCTATGCATGTCTACTCTGAAGTTGGCCCCACTGCTTTCAATGTACCTTACTCCCAGATAGTGTATCTAGGATTACAATCTTGCACACCTGTTCTCATTTGACTTCAAAGTGCTTAAGAAGGCGCTCCTATACCCTCTCACTCAGGAGTAAGCTCCTTTGAGGATAGTAGTATGCACATAATGTTGATGCTGACTAACTGCCCATGGGGTGGCTTGAGTTGAGAATGCACTAAAGGTACACCTACCTCAATGATACATTGGTATATTCAGGTTGCCAGCCAAATTACATTAGCTGGGGTGTTTGGCTGGCAACTCTTCTGTTAAATCTGTTGACGGACACATGCTTGGTTTGACTTGAGAGTGATCACATTTGTTGTGTCTGTGTTTGAAATTGTTGACGCTGGAAGGAATTGTTTTCTGAAGAAGTTCAGCTTCTTCATATGACAAATGAGATGCAGGAAGGCTACCCACTGTGGACCTGTCACCATGTGCAAGAGATCCCTGAAAAAGTTCTATAGTACTGGATCCAGCTTTGGAGAGAGGAACGCTGTTTTCTCACTAGTGCTTATTGAAACTTTTCTATAGCAACAATGCAGTAGGAATTCAGCACATGTCCCTTGTGTGGAAGAGTTGCTTCCTATGCTTGCTAAAGATGGTTACCTTGTGATTTCTCTGTAAATATAGTGACTGAACAAAGTTTGAGGCAAGTCCTAAAATAAATTACACTAAATAGAAAATGACACTGGTTTGGGAAATGTTGGTGCTCTCTTCTATGGTTTATTGCAGGAAACACCTTGTTAAATTCATTCATGTTTCATCAAGCAGGGACACACAAACAAAATGCCATACAGAGATTTTACATACACAGAGATTCCTATGAAATAATAATGGAAGATGGTATGAATTATGCCAAGTAGGGTGCTGTTCTCTTTAAAGAGCAATAAGGCAAGAATGATTCATTGATGAAATTAGCAAGCAGCCCACAAGCATTTCTATCCATGTTGGTTAAACTGTGTCAAAATCTTATTACCTTCATTCTTCACTAGCCTGAGCTTTCATTGCTATGATTGGTTTGTGTATACAGAATTTTCTCTGTGTCTTTAACAACTGTGATCCTAAATACAATTCCTTGGAAGCAAGTGCCCATATTGTCAATGGAATGTACTTCCAAGCAGGTGAAATGGGTTCCTATCTCAAATATCTATAGGTAAATTTGTTACCAGTGGCAAGGGAAGATTTGCTGCAATATTTCAGATGCCTGCAACAAAGTCAATGTTACACCTTGTGGAGGATTGCAGCTCAAGTTGATGCACTTCTGTAAAGTTCTGTTTGGTGACAAGTGGCACTTTGAAATGTCATGTTGATCACATTCCAAAATATATATATATCAAATGCATTTTGTCATGTACCACTAATACATCTGAAAGTTCAATTATCTGCTTATTATTCGGCATGATTGGGAGCAAATCTTAAGATATTTTCTTACGTACCACATTCTAATGTAGAAAAGTCCTAAATGTCACCAATCCCTGAGTACTGACATAATTTGTTTTGCCTTGAAGTTATTTTGGCATGTGGCAAAATTGGCCCTTGCTGCAAATCTAATTCAGTTTCTGTATTTGGGGAGAGTTTTTGTTTTGTTTTTTATAAAAAAAAGTTAATTTAATGAAAGTGATACAGAAGACTTCCTGAAAGGTAATATAAGGAAAATCTTCTTATAATACAACCTAATGCTCTCAAAAATGAAATTCATTTCTTTTTGGAAGCGAATGCAAAATTATTTCACAGACCCAGTCAACCAGGATGTAAATGTACTTCTTAAATGCAATTTAAAGTGGGAAAATCTTTCAAGGGAGATATGGGGTTTTTCGTAAGTAAAAAATACATAGTCTGCAATCTTGACTTTCTCTTCTTGATACATAATAGAAAGGGGCATTATGCATGAAAAAGGAACCAAATTAAAAGCATAATGGACAGGAGGGAAAAGAAGTAGAGCTGGCACCCAACTGAAGACAGTGCGGTTAACTTTGTTAAAGAATGAAATTAAGTTGCATGATTTTACATATTAGGACAAATGGAAAAAGCTATTCATTTTTGTTTTTGGATGGGAAGGGGAGAACGTGTTGCTATCCAGGTGTTCCTGGACTACAACTCTTGTATTCCTTTAGCATTGACCATGTGGGCTGGAGCTGATGGGAATTGGAGCCTTATAATATCTGGAGGGCTGCAGCTTCCCCATCACTGTCCAAGCAGGCACCACCTTAGAAGATGTGTTCCATGCAAGAAGGCATCATCTAAGTTAGTGCTTACCACCCACAGTTTTTTTGTCAGAATTTTTATTTTAAAAGGGTTTCCTGATTTATTAGTATTTAAAACTTTTAATAGATTAAGCAGTGCCCCCAGGTTAATGTAACTACTGAACTAAAAGTTGTAATCTATGGTGAAATATATACAATTCAGTTGTCCCCAAAGTAGCAAGTCCATTGTGATCTGGCGTCACACCCCAAATCCAGCTGTTGTCAACGGTCTTTGCTAGTTGTAGAGTGTGGTGAAAAGCAACCACTTCTTCAGAGTTCATGGAATAACTTCAGTGCTGTTTATTAAGTCTTTGATTGACAATTGACTTTGTCCTGAAGAGATGTAGATGTATCATTCCACAAAAAAATTGTGTGCATCTCTCTCTCTCTCTCTCTCTCTCTCTCTCTCTCTCTCTCTGTGTGTGTGTGTTTGTGTGTGAAATGAATATATATATATATATATATATATATATATATATGCACACACATGACTGAAGCCAAAATGAACTTCTGCCAAAACCGTTTTGTGACATCAATCAACTTTAGTGCAGGAGACCCATGTTGTTTTGTTGGCAAGGAAGTGCATACATTCCCAGGGAACGTCAGATATAGAAAAACCCATAAGACTGGTTAAATGAGCAATTTATGATTTTAGATGTAATGAAAGGACCCTGGTTATTTCAGCTTTCAGAGGAGTTTATTTTATTGCATTTGTGCAATTTCTCCATTGGCCAAGAGGGGCCACTGCTGAGCAGTTTATCCCCCTCTCTTGTGCTCTCGTCTCTTTCTCCTCTGAACTAACTTTGCTGTGTGGTTGTGGTCTTAAGAATGAGGACAGTAGATGTTAATCCCACTCCTGATCTGGTGAGCAAAGAAGCACAAATCTGAGGATTTATTGCTCTTTCCCAGATTTCTAGTTGGGGGTGGAAGAGGTGATGGTGCCTTAGGTCTTTTCTTCGCTTGCTTCGCTGTTTGTGAGTGAGTTGAAAGAGATGATTGTGAAAGTGCAGCTACATGGTCTTAATTAGAGGAAATGGAGAGCCTCCATTCATATCGGTTCCGTAGTAGGAAAGTGTGACACCCCAGCACCCTCACATTCATGGTCAAGTAAATCAATAAAAATAACTGAGGTTCTGCTCCCTGCTAACATAAACCCTGGCTATGCTATGCCCATGATCACATTATTTTCATTTCTACTATGAGACGGGGGGAAATGTTTTGCCGTGACGAGGATGCAAAAGGAAACTGAAGAACAAAGAAGTTGGGGGACAGGGAAGGAGACCACAAGAGCTGTGAGACTGGAAAATGGCTATGGATCAAGAAAACCACGAGTGAACATTGTAGTGAATGTAAAGGTTGGAGAAGATGCTATAAGCCCAGGATGGAAATTTGTGGTCCTCCATATATTTGTTGGACTCCAACTCCCATCAGCCTTTGCCAGTATAGGTAGTGGTCAGGAATGATGGGAGTTGTAGTTCACCACTAAGTGGAGGGCCACAGGTTCCTTGCCTCTGCGGTAAATGAGTGTAATTGAAACAAATGTTCAGAAGGAGCACGGAAATGAACTCAAGCTTTGATGCTGTGTGTCGCTGTATGGTGTAATTAAAATTATGTAGTGAAAATTGAGGTCCTGTGAATGTTTCCCTGGAAATAAGTACAATGAAGCTCAACAGGACCTATTTCCAAGTAGATAAAGGTAAAGGACCCCAGTTAAGTCCAGTCAAAGGCAACTATGCTGTGTATGTATCTCGCTTCAGGCAGAGGGAGCCAGTGTTTGTCCACAGACAGCTTTCCGTGTCATGTGGCCAGCATGACTAAGCTGCTTCTTACGCAACAGGACACTGTGACAGAAGCCAGAGCACACGGAAATGCCATTTACCTTCCCGTCGCAGTTATCTACTTGCACTGGTGTGCTTTTGAACTGCTAGGTTGGCAGAAGCTGGGACAGAGCAATGGGAGCTCACCCCGTCATGGGGATTCAAACCGCCGACCTTCTGATTGGCAAGCCCAAAAGGCTCAGTAGCTTAGACCACAGCGCCACCCGCTTCCCCTTTCCAAGTAGATATGCATACGATTGCACTGTAAGTATGTAGAGAATTCACAATAAAGTTGCAAAGGATGTGTATTACAAAGAAATGATGGTTCTAGATTCAGGTAGGTAGCTGTGTTGGTCTGACGCAGTAGAAATATATATATATAAAAATAAAAATAAATTGTCCAGTAGCACCTTAGAGACCAACTAAGTTTGTTCTTGGTATGAGCTTTTGTGTGCATGCACACTTCTTCAGACACACGAAAGCTCATACCAAGAACAAACTTAGTTGGTCTCTAAGGAGCTACTGGATAATTTTTTTATTTTTATGTATTTCTAAAGAAATGATGGTGGCATTTAGTTGGAATTGTATCAAAAAGATTCCTTTCCATGACAGGACTTTATTTAATTTAACTACAAAGTAGCAAAATAATTAACATGAAATAAATTTTGAGCACTGAAGAATTGTTCGCATTTGCCCAACAACAGCTGGACAAAACATACCAACTGTTTCAAAACTCTCACATGCAACATGAAGACAAGAAGCAATGATACAGCAGGTCAGACTATTCAGCCCAGTGCTGTTATTCAGGCTAACAGTGTCTCTCCAGCATCTCACAGTTCTGTCATCCTGCTTTTTTCTTCTTCTGGGGGTACTCAAGGGTATGCAGTACCAACAACTGCCCCCCCCCCCCCAAAAAAACCTTAAAAGTGTGGCACTTACTGTAACGACTTTATGGTGAATACCAGCACCTTTTCCTCTATTTTTTTTTTTTTAAATAATAATAATCACTTGTATCATTTGACACCTGATCATTTTAATTGAAGATGCTAGAGATTGTACCTGGGACCTTCTGCATGCAAACGTGTGCTCTGCCACTGCATAATAATCTCTTGCCAAAAATAGTGTGTTATAAGTACAGGAAAAGTCCAGCCTATAGGAGCAGTTAATCAATGGAAGAAAATATCTGGAAAGGAAGTGGAATTTCTTTTAGAGGGAGCTTTCAAAGAAATGAAAGTAGGGCTGTACTTAGACACACACACCCCGCTCTCCATTGCAGTGCCAGTATTCCATTTTAACTTCTGCAATGCAATTCAACTCTTTGTTTATTATTTACATTTTATACTGCTTACCATAAAGAAATTATTGAAGTAATTCACATCATAAAGATGGTACTTTTAAAACCATTTTTTAAAAAACCATTTCAAAAAGCAGAAAGATCAAGAACTAAAGGACTATAGAGTCCAGGGTTAACGATCAAGATTCACAGGCAAAGGGGCATGTTTTTTTTTAACAACAACAACAACAACAACAACAACAATTTGTTTATTTGTTTTATTCTGCCAATCTGGCTGGGTTTCCCTAGCCACTCTGGGTGAATCCCAATAGAATATTAAAAACACGATAAAACATCAAACATAAACAGGGCTGCCTTCAGATGTTTTCTAAAAGTCAGGTAGTTGTTTATTTCCTTGACATCTGATGGGAGGGCATTCCATAGGGCAGGTGCCACTATTGAGAAGGCCCTCTGCCTGCTTCCCTGTAACCCTGTATAGGAAGAACACTTCTATGTTGACGTTTCCTGAATAACAGGAAGGGGACAGCATTCCACAGGGTAGGGACTATCACAGAGACAGCCTGCTTCTAAGTTGCCATCAAAGAACAATTTGCAGGTTCCGGCAAAACCCACGAAGCCTCCCTTGAATATCTTCATGATCGAACAGTTTATACAGGGGAAGGATGTTTTCCAGGTAACCTAAACTGCTGAGGGCTTTGTTCTACTGAGTACCCAGGCAGCTGCATGTGGAACCAGCTGTAGCTTCTGGATCAGATTCAAGGGGAGCCCTACACATTACCATAATCCAGTCATGAGGTCATCTAATCATGAGGTTATCAGTGCATGAATCACAGTGGCTGATCTATTCCTGCTTGCTATTCTGGAGCAGGTCTTAGCTGGTGTACCAGCCACAGGCGGTAATAGACCCTTGTCCCCACAGGAGCTTCTTGAGCCTCTCACGACAATGACTCATCCAGGGTCTAAATGACAGAAACTGATCCCGCAAAGAATAAGGCAATACATTGGACACCACAGGCAGTATCCAACTAACTCGTTCTATCAGTGTAAGGATTTGCACATTGGAACTACCTACTATCTCCTCCACCCTGCATATTCCCTAAATCTGTTCTGGGGATTTGTGCGACCCTCTGGAATAGATCAGGGGAGGGTGCAGGGCAGGGAGGGGAGAGGGAAAGGTCAGTTGCACAAGCAGGAGTACTTGCACCGACAGAATGAGTTAGTTGGAAACCGCCTCACGTCTGATACTATACTAACCTGAGCAATTTTATCCTTGAATTTTATATAAAAGTGGTCTCAGCAGACCTCTGACAGTTCCAACATGCAATTCACTGAGCTAAACATTATTTAGGGCAAAATCTCACTGTTTAGTGTGTTCCTTTATATTCAACGAGACTAGAAAAGGTGATGGTGATATTTGAAATTTCTTTTGGAGGAGGAGGAATTCTTGCCTGGCTCTTTGGTTACATATCTTTAGGGATCAGGCAAAAACGTTTCTTAATCAGGCCTTTGGCTGATCAAGATTCTATAGCTTTTTAAATGTGTCTGTAGGAAGGTGGTTATTGGCTTGCTTTTATTTTATTATGTATTTTGGGTTCTCATTTTGCATTTTTATGTTGTGAACTGCCTGTGATCTTCAGATGAAGGGGGGTTTACAAATTGAAATGGTGGTGGTGATATTGTATCTGCCCTTGGTCTACTAGGCATTCTAAAATAGAACACACTACAAAAAGCCCAGGCATTGCATAAGCCTATTGCTTAAGATGGGGTTGCCAGCTGGTGACCCACAGGCCAAATTCAGGCCCCAAAGTGTTGTGATCTGATGTCCCTGCAAATGCTGATCTAGGGGTAGTAAACGTTTTGCTCATGCTTTCACGTATATGAAAAAGAAACAATGGGCTGCCATGCCTATTTTGGTTGAAGACTACTGTCTCTCAGTTTTGCGCTCACTCTTGAAGATTAAAGGTTCAAAGCAGATTTGTTTCTCAAGGACATCACCTGCCATTTTTTATCTTGCAGTGCCTGCGTAAATGAGCCCCCATGCTTGTAAAGTCCTTGCTACAAAATGATGTTGGCTTGATTATTGAACCAAGTTTGTTGCTGTGTTTAAAGTTTAAAGTTCATAGTGTATTTATGAAGTGTGCTGTGCTTCTGTCAGTATGCAGCTGGTTCCAGAAATCTTGTTGTTGTTGTTGTTGTGTAGTCGTTTAGTCGTGTCCGACTCTTCGTGACCCCATGGACCAGAGCACGCCAGGCACTCCTGTCTTCCACTGCCTCCTGCAGTTTGGTCAAACTCATGCTGGTAGCTTCAAGAATACTGTCCAACCATCTCATCCTCTGTCCTCCCCTTCTCCTTGTGCTCTCCATCTTTCCCAACATCTTTTCCAGGGAGTCTTCTCTTCTCATGAGGTGGCCAAAGTATTGGAGCCTCAGCTTCAGGATCTGTCCTTCCAGTGAGCACTCAGGGCTGATTTCTTTAAGAATGGATAGGTTTGATCTTCTTGCAGTCCATGGGACTCTCAAGAGTCTCCTCCAGCACCATAAGTCATTAAATTCACCTCTCTCCTGTTATGGTATAAGTTCTGGCGACCAATAGGGCTCTCAAGAGTCTCCTCCAGCACCATAAGTCATTAAATTCACCTCTCTTCTGTTATGGTCTAAGTCACATACAATCCATGCCCTAGAGGCTGAACCCTCCAGCAATGATTCTGTGCCTTTTCTCATGACTGCCCAGACAGACGACCCCCCTACAAGCTTCTTGTGGGCCCACAGTTTACAATTTTTCATTTGATGGATATACAAAAGAGATGGCACCAGTGCTTCAATATTGTCATTGCTGAATATTTTCAGATAAATTTGCAGAAAGGAATCCTCACCAGTGCTCTCACCACTGAGGGCAGAGTGAGGTTGATGAGGCAGTGCCCCACCCCCATTTGTCCTGATGCGACAGTCTCCATTGGTCTCCACAAGCTTCCGAAATGCAGTTCATTCAGACGGGGTCCTATCCAAATCCTATCAAACCTTTGCATTAGCAACTGACATTAAAAGAAGTCATGTAAATGCAAAATATAGATTTCCAGGCGTCCTGAATAAATGACAGTTGCCACAGACCAATTTGCTGCTGATAGAAGAGCACCTCAGGCAACCGCTAAGGTTGGATTGAAGAAACTGTTGTACATATTGCTTTTCAGTATCTGTTGGAGGTGGAAATGAAAACCTTATGGTGTGTCGGCATATGTTGTTGGCAGCGCAGTAGGTAGCATAGAAAGGGGAAGAAATGTAGAAAGCTTCTGCGGCGACTGGTTATTTCTTAGCTGTTAACGTTTTTTGTGCTCTTGATAGGTTCAGCTGGTAAAAAATTCAGTCCTACAAAAAAGGGAGATACTATTTCAGAGGTATGTGTTATAGAATAAATATGCTTTTTAGTATACTGGTTCTGTGAAAAGCTTGGTTTAAAAGGACAGGAAGCCTCAGAAAGCCAAACTCCCAGGGAAACAGCAAGTATCCCCTTCCCCAGAACAAGTAAAACAAAGCTTGTGATAATCCTGAGGGCCACAATCCTGTGCCTTCTAATAATAATAATAATAATAATAATAATAATAATAATAATAATAATAATAAATTATTTTATTTATACCCCACCCTCCCCAGCCAAGACCGGGCTCAGCTAACAAACAATAAAAAACAAGTTGATTGAAATGCAACTTAAAAAACAAGATTAAAATACAACATTAAAACATTAAAATGCAGCCTCATCACAGGAGGAGAAAGAAAAAAGAAAGAAGGGGAGGGAATCAAATTGACTCCAAGCCAAAGGCCAGGCAGAACAACTCTGTCTTACAGGCCCTGCGGAAAGAAATCAGATCCTGCAGGGCCCTGGTCTGATGAGACAGAGCGTTCCACCAAGCTGGAGCCAGTGTTAAAAAGGCCCTGGCTCTGGTTGAGGCTAATCTAACTTCCTTAAGTAAGTAAGACAACTAATCTCAGTGGGCCCTGCTTCTGAGTCAACCTGCCTAGGACTGGACTGTGCAAGCAGTTGATCTTCCTAAATTTCAAGAGCAGATTTTTAAAGATTGTTTCAGGCTTTGCCCATCAAAATTATTCACTGAGGGAAAACCTTTTCACAAAAGTCTAGCTTTGTCCTAATAAACTTGTTCAATAGTGCTATAGTATTGTTTTTATTATTAATATTGAAAAATGGTGCTTCCTTGTATTTTCATAAGATGCACAATTTAAGAAAAAAAGAAATCAACAGATAAGCAACAGGGGGAACCAACAGCAGATCCTTAAAAGCAAAAGGGGCAGGGGGACAGGGAGAGTTTGCCAATCACTTACAGGCATTAAGGTAGGATCCCAAAACAACACATTGGTTGAGATACTCCAGTCTAGCTAGGAAGAGGCTTCCATTTGTGTATTCCTAGCTAGATGGGGGTCCACTTGCAGAAATGAGTTGTGTTCATGCAGTCCTTGTCTTTCGTCCAATGGTCAGTGCTTCCAATTATTTGCTCAGGTGGGGGAGCAGAGAAGGATGGACTTCCTTTATTGTCAATCAAGACACAGACTGGTGGAATGCTAAGCCTTTTGGAAAGGGGTTATTGCATGGAATTTCAGTATTGTGGACTTGGAGAGGGAGCTGAAGGGCTGAATTGGTGGCTAGAGTGAGATTTAAATCTTAGCTACTATATGACAGTTATTTGATACATGCATATAGACATTCCAATAAGCATCTTTGACTTTGCTTCCATGACAGTTTCATGGTATAGCTAGGACTTACCCACCCAAAAATTTTATTAGCCCACTTTTCAAACCAGTAAATAAATCCAGCTCTAGCATATGCCATACTAATTTCCAAACTTGTTTCCATTTTTTTTTCTTGCTTAAAAATAAATCCTTAAGAAAGATATGGTTCTTCTGTTACCACTTGTCCATCTGTCCATATTCCATGTTACATTTGATATTTAACTAAAAAGGAAGAAACCCCAAAGGCACTTATTTTCTTCTTCTTTTCATCCCCTTGGTTTTAATTGGTAGCAAATCCCAATGTCATTGGAGTGATTCTGAAAATGCTGAGGGTCAAGGTCAGAAAGTTGAGTGACTTCTGTAGAAAGTGGTCTAATTAAGGAAAAATAATAACCAGAAAATAAAAATCAACAGAATACTTTCCAGAGTTTAGTAACACATAGAAAAGTGTACTCAAGTGCACCATGACTACAAAATCTACCATAGCCACATTGGCTGGAATAACATGGGTGCATTTACTTCGGGAAATGGAAAAATAGAAGCCAAACTGAGAAGTGAGATTGTACAATGGATGGAATCCAGATGAGAAGGACCAGCTTCTGGCATCCTTGGACAGCTGTCAGGGCCCATTGCCCTAGACCTTCCTACATCTTTATTTTCCTAGGCCTGGCACTCTTAGCAGTGGCAAGATCTAGCTGTGCTTTGAATGTCCCACAAAGCCACTGACCTTGCATTGCTTTGGGAATAATAACATGGCTAGGTGCCCAGGACTGCCTGATTTGTTATCAACCACAGTTAGGTAAGCCTGCCAGGTCTGCTGGCAAAGGAGAGAGCCCACCAGAGGACACAGTGCCCAGAGCTCCCTGAGAGATAGACTAAAAGGAAGCATTGGGTTGATAGGTGCCAAGATGATTGAGGGGACCCAATGCAACATCCTGATGTTGCGCATGCGACATTGCATGAAGTCAGAGGGCAGAGCTGAATGCCTTCTGAACATTGAGGTGGTCTGGCCCCCTAAAAAAAACATTGGGGCCTCCAAAAGTGCCTCAGCCCCTAGAGGCTGATGCCTATGATTGGGCTTAAGGGATAAGGTATATTTTTGGTAGATAGAAACTCTAGCTTGCTGCTGAACTAGAACAAAACACATCTTACTAGATTCAAGGAATTCCAGGATTGGGGTTTTTTTTTTGTTTTTTTTTTGTCATTTCCAGCCTTTCTAAACTTTCACATACTCATTCCTTAGCAACTGATTTCATTGCTGCAGAGGTTGGATCTAATTAATCCAGCCTTGAAATTTATAATCTTAAATCATGCAGGATTCCTCGCCAGGTTTTTAATCTTGGGAAGGGTTGACAACCTATATATGAAGGGATACCTGTCTGGGTAGATAAATCAAGTAGTCAGAAGCTACAGGTGAGTTGATTTGCAGAGTATTCATAGCAGCGTCCTTCAAAATTGCTAGCAGTGTTTGAAGGGATTTACTGTCACTACCCACGTGACGCGTTTAACACTTCAGCAGGTGAACTGACCTTTAAATATGATCCTTCTCAAAGAAGTAGTGACAGAATAAAGTCTGATAACTGAAGCTCTGACTACATTTAGGCCAGCTCTGCAGACTTCAATAAGAGTACTGTGGTTTTAAAACAACTAGGGATCTGGGTATTTTTTTAAAGGATATTTTTTTCCCTTTATAAACACATCCTACTCAGCAGAATGTCCATACTAAAAAAAAAAAATTCCTTTTACTTTCCCATGTCTCATTTGTCCACACAGACAGTATGATAGTGATACACAAGATTTTATTTATTGTGTATGGACAACAATCACTTGGCCTGTATAATAAATTTAAATGTCTGTCAGTAAGGGCAAATGAGGCCAAGGACAGTGAAGGCAAAGAAGAAGAACTAGCAACTAGAGGAATAAAAGGATTGCACACAATGTGTCCCCCCACCCCCACCATGAGAGGTTTATTTCCTTTACCCCCAGCAATTTGTTCAGCCACACCGAGTCTACCAATTTACAAAGTGGATTATATTCAGTACAATTAGAGTACCAAGTAACTATTTTTCACGGTATTACTAATGGGCCACACTGTCTGTTGGAGATGGAACAGCAGGGATCATTCCGTTTGTAACTGAAGGGTTAATTCTGTCAGTGTTAAAGTCAAATAGGCAGAGTAGCATGATCTTCACTTACGTATGTAACACAGACACTGATTAGCTGTGCAGTTCTGAAGGAGTTTTTCCACCCTGCTATGTAAAAGGCTTGATTAAGAAAGACAACATCTCTATTCCTTTCTCCTCGAAGCATACATTGTTTGTTCAATTTATGCTCAGTAATGTGCTATCGGGATCCCCCTCCCCCTGCTCTGGATTCCATCTGTTTTATTTAAGTGACTTTGCTAACACTGTCATGTACCACTTACAGCAGCTTTAATGAAAAAATGTTGTCGGTGGTGGAAGGGTTATGCTCCCAATATTCTCTCCTCCCACCCCCCAGCTTGGAAAACCAGTTTAAATGAAAAATAGGTAATGTTGCAATATGGAAAGATATTGCATCGCTGAAAACATGTTGCTAAGCCATGCATGTTTTATATATGTCTCACATTTCAGTTGGGCACCTTTGTTCTTTCTTTAAAGCAGGCATTCTCTTGGTTCCTTAAATCAAAAACGGCAATTGCCATGTATGCATCAAATTTGTTACAGCTAATGATTGGCTGATCAGGAGGGTGCGCCAGGCTGCTTTCCAGGAATCACTTGCTTCATAATGGAAAGTGTAACCTCTCTCTCTCTCAACATCTGAGTGACACAGGAGAAACTGCAATATAAAGTGTCACCCTACAGTTTCATTTTCTCCAGTATTGGTTAGATTTGCACCCTGCCTTTCTGAGACTTATGACCCACTCAAGGTGACTTACGTAGAATTAAAATCACAACCATAGCAAAACATCTATTATATATAAAGACAGAGGCGACAGATAGAAACAGTCCTTAGCAGAGACACTTATCTAAGGTGGCACAGTGAAGGAAAATGGCAATATCAGCCCTCGCTGGCAAATGTTTTCCAAGAACTAGAGTAAAGATGTTTCCCAGACCCTTCTACCCAGTTTAGGTAAACTGTGACCCTTGCATATGATAGGTTTGCCATATTTCAAAAAGAGAATATCCAGATATGGGCTGCCATACATTCAGATTTTCCTGGACATTTCAGCGATTTCCGCCCGAATGCTGTTTAAGAGGGCCAAATACCAGCTCTATCTGGGAAATTGTGGGCGTATGGCAACTCTACCATATGATGATGGATCTCCCATCATTCTTGAGCATTGACCAGGTTGGCTGAGGCTGATGTAGGATTTTGGAGTCCAAAACCAATGGGAGAGCCACAGATTGGCCGCCCCATGCTTTAAATGGACATGCTAATGGTCGACTGCATGGGTTCTACTACTGAACTGTGAGCCCTTCTCTTAGCATCACATTTCCTTATTCTTGGATTCAGTTCACAGTGTCAAGTGTGAGTGTGAGTCAGGCTATGCACAGGTACAGTGGTGGTGATGCACAATGATGGCAGGTGGGGGGTGCTGCATCCGTTGTGTTCTGTGGAAGCACAAGAGCAAGGTCTAGAATAGATTGTTCTCTGGCACAAATCTTGGAGAGGCTAGATTGTTTCGGGATATATAAGGCTAGGTCAGGCAAGACAGAACATCTGACAGCTTCCAGGAAGTTGCTTCAACAAAGGGCTGAAGTCAGCTGAGTGCTAAAGCCTGCATTTGGCAAGCAAAAGACTCCATAGCATCTTCCGTTAAAAATATTAGGTAGGCAAAGATGGGGAAGACCTCACTGAGAGCTGGTGCCAATTGGAGTAGACCAGTGTTCTTCAACCATGGGTTCAGAGATGATGATCAACTGCAAACCTCATCATTCCTTGCTTCTATCTAAACTGGTTGGGATGATGGTAATTGTAGTCCAACAACACCTAGGGAACCAAAAGTTGAAGAACACTGGAGTAGACAGTAGGGCTACATGGACAAGCCCTTGCATTAAAACTGATGAGATTTAGCCATTGATTCTATAATACGAAGGGGCTATATCTAGCTTCTGCTGGCTTCTACTCACTGCAGATAGCAACAACTTCATTTCTCATCTATTTCCAATGACTTTAGAATGCCTTGCCTCACTTTCATGAGTGCTTGAAACATGTTTTATCAAATACTTCCATTCTCAGAATAACATTCCCCTTTGGTTACCCTATTGCACAACCCTGACTTAATGAGAGCCCCCCCCCTCTTTAAGTAAGTAAGTAAATAAATAAATAAGTTCCTGTCCAGTTTGTCACTAGATTCTTGTGATATTGTTGGTTATTGATATTTCTAAAAATGGTTGTGCAAGTTTGTTATTTTCAAAGATTGTAATGCTCCCAAGTTCAGTGGTCTAGCTGTGTTGTTGTTTTTTTTATTAAATTCCATGAGGTTGAGGTCTATGAATGCCTTCTGAAAATGCCATCTGTCGCTCAGGCTGTCTGTTGTCAACTCAGGCTGCATGTTGCATTTTGTCTGTCTTCCTCGACCACCATCCAAATGGCATTGGATGTAAAAATATATTTGCACAACAATGAAAATATGAGCATTACAAATATTAGCCATTAAACAGTGCAAAATATTAATGGATGCTTTTAAAGCCAATATTCATAAGTGACTTATAGACCATAATACCAAGCACACATGCCGGGAATGTGTTCTGATTTCAAGAACGGATTCCTAATGTATAAGTAAGATTTCACATTTGGACACTGCTCAATTTATTTTAAGTGCTCTTACTAATAACAAATGGTGGTAGTGTAGTACATGATTAATGTAAGCAGAATCTTGGGCGGGGGGAGGGGGATACTTCTGAAAGATTTTGCAGCGGAGTCCCAGAATGCAGATGAGAAGGACCATGTCCATATTCAAAATGTGCACCCCTCCTCCAAAATAAACCCACCTCTTTTCTAAAGTACTCTCTCTGATATACACTTGTGCATATGCACACTCCCGCCATCTCTTTAAACCTTTAAATGCCTCTTTGCAGAGATTTCATTCTTCCTGATCTGCAAGAAGATACATCTTTATTTACTGTATTTCTTATTTTGCTAAACAATGTCCAAATCTCTGTCACACAGTCAGATGTACAGTATCATCCTCACTTCTGACATTGCCTGTTAACTTGTAGCAAATCTATTGACTTAGTTATGCATCAGTCCCTGCTCAAAATTGCACCCCAAGGTACTGTAATAATGAGGCTGAACATGGCTTGTGCAACTAAGTTTCGGTGTGCCCCTCTCTGCCCCACACCAGGTGCAGATCTGCTGAAAGAATCCCCCGTCCCATTGCTACATCAAGAGTGTCATTTTTAAATACTGAGGAGCGGGAGAGAGTGAAAAGTTGTGGATGTCTGCAGCATCCCCACCTGATCTTTTATTTAAAAATAAAGCACTGTGAAGATTTGATACATGATCTCATCTAAGGGGAATCGCAGGGGGTACCGGGCAAATTTAGGGCAGTGTGACTGGTTCCAATGCTCTGGGTGCTGAGCCTAGGGGGTGTTGCAGGGCGTCACAGCTATGATGTAGTGAATTGAGCAGAATGGAAGGTGAGAGGTGGGGTGGAGGGGCAGAAATCTGGGCTCACGCCATTGAAGTTTTAAAGACCAAAGTCCACCCCTGTACACTCATACACGCTGGTGGGATAAAAGCTGGAAAGGAGAGAGAGAGGAATTCTCCAAGTGAAATAACCCTTTTCCTGGCATCGAACAGACCAGGCTTCCCATGCATACGGGAAGTGTGGTGATGGGAGAAATACAGCTGAAGGTGGTTAATGCAGGTAACAGAGTGGGGAGAAAAGCAGTGCTGGATTTAGGGCAGTGAGGGCAGTTGAGGGGGTGCAAGATGAGGGGGAGAAGAAGAAGGAGGAGGAGGAGGAGGAGAAGGAGGAGAAGAAGAAGAAGGAGAAGAAGAAGAAGAAAAAGAAGAAGAAGAAGAAGAAGAAGAAGAAGAAGAAGAAGAAGGTATAGTATAGTATAGTATAGTATAGTATAGTATAGTATAGTATAGTATAGTATAGTATAGTATAGTATAGTATAGTAGTGTTTTTTTCTGGGGGTACTCAAGTACCAATACTGGGGTATGCAGTACCAGCACCTTTTTCTAGAAGAAAAGCACTGACAGCAACTACCACCACCTATATTTATATAGGTGAATATCTAGGTAAAGTACCAAAAGGAATTATTATGAAAATAAGATGATGACAACGACAACAACAACAACAACAACAACAATAATGTTGGGCAGCTCCCAACAAAAAAATAGTGAAAACGCAATACAAAAAATAGCAAAAGCACACATTTTGGGATTGTGTGCAAGATTTTGTCTTTGCTCCAGATGCTATCTTACCAAAGTCCACCACTGGAAAAATAATGGGGGGGGGGCGAATGAAAAAGTCCTTGGCATCTGGAATAAGGGCTGGGCATGGGCTGGGGCATTTGTGTGTGCCACCTTGAACACAGGATAAAGAAATAAACAGATTAGATCTTGGTTCCAGGGTCTATTCCCCCCTTCTCCCTTCAGTCTCCTCACCCCCACCCCTCACCCTGGGTCATTGTCATGCCATTGGCTGGATGTGAAGGCATTCGGTCGAGACGGCAAGGCAGCTAAATTGCTTTATCCCTGTAAAAATCGATGACTAAACCTATGGTGTTGTGTACACTGTTTCATATGCACCAGTGCAGCGATAAATTATTCATGTTGTGCTCTGTCAGCAGTTTTCCTGTAGACAGCAAGGCTGCTAGCAGCACCTAATCTTCGAGCACATGAGTGCATCTTTCAGTGATTATGGCCCGTGAGCATATTTTATGAGAGGTGGGCCAGATGTTGTGTTGCTTTCAAAACACAAATGTGACTGCTTTGCTTTTTCCAGCCTGTGTCCTTCACTGCTTACATCTCCTGGAATTTTCTCTCTCTCTTAAAGTTGCTTTACGTGAGCAGGTGTGACATGCTGAGGATAGTCGAAAAATGGAATCGTTCAGGACTCTCACCTCCAAGACAAGAAAGTGTGGCTGGGATAACTCAGTAAAATATTGAATCTATGCAAAATAGAATTATCCTACTCAGTTTGGTTCTAAAGGCTAATAGCACACACAGTTCTAAAGTCATTCAGTCAATAACGGAACTTTGTTTTTAAGGAAAATAAGAGTTAAAGTTGAAGCATCTGTTCACCAAGCTATTTTTAGAGCTCTCCTAAAAAGCTTTGGAGTGAGTTTTGTCCTCTGTGTGTCTTTTTAAGAATTGTTTGTGATTTGATATCTTGAACTTGCCTTACTGTCAGGGCAGATGCATTGAACTGTTACACAAGAGGGTGTGTGTGTGTGTGTGTGTGTGTGTGTGTGTGTGTGTGTGTGGAGTGGGGTGAGAGAGGCAAGGCCCAGTAGTAACACAAATTAAGAGTAGTACAGAGGAATTGTGAATCAGTTACAAAAGGGCACTTGACTGCTAGTCAGCCATGATTTGTTTTTTTCTCTCTAAGCTAAATGTGTCACACAACAATCCTGTAAAAATCAATTGTGGGGAGGGGAGCAGATAAGTCTTTCATAACTTTAGATAATGTGCATGTGGGCTGGCTTTTTGCTTTGCTTTTCCAATATGCAGTTTTCCGTTGCAGAATTACAATGTCGGCAAGGGCAATTTGGTATGACTTAGGCCAATCCATGGTGAAGGCACAGGTTTTCCTGCAGTGTGGGCCACCGTGCCATTAAGATTATGGAAGAAGGAGATTAGAATTACCACCCCCTGTGTCTCTTGTGGTCACAATGACTTTGGGCTTGAGATGGGGCATGAAAGAACCAGGGAAGAGGTGGGCTAGGCAAAAAGCAAGGTGGCTGCTTCTATTTCTATTAATTAATAATATACCAATGGGTTCCTAAGCAGTTTACAAGTATAAAAACCAACCGCACAAGCATTAAAATACATCTAACCATAACTGAAAGATGCAATAAAACAATCCCATTAAATCAATGGAAGGAAATAGTAGCTGGAAATGTGAGGAAGGCAGACAGCCATATCTGGTGAAGGCATTTTTAGCAAGGGAAGCTCAGATGTTACCACACTACTGTGTCCTCTGTCACCGAGGCAGGAAACTCTGGGTTGTGTTACCTCAGGCAGTCGGTGACAGCAAACACAACTTAACACTCCTCCCTTAAATAATAAAAAAATATCCCTTCACATCAAAGCTAGCATTTTGGGGAGAAGGTTCAGCCAGAAACTTTCCCCGTGCTATGATTCTTTCCTGCTACCATTTCAGAAATGTGAAAGTCTTTGTTGTCTTTTTTTACTCAGGTCTTGTACATAGCAGGGGAGCATTCAGCCAAACATATGGAGGGAAAAGGCCAACCAAACTACATGGCTAATCAGAGCATGTGCCACCTCAGCAAACATCATGCCATTCTGCCTGGCTGTTAAGCAACATCTCCACCCTTTGTCCTCTTGGCTAGTTGACTCTTACGTTGCACACGGAGTGATCTCTGCTGTGGCACTTTCAGCATTGTTGTCCTTCCATTCCCTGTCTCATCCATGTTGATTGCCTTTCGAGAGAGTTAGCACTCCATAGGGGCTATCAAGCATGCTCAGTCCTCATTGGGCCTCTTAATATGTTTTAGGGTTGCCATATTTCAAAAAGTAAAATTCCTGACACCCACAAAGTGGTTGAACTTTTTTTGGTGAACGAACCACAAAATAGTGGTTTTAAGCTTTGGGAGCTGTTTACGTTGCTTCTTCCATTGTGTTGCCATACATCCAGGTTTTCCCTGGCGTTTCCCCTCCGACTCCATTTTTACACCTGAAAACCAGGACGTGTCAGGAATTTTCCTGATGTATGGCAAGCCTAAAATGGTTTGTACATCTGCATATCTTGGGGTTACCTCAAGTCTGCTGAGGCACCCCTTTGTGTGTTTTGTGTTGCTGTTTTAGCTATATAAGGGATACCTCTCAAAGCATTGAATCAGAATTATCCGATTAAACGTACTAAACTGAACTAAGTCCCATCGTGAGGGATGGGTAGTGATTACTTTAAAAATGCATTTCAATGTGCCACTTCCTCCCATTACATCTTTTTTTTTTTTAAAAAAAAAAAAAGCTTGATAATGGTGTTCCACTTTGTAGGATGTTAATTGTTTGTCTGTATGTGTGTGCATATGAAAGACCCATTCCACGAAGGCCAAGGATCTCGATTTGAAAAGTACCACTTATGAGTGGAATTAAATAGAAAGCAGTAATGATTGCTTTCAAGATCTCTTGCATTTGGGAATGATCTAAACACACATTTGCATGGGAGACCAGAGTTGTAATACCCATTAAGGGTCATTGTGCTGCACATTTTCATAATGAAAAGCTACATTCTTCAGCTGCTATGATGAATGGAAAATTCATACTAACTGGAAGAAAGCAGCATCAGGCTCTGTGCATCTAAAATGGTTTTGAGCAGCATAGTTTTATGGTAAATCCACAGAGTCTCTGTGCAGGGGGCTATCTTCCTTTTGTCATGTCTTTCATCCCTTGCTGTGTGCTTCTCTACTCAAATTTCTCTTTCACAAATACTGGATTGGATCCAGCCCAACATAGGTGAGTGGTCGTATGCAGAGGGTTTTCCCCATAGGCCAGTGGCAGCCAAACTCACACGTAGGCCTCACATGAAAGTTTTGCAGCCATGGGCCTAATTTCAAACACTCTCTGTGAGCCATTGATTTAGAACTCTGACAAGAGTGTTCCACTCCCTCAGTGTGGATCCTTTGGTGGGAAGTGTATGAGTGAAGTGGTGGAAGAAAGACAGAGAGGTAGGTGACCTTGCCCATTTTGGCCCCACTGCTGTTTTTTTGTCTCAGCCACAACTAGCATGCGGTCCCTGACATATTAACACCTCCCACAAGGGAATGTGGCTGGCTACAGGAGAGAAAAAAGGTTGCCAATTCCTGCTGCGAGACGTTTTCTCATTCCTATCATGCATGCATGGGAGTATCACAGACCCTCCAACATGATGCAGCCAAAGTTGGGGACACCATCTTCCGGGTCTGAGTCCCATGACCCTTGCAAGATCACAGACCCAGAAAAAGTGTTTATTAGGCACGGTGCCCAAGAACGCATGTTTGGGGGCACTGCACAAGATTGTGGACCCAAAGAAACACTTTTTCAGGGAGATATATCAGTCAGAAATCATGCGAGAGCAAGGTGGCCAAAATGGTTACCATACTCTCATGGGATGTCCTGGTTTTTCTGCTGCAGTTGATGGGCACAACACCTTCAGAGGCAATGTCAGACCATTATAGGAAACAGGAGAGCTGTGTTATATACTTCCCGAAGACCTATTCAGGCTTCACCCTTCCACTGAAAAAGGAAAAAGCACTTTGATCTCATTCCCCTTGACTGAGCACAGGGAGAAGAGGTGAATGGAGATATGGAAGGTGCACATCAACCTTCTGTTTCCTATAACATGCCAGTGTGCTGAACCTCCATGGGTGTGTGCTGCAATGGGCATGGGGAAATTGGAGATCTGCTGCATTTCATTGGGATATTTTTGTATTCAGACACAGCACCTTGGATTGACTGGTTTGAGCTGTGTGTTTATAGGAATACAGAAGTGGGGTCAATATTGTGCTAGGAACAGTTACCGGTACTTGAGATTTAAGGCCAGCAGCTTTGATGCTGCCCCATGGGTATAATCTGATGTAACCCTTGTCTATATAGAAATGGAAGGCGCTCTGTGTATTTGTGGAGCCCCATCTGTCACAGCTACCCGTGAAGCTGTCGCACATGAAGCAGGCTGTGGTTTTCACATGGTGTTTTGCACAAATTGAGGTGCTTGTGCGACGAATCATTTCCTAAGATAGCATACTGGTACATGTGTTCTGGAGATGAAAGTTCTACTTCCTGTGTCTGAGGAAATGAAGTGACTTCTTAAAAACAAAGAAGACTTAACTAAATCTGCCCTGCAAGTAAGGATTTTCTGGGAGAATTGTGTTCACAGCTGCTAGTACAAAACAGAGCATTGCAGCAATAGAAAAAGTAAAAAGTAAACATTTTGTGTGACTGGAGGTCATCCCACACTCATTCATATTATTGTAGTTGTACACATCACCTACTGCTTAAATCCTTTCAAAGTCAACTGAAGTGTAAAAGGATGCAGCCAGTGTTTTCAGGTCACTGATTATGCCCTGCTAAGTCTTGGAATCCATCTTAGTTTATATGGCTCTGTCCTACTAAGTTGCCTCAAAGGAAGACCTCCTGGGAAACATTTATAAGCCTCCCTGATATCTCCAGAGGGAGAGCAAGGACTTGGTCCCATCCACACCATACATTTAAACATGGCCTCCTTCACGGCCTCCTGGGAACGGTAATTTACTACAAAGATCACCACCCTTAACAAACTACATACCCTCCAACATTTCTCAGATGAAAATGGGACATTCCACATCAAGAAGCTTCTCCAACGTTTGATGTCGCTGTACACATAGACACCATATACATTTTTTTTTTAAGGATCAGACAGTGGCTCACTGGCAACAGGTCTTATAGGAGATGGCAAATTCACATATTGTACAGTATATTTAGATTTTGGTCTACTGTCTAGAATGTCCAGTGTCCAGCAGAAATAAAAATCTGTGACATGGTCTTTTGGCTCTTTCCCGACAGCAAACCACATTCTGAGAGATCCAACTTTTAGCTAGGCTGTTAACAGTGTTACATGTCTTTTACAACAAATATGTATCTCTGCCACCACTGAATTAGGTTTGATAGAAAGGTTTGTGAAAGCAATAGATAAATGCTTTCTTTACCTGAAAGGGGGGGAAATCCAAAGATCAGCATGGCCACAATCTAGGAAGGGATAGTTGTATGTCCAAAAGTCAGAGAAATCATAAAAGGCAAGGTATCTGATGATGTGTTAAATTAAGGGAGAGCGTGGAAAGCATTAAAATCCACTGTTACACATTTTCTTGGAAATCTTAAGGCCCCAAACTATGAAACATGAGATGCAATATATCTCTGAAAATTCTTGGTTTCATTTCTCAACTTATTCCCACCAAACTTGGGTGCTCTGAGTGACATACACAAAAAGTGGTTTCACCAAGATATGCTCTTTTGCTAACCTTTTCACTCTGAAATTCGTATCACTGTTTTATCTCTGAGCTATCTCATGCTCAGTTAGCTGTCATTGTTTTTGTGCATTTTTACTGTCCGTGTGCCTGCATTGGTATTACACAACCAACTTACGGAAGACCTTTTTTCTCAAATGCAGATTCTCTCCACTCTCATCAACAATCAGCAGCATGCATTGTTGGAAGCAGAAAATGGAGGAATAAATAAATCTCTACCTGCATTCATGAAACATGTAAAGGTTTTTTTAAAAAAATGAAAAAAACTTGGCTTTTGGCCAGTAAGTTATATGAAATTTCTACACTGGTTGTTCTAACGGCTGTCTGCAATATGTTATAGTATTGTTTTAAATGTCTCTTAGGTATTTTTATTTTATTGTGAGTTGTCCTGTGCTTCCTTCATGGGGAAGGGGGATTATAAATTTAAATAATGAATAAGCAAGTAAGTCAAGAAATGTTTATGCAGAAGGAAATGTCTCCATTGTAGGATTTCACCCTAGAAAAGGAAAAAATAGAGTCTTTAGTAACTGGTTTTGGAGAACTTAGGCAAATGCAGCAACAGTTGAAAGATTAAGTGTCCTTTTCTGATGGGATATGCATTTTAGGTAATCTTGTCAAAGAAAAGACTAATTTGAAGAACAATGAATGTTTTTGTTTAGATTTCTGTGCCAGGCAGGAAAACAAAAGATCTGGTAAAGTGGGTGGTTGAGGTGATGGGAAACTAGGGTGGAGATATAAATAATAATGTAGAATATCAAATGTGTGGGATGGCAAAGCAATACTAATCTTGTGGAGGGGACATCAACAGCCTCAAAACAACTATGCATCTTATTGTAGAATATACAGTACAGAAAGAAGTTTAAAAACACACTGGTTTTCTTTCTGTCATTCTTTTGTGCCATGGGAGTAGATGATTTGCATTGGAGACAAAATCAGTCACAACTTTTTTGAGCTAGGTAAAGGGACCCCTGACCATTAGCTCCAGTCATGGCCGACTCTGGGGGTTGCGGCGCCCATCTCGCTTTATAGGCTGATGGAGCCGGCGTTTGTCCGCAGACAGCTTCCGGGTCATGTGGCCAGCATGACTAAGCCGCTTCTGGTGAACCAGACCAGCGCACGGAAATGCCGTTTACCTTCCCACTGGAGTGGTACCTATTTATCTACTTGCACTTTGATATGCTTTCGAACTGCTAGGTTGGCAGGAGCAGGGACCGAGCAATGGGAGCTCACCCCGTCACAGAGATTCAAGCCACCAACTTTCTGATCAAAAAGTCCTAGGCTCTGGGTTTAACCCACAGCGCCACCCGCATCCCTTGCTTGGGCTTTAATAATGGCACAGACCAAGCTGGCATGGCAAAAACTGCTGGCATTAAATGGCCACAGACAATTGGTGAGCCCCATCCCAACCAATAGCTAATATGACTCTGCTTTAAAAAATAAAAATAAAATAATTGAAGTCCAAAAAGTCCTCAAAGTGGTGTAACTATACACTCACTTCTCAATATTATGATGAGATATATTCAACATAGCACTAAGGCGAATAATTCATCAGCTCAAGGATTTTTCATAATACAACTGAACAGTCTCAGTCCTATTTTTTTCTAGAAAAAGGTGCTGGAACTCCCCATGAACACCTCCCCTGTTCTTTTATAATGGCAATGGCATCTACCTGAGAGGTGCCGGAACTGAATTCTGGTGAGTTCCAGCTGAGAGCTCCATCTCCTGCTCCCCCTAGATTACCTTCTGGGTTCACCACCCCCACCCTCTGGGGGATGGCATGGGGTGTGCATGGGGGAAAGAGGGGGATACTACTAGCATTCCTTGTGCAAATACAAAGATTTAATTGAATACTGCTTGGTATGATTGGACAGATTAGGTTTTCTCCTCTCTGGAACAGCTGTCCTAAAATACCATGAAAATGACTGTGTTGTTCTTTTATTTTTACACCACAAAGCTTATCCTTCTGGCTGCCAGCAGTTTACAGTGTGCAGACTCACACCTTCCGTTCTTCCAATTGCAAGAGGGGTGGTGGTAGTGGTGAAATCGTGGGATGAACTTTGTACTGAATATCATGTCTGTTTTAGCTCCTGCTGCTTCTAAATTTATTCTCCGCTAATTGCTAGATGCGCCACAGAGGAGAGGAAAGGTGAAAACTAAAAGAGTACCTTGTGATGTGTGTGAACAGGGAATAAGCCAGGAAGGCCTAAGAACATTGCAGAGACAAACTGTCATGGAACACATTCCTCCTTTTCTCTGACTGTTGTCGAGAAGTAAACTACTTATTATCTGCAGTTCTCCCTGACACAAAGACAAAACTCACCTTGAAGTACTGTTTTGCTAACTCCATCCCAACCACCTTTTCTGGCTGCTCTGACCTTAATGTTCCTTTCAGGTAATTGGCAAGATTTACATTAAAGTGATCAAAGTGAATTTTTGAAGGCTCCCATCTTATATCTGAGCCGCATTAAGATTGTGCACTCAGATATTTAAGGAAAAAAGAAGAAAGAGGGGCACTGGTTTGTTTTTAAGACTATACAAGGGTTAAACGACTCCTGGAATACTAGTACTTTACTTTAGAGCAACATTGTATGAGAGCTAATAGTTACATGCTCAAGTAAAAAAAGATAAAGGACCCCATGACAGTTAAGTCCAGTCAAAGGCGACTATGGGGTTGCGGCGCTCATCTCGCTTTTAGGCTGAGGGAGCCAGCGTCTGTCCATGGGAAAAAAGTGTGTCACTGTACTGCATTAAGCAGGAATAGAGGATCCAGTGACTTAACAGATGGAATTCTATACAAATAAGAACCAGTATAAAACCAAAACACCCACCATTTATTATGCAGTTGTCTGATGACTTTTGAGCACATTTCTTATAAAGGTCAACTTCCTGTGGACATTTGGATGGCCTAAATCAATTTATATGTTCAAATTAAGATGGGTGTATCACCTGCTATTGTATTTTAATGTGAAGTGAGGGGTCTTTCCCCTCACACTTTTTCTATTTTTCATTATACTTTTTGTCTATATATTGTTATATATACACAAATACATTTTAATAGTAGAGATAGGATACTGCTCCACCCTGGTTCACCATCTGTAGATTGGAATAGTGAAATGGAGGCATCTGGCTAACTGTAATTTAATCCCATGTTACATGCAATTGATCCACTGATGATGGATTGGTTTCTTGTGTGCTTGTGAGTGCATGCAGGAAGGAGCTTTGAGAATCACTCCTTCAAAGACTATTTGCTACGGCAATGATGATTTCCTCCAGGATCCTAGTATTGTTAGGAGAAGAGACACGTATGCAACATGGCCAGTGAATTGTGGAGATCTGCCTTGCGGGAAGCAGAAGTGGCGTGACAGAAGCAAGCATTGAAAAGATAAGCTTAAGGAGAACTCTCAGAGTTCTAGGATTGACATTAAGCATAAGAAGGCATCAGCTACTGATTACGCTAATTGGAGAAACGCAGGGAACCATGCAATGAGGCTGTTTGGTAGTTCAGTTGATGTCATTAGCTAACTGTGTGTTGTCCTTCCATATAGTTGCTCATGATGTGTAAGCCTCTCCCACTGCCATGCTCACTCTACCCTACAGCAAATTATCAAAGAAGATTTATCAGGTCCCAGAGTCCCGAAGGACTAATAAGCTACCAAGTGCCAATTCTTGGGTTGCAAGTGTCAGGCATAATCAGTACCTCCAAATCTATCAATACAAAATATGTCCTCCTCCCTTCTGAGATAACATCACTCATAGAAACTTCATTATCCTTACTCCATAGCAGTGGCTGTATTGCCCTTCAGGAAGGAATCTATTTAAAATGGCACACACAAGGCAATAGATCAAGCTCTGATTCTCCTGAAGGAGGAAGGCAATTGACGCTCATCAGAGTAAGTAAAGCTCATATGTGCTACACTAAAATGGGGGGGGGGGCTGATATTTGCTCAAGGACAATTAAAGCTAGGGTGCATCTCGAACCCTGAGGTATGAAATGTTTGAAAGCAAAGCTTCACTGGAAGGGCAGCTGAACTATTGAACATAATAATCTTATTGAGGTAGACCAAATGGCCATTCAGCCCAAAGATTTAGTAATTTCCAGGCCCTGAAATCTTGGATGAATGTGTTTGGGTAGGATGGGCAGCATCGTGTTGGCATATCATCTTGAATGACCTTTTCGAAAGGTAACTCAGAATTTAGTAGAAATCCTTGTATTGTAGCTTGAGTCTTTGCAACAGTGTGAACATGTTTTCAGCACTAGATAATTGTGAGGTGAATGTTACATAGTTGCCTGGTGCATTTGCCAAGGTTGTCGGTAATTATCAATGCTGAAGGCTCCAGTATTTCTTCTTGTGGATTTTACAATGAAAGAGAAGATGCAACAGGTGAAACTCAGGGGCTGTCCTTTTGACACAATGTTTTCCCTTAAATGCAGCAAGGTGGGTGATGTGTGCGCCCATTGAGTGATGTGAGAAAATTCCAATGAAAATTGCTGTGGAAGCAGAAATTGTCCCTTCTCCAGAATGGAAATAAATCCAGTGAACGTGATAAGTATACAGTTTTGTTGTTTCCAGTCTGCAAATGATACATAGCAATAAATAGCTGTTCCATTTCCATTGAAACGACTGGTGTGGAATATGTAATGATTGCAAAATTAACTGTGTAAAATTTCATCAAAGTGGACAGTGAAATGAACAGCAGCATTGGTTTGGGGAGCTGTACTGCAGCACAACAGCAACAGCACTGCATGAAATGAATATGGGGCAACAGACTTTCTTACATCCTTAGTGAAAGCCCTCTGAGAAATCCATTGCAGTCATCAACCTTCCCACCACCACCTCCTTGAACATGTTACTTGAAGGACCTCAATCTTCTCTTTATATATGGCTTTAAGGCAATTCAGTGACAACCTCAGTCCTGAGCTGGTTAAGGCTTTATAGGTCAAAACCAGCATTTTGAATTGGGCCCGGAAACTAATTTGCACCCAGTGCTATGGGGGCAGGATTGGTGTAATATGCTCAAACCATCTTGCCCCAGTGTCTAACCTGGCCACCAAATTCTGCACCAGATGAAGTATCCAAACTGTCTTCAGAAGCAGCCCTGCGTATAACATGTTGCAGTAATCTAACCTAGAGGTTACCATAGCATAGATGACGGAAGTTAGACTATGTCTGGGAAGGGGTGCAGCTGGCCCACCAGCCCAAGCTGATGGAAGACACTCTACACCACTGAGGCTACCTGAGCCTCAAGTGACAGCCAAGGATCCAGAAGTATGCCCAAGCTACGTAACCCCTCCTTCTAGAACTTCCCATATTTTAAGGAGATCTCATGATCTATCAGCTCATTATCAGCTCTGCCCCTCCTCCTGGAATTGTTATATGCCCTGGCTGTACAGGTAAATCTGTACACTTAATGTAAGTGTGCTGCTATCCTAGTCTCCAGGTAGGATGGCACAGGCAGGGAAGTGAGAAGGCATCAAATTCTACTCTGATCTGTGTTTCTCACGAGTCGTGCTTTTTCCATTCCACTGAATTCAGCTTCCAATGAAAACTGTATCTTTCTGTCTGTTGGGGCAGAATTTTATGTAATTAATTAATTAAGCTACCCCACTCGTTTCAATGCGAAGGGTGTGTGTGTGTGTGTGTGTGTGTGTGTGTTTCATCAACTATTTATCATTTGCAGACTGAGATCAGCAAAAGTCAACTGTGATCGTATAATGAATTGATTTCCATTCTATACCTTGGATGAAGAATATGTTCTCATTTCCATCAAAATTCCCCGACATCCCTACCTACAGGTATGAAAGCAAGCGAAAAGCTGTTTTACATAATAGCAGTTTAAACTGATTTAAACTTACCACCAAGTATTACTTAAATAGGCGCAAACTGAACTCTTCAAAGGAATCCTTCATGGGTGTACATTAGGATACTTTGTTGCCATTACGGTAAGAAGGATAATTGCTTTTTTTTTTAATCCTTTTTGCATGTCCCAGAATTAGGTTAAACGGTAAAGAGTATCTAATGTGAAGATTTTTTTAGGGTTTATTCTTTTCTCAATGGGCATGTATAAATCCAGCTAACACTGAATGAACGCAACTTCTGAACATCAAAGGGAAACTGAGTCCCTTGACACCTTTTTTTAAAAGAGTCAGACTCATTTTCCTTTGATGCGTACAAGTTGTTTGAATTAGGCTACAGTCTTAAATGCATTTACTAGGGAGGAAGCCCCAATGAACACTGTGGGACTTACCTCTGAGTAAATATGCATAGGTTTGTTCTGCAAAGACGATTGAGTGAAGCAAGCATGCGATCTTTCGCTTGGGAATCTTAAAGCTGTGGATTTTATGCCATTTGCACAGCTTCCAACCCTTTCCACAGGTCTGTCATGTAGCAATCACTGCAGGCACCCACTACAAATGAAACTTTGTCGTTACTTTCATTTGCAGATAGGGCGTTTGTTATGGAGAGCTGATCCACAATTAACAGACACTTAGACGAATCTGTTAGGATTAATGATGTATAATGCAGAAACATTTTCTGCTGTGCTCCCTATTAATTACTTAACAATGACAGCCGTTCCATTCAAGCATCATAATTTCACACCTGATGAAATTTAATTTCCTTTTTAGAGTTGGATCCTAACGGTTGCAGCATCAGCAGATACAAAGGCATGTGAAATGTGGAGTCAGGGCAAAGTCACAAAGTGTGAGGTTGCCATGGTATTTGTTAGTGTAAACACCAAGCTGAAGTCTCAGCCATCACGTTATTAGGTGGTATACGGGAGATAATTTTTGTTTTCCTTTCATGTCTAGTGTGCTGCGTTCAGAAGCATCTCATCAGTGTGTATTCTTCACTTCAGAGTGGTCCAGATTCCCCCTTCCTCCTTTCTCTTAAACTAGGAAAATCCGTGCTGCAGGCTTGTATTAGGAGCCTGGCCAGAGAGCTGTAAATAGGGTGGCCAGATGCGAAAGAGGAATAAATCTCCTGTACTTTTTAACAGCTGGGTAGAAGAGGACATTTCAGCCACCATGCAAGCTACAACTGATGAAATTCCCTCTTCTATATAAATATTAAAGATGTGAGTCCTCTCCCACCCTTACAGTGGGCTATAGGCAGGTCTGCCCTGTAGGTCCTCCTCCTACCTCCTAACTCATATCCCCACAACCTGGTACCCTCCAAATGTTGGACTTCAATTCCAGCCCCAGCCAATATGGTGGATGGTTAGAGAATATGGGAGTTGTCCAAAACATCTGGAGAGCATTGTGGTTAGGCAAGGCTGGCATAACTGTGAATAATGTGTCCAGTTCTGGGCACTATAATTTAGGATGGATGTTGACAAGTGGGAACATGTGCAGAGGAGGGCAACTCAGATGATCAAGGGTCTAGAAGCTAAGCCTTATGGGGAACAGTTGAAGGAGCTGGGTATGTTTAGCTTGGAAAAGAAGAGACTGAGAGGAGACACAATAGCCATCTTCAAATATCTCAAGGGCTGTCACATGAAAGAGGGAGCACACTTGTTTTCTCCTGCTCTAGAGGGTAGGACTCAAACCAGTAGCTTCAAGTTACAAGAAAAGAGAGTCTGATTAAACATACAGAAAAAACTTTCTGATGGTGAGAATTGTTCAACAGTGAATTGGTCTCTCTCTGGAAGTTGTGGACTCTCCCTTCTTAGAGGTTGGATGGCTGTCTGTCAGGAATGCTTTAGCTGAGATTCCTGCATTGCAGGGGGTTGGACTAGATGACCCCTGGGGTCCCTTCCCACGCTGTGATCCCAACTGCACCACAAGTCCCTGTTGCTTTTGCTATGATTGCTACCTGGGCTACAGTTTGACCATGTATACATTTATGTCATTGACCATCAGTGACATTTATATGATGTCCCATAACAACATGGTCTGGATAGCTTGCAGTAAATAAATTTCAATACAAAATGAAGCCTTTGAATCAAATCAAAAGTTACATAAATACACCAGAAACAAAACTTGAACTAAGAACCATACATTCAGACTTAAGCCCTATTGAATTCAATTGAACTTCCTCCCAAGGAAGCATGATTTGGACAGCCATCTCTAATTAGTGCTGATTTTTGTGAGTGCCAGGGTCAATAGCCTTGATTTGGATTCAGTATTGGCATATCTTATTGAGCCGTTTTTAGATTGTATTTATTAAATTGAAAAGTCACCTTGTGGGTCCTGCTGTGGATTCGAAAGGTGGTGCTTGAATTAGATAACCAAACTGCAGAATGATTTTCAGCTTCATAGGCTATGAAGAGACATGATGTTCTGAGGACACCTACATTTGAGGGTGGAACTTAAAGGTGCACCTTGTTTATGTCAACTTAACTCCAACCCTTAAAAGAAAAAATCCCAGAGATTTTTTTCTTCTTCTTTATGAGCAGCTGAGTTTTTAAGAAATGCCATGGTTACCTCCTGGAAGCAAATACACAGTTGCATCAGACTCCTTAGGAACTGAACAAGACACACGAACCATGTCTGCCAGAGCTCACTGCTTTGTAAGAAATACTAAAGCCATATGGTCTAAATCGTATTTGTAATACCACCTCTGAGGTTCTGAAATAACATGTTTATTCATTACGACTGCTTCGGATTGTTCATTCAGGTGAATTATCAGAGGCTCTCAACATGATTTCCATAGAAATTCTGTCACTATTGTATTGTCTTCTTAAAAAAAAAAAAAAAAGCACACACAAGGTGCTATGATTAAATGTGAAAATTCGCTCAGCAACTTCCTTTGTGTTTATATCCCATGCTTAGTTCTCTGAAGTTATTGTTCAGTGCAGATCCTTTTAGATCTGTACAGGGTTTTGTTTAAAAGCAGTAGAAGATACGTCCTTATTATTTATTTTTTTCTCTGTAATAAAGGAGCATTGGAAAGGATGTAAAAAACAAAGGCAGCCGCAGTAAGCAAAGTGAACAATGGCACACAACTTCATGTTGCATTTTGAGTTGTTCCTAACACAAGAACTGACTAATAGTTCTTCGTAGAGACTTGATTTCAATTAGGAAGTTGACCGATCAACCGAGCAAGGCAAAAGAAAAAAGAAAAAAAAAGGAGAAGGTCCAGGGATCGTTGCATGGGGTTATGCTGGATGTGTGGGAAGCTACTTTACAGCCCAAGTCCCTCCTGGTCTGTCTACTTTCCCTTTCTAGCAAGAAGCATGGAGTCTGTGGAAATCCCAGGTTCAGCAGCACAGAGACTGGAAAAGAAATGACCAGTTCAGAACAGGGCTGGCCCAAGACATTTTGCTGCCCTAGGCAAAAATGACCCCCCCCCCCATATTGGAGGCTCTATTTCTTTTCCTTTGGGTCAGAGAGTGAGGCCAGCTGGGCTAACATTTTTTTCCACTGGGAGTGGGAGGCAGAGCAACACAGTGGGCTGCCACAACAGCACTGAACCCTAAAAGAGCCATGGAGGGCTTTAAATATTAAAACTGAATTGAGCCTGGAAACGCTTTGGCAATAAAGTTGGTGCAGCCCTGGATGTACAATATATGCTCCTCTCTCATCTTCAAGTCCTCCCTCAACTTGAGCCCTGCTTCCTAGTCAGTGTTAGAAACTGAGAAATGAAAGCAGGGAACTAAATGGCACCTTAAAACGAGGTTATGGACGCAACAACGAAATGCCTAGGTACACTTTTTTATAACAAGAATACAAAGCTGAAAATGAATGAACTGCAGCTAAAATATTATGTTCATTTTTCGCACAGTCTAGTCCTTCCCTTGCCTGCCCCCCTAATATTATTAAGAGGGTATCTTATCCAGTCTTCATAGAGTAGCTGAAAGTGGGGAGGCAGAAAAAGGTCCTCCTTTTCTTCCACTCTGCAGTTTTAATCTGAAATCTTAGGCGCAGTACTGCTGCCATAAACTGTTTGCGCTAATGAAATTCCTTGTTGCAAAATGCGCCTAGAACAATGGCAGTTTCAAACACAGTTCCTACTTTCAGGTACTACAGAAGTGCTTTTGCCTTGTTACTGTACTATTTCTCCTGGCAAAATCTATAGAGACAAATGCGCGTGGAGGCGTTCACAGCAGTAAACTACCTTAGTAATAGAAATAATTTCCCAGTTTGCGTCGCTTCTCATTTCTTGTTCTGGATTTAGATTTGTTTTAGATTTAAGCTCTTCTAAATTCTGTCCTCTCTCTATAAGTGCATCCTTCTCTATTTTTGTTTCTCTTTGTTTCTCTGGCTGTGCAGCCACGTTAACTGCTTAGTCATACATCGCTTTTGTCTTGTCATGTCATGTATGGACACATTTCTATTAGAGCTGTCTGAAAAGAGGTGTTTTCTTCGGTTTTCACATTCCCAGCCTTCTCACAATTTCCCTTAGATCTTTTCCTTGATGTCACACATCTTATCAAACTGTAAGATTGGTCAGAAGTGGACTGTAAGTAAACATTGCCTCATGGGGCATGCCAGCTGCTGTGGCAGCACAATGCCACAACCCGCAATGTGATGCTGGCAGATCAAACAATGCAGAGAGAACATTTTTAATCACCTCAGTTAGAGACGGATCTGTCAGTTCAGTTCTCCATAGTTATTCAGCATTTTTCTATTTTTCCAAAAACAAATCACACTTGAAAATATGTCAGCAATATCGTGCAAATTTCTTCTAGTAGACACAATTTATATGCAATATTGTCTAATGTGTATATTTTTGCGAAACAATTTTGCCCAATATTTTGCATGCTATTTTCATTAATATGTGCATTTTTTTGCACACTTTACCCTGGTGTATGCATTTTTTTGTACAAATTGCTTGGCTGGAGACCTGTGTTGCAAAATTCAGAGAAGTGAACATTTTGAAGGATAGCTATGTTTCGGTTCGAGAATTGAAAATTTGGTAGGTTTGCTTTTACATGAAAACTTAATTAAACCTCTTCATGTCCCTAACCTTAGATGATCTGTAAAGCAAGCCACCGTTGTGACCTCCAGATGTTGCTGGACTCCAACTCCCATCAGTGCCAGCCAGGGTGGCCAATAGACAGAGATATTGGGAGTTGTGGTTGACAACATCTGGGTTGCGCCATGTTGGCTACCCTTGTCCTAAACTAATCCTTTTCAAGACAGTCAATTCACATACTTGGGTCTCTAACTCACACATTATTTCACTTTTATGGATGTCATTGTGTGGGAGTAGTCATGGGAGAATAAAAGAGGGAGGAAATGCTTCCTTTTTGTTGTTAGAACTTGTGTGGTTTTTTTCCGATTTTCCATCCCAAGACTGTTTTTCATGACTTTCAACCATTTTCATTATTCCCAGTCTTTGTTCTCCTTGATTTCTACAGGTGATCTTGTGCTACCTACAATTCTGGTGCTTTTGATCCAATTGACATAAATCCTCCAAGTATTGTACTGATTTTTATGTTTCATTTTAACTGATTTTATCCCTATTGTATTACTTTTGTAGCTCATTGTGTGGCGCATAGAAACGACAGCATTAAGTGGTATATAAATAAATTGTTCAAATTATTAAATGAATAAAAGTGGGTGTACCCACTTCACACAGAGACCCATCCTGGGTGCAGAGACACATACTGCTTGCCCAGCAGCCAGTTGTTGTGTTGTTTTATTGTCACCCCTTTGCTATGCCTTTAAAGGTCCATACCTGCCAAATTTCATTGAGATATGAGCAAAGGAAGCTCACTGATTGTAGTGACTAGATGGAGAAAACAGGTGAAATGTGACTCAGATGAATCCACTTAAATCCATTCTGGACTGGTCCATTTCCCTCATTGTTTATGGAAGTAGTGTACATCCTTAATGAAAGCCCTTTTTGAATCTAGAGTCAGAGAGAAGTCTGGAAAAGGTACAGAAAGTGAACCAGTTCTGAGTTCTGGCAAATGCAGGGAAATCCAGGGTTAACTAGCCAATGGTTTTTTTGTTTGTTTGCATAGCACTAGGCCAAAGCATGTTGTGTGGTATGACCTAAGCTCTCTTAAAAGCATCTCGGTCAAGCTTATCTGGTCGAAGCAAGGAAGCAATTTGGCCTTTGGCAGCCTTGCCTTCTTCACACACCTCCTTGCTTTGCTCCCTAATGTGACAGGAGCTGCGCCTGACATAAACAGGGGGCAATCGGTTGGCCTGAACCTGTGGCATTTCCCTGGTTACACCTCACGTGATCTGGTCCAGGCCGTGTGGGAAGCAGATTTGAACATGACCACAGCCGTATGGAGCACTGAGTATATGGGAAGTGGCTTTTGGATGCCAGCCAAGCTGCTGAGATGGCATTTTGCATCAGCACACATCATGATCATAAAAATACAGTGTACGGATGATCAAAACCTAAGATCTAATATACTAATGGCTTAAATGTAGCACATTAATCGCTCGCTGCTTTCAGGCATTCTGACAAAAGAAGTGCCTTGCAAGGTGCATTGTTCAAATGCAAAGGCTGCGGGTGGGAGAGGGTGTAGAATGAATGGCAAAAGATTGTGATAAGGTAGTGAAGCAGTCTGTAATACAATGGTGGCCTCAACGTTGTCCTGTCATCTGCAATCTAATCTCTGAAGGCTAGCTGGACCTTTGGAAGCTAAGGTTCTGGAGTCTGCTTGTTGATTCTAGAGATATTGCATGCAGATCTAAGCAGTGCTTTTTTCTGGGGAGGACGCAGGGGTACGCATACCCCTAAATATTTTGTGAATCTAAGTTTGGCCTCATTGAGGGGCAGTATTTCAATATGAGTAGGAAAATGAGAGTACCCCCCCCCCATTTTTTTTTTTCAAAAAGCACTGGACCTAAGGCTTTCAGGCAAATGTATGATACATAGAGTCATGATGTGATTTCCCTCTCCTCCCCCCCCCCCCCAAACAATCATCAATAAAATGCACAATTACTCTGCAGAAACAAAGCTGGGGTAGGTTGGAAGGTAGATCATTTTAAAAGGATGATCAGTATTCACAATGGTCAGTTTGTGAGAGGCAGAGAGCCAAATACTCATTGATCAAGTTGATGATTTTGAAGTATATTGAAGCTAAATGACTTGAAAGTGGCTATTGTGGTGGTAGGGGTTTTTTATTATTTAAAAAATGCACTCATTGAAGACCTTCAGCGGTTGTGGTAATATCATCAAAGCTATTCAGAGCTATTTGTGTTTAATGTGTAAAACCAGCTTTTTTTAAAAGGCATATGACTAAAATCAGCTAGTGGCTAGACAGATAATGGCTTATGAAATAGGCTGCCTTCCATATTCAGGCAGTGGAAACAAAACTCATCAAAAATTGCCTAATTAAAGATGTTTCATAGATGAAGAACCAGCTGTTTTGTGTGTGTGTATGAGTGTGTGTTGTAGTTTTAGGAGCAGTAGTAGAGATGCGGATGAATTCGATTCACTTTGGATCTTGAGAAGAACTTACCTAATTCAGCAAATTAGTAACTGACGTTTTCCAAAGCAACATGTGAACCGAAGTGTGCCCTTATACAATTTTGCAATGCAGTTTTCTTGTGAAATACTGTGTCCAGAAATGCTCATGCAACGTGTGCATGGAAATGCACATATCAGTAAGTATAAAAATGCCTTATATAAGGAGTCAATGCCTTGCAAAAATGTCTGTATTAGGCAGAATCGTATACAAAGATGTATCGATTGGGAGAAATTTGCACTAAAATGCTGATGAATTTTCATGAGGCCTTTCTCTTAAAAAAAAATAAAAAATCACATACGGATCTGGAAATGCTAAGAAATGAACTGAAGACTGGAAAACGAGGAACCAAAAATGACAGGTTTATCTCTCCCTGGTGTACATGGGGGAAAGCTTTTTTTCTTTGTCTATTGTAGTAATGCTTTGCATGCTGGCTTTCCTAATGTGAATGGAAGTGCTTTACTCACCAATTCCTCCCTCTCCTGCAGCCTCCCCTTTCGAGATGTACTCCATTATCATTGTAATGAAAGCAGCCTTCCCTTTTCTCGAAGGTTTTTCTCCTCCGCAAAAGAGGCTTCCACTCATCCGCCTCATTCTCAGAGCATTTGTTGGTGGGTGTGGTCTGGTTTTGAGCTTAGCTTATCACGGAAAGGTGGCTGAGGGCGTGGCATGTGATTTATTTCCTTTCCACTGCATATCTCTTGCTGAAACTTCCTGATCTGAAGACCCCTCGCGGGAGCAGGTGCCTCATGGTGCTTTCCCCTGGGATTTAATTGAAGCACAGTTACCTTGGAAGACTGTAGAGTGGCAACACGCTCCCAAGCACAAACAGTTTTGGGGTGACCTTGATAATAAGCAGAACAAAAAACCTGTGTCCCACCATTGCAAATTTGCTGACATTTTCTCTCCCCTTTGATAGTTTTCAAATGTGTTTCCCCCCCTCATTAACTGATGGGGAATGGTAAGAAAAGAAAGGGGGAAAGTTGGAGACATTTTTGGCACAGAATAACAACAACAACAACAACAACAACAACAACAACAACAGCAACAACAACAACAACAACAACTTATATGCCACCCATCTGACAAGGATGCCCCAGCCACTCTGGGTGGCTCCCAACAAAAAATAGTAAAAACACATTACTCACTAAAAACTTCCTTGAACAGATGTCTTAAAACAACAACACCATAGCTGTTTATCTGTTTGACATCTGCTGAGAGGGTGCTCCACAGGGCAGGCACCACTACTGAAAAGGCCCTCTGCCGGGTTCTCTGTAACCTCACCTCTCACAATGAGGGAACCACCAGAAGGCCCTCAGAGCTGGATCTCAGTATCTGGGCTGAATGATGGGAGTGGAGATGCTCCTTCAGGTATACAGGGCCTCCCGAGCAGATTTTTGAGATATACAAGGAGATTCCAGGTAAAGCAGTAGGCGTCTCTCCCCCCCGCTCCCGGAGGCTCACCATGAGTGAAACTCAATTCATAATAAAACTCCCCCTTGAGCTGAATCTTTACTATCAATGCCTAGCACAGCTATGAATATCTAAGGCAATTCTGTCATTGAAGCAAGACAGGCAGATCTTGCATGAGTCACTGTAGCTCTGTTCAGATACAAAGTTCACTAGGTGACCTTTGGGCAATTCCTCTTGTTTTGGTTTAGCCTACTCGCATAGCTTGTTGTGAGATTAAAGTGTGGTTAGTGGGTTGCGTGTGTGTGGGAACTACATAAGCCACCCTAAACTCCCCGGAGGAAAGGTAGAATATGAATGGAACGACAATTTAAAACAAAAGTAGCTTGCTGCTTGGGTGGGAGGCCACTTGGGAAATCATATGTAAGCTGTTCTTAACTCTTTGTGGGAACAGAAGCTTGGGGGTGTACATAGAATAAGCAACTTCACATAGCGAAGGTTACAAACCTCTACATTCCTATCTAGAAGTAAGTGCCATTGAGCTTAATTCTGAGTACATGTAGAACTGTGCTGTAAATATTCCAAGCATACAGTATTTTTAAAGCGAGCTTGTAACTCAGGAAACATCTACATTATAAAGCAAATATTACCTTTTGTTTTCTTTTGAACAAAACACTGAAACCAGCATTTGAATCCCTACAAAAATTTCAGTAAGCAGCACTAGCTATGAATTATTTTTAATGTTGATGTTGGCACTGAAGGTCAAAGTGATCTGATGTCCGGTATTCTTTGGCATCCCTTAAAAATTATTGATGTTGTCCTCCTTTCTAACACATTGTGGTAAACCTGAGTGGGGGGGGGGCTTCTTTTGTTGTCTTTCTCATTTTTCTCTCTATGGGAGCAGCGCTAGCCTTCTGAATGATTAAAGGATGGGTGGGAGGGATGGAAATTGCAATGGGGGGGGGGAAAGAACTAGTAATGGTTTCTGGGGCTAAAAATAATAATCCATCCTTATCTATTTGACAGACATTTTGTGATATGTCCAGACTGTAAATCCCTGCAGGCACAGTTTGGAAAAACCAGACTCAGAGATGGGCCCTGGCATTATCAGCTTATAACTCTAAGCCAGGACAAGTCCTGAGTAACACAGATGTCCTCTGCAGGTGCCCTCTGCTGGATCGCCCACAGGCAATACCTCAGCCTTTTGAAAGCATATTGAACAGATGCTGCAGAGATGCAGAGAGGAACTGACAAAGGCCCACTGTTGTCCAGACCATGTGCCGAATGCTTACAAATGGGTAGACTGTGAAGGGGAGCCCAAGATCTGCAAACCTCTTGATTGCAAATGAATTATTTAAATAACCCAGGATTACTCGCACCAATTTTTTGTCCTTGAAACTTTTTTAAAAATGAGAAGTGTGCTTTTGAGGGGTTCATAAGACATCCCTAAAAAGTACTGCTTTCCACTGTTTCTGTGCCTATTCACAGCCATTCTTCTGCACAAATAAAAAATTCAAGGAGGGGGCTGGCCCCCTCAGTGTTCTGCAGTAACCACTGTGTGTCATACTCATCTTACTTGTGCATGCTGTGTGGCATGCATGAAGGATGTCAGCATGTCGCACAGTGCATACATGTCACACAGCACCAGCCCTCTAAATCATGGGAGCAAGCTGGCACGTTTGACATGCAGCCATACCTTGGTTTTCAAACAGCTTAGTTCTCAAACGCCACAAACCCGGAAGTGAGTGTTCCGGTTTGCGAACTATTTTTGGAAGTCGAACGTCTGATGGGGCTTCTGCAACTTCCGATTGGCTGCAGGAGCTTCCTGCAGCCAATCAGAAGCCACACTTTGATTTCCAAATGTTTTGGAACTCGAACGGACTTCCAGAACGGATTCCATTTGACTTCCAAGGTACGACTGTATATACTCTTCCTTCATTATTTCCTTCATTATTTCACTTCTCCACGTGGATCCTTTACAGCCTGCAATAAATAAGGTTGTGTTTTTAAGGGCTCTTGTATATGTGTGTCAAAAATAAAAGTTTAGGCTGTGCATCCTGGAATACATGCAAGTGGGAAAGAACTGCCTTTCAAGGCACCCGGTTTAATTATTTAAACTCCCCGGGGCTCATATCAAAGTTTTAAAAAGATCTGGCCTTGCAGATGGGTTATGGTTTGTTTATCCTCCAAGAGCTCCAAGAGCTGGGCAAAACTCCTGGGTAAATCCCCAAGACTGATATGCAATTGCAAAACAGATTATGCAGAAAAAGATAATGTGGAAAATAGGCTTGCTGGATGACATAACCATGAGTAGCTGAGTAACAATGTTTGACTCATTTCCATCTCGGCACATATTTTATTTAGATTCAGAACAATTTTGCAGACGTTCCAAGAAAATCTTGCTCAGTCGGATAAAAGGACCCCGACCTACCAATGTAGCCCCATTCCTCAAGATTTGCAGCATAGTCCTACACTTGTTGGTGTGTTTGATGGGGCTTGCTTACATATGAGTGCTAAGCAGATTGAGTCTCTCCTGGGATAAGCACAAGGGATACGGAGCAGGGAGCAGGGAGTGGGTAGTCTCACTGTTGGAAGAGAATGGGGTGGAGAACCTGTGGCTATGATGATGCTGTTTGACACCAGTGGCCATCAGCTCCAGAGATAGGAGGAACCTGTAGTTCTTAATAAATATTAAGGATTAAAATATGAATAAAGGAGAAGAAGTTAGTAAATGAAAGAAGTTAATATTATTAAAAATATTAATTTGGAGAACTGCTAAACAGGAGATATAATGAAACTCAGAGGGGATTCAAGGAAGTTATCAATGAAATGAAATTAGGATTTGGAAGTAAAAATTCTTTTTTATGCATTTTTCTTTGTTTTTGTGTATTGTAATGTTTTTCTTTGTTATTGCTTCTTTTTTATGTGATAAATGTGAAAACCATTAAAAAAATTGGGGGGGGGGAGGAATCTGTAGTTCAGCAGCTTCTGAAGGACCCTAGGTTCCCTACCCTGGAGTAAAGCATTCCTTACATTTTATTTTCCCACCCAATTACTTTGTATGGAAAATTCATGCCCTCTGTCTACATCAGTGTTTTCCAGGTTGGGTGATACCGCCTCCTGAGAGGTGCTGGAACGATCCAGGGGAGCGGTAGTAGCCTCGGGTGCAATTAGGGGCCATTGAGTAAAAATAAGGGGGCAGTCGAATCATACAGAAAATTTTGAACAACCATTCGTACATGTTTCATCTGCTGTGTAATGACGCTTACCGCCAGATCGGGCACCGTTATAGGACGGCGGCAATGCCTCCCTTGGATTCAGCAGTTGTGCTGGAAGCAAGGGGTTTTCCTGGGCTTGGGTGAACCCTTGATGGCTTCACCGAGGCCTGGGAAGTGGATTGCCTATTTAGCCAACGGCAGGCGGACTGTGGTGCCAGCCCCGTTCCTTGGGCAGATTGGACTGAGCTGGCAGGCTTTTGTTTGTTTCTGTTTGTGCACTTGAAGGTGGTAGATTTCCGGGGGGGGGGGTGCTGAGTAATCCCCCCCCCTGAAAAGGGGGTGGTAGACCAAATAAGTTTAGGAACCTCTGATCTACATGCATGTTCTTTCACAGGGCCTGCAACAAAACAGAACAATGTAACCTTAGTCCCAGACAGCTGGCCAATCTTGCCTCCAGGATACTCCTTTCTGTTCCCTCTCCCCATTCATTTTTCTGTTTCCAACTGACAGTAAGCACCCCATGACTAACAAGTCTTGGTTCTCACTTCTCTCTGTGTGTGCTTTTACTTAATCCCCCCACTCCCCAAAAAGATCTTATGCTTCTGTAAACTTTGGGGTTCCCTTGAGCATGCTGATATCTCCCTCTTCTTTCTCAGTCATCTTATTTTGGCTACAATTCAGTTGGCACTCAGCACTTCACTACAGTATTACAGGGAGTGATATATTCCATGGTTCTGCAGAACGGTAGCACAGGGATGGAATCTGATATTTACTGCAAAATCCGGCATTGTGAGCTCAGTCTGTGAAAATCCTCTGGGGGGCAATTTGAAAAACAACAACTCTAAGTTGATAAAATCAGTTGCAAGGGGGATGCCCCCCCCCCATGATCCCCTCCTTCGAAAAGTTCATATCTCTGTCCTGAGAGTCCCAGCTGTAATTAACAAAACAAGTTACTTGCAGGCATTAGTGGCATGAAAGAATTCCACTTTGAATTTGTTCCAGGTTCCCAGTATTCTATTGGTTTCATTCTGGTTAAACTCCAGTCAGAAATCTATACTTCCAAATGTCAGACTAGAACAGATTCTGTGCATATGTTGGTCTCATTAACACACACACATACACACAGCCTGATAGCACAATTGCCCCATTGTTTCATGCTGTCATTGCACCATTTCAGGTCTGCCTCCATGAAATTAAGAGGAAGAGATTATTTGCTCCCCATCAGGCATTTAAGGGGTGCGGCATCAATAAATCTTCATATTATATTCAGTGGGGATGTCCATTGCACCACCGTGCAATTTTGAAAATTAGAATATGCACTGGGGAGCTACAAACATGGTCTGACCAAACTGCGGGAGGCAGTGGAAGACAGGAGTGCCTGGTGTGCTCTGGTCAATGGGGTCGCGAAGAGTCGGACACGACTAAACGACTAAACAACAACAACAACTGGGGGGGGGGGGGATAAAAGAAGCAGTTGTTCTGTCATTTTAAGCAGTTCAGCTTCCTTGGGAAAAATCTGGATATCTTCCTCTGGAATCTGATGCAACGATGAATTCGATCGTACCAGGTTCCACTCCAGAAAACATGCTGGAATCATAGGACAAGGAAATCCAGGGCAATATTTGACATGATTACTATATTTTTCTGTGTATAAGATGCCCCCATGTATAAGGCAACCTCTATTTTTTTTAATCCAAAATTAAGAAATCAATATTTTAAACATAAAACAGAACAACTTTGAGCTTTTTTGAGGGAGGTTGGCCAATGCTGTTGAGCTTTTTTTCCGGAGGTTGCCCATAGTTAGGGTTGGCCAAGCCCAAACCCAAGCCCAAACCCCTGTGAATTCACCATCCATGTATAAGACATCCCCTAATTTTTGACTATCTTTTAAAAGCAAAAAAAATTATCTTATACACAGAAAAATATGATATATAGCCATCCTCTCTTGGAGTCCTTTGTACCAAATTTTGGATGGGTTCTTAATAATAATAATAATCCTAATTTTATTATTTATATCCCACCCATCTGGCTGGGTTGCCGCAGCCTCTCTGGGCAGCTTCCAACATAATACAACATCAAACCTTAAAACTTCTGCTGACATCATTTTAGTTGTTGCCTTTAACTTTTGTTGATTTGATTGATTTTTATTGATATGTTATAAAATATCTGGAGTATTTCTTTAAACTGAAGGGCTGAATATATATTAATGGTTATAAATGTATGGACAGTGCTTGATGACACTTTAAGTGCATGTGTGGTCTTGCCCTCTTGAAACTCTTTTTTCAGAGAGGCAGAATTTTCAGTCCCCTACAAGAAAAAGAATAAATTATGCAAACACCACCCCTAGTAGATGCAAATGGGCTTCATCTGCATAATTGGAAATGACCACATGACTTTTTGTGCTGCAGAGCCTGAGCTACCTCGATGTGTTAACTTTGATTTGGCACAGCCCTGAATACACTGCGGTGCATAATGCATCATTCTTGCCTGTCAGAAAGCAAGAAAACAACTGAGTAGAATTTCTCTGACATGGAGCAGGGCTTGCCACACAAGTTCAGCAATTAAGTCAAGCCAGATGCTCCACTTCTCAAATGAGTAGTAGCTTGGCAATAGCCCTGTAAAGCTGTCTACTTGACTTTATAGAGCAGTCATTATGCGCTGCAGCAAAGTAACTTATTACTTTTGTTCAAGCTACTGTAATCACTTTGCATGGAGGGAGGCAAGCATACAAAACAAAACAGAACCTGACTCTTCCTTCATAGCTACATAAAAAATGGGGAGGGGTGTTTGGAGAAAGGACAGATTACTCTCACTATGGATAAAGTGCTGTCTGAAGCTTCCATTCACTGCTGCTTTTCCAACTGTATTCAAAGCCTCAGCTACAATACATCCAGTTTGTGAGATGCATTTGGGATTCTTGCAAGTATGACTCCTCACCCATAGGACACACTTTTGGACCACTGTCAAGTCACGTGACTTGAAGTGTGTGACCAGGGGCTCCCTAGGAAGATGCCTTTGATTTATTTTACTGACATCTTCTAATACATTTTGACCGGGCCAAGATTCAAGGGAATAAACTTGATCAACATGAGCTGCTATGGGCTTGCTCTGCTTGGTAGGACTTTTGTATTCTTAACCAAAGGATATTTGAAAACTGCTAGACAACATGGCCAACTCCAGAACATCAAGACATTATTCTTTCATGGTGATCTAATAAGCATGGTCCAGAAAGGATACACTGGATAAGTTAAAAAGGTGCCAGCAGAAACACTGTGGACATTGCTTGGGAATTCCATGTAAGTTATGAGATTTCTGAAAGATGAGTAATAAATATAGTAATAATAAACAAAGAATGCTATGTTCAGTTTTGGAACGGCCTATTGATGGAAGTGCTATTGGCCTTGGTGATGTGGGTGTGTTGGCAATACATATGGGGATGTGATTGCTCCGAGGTGAAACTGACACACAGCGGATTATTTCTGATCACAATCCACAAGCTGTTTTACTTGAGGAACTATGAGAGCAGACCCTCAGAGCCAAACTCAGCCATTAATCTCTGGTGGAAATTTGGGAGGAGCAATGGGATGGACTCCACCTCCCTGGTACCATTGTCCCTGTACAGAGCCCTGCCTGGTTTATCGGTGAAGGCTTGTGAGAATGGAGCTCTGGAAGAAGTGGAGCCATCCTTGTGCTGTTATGCTATCATCATAAGTATGATTTAGGATCCCCACCCCCAAACAGCTAAAAAACAAATTCCTCCAGATGTTTAATGTATTAAGAGCATTCATTCTGATTTGCTTGCGCAATGCTTACACTGAGGTTAGATTATAACCAGTCATTGCTGAGCATGTGTTCTGATTTCTTCATTGAACTTCCATCTTGCATTTGTGCTGATTTGCTTGTGGTGTTTATATGCAATGACATTTAATTGCTCGTTCATTTTTAATGCATTGTCCTGTAACTTCCCAAACTGCAAGAGGTCCATTTCTTTTCTTTCTTTTTTAAAGATGGATTTGTTGCACAAGGGTGACAGAACACTTGCACAAACCTACATTTCTTGGTATCAACTTGAATCTCACCCACAATAGACTGGCCATACCTACGGTATGGTTGCCATGTCTGTGGCAGTCCTCAGAAAGATCTGTACTATTAGGATAATCTCAGATTTTAGATAATAATTGAATCAGCTTGGGGGGAGGGCTGACCCTCAGTGCTAGCCTCTGGGATACATAATCTGTATGACAGAGACAAATATGACAAGCTTTTTAATCTACTTTGCCATGGAAGAAAAAAGTGGGGGGAGGCCATTGCAGTTGTGGGTTTGGACCGATAAGGATTTTTGATTGTTCATGGCACTGACAAGAGTGCATGAGACAGATCAGCTGGCTCCTGCCCACTGCCAGCATAAGGATGGGAGCCATTCAACACAGCTGGGTACAACTGTGGGAAGCCAAATCTTGGAAATGGCCATTAGTAAAGTCTTGGCAGGCAGAAACTAGAGACGCATGATTCCCAGGCATGGGTAAATTTGTTGTTTGACATTGGAAGGACCTTGGGCTGACGGAGCTTTGCTGTTAAATCTGCAGTTTGCAGTATGTTTTAAGGGAGTGCAGTCGTACGCAGACGGTATCCTCAGAATGACCCTGATGAAGGCTGCACAGAAGCAGTTTGGTGAGATCCCTATATTTTGTGTGTCTGCAAATTTCATCACAGAGCAAATGTAAAAGTTTATTAAATGTTAGGTAGCTGTAGCTGTAATAACAACAGGGACACAGAATATGTGATTTAGGAAAGAGAGGGGAATTGGAAATGGTACTGTATATACCTCACAGCGGACCCTCTTGGCACTGAATGACACTGGATTTATGGAGGCAAGGAATTAGTTTTTCCGCTATTTCCTGAATTAACTTGTTTGGCAGCTCTTAACAGAAGACAAAGTTCCTCATGGCTAAGCCCGAGAACATTTGTTTTGTTGCCTGAGCTCGCAGAGTATGATTAACCCACAGCCAGCATTTATTCTTCTGAGATTAGCTGGCAAAGCATCCAAAACAGAAAACCCCCCAAAACCATGATTTCCACTGCCTTTCCATCTTTCTTTTTACTGCAGTCATGCCTGAGAACCTCAGCAGAAAACATTGTTCTCATGGTTTCTCATCAAGCCAAGAATCACCCCAAATGCATTCCAAGTAAATCCAATCATAGGTTGCAATGTTCTGTGCACATACTTGATAGCAAATCCCACTGAACATGAGAAAACATGCCCCATGCATATCTCCTCTGGTTAATCTACACCCTAAGTGGCTCTGCCTTCCAAGGCCATCTGGTCTCTTTGTTTGCCTTCATCAACGTAAATGGTTTTGCAATATTTTGATAGATAGGACTGTGTGACTTTTGTGCTTCCCTGACATATTGGCGGGCAGGTGCATCTTGGAGCAGTCCAGGAATCTGCCATTCAACAGCCGATCATTGGTCAAGATTTCCTCTCTGGGCATTTAGAATCAATGAACAGAAAAACTGCCCATGTTCTTCCCTCATGTACTTCTGTTGCTAACACATTATTCATTATTGCATTGCATTATTATTTTATGGTTCTCCTTTTAGATGCATATAAAGGCAAATTAAAAACTATACCATAAAAACTGCTTTTTTTTTTTTAACACAGTCCAAAAACAACAACAACAAAACAGCAAAAGAGAAGTTGAAAAACCATTCAAAGTGAACACTTGAGTAGGAGGCCTTTTCATCAAGCTACTAAAGCTTATCTAAGATACATTGTCTTTAGTTGCTTCCAGAAAAGGCAGATACGGTGGTACCTCGGGTTAAGAACTTAATTTGTTCTGGAGGTCCGTTCTTAACCTGAAACTGTTCTTAACCTGAGGTACCACTTTAGCTAATGGGGCCTCCTGCTGCCGCTGTGCCGCTGGAGCACAATTTCTGTTCTCATCCTGAAGCAAAGTTCTTAACCCGAGGTACTATTTCTGGGTTAGCGGAGTCTGTAACCTGAAGCGTCTGTAACCTGAAGCGTCTGTAACCCGAGGTACCACCGTAGTTGAACCTTATTTGGGATACTATTCTACAGAGGCAGCCACATTGAAAGCCCTGCTCTGAGTTACAATGGGGTGAGCTTCTGATATTTTAGGGATGTATTCTGATATATTATAGGAACATAGGAAACTGACTTGGGTTCCCACAAGATGCTAAGCCAAACCATGCAGGTCCTTGGAGAGATGCTCACAGCTGCTTCCTCCCTCCCTGGTCCTCCCCCCCCCCCCGCTGTGCTGCACTCACAGCTAAGCCAAGTTCTGGCTTAGTGGGTCATCTGAACTGGAGCTTGTGGTTAAACGCTCTGCAGACTAGCCGTGATCTATAACCAAGAGCAAATTCACAAGCCTAGATTTGAATGACATGCTATAAACAAAACCTTGGCTTACAGCGTACCCTCCAACATTCTTCAGATGAAAACAGGGACATTTATCACTCCCCTCCAACTGACTCTCCTCGGCCCCCCAATTTTGTGTGTCCCCTGAGCATTTTCTATCAGGAGAAGGGCGAGTGCCACCACCACACCAATGGGACACAGCACACCCACTCTCCACTGTCCTGAGAAAATTCATTAATCCCAATTTTATTTTATTTTATGCTTTGGAAGATTTACCAAAAGAAAAACACAATAAATAAATTTTAGAAGTGGGAAGATTAGACGCAAATGCACAAAGGGTGTTTTTTTTTATTAAGACTCCTTGCATTCGGCTCTTCTGTGCTCCCCCTTTCTTTCCGCCCAGGGTGGCTCTGTCCTTTACCTGCCCTTCAGGGCCAGCATGTCACATAGCTGGGTACAACCGTGCAAAAAGCTAGCTCAAAACTCTCCTGAAATATTTTTTTGCATGAGATTTTGCATCAAATAATGCCCTTTTATATGCTTTTTTTCACAAATGCATGCATTTTTGTCCACACTTTCCCTTCAGAAATATAAATTTTGGTGCACGTTACTTGGTTGGAGAGCCACCTTGCCAATTTTGGAGATGTGCAGATTTTGGAGATGTGGTTTGTTTCACATATTGTTTCTGAAATTGTGAATTGTGTAGGCTTGCATTAAAAACCAAAACCAAACCCATTTTCTACCCCATCCCTCCTCCTACCCGTGTTTATTCTGCAGTCGGAATTTCAGGCCGAATCACAAACATCCGGTTTTGCAGTACTCATGTTAGTAATTTAATCCATTTCTGGTTATTACTTTACCATTTAGAAATGTTGGGATTTATTTGACAATCTGCCAGTACATTAGCTTATTTATTAGGGTAAATGCTAGCTTTATAAGGCAGGGTGGCTCCAAACTAAATTGTCTGGCTCTACTGAATGCAGAGGATTAATCTTGTTAAAGCTGGAATTGCATCTGGCATGGTCTGCAGGAGAAAACAATGACAACACGCAGCACCATGTTGAACACATATGTTTCCAGCATTAAGTAACTAAAGGAAACAGTTTTCTTAGTTGGTTTCCGTCAGTTGCCATTTATTTGTTTGTAAGTGATTTTGAGCAGCCCTACAGTCTCATCTCAGTGATGGAAGTTTGACTAGGTGCTAACACCCTAAATTTTGAGAATTGTGCCATTGATCCCTCACGGACAAATTTATGAACCAGTTTCCTGGTGATATTGGGCCCTCTCCTCCCATCCATGGCTTGTTGTTGTTTAGTCGTTTAGTCGTGTCCGACTCTTCGTGACCCCATGGACCAAAGCACGCCAGGCACTTCTGTCTTCCATTGCCTCCCACAGTTTGGTCAAACTCATGCTGGTAGCTTCGAGAACACTATCAAACCATCTCGTCCTCTGTCGTCCCCTTCTCTTTGTGCCCTCCATCTTTCCCAGCATCAGGGTCTTTTCCAGGGAGCCTTCTCTTCTCATGAGGTGGCCAAAGTATTGGAGCCTCAGCTTCACGATCTGTCTTTCCAGTGAGCACTCAGGGCTGATTTCCTTAAGAATGGATAGGTTTGATCTTCTTGCAGTCCATGGGACTCTCAAGAGTCTTCTCCAGCACCATAATTCAAAAGCATAAATTCTTTGGCGATCAGCCTTCTTGATGGTCCAGCTTTCACTTCCATACATCACTACTTGGAAAACCGTAGCTTTTACTATATGGACCTTTGTCGGCAAGGTGATGTCTCTACTTTTTAAGATGCTGTCTAGGTTTGTCATTGCTTTTCTCCCAAGAAGCAGGCGTCTTTTGATTTCGTGGTTGCTGTCACCATCTGCAGTGATCATGGAGCCCTGCCTCCATTTCTTCCCCTTCTATTTACCAGGAGGTGATGGGACCAGTGGCCATGATTTTCGTTTTTTGATGTTGAGCTTCAGACCATATTTTGTGCTCTCCTCTTTCACCCTCAATAAGAGGAGAGCGCAAAATATGGTCTGAAACTCGACATCAAAAAAATGAAGATCATGGCCACTGGTCCCATCACCTCCTGGCAAATTAATCCATGGCTTAATTTGAGCTGATTTTACTTGCCCAGTCTCCTCTCAGAACAAACTCCAGTATGATATCTGTACTGCATCAACCTCTCCATGCTGGGAATGGGGAATTCATTGGGTGTGATTCTCAGGTGAGTTGAGTTGGGCAAGACAGAATCCTGAGTTGGCTACCCACATCCATACCAGGCTTCCTAGGCAGCACAAGAGAAAGGCTTAGACCATACCCTTCAATATTTCTCTGATGAAAATAGGGATGTCCTATTCCATAATAATACTAATACTACTGCTACTAATCATTTTATTATTTATACCCCACCCATCTGAATGGGCTTCCCAGCCACTCTGGGAAGCTTCCAACATATATAAAAACAAAATAAAACATTAAACATTACAAAACCTCCCTATACAGGGCTGCCTTCAGATGTCTTCTAAAGGTTGTATAGTTACTTATCTCCTTGACTTGGGGGTCTCATAACCCCGCTACCCTTCAACATTTATCCAATGAAAATAGACATGTCCTAAGGAAAAGCGGGACATGCCGGAATGAAATCAGAAACCTGGACAGCTCCTGTAAATCCAGGACTATCACTGGAAAATAGGGAGACTTGGCGGGTCTGTTTGAATAATTACTGTTCCTGTATATTAAAATACCTCTGACCAAAGGTCCATATAGTCTAGCATTCTGTTCTTACAGTGGCCAACCAGATACCCATGGCAAGCATCTTAAATGAAGTTGCAGCCTATTTTATCTCAGCTATTGTTGTTCTGCACTCTCATTTCTGAGGCCCTTCTTCATGCACCTCCCCCATGAGAGGTCTAGAGGGCAACACAAGAGCAGGTCTTTTCTGTGATGGCTCCCCGTTTGTAGAATGCTCTCCCTAGGAGGGCTCATCTGGCACCTTTGTTGCATATCTTTAGGTGCCAGACATAAACATTATTCTCCCAGGCCTTCTCCTATGGTCTTTTAAACTGTGTGCTGGAATGGTGTTGTGTTTGTTTGTTACTATGTTATACATTTTGGTATTTTTATATTGTATAGGAGGGTGGTATAGAAATTTAATAAAAATATAATAATAATGTGACACAGTGTGGCCTCATAATAAAATCCAGATTTGATGGTTAAAATGCTGACCACACTGGGGCAGCAGTAAGCAAGCGCAAGGTTGCCTGCACACAATCCCATCACAGATGCTGTGTGTGGATCTTGCTTGTGTGAAAGATAATTAATCTACCCCTGTTTTGATGTCTGCGTCCAGCAAATTCAACTTGGCTTTGCTTGGGCAGCCATTAAATACCTGTGACTGTATAGATGTGCTTTACCCAAACAAGAAGGTTGCATGAATAGAGCGCCCTCCTCCCTTCTGATCAGTGGTCATATACCTATCTATGTATCTATGTTATATGGCCATATATTATGGAGTTCTCTCCCTAAGGCAATTCAGTCAATGTCTTCCCTGCTGATTTTCCACTGTTAAATAGAAGCCTTTTTTTTGTTTCAGTTGCCTTTAGGGAATTAATTACTGTTTCACCCTGTTCTATCTTGTTTGCTGAACTGTTGCTTTCTGCTGGCATTGGGCTTTTTTTGTTTCATTTGTATCATTTTAACACTTAAGATTGCTATGAAACTTGGGTGAATTTCAGTCTTTCTTTTTTTAACGGAATCAATCAATAAAACTCCCTTGTGTGTATGTTAAGGGTTTTTGTGAAACCTAGACACTTGGTAAGTCAATGAAAGAGGAAACAGGGTGCACCAATGGGCAGCTTGTATATGACAAAATGTTAGTTTCCTGAGCAGAGTTAATCTAATGTGGATTAGGTAGGAGCCCCCAGGCAGTCATATGTAATCCAGATCCATGCGCAGATTAAAACAATACAAAGTGATTACTTTTCACTGTGTTCTCTTTGTTTTTGGTTGAATTAGGTCCCTTTTGCAGCAAAAAACCCCCTCAAAAAACTGGGTCACTGAAAGATGGCAGTTCCAGTTTCTCAGTATCCGTGCATCTTTTAGTTTGAACAAATGTGTGACAACTATGAAATATGTATTCAAAAGATTTGTCATGACCCCACTTCCATTTTGAGGATTGGATGTTCAGTTCTGTTCCATTAATGAACATGATATTTTTTTGCAGGAGGACAGTGAAGTGTGGCTGAACTTGACTGAGTTCCCCTGTGCATAGGGAACTGGAGTTTAAAAGCACTATTGGGTTTATTTTCTTTCGATGCTACCCTTTCATTTGCTCTGAGAACTGCAAGTGTTGTCAAGTGATGACACCGACAATGTAAAAGGGTTTGCTGCCTATGAAATGTGTGTGACAGATGGAATGCGGGGGGGGGGGGGGCTCAGTGCTATTGCATTAAGGACTCTCTCTTCATTCTTCCCAGGCTGCTTGCTCTAGTCCCTGTAGTACTCAAAAAGTCAGAAATATCACCAAGAACAGATAAAGGCCGGTGCATTATCTAAGGGGGAGGACAGGAAAGGAGCTTTGCTAACATTATATCAGCATAATTGACCTTAAAGTATTCACTTATCTGTCAGAGGCAACCAATTATTATTTTTATCTTTGTGGAGCTAATTTTAATGGAATTCTTAATGAGGGAAGAAAAGTATAAAAATATGCTAATTTTGCATTCATTTTTAATTTACTTGGAGGGGGGAGTGCATAAGCACTGGATAGAGGCTTTTTTTGCAGTGTTATTATAAATCCAATTAAGTTAACAAACATAAATGTGAAAAAAGAACAGAAAAAGCCTCAGATGTAACCATCTTTTGCAAAACATTCCATGTAGGCTTCAGTTGTTTGTTCTTTTTACTGTCTGAAAGGACTGTGACTCAGCATAGCGGGTCTTTACTCTTGCCGGCGATTCCTTGAAACTGATGTCTGTTCGCCTGGTGTTGGAATAAATTAAATAATTGCAAACGAGAAGAAATGGATTGAGTGGTGGTAGTATTTATTTCATTTCATTTGGTTCTGGAATATACCTTGATGCTACCTCACTGGCCCCATCCCCCGATAATTTAAGAGGCAGCTTAGTTTCTCACAAACATGAGGGCTAGACACTTGTTAACACAATTTGTAAGCAAGAATACACAGAAAAGATTCTCAGAGCGCTGCTGGGTATTACCAGTATAATATTTTTATATAAGGATGGGCAGAATAGACAGAAAAGAAGTCACACTACTGTATTGCTATGGCATAGTGCACCTGGTTTGTACCAGTTTGCTGTGGGTGTAAGGCCTGTGGAGGTACTGGGTCCATAGCCCAGTAAGCAGGCATAGAACTGGTGCCATGATTGTATTATTATTTAGTGAACAATTGGGGAGAACACGACCTATGAAACTCCACAAAGAATAGGGCGTGAGCTGCTTCAGTGCCAGCTGAAAATTCAGGGAGGGAGCCTAGGATATATATATATAAGGTGGCAATCCTTACCACCCCCTAGCTACAGTCCTGGATGGAGTATGTGACAACTGGCAGGAGGAAAGCAATGAATGTCAGTCAAACCCCAAGGGCAAAGGGACTACAAGGGAAGAGAGTGAGCTCTTCTTGTGATGGATCCCATAGGGAGATACCCAAAGCAGCCAGCTTGGCGATACCTGCTCCTATAAACAGGGTGTGGCTTATAGATTTGGAAGATATAAGAGCTTTTGCTAGTTAGTGCTGAATTTTGTTTTGTTGTACCAGCCTGGGAAGTTTCACACTGAAGGGCAGGTTACAAAGGTGGATGTAATAGTTTGTCTAGCTCAGCAGTGGCAAACATGCAGCCCTCTGAATGTTGTTGTTATACAGTTCCCATCATCTGTGACCATTGGCTGGGGCTGATGTGAGTCCAGCAACATCTTAACATCTTAAGTTAGCCACCCCTGAGCCAGCCCAGCATTGCCAACTCTGACAGCCAGCAGTAGCTTTCCCATTGCATTTGTTGGTATGCAATATGTCACATGGATTCATTCCAGAGGTAGCTCCCAAGTGCCTTGTGACTCCCTGAAGTATATTTGTGTCTGTTGGAAAACCAGGATATATTGAAGAAGTCGAGATGAGTAGCTTTGGCAGCACTTACCTTTCTGGTTTTAAGCAGAGCATTCCCTGATCTGTTGTGTTGGATTAAATATTTCAACTCGCTGTGCTTCAGTAAAGGTCTTAAAGGCTTAATTTTTGTTTTCACTATTCTGGGCAGGGCAAGCATCCTGCAGATGCATCCCCAATCCCAGCTGCTATGTTGCAGACAAGAGGTGGGGAACCTCTGGCCCTCCAGACATCGTTGGACTACAACTCCCATCATCCCTGAGCACTGGCCCTGCTGGGTTCTGGAAGGACAGCATGCCATAGTCTGGCATGGTTAACACCCTTCAGCAGAATACGGATTAGGTTGTCCATAGAACTGAAATGGAGCTGATGTTTTCCCACACAGAGAGACACACACACAAATGGATTTCTGTTATTCCTGCTGCATATAAGTTAACCAAGATGTCAAATGGCATTCCTACTTCAGAATTTGGCAATATTTAGTCCAAGGTGGATTTTAAGTTCAGAGTATATTTTGTTGCTCTCTAGTTTATTATCTTTTCTGCAGCTGTAATAAAGAACTAAAAAGTCCAGCTTCCTATCAGTTGTTTAGCTGGATGAGAAAGATTTGTGGAATCCAAGCTGAAAGGCTAACAAATTATCCTTTTGAAACACAATCTTATGTTTGTCTACATAGAAGCATGTCCCATTCAATTAAATGGTGCTTATTCCTGAGGAACCATGGATAGGACCTCAGCCTTAGCTGCAGGTTTTAAGGATTCAGGCCTGACTTATTTACACAGGCGTATGTGCACATGAATGGATCTACATTTGAGAAATTATCCAAATTCACATTTATGCATGAATCGGGGGTTCCCAAGCACCTCCCCCCAAATTATATGCTCCACTAATTTTCATGGCAAATAAATGAGTGGCTTTTTACTCCACCAAAAATGGTTTTTTAAATCATAAGTTACATGAGTTACGTTATGCTGACATTACTACTTTGAAATACCATCTTTGACCATGAGCTACTATGGTATCAAATCATCGATTCTTGGCCAGTTTTTTAGTTTTCTCTCAGCAAAATGGAATGTGCCAGACTATAACAAAAGAAACTGGTCTGGCCTTTTTCCTTTTTTGCAGTCCTCCCCCTTTGGAGCAGCAAAGATTAAAATAGGCACTGTGTAAAATAGGTGTTACGTAATGGAAGTGTCATGAAGACAACTGAATGTAAGCATGCTGAGCAGCATAAGAAGATATAATTCTCTGCTTGGGTATGTGCATGAAAAGCATCAGTAAATCCTACTTTTGCAAGTGGCACAAAACAAAAAGGGTGGGGAAATGGGTCTATGCATGGGATGGCGAGGTGGGGATTTGCAGATACACACACACAAACAAACAAACACGCACAAAGTGTGTGTATGTTTGTAATGATATAATTTTAATCTGTGGTACATTTTTTCCCCTGATGTCGCTGTTGGGCCAAGCAGTACTAATGTGTAAGATATGCTTACAAATTGCTTGCTTTTTAAAATTTTTGCATTGCTGTGGGTTTTGCTGCTTACAAAATTCAACATGTGAGAAACCTCCTAAGGGGGGAAATGAAAAGATCTTACTTGGGAGTCAATAACTCATCCATAACAAAGAGAGACAAATGTGTGCTTTACTACTGATAAGAAATGTGTGCTTCTGACTAAATTATTTGTTTAAATAAACTTCCTTCCCCTCTGTTCATTTATGTCCTCCATAAATAATGTTTTAATTAGAAAGAAGGAAAAACCGATGAGTTTTCGACACATATTTACAGAGTTGGTGAAAATGCTACATTTGTATTTAGAAGGTTAACTCTTCCCAGGGAGAGAGAGAGAGAGAGAGAGAGAGAGAGAGAGAGAGAGAGAGAGAGAGAGAAGCTGTTTTAGTTCACTTAAATATGCTAGCTTAGGCACCATCATTTTAAGGGTCTATATGACTGTTCAGGTGTTGAAATTGTACAGCAAAGGAGTGCACAGCTTCTAAAGAAGCAAAATGTTAAAATACTCTAAGCTGCTTTAAAGATTACAGACATTGAGGAGAAGGCAGTGGCTGGAAGTGTCCCTGGGCAGTGGTAGAGAAGTGGGGAGGGATGTACCATATTTTTTGCTGTATAAGACTCACTTTTTCCCTCCTAAAAAGTAAGGGCAAATGTGTGTGCGTCTTATGGAGCGAATGCAGGCTGCGCAGCTATCCCAGAAACCAGAACAGGAAGAGGGATTGCTGCTTTCACTGCGCAGCGATCCCTCTTGCTGTTCTGGCTTCTGAGATTCAGAATATTTTTTTTCTTGTTTTCTTCCTCCAAAAACTAGGTGCGTCTTATGGTCTGGTGCGTCTTATAGAGCGAAAAATATGGTAGCTGGTGAGGTTCAGACCAGCCTGGGTGTGGGGGGGAACTGGAGTTTCAGAGGTGTGGGGGGCAATGAAGTTATGGGGGTTGAGGGTGGGCATTGGAGCTAGCTGGGCTTCAGGGAAGTTGTCTGTATCATGAAAAACTTGAATAAATAAGAAAACCATTAGCGTGCAAAAAAAACCCCAACTCTCCCTGATACAGATGTTGAATAGAGGGTCCCTATTTTCATATGAGGAATGTTGGAGGGTGTTCCCAGTCTCTTTCTCTTTTACATACATGGGAATGAACAAAGCCACCCTGCTTCTTAACTGACCTGTGCAGTTACTTCATGGACTGGTGCTATTGCCCAGTGTGGTGTAGTGGCTAAGAGCGGTGGATTTGTAATCTGGTGAACCGGGTTCACGTCTCCGCTCCTCCACATGCAGCTGCTGGGTGACCTTGGGCTAGTCACACATCTCTGAAGTCTCTCAGCCTCACTCATCTCACAGAGTGTTTGTTGTGGGGAAGGAAGGGGAAGGAGATTGTTAGCCGCTTTGAGACTCCTTAGAGTAGTGATAAAGCGGGATATCAAATCCAAACTCTTCTTCTTCTTCTCTTCTTAACTGCATTTTAAGCGCACTCCGCAGTAACTGCAATCTCAAGATCAAACATGAGGGAAGCTCCACAGAGAGCATTACAGTAATCCAGTCCTGAAGTAGCCAATGCATGAACTACTCCAGCAAGGCTTTCCCAGTCCAGGAATGGCCATAACTGTTGAACCAGTTAGAGTTGGTAAAAGTAGCCCTACTGCTTCAGGGGGAGTGCAACCCCATCCAAGGTAGGGAACTGACCAATTTTTCAGAAACCGGGAACTGTTCCCCCACAGTGCCTCCATCTTGCCAGAATTCAAGCTCAGCTTCTTCTTGTTCATTCATTCTACTGCTGTGTCTAGGCAAGGCAATGGCCCAGGGAGTGTGCAGACCATCTTGATCCAGATGTTACAGAGAAACAGAGATGAGTGTCATTAGAATATTGAGGGCACCTCACCCTGAATGACCTCCTAATGACCGCTCCCAGTGGTTTCATGTAGACATTAGATAGACCTGGAGATAAGAGGGTCCCCTGTGGCATCCTATAGCATAGCTGCCAGGGGGTTGAAAGACACTCTCCCAATGCTACTCTCTGGACTTGGTCCTGAAGGTAAGATTAGTACAGTGCCTCCAATTTCCATTCTCCAGAGCTGGCCCAAGAGGATACCGTGATTGATGGTATCAAATGCCAATGAGAGCTCAAGAAGCAGGAGAAAATTCACATTCTCCTTGTCCCACTGTCTGCAGAGGTCATCCAGGGTTGTGGTGAGGATAAAATGGGAAGTCTATTATTATTATTATTATATTTAATTTATTTAACACCCTATACCTGGGGGTCTCAGGGCAGTTCACAGAATAAAATCAAGATGTAAAACCACAAAATACTTAATAAAAACAAAAACAACAATGCAATAGCCCCCCCAACACATTTTAAAAGGGCATAGGATGTAAATCAGATCAATATAGCAATACCTCCATGTTTTATAGCAATGCCTCCATTTTTTTTCCTTTCTAACTGTCTTTCCTAGGTATCTGGTTGACTTACCTTGTTCTTTCTTAAAAGAAAGATAAGAGCCTAGGCCTCCTGTGGGGAGAGGTGGAGAATGACCATGATGGTGAACTAGAAATTGATCAACTTTCACAAAATGAACTCAAGTCAGCTTTAGTTTGCACCCTGCAATTCTGCTAACGACTTTCGGGTGTCGTTCTGGGATTTTTAACTAGTTCAATGGAACCAGTTCATTCCAGCCACTGGAGAAAAGTGAATGGGGATTTGGAGGCCCTGCACAGAACTGCCACTTCTCATAACAGCCTGGCCTATTAAGTATGTCTCAAAATGGAGCTTTGTTACACGCTATGGCAATTCTTCTACATGTGGGATAGGTTCATGCCTTGATGGATCAGTGTTAGGGCAGCTACTTTGAATGCAGGCAGTCTCAAGTTTAATTATTGGCATCTCTAGTTAAAAAGGATGATGTGATCAGAAATCGCATGCCTGGAGACCCTAGAAAAGACCCTATTAATCAAAATAAAGTAGACGATACTGGGTTAAATCGGACCAACGGCCCGACTACCTTCCTACTATAGCTTAAAAAATATTTTGTAAGCAGCTTTGTGTTCTCTAGGTGCATTGTGGGATTTCCTATTTTCAGGATGCTTGAAGGCAGGATAACCCAGATGGATGACAAATGCCATGCCCAGTCTTTATGCGAGGTATTTGTGCACATGGCTGGGAGCCTGGAAGCTGACCTCATTGAACAAAAGCAGCTTGCAAGGCTATTATTCAAGTTATAAATCCAGCACACAACAGATGCTGGAGTTTTACTAATATAGACGGAAAATCCATGTAATCCCCGCTTGACTTAATCGAAGAGCCAGGGTGCCGCTCAAAATGAATCACTGGTTCTTGTCTAGAGGAAAATGATTTCAAACAACTAGATTGTCCCATCCGTCCCAGAAAGTCTTTACATTTATACAAGGCCTGCGGGGCGTAACGAGTCATGCTCGCTTTATAAAGAAAGTGATCTATATATCTTGGAAATCTTGAGAATTTATAACAACTTTTGCCTTTGCTGGGTACTCATGACGCCCATATATAAAACTAGTGATCTAGGGTTGTCTTGTGAGTTCTACGGCACAGATAATCTGCTGGATTTTAATAAACTTTTAAACAAAAACACACTGATATCTTTGTAGATGAAGTGCAGGAAACTGAATTATTGCAAATATTTTGTTTATTTTACTTCTTGGCCTCACTACAAATCTAGCCATGGAAAACTTGCCTTGTGTAACTGCTAGTATAGTTTTAATGTTGTTGAAAGAAATGATATTCCATCCACTCCTCCTCCATTAACCCACTGTGTTCACCATCCACTAATCTGAACAAACAGCAGAGTTTCATTCAATGACAAATGAGTCAAACTTTCTGAGAGTTTTCTGAGGATTAACTGTGGGAGAATTGCACCTCCCACACAAGAATGTTTGATGAAGTACTTCTCTACCATTTTGCCATCTCTGAATAGTGAGGGGAATCCTGGGAGGCTATTTCTGCTTAGCCCTCTGAGTCAAACCCACAATATTTCTGTGGAGAAAGCTTATGCATTCAGTAAATAGAAACTGAAGATGGGATTCAGCTAATAGATGCCATCAGCAGAAGCCTTCCACAAGGATTTCCACTTGTCCAATGGGGCTTCCCCTCTTTTCCACCTTTGTGCCCTCAAAATTGGCTCTAAGGGGCTCAGGAGAACCCCCAAAAGAACACACAGGGAAGGAGAAAGGTGTTTTTCCATCAGACAAGCTGAAGTATTTGTCCTGGCAGAATAAATGTCTCAGTGTGATGTTGAATTCCTTCCTGAGTGATGTACGTCAGGAGAGGAAAGAAAGTAGATGAGGATCTACTGATATATTTCTAACTAATCTGCAGTAGATTAGCAAGGGTTTCTTATTGCCATTTGTTTAACACTAGCTACAGCAAAATGACTTTTAACACCTAAATTAGGCTGCTGAAATGAAGAACACTAACCAGGAGTGGACTTGAGTGTGAGCTGATTGTGAGCTCAGATCACTTCTGGTATTGAAAACCAGAAAAGAAAAAAAATGGAACTTTGAACTCCTGATGTGCATCTGTATGGAATCAATAGCTTGTGGAAAGTACCAGCTCATTTGTACTGCTATAATGCAAATAGCACAGTCCCCTAGAATTATCTACTATTCCTTTCCCCATTTCTTCCTCCCACATTAAGAACACAGGAAGCCTGATACTGAGTCAGATTATTGGTCTATCTCACTCAATGTAGTCTACACTGACCAACAGTGTCCTTCTAGTGATTCTGGCTGTGGTCTCTCTCAAAGCTACCTGGAGACACCAGGGACTGAAGCTGCTCTGGGGGCGAATCTACACTTGCAGTTTATAACGTTAATAATGCATTATTACAGTGTGATGTTATAACCGACTAGTGTAGATTCACCCAAAGTGTGGCAGAAATCTTTTTTCCACTCTCATGACTATGTAAAATGAAATGTGTGAATGACTTGTGCAGTCCTTCTCTTTCCTTAAAAAGAGAGAGTAGAATAATAATTACTGAGAGGAGGACACAAATTATCTGATCACGTAAGATTGGCCTTCTCCCTATTCCTCAGCCTAGCCCTACCTCCCTTTTATATCAGTGGCTATACTATGCAGAAGACACAAATTAGTATCTATTTTGGTGACTTGGGAAGCTATCTGGGAAATCCCAAACCACACTGACTGATACTCAAGATTTCAGTTTTTTAAAAAAAAAATCTTAAAAAAGGATGTCAGGTTCAATATTCATGCATTTTGTTATATATCTATATTATTTAATGGTTTACATTCATTTTGTGAGGTAAAATATGTTTTCATTTATTTTATCTCCTCATAAAAATCTCACCATATATTATTCTTCAAACCAGCCATTACCAGCATCAGATTGAGATGTGCTGGTTTACGGCTCTAATATATCTGATTTTAACAGGGTGACTCTAATGCAAAGTACAGCTTGTCCAGACTGATTTGAAATATTTCCCCCTAACCCCCCCCCACACACACACAACCATTTAGGCATGGGAGTGTTAAATAATGTTTTGTGAATGCAAGCTTCACATTTTGACACTGCTGCAAATTGATCAATTTAGGCACAAATAAAATAAAAGACTAGACTCCTAAAAAAGTTCACTGTGTAATGTGCAAAAAGGAAGAAAGAATATTATGCTAGGAGGGGTAGATAGTATCACAGGAAGAAAATAAAATAATAAACCAATGGTATCTTCTACATTGTAAGGTGTTGTTCTACCACAGATCCAGGTCTTTCAGGAGTCAAAACTGTAATCGGGTTCTATATAACCAGTCAATGGACCTTCCACATACAATGCCTTATTCTGTTTTGCAAATAAATAAACAAATAACATGCTGACATGCTCACCTGAACAGAATACTTCCAGATGTTTGCTAACCATGCTATCGCTGAGATGCATTTTTATGTAGACATATTAGGAAATCAGCAGCTCTTTCCAATTTCATTTAGATATATGACAGCACTTTCATAGAATTTAATTTATTATAGTTTGGGGCTAGTAAATTGTACGTAATTTGCTTTTTATAAATTTGCCCCGTTTGATAAGCCTGTGTTTTGAAGTGAGTCGTTTGGTCAGTTCACAGGCATGCCAGAAACTGGAAAACATCCTATGATGCATTGGGGAATTGGTCCTAGCAGCATGATGGAGAGTGATTCTCAAATTTCCTTCTAGTGCATGATTGGCAAAGTAGCATTCATGCGAGGAGCATTCTGGAGCATATGCATTTCTGACAAGCAGCTTTTGAATTGGGCGTTTCTGGGCTCATCAAATTATTTATATTCATTGTTATTTGTGTCATTTTTTACTTGCTATTGTATGCTTATGTTGTATATAATGTGTGTGTGAGAATAATTTCAGGTGTATATTAATGTACAGTGGTACCTTGGGTTACATACACTTCAGGTTACATATGCTTCAGGTTACAGACTCCGCTAACCCAGAAATAGTGCTTCCGGTTAAGAACTTTGTTTCAGGATGAGAATAGAAATCATGCTCTGGCGGCGAGCGGCAGCATGAGGCCCCATTAGCTAAAGTGGTGCTTCAGGTTAAGAACAGTTTCAGGTTAAGTACGGACCTCCGGAACGAATTAAGTACTCAACCCGAGGTACCACTGTATGTTGGATTATTTACAAATATCTAAACAGTATCAAGATTTGCATTCTGATTTTTATACATTTGGGTTCTTGTATTTCTCCATTTGTGGTGATCAACCACAGCCACGGAAATGAGAACTTTTGATGTGAACCTTACCTGACCCAACCACATGATCGGCATATGATCTGATATTACTGGCAGAAGCATGGGAGCACACACACTGGAGCAGTTGTCATGCTGCTGCAGGTAACTTTGTCTCTGCTTACTTTGGCTGTTAGGCTTGTAGAAGTCAGTTGGCCCATACCCTGTTGGGCCCACCATCTGTTGTTGATACTTTACCAACAAACGAATTAAGGAGAGGCCAAGGATCCTGATCCAGGATAATCATTGTGTCCCTGTGCTCCAGATTTCAGAGAACTGTGTCTCTACCTCAGCTACTATGATCAGCAGTGTATGCACAGCTCCAACAGAGCCCTCCAGCTTTCCAGTAGTCAACCTTTTCCAGAGTTCCTGGTGAAGACAATTCCTTTCCCACTCAGTTCAGTTCAAAGTATACAGAGCTTATTGTCCCATGACACAAGACAAGCAGGAACACACTAACTACATAAGCTTTAAAAGATGTGCGTACCACAAGAACTATTCTACTACAGTGGTACCTCGGGTTACAGACGCTTCAGGTTACAGACTCCACTAACCCAGAAATAGTACCTCGGGTTAAGAACTTTGCTTCAGGATGAGAACAGAAATCGTGCGGCAGCGGCATGGCTGCAGCGGGAGGCCCCATTAGCTAAAGTGGTACCTCAGGTTAAGAACAATTTCAGGTTAAGAATGGACCTCCATAACGAATTAAGTTCTTAACCTGAGGTAACACTGTATTATTCAGTTCTCTGGTCTTAAAAATAAACTTTGTAAAGGTACAAGGTTACATAGAGATGAACTAGCACTTATCGTGCTAGCTCATCATGCTATATTGAACCATATATCATGTAACCTTCAGCTTCACCACTGATAGCTTGCACTGGGCAAATCCCTTGCTTTCAGTGAATGCCTGTGCTGTTGAATCCAACCTTGGCCACTGCACAGACACATATTCCTTTGAGAAAGAGAGGGTGGATGAATTGTGCTTTAGGCACTTAGCCTTCAACTGTTTCTAATCACCCAGTGCTGCAGCATCTTCCTTTAAACAGAATCCAGACATAGGAAGTGCGCTGCTCAAGACATGGCCCAAGCACCAACTACCGGTAAATTATACCGGTATGCCCTACATGGAATCAAAATGGAAACTGTGCAGCTGGTCTTAGCTTCATTCTAATATTGATATGCTATTTTTTTTTTAAAAAAATACCTTGGTTCTAGAAGAGACTAGAAAACTGGGCTGAGGTGGGATGCAAAAGCAGTTTATGTAGCTAACTGTGGTTTGTTCTAGATCCTTCAAACCAGGAGTTGAAACATCATTTTGAGAGAACGGTAGCTTACCGCTTTGTCTAAATATACAGGCTATTGATTTATCACCGTTCAATGCCATTTTTCTGCCCCAGCTGGCTGCTACACCATGGAAACAGGAGTGGGTTTATGAAATTGAGTCTGGGGCAAACAGGAGGCGAAGGCAGACAAGAAGCTCAAAATCATGGTTTGCCTGTCATACAACTGGAAGCTCAAACATCCAGAAACCCACAAGTTGAATTCCATTCCTGCAATGGGCCTTTACTGGATGGTCCTCTGTGCTGAAGCCCCCTGAACCTTTCAGACTCTCCTGAAGGTCAAGGGATACTCTGAAATTGTGTGTGATGGGGCATGCAGTAGAATTGGAACTGTCGAAACTTGGGGCAGTAAGATCCAATCCCAGTTCTTAAATATGGTCGGATGGTTTGTATTTACCGTGGTTTGCTACCATCTCAACCCGGCTGAAGATTCCAACCAATTTGTAAGAGCTTGTCTTCATGAGTTGAGAAACTCAAGCATGCAGACGAGAGGTGCTGTATCTGATGCTCTGCGATTGTGCCTTTGTCGAGACAACCCGTTGCCTCTCACTCTGTTATCTTTATCTTGCTCCCTGTTTTCCATCCTCGTCTTCAGATCACTAGACAGCAAGCCTGTGCTATACACAAATCAGATTCTGCTGTGGGTAGAGGCAGTGTAGAATAAATATTGCTTCTGAGAGCAACTAGTTTTCAGAGGCCTATGAGATGTGACAGTATTCTGTTTAGCTGATAAATTGCAGTGTAGCAGGAAGGATTCTACAATGAGTATTGATTTCTTTTGTGCATAGAACTCATTTTGCCACAGCTTGTGAATTGCCTTCATGAGCTGACAATCCATTAAGGATCACTTTGTATGTCTCTCCCTTCATTATTGCTTCTTTTACTGCTTTCTGCTTTACTGCCTTTTAAAATACATTGTCAAGGCAAACGAAAATAGGTAAAAGGGGAAAACTCTTAATAGTGGCAAAACAATTTGGTTCCTGGTAAATGGCTTTATTGGAAGAAAAGGGGGGCATTTTTACTGGGCAGCTACCTGCCAGATTGATATTATGTTTGTGAGGTTAGAAATGTATTGTATTAAAGGGGGCGGGGGCAGGCTTCCCTGCCTACTTATTGTTGTTCTGTGTCGCATATGGCATTTGATTAAAAGAATTTAATATCAGAACAGCTAAGTGTTTGATTTTGGTTGTTCCTGACAATATGGTTACTGTTTATCTGTTCTGTTCCCATTTGCCGAATCAATATGTCCGTGAGAGAACAGATCATAGAATTTCTTTCCTAAATTGTGTGAGGTTTCCCCCACTTTATCCTCGGTTTTTCTATCACATGTTGAATTAGTCTAAGCATGTGGTGTGTCTCTGGATTACTGGTTCATTTCCACGTTGCATATCAATGGCCACTCAAATATCTAATCCAGGAGAGGCCAACTTGTTCATATCAGGGCCTGAAACCTACTGGGCTGTGTCCAAAACTTAAAAGAATGAAACCATCCCTGTCCGCAGACTTTCAAGCTAATCAAAGAGAAGTCACTCTAAGTAGGAACGAAAAGGGTTGTAAAAGAGAAAAAGGCTCAGGTGGGAAATGATAGAACCAGCTTGGTCAGGAGGACATCAGTTTAACCTTCTGTACTGGATGCCCCCGGGGACGCGGGTGGCGCTGTGGGTAAAGCCACAGTGCCTAGGGCTTGCCGATCACATGGTCGGCGGTTCGAATCCCCGCGGCGGGGTGAGCTCCCGTCATTCGGTCCCAGCTCCTGCCCACCTAGCAGTTCGAAAGCACCCTTAAAGTGCAAGTAGATAAATAGGTACCGCTTTATAGCGGGAAGGTAAACGGCGTTCCGTGTGCGGCTCTGGCTCGCCAGAGCAGCGATGTCACACTGGCCATGTGACCCGGAAGTGTCTGCGGACAGCGCTGGCCCCCGGCCTCTTGAGTGAGATGAGCGCACAACCCTAGAGTCTGTCAAGACTGGCCCGTACGGGCAGGGGTACCTTTACCTTTACCTTTACCTTTACCTTTACTGGATGCCCCATCTGTTCACACAATTGTTTCCCAACACCTTTTGCTTTATCTTACCACATTTGTACCCTATAATTCTCTAAGGCATTTGGGGAGGTGCATGCTTAATCTTATCTTCTCAACTTCCCTGTAAGATAATAGGTCAGGTTGAGATTGAGGAGGCTCTGCCAAGGATATAATGCTAGCTTTGAAGCAGGATTGATAGTTCAACTGCTCTAGAAATTGTAGCTCTGGGTGGGGAATGAGGGTCTCCTAACAACTCTCAGCATCCTTTACGAACTACAGCTCCCGGGATTCTATGGGGAAGTTATGACTGCTTAAAGTGGTCTCAAACTGTTTTACATGTATGCAGACCCTCCAAGTGTCCCTATTTTCCAGGGACAGACCCAGATTTATAGAAGGCATCATGATATTTGATTCTGGAATGTCCCGCTATTTTCAATGGAGAAATGTTGGAGGGTATGGAATTATGTGATACCCCCCCCCCCGAGCCAAGGAGATCAGTAATTATACAACCTTTAGAAGAAATCTAAACATGTTTTATGTTTTTATATATGTTGGAAGCTGCCCAGAGTTATTATTATTATTATTATTATTATTATTATTATTATTATTATTGAATAGGATGTCCCTATTTTCATTGGAGAAATGTTGGAGGGTATGTTATGGTGTGAATGTGAACATAGTGAGATATTAAGATGGGACTTGCTGCTATCTGGTTTATTTCCCTCTGTTCCTATGCATGATTAAAGAAAATTCTTGAGCACAGCTCACAAAATTGATTGAATGTAGAGGTTAGGGCTGTACAAGGACAACACAGAGCCCTTTAATCTGGCATTAGAGTGAGAGGATGTGAAATCTGCATGTTTTTCTTAAATGTGCTTTTTGCAAATATTTTACAGTTGAGTGAGAGTTCCCTAAGGGGCTGCAATGTCGTTTTTTTCTCCCCTATTGACATATTCTTGATGTTTTGAGCCTCATGCAAATTAGCTGTGCTGTCTGATATTAATCTCTGCTTTGAGTTGTATTTGAATGGGCAGATTAGAAGCACCAATCTTTCTTTAGCAAGAACTTTAGATATCCGAAGCCGATTCTGTTGAAGGACATGGCAGTTTTTATAATGAGTTTATTGAGACAGCATTTCAAATGCAGCTAGACTATTTCAGGGTGGGGGGCGGCTGAAACTCATTTTCTGGGACCACACCAGGAGTTTGCATCATCACAGGCAAAGTATATCTTTGAATTTCAGACTTTGTAACCAGAGCAGGGATAGTGAACATGGTGCCCCCTCTGGGTGTTGATCATTTTTAAATAAATGTTGTTGGCTGCTGAAGAGGCCAGATACCATCTTGGCTGTGAGTCCTGGAAGACCTGCTCCCTGCCTTGCTGGACTTTTCCCACTTAACCTGGGAGGGTGGGGCCCTGACTGACTTCAGCTACAAAAGCTGAGGCTACTGAATAGACCCTCCGGCTGGGGTGTTTCAGGTTTTTTGTTGTTGTTGGCAGGGGATATTGTTGGGGGGGTGTATCTTTATTTTTGATCTCGTGATTTACGTGGGGATTGATCTGTTTAGTTTCGTGTGTTTTTTAATGTCTTAATTATTGTTAATGACTACTTTTGTTGTAGTTATGTATTTATTTTTTCGTGCTGTAAGCCGCCTTGAGCATGCTTTGAACTGTGGGAAGGCAGCATATCAGTAAGATTATGTATTGTACATATGGTTGATTTGAATATGTTATTATTGATTATGCATACCCAATGTATCAGCTGCCTGGGGGGTTTCATTGTTTGTTTTCACTGTTTGTGTCTGCGTTGTTGGTAATAATAATAATAATAATAATAATAATAATAATAATAATAATAATAAATCAATAAAATTATGTATGTATGAGGGGGAGAGAGAAATCAGAATATGTAGGTGCTGAGACAGAAAGGCATGAGCCAAATCATGAGACATAGTCATTTGGGAACTAGAAGCCCCATAATTCATGTTGTTGTTTTCCTACGCATAGACAGCAGGAGCAATAAGGGCTTGGCAATTAATTGGCAGCAGGAGGGCAGGGTGTGCACCGTAATAACCACTGAGAGCTCAGGATAGGCTTCGCAGTACCCAAAACATTGGTGAGTTAGGCCCTTGGTCTCCAGAGTGCATGGAAGAATTGACATTAAAGCAACATCTGAAGGGCATTTGTCACTTGCTTATCATGGATACACATGCATCCCATACTGTCACATCTTAGTACAGATTTAAATCAGGCAGCCAGAAACATGAATATTTTAAACCAAGGCTGGAGGCATTCTGGCTTGTTGTCAGACTGCAAGTCCTGTCTGCCCCATGGCCAATGGTCAAAGATGGTAGAAGTTGTTGTGTCATAAAATTTGCAGGGCCACAGGTTCCCCAGAAAGGGAACACTGAAGGAGCTGAAGGATAGCCACCAAACAACCATTTCTTTTCCCAAAACAGACAAGACCTTTCATGAGAAAGAAGGGAGCCCAAGTTAAAAAGTTAAAAAAACAACAACAACCAGGCCCAGAGAAATTGTACTTGAATACAAAAACCTGTTCAAAATGAATCTCTCTCTCTCTCTCTCTCTCTCTCTCTCTCTCTCTCTCTCTCTCTCCCTCTCTCTTCCATGCTGTGTTATAATGTCAGTACATTATGTGTCTCCGGCATCTCTGTATTTGCATTTCCCTGTTGGAAAGGAAATTGCTTTCTGTATTTGATGCTATTAAATAACTTTATAAAAAGGAATCAATTAGCTCTCCTGTGTGTTAATTAATCCACTGTTTTATCCTAAGGATTGCTGACGAGAGAGTGCAGGTTATCAAAGCTATTTTGTGCGCAGGAAGATGACTTTGTAGGCTTTCTAAAAAAAAATATTATGCCAGAGAATGGAGAATTGGAGTAATGCACCCTGACATTTTATAAATGCTCACTGAAATCCATCAGAAGGCAGAATACAATAAAACGAGTCTTTACTGGTCAGCACTCCTTGGGATAACTGGCTAAAATGCTGAGTGCATTAAAGTTTATTTTCTTTCATCCCCGCCCCCCCATACTGTATTTAGAAATAAATCTGCACAGAACTTAAAAACTCCAGTTGGATGAGAAACTCTGAAAGCTGTGCTTAGTAACGTTATTTTAAATTGGTATCAGTGGCCTGGATATGAAGGGCTGCCCTCAGCATTCCACACATATTCTGGGGCTTCCCTAGCCCTCTTCCAGTTGCAGCCCCTTGTGCCTGTCCTCCAAAACATCTTTTGAAGGTTAGAGGACTCACTAGAACTGGATGCAGGACAGCCCAGGAGGATGGAGAGGGAAGAATCAGCAATGTCCTTTATGATAATGGATGTGCAACCAGTACCAGGCTTAATGGGATCGCAGTGGCACCAGGGGTGGAGCCTGTTGCTTTGATTTCATCTCTCCACACATATTAATTACTTGTACAGTTAACGGACTTCACAAGTTCCTTGTATATGGTTGTAAAGAAGAGTCTGTTGCATTAGCTCACTGGCCCACCCTGTTTTCACAGTGGCTAGTCAGAGGCAGACGCGTCAACTCTGGGGGGCTGAAGACAGCCCCCTTGATATTTGTTGGAAGGGAGCTGTGCCCCCTTAATATTGAGGGGGCCTGGTGTGCTGGGCGTGTGTGCACATGATGCCCAGTGGCCAGCTTCTCCAGAACGCTCGGTCTCCTCCAGATGACAAGACAATGCATGTGTGATGTCAAAAATGTGTGACGCACGCCAGGCCTCCTTGATCTTGGGGGCAACCTAGCGCTTTTGGCCAAAGGCCTATGGGAAGTCGCAAAGCAGGATTTGAGCACAGCAGCACTTTCCCCTGTTGTGATTGTCAGCAACTGATATGCCTCTGATAGTGGAAGCATGGTGGCCAATAGCTGCTGGTAGTCTTATTCTCCATGAACTTGTATGATCCTCTTCTAAAGCCATCCAAGTTGTTGTCCAGCCAGGATCAGGGCAGGGTGAAATGTGGGTGGGAAGGACCTGTGTGTCTGGCCTTTCAGCTTTACCACCCTTGTAAGATGAGTCCATGAAAAACCAGCTTCAACTTTACTACATTAATGAACAACGCCAGCAGGAATCTGTACACAAGGGGAACTCTTTTCAATACAGTACTGGATAAATTTAAAGAACACGATGGTTGTCTACAGCTGTGTGTGAGGCCAGGCCTTGTGGTCTCTTTTTGTATTTTCATTCATTCATTCAGTGGAGGGGTTACTGTAATAAGGAGTTCTCAATGTGGTGCCCTCCAGATATTTGACTACAGCTTCCATTAGCCTTGGTTAGCATGGTCAATGCTCAGGGATGGGGAGAGATGTAGTCCAACAATGTTGAGAGGGCACCATGTTGGTTTAACCCTGGTGATTACATTATATGGTTAAATAAACTTCACCTTCTGTGTGGTTTTTGCATGATACTTAATAGAGGAGTAATATTTTCAGTGTGCCCCCATGCATAGGCGCCGGCTCCTAGGGGCTGAGGCACTTTCATCCCCTTCCTGTTTTTGTTTTGAGGGGACTGGGCCCCATCAATGTTCAGAGGGCATTCGACTGCAACCCCTGGCTCTTTGCGACATTGTGCGTGTGACGTCAGAACGTGGTGTCACTCCCCACAATGATCCTGAGAAGATAGTGCCTCTGCCCCCATGTATAAAGAATCCTTGTACCTAGCAGACTGAAATATCTTTAAGTGAAAATCAGCATTGCCCTCTCCCTGGTTTGGCAGTTTAATACATGCACGGATATTTCTTTGTGAGGGAACATTCTAGCATATTATACTCTCTGAATTGGCACAGTCCAGAATTCTGCCTATTCAGGCTATAGACCTATGCTCACTGACTTGGGTGCAGCCTCATTTGACCCAATGAGGTGTGTGTGTGTGTGTGTGTGTGTGTGTGTGTGTGTAAACACACAGAAATATGATTGCCTCATCAGGCTATTGCCTCGTCAGGCTATTGCCTCATTCTGCATAATGTGTCGAACAATTAGCTGCACCAAACATTATGAGTTTCTGGCGCAGATGGCCAGTGTTTAATTTCACTCAGGGCTCTGGCCCTGTTGCTGTTTCGGGTGCCAAGCCCTCCAGGTTTGATGGGAGAACAGAAGGAGAGAGGGCCAGTCCTCCTCCGCTGATTTCCAGTAGCCATAACCAGTCTCCACTGAAGGAAATTAGTCAACACTGAGTCTTGGCAACATATTTCACTTTGGATATTAAAGGCGGGAACCAGACTAAGTTAATTGCAGTTCGTTCCCTCAGGTTAGTAATATTTAGCAATGGCTGCAATCCAAGCTCTGCTTGTCTGGGAATGAGCACCATTAGATGACTTACTTCTGAGTAGGAATGGGAAAATCTCACTTTCTCATTTTTTAAAAATTATTAAAATGAGTTTTCCACATGTCTGTGGAAACCCTTTTGTAAAGTCTTCTTGAGAATTTGGCAGTGTTCTAGCGCAGTTTTAAGCATGGAGATAGCTCAGTCAGTAGACTATGAGACTCTTGAGCTCAGGGCCATGGGTTTGAGCCCCACATTGGGCAAATAATTCCTGCATTGCAGGAAGTTGGACTTGATGACCTTCATGGTCCTCTACAATTCTATGATTCCACACACATCTTTGCAAGTATTTCCCCCTAATATAATACATCTAGGTATGTTGTTTTCAGTAACACTTGCACTTTATGCACACACTACTGCAATGCAATATACATCACTTGTTGGAGAGTTGCATTGCAAAATTCACAGAAGTGTGAAGAAAAGATGGCTCCCTTTCAGAAAGTGCAAATTAGGCAGGTCCTGCTTTCAGTGTGAATCAAATTCCTCCCCCAACCCTAGGTGCACAGAACTCTCCATGCTGCTCTAGCTGCTTAAGGCAACACAAAGCAGTTTCCCCATTTTTGTGTGTAACATTCCTCAGTTCACACGTTCTTCTTGGAACTGCAAATTGGATAGATTCACCTTTAGATGCAAATTGAATCAAATTTCTCCTCCATCCCTACTTTTGAGTAGACTTGGTTAGGATTGTGCTGCTTGTTGCCATTTAAATCACTGGGACATGAAGTCAGTGGCGTAGCGTGGGTTGTCAGCACCCGGGGCAAGGCAAGTAATTTGCGCCCCCTAACCCATGGATTTGCGCCCCCTAACCCGTGGATTTGCGCCCCCTAACCTGTGGATTTGCCCTAACCCTAGATGTTGCGCCTGGTGCGGCCGGCCCCCCCTGCACCCCCCACGCTACGCCACTGCATGAAGTGCAGTGAACTTAGTCTGGAAGCAAACTTGGCTAGAACTCTTCCTTTACTAATCAAAGCCATTTTGGGAAGATTTCAACACCAAACACAAGGGTTTCCCAGACATAGCCCTTGTAAACAGCATCAACAACTTTTGTGTCCGGATTTTCACCTTTTGAAATATGGCAGCCCTAACACACATTTCTCTGAGGAGGTACGGAGTGGAAATTGGTGCAACATATGGTCCACACATCAGCCCTGCCATGTGAAAGTACAGTGGTACATCGGTTTACGAACTTAATCTGTTCCGGAAGTCCGTTCTTAAACCGAAACTGTTCTTAAACTGAGGCGCACTTTTCCTAATGAGGCCTCCTGCTGCCAGTGCCCTTCCACAGTTTGGCTTCCGTTCTTAGACTGAGGTAAAGTTTGCAAACCGGGGCACCACTTCAGGTTTTGCAGAGTTCGTAAACCGAATAGTTCATAAACAGGGCTGTTCTTAAATCGAGGTACCACCTTATCAGGATCAGCCCATGATTTCAGGTGCTGCAGCTGAATGGTGTAGGCTGGTCAATACATCTGTATCCTCTTCTCTTAGGATTGCCAGTTTTTCCAGCAGGAGAGCACCTGGTCATGTTTATCTCTATAACCTCTGTGAAAAGCTTCACCTGCCGGTTTCTACAAATCAAGCTGCTGTTAAGATGCCTAACAGCAGGCCTGGGCGGTTTATTTCTGGTCATTGGGCAAGCCTAGTTGCCATTCATGCAGCTCTCCACCACAGTAGTTTGCACAAATTTCCTGGCTTCCCCTGCTTGGCATGATATTAGGCCGGTATCTGCTGCCAGGGTCCACCTGCATTGTCTGTGCTGTGGAATGCTTGGCATAGGATTGATAGCAAGCAGTAGCTGGTCCTGTAATGGACCTAGAATTGCTTCATTTTCATGCCACATTAAGGGCCATTTGGGAAGAACCCGGACCTGGCTCTCACGAGCAGCAATTCTTTTTTCTATCCACTAGGACCAGGAGTTTTCCCACTGGAAGCACTTCTGATTCGTCACATCCCTTTTCTGGGACAAGTGACAAGAATCCATAAAACCCATTTCTCTTCACCAGATGAGCAGCCATGGGTTTTATGTTTGAACACCTGCATCATTCTGTGAGTTCATGGCTTGCCTGATCATTAGGGGTATTTTGCAACACACTCTATAATTCATTTGTTGACCAGATGTCCCCAGCCCAAAGGGTGGCAGTCAGCTGTCCTGAACATGGTAACCTGGATACAGCTCGTAGCTCAGTTGGTTAGAGAGTGGTGCTGATAATGCCAAGGTTGCAGGTTTGATCCCCATATGGGACAGCTGCATATTCCTGCATTTCAGTGGGTTGGACTAGATCAGTGTTTCCCAACCTTGGGTCTCCAGCTGGTTTTGGACTACAACTCCCATCATCCCTAGCTAGCAATACCATTGGTCAGGGATGATGGGAATTGTAGTCTGAAAAACATCTGGGACCCAAAGTTGGGAAACACTGCACTAGATGATCCTCAGGGTCCCTTCCAACTCTACAGTTCTATGATTCTATGACTTAGCTTATTTAAGCAAGAGTGGAGAACCTGTGGCTTTCCACACATTGCTAGACTCTAGCTCTTATCAACCCTATCGGTCATGTTGGCTGGGGATGATGACAACACAGCGACATTTGTCAATTTTGGTACCTATTGGTTTCTCATTTTTCCAGTATTAATTTTGCTTCTCCACATCAGTTTGTGACTGATTTGAAAATCATTAAAATTCACCAACATTTTAGCACAAATTTCTCTGAATGCGACATGTTTCTATGCAGTTTTTACCTAATATTTGCATTATAGCAAAGCAACGTCTCTTAATTTAACACGTTTGTATGGTAGCATTTTTATGCATGCTTTAGTATATGCATTTTTGCACACATTACTTAGAAACAGTGATGCCTTCAGAAAAGAAAAGTGAGGAGGTCATTTTGCATCTTGTTTTGACTCATCCAGATTGGCTTGGGATCTAGAACCGTAAGTTATGGTAGGCAGGCAGAAATTAAGCAGTTGAAGATTACTCCCATCATGGCATCTCCATGTTAGGAGATGTTCCCTCCGAATGTATGACTCTTGTGAGGCACATGAGACTTCCAGGAAAACTGGTTGAGCATCAATATGTGGTCCTAGAATCAGTGGTTCTATTCCATCTTCAAGCTTCTTCAGCACTACAAATGGATAGGAGAACACAACCTCAGACCTACAAAAGCAATTGGGACCATTTGTGAAGGTGGAACTCTACAGGAGATTGCATTGGTTATCATTTTTGAACAAAACAAGCCTGACTCTCAATTTGCAGTCCTTTCCTTTTTTTTAATGCCTGTGATGGGCCTCTCTTGATTTGCGAAGCTGAATTTGGAATGAGGCTTTCTATTCCTCTGCTTGCCCAATGCATTTTCAAAGCCTCTCATCAACCTACCAGTGCAAAATTAAAATGTATGCACAGCAACCTTCACATGGCTAATTTTTAATACAGTCAAAAACCTACACAGCACATTACATATCATTACTCTGTTTGATCAGGAACAACAAATGTAAAATAAAAATGGGTCACCTTGCCACGGAGGAGCACGCCGACGTGAACAGCTGCCACTTAAAACTCACCACCAATTAAATCTGTGTAAACATTGCTGCTCTCCATATAGAGGGAGGAACACAGTGATATCTGCAGCTTTATGGGTTGACATCTGTTTGAGTGACAAATGCCTCTGTCACAGGAACGCTGTACAGATTTTGTTTTATTGATGACAATCTCCTCAAAAAGACTCTACACAATACAATAAATTGAGATTTTTTTAAAAAAAAACTTTTATGATGAAGCTCTTTATATATTTTTAAAATCCCATTTATCAGGAGCAGAAGCTGTGGGTTGTTTAAACTCCATATGCCATCGCAGGGAGATTTGACACATCTCCATAGCATTTGTGCTCAAGCGTAGAGATGCTTCAGGGTTCGTTTTTCATGCAAACGTGTTCCTGTGCTGGAATATGCATGAAGACTGCATGCCAATTGTCAGAGGTGCCCCATACTTCTTTTTCACTCTGTATGGTGGTACATATGCGCTAGAGGGAGCCAGAGGCAACACATGGGCAATTGCAGTTGCATTCTGTGCTGAACATGATGCTCATTGTGTCAAAGCTCACAACTTGTATTCATGTTCCCACAGAGCAGTATCATAACACATGGACATCTAAATGTATCCCTTATGTCTGTACCATTAGCTCTTATATTCTTGGGATGAATATGCAAATATGCAAATGCAGGATAACATTCGTTCAGTAGGAAAGAATTCATAGCAGTTTCTGCAAAATTAACAATGGCTGAAAGTGTTGCATTCTGAAAACATTGCTTCTTAGCATATTAAAATAATGTGGCTAGCCTTAGAGCAGCAGTGGGGAACCTGTGGCCTCCCAGATGCTACTGAACTACAGTTCCACTCATCATTTACCATGCATGGTTCATGCTGGCTGGGGATCCTCTAAGAGAGCAGGTTGCCGGTCCCTGCTATAAGGCATCTCAACATCGTATTTGGGGAGGTAAATAGAACATACTCATGAATTCTCTCCACTGCTAATGCTGACAAGACTTCATTCTTTGAAGTTACCATTGGGGCATGCGGCAGCTGGGTTTCTAAAGAGATCATCACTTTGGAAATGGAATCTGAAGTGCTTTGAGAAATAAAGCACTCTACAAATCCTGTATGTACAAACAGTGTATATTAATTTTTACTGTGGTGGGATGGCTCGATTCCAAACAGCAGTAGTGGATATCGGCTGGGATCCCTTTAAAAAAGAGAGCAGGGCTCACTGTTCCTATATTGTGTATCATTTGGAGTTCTGTTTATGCATCATAGCATCTCTGGGTGTACTGTGTTATGCTACAGTCAGTGTTGGCAGGTTGAAGATTTAGGCATCATAGCTTCTAGATGAGCATAATTCTTCATTGCTTCTCCTTTTGGAATCTGAGCAGTGATCCTGCGCAAGGTGAAAGGAGCAAGTCTTCTGAGCTGCCTTGCAGAGAAAACCTTATTATTAAAAAGACAGTAGTTCATATTAGGGACATTAGGCTGTGCAAGAGCCCCATGGTGTCTCTCTCCCATACCTGTGCTGGATAATGACTTCAGGTGGCTCTGTATTGACTGAACGATTTGAAATGACTTGAAATAACTTGGTGAATTATTTCTTATTATGCCACATCCCTGTCCTTGTCCATGTGTGTGGCAATGTTGCACATCAGCAACGTTGTGCAATTCTGCTGTGTTGCATCTGCCCCGGGTTTCATCTAAGGCAAGGCAGAAGAAGAGGAGTTTGGATTTGATATTCCACTTTATCACTACTCTAAGGAGTCTCAAAGCGGCTAACAATCTCCTTTCCCTTCCTCCCCCACAACAAACACTCTGTGAGGTGAGTGGGGCTGAGAGACTTCAGAGAAGTGTGACTAGCTCAAGGTCACCCAGCAGCTGCATGTGGAGGAGCGGTGAAGCGAACCCGGTTCACCAGATTACGAGTCCACCACTCTGAACCACTACACCACACTGGCAGGGCAACATATTGGATCATTCTGCGTTGACACACCTATTGGACTTCATCCCAAACTGAGACTAGCTGTTTTGTGGGATGCCCTTTCTGAGGCTGGACAACCAACGAAACTGATAATAAATGAAGCCATGCTGCTGAACATGTGCTGCAGCTCTTATCTGTTAGTGTAGCAGCTCACAGGACTATTCCTGCATTCCAGGGGGTTAAAATAGATGACCCTTGAGGGTCTCTTTCAACTCTTTAATTCTATGATTCTATGACAAGCTTGCCATTTGGTTATGTTTTCTCAGGTATTGTTCTTCTCTTTTTTTCCATGCTTTTCTTTGGGCATTAAACTAAACAAAAGGAAAAAGAAATGATGAGAATGTATTTCTAGATGCCTTCCACAGAATGTGTTTGGCTTGCTTTTATGCTTTGGGGCATGTGTACAGTACAAGTGGTTGGGGGAATATGAACAAGCAAACATGTTTGGTTTTTGAAAACAAAGTTGTAATTAATTCTTCTAACTGGCCTCAGTTGAAGAACCGCTATAAAAAAGGGGATGGTGAAAGTTGGCTTGATGTCTGATTTCCTGATTAAGTCCTGATTTGTTTTTGTTTTTAATCCTAACCCTAATCCTTTAGCAAATCAATGCTGTTACTATATTGTAATTACCAAGCGAATACGCTGTTCATTGTTTCATATGGAAATGGTAATCCAGATTCGTTAGCCATTTTCTTTTTTTAAAAAAGTATACTGAATGCTTTAGCAGATGCTATTCCACACATGCACATTAATAAATATACTCTCTCTAACTGTGCATCTCTGCTGTCTGATCCCAAATGTTCAAACAAAATAAATCAAGCGTCACCATGTACTTAAGTAAGTGACAGGATTAACAAAAGAATCAAACATGCTGGAGAGACTTTTATAAATCTCTCCTTCTCCCCTATGAGATTTCTTCCCATCATTTCTACCAGCAGCTATGTCTTAACATTTAACATTCACAGAAGCTGACAAGCTTAGCAAATTCTTTTTGGCTCTGAGTACTCATCTGCCATGAAGATCAGCTTGCAAATTTCTTTATGTAACCAGTAACCGGAAGGCGTTTTATATTCCGATCCATACATTTGAGGGGAAATGTTAGGGGACACACATTCTTAGGGAAAGTCAAAGAAAAGCAAAATAAGCCAGGCAACTTTCTATATTGCAGTGTAAATAAGCACAAGGCTGTTGACATACATGGCTAAAAATATGTTGTCTTCTGGTTACTGGGTGCTGTTGCACTAAGTCCTGCCTTCTGGCTTCTCACAAACATCTGGTTGGCCACTGTGAGAACAGGACTCTGGACCAGATAAGTCATTGGCCTGATCCATGAGGATCTTTTTACAGTCTTGTTGGGATGTCTGGCTTACCTGTACTTTTAACTCTCATCCCTTGACCATGAAGCCAACAAGGATATTTGTTCATCCTTAGGATTCAGTTGAATCTGCATACGCTGCTGTTTCATTTTGGTTCTTTAGCAATACAATGGAAGCATGCAGAGAAGCCCCTCAAATGACATACAGAATGATCAAAGCCAATGTCTGCATGGCTGAGTGTAGCTGCCTTGGTGCTAAAGTCATATGGTCATGATTGGTGTTAGTCTTGAGATGGGAGTTTGGGAAGAGGTAGCAGATTTAAGGTACCTCCAGACTCTCAGTATTTTGTGAGAAGGATTCAACTGCATCCTGGAAATTTAGATATGTGCATTTAAAGTGGATTAAAGGGTTCAGTGATACAAATCCACTTAAAAGACAACAATTGTCTTCTTTGCAGTTTGGAAAGTGAGGTGGATGAACAAGTGATTAACCTGGAGATGTGTAAACATCCCGCAACCAAATCAGGGTGGATGCAGGATAAATGCTCACTGCAATGTAAGCACCCGGTAAACAAATAAGAACAAATGCTCAATAAAGACCTGACATAGTCTAACCACCGCAGAAGCTTTATGCAAGTGTATTGGGATGAATATTGGTCATCTGGAAGAGTCCCCAGTGGATAACCTTTGTCTTTTGCAAAGCAGAACTTGATTTTTCTTTCAGAAATGTAACATCTAGGACAAAGCAGTGGCGTAACATGGGTTGCCAGTGCCCGGGGCAAGGTGCAAAGGGGGGAGCAGATGCAGACTCCAACCACCCAATTGGAGTCCTTCTGGCACCATGTCTCACCAGCCATAGCACTTCCACAGGAAGCTCCACCAGTCTGGCCCAGAAGCCAATGCACTGCCAGCCAAGGCTCACACTGCTGCCTCTTTGTCTGCGCTGGGTGCTCCAGTGGCACCCCACAGCTGCCTGCTCCTGTATGGGGGCCTGGACTGGGACTCTGCAATACCATGGGAGCCCCAGCTGCTTCTGTCCCAAAGCAGGGGCAAGAGGGGGCCTCCCAGCGCCGCTGCCAGCCATGGCACGAGAAGCAAATTGAAGGGGGAGGGCAGCGAGAGGAGGCTTCACCCTGGTAGGAGAGGCTGTTGATCTGACTGGTTCTCTGCTCCCCACTTGCAGTCCACCCAGCAGCCTGGGAGATGCTTGCGCCACTGGGAGGAACCCCCTCCCTCCCAGCCTCACCACACCTTCAGGACTGCTGCAGCTCAGTGGCATAGTGTGGGATATGCCTGGGGCAATCACCCCTGTAGCCCTCCCCCACGCTACACCACTGCCTCTTCCATACACTTTGCCATTTCTCCCCAGTATAATAGATCATGCTAGTCCTTGCCCTGTAATCACTAGACATAAAATATCTTGACTGGCGGGGATGGTGGGGACGCCTGGTCTCTAGGGCACAATCTTGTAAACAAGCCCATTGCACACACATGACCACTAAGAGTCATGTAAACAAAAAGGCTCGTTTTTGAATAGTTGATAGCAGATTGCATGGTAATTTATGTTTTCCCAAAATAGCCTAGAGAGCAACTCATTTCTTGCGTCTTTTAAGACTGCAGAAATTGTTGTCATGCGTAGCAAATGGAGTGGAACTTCCATCATTGGTGGTGAAAGGCGCTTGAGTAATAGTCCTTGGTTTTTGTTTTCGAAAGGAGGAGCGCTGCACAGTTTCCCCCTTTTTCCATCTGCAAAATATTGGGAGGGATGGTGCCCACGGTGACATTCCCACGCACTGCAAAGGGTTAGCTCCCCAGGAAATGCGTGCCCATTGTTTCCAAATGCTCAGAGCTGCTGTACTCCCCCCTAGGACACATATGTATCTGGATTCCCTTTGTGTCATATCTGCAAAAAATATACATTCTCTGGATTATGTGTCAAATAAAATAAACACACGCAGCTATGCTCTGGGGAAAGAGAAGTGGGGAATATGAAGGTTGCTGGGTATTTTTAAATCCATCAGGCATTCACAGAAAGTCTCTCACTCATCAGGATTCCGTTCCCCCAAACTGAACCTTCCTTTGAGAAAAAAGAATGAAACGTTAAATATTTGTAGCATAGACTATTTTTAAAATCTGACTTCAAATGACTTGGGAAGTTGCCATTTGCTCACTTTGTCATATTTCATTTCCTTTTCTGTCTTCCTTCATATGGCAGGGGGGAGAAAAGGTCTGATTTCTCTTCCCCTCCCATAGCTGCTACCAGCTGGGAAGGATAATTTTCTAGCAGCAGTGTGTAGCTTTTGGCAGGCCTCTTAGCAGACACTGTGTACTTGTTCTGAGGTGGGAGGGGGATCCTTGGCTTCCTTCTACTGCTGCTACTAGTTTGTGCTACTGATGGCACATGCTGGTTGTATGTTAACCCTCTAGGTCTGTTTTCTGCCAGTCGAGAACAAAACCTCTTGACTGTCAAAGATAGATTTTAAAAATTGGGTATTGTGTGGTTATAGGACTTGCAGCTAAGAGTGCCATATGGACTTGATTCATTAATGTAGACGGGTGGGATTCACAAGGTGCTTCACAAGCTTATTAGTTAGAAGATCGGGAATGAAGGGCAAGTTTGCTGAGTGGCAGGGATGCAGCTACCCATTATCCCTTGTAATGCATAGCTGCAGAGGAGTGCAGAGGACCCTCTACATTGCAAACTTAGGACTTAGCTACATTATCAAAGAAAAAAATGCTTTATATGTGTTGTATGTGTGTTATAACACCATGACACCAGATGGCGCTGTGGAGTTCCTTTTTTGCCAATCCGATTTCTCATACAAAGCTTACAATGCTTTTAACTGAAACGCTCCTTTGATGTGTCTAGATTCAGCCTTAGTCCAAACATGCACTGTTTATGATGGATGAAAAGGATCATGAAGAGGAGGACCCACAGAGGATGCTTAAACAAAAGCCATTTTAATATGAACAGTTTATGGAGGGGGAAGCATGTGCCAGGCTGCCAGGACCAGATTAAGACCCTTAGAGACCCTAAACACTTAAAAGATTTTGGGGGGTCCATATATACCTAATTCAAAATATAAACAGTAATAAACTGTGTACAGTCATACCTTGGAAGTCGAATGGAATCTGTTCCAGAAGTTGGTTCGACTTCCAAAACATTTGGAAACCAAAGAACAGCTTCTGATTGGCTGCAGGAAGCTCCTGCAGCCAATCGGAAGCCGCAGAAGCTGCGCCGGATGTTTGGCTTTTGAAAATCGTTTGAAAACTGGAACACTCACTTCCGGGTTTTGATCATTCAGGAGCCGATTTGTTCAGGAGCCAAGGCATTTGAGATCCAAGGTACGACTATCATGAATCTCTGTTATTACTATTATTTAGTATTTTTTTTAAAATGTGTGTGTGTATATATACAGCTTCTGCTAACTTAGCAGTTCAAAAGCACACCAGTGCAAGTAGATAAATAGGTACCAATGTGACGGGAAGTTAATGGCATTTCCGTGCACCAGTAGTGGTTTAGTCATGCTGGCCACATGACCCAGAAAAGCTGTCTGTGTACAAATTCCAGCTCTCTCAATGTGAAAGTGAGATGAGGGCTACAACCCCATAGTCGCCTTTGACTGGACTTAACCGTCCAGGGGTCCTTTACCTTTTGCTGGTTAATCCAGCCCTGCAGGCTGCTGCTTAGAATGCAGAACTGCAAGTAAAAGCAAAGCGCCTGTGAGCCGATTCAGCCTGTTCCCAGTAGGGCAAGCCACGAGAGCCAATTCCTCACAATGGATCAATTCATTGATCTTACCTAGGTTCCAGAAGATTGAGTGCAACTGTTAGACATGACATACCCAAGGCCTACATTAGGAACTGATGTTCTCCGTCATAGAGCACTTTATGGGAAACAGCTACCCTGCAGGGGCGAAGGAAGGCTCTCTGGCACCTGGTGTGGCGTGTCAAGGGGCGGGCCAACCACCCACAAGGGTGGGGTAAACTTCCCGGTGGCACATGTGCAGCACCGCTGCGGACGGTGCATGCACATGTGCCGTACGGATGATGGCAGGATCCTCCAATCGTGGCTGCAGCGGGGCGGGTCAAATCGCCCAGCGGCACATGTGCAGTGCCGCTACGTACGGCGGTGCCACACGTGCGCCGTACAGACGGCAGGATCTTCCACAAACAACTGCAGCGGCATGATGTGATGGCACCTGGGGTGAACCGCCCCCCCGTCCCCCTTCCTCTGCCACTGTACAAATGGAACCTCACTGACACGAATTGAACAAAATTGAACAAAAGGTTGCATTCTGTTGTGCTAGGGGTTACCCTTGGCCCAATCTCTTGCATGGTGCAAGGAGGAGTGAAAGGGTTGCAGAGAGGATAGGGAATCAGTGAGAAGAAGGGGTGTCAGAAAGAGAAACAGAGGTGCGCCACTCACCCTGGGCTCTGGTCTTACCCATCACTGACATGTCCCCCCGCCAACAGATTACTCCAACAAAATGCAGTCCATAACAGGGGAAATGGCTCTCCACTATTTCTCTAGTCATCAGTCTTTATATATATATATATATATATATATATATAATTATTCTTTTGATAGATATACAAACCCTTATTTATAATGCTTATTTTTGTGTTTGAAATTGCTTCTCAACAAGCTAACTTTTATTTTAAAAATCTGCACAGGGACCTGTCTGAACAGGGACCTATCTATCAGCGCAAGCTAGTATAGCTGAAATAGCTGCTTCAGGGAAGAAAAATCAACCATGTTTTGAAAAAAATAGCCTCTAAACTGGATTCCTTATCCTGTACGGATGAGAGTACCAGAGGATCGCCTAGGATACAGATTATCCATGGAGTGATGCTCTCCACCTCCACATGATAGACTGTAGACTAACAACATGCACAGATTTCTTTGCTGTCAGTTTCTGCATGCAAACTCAACTTATCCTGCTCTGCTCTTAATTCCCTGCTCTGCCGAAAAACCTCTGTGCTGGGAGAGTACATTTGTATAAGTAAATCTCGATTAGCATAATTATTAATCATACGTCTTTTGTCCACTTATTTCCTCTCCTAGAGGAAATTACCGACTACTTGAGTTCAAGCATAGTAAGTGCTGTTCTCCACAACAATCCATTAATCTCCAAACTTTCAAAAGAGCTCTTACGTGGCTTTTGTATTTTGATTATCTCGGAGCTGCTTGGTCCAGATGCATCTCTAGGCAACTGCAGACTTGCAAGGGCTTCATGCAGAGGCCTGTAGGAGGTGTTTTTTTTACGGCATGGAGATTTGCTGCAGTGGTCATAGCTTCCTTTTAATGTAAACTAAGTATTTTGGAGGCTCAATTCAAATTGCAGCATGGAGTGGTCGCCTTTGTCCTTTTATCCTCCCACTCATCAAGCTCTGGATTAACCTTGCTGCTTAGCACTGTTTCACATAGCGTGGTGCTTTTCCATCACATGAATCCTTCAGGAGCCTCAGAGTGTAAAGGTAAGGGTAAAGGACCCCTGGACGGTTAAGTCCAGTCAAAGGCGACTATGGGGTTGTGGCGCTCATCTTGCTTTCAGGCCGAGCGAGCCAGCATTTGTCCACAGACAGCTTTCCAGGTCACGTGGCCAGCATGACTAAACCGCTTCTGAACACTGTGACAGAAACCAGAGTGCATAAAAACTCCATTTACCTTCCTGCCTCAGCAGTACCTATTTATCTACTTGCACTGGTATGCTTTTGAACTGCTAGACTGGCAGGAGCTGGGACAGAGCAATGGGATCTCACCCCGTCGCGGGGATTTGCACCGCCAACCTTCTGATCGGCAAGCCCAAGAGGCTCAGTGGTTTAGACCACAATGCCACCACGTCCCTTAGAGTGTACATCCTTGCAAGGAAGTATAACACCTGAGGCCATCATTAATCTGAATTGACCCAGCAACATGTAAGATTTCAGAACAGGGTTAACCGCTGTGGTGCTCTCTGGATGTTGAACTGATGGTTTTGGCATCCGTCTGTCTCGGCAAACCATGGAGGAGTGCACCTATGTGTGTGAAGTCAAAATGTTGAACTATAGCTCCTACAATCCACAGCCTTTGGCCGTAGTGCTGAGGCTGAAGGGATTTGCAGTCTAATGACATCTCATTGGCTCCACACTGAGGGCTAATCCACACTTCCGTTTGTTCTGGCACTTTCCCCCAGGAAACCCCACTGAACCATAACAAATGTCAGTTGGTTCTTCTGTGGGTTGACGCTTGTTTCGATTTGGTGGTAAACAACAGGCTATCTCAGGGACATATGAAAAACCACTCAGACCCATGGGACAAGCAGAAAACCGCTTGGGCATGCTTTCTAGGAATGGAAAAAGCAGATGTGTAGGTGAGCCCTTACTTCCTGTTTTAAATGCTGTGAAACATGCCTCTGAGATAATGGAGATTTCCATACTAAAATATCTGTGTGATCTGAATCTCTCACCTGGGCTAGCGGGGACAAAATGAATAAATAAAATGTGTGACACCTGAATCAAGCCAAAGTCAACGTATTTTGTTCAAATTGTCTGTTGTTGCTTTGGGTTTCTGTACACAATGCTTAAGACATGTTTTTTTAATATATTAATGCGGTATAGAAAGTAAATAATCGATCAGCTATAAACAGCTGTAAGCAAATATTCCTGTAGGGTTCTCGCTTAAGTGTAGGCAAGAGTCTGTCAATGAAAAGAGAGACCCTAGATTGCCCTATTCTTATGCTTCGGAATATGGACAGCTCCCTTCCAAGGGAGACCCGCCTGGCTACTTCCCTGATGTCATTCCGCCAGGTTAAAAAATTTATCATTTTTAAATGATTTTGTAGTGGCTGAGCAGCAGTTCTGTGGATGTTTGGCTTATGAGGTTACTGGGAGCGGCCTGTTTCTGTTCAACTGCTATTGCCATATATATAAATGGTTTTTTTAAAAAATGGTTTTGTATTGAATAGTTCATTTTGTTCTAGAATGTGTGTTGAGATTTTTCTCCGTTCCCTCGGATGCCTTTGAGCTAGAAATGTGCTCCATAAAACAATCAGTCATCGGCAATGCACTGCACTTAAGAGCAGGTGAAGCCTCTGGCCCTGACCCGGCTGAACTGGTGTGAAGCCAGAAGACTCATTACCAACTGCTCAGGGAAGAAAGCTGATTCCAGTGATAGAAAGGAAAGTTGGAAGTTTGGCTGGGTGTAAAACCTCCCACAGACCCCAGAGTATTGTACGGCATTCCCAGGATTGAAAAGAGGCTCTAGGAGGTTAAGAAGTATAAAGGAAGGGGCAGTTTCACATGGAAATTATAGTAGATTTAAAATCACTTTCTTATGAAAGAAAAAAAATGTTTCAGAAACACCTGTCATCCTTATACACACTGCCTGCGAATGAACAGCCACCATGTTGTCAGGCAATATATTTTTTTTTAAAATGTATTACAGTGGAATCTCAAATGTGATCACTAAGATGTAAATCCCACTGAGTTCATAGCAAGCTTTGGATCACTCTGATTGTTCAATAGGAAAACATATTTGTGCTTTGAGGGTGTTTTAGATTTGTATTTAATCGAATTACTCCTCTTGTGTGGGATTAAAACAGTGGCTGCCTTGTACCTTTCCTGCCCTCATTTCATGGCTGTACTGTTTTACTTAATCTTTATTGTAAAAAATATGTATGCCACTGCACTCTTGGGCCTACTAAAAAAAAAACTGTGAGGGCACTCATTATTAACCCCTGCTGCTAAAAATTTATAATAGCTAGACTGCAGTCTCTTATGTCAGGCTTCTTTCTTTTTCTAAAAAAATGTGATAACTAGCTGCTATGATTGAAATGGTTGCTTTCATTTGGGTCAAGGCACTGGCGGAGGAAGAGGAGTGCGGGGGAAGCGCACCGCCCCCAGCATCGCGATCCCGGTGGGGTGCCATCATGGCTGCCCCCTGCCTGCACTGGGCGCCAGGCGCCCGCAGGCAGCATGCCACACCCCCAGGTGTGAGCCCACCTGCTCTCTGGCCCCTGGCGCCGGAGCATGAGTCAAGGCACTGGGTCAAGGCACCAGTGAGTGTACAGTAGATAGCATGCATATATATATGCCTTTGTGTGTTTGTGTACTAACACACATGCGCGCGCGCACACACACACACAGCTACTAAGTTTCTACAGAGATTGTCCACAATTCATTGTATTACAGATGCAAAAGTTATCTTTTATGTCTCAAAGTGGGGTGGGCATGGGGAGAGGTTCTTTTTTTCCCTGAACATTGGACCATTTACAAGTTTTGGTTGTTCATCTTCTGTGCTAACCAAACAGGAAATAACTTCTAGAGTGGTAGCTATATTAGTCTGTTGCAGCAAAAAACAAGAGGTCAGAATATAGCTCCTATGCTCAGATATCTACACTGACTTATGATAAGTTAAAGACGTTGCTATTAGTATAAAGCCCTTAACAGCTCATGGCCTATTGACTTGAGGGATTGCCTTACCACCCCATATATACCCTCTCAACTGCTTCAATCTGCCACATAATATTTGTTCTGCACTTGCATGTACTCAGTGTTTTAGTGTGGCAAAACTTATACTTTGGAACTCCCTGCCTCTTGACACCAGGCAAGTACCTTCACTGTGCACTTTTTAGCACCTGCCAAAACGTTTTGGTTTAGGTAAGCCTATACAGGCAAGAAGGCATGCTGAAGGTGACATATGTTTCCATCTGTTTTTAGTTTAACTGTTGATTTTAATTATATCTTAACTACTCTATGTATTTTACCAGCAATTGCAATTCTTTTTCTTGTAAAACACTTAGAGGTTCTATCGAGCAGAATAGGAATTCTGTTAAACAAAATAAATAGCACCTTAAAGGTTGACTCGTTTATTATGGCATAAGCTTTCTACTTTATCAGATGCAATAAACAGAGAGTATTGTTCTATGGTATCAGCAGTTTTCCCAAATGATGGGTTTGGAAACTTTTGAGCATTTTCATCCCGGGCCTCTAGTTGTTAAATCCATCTAGTTGCTTGTGACTAGTGCTGCAGGAACCCTAAATACATTGCTGTTACGAGAGGGTTTTTTACCTGGTTCTGCGGCTTCATATTCTTTCAGGATGGGCATGCATTTGAGTTAGTAGATAGCTAACATACATTTTGCCCTTTTGGTGAATTGAAAATTGCTTCAGTGGCAGAGAGTTGAATGTGTATTCTGTTTGGTTATATGAATATGGCTGTATCTTCCAAAAAATTATCTATAGCATATAGTGCATCAGTGATGCTTATTGAATGTTGTGGAACTGCATAGTCATTAGGACAAAGCAATGGTTTTATTTAAGCCAATGATCTGTCTCTCTCTCTCTCATTCACACACACACACACACACACACACACACACACACAAAAATATATCAGTTTCTGGCAACTGATAATGTGGAAACTACTTTGCAAATGCCACACATCTTGCCCATTCTGTCCTTGAAATTCTGTTGCTATCCGTTTGTTCAACTGTGGATAAGGTTGCACATTTCTCAGGGCTACCTTTTTACTTGATGTGTTGTGTTGGCGTAAACACTGGAGGCAATGTGTGGGCCACCACATTTTGAGGTAGCTGTGTCCTTGGAATGCGAAAGGTAAGTTAGCTGGAGGGGGTGTCGGAAACCAGTTGCTAGAGAACGTTGTGGATACAGGGAGTGAGCAAGGGTTGGATGCTCTGTTTATTTCTGAAATGAACTTGCTGAGAACAGAAAGATGTCTTCGTCGAATTCTGTGGCACTGAAATGTTCTGAAATGAGAGGAATCCATTACATTTTGTGAAGCTGTGATATTTGACACTTTGGGGCATTGTAAGGGAACAGAGCACAGTTTGAAGGGAGTGGGAAGGGTAATTCATATTTCAGTTTCCAAACACTCTATTTCGTCTTAAAATTTTTGAAGTTTAGTATAGATAAATGAAAATTGGTCAGACAAATGAATAATTATTATATTTGTGGTTTTATATTCTGATTTTATCCAGTGAACTGCCCTGAGACCTGTGGGTATAAGGTGGGATATAAATTTTAATAATAATAATAATAATAATAATAATAATGACAAAATGGTATACTAAGCAGATGTGCACATTACAATGGAATGTTTCAGAAGGACCCCTGAAAGTTAAGTCCATTTGCGAACGACTCTGGGGTTGCAGCACTCATGTTGCTTTACAGGCCGAGAGAGCCGACATTTGTCCACAGACAGTTTTTCCGGGTCATGTGGCCAGCATGACTAAGCTGCTTTGGAGAAACTAGAGCAGCACACAGAAACGCTGTTTACCTTCCTGCCAGAGCGGTACCTATTTATCTACTTGCACTTTGACGTGCTTTCAAACTGATAAGTTGGCAGGAGCTGGGACCGAGCAACGGGAGCTCACCTTGTTGCAGGGATTCGAATCACCAACCTTCCGATCAGCAAGCCCTAGGCTCAGTGGTTTAGACCACAGTGCCACCTGCGTCCCTATATCTGAATAGGTTTGCCCAACAAGCATGTTTTTAGCAGATGCCAAAGAAGAGTACAGTGAAGATTAGGGTTTCTATATTCTGAAGAGCTAAAAAGAGGACAAATTTACTGCGCAAGGGAAGTCCCACATAGAGGTATCTCTGATTCAGTGCCAGATTTACATATAAGCTAAACAAGCTATAGCTTAAGGCCTCACTCTCTTGGGGGCCCCCCAAAAATTAAAAGGGATGTACATTTCCAGCATATAAGATAAAAAAATAAAAATAAAACCTACATACAGCAACTGTGTTTTGTGTTGTGTAGGCTCCTATGATGTAAGTAATGGACCCCACCTGCTAGCCTGCTCCCTGGAATATCACTGGTTTGCTCATTTTTATATTAGGGTGCCTACATTCTGCATGGATGTGCAAATGGCTTTAGATACCTATTAGGTCCATAAATTACCATATAGCATATAATCAGCACCAAAAACAGTGACAATTTGTTGTTGACAAAGGACAGCTGAACATATAAAGAGCCCCATTGCCTTCAGTAGCTTAGGGCCTCATCAAACCTAAATGTGGCCCTGCTCTGATTCATGGCAGTTGTAAGTGATTTGGTGGTGGTGCGTCTTAAAAGCCACTTCATGTGGCGGTTAAGGCATTGGGTGGAATCCTAGTCTTCAAGCTTTTGGGTGAAGCGGTGTGTCACCTGCCTGAACCAGCGGCTGATTCAGGGTACCCCATTAGAGGGGTCTCAGTGGAAATCTCTGGCCAAGCGTGGGGCAGACAGGCCATAGAGCTTCCAGCAGTGGCCTTAGAACGGCCATCTTGGTAGATTGACATCTTGGGAAAGGCCCACATTCCTTGGCACGACCCTGATGCAGTTTCAGGCAGGAGGGTAGACCTGATGTACACCCAATGCCTGAGCCAAAATACCACCTACACACCTGTAATCAATCAAATTGTGGCCATTTTTCATACAGATCATTGTCGGTTTGACTTTGTTCTATCACACCTCTTAGTACTTGCTAGATGGGGGAGGGTGACACTGTGACTGGTACGGCAAAAGGTGCTTCCAGCCTCTGAATGTGGCAGGTGAATATGCACAGATTAAATACACACTAGCTACTGCTGTGCAAAGTGAAGGGAGGGGAATACTCTGCCTATTAAATTATATACCCTTGCATCCGGTCCTGTTCAAAGGGATTGGTAGATTATATGCAAAATCCTGTTAGCTTTAGGATTCTTCATAAACAACTCATGCCTCCCTTTTTAAAATTCTGCTTGAGTAGATAAATGTGATTTAAAAGTGAGAAAGAGGGAGAGTAACTGTTTTACTACCCGAGCTATATAATGTGCCGCTGCAGAGGCAGAGTTAGTGATTTTATCTAGTGCTTGGCAATTAGTAGCTGCAGTACTTTACAGATACCAAGTCAGCACTTAATTTTTATTTGAGCAACTTCCTCCTTCCCCGGTTAATGCAGCAAGCTTCCGACTGCCCCCAGGACTAGCACCATGTGTTTGAGTTCGTGGCGTACTTGCGGAGGATCCCTGGGGACCTTCATCACAGATGCAGGCCTACTGTTATGTACCCACAAGAATCTGCTCAGTCCTCGCTGTGTGCAAAAGATGACAGAGCAACGCAGCAGAAATAATTCATGACTGTGCACCAGAAACCAAAAGGCATTACTCTGAGTTGCCGAGGCTGGGAGTGCATTGCTTCTGACAGCTGATTCCAGTTTTGTGGCGGTCTCTGGGATTTATCTGCAGTGCCTTATCTCCTCTCCAGATCGGGCAGTAAGTCCTGGAAATTTACAGCCTCAGACCCAAGTGCCTGCAAGGCTGGCAGGGAGAGCCTGTCAGTTTTATTGCGATTCCCCAAAGTATATTTAATTATGCACTGAAGAATCAGCTAAACAATTAAATCTATTTTGACCAATTAAAAACACATTAAATGCTAATGGGTATTATTTTTGTAATGAGAGATGCTGGATTGCCTTTAGACATTCTCAAAGCACTGCCGGATTATTCTGAACATTCTAGGTTATACTTGGGGTTGAAGAAGACATCTTGATTATTGGCAAGAGATGATACAGACCAGGGTGTTTTTTTCCTTATGCTATGTGGCACAAAGGTTTATAGATTATTAAGTGTGCATATCTTTCCCACATAGCCCTATATCATCTGTGCAGAGAACTAAAGCAGGATAATATGAATAGCCTAAAAAGGTACTGTACTTGAAAAACAAAAGAGGTAATGAGAAATGATAAAGGAAGGAGCCTCTATTCACAATTTTTCTCCATGAGTATACCATGCCTGTTGGCTCTACACCAGTTTGGAAAATTCGGTTCACCCTCTTCCCGTATGGACAGACTTACAGCATGATTGGAAACCCTGTGCAATCAGAGCCCCTGGTCACATGGGGAGCCTATGACCTGGATCCTTGATTGTATTGAGAGCCTGTGCAATCAGGGTCTCTGATCATTTGGAAACCCTAAATTTCCAAGTGTGGTGTAGTGGTTAAGAGCAGTAGACTTGTAATCTGGTGAACCGGGTTTGCGTCCCCGCTCCTCCACATGCAGCTGCTGGGTGACCTTGGCCTAGTCACACTTCTCTGAAGTCTCTCAGCCCCACTCACCTCACAGAGTGTTTGTTGTGGGGAAGGAAGGAAAAGGAGAATGTTAGCCGCTTTGAGACTCCTTAGGGTAGTGATAAAACGGGATATCAAATCCAAACTCCTCCTCCTGTTTCCCTATTCTGGCACCATACTGAATTTTTGGAAAGCAGGGGCCAGGGTTGGCATGACATGCTATTCCAGGGGTGAAGCGAGAATAACTAGGGAATGTAGAAAAGAAAGGAGAAGAAAAAGGACATGAAAGAAGTTAGCGAAGCAGAAAAAGGAATGAGTGGTAGGCCAGTCTAGAATGAATGCAAGAAGCACATGAGTTTCAGTATTAAAATCTGCCAATAGTGTCAAGCTATTAAAAAAAAAGTTTATTTCCTATTAGAACATTTTGTTATTGCATTGAACTCCAACATTCCTTCTGCAAAAAAGTAACATCTCTAGTATGGTATACAAAATGTGATGTCCAGTTAAGTACTCTTGTGGTAGTCCCCCAGAAGTAATGGAAGTAGGTTGCTCTTAATATGGCTTTCTTCTTAGGATCTCTCTTGGAAACATTTTGTTAGGATGAGATTTGCCCCAGGGTAAATATTCATCCAAGTGCCAGTGGAACTGCTTTAATGGGCATTCGGCACCAGTTTCAGTGTCACTTCCTGTCAACATAACAGCATGCAAAGAATGACTGCCTTCTCTTCCACTGTTCAGCATGTATGCATTTCTTCTTGGCAGCTGCACCCTGCTCACTTCTCCTACCAAATAATATTGTTTTGTTCCCATTTAACTTGCTGTCCAAATCTGCTGGAAAAGAGTGGTTCTGAAGCTTCAAATAGCTAGGACACCAAATGAGTCTCTCTCTCCTTCCCTCCCTCCTTCCCTCCCTCTTTCTCTCTCCTTATCTTAAATCTGCTAGCATTTATATTCTGGTTCCTTAAGAAAAAGCAACAAGAAAAAGCCAGAGATTATCAGTGAAAAGAGGATAGAAGGGAACTAATTAGAGGAACACTGCTCTGAAGTTTATTCAGAATTATTAAATATTTGGTGGCTGCACTATTAGGTTGTTCTGCCAGAAGGATTAGCAGCATATGACTAGTGGCAATATGAGCCTCAAAAATGCTTTTATAAATATATGTATATAAGCCAGCACGCAAAGGTAAAATCTCAGTTTTTGTTTAATAATAATAATAATAATAATAATAATAATAATAATAATAATAATAAATGTTTCCAGATCTGGATACCTAAATCACAAGGCTTCTACCTATGGACTAGGGATGCTTGAGGGACTCATTCTTACCAAATTTCAGTGCCAACTGCACTGTTGCACAATACCAGGACTAAGGTGTGGGTTGGGTCTTTGTTACTATTTGAAGGAACTGTATCTCAGCAGTAAGGCATTTGCTTTGCATGCAGAGGATCCCAGGATCAGTCTCTGGCATCTCCAGTTAGAGCTTCCTGAAGTCCTGGGGAGCTGCTGCCAGTCAGTGTAGACCAGTGGTCTGACTTGGTAGAAGGTAGCTTCTTGTGTTCCTGTTGGCCAGTGCTTTTTTTCAGCCAGAGCGCAGTTCCAGCACCTCTCAAGTGGGTGCTGTATGGGAAATGCATCCAGAAGACAAAAATGTATCAAGAAATTAGTTATTTAACATGGAACCCTTCCTGCCTCTGTTCCTTCTCCCCTCCCTCCATCTTGTTAAGTTTTTCGATGGTGTGAGAACAGCCTTTAATGCCCTGAGAACATAGGGAGGTGGTGGAAACCGCCCCCACCCCCCACCCCAGCTGCCTTAATTAGTTGTGGAGGATAATGCTGGGTACCTTCTTTGATGTTGGACATTGTTTTGTGAAAGTGACACATTGGGAGGGGGTGGCTAATGGATGATCTTCACGTAGTCAGCCTTGGAAGCCACACAGGCTATCTAGAAAACCGGACGGTTTGGGCAGAGTTTCTTTGAAGCTTGTGCACAGACTGATCTGAGGCTACCTGGGGGAGCTGGTTCGCCACTTCTTGAGGGCTTCCAAGTGTCTTGCTTGGTATGTATACATTGCTTGCTGTTTTAGAATAAACTCTTTAATCTTCTCACTCATTTGTGTATTTTGTGTTGCTTCTGAATCTCATTTTTAAAGAACCAACTTGCCTTTGGCAAGACTGGTGCCATTGCAGGTCAGCACTCCCCTGCCTGCTTCTTGCCTTTACATACTTCTGATAAGCCCCAAAACAACATTCCAAGACAAAACAAAAGCTGGCCAGTGTCTGTGTGTCTACACATTATTTTTGAAAATATCTTTGACTAGACCTAGCTCCTAGCTGCTCCTAGTTGCAATTGGTCAAGCTGCAGGAACATCATAGGAACAGAGAAGGCTGCTTTTTAATATGTCAGACTTGTTTGTCCCTTTAGCCCAGTTGTCACGGAGGATTCTGAGGAGCAATGGACAGAAGAGGAAGACAGGGAGATGACAAGGGAGGCAGAACATGGGGCGGAGAGCAGTCAGGGAGAACAGGGGCTCAGGGATGCTAGAGAGCCCTGCAACCACCCAGAGGCTCAGGAAGGAAGCTCAGACTCAGGAAGGAAGAGGGCTTTCAAATCAGCCCAGGCAAGGAGGGAAGTGAAACGTAAGGATCAAAGACGTCTCGTGCGATTCCCACATCTACTTTGTTGGCGCGGGAATCGTAGGAAGCCACTCCCCGAATCTGACTCAATGGGTTTGGACGAGTAATTCTGAACTGTAGCTGTTCTTGTATATATGTAATAAAGACTGTAAATATCACGCTGATTGCGCTGGAGTGTTACTGCGAAGGGGAAACACCACCTTTACACCAGTGTTGTCTACCCTTGACAGGCAACTGTTCTCCGGGGTCTCCATCAGAGAGTCCTTCCCATTGCTGGCTACATGTTGAATCTGAACACACTCATTCAAATGTGAGCCAAAGTTATTTCCACTGTTTCTGACTGCTGTATTCCAGCTATATCCAGGAAATTCCAGACGTATGCCAGCCCTAACGGTCCTTCTTTTAACACTCCAGAATGTATTTATATGAATGAGGGTGGATGTGTCACCTATCCGGTATGCCCGTTGAATTTTAATCTAATCAGAACATGCAGAGAGTACAACATCTTAATGGTAGCAATGTGTACCCATGTGTTTATTTGTAACACTGAATTCAGATGTAATTAATGTCACCACCAATGTAGACTGACAATTCTCAGAAATTAAGAGTGTGAAAGGGGACTGCGGTAGATAGGTTGATTGTTTAGACAATCGTTTCAATTTGATTAGCCTGGTTTGTATAGAATGCGAAAGAAAAGAAAAGGAGGGAGAGAAAATAATATCACAGCCATGTAATTTTTAGGATACAACTGAAGTAGGGCTGAGGGAGACTCCCTGTCTGAAAGCCTAAAGAGCCATTACCGGTCGGTATATAGGCCAATGTTTCTCAAAGTTGGGTCTCTGGCTGTTGTACTACAACTCCCATCATGCCTTGCTAGCAGGACCAGTGGTCAGGGATGATGGGAGTTGTAGTCCAACAGCAGCTGGAAACCGAAGTTTGAGAAACACTGGTGTTAATAGACCAATGGTTTGACTCAATATCAGGCAGCTTCCTATGTTTCTGAACATTGAAAAAATGCAGGATCCTACAAACCCAGTGTCATATTTAACCTTGTGCTCCGGCGTATCTGTGTGCAGTGAGTGAGCATCATTTCCTTTTGGGCCATACATCAGTGGTATAGAAATACTGCAAACTTTCAATGTGGCATGTGGCTGCATGGAACAATGTGTGGATAAGTGTTTTATGTAGTGCTAGTGGCATTAAAAAGAATCTGGTGTACTGTGCTCCTTCCCTTTTCAAAACGAAACCATCTTCTATCCACCTGATTTCTCCCTAATAATTCATTTTATCTATATTCATGTTGTTAACAATTATTATTTGTGAAGCTCTCAGTGTGCAGCTGGCTGTTTGGGGTATTTGATGTATCATTCATCCAACAAAATAAAAGAGAGAGGGGGTGGGAGAGAAAAATCACAGGCATTTTAGCAATGGGAAAGCATGAAATAAATTTCAAAATTAAATCTATGCCATGGGGTGCTGGTCATAAATAGCTGGGGGCAGGGAGCGCTAAGCGGCAAGGATAAAAACAAAGAGAGAGGACTGGAGATGGGACTGAGGAGAGATTAGAGAGAGAAATGGAGATGAAGTAGCTTCAGAACCTGTTTCATCCTCCCAGTGTGTACTGTTCATGAGAAACAAAACCAAAACCATGAGCTCAATACGGGAAGAAAGGGAGTTCTCAAGTCTGTTTCTAGAGATGATCCCATATCTACTGGAGGAGCCACAAAATATGTACTTTTCTATGAATTTGACTAAAAAAACCCTCACCTAAGTCAATAATCATAGCTAATAACTATCACCACCAATCAACACCAATCAGTTCTATGTCAGTCTTGTATTATGGATGTGTTAATTGGCATTCAGTGGTCGAGTTGGGATCTTTGTTGCCTCCTTTTCGCCAGAAGTCAGAATGCATTGACTGGTGTCCTTCTCCAAACTGTGAAGAGGCTAAACTAAAATACAGTGGTACATCGGGTTAAGTACTTAATTCGTTCCGGAGGTCCGTTCTTAACCTGAAACTGTTCTTAACCTGAAGCACCACTTTAGCTAATGGGGCCTCCAGCTGCCACCGCGCCGCCGGAGCCCGATTTCTGTTCTCATCCTGAAGCAAAGTTCTTAACCCGAGGTACTATTTCTGGGTTAGTGGAGTGTGTAACCTGAAGCGTATGTACCCCAAGGTACCACTGTAGTATCCATTGTATACTCTCTGTCTCTGGGTCAAAGAGGTGGAGACAAATGGCTGGCCAGCAATTCCCCTGGTGGCATTTTAGAGGAATCTAACCAGTTCTCCAGTCTCTGCCTGGGAGTTAATCCATTGCCTCCATATGGATAAACTTGGAACATGCAATTTTTTCCCTACTCAGCTCCGAAGCGTCTGGGGAATGGCAATACTGCCCCAATACAAGGGGGTGAGGATATGCTATCCCAGAATCATTTATTATAATAATAACTTGAGAGCTGAGAACATAAGAAGAGCCTGCTGCATCTGGCTGGTGGTCCATCAAGCCCAGCATCCTTTTCTCACAGTGGCCAACCAGATGTCTATCAGAAGCCTGCAAGCAGGATTTGAGCACAACTGCAGTCACCCTTCCTGCAGTTTCCAGCAGCTGGTATTTGTAAGCATGCTGCTTCCGAGAGTGGATTTGAACAAATCCAGCATGCCAGATTTATGTGTAGTGACTTTTCAACATGTGCATGCAGTTTCAATCAATGGGGAGAGAGCTGTGATAAAGCTTTCATGTCCAATTATTGTGCGAACCGGTTGTGTGATTTCACTCGGTGGGACGGTCACCACTGATCCCTGCAAGTTTAAATTTTTATCAAGTCTATCAATTTTAGTGTTGCTAAGGGATCTTCCACGCTGACCGTTGTAACACGTTTCAGCGAAATGTAAAAATGAAATGGCTTTATTGATAGTGTTGTCGCTGCATAAGAATGCTGTCAAGCGTTAAACGCTAAAGTACCCTGGAAGAATGCTGCCTGGTTTTTTGACTGTGTTAGGTTGATAAGAGATTTTCCTGGATATGAATTTGAAAGATGCATGCATATAAAAATGTTTTAGGGCCAGAATTCTGCCGTTTATAGAGTAAATAAAAATCTACAGGCAAAAAGAAAACTCACTGCTAAGGAAGCTGTGCAAGTCGAAGGGTGATTCGGATTATTCACTCTCTGAATAACAAAAGCGGTGAAAAATGCATCCCTCTTGTTTAGTAGAAAGAGATAACAATAGATGTGATTATTGCTGTTTAGCAATTGAAATATTGCTGGCAAATAAAAGTCATTTTGCAGGTTGTTTTTTTGTGGTAATGGGGAATGCCTCAAAATAAAGGTAGCACCAGTTAAAACACAACGGAACTATCTTGTGTTTGTAAATGAGTAAAATGGAGATGTTGTTGCATCTGGCCTTACAGCTGTGATCAACTTTTCCCTCAAAGCAAGATTTGGGTGCCTCCCCAGGAGAAACAGCTAGGAAGCCATAATGTGATGTTACTGCAGTCTTTAAATTATTGCAATTATAAAAGTTACCAGGCAAGACAGATGCAAAAATGTCCAGGAGTTCTGCCCTGGCATTTAGGGGAGTTTTGCTAAATGAATACCTAACTATATTCCTCCTAGAATAGTAAGTTAAGAGAAGCTTGCAAGAACAATGGTGTCTAAAATGGCATATCTTTCTCACTTTTCTTAAAAAAGAAACTTTCATTGGCAGAAATAAGATGAGGACCATCAGCTACAGATGGGCAAACTTCTCAAACTTGGTTTCTCTCTCTGTCTCATTTTCCCCATCTTAAGTTCAGTTCTCCACATTTCCAAATCAGTTTGCATTTCTTTTTAAGTCCTCAAGAAAATTCATCAGCAAATTTCCCCAATACACATTTTTGTAAAGCAATTCTCTCTAATAATACATTTTTGTGTGCAATTCTCACTAATATATACTCTCGCTTTTTGCACACCTTACTCTGTCATACACTTGGCTCAAGAACTGCATTGCAAAATTGGGAGAGGTTTAATTTTTGAAAGATGGTTGTGTTTTGGTTCACATATTGTTTCAGAAACTGCAAATTAAGTAGGTTCAACTTTAAATACAAACTAACTCAAATTCTCTGCTCATTTGACAGCAGAGCAAGAGAATGACTGGAACTTGGTGTCATCATTTGTACCTTACCACCAAAGTATACCTGCTAGCATGATTGCTCTTGGTAACTATAATCAACAAGGCAGCTTTTTTCTATAATGTTTCTTAATTCTTGCACTGAGTGGCTCAACCTTTGTTTAGGAAGTAATACACCCACGTTTTGCAACATTCCAGCTGGCTCTTTAAAAACAAAGAAACAAACCCACTTCTCTTGAAGCTGTTAATACACTTTTTTGAGGTGAAAGCAAAATCCAGCTCTTTAAAAACATGCAGTCTCTCCCTGCCTGACCATCCTGAAAACCAGTTTTATAATCACAGCTGAGAAATAAAATTGGAGCAATTTGCATCAGAGGAAAGGAGGGAGGATTATCATAGCTAGGCGAAATTAACTGTTTGGCTGTGCAGGAAGCAAAAGAATAAAAACTAGTAATCTCCTCATTAAAGCATTTTGGCACAATCATGTGTGTATGTGGGGGGAAACATTCCAGACAGCTGAGTCGAAGAGCAGTTGTATGGGCTGTTATCACAGCCTCCTGGTGGGTCGAAGCATGTTTATGTGTTTGGAGAGAATGCTTAAGCATGTTTATGTTTACGGAGACCTTGTCCTATTAGTTTCCTGTGATACCCTCCACACACACGCAACTCAAAGTCTTAAGGATGGAAGAAGTCCTAGCATTGCTGCAACATTTTATGTATAGTGAAATCTGAGGCAAATTTTGTGATCCTGGAACCCATTCAAGAAATTCCGAGGGAAGCCCAAAGGCTCTTGATAAAGGGTTGCAAAATATCTCAGGGAGGTTGAGGTTCTGCCAGCTCTCTGAATGTTGCAAGTGTATAGATCAAATCAGGGTGGCCAATGCAGTGCCTTCCACCATTGGATATGCTGTCTGGGGCTGATAAGAGATGTCGTCCTGGAACATCTGAGGGCCACCACCTAGATCAGGGTTTCCCAAACTTGGGTCTCCAGCTGTTTTGGGGCTACAATTCTCATGATCCCTGACCACAAGTCCTGCTAGCCTGGGATGATGGGAGTTGTCATCCAAAACCAACTAGAGACTTAACTCTGATCTAGATTGTCCCTGGTTTAAAGAGTTACTGAAGGTTCCTGCTTACAATCAGAAGGACTCTTGAGAGAAATGCTCAGTGCAATCTTCAGATGTAAGTTTGGCAAAATTCAGTGTGAGTTACTTCCTCATAGATGTGTTGAGGATTGCAATATAAAAGGGAGCTCCATGAGACTAGCAAACTTCCTCTGGTGTGTGTGACTGTGATGGCCCTCAAAAGAACCTTGCATGAATTAAATAAATGTGTGTGGAAGCTAAGCAACCATAGTATGGGAAGATTGTTCAATGATTTTTTACATGCACATTTTATCACAAAGCTTGAATGGCTCCATTTGTCATAACACAAGGGGGGGTATTTTTCGTTGAGGGGGGAGATAATATTTATCGAGTCATTCTTAATATTTTTTATGAATGACCTGTGTTGTTCATTTTGATCTTCTGGGAAAATTCTAAACAATATATATGTTTCACCTCTGACACTCGAGGCCATTGCAGAGACCCATTTATTGTATTTGGTATAAATAGCATTTTCTTTAAAGGCCATTTTAGCTTCAATTGCTGTGCGCAGCCATTCAGAGCTGTGGTACCTGGCTAGGTTATTAAACCAATCATCTACCTCAAGTGCCTATTACTGTACGGAAAGCAGCTGGCATAATTCAGATCTAGTAGAGAAAGTATGAAATTCAATTTCAGAGGGCAGAGTTGGCTTCCTACATTAGATCTTCAACGGGAACGAGAATACAGGGTTGGCCTTCTATTAACTGTGCAATAAAGGTAATGATGTAGCTTCCAATCCACAGGCTACCCTGGCCCAGGTGAGATATCATGCTGGAAAACCTTTGTCTTTTATCAGAAGGGCTGGGAGGCTACAGGCCAAGCCAGAGGGAGGGATTGTGAGAAGCCATTGAAGGAGATTATACACTTTGAAGAGTTTTAGTGCTGTGGAGCTATGGTGATATATTCTGCCATGATTCCTCATTGTCACAAGATTTTAATAATGTGCATAGATGAGATATACTTTTTTGGGGAAAGTCGCTATGCATTTGGACACGCTCTGAAGATATTGTAGGGCACTGTTATACAGTGGTTTCGCTCCTTCCTCCTGGGCCGTGTTCAGAAAGTGGTGGTGGGGGATGAGTGTTCAGACCCTTGGGCCCTCACTTGTGGGGTGCCTCAGGGTTCCGTCCTCTCCCCCATGCTTTTTAACATCTATATGAAGCCGCTGGGAGAGATCATCAGGGGGTTTGGACTGGGTGTCCATCAATATGCAGATCATACCCAGCTCTACCTCTCTTTCAAATCAGAACCAGTGAAGGTGGTGAAGGTCCTGTGTGATTGCCGAGGGCCTTCTGGCGGTTCCCTCATTGCGAGAAGCAAAGCTACAGGGAACCAGACAGAGGGCCTTTTCGGTAGTGGCGCCCGCCCTGTGGAACGCCCTCCCATCAGATGTCAAAACGATAAACAACTACCTGACATTCAGAAGACATCTTAAGGCAGCCCTGTTCAGGGAAGTTTTTAATGTATGATATTTTAGTGTTTTTTGGTTTCTATGGAAGCCGCCCAGAGTGGCTGGGGAAACCCAGTCAGATGGGCGGGGTACAAATAATAAATTATTATTATTGTTGTTGTTGTTGTTGTTGTTGTAACGAGATTTTGCATTATGGTTCCTGTGACTGAGGAGCAGCTTTTCGGTGGTGCTTGGGCCAAACCTTTCAGAATTGGACTGATTTTAACCAATTGTTTCAAAACTTCAACGATTCCTTTGGCTGTTTTGTTTTAAGAATTCCCAAACAATGCTGGGTACGAGGGTACTTTGGTTGGCAGAGAGGACGCTGCTGAGGCAGGTATGAGATAAATTGCCTCAAAGGAACCTTATGTAAGTGGACTAAGCCTGAAAGGTGGTAGTTTTTGTCTCTCTGAAGTCTTTGGCTTCTGTGAGTCTGGGGAAACAGAAGATGGCAGTAGGGAAGTGTCCTCTATCCAGGAAGGCCAGGAATAGGGTACCATTGGTTCCCACCTCAAGGAACTAGCCTGAACTTCATCAGAGCCCTCCGTTGTGCAATACATGATGCCAATACTCTCTAGGTCAGGTGTCCTCAAACTCGGCCCTCCAGATGTTTTTGGCCTACAACTCCCATGATCCCTAGCTAGCAGGACCAGTGGTCAGGGATGATGGGAACTGTAGTCTCAAAATATCTGGAGGGCCGAGTTTGAGGAAGCCTACTCTATGATTAAATGCGTAACAAGTTTATTATCATTGAACCCATAATTCATTTCAGATACCTCATTTGCAAATGATTACATGTAGAAAGTCCAAGTTTCAATGGCCATCATTGCCAGGTAGGGCTAGAAAAGAGTCCTTGTCTGATGATACCCTGGAGACCTGCTGCCAGTTTGCACGGATAATAATGAGCTAGATGCATCAATGGTCAGACTTGGTTTAAGGCAGCTTGCTGTGATCTCTTGCTAGCTGTGCAAGCAGAGTGACATTTCTATAAAGCTGAGCTGGGCATTCACCAGAACCTGGAGTAGAGAGCACTGAACCATCTCAGTCTGTGTGAGCTGGCTACTGAGGATGAGAAGCCCCTGTGCATGGAGTAAGGCCACAGATGCAATTCTGGAAGGTGTGCACATAAACAGGTAGATGGGGATGCCCACCTGTGAATTCCCTGGTGTCATGTGACCACATTGCTTGAAATCAAAATGGTCTGCACAATGCTGCAATCAGCTGATTTGGGAAGCACTGTGCATCATGCTTCTCAAGAGCAGTTGAGGAGTTCTTGAGAAGCCTTGCCCACAACATTTCCCAGCTGATTGTCTGTGCTTAAGAAGCCTTGTTCAAAGGTATCTGAAGACACCATCCCATCAAGCTTCACCTTTGTCCAAGCTTCAGCTTTCCTTGCCCCACACCTATGACATTAGGTGGAAGACAGATGGGTGTGGCTTCACTGAGATGACCTCATGGGATGAATGGGGAGGTGTATTTTAGGATAAATTTGTATTAGACACCAAATACTTTTTTTTTCTTTTTAAGCAAACTGATGTGGAAATGTGGAGAACTGAAATTGGGGAAAACGAGATCATGAAATCGACAGATTTGCCCAGGTCTACTCCCAAGTAAACTTATACAGTACTACAGCCTTAAAAATGGAAACGCTGAGGCATTTGTGACTGTACTGTTTCCACCCCATTTAATCTAGCTTGCAAGTAGGGCAAAGAGATTTGCAAAGAGGCACACTGGGATGTATTTTGCATACAGATTACTTCTCCATGTGACGTGCTGTTCTGTTCTGTTTTGTTTTTGTTTGGGGGCCCAAATGGTACAATAACTATTGACAGAATAAAATGCAAGTGCATATGTGAATCTTGTGTGTGTATAAGAGAGAGAGAGAGATCACTAGAAGGTAGCAGTCAACTTTGCTCAGCGTAAACTCATTGCAATTGATGCCCCTAACTTAGTTGTTAATTTCAATAGGTCTGCTCAGAGTAAATATTAGTTGAATACTACCCTGTGACTTTGAGGTGTTGACTGCCCGACTAAACTTCCTTCAGACAACCATTTGCCAATGTCTGCTGATACCATCAGGCAAATGTTAGCAGAGAGAAATGGAGCAATTGTGTTATTCAATGTCTCTACTGCTGAGCGATAATGAAACATCTGTGTATGCTCCTGCTAATAAGTAGGAGGATTGGATTGTGTGGGGTGCTGCTTCAGGAGACAGGAAGGAGATCTTTGGTAGGAAATGTATCCACTCACCCCACCCCTACTTTCTCCAGTAAGTTGCCCCGTAAGTTGAAAGAAACGTTTCCATGGTTTCTCCTTCCTGCCCACCCTCCTCTCCTTCCTGACACCCACCACAACAGCCCCAGATTGTTCTGGGCCACCCAACCCAACCAGCAGAGATTTGGGGCTTTCTCAACTCAACGACTGATGCCCAGATCCCTCTGAATAGGTCTGATATAGTTTGAAGCTCTGCTGGATCCAGTGCAAAGCTCTACATCAGGGATGTCCAACCGGTCAACCGCAATCGACAGGTCGACCCCCAGGTGATATTGGTTGATCGCGGTTGATCGCAGGCTCACTTTCCTCCACGGGAGAAAAAGAGCATCTGGCCTCATCCCCTCGCTCTTCCCTTCATTTCATGACTGGAAAAACAGAAGACAGAGTTATTGCTGCAGTGTTTTCTACTCAGCAAGCAATTAATGGTGTGCTCTCCCCCCCCCCAAGAAGTGGCAGAAGTATGGCTCCCCCCCCCTTAAAAAAGCTCAACAACCTTGGGTCCCGCCCAAAAAAATGGGTAGATCCACTTCTATTTTTTTTTTTAAATCCGGAAGTAGATTGCAGTCTCTTGGGAGTTGGACATCCCTGCTCTCCATTATACCAGGTCAGACTATGGTCCATGTAGTCCAGCATTGTCTATTCTGATTCGCAGCATGATTTACAGTGTCTCCAACATTGGCCTTCCACATCACTTGCCACCTGATCCTTTTCAACTGTAGATGCAAGGGACTGAACCCAAGTTCTTCTTCATGTGTGCTGCCCTTGGTTCCTCCCTTGGTCAGAGAGGCCAGAGCAGAGAACCTTGCAAAGAGCTGGCAGCTGGAGCAATGGTGAGAATAGAGAATTCATATCCATAGGGAGATGAGATCTGGGTCTTCTTTCTTTTCAGATACCTTGGCTGCTCTGAACAAGTGCTCTCCTCACTCTGTTTTCACCAGGTTTCCTTTAATTCATTTAATACATAGAATGAATATGTTGCTTTGCCTGAAGCAATACTAGACAACTTGTTCAGTGCTGGAGGATTGGAGAGCCATAACCATTATGCGTCTTTCAGCTGCATGGAATTCTTGTAGCAGATATAATTTCTGTGCAAGCAGGTGCCCTTCTCTGTTTTGTAAGGGTTGTAATTACTCTACAGAATTTCTATTTGTAAATCATTATCTTCAAATGTCAAAATCTGAAATTATTCTTGATTCATAGCTTACTCCTCCATGGTATATGGATTAAGATACACGGTGAATTCTTAGTGATGCGAGAGCTCATCTAGAATAGTAGCTAAAAATAGTAGCAGTTCAGATCTCAACACAGCTATGAATCCTTTCGGCAGGGTGCTATTTCTTGGCCTCAGTCACACTGTCTGTAACACAGGGCTAATAATGCTCACCTACTTTACAAAGTCAGCGAGATAATGTATTTGAGGCTCTTCTGAACACTCTAGATTTTGAAAATGCTGCATTGCTTCACAAATGCTGCTGCTGATTAATATTATCCCATTTTAAAAAAATGTTCTCATTACAGGCTTCTTACAAGAAAATAGCAAGACTGGCGCTCCCATATAATTTTGCTTCACTTAGGAAGCCTTAATAACTGTGTTGTTGACGTCTGTTAAAATATCCTATGAAGGTTTTAAGCAGGAAGGGTGAGCTGAAATTCTCAGGAAAGAATATTCTGAGAAATTCTCAGAGAATTTACTGTTTTCAGGTGTCCCCCGCCCAATTGCAAAACTCTATCCCCTCCCCACCCCAAAAAGAATGCTCTATAGAATTTCTCTCCCAGTAGTTCTTGCAGGGGACTATTAAGGACAACTGTGGATTCAACCCAGTACAATTTTAATATTGTTGAAGGAATCAATGGACTTCACCCCTGCTCCTTCCAGCCCTCCTTTCTTAGCCCATTGCTCCCTTTACCCAACGATATGAACTAATAGCAGTAGAGTTTTATGCAACATCAGGTGAGTTGAAATATCTGGGAATTGTTTCCTGAGAGTTTTCTCTCTGTGTGTGCTCCCATCCATACAGCTGTATTAGGAAATCCCACCTCCCACCAGGGAATGTTGGGGTTGCTTCCACAACCACTGCTGCCATTTTTTCCACGAAACAAACACCATGGAGAATTTTATGAGGCCATTTTAGCTTAACCCAGGCCTCGCTGAGAATGCTGCAAAAAGAACTCACACTTGGAAAAGTTCTGTAATGAAAGTTTCATTAACTTATTTTTTTTAATCTGCCCAGTGCTGTTGTTTGTCTTAGTGATTAATTCAGAAAATCTTCCTTACTAGTCAGCAGTTGATAACACTTCATTTTGTGTCTTATTAGAGATGTGTTGACATTTCTGCTTGCTGGAAGAGCTTCCCTCCCCCCTCCCCCCTCTTCTTTCTGCCACAGTCTCGGCATTATAAAATGCTGCATTAACCTTTCTATTGGGCGAAGGTGTGACACAGAAGATATATTTTACAAGAGAATGTATTATTCATTAAGTAAATAGTGGATCTGCTATGAAAGAATTGCCTGAGTGCTAAAACTTAATCAAGGAAATTACAATCAGTGAGGGATTAATATATTACTAGGCACAATTACATTACCATTAAACACACTTGGTCCTTTTCTTTAGCAGCAAAATGGAATCTTCCTCCAAACAGTTGACTGAGTTGATCCAGGAGTGTCTATTCTCATTTTCGTTTTGAAAAGGTGTAAGGGTTTGCCTCATTTATCCAAAGGCCAGTGGGGGCAGGCAGAAGGAGTGGAAGGGTATATACACAGTTATGTACGTAACCAGGGCAAGCTGAAACAAAATGTTACAGCATGGAGTTCTCCTGCTCAGTTATCCCTCCCACCCAGTTATTCTGTCTCCTGCCCCAACAACCAGTCAACGTCCCATTGTCACTGAGCGTGCACTGTGCTTATCTGTTTCAGAGGTATCCCCAGAAGATTTTATTTTGTACTTTTGCAAGTCTTGGGGACCCCCAAAACCTGCTGATGCTTTCCTCGTGTATGTGTGTGTGTAGTCCCATTTTAGCTATATATGTAACAGCACTCATCTCTGAACATTTGAACTAGAATGAACGATGTTTTCTCTTCCTTAGTTCCTGAGTGGAACTGAAATATATTAAAAGTGTGCCAGGCAAGCATAATGATAAACTTGGCTAGCACCGCAACTCTTTCAGCCCGTAAAGGTAAAGGGACCCCTGACCATTAGGTCCAGTCGTGGCCGACTCTGGGGTTGTGGCGCTTATCTCACTTTATTGGCCAAGGGAGCCGGCGTACAGCTTCCAGGTCATGTGGCCAGCATGACTAAGCTGCTTCTGGCAAACCAAAGCAGTGCACGGAAACGCCGTTTACCTTCCTGCTGGAGCAGTACCTATTTATCTACTTGCACTTTGACGTGCTTTCAAACTGCTAGGTTGGCAGGAGCAGGGACCAAGCAATGGGAGCTCACCCCGTCATGGGGATTCGAACCGCCGACCTTCTGATCGGCAAGTCCTAGGCTCTGTGGTTTAACCCACAGCGCCACCCGTGTCTCCTTTCACCCCGTACCTCACTGCTATTTGCATCCCCTTTTCCCACTTCCTAAATACCCTAAACTTAGAATCACGCAATTGTAGAGTTGGAAGGGACCACGACTATCATGTGGTCCAACCCCCTGCCTTATATTTGGTTTTCCCCTCTGCCTAAGTCCTTCCCTCCAACTCTCCATGTCCCCTTTGTTAGATGAGAGGTCAAAAGAGATGCATAAGTATTTGCAATCCAGACTTACATATATGTTACTCATACATAACCCCCACAGAGTTCCATGGGATGTTCTCCTATGTGTAAGAGCATAAGAATAGCACCGCTGGATCAGACTAATGGCCCTTCTGGAACAGCGCTTTGTTCACACAGTGGCCAACCTGATGGCCATGGGAAGTCCGCAAGCAGAAACCAAGCACAGGGAGAGTGCAGACGATGAGTGTTGATTGAACATGCCCAAATGCATAAAGCGTACAAATTAAATAGCCCCACACTTATGGACACCAAATTACATGTTTCTGTTGCTGTTGTTTTTTGAAATTACATTAAAAGAACATATTGTGCCTTCCTCAGTCAAGTGCATCCTCCCTAACCCCAGCTGCATTATTTTTACACCTGAGGTAGAAGATCCCACAAGACCCTCTCTCCCTAGAAGCAAGCTTACAATCATATCAATTTAATATATATATATATATATATATCATTTGCTATTTTTCTTTATGGCATCTTAACATGACCATCTCACGCTACCCAATGGTAGGATTGGCCCCATTGGTCTTCCATGCACACCTAGCATTTAGTTATTAATAAGTAATGTGAATATTTCACCTTTGAAATGGAAAATAAGGGGAATTTTTTTCTTACTATCTAGCCCATCAATGAAAGTACATAAATACCCACAATCACAACCCCAGGAGAGATTTATTAAAACGTCAAAGAAATCGCCTTTCCATTTTTCACATTATCAGGCTACAGAAGTTTCAGATGGATTGCCCTTATGTATACAATTGTCTTGTTTAAAACGGGCTATTGCAGAAGAGTAATAGAAATTATGGATCAGATATGTTGAAAGATTAAAAAGCAAATTCCAATTCCCAAGTTACTGATGCTTAAAAATAGCTTGGGTGTAGCTACAGCTTCCTCAGTTAATAATATTTACTTTTAAACACAGTTTATCTGTCTCCCCATCAGGCTGGCATTTATTGTACAGGGAACTGGGTTTTGATCCACTTTGCTCATTAATCATCAGATCTGCGTTTGCTTGGTTAATAATACATATTTTTAAATCCCCAAATACATATTCATGATGTGGCTGAATAATTCATGCTTTTCAGCTGCTTATGTATGATATTCTGTCCCCTCCCCCTGCCATCTAGATTCTGGGGTTCTTTTCTAGGGGAGCATCCTGCCAAATTAGTTCAGTGGAAATTTCCAGTGATTCATTTTCAGAAAGAGTCTTTTCTGTTTGGAAGTAGCCATAATGATACTCTGCCAGTCCTCTGGAATTTTTTGTTTGTTGACAATCAGAGAGACACAACAAAAACAGTAATCATCATCATCATTCTGTTATGTCAAATATGGTAGAAATGCATGACTTAATGCAGTGGGAATGTTAGTTTATACTTATAAAAAAAAATGCAACACAGCCCATCTCCTTCTGTATGCAAACCCCCCACCCCCAATAACATAAAATAAATATTTGACTCAGCCCCGTTAAGAAAACTTATTCAGAATGCCAGTCTGAATTCCACCCAAGAAATTTTTCTTCTTGTTGAGGCTGAGAAGTCATGACTTCTGGGCCAGGAATGGGGAAGAAATTTGATTTGGTTCACATTTAAAAGCAAACTTACCTATTTCACACTTTCCAAGGAATCAAAATGCAGCCATTCTTTGAAATTTGAGCTTCTCTGACATTTCAATGCAGTCCTTCAGCCAAGTATTTAGTACAAAAATGCATCTAGTAGGGTAACATGTGGATATCTGAGTGAAAATAGCATATAGGTATTCATATATTTGTGAAAATAGCCTGCCAACATGCATTAGGTCAGGGAAAATAGTTTTGTTTGTATTAGGCAAAATTACATACAGATGCGTCTATTGGGGGGAAATGTTAAAATGCTCATGAATTTTCACGAGGACTTTTTTTTTTAAAAAGCTAACTAACATGGAAATGTGGACAAGTGAACTTAAGAATGGGGAAATGAGAAAAAGAGACACTGAAATTAATAGATCCATCCAGCCTACTTCCATGTAACCATACTGCAACCCTTAAAAATGGAAATCCTGAGGCATTTGTTACTGTATTTCTCCCATTCCACTTAATGTTGTCTGCAAGTAGGGTAAAGAGATCCGCAAAGAGGGAAACGGGTAAGGATTGGTATCAACATGTTGTGAGGCATTTAAAATGGAGAACTGCAAAACCACCAAGTTTCACTGATAACAAAGTATCCATCACAGCTGTGGACTATTAATTTTTGACCACTCCTGACCGTACCATTGGCTCAGATCGTCCTTCCCAAATCTGCGGCTCTGCAGATGTTTCTGGACTCCAACCTTTGGTAGTGTCAACCAGCACAGCCAACAGTCAGGGATGGCGGGAGTTGTGGACTGTTGGCTGTGCTAGTTGGGACTACCAGAGGTTGGAGTCCAAAAACATCTGCAGAGTCCATGAACATCTAAAGACCCAAGGTTGGGAAAGGCTGGCTTCAACTATAGTTTTGCCCTGTAACCTCAAACTGTTCCGCCAATACAAACCTTGTTTCCTTCAGAGGAAATTGAATTTGATCTGAGGTCCATAACTTGAATATGCCGAGCTATGCAATTTGCTGCAACATTGTCATGGGCACATTATATTAAGGAACCAGTAGGCCTAAGACTCTATAATAGTCAGGCCCGTCACTTTAATTTAAATCAAGATGTACGAATTACCCAGGGAGAGGTAATGTACATCACATGGCCTGCTAGATTATGCATGCTACTCTGTTTCTTTCAGCATTGTTCCACTGATACCTACTCGGCAAATGGCTTTTATATTCAAAATTATAAAAGGGAGATGTTCCTATTATTAGTAGCAATTCAAACATAAGGGTAGAGGGGAGCTGGGACTTTTCTGGCAGAGTCCTTTGTGAGGGCTTGTGAAATTCTTTTCCAAATGTGTAAGAGATTTTTAATCAAGATTGCTTTTCCAAAGGTGTTTCAGAATAGGTTCTTCATGGGTTGTTAGGCAGAATGGGAAGGCATCTGATGGCTTTAAAATGATGTGTGCCTGATTGAGATTCACAGCAGTGACTCTAGCTAAGTTAGGAAGGACTTGTAATGTGAATCTGCACAGAGCATACTTGGTACAATGCAGATCTGTGGTTTCTCCAGGCAAGGGAAGATTTTGGTCTTTCAAATTTCATCAGCACCCTGTGTGAGGCCAAAATTTGGATGCCATCCCAGCCCTCCACCAGCCTTCTGTTTTGCTCAATTCACTACATCATAGTTGTGATGCCCTGTGGCACCCCTTAGACTCAGCACCCAGTGTGGCAGAACCGGTCACGCTGCCCTAAATCTGACTCTGCTCCAGAACAGCAATTAAGAACACTGATTTTGCAGCATTAAAAATATTCCCTGGAAACCCACTTAAGAGAATTCTGAGTGGATTCTGAAGACTCATTATCTGGATCTTGCCATTGTACAACGAAATGAATATTTCACATATGTCGTTAAATTCCCCGTGCTTGTTGTGTCGGCATGTTGAGTGTCTAAAATGTGCCATCAAAATAGCACAAAACCTGGGCTCATATGCATGCTCATATGCTCATATAGGCACATATGCATGTTCATCGTTTGATGGAAGAAGCACCAGATGGCAATGTGAGCCACTGCAGGTCAAACACCACTGCTAGAACTTCACATCACCTCAAGCAAAATGCTTGTCCATGGAGTAAGTTCATGTGGCAGTCAGCACTCAAATTCTGAGTAGTTAACCCATGTTCTGCTCTGAGTGAAACAGCCTGCAGATTATAGGAAAGCAGCTCATTATGTTTTTGCAGATACTGCAAGGAGACATGCCAATAAAACTTTCTAGGATTAGAATTCCTATTAAATTCATTACTGACTTTTAAGACGTGAATTTTGCACATCATCAAAATCTCAACGATGATTTCCAGGGCTATGGATCCACTTCCCAGATCCAATCCAAGGTCCAAGTCCAGCATTTTGGATCACCCTGATTCAATGATCCAGGGGCAACCTGACCTGGATCTCAGTCCTGAATTGGTTCTTGATGCTTAGGCCGGATCCTGTGCATGTATTCCACATGGCAGGAGTCAGTCATTGGCAGGTTCAGTTCTATCATTTTTCAAAGTGCGGAGCTGCCTTAGGTAGCAGATGGTGGCCAAAGCCCCACCATCACCACTTTCCCCCTTGAATCTTCTAAGCCAACTTAGTGTCCACCACCTAGGCTCTAGCTTGATGCTTCGAGGACGTTTCACGGTGAGAGCAAAATTCAAGGGACAAGCTCAAGTGTTTTCAGGGACAGAATGGTTGGAAGAGCAACCTAAAACTTAAAAGAAAAAAATGTCCCTATGATTTACCATACATTTCCACACTTCCTTTCAGATCACCCTAAACCAGAGAAGTAAATAAAATGTTTCCTTAGAGCAACAGTTCCTTACACACTTAATTTGCTTTGCAGTTTTAACTGGCACCTTCTCCAGTCTCAGGATCAATATCTATTATTCTAGCTGTGTCATAGACTGTGTTTTGACCCTGAAATAGAAGCAAAGCTACTTGAACATAAAAATTGTCTTGATTTGCCCTTAATAAATGTACTCTAATCATAATATATACTTTCTTTTTTAATTTTCCAAATAATTTGAGAACCTTTTGAATTTGCCTACTGTCCCTTTGTTTTGAACAATGGCAGACATCCCGGACTCATTTAAATCTCCATTTTATTTGTGTGTCTCTTCCAGGAGCAGTAGTACAGGAGGCAGAATATATTCAGTAATGTAACATACTCATTATTAAAAAGACAGATGACCAGAAAATTAAATCTTCTAGTCCCACAGAAGGTTCTCAAATGTTAAATGAAAACATCTGCAACAGATCTGTTTCATTCCCTTTTAAGTAACAATGTCCAGATGCTGATCAGTTCTAATCATGTGCATGCAGGTGAAAAACCCTGGCATGCAAAATGTACCTGTGTCAGCCCATGACAGAATTAATTGATATGGAGGAAATTACCCTCTACTCTGATGCCAAGTGAAACTGAATTGTAGCATGCTGCACCATTGAGTGGTGTGGTGCAAGGAACAGTTCTGTAGAACAGCGTTGCTGTATTTTTAACAATCACTTCTTGGTTGTTGGGTCAACAGCAGGGATAGGGAACCAGGGATAGGGAGCTGGGAACACTCCACATCCCATCCTTACTGACTAACTGGAGGATTTGCCAAGGTTGCCTGTGGCCATCAGGTCAAGAAAGGGTATACATTCTTGGTTTAGCGTGTCAGGCTGTGAATGGGGAGATCTAGGTTCAATCTCTGATAATCATGAATGCCAGGGACTGGCTGGATGAGGAAGAGTGGGAAGAGCTACTCACCCAAGACTGTCCCCCAAGAGGGCACAGAGGATGACGACTTAGATCCCAGATCCTGGTGGTGGGATACCGGCCACACCTCAGAGGAGGGGACAAGCTGGGAAGTCCTAGAAGCAGGAAGCATGAGGGATCACAGAAAGACAGCAGCAGGTATGTGGCCCAGCTCGGAGCAGGGTGGTGTGATTTCCAGTTTGGATGCAGGCTCTGACAGAGAAGACAGAGAGGAGCCAGACTCTGCATCTTTCCCACACCACCAACAGGACAGCCTCTCTGCTAAAGGCTTTCCGGCCCCATTGACCCCCAGAATGTGAAGGACATTACATGTTGCTGAGCAGTGGGCCACACAGGCACACAGAGAGGCTCAGGCTGCTCACCATAGCAGAGGATTACTGGGGAGGAGCCCTGACTCAGAGGGCTATAGAGTGAAGGAGGGGGCTGCATGCCAGCTCAACCAACTTCTTCATGACTGGGGGTTGCCTTTACAAGCCTCCTTGTATTTTTTCCCCTCCCCTTAATAAAAGAAACTAACTGCACCTTAGACTCGTCTCTCTGTCTCTGACCTGTGAATGACCCGATCGTCCTATCAGCCCATTGACAATGAAACTTATTGGGTCTCAGTCTCTTTTACCTCCCAATCTAACCTTCCTCAAAGGGTTGATGTTCTGATAAAATGAATGAAGGCTCATCAACACAAATGGCTCCTCAACACAAACACACCCCAAGCTCTTTGGAGGAAGAGTGATATATGAATGTAATAAATACATAAATAAACTATGAATAGATGCCCTGGATCCTTCCAATGGCCCTTGCAGAGGTGGGGCACCCAGGTACACCTGCCCTGGGCCTCAGAAGGCTAATTCAGCAGGTGGACTACCTGCTTTTTTCTTTTCTTTTCTTTTTGAGTTTATAACTTTATTCTAACAAGACCCCAGGCCTCAGACAAGCTTTGCACGAGCCTGTCTGTCACTATTATACTGTCCCTCCCCAGTTAAGTACAGGAGTCTGATAGGAAATCTAGCTCTTTTCACAATACAGCTTTAGATGTAAAATTATCACCATCCTTCTATGCCAGGGTGGGGAACCATATAGCTGTGCAGTATAAGACATGACTGGTGCATGGGTTTTTGAAGGCTGGGCTCACAATTCTCTGGGGCCCTTTATTTTCAAGCCTGGCTTCCAGTATCGTTCACCATGGGTCATTAAGTGAACCATAGGTCTTCCCCCCACACTTCAAACTTCCAACCTGCATAGTTACTATTGACTGCTTCAGTTCACTGGTTTCCATCACTACACTGCAGAATCAGAATAACTCAGAATTCTGGATAAATGGAACTGAAGATATCTGAGTTTTTACTGGGTATTGTGCCAGCATCTGTGTTGTTCTCGGATAAGAAGTAACACAGTGTAAATAAAATTTGATTTTAAAAATTGCCTTTTGCCTTGAAAACAAGCCCTGCAGCACCATTAGCATACCCTCAAGGTAAACTCCTGCAACCTATTTCACAGCCATGAATTTTCTTTGAAGTTATGACAGCTACTCATGCATGCAGGTACTTATAATTAAAAACAAACCTAGTGGGTTTCATTTCATGTCCCTCACTCTTTAATGGGGGTGGGGGAGAGCCTGACTTCTCTTTACAGTGGTTCTGATGCCATCATGTGATTCCTATCAGAAATTCTCATCAGCTAAATAAATAGACTGAAAGAAATATACTGAAAGAAAGTACTGGGATAAAAGTCTGGTTTCTTCAGTTCTTAAAATAAAGGAAACAAAGAAACTGAATGCACAATATCTGGAAATGTTATGTTTTCCTTATAGAAGGGGTACTTTGCTCCATTTGTATCAGTTTCTGATGGAAATCACAAAATTGCATCAGAGCCGCTATCAAGAGAACTCAGGGGTTTTTCCCATTAAAGTGTGAAGGGATATGAGGCGAAACCCAGTAACCTTTGCTGTGATAGCACCCACACCCTGGAATAGTGTTACCCCAGGAATAATCAACATTAGTGGAATTTCAGCACATGCTGAAAAAACACTCACTTTGGCTTTTACTGAGTATTGATCACTGCCACTGTAGAACTTTAAGGATTTTTTGACTGCATGTTTGATACTTATTGCAGTTGATGATTACAGTTGGGTTGTGGGGTTTGTTTGTTTGTTTGCTTGCTTGTTTTTCTATAATATTGTATTATTTTTTGTGCACTGTCTGGAGATGCCTGCATAACAGGGGGCATTCTAATATTAAATAAAGCAACCTACCTACCTAATCACTTTCTCTTGGAACACAGATCTGTTGCTGACTGTGTCTTCCTTCCTCCTCCCCCCCCCCCCCCCATTCCTGTATGAATCTCAAATGCAGGTTGTATTTAACCAAGCTAGTTTGGCAGAGGTATTTCAGTCTGTTTCAGTTCTCTACAACGTGTGATTTTCTATGCCAAGAAGAGTCCAACTAACCATATGCTGATGTCAGGGGTGCCAGCATCTGGGGGCTAAGCACTTTTGCCCCCCCCCCATATTTTTAGGATGAGGGTCACCTCTTCCATGTCAAAAAAGCATGGTGGTGAAGCATGAAACCGAGTGTGGTGCGGTTCCATTGGCCAGCTCCTCCTTGTCCTGCCGCAGAGGGGAAGAAAGGTTGAATCAGTTCCCCACCGGTGATGATGTGAGGAGGTGGCAGAAGAGGAGCTGCTGGCCATTGAAGCTGAATGGCCACTGTGTTCTGCTCCACCCCAGCTCCTCCCAACGTCCTGACATGCACGATGTTGGAGCGTGCAACATCACATGTGTGATGTTGGCCCCCCCAATCACCCTCTTAAGTTGGTGCCTCTGATTGAGGTGCATCGTAGGCTTGATAAATGTCTTGTGTGGTACTGCAAAGACAAAGTCTCCACTGGTGGGCTGTGTTTGCCTTGGTGGCTAAAAGATTGTGCAGGTCTGGTCTGTTCCAGTAGTTGTGCATACAGTTAATGGCAGTGTGGACTCATTGTAAGACCTTCCTGAGTAATTGTCCATTTGGGGACATTTTATTTGTCATATCTTAGCCTGTGAATCCAAAGCCAGCACTAAACTGTCTCAGTGTCCATGTTTTCTTGAAAATGCACATAATCTGTATGTATGAAGGCTATTATTTGCTTATTTTGCAATCTACTTAAAGAGGCGCATACCTGGAAAAACAGCAACTATGTGCAATCAATTGATTGCTAAAGAATTATTATCCCACTAGGATGCTTTTCTTTATGTACAAGGTGGAATGTGGGATTTGAATATTAGGCTTGCTGTGCAGCTAGCGGCAATCCCAGTTGAAGAATGTCAATCCACTTGAGAAAATTTCAACATTGTTATCATTATTATTTTACTTAACCCTTCACCCCAAAGCAAGCAAACATATTGGGAGCCATGAACCTTCTTTTGCACATTTTCTCTTGAGCCAAATCTCATTTGCCTTTGTGAGATGGAGAATAAAATAAATTTGGCCCAACAGTTATTTATTTATGTATTTTCTTCCCAGCTGAAAGATTAGGGCAGGGAGAAATTTAAAAGTTGAGGCCAGCCTGATTTTCCTAGCTAGTTTATAATAACTTCAAAACTTTTTTGAAAAAAAATCAAAACACTATACTTTTAAAATAGAATTCTGCTGTGTTGCTTTCCCCCCTCCCCGCTCCACAACACACATTGATTGGTAATTTGCATGTCAGAGGCTAATGAACTTGGGCTGACTCTTGGAATACCAGCCAGCAGATTATGAGAGGAAGAAGCTGTGCTGTGGAGACATGTTCAGAACACTTTAACATCACTCATGGCAGGAAAGGGAAGATTTTGACACATTAGGCATCTGCTCTGAAAGCCAAACCTCTCCAAGGATAACTTAGTAACAGAAGATGCAAAAACAGTCGGGGGAAAGAGGCCAGAGAGATCCAGGGACAGGCAACATACCCAGCGCTACAGGTTGCAATGTAAATGTTTCATGAGCTTGAAGATGATAACGAATCTGCATCTTCTATTTCAATACAATTAACGTAATGCTCATCGTAGGAGCCAACTCCTAGGGGCTATGGTCTATTTGGCCCCTCCAATAAGTATTTGAGGGAGCTTATAAAATTATTCCAGGGCCGTTTTGGGGTTGTTGTTTTTTGACAGCTCACTGTTTACAACTCCCCACCCCAAAGAAGTCTGCATATACTTGCAACTCAGAGTAAAACTTCACGTATCTGATGAAGTAGATTGTAGTCTGCAGATGCTCATACATTGATTCATGTATCTTGCGTCTTTGAGGTGCCACAAGTCTCTTTGTTGTGTTTGCATATATCACGAACCTGTTCAGTTTATTAAAATTGCAGTGTTAAAGAAGGGAGTGGAGTTTTATTTGAAACCACCCTTTACCCTGAATGTCTCTCTTCATTTACAAAGCAAATAAATACTTGTGTTTGGGGTGGCGCTTTGCTTCCCACAATTTGACTGATTTCTGCTGGGATATTTGCATATCTTATCACTACTAGATAAGCATGTTTAAAGAGGGAAAGGACTGAGCATTTTACAAGGAAACATATGAAATGAAAATTCATTCCATTCTAAAAGCATTGTTCTGATAAGAGCACCACGGCAAAATGATTTCATCCTGAAAGGCTTCTGAAACAAGTGCTGCAGTAGGTTTTGGGTTCGGTTTTAAATTGAGTCTCACCTACTTCTCATTCATCCAGTGTCCTGTGTTCCTTTTACAGAAAACATGTTTTCATTAAGCCAGGACATTGTCAATGACAGCTAATCAGGAGCCTGAGGACTGAGCCCTTTGGGGGCTATCAATATCTTTGGGGTGGGAGCCAGCCTCCCCAATATTTGAAAGCATGGAGGTGAAGTGTGGAGCCGAGCATGGCATGGCTCCAGTGGCCAGCTCCTCCTCCTCCTGCCACAGATGGGAAGGAGGGTTGAAGCTGCCTCCCGCCAGTGGCAATGCCAGGACAAGGTGAAGGAGGAGCTGCCAGCCATTGATACCATGCGGCTGCCATGTTTGACTCTGCCCCTGGCTCCTCCCAATGTCCTGATGTGTGTGACATCAGGATGTGTGACATCATGCGCACAGCGTTGCCACCCCATCACCCTTGCAAGCTGGCACCTCTGCAGCTAATAGTTTGTCACTGTGTTGTTTGCCCCATGTCTACTGAGCTTCTGATAATTAATAAGAATAAGAAGAAGTTTCCTTACTTCCTCTTCCTTATTTATCTTCTCACAAGGGGCCATTGCATCCATGTGAAAGAGGTCACCAGCCTCATGTACACATTTAGGTATGTGAAAAACTCTCCCCATACCTTAAAGGTAAAGGACCTTCACCTGACCATTAGGACCCTTGACCATTAGGTCCAGTCGTGGCCGATTCTGGGGTGGTGGGACTCATCTCGCTTTATTGGTCGAAGGAGCCAGCGTACAGCTTCCGGGTCATGTGGCCAGCATGACTAAGCCGCTTCTGGCGAACCAGAGCAGCACACAGAAATGCCGTTTACCTTCCCTCTGGAGTGGTACCTATTTATCTACTTGCACTTTGACATGCTTTCGAACTGCTAGGTTGGCAGGAGCTGGGATCAAACAACAGGTGCTCACCCCCTCGCAGGGATTCGAACCGCTGACCTTCTAATCGGCAAGCCCTAGGCTCTGTGGTTTAACCCACAGCGCCACCTGCATCCCCTCCCCATAACATACCATGTAGCAAATGGTGATAACTGTAGGAATCCTTCTGGAGAGGAGAGAGAGAGAGAGAGAGAAATCTAAGGGCTGTAATTGATGATTCTGATTCTGGGAAGAGGAAAAGCTACTTTGGGTTGGGAAATTAATGCCAACTCTGTTCGGTTTCCAGAAAGCGTGAGCTTATTTTCATCTCTGTGGCCAGGAGCTTTCCAAGCCGTTTACGAAATGAAATAGCTGAAGAGGAAAGTGACCACAAACATGTGGTGAACTGCAAGGGGAGTGGCTAGGGTGGCTCGATGTTAAAAGGAAACCAGGGTCATGTTTCCTTAATAGTCAAGCAGCAGAAGAAGACATTTTGGCAATCAACACTTTCCCACCCCTACATGGGTGGGTGGGAAACACCTGTTTATTGCCAGTGATTCCAAATAATCTTATCTCAAAATCCAGTCATTTATCTTATGAGAGCTCATGGTATTTATTCATCATCGTCATCATCATCATTGTATGGTTTTGTTTGTTTTGCATCCTGTGCTGCTGTTTGTACAGATGAAGGGTGAGCTGTACAAATATTTATTTAAAGTTTTTAAATGAATAAAGCAAGGCATCTTCCTATATGGACATATTTTACTCCCAAATCCACTGGCATTATTATTACATATTAACATATGAAATATAAAAGATTCAGTCCTGTTAACTTGGGCATTGAAGGAACAGTAGTATATACATTTGACTAGTGATATTATTAATAGCAGCAATCTCATTAATCAAAGCTCTGTGGATGGTTTATTGCATCTACTTCTTTATTTGGCCCAACTGTCAAAATCAAAGTTTTGAAAATGCCAGTGTATTTTTTAATTAACCCAGGGAACTAGAGATTTTGCTATTTTGAAATGTCTTGTGTACAACAGAATGTTAGTGATCATTAACTCTAATATGAAATCTGCCTATCATCACCATTGTTTCCTCTGAACTCAAGTAGTTGAGTGTTGATAGACTGTAGCCAAAAAGGCTGAGAAACAAGATGGGGTCTGTGTGTGACAGCAGGCTTGGGTGAATTCCTAGAAATGAAGAAATACAAACCATTAATAAACGACTGTGCGAACCTCACAACTAAATATAATACCATTTTTGTTCTAATACACTTGGAAATAAGTCTCATTGATTCCTTCATCTCTTAAATCAATGGGACTTAATGACCAAATGCTTTCTTAAAATCATAGATGAACATTTACAATCCACAAACCACGTAGACCAAAATGTTTACTATTTTTTAGACTGAGTTGGTTCCATTGACTAAATGGACCCAAATCCAAATATTTAACTTAAATAAAAATGTGATTACGCTGTGCATTTGTAACCACCATATGGCATTGTTGAAACCATTTCATTCGGCAACCAGAATTAAGGGGAACCCTCAATTCACTGTGTGTGCTTTCTCCTTTTAAAAGTTTTGCTTGTGACAGTTTGCATTGTTGTTTAGTCATTTAGTCGTGTCCGACTCTTCGTGACCCCATGGACCAGAGCATGCCAGGCACTCCTGTCTTCCACTGCCTCCCGCAGTTTGGTCAGACTCATGTTTGTAGCTTCGAGAACACTGTCCAACCATCTCGTCCTCTGTCGTCCCCTTCTCCTTGTGCCCTCCATCTTTCCCAGCATCAGGGCCACTCCATTTCTTTTACGGGATTCTTGCCCACAGTAGTAGATGTGATGGTCATCCGAACTGAATTCGCCCATTCCCGTCCATTTTAGTTCACTGATGCCCAGGATGTCAATATTTATTCTTGCCATCTCATTTTTGACCACATCCAACTTACCCAGGTTCATGGTTCTTACGTTCCAGGTTCCTATGCAATATTTTTCTTTACAGCATTGGATTTTCCTTTCGCTTCCAGGCATATCCGCAACTGAGTGTCCTTTCGGCTTTGGCCCAGCCACTTCATCAGCTCTGGATCTACTTGTACTTGTCCTCCGCTCTTCCCCAGTAGCATGTTGGATGCCTTCCGACCTGAGGGGCTCATCTTCCAGCGTCATAACTTTTATATGCCTGTTGTCTTTGTCCATGGAGTTTTCTTGGCAGGGATACTGGAGTGGCTTGCCGGTTCCTGCTCCAGGTGGATCAAGTTTGGTCAAAACTCTCCACTATGACCTGTCTATCTTGGGAGGCCCTGCATGGCATAGCTCATAGCTTCTCTTAGTTATTCAAGCCCCTTCGCTACGGCAAGGCAGTGATCCATGAAGGGGGACAGTTTGCATTAGGCAACTTAAAATGCATCTTTTCTTTTTTACATGCAGTTATCTGCATACTAAGCCCAATTACTTTATGGGTTTAAGCATAGTTAGCTCACTTCTATAAAGTTAAGGGTCCAGGAATCTTTCTCACTCCATAAATGAAATTTCTTCCATTGTTACTTTGAAAGCCTTATAAAAGCAGAGTGACTTCTAACAGTCACATGGAGATCCTGCTTGGCCACCTATCATTATAAAATGATGCAAATCATCATCATCATCATCATCTTACCTCAATTACTAAGTGTAGAGAAAGGTGAACTTTCCCCTGTTGTTGGAGTCTCTCAGTTTGAGGAACTTATTGACACTTTAACAACTGAACTGTCCCATTTACACTCGCACAGGCCACCTAAGAAGAGGGGGATTGGCGATTGGACTAACAAAGAAACCGTAGCAATTAAAACTGAGGTTAGGAGAATCTATACAGAGTTCAGAGAGACGGGCAGCTCTCGATTGCCTGACGTTTACTTCTCCAGATCTCGACAACTTAGGGAAACTATCCTGCTCAGCCAGATAAGATATAATCAGGCATGTTGGGATACACTACTCTCAGCCATCCTAGCAAAAGATCATAAGAAATTTTGGAAGGCTGTAGCAGACTCCCCACAGATACAGGATGATTCACTGACATTGATTCCATCTTTGTCATGGGTAGAGCATTTTAAGGCAGTTTTCTTCGATGACTGTATTCCACCTGATAGTCAAGACCATACCACTTTTACTTTCGAGGATCAGTGGCCCCTGTCTCCATCACCAAAGTTATAACTTTAATTGACCATCTGAATTGATCAAAGCCAAGCCAGAGTGGTGAGCTCTGATACTAGTGGAACTATTCACTATGATAGATAGCTCTGGTAACTATCTATCATAGTGAATAACTCATGGTAGCATTCTATAATTATCCCAATCTTTAAAAAGGGTAACAAAAAGCTGCCATCCAATTATCGGCCAATAAGTCTACTGTCAAACATCGGGAAATTGTATGCTAAACATCTGTTAAATAAACTAACTACTTGGCTTGATGAGAATAAAATCATAGGTCCAGAGCAGGAAGGGTTCAGGCCAGGGAAATCTACTTTACGCAACTGTTTGGCGTTATCTCATTTAGCCACTAAGTACACACGACTTCATAAAGAATGTCTTTATGTGGCCTCCTGCTTTTGACACTGTCGACAGGGGGCTGTTATGGTCCAAATTGGAGACAATGGGCCTTGAACCTAGATTACTTTACTTGATCAAAAAGCTTTGCTTTTCCTCTTTCGTTTGACAAACGTTTTGTGTCACTGGGAAGGCGGGAATTCTGTGTTGATTTGCTATGGATATTTGTATGTGATGCCAATAAAAGGTTTGATAAAAAATAATAATTACCAAGTGAATAATTTGTGTATAAATGGGGGAAATGGAAAGGAAGAAAACCCACTTCTGTGAGTACAAGAAGAATCAGAGAGGGGAAAGGTGGTTGTGGGGAATAAGCATCATTAATCACTGCATCATATAATAGCATCATTGACCCAAGCATATTCTTAGGAAACTGAGTGATACCTGGCAGTCACTGCTATTAAGCTAAGGCAGCAAGCACAATGAGTCATTCCTCCAGGGGAAATCCACAAGATCAGGATTTGGCAGAGTGAGGCAGCTGATTCAGGTGACCAATGCTGGGGGTGGAAGTGACCCCCCCCCCAGCATTGGGTTGACCCAGTCATTCCTCTGGGGTCTTTTAAGCCAGCTGCCTGCTCTTAGGTATGACACGTTGGTGTCTCATCATTGCTGTTGAAGTAATTCAATTGCCTATCTTGTTAGATTTATACAGTGGTACCTCTGGTTAAGAACTTAATTCGTTCTGGAGGTCCATTCTTAACCTGAAACTGTTCTTAACCTGAGGTACCACTTTAGCTAATGGGGCCTCCTGCTGCCGCTGCACGATTTCTGTTCTCATCCTGAAGCAAAGTTCTTAACCTGAGGTACTATTTCTGGGTTAGCGGAGTCTGTAACCTGAAGCGTCTGTAACCTGAAGCGTCTGTAACCTGAAGCGTCTGTAACCCGAGGTACCACTGTGGGTTGGGGAGAGACAACTTGTCCTTCAGGCACCCAAACGTTTTGGCCAACCCTGCACACAATGTCAATCATCAGATTATTATTATTTTTTGCTTTATGTTTTCTCACCTCTATGCTTTTCTCACTTACTTTTCACTCCCCAAACCCAGTGTTACAATGGCTCAAACATTTGAGAAGCGTGAAAGCTGGTGTATAATTATGCTCCAATCTACATATTAGTCCTGGAGGTATGGATCGCATCGGCTCTTACCAGAATTCATAAAGGTCGAAGTCTACAAGCTTCCCTCATTATTCTTTTTATGATAATTGGTTTGAGAAGGTTTACAGTGCGAGCCTATACATTTATTCTCAGCAAGGCAGCTGAGAAGAGGGCTTCCTCCCAAGTAAGTGGGTGTTGGGTTACAGCTTTCCCCTCCTACACACCTACAGATGCATTCAGAGAGTTCTTCCTACTGGGAGTGCAGCCACTTAGGCATTCCCAGTAAGGGTGGGGATCCTGTATTCCTTCAGCTGTTAATTAAAATTTTATTATTTTTACCCTGTCCATCTGGCTGGGTTTCCCAAGCCACTCTTGGCGGCTTCCAGGAAATGTGAAAACATAAGAAGTCATCAAACGTAAAAACCTTCCTGAAACAGGACTACTTGATGTTGGGTTCCATACTACTATGGTGGAACCTCTTCTTCCTCCCTGCTGGTCCTCAGCATAGTGTGGTGTAACTATGCTAGGCATAGCATGCTTGGAAGGCTTAAAGAAGTATAACCCACACCAGACATGGCATGCTCTGGTGAAGGATCTGCCAGGGCTCCTTCAACGAGGTTCAAAACCTCATAGTGTGTGTTCATCACAATGTGGCTCTGTCCCAAAACATGGCTGCTCTAGCTTCTGGGAGGCATGGCACTGATGGGGGAGGAGGCAGGGAATGGCCCTCAAAGCTACTGGGGAAGGGTTGTAGCTCAGAGGTAGAGAATTTGCCTTGCATACAAAAAGTCCCAGGTTCAATCCCTGGAATCTCCAGGTGGGGCTAAGTTTGCTTCCTGCCTGAAAACCTAGAGAACCACTGTGAGTTACAGTAGACAATACTGAGGTAGATGGACCAGTCGTCTGATTTAGGAGAAGACGGCTTCCTGTGTTCACGTGTTCCTGCTGACATTTATGTTGCAGTGTGAGATGGAGCCATGCTGCAGCAGCTTCTACACTGTGATGGTGACATGAGCTGGAGCTCCAAGAGTGGCAATAGTAAGCATCTCTCCACTATTACAATTTGAAAGAATTCTTATATACTTCTATACAGTGGCACCTCAGGTTAAGAACTTAATTCATTAAGGAGGTCTGTTCTTAACCTGAAACTGTTCTTAACCTGAGGTACCACTTTAGCTAATGGGGCCTCCCACTGCCCCCGCTCCATCGTCATGCGATTTTTGTTCTCATCCTGAAGCAAAGTTCTTAACCCAAGGTAGTATTTCTGGGTTAGTGGAGTCTGTAACCTGAAGCGTCTGTAATCTGAAGCATCTGTAACCTGAGGTACCACTGTATTCCTCTTCTGGAGCTGGTAGCACGTGCCTTAAAAGGAACATTTGATGTACCAACAGAGATAGTTTGGGGAACATGCAACATCTTTAATAGATTATTAGACAGGCTTCTGATAGTTTTTTAATTACCAATCAATGGCTACTGCAAATATTAAATGTACTGTAATAATTTCCTGCATGTGACAACGTGGGGGACTTGTAGGCTTAGGAAATTTCGCACAGTGGGTTTAGCTGATCCAAAAAGAAAAACCAGCTTCTTAGTGTGGAATGATTCATTTATGAATGTTGTAAAAGTATTCTAGAAATCTGTAAGGCAGCCATTTTAAAATCAAATGCATGTTTTGCTCGATTTAGCTTTTTCATTGGATTTGGAAAACCAAGGAATTTGGTGGTGTTTGTTTTGTTTTTTAAAATAGAGAAAGCATTGTTTGTGTAACTTTTGTTTTAAAAAGAAGTCCTTTAAATGTTATCAATCTGTCATAAAATCAGTGCATTTTTCTTAAAAAAAATGTTTAGGGGTACTCTCATTTTTCTACTCGTATTGAAATACTGCCCCTCAATGAGGCCAAACTTAAATTCACAAAATGTTTAGGGGTATGCGTCCCTCTGTGTCCCCCCAGAAAAAAGCACTGCTTAAAATGATGCTGGAAAACAACTGTTGGAGAAATAGTATATCATATTTTGCAGTTTCACCCATCCCTAAACTCAGATAAGTCTGTATCAATTTGATTGTCAATTTGCATATCCCAATTACTACAGTTGAAATGAATATTTGCATAAGTAGATACAGGCTTTGTCTTCTAAACCATAAGTTTTTATTTCTGAATTTTTACATCCCTATTCAAATATTGATCCCCAAATCCGGATGTCGAAATCCATCTGTAAGCTAATACTGAGGCAAATACACCTTTGAACAGTTGCTATATTTCTTAATAGATGAGTAATGGTACAAATACTCTGCTTTAGGGCACAAAAGTTAACTTTTAGAAGATCCGGCCTTCATATTTTATCTTTTCTAAAGAGCGACATGAATGCAAAGAGCTTGGGAATACAACAGAGGGCAATATAAGATAACTACTGTTATAGTTCACATATTATTATGTGCTGTACAGCAATCCAGAGTCATCTGCATCATCATAAGACACAAAGGCTGGTGTAATGACCAAATGACATTAGAGGGGTCATATGCAAGGGGAATTGATTCAGGCATCACTTGTTACTGGAGAAAAGAGAGGCAAACAGGACATGTGTTTTTGATATGCAGTGGCTGGGTCAGGCTGAGGTCTATGGTAGATTGTGTGCTCACAAATCTATTCCTATAATGCACTCATTGGTCCATCTAGCAGCTGCTTTCTAGGGTCTTAGGTGGTGTCTTTCTCAACCCTTCTTGAAGATGCAGGGGATTCCATTTGGGATCTTTTGTAGACAAAGCATGTGTTCTGCCTCTGAGCTATGGCCCTTTCCACATTGCATTCCTTACAAATAACATAACATGGTGTGGCTCCTATGTTTTGACAAATTCCTTCAAACTCTCTGCTTTAGGACACATTACATACATTGTCTGGTGGGTGGGAGTACAAAGAGGCTTATGTTTCTATGAAGGGAATGTTTTGGCCATTGTGGGTACCATCCAACAAGAGAGCAAAAGAGGAAGTGCTCACCCCTTCTCTCTTTTTCTTCAGCCTCCCACCCCCAAATGAGCAACCTTTTCTGACACTGCGAAAATTTGCAAATAGCATCCTCTAGCCTCTATAAATTACAGTCCAGTTTTTCTATGTCCATCATTTGATAGCACAAACCAATCTAGGCTGCAACAGACTGCACTTATAGCTATCACCTGTATTATTATTATTATTATTATTATTATTATTGCTGTTCTTATTTCTATTAAAGGCAAACAAACCTGAGGTTGCTCTAAAAATGGCAGGCATCCAAGAAAGTTGTTTCACTACATTTCGTTTTCTTTCCCCTTTTAAAAAATAGCTATGTTCTACTAGTGACATTAAAGAGTGAGAGATTTCGTGCTAATTTTGTCCATCCAGATTAAATATGCTGCTTCTCAAAAAAAATTGCCAACAATTATTTTGATAAAAATAACTAAAACAATGTTGAAGTACATTATGTATGTGTAACGCCAACCATTTGCAGTAGCCTACACAATGTTCAGAAAATGCAACATGTTTCCAAGTGGGTGTGTAAAAGATGAAAATCTCAAAAGTTTCCTTTATTTTCAGTTTCTTTATTTCCCCCCTGCTTAAGTAGGTCATTAAATTTGGGATGCATGTATTAAAGAGTCCAGGAAACATTATTACACTGGAGCTAGCACCTGTAAAATGGTGTGCTCTGACATAGCCTTGATAACACCAAGGTTGCAGGTTTGATCCCCATATGGGACAACTGCATATTCCTGCATTGCAGGGGGTTGGACTAGATGATCCTCAGGGTCCCTTCCAACTCTACAGTTCTATGATTCTATCTACCTCCACAATCAGAAGCCGTATGCCTCTCAAAACCAGTTGCAAAGAATCACAGGCATCTGGTCAACCACTGTGAGAATAGGATTCTGGACTGGATGAGCCATTGGCCTGATCCAGATACCTTGTCTTGTGTTCTTATGCTGTATGAAAGTCAGGGGGCCTTTTTCAGCAACCTATTTTGGTCTTTGAAAATAGATAAATAAAAACGCAGTCTTTGGAGGGAGAAGGATTGGACGTGTTGAAGGCAATTGGCTAGAGATTTGCTAAATTCACGAAACACTTAGTGCTAAAAATGTCCTAATTCCCAAGGTCTTAAATTAGCGTAAGCATATTCCTTAGGCTTTTCATATTTGCTTGTTGATTCTATGGAATTTAGATACTTGAGGGGCAGAGGCAATCATTCCCCATAGCCATGCAGAAACGAAAAAGAATGAAAAGCTGACGTCGTATTTGCTATTGAATTTTGTTTCTTTTGTTCTCTTTTGGTATTTGCATGCAAATAAAATGACAGAATGATCTCATGAAAGAAAAGGCTATTATTTTGCAACCTCAACAACAGAACAACATGCACCCCAAAACACCAATAATCAATGGGTACTCTCCTCAATAGGGACAGAAATTTATTTCTGGGAGGGGTGTTAAAATTCTTCCCCTCCAGTGTCACTGCCCAAGTCCAAATCCCGGCCTCAATGAGCCAATCAGAAGCTTGACAGCAAGTCAAGGATAGAAAAAAATCCTTTGCTTTTGGGGTAAATAAATCAAACAATGGCAATTAATGGGTTAAGGTTTGAGGAACGTTTGACTGATATAACCAAGAGCTGGGATTTTATGGGCATGCCTAGTCTACAGTTAAGATTTCCTGAATTTAAGCATTTTTTAATCTAACAGTATCACAACTTTTTATGACATTGGGAATTGTGTGCAACTGACAGTAGCAATCAAGAGAAAAGGCAGCAGATTTGCAGTTGGGTGATAGACAAACTGACTGACTGACTGACTGACTGACTGACTGACTGACTGACTGACTGACAGATAGACACACATACCACAACTATGTTAAAATTATATGTCTATTTGAAAAGTAGTGATAAAGTGAAATGCCTAGAGGTCAAAGGGGAACTCCACAATCCACAGTGTGCAAATACCTCTGTCGATTAAATATGACAATCCTTACTTAGAAGATGTTGGCTTTTCTATAATTCTGTATATTAATTTTAAATGATTGGCATCCACTTATGCTGCTTCATTCTGAGCTGAGTTTGTGTATTATATTCACAGCTGCAATGTCAAGTAATTTCTTGCTTGTCTGAAATGAGACAATCCACATCAAACACCACAGAAAGAACTTTCATGTCATCTGACACAATGCCTTTCAGCTTGAGAAGTTAGTTCAACTTATCACTGTGTGATAACAAATTATGTGCATCCTTCTCGAAATCTATCTTTTCAGCCTACAGACTTCAAGTTTGAAATCTACCCCCCAATCCCCAAACCAACTCTCATTGTGAAGTGTGAACCCTTCTTTTCACTTTTGTAATTGATGTTATTAAGCTAGTACTAGGTTTGAAACTTTGTTAAATCTGTCCCAAGTGACTTTTTGTCGTTAAAATTCTCCACTCTTGCATTTAAAATGTGCCTTCTATGCACCACTGCCGCCATCTGGATGCTAACAGAACTAAGTAAATGTTTGCGGTGATCTCCCCCTCTAGTGGCTAATTTCTTTCAGCTCCTTTGATTCAAATGGTAGTAGGCTGTGATTTGTGAAAGAAAATGATCGCAAAACCTTTCTTTTCCTCCTTTTGTACGTCAGCTGGCAAGTAAGATGCCCCTGTGTCTCATTGCATTATATATATATATATATATAGAGAGAGAGAGAGAGAGAGAGAGAGAGAGAGAGAGAGAGATATTGTTATTTGCAGTTTTGCAAGGCTGACAGAATGGAAACATCACACTGCAACTATGAAAGAGAGAAATCCTATCCAGGAGCAAAGTTGCAAAGTTATTCTTTAGGTGATAATAATACAAACAGGTGATAGTACACATTCTCTTCATTTTGCTGATTGCTTCAGGAATTTCAATGAGAAATACCTTCTTGTCACTGGGAGAGGAAAGAGCAAAGCTTACATTTTTCAGACTCTGCTGAAAAATGAGACAATGGAAAAAATTAAAGGCACACTCATTCATTTATGCTATTCTTTCCAGTTCATACAGGAGTCAATGAATAAGATTTCACATGATGAGAAGCCTCCGGGTGCCTGTGACAGCTAGTGACTGCTGCAGCCACCTAGGAAGAACCCACTTTCAGCCTATTCAGAGCAACTCACCTGCTTTCTCACAACCCATCCTCCATCCCTCACATGCCCTTCTTTGTTCTTCTCTGCCACTTTAAGTCCAAGCTTGAGCCCTGTGGCAAAAGATGGAAGGTGAGCAAGTGGTCAATAATGAGAGAGGGTTGGTAGGGGACTTTTCCCAGATGACTGACAGAACCGCTAGCCACTACAGTCCCCTAGAGGCTTCTTACCATGTGTAGCTTTGTTTAAAGGCTCCTGCATGATCTCAGACAGAGATGTACATTCCTTAATCATATCCTCTTTGTTGTGTTCCAGTTCAGCTGTGAATTCCTTTCTCTTTCCCTTCCATCCTCCTCCCATTTCATCTTGAGTTTATTAAGCAGAGCATGAAAACTAAACCGGTTCCTAAACCCCAAAGCTTATAAATAAGGAAAGCCTGTTCTGCTAACCAATCACATCTCAACTCACACAGTTGTATCTAAAAAAAAAAGTTTCCTCCTGTCATACTGTAAATACTGTTACCACTACCATGTCAAGATCATGTGATACCCATGTACCCATACACAGTCACCAAGTGGCATTTGGGGAATTTTCCATTACATATAACAAAGGACAAATATTCTAATATGATAATCATGTGACTGGAACTTCCATTCCTTCAGTACCATTCAGTACCCATCTAGTCCAGCATTGTCATAGGCCCTGTGGTGCCAAGCAGGATGGTGCGTGAGTGCCAGGATATAGAAGAATAGAACCTTGAGATGAGGGTTGGAGATAGCCCTAGTCTTGGAGGCCAGGGGTTGCGGCAGGGCATCCAGACATCCCAGCCAGGCAGGCAGAAGTGCCTGTCTCTGCTCCGCCTCTGCAGAGTGAGGTTCCCATTGTATCACAGGAGCTGGCCAATCAGTGGAGCAGAGGGAGAATCAGAGGGTTGGACTACAGTCCTGTCGCCAAGGACGGGCCACCATCAATTGCAAGGAGATTCAGGGCCATCTTTACCCGCGGGTGCAAGGGGTGCGGGGCACCTGGGCGCCGAATTCTGGGGGACACCAGGCGCCCACCACTGAAGCCACCTAAGCTCTTAACTATCTACCGGTTATGAAATGATAAATAATTTTGATCAAGCTGACATTCAAAGCTGGCTGCTGCTGCCGCCTCCACCCTGGCCGCTTTCTCCTCCCCGGAGTCCCGCCCTGCATGGAAAGGCGTTGCTCTCTCGCCCACCGCCGGCATAGCTGCTGCATCCCTCTTCTTCTCCTTCCTCCTCCTGGGGAGCTTTTGAAAGCGCCTGGATGTGAAGCTGTGCGCCTTTGCGGAGCTTAGGCTCCTGGTTCTTGAGGGGCAACGGCAGCGAGACTTGGAAGAGCAGGATGCCGACTCCAATGCCATGGCCTTGCCTGCAACCACAGAGAAGTATATCTTGGGTGTAGACATGGGCAGCACTAAATTTGGGGGTGCTGGGCAGATCTTTGCACCCCGGCGGCGCATTTGCTAAAGAGGAGATCCATATCTCTCTCTGCTCCACCCCACCCCTCACTTGCAGGCTCAGTTTTCTCACTTAGGGAGTGAACTGCATGAATAACAGGCTTGGCTCTGCTCCTTTAGCAATAGAGCAGGAGCGGTGCAGTGGAAACCAAGTGCCTATGGGAAGTCTACAAGCAGAACATGAACACGTGAGTTCCCCAGTAACAGGTTCGTAGACACACATTGCCTCTGGCACTGAACGTAATAGAGCCATCATGACTAGTAGCAAGCTGAGGGGAACTGTGGGCAGGGGTATGATTTGGGCCAGGGAAAGGAAGTTCTGGGGCAGGCACTGATAAGTGGTTGCCAGTGTGTATCTAGGTGCGATTTCTAGGTGCTCACATCAGTGTTTAAAGACCTAAATGACTTAGGCTCCAAATACCTGCAAGGCTGCCTCCATCTTTAGATAACCTCTTGACGGTTAAGCTCAGCTCTTGGTAGTTCTACCACCCTCAGAAGTGGTGGGGAACCAGGAGACGGCCTTCCCTTCTGGCAGCCCCTAAGTTGTCCAGCAAATGATTGAATTTCCTCCTTGGATCGATGCATATGGTACCTTCACTGTATGTGTTATGAAGAGGCACCCATTTCCCTTGGCCTTTGACCCACCTGTTCTCATGACTGTGATTTGTTTTACACTGGTTTTAATACAGCATTTTAAAGTTGCTTTAACCTACCCTGGGATCTTATGGGGAGGGGCAAGTAAGTAAAGTAAGGAATATTTGGTTGGTCAGCTGATGACACATTCAGCAGATGACAAATCATGGTGGGATATAAGCCAGAGATAACTGCTTTGGGAAAATACAAATCTTGAGCCATTGCTCGGCTGCCTATGCCTCATACAAGATTGGCCTCAGACACGAAAAGGATACATAAACAGGAAGCAATTTGAGGCTATTATTTAAACATTCACATTTGAAAATATTCAAAGTGATTAGTTCCCCAGAACGGCAATTTGCAATTAAGGCATTTAAGCGGGCACACAAAAATTGAAGCCCCCTTCCAGATACTGTTCTTGTACAGAGCTTGCTTTTAAAACATGAATTCTTAATACATTAATCAGCAGAAGCAAATGGAATATCTTTACTCAGGTGTTGTTTTTTTTAACTTCAGACTTTTTAAAAAAAGACTAAGCAAATACATTGTGGGGAGGTAAAAAGGAACATTGAAGTTTTTATTTAATCCCTAATTTTAAATCAGATGTGATTGATAGATTTTGCAGGCTAACCACATATGTGTAAAGAATGCCTTTTTCTGGTTTGCAAGATTATTTTTGGATTTATTTATTCATTTTGGATTGGGAATGGGGTGTTGTTTGCTTATATTGAGCAAACAGGCATAAATAGATATGCAGATGATATCCCCACCTGCACTATATATTTGAGTAGCATCGTGCCACTTTAAACTGTCATGGCTTCCTGCAAAGAATTCTGGGAGGTGTGGTTAGTTAATGGTGCTGAGAGCTGTTAAAAGGTAAAGGTACCCCTGCCCGTACGGGCCAGTCTTGCCAGACTCTAGGGTTGTGCGCCCATCTCACTCAAGAGGCCGGGGGCCAGCGCTGTCCGGAGACACTTCCGGGTCATGTGGCCAGCGTGACAAGCTGCATCTGGCGAGCCAGCGCAGCACACGGAAACGCCGTTTACCTTCCCGCTAGTAAGCGGTCCCTATTTATCTACTTGCACCCGGGGGTGCTTTCGAACTGCTAGGTTGGCAGGCGCTGGGACCGAGCAGTGGGAGCGCACCCCGCCGCGGGGATTCGAACCGCCGACCTTTCGATCGGCAAGCCCTAGGCGCTGAGGCTTTTACCCACAGCGCCACCCGCGTCCCTCTGAGAGCTGTTAGGAGACCCCTATTCCCTGCAGAAAGCTACAGTTCTCAGAGTGGTTAAATAATCAATCCATCTTCCCAAGGTACTCTGGGAATTGTAGCTCTCTGAGGGGAATAAGGCACCAACAACCCCACCTCAAAAATTCACATTTTTTAGCTATAAATGTGCCACTTGGTTGCTCTGACTGGAGATATTTAGATGAGAGATAACTGTACTCTAGGGTTGACCCTTGTGTGAGGTACCGAGAGGTAATGAACCTTTACCTATAAGGCAGGCATACCTCTCAGTAGTGACTTGAGCAAATTCTTTAGAAGTAAATTAAAATCGACCAGGAAGAATATGCCATTTACCTCTCCGGGCAAATGGTGTGGAAGAAACTGCTCAACGTGGCTGTTGTCTTAAATTTGATTTGGATACGCAAGCTTTTATTGATGGACACACACTAATTGGCAGAGTTGTTTTTCCCCATAATGATTTTCTTTGTCCCCACCTCACCCCCCTTTTATATATTTAAACCACAGTACAAAGCAGTATTGCCTTTGTTCCTTATTTATCTTGTACACTAGATAGGGGCTTGCTCAAACTGCAAACATCTTATTCTTTCAGTATAGTGAAATGAAGTTCTATAGCATTTTAATCCAGTGCAGTATGCTTGGTACATATTGGTGCAATAACAATTTGCAATCATCATGAGCTGCAATCTGTTATATTATAATGAGAAACATGTGCAGTGGCCTGGAAGCCTGGATCCTGGCTACAAATCCGATCTTACAAACACTTTCACTCTTAAGTAATGCCACTCATCGGAGTGATCTCATTGATTTTTGGCAGTAAGCTGTTTGTAAAATTGGGCCTGATATGTTTGAAACCTTTCAGAGACACTGATCAATGCTATAGTCTTAATTACTATGCTTTGCTATTGAACTGAAATATGCTGGTCTAAATGGAGTGCAATTACTTCAAAGTGCTGTAGCTAGATTACTTATTCAGATGAAATGCAGCCTTTACCGATGATCTGAGCTTTCCATTCATACCTTGGATACTTGTAATATTTTGCATTGCTTTCAGATGCTAATGAGCATCTCGCAACCCCCTCCGTCATATCTCTCTGTGACATTCCTCAATCCATACATTGGCAATCAAGGAAAAGAAACAAGGAGCTCACAAAGAACTCATAAGCCACTTACACTCAACAACTAAGACCATCATAACAAGATATCAGGAGTCAACATGGACCACTGGTCCCCAACTGTGTGGGAAACCACCCTACTAGAGAAGCTAACCCAAAAACTGAAATTAGCATGGTAACAAACAAAGGAGGAGGCCTTCACCCCTTCATTGCATACAGAGGCCAACAAGACAATGACCTATCCCACCCCAAGGCATACATATCAGTATGGCTAGTTTGACCCAACAACAGCCCTTCTTGCACACACACAAACAAAGCACACTGCAACCAACCAATGACAACAACCATGCCTTTGGCCCTTTAGTCTCTCACTCCGCCAACAAAAATATGATACCTACTTACATGACACTAGCACAAAACTGTGCTCACACAATATGCAATAGAATGAATGTTTACCACCTCCCCCTATCAGGGCTGTCTTAAGCATATACGGTGCCAAGGTGCAAAGATCTGCCCAGCGCCCCCCCCACACACACATTGCCAAATCCCAGGTGTGCAGGAGGGCGGAGCCAGCCAGCCGCTTCAGCGTCTCACTGGCTCGGTTGCCCCCAAACTCGTGGCGCAGAGCCGCCCGCAACAGAAGAGTCCACCGTGGTGCTCTGACCAACAGGTGGGCTCTTCCCCGGACTCAACTCTTGGGACCCAGACTCTCGGCCTGGCGCCCCTGAGAGCCCGGCACCTGGGTGCCCTGCACCCCTAGCGGCTATGGGTGAGGTGGCCCTGCCCCCTTTTCCCTTTTGCTCCCACTCTCTCCCCAACCCTATACTGTCTATAACAGTAATGTGTCACACTGAATATAACAGGCCTGTATGAAGGACTCTTCAAATTGAAAACAGGGACACCGTATGTACTTTTGTTACCCAAGAAAACAACAACAACAACTTATTTACTCTCGATTGGCATTTGAGTAAATGACTGTTTTCTTTCCTAAACTGCAGGAATATAGGAACATAGGATAGTAGTTCAGTATTGTCTGCTCGACATTGTCAACATAAAATATGGGTCTTTATCCTTGCTACGTAATAGTTCTGCTATTGCAGGGTTGGGGAGCCTGTACCAAAGTAGACACAAAGCTCTGCAGGTGGCTTTGTATTGGATGCTTCATAGGGTCGTTTCGATCATTAACAGAATTGTGTGCACTGAGGGGAAGGGAAGCAGCCACCATATTAGTATAAAAATATAAGCTTTGGGTGCTTCATACCTCTTTAGAGTTTCAAATGGAAAAAGGCAGGGGGAGGAATACTGAATAATTATAAACAACAAGAAGGAACAAGAAATGACTTTTAAAACATCTCTAACCATATTGCTACTCCTCCAGCATAACAATAGGATGCTGGAAAAATAAGATTGCAGGACACAAACCTCAGGTGTCAACTTGTCAACATGTTACATTTAAAGTAGTTATTAAAATCATTATGCCATCAAGTCTCAAAGTTTAGATACTCCAAAGATAGCAACCTGCTTTAATTGCTCACCACTTTTCAGAGAGTGGGGAGGTGGAAGGGGGAAGAGAGAGAGGGAGGGGGGGAAAACCTGTTAATACACAAGTTATTCTCAGAGGTTTCCCCCACCCACATCAAAAGGCAATGCGCACATGCCACAGATTAATCAATAAATAAAACCCCAATAGCAAGAGCAGTTGACTAAAATAAATACAATTTGTACAATCAAATCATAGGCTTTGAATACTGAATGACTAACTGGAGAGATACCTGCCTACCCATTTGCCCATTTTGGAACATAAATTATGACACCAGATAGGAATTTCTGAGAGTTTCCAGAAACACAAAGAAGAAAAAACAACAACAACATGCATGTTGAAATGGCTCTGCAGTTCCAATAATGACATTTATATTGTGTTTATCTGGGGAAATTAAGGTAAATGAATATAAACGAGTGCAGTCTAAAACATGTGAAGTGTGCAAAGCTAGTGTTCCTAATCACCCGACTGGTATGTGTAAGATTAAAAACTAGTCTATGGGGATTGGATAGTAAACTGTTTGAAGGCCAGTGCTAACATCATTATTTATCTGTTCACTGATAGGCAGATCTTGTAACTGGACCTCAGTCATGTAACTGGGGCAAGCTCACATGAGAGCTTGTTGGCTGCTGAGTGTGTGAGTTAAATCCTGCTCTTGTGGCTCCAGGCACTTGTTCCATGCCTCTGTTTGCCTGATTCCTAAAACTGGATAAAGATTGATCCAAGAGTGCCTGCCTGGGTAGAGCATTCCACCAGCAGATATGTGGCCAAAGGGGGAACATTTCATTATCCTCCCTCTCCCTGTACACCCAACTTCACTAGTCTGAAAGGGAAATTATTTTTGTATGGTAGCATTGAGCAATGAACGGGGGGCGGGGAGTCTCAGGGGAGTACACATATTCCTAAAGCAAGCAAAATCTCTAGCTCCTCGGACCATGAAGGCAATGCACTGCCTCAACACCTAGAGGCAGACTGCTCCTGAATACTAGTAGCTGGGAACCACAAGAGGGAAGCTCTTGTGTTCAAGTCCTGCTTGTGGGTTTCCACACTGAGGTCCAGTGCCGAGGGCCTTCTGGCGGTTCCCCAGCTGCGAGAAGCCAAGCTACAGGGAACCAAGCAGAGGGCCTTCACTATAGTGGCACCCGCCCTGTGGAACACCCTCCCACCAGATGTCAAAGAGAACAACAACTACCAGACTTTTAGAAGACATCTGAAGGCAGCCCTCTTTAGGGAAGCTTTTAATGTTTAATAGGCTATTGTATTTTAATATTCTGTTGGAAGCCACCTAGAGAGGATGGGGAAACCCATGCAGATGGGCGGGGTATAAATAATAAATTATTATTATTATTATTCCACTGTGAGAACAGGATGCAGAACTGGGCTGGGCTGAGGCCTGATCCATCAGGCTCTTCTTACATACTCTTCTTATGCTGCTTTAGCTGCATTGCAACAGTTGGGGAAGTGGATGGAGTTTGGCAGGCCACGTGGAGTGTGTCTGAAGTTTGTGTACCATTCCAGTGGTCTGTCCCTGTTTCCCACCCACCCACTCATTTCTCTGTCTCCCTAACAGTCAGGCAACATTTAATGCAATGATGAGCATACTTAGTCTCCATGAAGGTCTTTATTTACTGCCCGCTCCATTTTTGCCAGGAAAGGGTTTTAGTGATGTGATATGGAAAGTGAAAGGATGATACTTTTAGTTTCAGCTTCCTTTTTTTAAAAAAAATATTATTAAAGTAATCCTATGTATCAAAGCTTTGCAAAGTTTTAGTTTCATCTTCCTATGATAAGTACAATTAAGTACACCTTTAAGATTTATTTTAATATGATGTTATTGAGACGCCTCTTCTGAAAACCATTCAGATTGCTTTCTTTTAGTTCTCTGTGCGTACATGAGTGCACCTTCAGTAATGTTCCACCAGTACACACCAAGTCAATTGCTTTAATTTATTGTTTATAATTATTATAATTATTAATAATAATATCAGAATATTGACTATGCAACTTGAAAACATGAACGTTATAAAGATGTAGTCTGTCTGTCAATGATACACATTAACCAAATGTCTCCTTTGGGGCTCAAAGGATTCCTGTAAGAAAGCTGATAACTCAGCTGACTGGCCACTTAAAATTCACCATGTGCGCAGAGACCATTCAGAAAAAAAAATGTAGAGAGCACCTCCATTATTAAAGTCTTGCTATGTGTGTTTGTTATTGTCAGCAGCTCCTCTTGGTAGGCTGCTGGTTCCACAGAGGAACAACATTAAGACAAAAATCTGTAGGGAAGTGATGAATTGCTACACCGATGGAAACAATTTAGTACTCATTGATAGTCCATAAAGAGACTGGGTGAACTCGCTACAGTGACTCTGTATCTTAGACTCAAACTCTGCTTTGCAATGCCCATCTTGTGAATGTGAAAGCCATTCAGCTAAGAAAACAGAGTGCTTAATGAGGCAGAATATAATGACGTGAAAGGATACAGGGCACTGAACTCCACCTCAAATCAGAATGGAAAATAACAAGTACAGGGATACCTTGGTTTACAACCATAATCTGTTCCGGAGGTTCGGTTGTAAACCAAAACAGGTTGTAACCCAAGGCGCGCTTTCGCCAATGAGGCCTCCACCCAAAAATTGGCTGTAATCCAAAAAGGGGGGGTTGTAATCCAAAAAAAGGGACACACACTTCAGGGTTTGACGTGGTTGTACTCCAGAATGGTTGTAATCCAAAACGGTTGCAAACCAAGGTACCACTGTATGGTACTTTTACATGTCAGTTTTCAGGCCTGATCAATCATGTTTCCATGAGTTAAGTTTTTATCTCCTAAGAGAGAGAGAAATTCTTGACCACAGCAGAGCTGCTTTATTCTCTTAGCCTCATGAAATTTTTGAAAAATAGACCATTTCTATCTGTTTGATTGGGCAAAAGGGAAATTACTTTAGAATTCCATACCAGAACTCAAAATTTTATTTTACACTGAAATTAAGTGTTCTAGACTGCTTATCTCAGCCTTGAGGGAAGGGGCTTGACAGAGGCAGAACTCAACGGTTGGTGCCTGGTTGAATTTATAAATTCTTGGACAGAATTGGGTGGGTATCAAAAAGACTTTTTCAGACTAGCTCTTAAATTTGCTTCCTTTTTGGACTCTGGTGACTTGACAGAATATCTTCTGTTGTACAAACTGCACCCCTTAAAGCTACATTGTGGCTTGGCAATGAATAATTTAATGAATCTGCCTGAAGATGTGTTGTTGGCTAGTGCTGGCCGTACATAATATTAAGCTTACAACATACTGGCAGTGGGACATAACCTTCAGTTTGACATCTCTCTGTATTTACAGCAGCTGAGGGTATCTTGCTCCCTAAGTTTGCACCTATTGGAGAAACCGCTTCTAGCTCATAAATGTGCTGCCCTCCCACATTCTAGAGGGATTATACTGGAACACCTTTGAGTAATAGGTAGCAACACCTTCTGAACATTGATTTAAGAGGACAAGTGGACAAATAATACTTGCATGGATTTAAGATCTCTTTAGGCACTCTTTAAGAATATCAATGAACCCAAGGTGGAGGAATAAGTGTGCTAGCTCCACCCCTCATCGCCGGTTCAATCATCTTCCATATGTTGGAGGACCATCTTCTGAAGCAGGCAGCTTCATGGTGATCTATGCGTACAGAAGACTGCTTGCTTCAGACAGCTGCCCTCCAACTTGTATGGAGTGATGAGGAAATATGAGGTGGAGCTAGCTCTCCGCACATCTTTCCTGAACAAGGCTAGGGGATGCCTAAAGAGAGATTTAGAAGAATATATTTTATCTTAAGAGAAGACTGTTTTATTTCAGCCCTTAAAAAAAAATCACCTTTTTTGGTAAGTCGCTTTTCAGGTCTTACAATACGACCACAGACAGTTTTGTGGGAAATGATTTTTAGCTTCTAACAGCTACTTAGATGCACATTAAAACAATTTACATCTCCTTGCCCTAATACCTTCCTGTCTCTAATTTTAATTTAGTGTGTACGCTCTTTCACAGCCTGCGCTTTAACTGTACTGTGTAAGAATAATTATTGCACCCCGCCTTGTCCTCTTTCTGTGTGTGTGTCCTTAGGGGGTGGGTTATGGCGGCAGTTATGGTGCCATAAACAAATTGATTAGAACCAGAAATGAAATTGCCAGGGGAGGGAAGTGTTTTGTTTATTGGAAAAGGCAGAATGTGCCTGCTTGCAAATATTTAACCAATTTGGGAGAGAAAATGTTGCAGGAAAGCTTCCTGAAAGGTAAATGAATCTCTATTTTACTGCACCATTCTCATTACCTTTAAGATTGAACATGAAAGGTCAGCAATGAAAGACTCATATTTGGTAAATTTTGTACTACAAGGTGCCATTTAAAATAAAAGCAAAGATTTAACCCCCAATAAAGGGTGGTGACAACAATCACCTGAATACTGACACGTTCTTCTCTGCAATATTGTACTATAAACAGGAATGCTGGCTTTGCCCGTGATCCTGATAATCAGAGGTGGTAGAAGGAGCGTTGGTAGGGCTCTCTGTGAAGACCAGATGACTCCACACAAGCCAGGTCTACCCCAAGCAACCTCAAGGATGCTCAGGTGGTGCCATGGTAAAGCACTAGACACAACACAGGAGGAACTGGTTGACTGTATCAGCAGCTGAAACTCCTGCTTCCTGTGGTTCTCCTCCCCCTCCCCATTTGATCCTCACAACAACCCTGTGAGGTAGGAAAGGCTAAGAGTTTTTAAAATTGCTAACCCTAGGGTAAGTGCAGTAAAATTTGCTGATCTATGATATAACACGTGGAGGGCTATTTTTCTAGAAAACGTGGTGCTGGAACTCACCATGAATGCCTCTCCTGTTCTCTTATAATGACAATTGTGTCCACCTGAGAGGTGGCTTGACTGCATCTAGCACAATAGTGAGGCAGATGTTTAGGGGTGGAGGAGATGTTTCTAAGGAATCCTAAGGGAAGCTCTAAAAGAGGAAGTTGTTTTCCTGTTTTGTTTTTAAATGTGTCTTCCATGCAATTTCTCAAGGTGGCTCCGACAGATCACTACATTGTCTTGAATTTACACCTATTAAATATCAATAATAATGATGATGGCGATGATGATTATGATGGTTCTTGTTTTCGTTTTTTGAAACGTCTTCATGGTTCACTAAAGGAAGAGTGTCTTTTTCCTAGAAAGTTGTGGACGTGCAGATTAGACACCTCTTATAGTGGGGTGGTCAACCTGTGGCCCTCTGACAACTGTCATCATCCTTGACCATTGGCCATTCTTGCTGGGACTGATGAGGGCTTGGCGTCTAAAGGAATCAAGCATTGAAAAAGAATTAAGCCAGCGAAGAAGCAAGGTTCTGCAGGGCAGCCAGAGATGTCAGCATTGATTTTCTGTCTGACCTTTAGTTCTTGCTGTTGTTCGTAAGAAGATTTAGTTTGTAACAAATTAAAGACGCCATGGGATAAACTGCTGAGTCAGAGTGCTAACACGAAATGCTCACGGTGAGCATGTTTTTCATATCTGCCATGATGAAAAAAGGCCAACAGGAATATGATCAGTAGGCAGTCAAGAAAATGCTATTTTAATTAAGGAGCTGCCCATGGAAACAGTGATAATTTTAGACCAAATTAAATCGATTCCTTCTTGCTTTGTGTGAAACTATTCAAAGGGCACTTTGAGATTTCAGATGTATCTTGCAAGATAAATATTGCAACTAAAATCCTAGAACTCCACTGTGGGATGGCTGCCATTCAAGACTGGCTTGCACTGAAATTGAATTTCAGCCATGTTGTGATCTGCCAATTACGTGGGCTGAACAGTGGTGAGTCAAGCTCAGACCAGCTTCTGTGCATGTCAATTTGGTTGTCAGAGACTTTAAAGAGGAGCACAAACTTTTCAGTGGGGTGTTAGGATCCCACTGAAAAATGAAATCCCTCTGGCCATTTTCCCTTTCTTCACACTTGGCCATTTTTACACACCAGATATACACAGAGAGAAGGGCACTTTAAGATGCTTCTCTGTATTATAATCCCACACCACTGGGCAATTGACCACATGGGCATGATTAATTCCATAGGACCTTGGGACCCGCCGCCCTGGCAAGGAACCAATCAGGTTGGGAGGCGGGATCTCACCATGTGACTGTTTTGATTCACATGCAATCACCTGGAAATAGGAGGTCATCATAAGGAAGCAGCACCTCTCAATGGCGACCTCAGGCAATCTCTATAACCCTCACTCACATTCCTGACCACCGTGGGTGATATCAGGGCACTAGTTCCTTTGGCAATCATAATTCATATACTGACTTTGTCAGCAGGGACTGAAAAAGTAATGTGGGCAAGGGTAATCCTGGTCTTAAAAAATGGCACGCTAGAATTCCTTTATTGGGCATACAATTCTGGCATGGGGGAGGAATTTGGATGGAAGCATTCTTTGTACAAAACCATGTAGAATCCTAAACATGTCCTTGTACTTATGCATCTACAAGCATAATCCACATTTGAAAAAGCTCAACCCATCTCACCAAGACATCACGTACTTGTGTGTATATCAGCCCTCAGTGTTTTCGATAAAGTGACCTTTGGAGAGAACTTTTAACATTTTCACAGATTCAGCCGTTTCATAGATTAAATCATTAACACGTTTGCTTCAGATCTTGTGAAGTCACAGCTCGCTACTAAGGAACTGCCTTTAGGAAGTAATCTGGCTGTCAGACTGTGTGTGTGGGGGGGGATTCATCAGATTGAAGCCTTCGGTGGTCTCAATGGCTAAAAAGTTTCACTGGCTATCCCTCCCTGAACGTGCTGCTTTTCCAGTCAGATATAAAAATCCTTGTAAAACTCAGTACACAGATTGTAAAAGCAGTCTGAGATTTTGAGAAATAAAAACTGTTTATTCAGTATAGCCATAAATACAAATAAAAAAGGAGAAACACATTTTATAAGTCACAAAATTGGCTTGATGCAAAGCATCGGTTTGCCTCTCCACATTTTAGGGAACCTAGGAAAATAAAAACAGTTAGGGCCAGCCCTATCATTGAGGAAAGGGAGCCAGCTGTCTCAGACAGCTGATATGTCATGAAAGGCAGCAAATTGCTAGCTATATTACATGTTATTATTGTATTTTTATGCCCAGAGGGCAACACTTGCAGGATCAATTTTTTATTACAGTAGGGATATGTGAAGCTGTCAGTGGTGGCTGGTAGGATGGAAAGCATGGAAGACAACAGTAGGTGGAGCCAAAATATTTTTCAAATATGGCAACCCTAACTTATTCTAGAAACATAACATTTTTTCACAACCCTAGCAAACAATTGGGGTATTTGATATAACTAAGTTATTTATTGTCAAATATATTATCAGGAGTATCTGGCAGAGTTCAGCTCTTGCAGCCAAGGGCAATGGAGTATTTAAAATCTGAGAAGTTACTACCTAGGCCAAAAATACTTCAGAAGTCTAGTCAGGAGGAGGATGAAGTTTCATGGGAATTCCATAAGCCTCTAAATTTTAGCAAGTAGAAAGGAAGTATGTACAAGGATGGGACATGGAGCGAACAGAGATGGGGAAGATTTCACCTAAACAGGAATTCAGCAATTGAAAAGTGTTGTGTTTGTGTGTGTGTGTTTGTAACTTGTGTAACTTTCCCATCTGAGAGATTTTGTGGCAAGCCAAAAGTGTTGAGAAAAGACTAGTAAAATTCCTCAAGCACATTTGCATCAGTTGGGTTTTTGGTATTGGAGCTTAGGGCCTGTGTTTGGATGTGTGGGTTGGCTGAGAGTCATTATGATTGGACACTTGAGAACTCTTGTATGCCCAGCTGAGTTTTGTGAGAACCCTACAACAGCCTCCCTCTGTACCTGACTGTGAGGGGAGTCCAAAGTTCTCTCCAGGAGAAACAGAAGACAATGCTGTATGCAAAAAGACATGTACACGTGCACTAGACTCATACTGGTGTGCCCACGGAAGGCCTCGTTTGCACCTGAGGGACTTTTTGGAGTAATCAATGAACTTAAAATTCATCTTGAACTTGTTCTCCACAGAATAACCAAATTTATTTGAAAGAAAATGTATTCTTCACAACAAGGGAGGAAGGATGTTAGGACTCATGGGCAATAAACTAAAATATGCTTCTTGAAGTGTGTTTTTGAACTTCCCTCTTGTGCTTAGGAGAAAAAAGAAAGAAAAGAAGGCAAAGCAGCAGATAGAAGCAAGTCTCTGTACAATTATTTGAGACCTGCCCGATTGGGAAGCATCTTTTCGGTGACTTGATCTTTAAGTACTTATAGCATATAACTTCATCATGCATAAAGCAGGACTAGTGGTGAGATTTCCTAGGGAAAGAACAGGACAGAAGAAAGATGGTAAATTTCCATTAAAAGGCTTAATAGATTGGAGAGCTATTGTCAAATGGAAACTGAGGTAGAGCAATGGGTTTTAGAGAAACATCTCTACAGAAGGGGGTGGAGAATCGCCAAGCCTTCTCTTTGGATTTCAACCAGCATCTGTTTGAATACATATAATTTTAAATTCTAAAGTGTTTTATTCATAATAGGTATTTACTTTCATTCAGGGTACATTTCTGGAACATCTCAACAGGACGAATAAGTAAGATGCACTTTCTGCAGCCACTGATTTGTATTTAATTATTTTTAAAAAACAAAAAACCCAGCTTAAAAGATATGTATTTGAAAGGAAATCAGTTTGTGGATTGTAATGAATCTCAGGGGGAATGAAAAATAAATGACTTAAGTATACATAATAATGTTTGACAAGCTCTGTCATGATTGCCATTTTTTTTCATTTCACTTGTAGAAAATACTAATTAAAGTGAAAAAGAAGAAGCCAAGGGGAAATGTGGCTTCTTTAAATAGGCACAAATTGGGGGAGTGGGTGGCGAAAAGATATAATTTGGGGAAGTAAGATACCGATTTGCAAAAAAATTATAAAAATTAAAGTGCCCATAATTCTTCCACAGCTAACTCTAAGTCTCCCTGATTTGAATGAGACAGTTATATTTGTGCATAATTCTGCCATTTAAATAAATGGTATTTCCAAATGCTTAGGTTTGGCTGGATGGAACATGACCAACAGGATGAGAATATATAACAGAGTTGATTTGGTCTACAAATATTTCCTCAAATGGCCATTTGGACATGGCATTAAGGCAGTGGTTTCCAGGGGCGCTGGAGCATGCACTCTAAAGTTCCTCCTAATAGGACTGGCCCCATGCACAGACTTTGCATAGTCACATTCTGTTCCTCTGTTTGGGAGAGAACTGTAGCTCAGTGATAGACCATATGCTTTACTTGTGGAAGACCCCAGGTTCTAACAATGACATTTCCAAGGACTGAGAAATATTCCTGTTTGGAAACCAATGGCGAGCTCATTCTCGGAGCGTGGATCCTTGTGTAACCAAAATGCCACAACCCACAGACAAGCGGGAGGATCCACTTGGCTCACAGAAACCCACAGAATTCATTAGGATTTGCCTAACAAGCCCTGTCAGCAGAAGCCCTGTGCAAGGACTTCCAGTTGTACACAACTGTTTGTGATTCCCCACAGCTGATTGATATCTAAGCATGCTCAGCTGGCATGGAATGCTAGCTGACTGACAGCAGAGGAAAGTGAAACCTGTCTGTATGTGTGGGGAGGGCGAGAATGGAGTGGAATGCAGTATTCTGGAAATGGGCATGGTTGGTGAGCTGACTGAAACTCTGAACAGGAACACACCACAGTGCAACATTTTGCAGATCCTATTTGTATGTCCCCAAACACCTGCAACCCGAGGCTACACAATACAGAGAAAGATCAGTTGTGGTGGGCAAGCTGTCTTTTTGAGTGTTTTATCTGCTGTTGCTGATATCATTGAGGACACCCAGGAGGTTCCATTAATACCACAGCCAATGATGCTGCTTCTTTATCACAATGCAGTACAAATCCTCTGCAAGTCATAACCAGTAGACTGTCTCATGAACCTGCGGAGGTTAATTTTTGACTAACTATATTGTTCTCCCACAGTTTAAGGTAACTTACATCAAACCAAAAGACACCAGAATGCCCAATTTTATTCTTCCATAAGCCAAATATGCTTAGTAAATAATAATAATGTGTTTTGCAAAATCCTGGTCATATTCTGTGAAATGATAAGAGCAAGGAAAGGTCTGCAAGAGCTCGTTGATATCATCTGGTATTTGCACGCTCATATGCAATAATATTATCCCTTTGATTTAGCTCTTCCGTTTTAAAGTACCAGAAGAGCATCATAAATAATAAATAATAACCATATCTCCATGCAAAACTGCTTGCCTAACATTTAAAAACTTAATCAAGCGATTTTATGGGACTCCTTTTTCCCTTTTTTAAAAAAGTCATTTTGCAGTAGCAAATACTTAACTCATGTAGAACACACAGAAGACTGTAGTAAAGCAGCCATTCCATCACAAGCATGGCAGGATTTAGTGGCACCTTAAAATGATCGGACTGGTTTTTCCATTGGCATACATCAGTTTCAGGTTTTGCTTCAGGACAATTTTCCAGCTGCACAGTTATGGTGTGCATTTAGGTGTGTGTGTGTGTGTGTGTGCAGTTGCCTGTGAAGAAAATGGGGAAATTATTACATAACACATTGCAGAAGGCAGCAATCACTGTTTGTGGGAGATGGCAATGTTCAGCACTGAAAATAAGTATTTAGGAACAGATGAAATTATCACCTACTAGGTCAGTTTTTGTCCATGGAGCCCATTCTTGTCTTCTCTGTCTGGTAGCAGCTCTCTTGGAACTCAGGTCAAGGACCTTCCATTCTGTCTGATGGATGGAAGAGGTTTCAAGAAGAGGTTCCAGGGACTGAATCTGGGACTTCCTGCATGCAGAGCCATGACCCATCCTACACTTTATGCCAGAAGGAAGACAAAAACAGCCACTCGTCACTGAGAAATATGGAGAACTGTTTCTAGGGATTTCAACAGTCTTATAAAATGCTTTAGGTTTCCTGTGTAGCTCCTCACATCACACACCTGAGATGCACTCTGAATTTCCATTTAGGCAAAATTGGCCAGAAGATACAGAAAACCCCCCTAAGATGCACTGCTAGTCTTAAGGAATCCTCAACATCCCTCAGAGGTTTTGCTTGAGTAGGAATCCTCACATTTATTCAGGATTTAGGCTAGCTATGCAAAGAGAGGGCTGTGAGGGTCCTTTGAGATGGGAAGAAAATGGGGACTTAATAGATCGATACATAGTAGTCTGTCTAAGAACTGTCAAGTGCCAGTAGGAAGGGCTGGGGAATGTATTTGAAAGCCTGGAGAGCCACACTGCCCATCAGTATTGACAGCCTTGAGCTTGATGGACCAATGGTCTGTCTCAGTATAAGTCAGGTGCTGCTCAGCATTTGCATCCAATCAATGCATGTATCGCCATTGCCTTGTTGTTGTTTAGTGGTTTAGTCATGTCTGACTCTTCGTGACCCCATGGACCAGAGCACTCCTGTCTTCCACTGCCTCCCGCAGTTTGGTCAAACTCATGCTGGTAGCTTCGAGAACACTATCCAACCATCTCATCCTCTGTCATCCCCTTCTCCTTGTGCCCTCCATCTTTCCCGACATCAGGGTCTTTTCCAGGGAGTCTTATCTTCTCATGAGGTGGCCAAAGTATTGGAGTCTCAGCTTTAGGATCTGTCCTTCCAGTGAGCACCCAGGGCTGATTTCCTTAAGAATGGATAGGTTTGATCTTCTTGCAGTCCATGGGACTCTCAAGAGTCTCCTCCAGCACCACAATTCAAAAGCATCAATTCTTCAGCTCTAAAATTAGGAAAAGTTAAATGTGGCATGTAAAGGGAGAAAGCCAAGGAACACTTTATACCATGGGTAGGCAAACTAAGGCCCAAGGGCCGGATCTGGCCCAATCGCCTTCTAAATCCAGCCCACAGTCAGTCCAGGAATCAGTGTGTTTTTACATGAATAGAACGTGTCCTTTTATTTAAAATACATCTCTGGGTTATTTGTGGGGCATAGGAATTTGTTCATTTTCCCCAAAAAATCTAGTCTGGCCCCCCACAAAGGTCTGAGGGACAGTGGACTGGCCACCTGCTGAAAAAGTTTGCTGCCCCCTGCTTTATACTGTATATGCTACTGAGGCTACACTAAGTGGCAGTCTTTCTTTCATCTCTGGCTGATTCAGCACCAGTGAAGAGCATGGCCTATGCCAGGGATGGAGGCACTTTTCACACTCCAGATATCATTGGATTCCAACTCCCATCAGCTGCAGCCGGCATGTCAGGGTTGAAGGGAGTTGTAGTTCACCGACAACAGATTGCCCATCCCCAAACTATGGCCATTTTTAAAAATAAACAATTATTCAGTTGTAGCCTGAAAATAAATAATTATCAGTTGCAGCCTGAAAATAAATAATTATTCAGTTGTAGAATCATCCTCCTACATATTTATTCCCTTCCCCCCTTTTTATTCCTAATATTCAAGCAGCAATTTGTTTATTACTGTTTACTGAAAACAGCCCTGTAACCAAATTAAATGACTGTCTTAATTTCCATATGTGTTCTGCTGAAATGTATTTATGCTCTGAAGGTTTTGACCACACTAATGTGTGTGTCGTCGTCGTCCCCCCCCCACCACAGATAGAAATTAACATTTACACAGCCGTAAGCAAGATAAATATTCATTTTATTTATTTCCTTTTCCATAAGATTAAAATACATGTTTCCTTAGCCCTAGAGGTAGCTGTCAGTTGGAAGTGCAAATTGGAGTGTGCAAAAATGTTATGCTCCTCTGCTGATAAAGCAAGTAAGAGCAAGCTTTTAGTTACAGGTTGACAAATTTGATTAACTTACCCAGTACGAAAAACCAACAACCCATCCCTCATATTTGTAACGCTGGAATAACAACTAAGAATCCTTACTCTTCCTCTCTACAGGATTATGCTGAAAAGGAGAATACAATCGCCAAGGCTCTGGAAGACCTTAAAGCCAACTTCTATTGTGAACTTTGTGATAAACAATACTATAAGCATCAAGAGTTTGACAATCACATCAACTCCTATGACCACGCTCACAAACAGGTAAGTGCCTGCATTTTCATGACTGCCAAAATGATGTAAATAGCAAAGGTATTTTTTCCACTGCTGTTTTGTGCCTGAAACCCTAGTTGAAAATGAAAGACCTGTGGTTATAACAAGTGCACACCATTTTGAAGAAAGAGGGTACTAACAGACTGTCACTATTCGGGGTTGGATTCTATCACATACCAGCGAATTCAGGCTGCAGAATTAAAGGACGCATTTGCACCATATATTTAAAGCACTGTGACACCACCTTCAACAGTCATGGCTTCCCACAAGGAATCCTGGGAAGTGTCATTTGTTAAAGGTGCTGAGAGTGGTAAACAGAGACCCCTTCAATTCCGCTTTGCAAGGAACTCTGGAATTGTAGCTATGTGAGGGGAATAGGGGTCTCTTGACAACTCTCAGTACCCTTAACAAACTACAGGTCTCCAGATTTGTGCGGGGGGGGGGGGAGTCATGACTGTTTAAAGTGGTTTAATAGTGTTTTAAATGTATTGTGTGGATGTGACCATAGAGTCTTGATCAACAAGCCCGCTTCCTGCAAAAGATCTGCCTTTTTGAGATAAGGAAAGTGACAGGGGAATTCATTGGAAAGTGTAGGACAACACCTTTTGATGTCATCTAATCACTTGTTGGTGTTCTGCTGTTTTATTATATTTTATTGTGTTTGGCTACTATCTTATATTTGCCTACCTGGGGGTCAGCCCCTTGGAAATCAGCCACTTACCTTTGAGTAAACATGTACACAACTGCACTGTTTTTCCCCTATATTATTAGGCACTTTGAAATGTTGCTAAAAGTTGGGATGGAAATCGTAAAATTAATTACCGTATTTAAAATTTATTTCTCTGTTATAAAACTTTCCAGTACTGGCGTCTTTGAGATTCTGAAGGATGTGTGAAAACTCACAATTTAATAAACAAGCATGACTACTAATGGTTCCTTCTTTAATATTTTATTCCCTGTTTCTGATGCACCAGAACCAAAATAGCTTCAGAAGATTAGCAAGGGTTTCTTTCACTCTCAGCCCCATCAATTAAAATTTGCCTTCACTGATTAATATTGGACTCCTAACCAATTAATCAACTAAAGCGTTAATGGATTAATCTGCTGATTAAAGCTTGCAAGGCTCCATATGAGTGATTACATCCTCGGTGCTCTCCTGATTTGATTTCTTATCAATTACATCCACAGTAATTCCGGATGGCCTGAATGTACATGCTTGCCTTGTATAGACAGCTGTTGTCATGTTGACCCCAAGATCGGAGAATATAAGACATATAAAATAGTTAAGGTATTCTTTTTTAGATGTTTGTGTCTTATTTGTATGCAAGCTTTTAAGTTGTGCAATGACAAAACCAGGCAAATAAGAAGGTGACTTGAGAGTTTGTGAGGTGTGAGACACCCTAAATTCCTGGATCCAATAAAAGTTAGAAATTAATCAAGGTTTGGAGAGTTAAACTATGCCAAACACTGAACCCCTGAATTAAGTTTATGTTAACAAACCAGGCCAGTCTAGTGATTGCTAGTTGAGTGTGGGTTATTAGGGGGACAAAGACTGGTGATGAGTAATCAAAAGATGTGTCATCAGGACGCTCAGTGCCAGACAGCAATGGTAGGGATGGAGCCCTTTCTTCTAAGTGGGTTTAGGGGTTTATGATTTCAGTTTGGGTGATGTAGGCTGGGGGGAGGGATCCTTTTCAGTCTGTTAGCGGCAACAAGGAAGAAGAAATGGGGGTCAGGGGCACCATGTGATAGCTGACTGTGATAACCTAAAGAGACAGAGAGCATGGCTGATTTCTCTGTTCTGAGACCCAAGTCTGCTGTGCCTATGGGAGAAGCAAGAGACCCTATTGGAATCTGAATGCTCTGAACTTTCTCAATCTAGATTCAGGCTATAAATATGCATTAAAAAACCATATATCATAAAGACACCACAGTCCCCGCTGTGCCTCATTGTTCCAAAAGAAAACATGAACCCTGATAAGCATGCCCGGTACCCTTGGAATCTCACACCCCTCAGAGATTGGGGTGGCACATAACAATACAGTAGTACCTTGAGTTATATGCGCTTCAGGTTACATATGCTTCAGGTTACAAACTCCGCTAACCCAGAAATAGTGCTTCAGGATAAGAACTTTGCTTCAGGATAAGAACAGAAATCATGCTCCGGCGGCGCAGCAGCAGCAGGAGGCCCCATTAGCTAAAGTGGTGCTTCAGGTTAAGAACATTTTCAGGTTGAGAACGGACCTCTAGAATGAATTAAGTACTTAACCCGAGGTACCACTCTACACTAAAATTGGTTTCTTCCAATTGCTACAGGATGCAATTCTAAGGACACTTACCTGGGAATTCTGAGTGCACATACTTAAATGTTTTGGGTTGGGGGTTTTTAAAGTCTAGCTCATAATAATGTTTGACACATTGTCCTCTAATGGGATCACAAGATCTGAGCTGAGAGTTCAAACTCATGACACTTCAGTTGAAAACTGAGGGTGGTGAATAGTGTACGGTGAAACCTCTTTTGGATGGGACTGCATTTTCCCTAAAGCAGGAGTGGAGTACCTGTGACGCTTCCATTGTTCCTGGACTACAAATCCCATCATACCCAAACAGTAGCCATGCAGGCTAGAGGGCTACATGTGTCTGAAGGATCAGGTCCACAATTTGGACGTCTTTACTTTACAAGAAAAATAAGAAGCTGTGCTTTCAAACAGCAAGTGCTCTCCCTGTAAAACATGGCAACTTTTGCTCATACACCCCCAGTTCACCATAATGCCCCCCCTTTTTACTGCATGTGAATGGGTCAATAAAGCGGGAGGGGGATTTTCATCCTATTTAATTTCCTCCAGTACTGTTTTTGTATTCCAGTGAAAATGTCTTTTGACCTAACACTATTTTTTTCTCTGTGTTCTCCCCCCCCTCCATTTTTTAATTTGAAGCAGAAGTAAACATGAATCTGTTAGCACACAAATTTATCTCTCAGCCCTTAAGTGGTTTATGATTCACATAGAAGTGTGGAGAACTGAACATCTTGCTGGAGACAGATAAACAGGATATTTAAGGGAGGAAAAACGACTATACCTTATTTTACCTGTTAGCATCCTGTATAAATATTTGACAAAATGGAATAAATAGCAAGAAACTAAGGGGCTTGGATTAAAAAAAAACCCAACTGTGAGCAGGAGAAAATGTTTCTTCCAGCTCTTATAGAGGTCATAGTGGAATATTTCTTATAATGCAGCACTGGAGTGTCCCAAAGGTTGCATTACAAGTTAAAAAAAATGTGAATAAGGAAGACATAGGTTATAACATTTAACTTAGATAGCCGATGTGCTGCCCTCCAGATATCACAGACTACAACTACTATCTAAGCATGGCTAGTAGCCAGGGATGATGGGAGTTCTAGTTCAACAGCATCTGGATAGCACCACATACACTACCTCAGCCTATAAACTGATGTGTTATAAAACCATCTTGAGGGACGCGGGTGGCGCTGTGGGTAAAAGCCTCAGTGCCTAGGGCTTGCCGATCGAAAGGTCGGTGGTTCGAATCCCCGCAGCGGGGTGCGCTCCCATTGCTCGGTCCCAGCGCCTGCCAACCTAGCAGTTCGAAAGCACCCCCGGGTGCAAGTAGATAAATAGGGACCGCTTACTAGCGGGAAGGTAAACGGCGTTTCCGTGTGCTGCGCTGGCTCGCCAGATGCAGCTTTGTCACGCTGGCCACGTGACCCGGAAGTGTCTCCGGACAGCGCTGGCCCCCGGCCTCTAGAGTGAGATGGGCGCACAACCCTAGAGTCTGTCAAGACTGGCCCGTACGGGCAGGAGTACCTTTACCTTTACCTTAAAACCATCTTGAGAGACAACAGCTCATGCAAAGCAAAGAACTTCTTTGTAATTTTGACCGCAATCATCTTTCTTTAAGCAGCAGAGCATCTTTGCATGCTAGAAACCCATTATTTCAAGCTGGGCGTGTGATGCAGTCATAAATAAAGATTGCAATTTTAAAAAATCAGAGGAGCAAGAGTGGCTTGAGCAGCTAAATTTGACTGGACACACCCACCTCAACGGTGAGGTACTTGCAACCTAGAGGAAGAGCACCAGAATGTTGTATTTTGGCTCAAAATGGGTGCTGAGGGTAGAAGCAGTGTTGAAATTGGCGAGCAAAATGCTTCTGTGTGGAAATTTCTGGATGCTAAATATGGCTGGTGGGGCACAAATTGTGGAGGCCTGGCTTGTTCGTGGAGGCTTTTCTTAGCAATAACATTATTGTTGTGGTTTCCCCACTTCTGCTGATATTATACTTTTCAAAAATGTGGGCAAGCAGTTTTTTTATTCTACTTACGTCATTTGAACTGTTGGGTATTCTGTCCCTTTGTAACAGTAGTTCTTTCTTATATCAGTTTTTACATAACTTTTGTGTCACGGGAATCTGCCACTGTGACAGTTTTGGAAGTGTAGCTTTTTTTAGATTACCAAACCTCAAAGGGATAGTTGGCTCATTGTCCTTCCTTCCTCCCTTCCTTTCCTGGTACATCCACCACTGTCCTTATCAGACATGTTTAGTGAACTGTTGTGGGATGACTCTTCACCACCAATCAATAAAACTTTGGGTGGGGGTTGAGGAATATTATTTGAAATGCTATTTGGATTTTGTGGCCGGTAAAAAATATCTTATTTCCCTAGGTCTTTTAATCTCTTCTTTCTATATATTTTGTGGAGTTTTTTAAAAAAATGGGTGATGCTTTTTTGTATGTTTTCTTAAATCACTACATGCATTTTTAATCTGTTTTGAACTGCCCCAAGAACATGTCTTTAGGATGTGGCATCTAAATCTTTCAAATAAATAAAATTAAAAAATCAATTCTGGACTTCAATGGAAGAACGGATTCATCACCTCTATACCTTTTGGGAGAGTTTTGGAACTAAGAGTCTTCTGGACATCTCTGGTACCAGCTTTACCCCTGTTAGCATGACCTTAGTTCTTAGAAGTTAATTGGCATCATTCTGCTATTGATTGCTCTTCCTAAATGGCATCTCATTATTTCAAACAATTAGTTGCAACAGTCAGTTGGTAAAGGCTGCACCATCTTTGTCAGAAAATTGCTGGCTAACACCAGAGCTCATCAATGTGGAGCATTCCAAACACCTAGGGAAGTACGGAGTATTATTGTTAAATCTGTTATCTTCTTTTATGTCTCTTTTGTCCTCGTATGCAGTCAGGCAGCTAATTTGATGACATTTGGGAACTCCTTGACAAAAAGTTTGCTGTCATCTCTTGAAACTTAGCTCAGTTTCTCTTGTTTCACAAGACCACATCAGTGGAAAAGCTTCTCCCTAATCAGAATGGGCATATATGAGGAACTAATTGTGTTGTTGATACTATGGAAATAACTTTTCTTGCATGCAATATCAGACAGTGGTTTCCCTCCTCATCTTTCTCTGCTCACTGTTACTCCACGGAAAACAGGTTCTTCTGATTTTCCTTGGATAGAAATGACCAGGATCTTTGCAAAAAGCTTGTTGTTATCATTTGCCTCTGCGTTATAAATTAATTTTAGAAGGATGTTGTGCAATTCCAATGCTCAATCGATAATACAATATGTAGGCAACTGGCACCATTTCTGATGGGCAGACAACATTCTAGCCAGCCAACATGCTATCTAACTAAGACACTTTGGCAAAATCCATCTACTAAGTCTCCTCCAGTTTTGTTTAAGCCTTATAACACAGTCCATCCCATTCCCCCAAAGCAGTTGCTACTCATGACATTTTCTGAAGCCCCGACAGAAGCATAATTAAGTAACATTTTTTTTTGTATGAGATAATTTTCTGTCTCTCACAGGTAAAACATCAGATTACAAACAATAAAAATACCTTGCTTATAAAATAGCTAACTCCCCTTTTAAAGTTGATTCCTATCCTCCCATGGCTATTTTACAATGCTATTATACAAATCTATGATGGTGCTCCACTTTTGGAATACTGTGTGAAGTACTGGTTAACTCATCTAACAAATGAATATTGTAGATCTGGAAAAGGTTCAGAAAAGGGCAACCAAAGTGATTAAAGGGATGGAGTTAGTCTCCTACATAGAAAGGTTATGGTGTTTGTTCACCATGTATCTAAATTTAAAAGCTCAAAGGGGACAAAATGAAAGTACATAAGATTGTGCATACTTGGAGAAAGTGGGTAGAGAAATGTTTTTCTCCCTTTCTCATATTACCAGAATCCAGAACTATCCAATGGAGCCAAAAGTTAGTATCAGGACATGCAAAGGAAAGTGCTTCTTGACATAGGGCACAAACCAAGGGATTCCCTCCTGCAAGTTGTGGTGGTTGGCTTAAAAAGAGAATTTGACAAATACTTGGAGATTAAGACTATCAACAACTACTAGCTACAGTGGTTATGTTTGACCTCCACTGTCTGAAAGCCAGTGGCTGCGAATCACAAGGTGGGAGGGTCCTGTTGTACCCAGGTGCAGCTTGTGGGCTTCCCCTTGTTTGTGTTAAAACAAGATGCTGGACTAGATGGATCTTTGGCCTGCTCTAGCCGGACTCTTCTTACAATTGTCTGAAAACCTAGACAATAAATATCCTCAAGTCCTACTGCTTTTACTGTCCATTTTAAACACAGTACTGTTTGTTTCGTGATTTTGTTTCAACACAGCATTGTCAGCATTAATTGCTGAAATTATAATCATGCAACCTGCTGTCATTTTCTGCCTGTTTATTACCTACATAAATCGTGCCAATCACGAGGGGGAGGAATAGAGCTGCGTCAAGAGGCTTCTTTAGCTTTCCCTCCCACACCGTCTTAAAACTGCTGACATTTGCATTCCCTTGAGTAAGGTAAGATTGCCAAAGCAACAGGACAGCGCTAGACCTTGAAGAAGGTGAAGAAACAGAAATTCCACTTAACTTACAACTCTGCTGAAATCCAGAAAATGTGACTAGAACACTAAGTCTGAAAGGAAATCCATGATAATGGTGGTGAAGACACAGTAATTGTTGAGACAGTGGACTGGAGGAGGCATTTTTTAAAACAAATCGGCTGCACAGGAGTAAATGAGATTGAACTGAATTATAGCTCTTGAGAGACAGGATTTGGAGCTCATGGGAAAGCCTTTGATGTTATTCAGTGACACCGTATGACATCATACACTGAAAAAGAAAAGAAAGCAATTGAGGACAGCAACTTCCAGCAGGCAGGCAAAATCAAAGAATGGTCCTATCTGCACATTGGTCCAGGAAGTTTGGATTAGATGAGTCAACTCCCCATATCCTTTCCTAATACATAAGGAAGAATGCTACATCATGATGTAATGCCACTTCGTTGGTTAATGGGTCACAAATTTCAAACAGAATGTCATTCGACTACCCTAGGTAGCTGAAGCAGCAAAGTTTGGTGGGGGGTGTTTTTTCCTAATAGAAAGAAAGAAAGAAAGAAAGAAAGAAAGAAAGAAAGAAAGAAAGAAAGAAAGAAAGAAAGAAAATAGAAGAAACCTCAGCCATCTCATCTTTTAATGTCAGCCCACTCACTCTGATCCAAAAGTTCTTCAGTGTTTTTCCACCAAGATTAATCCAATCACCAGTGGTATTTTTGTTCCACTCACCACCATCACCACCCAGTACCAAAACATGCAGACCTGAATACTTTGGCCCAATGCAACTTTGATCTGTCAGCTGGAATTGCTGCAGAAGTGCAGGGAGGTAATGCATTGATTTTGTTTCACCTCTGAAATTTCAGCTCCAACGTACTGCAAGAAGCCTGTGCTTTTGCGAAGAGACAGTTATCAATTGTGACCCTGAATTAGAGCAGGTGGATCAATATTTCAAAAAGCAAGGGACTCTTAGAGGTGTGGTACCTCAAATAAGAGACATCCATTATCTTCCCTGGAAGGGGAACAAGTGGAAATAAGGGGCATCCATTACGTTGCAAGTGACTGGAGTAAAAGGATGCCCTCTTGGGGGCTCTATTGTGCCTCACTGCCTTTTTCAGCAACAGTGTTTTATTGCAGAATATCTAAATCCAGGTGCTCTGTTGAATAAACAGTTTTATTCTTATGAGAAGAAACACACAGATATATTTAGTTACAGATATTTTTCCATCAAGAATATGTGATGTGAGCCCAGGAGCAAGTTCTTCACCAGACACACAGCCCAAGATTAGATGCTTGGTCCTGAAATGCACCAATAAAGATATGTTGACTCAGAGGCATTCAGGTTGTTTTGTGTTCCTGATTAATCATTCAAGTCTCTTATGGGGATTTTGGGGATCTCACAGCACAATGGTTCACGACTGTGGGTGATCCTCTAATGGTGAGTCCTGTCAGTGTATGGATTTCTGCTTGCAGAATGGGACTTCCCCTCTCTCCTTCCCCCACGTGTACTCCACACACTCTCCAAATCTACTCCAGAGGGTTGGGGACAACCTCTATGACAGATTTGGGATGACATGGGTAGATGACATGGGGACATTCTGTTGTACAAGCAGAAACTTCTGCTGACAGAACATTCTTCTTAGTGCTGTATTGGATTCTCTCCTTTTTTCTTTCAGCCATTCTATCCTGGACCTATGTTTTTAAACATTGCTATTTGGGTATTATTTTACAGAGTAGCTTCATTGGTCTCTTTGAGTATTGTGAAACCTACATTCATTTATTATTTCTTTCCCAGCCACCCATCCTCCTTCTGAGGAGCACAACGATAAGGTAGATCCCTCAGTCTGCATTCCCCGCACCCTCATAAAAATATTGTGAGATAGTTTATGTTGAGATACAGTGGCAGGCCCAAACATTTAGGTACCTTCTTAAATGAGTGGAACTTGACATTGGGTCTCGTCGATCTTCCTGGTCCGTCTCAAGGTGAACATCCTGAAACAGTTTAGTGGTGAAGGGAGCATTCACCCAGCTGATGTGGCAAGACTGGCTAGTGTGAGGGCATGGAGAAAGGTCCTCTCTTGGGCAATGGCAAGCCATGTGTTCCTCAGAGGCTTGAGGAATGTGGTTGCCATTAGCTTCCTCAACTCTTATACAGGGTCTTGTTTAGGTGAAGCAGAGGACAGGCTGTATCTAATTTGATCCATGTTGCCCAACAAGGATGACAGTAGGATGTAAGGTTTCTGCTTAGAAGTGGTACCCACACTGCTATGGGAGGCAGGCATTGGGGTGACAGGGAATTCTGCTCTAAGTGGACATGGGAGCAGAAATTCCTGCAGCTTGCATGTTGCTTTGAAATCAGGTAAACAGATATAATTAGTGTTCTTTGTAGCTGCTGTTTTCCATCCACAAAAGATATGTAAATAATGGCATTCCCTTGCCTCATTTTTCTGATGTTTTCTTCGCATTGAAATAATGTAATTAATGACATACAGTGGTACCGCGGGTTAAGAACTTAATTCATTCTGGAGGTCCGTTTTTAACCTGAAACTGTTCTTAACCTGAGGTACCACTTTAGCTAATGGGGCCTCCCGCTGCCGCTGCGCCACCGGAGCATGATTTCTGTTCTCATCCTGAAGCAAAGTTCTTAACCCGAGGTACTATTTCTGGGTTAGCGGAGTCTGTAACCTGAAGCGTCTGTAACCAGAGGTACCACTGTAATGAATGGCATTTAATTCAGTGAGAGCTGACAAGGAGACAAATCATCTAGATTTATGTGGAAGCCAAAGTGCAGCAGAACAGAAACAGCTCTGATTGCGATGAATACACGTTGGAATGGAGATAACTGCCTTCTTACATCCCTAGAAGGCATAGACCAGGTGATGCCTGTTGCAGTTGCATTATTAATAATGCATCCCACATACATTTGCCTCGTGTCTTTTGCCTTTGTCCCTCATGCTGAATAATCTGATTATGTTTTAGACACTATTATATTAGGATGACACAATCCCAAGGGCTGGGCCAGAGCACTAAGCATACGTTCTGTGCCTGCTGAGTTCTGATTGAAATTCACAAGGCTGCTTGAGGACCACAGCCATTACCAAGAATCTTCAAACTCCTTATCGAGAAAAATACAGCTTGGGGGTTGCAGCAGTGGGCTCTGAATTTTGATTCCTTTGGAATGTAGAAGCTTGAACTTTCTACTTACACTTCGGCCTGCGAGAAATCCTGTACGGAGTCCTGCAACCTCTTTGCACATGAATAATAGAAGCTGACATAGCTTCCTGCCTCTATTATCTTTGCCTTTCTTCTGCCTCTGTGTTACACCATCCCTTTGTTCTCTCAGCCTCAATTAGATCTGACCGGGCCTCCTAGGCACCTCTGCATTACAAATAATGAATAATAAATAATAATATTAATTCCAGGTCATTAATGATTAATGCTGCTACATTAAAATGCCCAGCGGCTGTGCAACGGCCAGCCTGAGTCATCTCTGAGCGTATGCTGGCAAACGGCTCTTCTGAAATGTTGGTATTGCAAATATAAGCCAGCACTGTCGACCACTGCAATCCCACAGGATGTATTGACATGAGAAGCAGTGGAATGAAGGAAATTAGCCTGAACAGAATTTCCAGCTTCTATTTTAAAAGTGATTAGCTATTAGTCCTTCTTCTTGACTAATGCTTGGTGTTGCCTATGAATTACAATCAAGTGATTCAGCGCAGACACAGGAGCTTTCTACGTATGCAAGCACTCCGCTCCGTACATGCTTTCCCTCATTCACTTCAATGGATATGCGAACTCCAAATGCACAAAGGGACAACAGATTAGGTGAATCTGTCCACACCAGATTAGGTGAATTCGTGAACCACTTGCAATTGTGGTTCAAGGAACATAAATAAGAGCAGACACTATACCAGGCTTCCTCAAACTCAGCCCTCCAGATGTTTTTGGCCTACAACTCCCATGATCCCTAGCTAGCAGGACCAGTGGTCATGGATGATGAGAATTGTAGTCTCAAAACATCTGGAGGGCCAAGGTTGAGGAAGCCTGCACTATACACTTTGTGAGAATGCGTAAATCTCCCGTGGTGCTTTTCTCATCAACTGAAGGCCCTTGTTAGGATTTTCATTTCAAAAACAGAAGTACTCCCCCTTGCAGTTTTAGAGATGGAAATACGATAGTAAAATTTGCTGAAGAATCAGAAGCAACAGCTATTGATTGATGGGTTGATTTGCAAGCATGTCTACCCCTCTCTTCAACTCTAATGGAGCAGCTAAAATCAAAAGCAGCAATTTAAAACAACAATCATTTCATTAAAACAATAAAGCAGCATCACAGAGCAATAGCAAGAATAGCAATGTTTTCTCTTTTTTCACCACTCCATGCAGCAGACTTTTTTCACGGTTGGCATAAGTTTTCCATACATCGGCATGTTTTAAGCCAGGGTTAATCCTGAAGCTCACTTTTCCAGGGAGAGGGTAGTCAGGTCTAGAACATGTGACAAATATCATAACAACAAAGGGCCAGAAGATGAGCTCCATCCCCCTGCAAAGTCTTACTAAGCGTAGACTAATTTAAGTCAATTGACTTTGGTGGTTGTGGCCAGTGCTGCCTGTGAGTAAATGAAATGGATTTCTACTAGTGCAATGGGACTTTACCTCCTTCAACATCCTGTGCACCCTCAAAAACTGCTCCAGAGGGTTCTGTGACCCTCTCGAACCGATTTGTGGGTGTGGGCTTCAGGAGAGAGAAGAGGAAGGCGAAGTGCCATTGTAGAACTGGAAGCTCACTCATACAACTTTAGATTCCACCCATTGATTTCAGTGGGTTTACTCTGAATATGCCTTAGATACAACCCGTTTTTTTAATCTGTGTGTTTTAGCCAAGTCTCATTCCTAAAGCAGTATGTAGTTAATATCCATTATAAGGTGCAATATTGTAGAGACGTGGAAGTGTTTATGATCACTGGTTGTTGACGTCCCAGTTTCTTCTTCTTCCATTCATACAAAGGGGTAGAAAGACCTGCAGAAAGGCTCTGGGGCTGACTGAGAACTTGCAAACCCATAGAAGAAGCTTTCCATTTGTGGGTCATACCATTCTCTTGATTATCTTGCTTATGAGTTTTTTCCTCTTCCAATTTTGCCTCCATGATTCAACAAGCTTCCTTGCAAATCACAGCTGGAATTTGATGTGCCACAGGAATGTGATTAGACTTTTGCTTGAAGTGAAAGTGTGGGCCAATTTAGAGTCTAATTTGTGTTCCCAAAATCTATCCATGGAGTTTTGAGGGAGGCTGAATGAGTTCTGATAAGACTAGCAGAAGTTGCCTGTGATTTATTTGGACCTCTCTTGAGTGCCACTGAATTCCGTGTAAGGCAAAATTGGAGTCGTAAGCCTGACAGATCCTGCCTGGGCAAAACAACTTAAGATCTAAGGGGAAGTCAGAAGAATTTCAACCATCATGTGATCCTTGGATGAAGGGTGGTATAGAAATTTATTAATTAATAATAATAAGTCTAACAACATTTATCAAAGAGATTTTGCACATTCTTAAAAACAAAACAAAAAAGGGGGGAAATGCCTTTGAAAGTCACAGATTAGTGTTTTTTGTTAGCTTACAATCTTACCTGAGCAGTAGAGTAAGATGAACTTCTTCGTTTAGGATGCAAGAACAAACTTTATTAGTAAACTCACTTAAAGTTTCCTGTATTTTCAAATCGAGATCATACAGTACATTTGCTACAGTGTAGCATAAGGCTAGTATCTGTTATATGGCATTATGTTCTCAGGATGACTAAACTCACATGTTCTTTGTGTTAATAATTTACTGAACACATACAAACGATGGAAGGAGTTTAAGGCAAAGATAACATGGTAAGGGAGAAAAGATCTGGACCATTTCGAGTGGGAAGAAAACTGCTGCTCCTACTGTTACAAAGTGAACAGATTTTGAAGTCAGCAATTTGGATCAATTTTGTATTGTGTGCGTGTGTTTTGTAGGAGAAACAGTAGAAATATAAAATAATGGTTGTCTTTGTGAGCAGGCGGCTCTGATGATGTCTGCAATGAAAACTGTGCAGTGCACTGCTGAGAAACCCATTTCATTCCCCCATTCTAAGTGCTATCACAGACAATAAAATTGCCTGAAATATGAAGTAATGGCTGCATGTTGCTTAATGTGACAGAGGGTATGAGAGGTTTTGGCCTTTAGTATGCTTTAATGGGGTGCTTTAGAAAGTAACTATGCAGCAAGTGACACATCTATTTATTAAACACAATTGCCCCCAAACAAATTCGTCACATTTTTCCTCTCAAGAGAATGCATTATGAGTTAGCTTAATTGTGCAGGCTTTTCTCTAATTCTGACACCTTGACAGCCCTTGTCAGCTTTTAAGAGTTGGCCACTTCAGAGTGTCATACCTCTGTTCTGGGTGTTGCCATTCCTCTTCTGTGAGCAAATATGACTCAGGACTGCTTTACACGTAGCTTAAAGGCAGAACCCAACCCATCTTCAGTCAGTCAAATCTTATCAAATGTCCATGTATTTGAGGGCAGCATTGTAGTGCAAGGTGGAGAACGTCAGACTAGGACGGAGAACCTCTGGAGCATTTCTATTTGGCTCTTGGAACTCACAGGCCCCTGGTCTCCCCAGCCCATACAATTCTCTAGTCCTATTCTACCCTTTCCCCAGGTATTTTTGTCTGGCTGGGATGTGTCCTTGCACTATGACAAAGCCTCTTGCCTCTATGGACAGAGAGCTGAATGAGTGTCTGTACAACCCTCTGGCTACTACTGCATGGCTGAAATCTAGCATATGTACAAAGATCCAGAGGCAGCCCACCCATGAGGATGGAAGTGCAAGAGGAGGCGCCCAGCCTGCCCCACCACTTCTGCCGCCACCGGAACACCCTTCTCTTGCTGGCAACAAGGAGACGTTCTGGAGTGCAGTGTTGCTGCTTATCTTTCCCACCCCTGGGGTAGGAAAGACGAGCGGCAATGCCTTGCAGAACACCCTGGTTCTTGCTGAGTTTGGTGAGAGGGGGATGCTCTGGTGCCAGTGGAAGTGAGGGGCTGGACGACAGGAGGGCATGGGATGGCGCATTCCCATTTCACTACAGGTTCCATAAGGGAATGTGGTTTGAAAAGTTTTCCTACCTCTGTCCTGGTGAAAGACTCCACCCTCTGATTTGTACCACATTAGTGCAATGCAGAGCTTTACTTCCAGAGATAATAGCAGCGTGCAGGGAAGGTGGGATTTTCACCAGGATTATACTCCCAACATGCCATGGTTCCATGAAAACTCCCTCTATTTCTTGCTATTATTGATAAAGGTGTGTTTAGCATTAGGGTAGTCAACATAGTGTGCTCCAGATATTGTTGGACTTTAACCCCCATCAGTCCTAAAGAGCATGGGATGAGTTGTAGTCCAACATCATCTGAAGGATGCTACATTGGCTACCTCTGGTTTAGTGTTATGTCTAGTCTAGCCCTTGGCCAAAAGATGAAAACCTTGAGTAACTGGAGGAAATATGAGGGTTTGTCTATAATGATACTTTTTTCTGGCTCTTTTCAATTGGCCCTCCTTCCCAGGTTTTGTTTCATTTTTTTAATAATAATAATAATAATAATAATAATAAAAATAAAAATAAAAATAAAAATAAAAACAACTTTATTATGATGATGATGATGGTCATTCTTCATACAGTATGGTTACTGACATAAGCACATACAAATGCAGTAAGACTAAAGAATGTAACCAATAAAAACAAAAACCAGAAATCAAAATGAGAGTACAGAGGGGAGGGGAAAACCAGGAGAGAGCTGAGAACGCAATGCCACATACAATGATCACATATAAAAAGAAAAAGGCGAGTCAAATTAGTTCTCGATAAAGCCTCTCCACATATTTATCTGTGGAGCATGGGCTTTAGTGGGCTGTGCAGATGAGTTTTTCCCAGTCGGATTTGTATATTTCATTTGTAAAGTGGGAATAGGCGATTTATTTATTTAAAGCCTCCCTTTCCTTCAAGGATCTCCAGATAGCATGCACTGCCTTCCCCACCTCATTTTGGCCTCTCACCATCCTGTGAACCAGGTTGGTTTCAGAGTTCTGACGGGCCCAGCATCACCCAGCCAGCCAGGTTCATGGTCGGGCATTCTCACCACCATACCACAATGGGTTCTGTCCCTGTTGTTTGTTTTGCATACAACGAGAGGGGGGAAAGTTTCAAGGACTTCAGTTCATGCCTTTGCCCCTCACTAATGAAAAGAGACTTGCCTGGTAGTTCTCGCTGGGTACCATGCCACTAAGTGTACTTTGATTTTGCCAGCTGAGCAGGCTTACGGGGAAACTCACAGCGGAAAGAGATGTCCTTTTAACTCTTTACACTGCAAAAAGCGCTCACCCTTGGGAAGGGGCGGCTCTTCGTTACTGCCCTCCCCCTGCGAGCGAGTATTGAAGCAATGTGTCACTGTGCTGCGGCCCCTGCCATTTCTGAAGACATAAAACCAAGCCCCTGATGGCTTGTGATAATTAAACTCCCATAACACTTTTCTTAAGAGCAGGAGTGTCAACCCTCACACTCTTGCCAAATTCCAAGTCAGGTAATTAAACACCCTCTCTATTAATTTCCCCCCTGTGGTGCCAACTGATTGCACTGTCCTCTTTTTTTTCTGCTTCCCTTTTCTAAACTGTGCAGTGTGTCAAACTGGGATGCAGTATAAAAGCAATTACCCCTTTTCTCCCCTTGTAATGGCTACCTTTCATTGGGAAACACATACCTGGCATCTCCTTTATATGGAGCACCTGAGAGGGTGTAAAATGTATTGTTTAAGCCCTAGTATTAAGTACTCCGAGATTTATTTATTTATTCAAAGTTCATGATATCGCTGCTTTCTTGGTTTAACGATATTAAAGCCCTGACCATTTGGTGAAATGCCACTCCCACTGAACTTCATCAGTAACAAAACTTTGGGCAGTATTTTGCCTTTCCAGGATGCTATAGAATGTAGATAATTCGTCTTTGGTTGCTGAAATTTCCAGAGAAACATTGTGAATATCTGAAAACAGACGTATATTTACCCATTTCAGAGAACAAACATCAGGGGATTCTGTCACGGAGGCTGCCTGTATTTGCTGTTGTAGCTAGGCTTTTGGACATTCCCCAAATTCAGCTGACTAAATGCTGATATTCACCAAAATTTGGAATTTAGGATTTAACTCCAACATTTACTGCAGTGCAATTTTCTAGGCTCAACCTATCTCCAGTCTGCATCTATTTCATATGTCTTTGTTCATAGGACACTTCCACCCAAACACACAGAGAGACACACAGACATCTTATTAAGCATTCCCCCCCACACACACACACAAAATATGCATTTTTCCTACACATTTACCGCAGGATACACATTTTATACGCATTTTCACATTTTAAATACACATTGAAACATGGATTATTGTATGTATTTTGGTATATTTCTGATTCAAGAAATGTATTACTAAATTCAGAAAAGTGGAAAAACTGAAGGACACCTGTGTTCCAATCCACATATTAGTCTGAGAAGTACAAATCAGGCTGGTTCATTTCAAATATGTCAACAGAATATTCCTACTTGCAAGTAAGCCCCAGAGAGCTCAATGGACCTTACTCTCTAGTAGCGTATTTACACTACGACCTATAGAAGCAAATGAAAAGATTTTTAGTAATGCTTCAGTAAATATTTCTGCTCATACCCCACCCCCAAATAGGATCTTTTGCATGACATAATTGTTCACCAGATAACATTCAGTTCAGCCCTCATCTTTATCTCCCGTTCACACAGAATCTCAGCCCCTAACAGTTAAATGAGTTCATTGATGCAACATAGTTGTGTTGTATCAATGAAGAAAATTAACTGTTAGGGGCTGATATTCTTTGCAAATGGGAGATAAAGATTAGAGGGAGATGGCAATTTGCTTTCCATGTGAGAAGATAGAATTTAAAGAATCCCAACTATGCCTTTCTTTACAAACATCATTTTTATAGACAGTTGCTTTTAAGCATGTGTTTGCGTATATTAATTTTGCAACAGATACTTTATATAATAGTAAATTGTGGAATAGCGTTTAGAATGGTGTTTTTTATGGGGGGGGGGGAGAACGAATTCCTATGGCCCACAAATAACCCAGAGATGCATTTTAAATAAAAGCACACATTCTACTCATGTAAAAACACGCTGATTCCCGGACCGTCTGTGGGCCAGATTTAGAAGGTGATTGGGCCAGATCCAGCCCCTGGGCCTTAGTTTGCCTACCCATGACTTAGGGCTTATAGTGGCCTACAGTTAGGATACTATGTAGAGACTTCTGTTGACCCCATCTGAAAAGGAGTGACACAGTACTGGAAAAGGTACTGAAGATAGCAAACAAAATGACCCTAGGCTGGGGGGTGGGTGGGGAGAGAGAGAGGGAAGTGGGAAGTACAGTTACACTAGTGGCCAAAACTGTGGAAACCTTTTGGGAAAAGTGTATTTCCAAGGTCTGATGGCTCATAGCACCTGATTGGCTCTCTAAACACTCTTGCTCATTGGCTACATTCAAATGAAGGAAAGCTACTGCATATCAACCTAAGCAAGTTGTGCTTCCTTTTTCTGGTTATTTGGCTAACCCTTTTGATAGAATACCGATAATTGAACAAACTTTGTTGCATTACATTTTTCATTAAATCATCTTTCCATTGAGATATAATTTTATGTTATTACTCCAATAAAAAGTGGTGTTATGAGCCACTGGTGTAAGTTTCTCCACTGAAGCATCTCTAGTCATATTTCTCCCAACAATTTATGCCTCGGCACCATGAACTTGACTGCAGGGTTATGCATACATGTTGTAGCAATAATAACTGAGGCAGCAAAAAGGTTGGGCTCCGAATTGCATATTGTGGGGGGTGGGTGTCATCTCCTTTGAAGGAACTCTATGAATTCTTCAGTAAACTGGATTAGATCATTTTCCTAGTCTGATATCCTTTGGGATCTCCTCATTAAGAAATGTAGACAGATGGGGCCCTGGGATTAAATCAGAGGTTTCCTTTATTAACCAAAGTGTCTCTCCTCAAAACTGTAGTTTCCGAGTTCCTGTGTAGACATTACCAAAGTCTACTTTTTAAAAACTATTTAATGACAATAGTTTACTTTGTAAACTATTTAATGACAATGGCAGGGGGGGGGAGTGCCCCCCGCAAGCATTTCTGGAAACCTTAAGGGAGAAATGAGTCACCCGCTACCTTGCAGAGACAATGTTCCCTGAATGGGGTATTAGGTTCATTTTGCTGACTGTAGCTGCTGCTCCACTGCCTTCTAGCTTCTCAAGGACACGGAATAGCTCTCAAGCACTTTATTTTTAAAAGGGAGGGGGAATAGAGTTTGTTCAAAGCGGCTGATCTTGTGTTTCTTACATTTCCTGGCTGAATCTTCTGCAGTCTTTTTGTCTTGGTATAAGGTGCCTGTTGTTGTAATAGAGATTCCAGTGTGTTCTCTGGCTTTCACCAATAGCAGGCAACAATTGTTCTTTACAAAGGGAATGTAAACTGATAAACATAGTTGGGACCTACCTAAGTGTCAGTGTTTTAACAGCAATAACAAATGCTATTGTCCCTCACACTTCCCTGGGAGGCAGATAGGTCCACTTCCACATATTTTATTTTTTTAATAAACCTATTTATACAAAATACCAAGGCATTATACAACTAATTTTACAAATACAATAAGTCATTAAATATAGTGAAAACAATACAAAGCAATCACAGAAATGACTGGCTCATCTCAAAATAGTTTCAACAACTGAACAGGCCTGGTAGCATTTTTTAAAAAAAGTCTTCAAGAGATGTTGGGAAATTAGCAGCAAGGATGCCTGCCAAATCTCTCCTCCAGAACATGAGACTGGCAACACTAAGTGCCCGACTTCTAGTAGACACAAGTTAGGCTCCTGAAACAAGTGGGGAAACTTAACAGCACTCCTGTGGGTCATCTCAGCAATTGAGGTGGGATTATAAGGCCTCAGGTGATCCTCAAGGTATCCTGAACCCAAGTTGATCAGAACTTTGCATATTAATACAAGAACCTTCAACCTGACCCAACAGAAATGCAGATGTTTTTGCACAGCTGTCACATGCTGTCAGCCACTTTCCCCATCAGCACTGCAGCGGCTGTGTTCTGCACTAACTGAAGCTTTTGGATCAGGCCCAAGGGCAGCCCCACAAAGAGTATGTTTGCAGTAATCCAGACTTTGCACAACTCTGTTTTGGTAGCAGCAAGGCTGCTTCAAAATAGTTTTGGTAAGACTAGCAACCTTTTTAGGGAAGTCTACACATTATCACCTGATTGAGTTATTTAGGACAAAAACTGAAGCAAATTTGGTGGGTCTTTCTCAGGCAAAGTACCTGAGGTATTGTGAGACAAACTCTTTATTATTATTATTATTATTATTATTATTATTATTATTATTAGATATGAAACATTTGTTTGGGATGTGTGTATCTTTCTCTCGTCCTTACTTGAAACCTGTCTGCCTTAGCTAATTAATCAATTAATATTCTTAAAAGGGGGATGCGGGTGGCACTGTAGGTTAAACCACAGAGCCTAGGACTTGCCGATCAGAAGGTTGGCGGTTCAAATCCCCGCGACAGGGTGAGCTCCTGTTGTTCGGTCCCTGCTCCTGCCAACCTAGCAGTTCGAAAGCATGTCAAAGTGCAAGTAGATAAATAGGTACCGCTTCAGAGGAAAGGTAAACGGCATTTCCGTGCGCTGCTCTGGTTCGCCAGAAGCGGCTTAGTCATGCTGGCCACATGACCTGGAAGCTGTATGCTGGCTTCCTCGGCCAATAAAGCGAGATGAGCACCGCAACCCCAGAGTCGTCCACGATTGGACCTAATGGTCAGGGGTTCCTTTACCTTTACCTTATTCTTAAAAGGGAAGGGAAAGTATGTTAGAAGAATGATAACCACAAGTTAGTCCAAGGGATCAGCTAGCATTTAGCTAGGAAGCACGGTGGGATACTTTTAAAAGATCAAGATGACTTCTGAGGCACATGGACCTCTCTGTGAAGCGGAATGGACAACATATTGTGCTTAACATCCACATGCTAACACATTTGTCCTTCCTTGCAAACCATCTGTTTTGGCATGAGAATTACATAGATCTGCACTTTATGAAATATTCTTCATTTTTAATGTGAAGCAAAGGCCAGCTCTTGGGAAAAGAAGACAGCCAGTCTTCTCTGCCCAAGGGGGGTGAGGTGGGTCACACTTGTCTAAGAAACCGTCCTTTTGAAGATTCAAATGTCTTCGTTTTTTTTAGTGAGGGTCACCTTAAAGAGCAACTATAAAGCAACATCAGCAGCCCTAAATCCTTAAACCTAAGCTGCTTACATGCCTATATCTTCAGAAATGAGACAGAGGAGACATAAAGGCTACCCCCAGGTCACATATATCAGTACTGCAATTAGCCAAGTGGATTTCCTCCACAATTCAGTGTGAGAAAGGAAGATGGATTTTTAATCACCATACTTAACACAGGAGTCACATATCTCATTTTGGCAAAAATACAGCCAATTTGAAGTACACTGCCAGTGAGATGGTGGGGTGTGTGTAGAGACAGGCCAACATATTGTCCTGTTAACAATACTCTTAATCAGGCTGCTAAAACAGTGGGATAGATATGGTGGAGATGGTTCATTGCCCTCTCTGTAGACCTGGTTCTTGGTATTCCCAGACATTATACAATAGTCATCCATCCACATGTCATTATGCATAATGCATGCATTTGATTTCCAAAGAGATGCTGTGCAGGTAATAAAATAAAATACTTGTCCATGTTTGGACACAAGTCAAACAGAGTTCAATGGGTGTGTTTGTGTGTTTTACTCTCATATTTTTTTCAAGTAGGAAATAATCTGGCACATAATTGTCTGTCCTTTTGATGTAAAAGTGCTTCTCAGCCCAATCCACTGAGCTCAGGGTAAGTGCACTTAGGATTACAGTCTATGTCTGGCAGAATCTAGTTCATAATTAAAGGGGGGAGGGGAGTTGTGGAAATTGGTAAGAACCAAACAATGAAAAGAATGTACAGTGGTACCTTGGTACTCGAATGGCTTGGCTCCCAAACAAATTGGCTCCTGAATGCCACAAACCCTGAAGTAAGTGTTCTGGTTTGCGAACGTTTTTCAGAAGCCAAATGTCTGATGCAGCTTCCGCGGCTTCCAATTGAGTACAAGAAGCTCCTGCAGCCATGCCTTGGTTTTTGAATGGTTTTGGGAGTTGAACGGACTCCCGGAATGGATTAAGTTCAAGAACCAAGGTACCACTGTACTTCTTTGTGTAATAGACAACTTAACAATTTTATTACACAGAATGCTTTTAAAAAGGTTCAGCAAATTCACGGATGGTGTCATAACAGCTGAGAAGGAACCTCCATGCCTAGAACCAGTAAATCTCTGATTACCAGATAGTGTAGAATGGCTATCACCACTATATGATGAGGCCTTGGAACTGGCTTCTGTTGGAAACAGAGAAGTAGATAATGCAGATATTTAGCTAGATGTTAAGAACTTGAGATCCTGGATCAGGGGTAAGAAAGACCACCAGCCTCAAAAGGGCCTGATACAGTCAGCATTCTTCAGCATATACTGTAGGAGGCTGACCACTGGATAACTGTTCTGATTTAAGCCTGAAGGCAGCTATATTAGTCATTTTGGTGGGTTAAATATTGCTTGTGCCAGAAGGTAATCATCTATGTGTCTTGACTGTGCTTGGAAAAAGCTCTCACGTATTTGCTATTGGACAAGATTTGAAATGGGAGGCCAATGCGATACAGAAATGGAATTGAAATGTCAAGTGAAATTTGAAGTAAAGAGAGAAAAATGACTCCCAACTTGTCTTTAATTTTCCTGGTTGAGGAAAGCTCTTCAAGGTGTTACTGCAAATTTATCTTTATAATTAGAAAGCTTGTTCCATTTCCTGGAGAAGCCAGTGAGTGCTTTACCACTGACTTCAGCGAAGGCAGACTGGAGCCCCTTAAAATCATTAAAAATAATTACCCTCCAACTCCAAGGCAATTGCCACATGTAGCAATTTATACAGATAAACAAATGACCTCAAGTTTTATGATCTTTTGATTATGAATTTAAATAAATCTGAATGCTAGGATGCTAATTCCAGTTTTACGGTGTTTCCTTTGGCCCTCCCATCACTAATATTTATGAGGTGCTCTTGGGATTTTTTGCTGAAGCTAACAGAAATATCCTAAAGCTCTGCAATTTGGCCAGACTGCAGTTATACACGTTGCTCCTTTTCCAGCTATCATGGTGAAATATTCAGCATGCTCTCCTCAGCTATTTTGTTCACATGAAATAGACTCAGCTTTGGTTGGACTTTTCAATAGGAATTGGGTTTGGTGTAAAGCAAAGCTCAGTCCCAGGTGTTGTGATGTGATTTGGCAACCTGGTGCCCTCCATATGTTGTTGAAGTCTAACTCACATCAACCCCAAACAGCATAGCTGATGATGAGAGGTGATAATCAGGTAAGGAATAGTTAAGGTAAGATATATGAAAGGCAACCTCAAATCATTTGAAACCCTTGTACATAAGCCCATTAATTAAAAGCAGGTGGAGACAAGCAAACAGATTCAATGTCTACTTAGGGGCAGATGAATGTAGCACAACATAGTGGTAATCATTTCAGTTTTTTGAAGAATTACATGCATGCATCTGGCAGCAAGAACAAGGGAAGAACCAAAAAACACAATAGCCATGTTTACACAGGGTTCCCCATTCAACAACAGATTTGTGGAGATCTGCTTCCCCATGTGTATGCACACTAACTGGATAAGGACAAGAGAATGGCAAAATGCTTAAAATAAAGTAGAGTCCTTTTGATAGTCATAGTTTGGGAATACTTTCAAGTACAGTGGTGCCTCGCAAGACGAAATTAATTCATTCTGCGAGTTTTTTCATCTTGCGAATTTTTCATCTTGCGAAGCACGGTTTCAAAAGAAGTTTTGGAAAAGCTTCAAAAATCACCAAAGTCTTCAAAAACCTCAAAAAAGGCTACCACACCGCGTGCAACTGCACCTCTTCAAGCAATGCACCCTGGGTATTAACGGTTTTAAGAAAAAGGAAACAAACTTGCAAGACGTTTTCGTCTTGCAAAGCAAGCCCATAGGGAAATTCGTCTTGCGAAGCAACTCATAAACCAAAAACCCTTTCGTCTTGTGAGTTTTTCGTCTTGCGAGGCATTCGTCTTGCGAGGTACCACTGTATTCATTGAGTCAAATGTTGTGTCAAGGCTGTAATCCAATGCAGACTCACAGGAATGTAAGTTCCTGCTGAACTTGGTATGATTTACATCTGGGTAAACATATTATATAGGATTGCATTGCACTTATTTTTTATTCTTTAGCACCACTATGATTCTCGAAACCATTTACTAATAGTAAACACAGTATGATTTGCATATTGTTTTGGAAAGGGCAAATTAGAAAGTTTGCCTTTAAATGTAATTTGAATTTCTTCCCCATCCTAATTGTGATATAGTTATTGGCTAAAAGGGAAGCCCGAACATATTGAAACATGTTTTAGTTTATAGTGCATTCAGAAATATACACATGATAAAGTACAAATTTAAATATTCAACTAAATATGTTTTGTTCTATGATTTTTTTTAATTAAAAAAACTTGCAATTTTGTGCAAAAAACAGGAGAGAATAATTCACTTATGAATGAACATATGTGAAATTGACAAAGAACAGAAGCAGACCAATCCAGCTATCCCTATTTAGTAATGCTTTTGATTCTCTTCTAGGTTAGTATATGTATAATTAGTATCCAATGCAAAATGAATATGCTAAATTAATTTCGTACCGCATTCAGTTGTATTCTCATCAGTTCTATTGAGGTTCTTGTATCATAGTCATTATTACAGTATTTGAGCATGGCATTAAATAAGATTTCAATATGCAATTTGAACTGATTAGCTTTAAAAAATTGAGTTATGTTAATCAGCCCAAACTAATATGCAGTATACGAACCCATGCTTCTTGCTAATTGCAACAGGAATACATTGCTGCAATGCAAGAATAGCAGAGAAATCGCTCATTGTGAGCTGTGGGTTTAAAATAACCCATTAGTTGGATTACCCCATTCCAGATTTGATTGCAATTTTAGCATAGCAATAGTAGACAAAGGAATCAATTAGCAGAAGATGTAAACTTATCTAAAACAAAATTGGACTGCACAGAGTTGGTCTATATCACTGCTTTGGGCAAGTATGCATGGTCTAAAAATTTTCATTACAGCTGGCCACTCGCACCCCCATTTCCACATGCCTCTTTTCTTCCTTTATGCTCATCCTACCTCATAGGGCACCTCCAAATTATCACATTATTGAGCATTCATCCCAATTTGTTTGCAGGGAGGTTAGAGCACATTGTGTCAAAACTAGTGTTATCCCACCATTTCCATTTTCTTTAACACAGGGAGTTTTGGGGAAGCAGGTTTTCTTGCACAAAGACCTCCGAATTAAAGAGAATACCACAACTTGAATTTGCCAGAATGTGACTGAATTCCAGTCAAAATAGCAACAATCCGGAAGCATCCTTACTCTGCATCCTTTTCCCCATCCACTTTGCCTCTGGAAGGAGGAAGGAGAGTGATACCCCTTGGCCACCACTGCACCAAGCCTTTTCTCCTGTCTTATTTCTGTCCCACTTACTGCCCACAGCTCCAGTCACCAAAACTTGTGAAGTTTCTATTTCATCCAGCTGACCAGATTCCACATCCAGATTCATCCAGATACCACATAAAAAATTCTCTTTTGATCTTCTTGCTGACACTTTTACTGAAGGTCACTCCAGATGCTAAGTGAACATGTGGATTGGATTGAGGCATGAGATTGCATCAACTGTCCATAGTGGTAGAATTCCTGCTCCATGATTGCAGTCATGGGATTTTTGTCTATCACATGACGATGTGTGTTTTGACTCCACAAAGTGGGAACTGACGGAGACAGGATGTTTGTGTTACTGAGTTCTGTGAAGTGGGGCTATTGTCCTTTGTTTTTTTCTCTTTGCTGTCTGATGCTAGAGAGAGAGAGAGGGAGCCATGTTGCAGTGCTCCGTGTGTGTTTATATGTAAATAAAGTAGATTAGCCAAAATGCTGAGTTGCTGAGGTCTTTATACAAGCTGTGAAGACTCTGCAGATCCCTAAGTGTGCCAATGTCTGTTGGCATCAGTCGTTGTGATGTTTGAGCAGAAGAAAGCTTTTGAAGCTCCTGAATGATCAACCAGGAGGGAGGGAACATACCAGTCAGGCATGTGCCTTATGACCAGGGGTCAGCAACCTTTTTCAGCCATGGGCCGGTCCACCGTCCCTCAGACCATGTGGTGGGCCGGACTATATATTTTTTTGGGGGGGTGTGAATGAATTCCTATGCCCCAGAGATGCATTTTAAATAAAAGGACACATTCTACTCATGTAAAAACACGCTGATTCCTGGACCGTCCGTGGGCCAGATTCAGAAGGTGATTGGGCCGCATCCGGCCCCTGGGCCTTAGGTTGCCTACCCCTGCTTATGACCAATGTCAGCCAATGACTTCCCTCAGCTCTATAAGGTCTTTTTGCCTGTCACTGTATAACTTCTTACTTCCTTTTTAAAGCTACCCAAATGCTATCCTTGGTTGTTGTTGTTTTAGCTTATAGTGATGGGGGAGAGGGATAGAGACAGAGGCCCTCACTCCCCACCCCATTGGTGGCAATACTTGTTTTCTTTGCTGCCAGACTTGGACAGGGTGCAATGAGTCATCCTAGATTAATGTTAATAAAACTTCAGGACATCCAGATTCTGTCATGAGCTCAATCTCTAAATTTGGCCGTTCCTGAGCAGGAATGGGTTTACTTCATTATGCTATGTCTAGACCTGACTGTTTCATCACTGGTGTGCCACTGGGGTTTGAAAAAAGCTGCCTCCAGCCCCAGGTGGTGCCACAAAAATCAGGTGGGTGCCATCTGGTGATAAAAGAGTGTCAAAATAATGGATTTTTGAAAGGGGTGAAAATTCTTTCCCTATTGTGTGTTCAGATGTGTATGTTATTTAAGGCAGCAGTCTATAGCTGCTTAAAGGGCTATTATGTTAAAATAAATCTCAGGGAGATAAATTTATAAGAAGAAAGTAAAATGTGAAAGGTAAAAGCCAGATGGGGGAGGCATGCAAGCAGTCTTTGAATAGTTTCAGTAGACTCATTTTACTTTTCTTTCTGCCTCCAAAACAAATCTGCTGTCTATGACCTCTTCATGAGGAATGCACTCATGTATTCAAGAAGCCTACAAAACTCTTGTCGTTTTAGGATTTAGGATCATTATTTTTTTTTAATATTGTGCATGGTCACAACACAGCATGCCCTGGAACCATCTCCTACAAAATCTGCTTGATTCCTCCTGGAAACATAAGAAGTTGCCTTCTACTAAGCTAGATCATTTGTCTGTCCAGCTTGCTCTTGTACCTCTTATACCAGGAGTAGCTACCACAATGCCCTTCAATTCCCATCAGTCCCACCTAGCATGTGCAATGGTCAGGAATAATGAAAGATGTAATCCACCCACATCTGGAGAGAACTACATTGGTCTACACTGACCGGCAACAGATTTCTGGTGTTTTAGACACTACCCAGGAGATGCCACACACCAAACCTGGGACTTTTTGCATGCAAAGCAAGTGCCCTTCCCCTTATGCTTCCTTCAAAGACCTTCTCAGATTCCACCTTTTCTACCTACTCCCCCAAGTTCCCATGCTCTAATGCAGAAGTGGCTAACCTCCAGCCATGGGGCCCAAAGACTCCACTAATTTTGGCAGCTGTGGAGCAAAGAAATTAGCACCAGGGTAGATGGACATGGTTAAATCTCTCCACCCAGCCCAGGCCCTGTTGAGAATACAGTTGTCCCTCTCCTACTTTCCTATCCCTGATAGGGATGCAAATTGCCTCCTATCTGCGCAGTAGAACAGAAGTGACTAAAGTCTGTAACCAGATCTAAGTACTAGGCCAGCCCAAGACATTTTACTGTCTAGAGCAGCCTTTCTCAACCTGTGGGTCCCCAGATGTTGTTGAACTACAACTCCCATCACCCCTAGCTAGCAAGGCCAGAGCTCAGGGATGATGGGAGTTGTAGTCCAACAACATCTGGGGACCCACAGGTTGAGAACCACTGTTCTAGCGGGAAAGAAAAGACAGTGTCCCCTCCAGTGGTGCCAACTTCTCAAGATGATTGAGAGGGGCCAACACAATATCCTGATATTGCACAACATCATGAGGAGCCAGGGGGTGGAACCAAATGCCATCTGAATTTTGAGGGGGCCTGACTGACACCTATGGTCTCTTCCTACTCCATGTAAAAAAACCTGACCAAACTGGTAGCTGAATCTTACTGGTAGTATGACTATCTTATGCTATTTTAGGAGGTACAGGGCAGGCCATGTAGCACACATTGCCCTGTCTCCAATACTGCATCGCTCTTCATAATGGCATGGCTGTCATTTGAATAAAAGTTGCTGGCAATCAGAGTTGGGGGACACAAGGAAAGCGCTGCTGGAATAGGCCAGCATTCTGTTCTCACAGTGGCCAACCAGAGGCTTATGGGAAGCCTGAAAGCAGGGTTTGATCACAATAACACTCTTCCCCATTTGAGATTCCCAGAAACTGGCATCTAGAGGCATGCCTGTTCTGGCTTCCCATGGGAATCTGGTTGGCCACTGCGAAAACAGCATGTTGGACAGCAAGCCTTTGGCTTGATCCAACAGGGCCCTGGTGTTCTCATTCTACATGTAACTGAAATAATAGCCCATCTCCCCCCATTTACCACCTGCCTCTGCTTTCCTCCCTTTCCTCCACAGCTTCCCCTGTTTCATATTCTAGATACATAAGCCCCTTAAGGCAGGAACTTTTCTTCCTCTGTCATAAAGGAATCTAAAATGCATTGTGAGTCCCTGTCTAGTCTCCAGGAATGAAGCTAATGTGTTTCTCAGTATCTTTTTTTTATTAATGTATGGGTTTTCCACATTTTAATGCCATTTTATGCTTTGTTACATGTCCTTAAACAGCTCTTCCATTTGCAAGCTAGTAAAAAAGAAGGTAAGAATGTGAAAGAAGCACTTAATCCCAAACTTAAACAGGCTGTTTTCTGTGGGTGTAGTCTTAGGCAGACCTAGTCTCCGATTTGTAAGTGTAGTTTGGCAGCAGAATATATATTTGTATATATATGCAAATTCGTAAGAATTCTGCTTACCTTTAACCGTAACACTGTGTTGCTCATGGCACCACCCCGCCGCTCCTGGAGACCCAACAGCTGGGTACCACAGCCAGTGGAAGACACAGCAGTCTCTTTCACCAACTGGAGAATTTTGAATTTGGTTTGCTTCCAAACTGATCAATAGCAGATGGATCCAGAGATTGGCACACTCAGGGAGTGGAGCTACAGAGCTGACTAAGTCCCTTGAGGACTTCATTCAGGTCCACTCCCACTTGTCACCCCAGTCATCAGATCTTCCACCAACCCTCCCTGGAGTTGGGCTACCCATCACTGGGGGTAGTGTGCATTTTGGCCTTGTCCACAGAACGGACACTCACTGTTTCCCTGGTGGGCATTGGTTGAGAACCATCGCTCTCCACCTCCTTCCCAGCAGCTGGACCCACATATTCGCCAGCTGATGGGGAGATCCCCCCACCCGGTGCGGCCATGGGGGCATGACTGCCTGGCCAGAGAGCCAGGTTTTTTAAAATAGTTTCACCAGTTTAAGTCTGTGGTGTCGATGTTCCTGATGTCCCAATCTGCACAGACAGGAGAAGAATATCTTTAATACAACCAAGGGGGTTGCAACTGCTACCTTCAATCCTCAAAGAAGATAAGAGCTGGGTTTTATGAAATGGAGCCTCAGTAACCTAGCATTCTGCATTATAGTGCAGCTATCAAATATTCCAAAGTCTTGTCCAAAATGCCTAAGTTTCATTGTTTCTAGCTTGCAACAGACGGGAATGTTTTTCGCAAGCTCCACCTGGGGAATACTTACAGCAGAGGTCATGATTATTTTAACTTCCAAATCATTTATTTGTACCCATCAAGGGTTCCCTGAAAAGCCACGCAGAGCTACTGAAGTGACAAGTAATACCCATTAACCCACGAGTGTAATATTTCACTCTGCTCTTTCTCAGCATCTTTTTAAGGTTTATGACAGCATCTGAAGAGACAGATGGCACGGCGCTGGTATCACTCAGAATGAGAAAGGGAGTACACCAAACTACTAAAGGGTGAATAAATTAGGTTCATGCAAATGTGCTTCACAAAGGTTGCAGTTTAAGGGAAAGGAAAGGAAATGGAGAGGAGTGGAGGACTCCTGAACAGCGGTGTGCTTGCTAGGTGCTTGCTAGGGAAGAGCTGTAGACCAGCATGCAGAAAGCTCCAGGTATCTCCAGCTAGGTCTGGGAGACACTCTGCAGAGTCACTGTCTGTCAGACAAGACTCCGTTTGACAGATCACTGGTGTGACAACTTGGCACAACACAGGTTCCTATGTGCTATTATAAATCTATGTGCCATTATAAATAATAGACTTAAATCAGACTTATGAAGAATTGTGTAGATGTGAGTTTGTGGAAGCACAGAGCACAGGAAGTGACAATGTTAGGCAAATTAGAACTATAGTGGATGGTCAGGAGTGAAAGGTAGAACTCAGAGCGAGTTGCTAAGGATCTTTCTCTAAACTACAGAAGAAACAAAAGGGTTGTATTGGTTTGTTTTCCAGCCCCTAAATTCAGCTATCAAAACAGGCCTTTGCTAAGGCCTTTGATGGATATTAACTCCTAGACTAGCTTTTAAGATGTAGTCAACTATGTGAATGGCTGCCATTTTTATTTGCTTGCCTGTTCGTGTTTTCTGATATTATTGTGCAGAATGATGCTGTTGTAATTGTTCTCAATTTGGGGTTTTTTTTTTTTGGGGGGGGGGGTTACCACACCCTGGGATCACTTGTGAATAAGACCAGGTTAGAAATATTTAAAATAAATGAATAATACAAATGATCAGATGGATGAAAGTTGCAAACTCCTTTTGCAAACACCCTTGTTTATTTCAACATATACCTTAAAATACTGAGCCTAGTTTTTTTGAGTGCAGATGTGCCAAATCAGTTGGAAGTAATTCTGAGGCAACACAGTGGGGCAAGGACAGGGGCACCATTGCTATCCATAGTGTAAATATTTGTTTTGAAGATTGTCCTTAATAAAGTTGTGTAGCATTTGATTGTCTCATCTGTCCATTTTAACCACTGTGGTAGAATGTATTTACCTTTCAAGATTGAAAATGTAATTGGTTAGATTTTTGGGGTTGTTGTTTGGATTAGGGTCAGATTGGAAAGGCTGAACTTTGATTAGCTTAATAAGCTTGTCTGTATAACAAAAGAAGACCCCAATTTTACTGCACCCCCCAAAAAAACTCCCCACATACATACAAAGATCCTCTCTATATGTCTGTGCCATCATAGAGGAAACCTTAAACTGTTTCCATAGCCATTCCTCAGATTAGGAATGGGGAACTAATTCAATTCAGTTCACATTTAAAGGTGAACTTGCCAAATTTGCACTTTCGGAAACAATATGCAAACCAACTTACAATGCACACTTCTCTATCTATTGCAACACAATTCTCCAAGTAATGTGTACAGAGATGCATATACTGGGATAAACTGTACATGCATTAGTGAAAACGTCACAAAAATACATTACATTGAGGACAATTGCTTTGCAAATAATGTATATTAGGCCAAATTATACCCCCAGAAAGTATCTACTTACGCTAAAATTCTGATTAATTTTCATAAGAACTTTTTTTAATTAAAAAAACAACCACTAACTGGTGTGGAACAGTAGAGAACTCAACTGAAAATTTGGGACAACTCAGTTAAAACACTAAAAAAAAAAAATTAAGGATATAAAAAAACAATATAAAAGCAATTTAAAAGAAGAAGCCCTCTCTGCTGAGCAGCAGCAGCAGTCCTTATAAAACCTGGCCCCACCCTGGACCAGGTGGATAGAGGCAGTAGAAGGGCCCTCAGGCTCTCAGTAGGGCAGATGGTGGCTCCTTTGTCCATCCACCCCTCTAACTCCCAACAGCAGATCTCAGGTTTCAAAGTGGTAGTTTAATTTGTGTCTTTGGTCTCTGTCTCAGCTTGGTCTGAGGGAAGTCTGCCTGTTCCTTGCCAGAATGGAATCCACCCCCCCTGGGCCTGCAGAAGAATGCTGCCTTCTCATCTATAATTTTGAAACCTGTGATTTTAGGATTTATATCAAGAGTTCTTTGTTTTTTATTTCAAGGCAGCTAGTTCCCTACTTGCTTTATATTGAATGCTTTGGATTAATATCTTGGGGCACTTCTTGTTGAGCACTTCCTTGAACATTCACCTTGGTTTTGAGGTAGATTAGATGACACTGACTGTTTAAGTGAGCATTCATTCCAAATTGTCTGCAGTGAGGCTAGATAATGGTGCATCAAAACAGGAGTTGCCTGTGCTTTCCAGAACAATCTTTTTTGGGAACCAAGCCTGTTGTTAAAGTTTTCCCAATCAGCTATAACCGTGCAACCTGAATTTGCTGGTACGTGATTGAATTCCACCTAAAAATATTGACATTGTGGAAGACTTGTAGCTGAGTAACAAGAAGGGCCAGTCCAAGGCATTTGGTGCTTGAGATGAACCACAAAAATGTACCTTCCCTCCTCATCAAAGCTTTTGGAACTAAACAATACCCCATAAATAAATGTAGAGATAGTAGTATTGGGTCATTTCCTTAAACAAAACCATTTTGCTACCAAAACAATACACAAGCAATCATGAAGGACTAGCAATTGAACGAAATGCCATCATAGATATGCTAAATTCGGGGGCTACTCTCAGTTTGTATAAATGCATAAATCAGAGGGTTTAGTGAGAACTGAAAATAATGGCTTCTTAAATTATTTTGCAATATTTTCTCTCTTTGTGCATTAAATGTTTCTCTCCTCCCCATTTTCCCCTGACCCTGCTTTCACTTGTTCCTAATAGAGACTCAAGGAGCTGAAACAGAGGGAGTTTGCCCGAAATGTAGCTTCCAAATCAAGAAAAGATGAAAGGAAGCAAGAAAAAGCCCTTCAACGCTTACACAAGTTAGCTGAACTGAGAAAAGAAGCTGTGTGGTGAGTGAAAAGTTATTGAAAGGTAAAAAGTACAGGGAAAGGGGAAAGAATATTCCAGATGACATGATGTGGCAGAATGCCCCATGACTATTAAGATCTCAAACCAGAACAAAGTAGCTATATATTTTTGGCACTCTCTGAACTGTATGTTGCAATTAGATGTGGCACCATGCAAAGAAATAAATGTTTTAACATTACTTTTTCAACAGAGCTAAAATGACAAGTATTTCAGTTAAAAACATGTCCTATATATATTTAATAAATCAGGCTTAGCAGTAGAAAACATTAGGAAACTAGGTCAGTCATTTGAATTTTGACAGGACACCACTGATGAAGAAAGGAATACGCTGGCTTGCTGCTAGTCTACGCAATATTGCACAACCCAGTTCAATTCTGTAGTATTCATTCTGAAATTTGGGTCCTGTTCTGCTTTAAGCAGTTTATTGATAGCAAATGTCCCATTGTGCAAGCAGATATGAACTTAGCTTCTTCAAAGTCAAATCACTGGACACTTTAGTTGTCTACTGCGACAAATGTTGTCTACTCTGACGGACTACAGGTCTACAGAGTCTCTGGCAGAGATCCATCCCACCACCTGCTACCTGGTGATATTATCACAGAATCATAGAACTGTAGAGTTGGAAGGTACCCTAAGGGTCATCTAGTCCAAGCTCCTGCAATGCAGGAATCTCAGCTAAAGCATCCATGACAGATGGCCATCCAACCTCTGCTTTAAAACCTCCAAGGAAGGAGAGTCCACAGCCCCCTGAGGGAGTCTGTCCCACTGTCGAACAGCTCTTACAGAGAGAGCAGGTTCCAGTGGTTGAGTCAAATCCTGCAAAGGAATTTGCCATGTAAAAAAATCTTCAGGGTCCCAGGGGAAAAGTGGGTGCTACGGTGGGAAGTGTCGCAAATTCTTCACGCCGATTTAGCAGAAAAGCTCAGAGTTCCAGGTTATTCAGTGCAGTATTATTTATTGTGAGCTATATAGACAAATGTGGGCTATGGGTGGCGCTGTGGGTTAAACCACAGAGCTTAGGACTTGCTGATCAGAAGGTCGGCGGTTTGAATCCCAGCGACGGGGTGAGCTCCCGTTGCTCGGTCCCAGCTCCTGCCAACCTAGCAGTTCGAAAGCACGTCAAAGTGCAAATAGATAAATAGGTACCACTTCGGTGGGAAGGTAAATGGCATTTCCGTGTGCTGCTCTGGTTCGCCAGAAGTGGCTTAGTCATGCTGGCCACATGACCCGGAAGCTGTACCAATAAAGCGAGATGAGCGCCGCAACCCCAGAGTCGGCCACGACTGGACCTAATGGTCAGGGGTCCCTTTACCTTTACCCTTACTGTATATACAAATATCTACAGAAGTAGTTCATACAGTCAGACAGAGTACCTGGCTGCACCTTAAGGCAAATAGGAAGACTCTTTCTCTCCGACCACACTCCTCTACACCACCACCTTTACTGCTGGACAGGTTTCCCTTTTAAACCAATGACAGCCAATCAACTGTCAGCACATTACTGCTGAGTCATTCTGACCCAGCACCTCCATAGAAAGTATTGCAGGCTGATTGCGTCAGCTAGCAAACTCAAGCCTGCAGACTTACTACCTCACACAGCATTCTGTGGATCCCAACAGGAAGATGCTGATCACTGTAGACTGATGGCAGAACATCCCTAATTTTCCTAATTTTCTCTCCCCCTACCCAACCCTCAATCAGTACTGCTGGGAACATGCGAGTAACAAGCAGATGATCTGGTCCAACACACATTTTTATCATTGGTAGCCTCCCTGCATCCTTTATCACTAGTAGCATTCCATCTTTCATCTCAGTTTGCAAACATCCATATTGCTCTCCCATCTGGGATTGCATGAAGCCATTGTAGACATCGAAATATGTGTAGCAGCAATATAAGGATATGCTGGGTGGGAAGAACGAAGTCAAACATTTTACTGCATTAAGCAACCGCTTCTCAGTGTCACAAACCATATATACTGTGGAAACGGCAAACAGAGGACCCCTCATGGCTGCTGCTTTCTGTCACACTTTAAATGTGCAATTCGTGTTACAACTTTTATTGAGGTGTGTTCACACATTCAAACTGCTAATAGCATTCACTTCATCACCACAAATCATTGCTCTTAGCACGTTCTAAATTGATTGGCTGCCATTATGAAGTATTTTCTTGTTGCACTGACAGGCAATTATGCGTGATGACTGAAGTCCTATATTTTCCTTCATTTCTGACATTTTTTAAAACAATAAACATGGGTTTTTTAGTGGACTTCCAAGTGGAGAGATCTGAATTGTCATGCAAAACTGCTCTGAGATTTACTGCGTTGGTAAGAAAGAACAGCTCTCTAAGACCTAGCCTATATCATACTGTACCTCATGACCAGGGGGAGCACTGACAAAAAATAATCTGAAAGGCTGGAGTACCCAGCAATGCATCCTCCAGATGTTGTCCAGGTGCCATCAGACCCAGACAGCACAGCCAATGGTCAAGGATGATGGGAGTTGTAGTACTGCAACATCTGACTGGAGATCACCCCATTGGCTAACCCTGATTTAAGAGAAATGTCATTTGACCACTTTTTCAAAAATATAGATCCGAGAACTGAGAATTTGGGTTATCAAGTGTTAGATGTAATTCCTATGAATTATATACCCCTTTATACTCTTTTGACAGTTATCACATCCATTCACAGGTTGGCAACTGACACTGAGGTATACTCACAGATACCCAGCTTGCTGAGCAGGGTCTTGAATCTATATTTCCCAAGACCTTTTCCCAAATCCTGCCTGCCGGCCTATACTTCTTAATGGCAACTTTTGTTTCTCATCAGAACTGACTAATAACCCCCTGAAAATAGTAACGTTTCCTATTTCCAATTAATGGGTGGCATGACTCACTTCCTTAAGATATCCCTTTAAATCGTCGGCGTTGTCCTCCTCCTCATCATCATCCTTGCCCTATGGTTGTATTCAGCACCCCTGCTCCCCTCAATTCTGGATTTGAAGAATAACCCATGAGGGATATTTGTAGATAAAGCAATTAATCACAGAAAGGCAAAATGAGTGACCTTATAGTCTTCTTCCAGACCCAAGACTCTGCAGTGAATTGGCTGCAGACCATGAACAATTCAAACTAGAAATAATTTAAGCCCTGTAGGTTACTGTACAGCTGAAACAGTTTAAATCCAAAAACTCTGATTTAGCATGTTGCCAGTTGGGGTGTGTGTTGTTATTATTTTACCCTTACTCCTCAGGCCTTTGTAACCTTTAAATAACTCACAGCCAGAGGTCCGTATCTAACTCCTCATGCTGTGCTAATGATCACATTATACCTAATGGTATATTTATTAATGGCGGTGCTTCGGAGAGAGAGGAGGACAATAGATCAGCCTATGTGTATACATATCTGAAATTGCAAGCTGGACCCCTGGGGTACTGTATACATTTAGATACTGCTATAAATGTTTTAGAAATACAGCTAAGAGCTCTACATGCTACATCAGAGAAAATGCAAACCTGTCTGGTATAGGGTAGCTGTGCTCGGAGAGCAACTATTTAAAATGACCATGGGGGGTTCCATACTGATCTTCACTCAACAACTCGTGTGTCAAATAAGATGTGTTTAAAAGTCATTCCGAAATTGCTAGCGCAACATGCATTCCCAAAATGTCGTTAAAAACACAGGGGAGGGGGGGGTTGCCGATCAGTGGCAGGGGCCATGCTTTGCATACACAAAGCTGCAAGTTCCGTTGTAAGCATTTCCGACGAAATGATCAAGGATAGCAAGACTGTCTGAGAGGCCCTGGAGAGCTGCTGTCAGTTGGGCTTTCCACCAAATTGCACACAAAGTGAAATTTGAGACAAATGCGGAAGATCTTGTTCAGTCAAAAGATCTGAAGATGTTTCGAGGGAAGCTAAAATAATTTTGGCAGGTGGGATTTTATAGAGTAGGGAAATTAGTGCCCTATCCTAGGCATGGTGCTTTGGCTCATTATAATAAAGTCCTGTGCCATATGATGTCCAAGTGCCCCTATTTTCCAGGTACAGTCCCTGATTTACAGAAGCTGTCCCAGTTTTTGATTTGATCCCAGAATGTCCCTATTTTCCTTAGGGTGTCCCTATTTTCGACAGAGAAATGTTGGACAGCATGCTGTACAAATTAAAGATTAAAGAGATTTTGACATATAATTTATGCCAAGCTCACAACCTACACATCCAGAAAGGAGACTTGAGGCATAGAATAGGTTAAAAGATGTATTTCTTAAAATGTTAACAGAATGGAGGATATGCATTCCAACCAAACAAGTCAACCCAATCAAACAAATTCAGATTTAACAGACAGGTGAGGACTTTGTCAAACTCTGACAGGTAAATCCTCACCCAGTCTGGACATGAGCTGCAGCCTTGCACTGTGGCTCCCCAGCTAAGGTCAGTGAATAAAAGACTCCCTCTTCATCAGAAAAACCTTGTGTATGGTCCCCACAAGTGCATGCAGACTGTGCAGCATTCACCTGTGTGTGTACTCCAGGCCTCAAGGGACACTCCTCCAAGCCCTCCAGGTACAATGTAGCAGCTGGTCCCTGAAGGGTGTCCCTAGCCCAATACTGCCTCCATAAACCTAGGGTTTGCACCCAGCTTTCTTATCTACCCAGACTCAATGCCATACTGGCAAGAAAGCCACACCTCTCCCTGAATGCCAATCAAATTTACTCAACAGTGTGAAGTGGGGGGGGAGGAAGAGAGGCCCTAACCAAAAAAAAAAATCCTACTCAGCTCTGGGTACCAATGGGCAAACAGGAGGGGGTCTGAAGGAGGAGCTGCCTTAAAAACCCCTCCCAGACCACCTCCTATTTGCCCACTGATACCATGTGACCAAGCCCCTCTCCCCTCCCCATCGGAGTGGCAGGCCTTGCATTTCTTTCTTGAAGGGAAGGGTGGGAGCAAACATGCCCTGCAGAATTGCCACACTGATGTTTACCAAAATATACATACTTGAGAGACAATAAATCCCTAGTGTTATGATTCACAGCTGCAATATGGATTTTCATAAATATGTGGAATGGGATTCGCTTAAGAAACCCCATCAGGAGAAGCCCTGTGCAAGGACTTCTGCTTGAGCCATGGGGTTCCACCATCCCTCAAAGAATGACTTGATGGGTTGTCAGGAGAACCCACAGAACAATGGGGAGGACGGAGAGACGGGATTGTCCCATCTGGCTAATTGAAATACTTGCAAAGACAGAACGTTTGCAAGAGAGCAACACTGAATTCCACCTTTATTGACCAGTGGGGAGAGGGGTGCTTACATGTAAATTAGGTCTGGTTCATTCACACATTCAACTGTAGCATGTAGGTGTCATGTTCACTGAGAAATAGGTAAAAGTCCCAGGTTCACACACATTATTCTCACTGAACCTTCACCAAATGTGAAGTCCCACTCATGTAAAGTACCGGTTTCCATTTCCCCAACCACAATGGACAGATAGCCTTAATTTGGTGTACTTGTGTGTAGGGCTCTGTTCATGCTGAAGGTTCTCCCCACGGTGGTGGAAGACACTCCAGTCCAAGGCTGGCAGGGGGTGGGCCAGTGTGTGTGTGAACCAGACCAAAAGTTGCCATTATGTTTCTCCTAAAGAAAAATTCAAGACAAATTTTGTCATTCCAGCGTAATGGTGTGGAAGACCCATAGAAAACTTCCAGCTGCAATTCTGTCCTTGTCACTTTCAAATAATTGTCTAGTTCAGTGGTATAGATGTCTTCCTGACTTCTTTGTAAGAGAATAAGAACAGAAGGGAGCTGGAGAATAAATGACCAGAAAGAGACATGGTGTCTTATTCTCTCCCCCACCCTTTGTTCTTTTCTTTTTCTTTTTCTTTTTTATTTCCAGAGAATAGAACCACATCAGGCCAAATGAAACCCATGGCATCTGACTATGTGCTCATTTCCTCCCAGGACACAGAGCTGTTATATAAAGTGTGGTTCGCCATATTGAATGAGAATGGGTGGGAAACCCGGAAATTGTTTTTGTTTGTTTTGCATACTTCACAGCATGGAAGAGTTCTAAGACCTATCTATTAATACATTTCTTCCATTTTTTAAAAAGAGGCATTGCTTTAACCACAGTGTTAATTAGAGCCATAGAACTGTAAAGTTGGAAGGGACCCTGAGGATCATCTTGTGCAACCCCATGAATAGGCAGCTGTCCCATATGGGGATCGAACCTGCAGCCTTGGTGTTATCAACAGACCCTAACCAACTGAGCTTATCTAGTCCATGCTTTGGCAAAGGGCCCTCTGCCAACTCTAGAGACCACGGCCTGGGTTCATCCTCCTCCTCCCTCCTGCTGTTGCCTCCCCTCTCCAGCAAGCACTGAAAGAAGGAGACGTTGCTTTCAATCTCTCTTTGGACAGCTGCACATAGTGAGCCCTAAGAAAGGCAAGCAAATGGGGGAAGCAGCAAGAAAGCAAAAGACGGTAGCTCCCACTTATGACATCTAGATCAGGTTCCTCCTAGACACTTGAGCAGTGGTGGAGGGAAGGGAGCAGGCGGAGGTCTGCACCAGGTGCCATCTCTAAGGGGGTGACAAGAAGAAGAAGAGTTTGGATTTGATATCCCGCCTTTCACTCCCCTTCAGGAGTCTCAAAGCGGCTAACAATCTCCTTCCCCTTCCTCCCCCACAACAAACACTCTGTGAGATGAGTGGGGCTGAGAGACTTCAAAGAAGTGTGACTGGCCCAAGGTCACCCAGCAGCTGCATGTGGAGGAGCGGAGACGCGAACCCGGTTCCCCAGATTACGAGACTACCGCTCTTAACCACTACACCACACTGGCACCCTGCCATGGGCTCGCCGCCCGCCATCGCGCCGCCCGCCGCCGTGTGAGAGGGAAACAGCCCAGTGGCGCATGCTATGTACTGTGCATGCGTCGCCGGGCAGTTTGCCCCACCCCGACACCCCACACCGGGTGCCGGTTACCCTTCCTTCACCCCTGCACTTGAGCAGACATTGATGGTGCTATAAACCAAATGGAAGCCTATTTTGGCGTAGGCAACCTAAGGCCTGGGGGCTGGATGCAGCCCAATTGCCTTCTAAATCCGTCCCGTGGACGGTCTGGCAATCAGCAAGTTTTTACATGAGTAGAATGTGTCCTTTTATTTAAAATGCATCTCTGGGTTATTTTGGGGGCATAGGAATTCGTTCATTTTTTCTCTCCAAAATATAGTCCAGCCCACCACATGGTCTGAGGGACGGTGGACTGGTCCACAGCTGAAAAAGGTTGCTGACCCCTGATAATGATGGTGGTGATATACAACCCTCTGTAGCAATTGGAACTCACGGGACCTACAGGAGAGTTTTGCAGGCAGCACTTGTGCACAGAATTGCCTTCAAATGCATGCGTATCTTTTGCCTGTAAAATGTCAGGGTTGTGCTGTTTTTGGAAAGGTGACATTGTTACTGCACTGCTAGCTTTGCATTTCAAATGCTTCTGAACTGCATTTACAGAAAGTGTATTCTTGTTTTCTTTCAGTGCTCCAGGGAGTGGCCCTATGTTCAGATCCACGACAGTTACAGTCCGAGATAATTGTAACGAAATCCCTCCACGTGCCCTCATCGACTCTACTAAAAAGGAGCAAGAATTCAACTTTGCATTATTACACAGCTCAAAGACGGCTGACAATGTTACATCTGTGGCTTCTTCCTCACCTGAAAATGCAAATAACAGCAAGCCAGACATTAACAAGCCTGGGGATCAAATGCAGGGGCTCCATGGACATAAAGTGGGGTTCTCTTTTGCATTTCCTAAGAAAGCAGCAGTCAAGCTGGAATCATCGGCCGCTGCCTTCTATGAATACAATGATGAAACTTCGTCTGAACATGGGCTTAGCAGAAGAAGCCGGTTTGTTCCTGGACCTTGCAACCTTCAGGTTTCACTGAATGAAGAAATGTCTCTGTGTTCTGAGGAGAAACCTAATTCTATTGTTCCACTAATGGAAAAACATGCTGATGAATCTCTCCAAGTACAGGAACCACCAGATGAACCACCCAGTGAAGGAAATATGATAAAGGACGTCATGGAATTAAGATCTCCTGCTTCTCATTTGAAAGAACCTGGGCTTGGCGATTCAGAGGGCTTTTCTGTTAATGTAGATTCAGCTGCCTCACCAGATGAAACATCATCCAAAGTTGCCCTTGGGAACAAAGCCCTCCCTGCAGAAAGTAATAGTGATGAGCCCAATGGAAATAAATGCACAGGTCTCCCTGTGAATGAAAACTGTTTATCACAGCAGGATATCCAGGAAAAAAATGATCAGAACCTGAGCAGCGATTCACCAGCCGCTGAAGTTGAAATTAAAAAATGCTCACCGGATGGACTGATGCCAGCAAATTCTGAGGGGGAAACAGTAGCTTTTCCTTGTAAACAAAATTCACAAAAGAGACCTTGTGAGCCATTTGTTCCTGTGCTTAACAAACATGGATCAACTATTCTTCAGTGGCCATCAGAAATGTTAATTTACACAAACACAGAGCCAGTCATTTCATACAGTTGTAATCCATTATGTTTTGACTTCAGGTCATCAAGATCGAATGAATGCCTCGAGAAAAATAAACCTCAATCAAACCATGATTTGAGTTTAGACTGTCCAGATAAATCTCTTTTAGCAAATGTTGATTGTGCATCTCACATTAACACACATCCATACAATGATGAAAAAGTAACTACGATGGATGCTTCAGTGGCAGAGGATTGTAGCCTCAATAAAAAACAAGATGGCCTAAGCCTAGATACTTTGTGGATGATTGGAGAAAATGAAAAATGTCATAATTCCCCAAAATGTATACATGAAAGCTCATCAGAACAGCAAAACAAAGCCTGGATAAAAAGAACACATGAAAAGTGGTTTCACAAAACCAGGAAGAGGAAAAGAAGAAGAAAGCTATGCCACCACCATTATGAGGAGGAAATTACTGAGCCAGATATTAAAATTTCTCCCTTACTTGAACAGCAAAATAACTGTGCTGATATTGATAAACATCCAAAACTTCATAATGCTCTGGAACAAGGCACTGGTGAAAATGGAATGGGAGATTCAGTTGTGGAACTCTTTCAGCAGACATCTGAAACTTTCCAGGTTGAGAACAGTGACTGTGGTGGAACATCCACACAGGTCCATGGTAACCAAAGTCTACATCCCACTTGCAACATAAAAGACAATAGAGAATTCTACATTAACTCTAACCAAGTGTGGAGAAGGAGTAAATCAATTTCTCACAGACAATCAAATAAACCAGGTTCAAGTTCTGGAAGATGCAACTCAGTTCATTCTGGAGCATTTTGTAGTTGGAGAATCAGAAGATGTAGCAGTACCCCAGACCATAAACATTTAGACCATTTTCCTGAAGAAAAATGTGTGAATCAATCACAGCCCACAAAGAGAGCATATCATTCGCTCACAGAAGAGCCAGAGAGGTCCCATAGGAAACGGAGACATCATATGTATTCGTGTTCATCAGATGAAAGTTCAAATGCACTGACCTGTTCCTCAGAAGAGAATCTGAGGCAAACATGTAACTTAGCAGCACCTTGTAAACCTAAACGGAAACGAAGGAGAAAGAGAGCAAGAACTCAACATGCATTTAGAGAGAGGGCACCAAGAAGGAATGTCATTGTTGAGTCTCCTAAAAGGGTGTGCACAATCAATAATTCCCTCAAACTATTTACTGAAGAAAACACAGAGCAAACAAAAACACCTTCCATCACAGATGATGCAAATGGTAATGTGGAACAAACAATCCAGTCAGTAGAAAGTCAAACAGCTCCACAATCTGAACATTTACTTTCATTAGAAAATATCAAAGGTTCAAACTCTTCCAGTACAGAGAAAACTACCTCTCTGGAGGAATCTACATTTTCTTCTTCTTCTGTTACCGAACACAGTGTTCAACCAATGGTGAAACCCCAAAACATGCTAGAAGAAGGAGAAAAACCTGAAAACCTGAGTGTTCCCGAAATTCAAGCTCCTAATAAAGTGCCCAGTCTTGAAAGAAACTTTGATCAGCCTCCTCCTAAAGCATATCTGTGTCATTATGAAGTGGCTGAGGCTATGCCCCAAGAGAAACTCAACCCATCAGTCAATGAGTGGCTACGGTATAACCCAGGTATATTTAATGCACCTCCCCCTTTGCCCTTTAAAGAAGCACATATGAATAGTCACACTTTTTTAACCACAGAGCAAATTCTTGCCCCCTTCACTTTGCCCGAACACACATTGCTTTTGCCTCCGGAAAGCCACGACAAGTTCAAAGATCTGCAATGCGAGGCCTACCACCAGATCTTCCAGCAAAACATGCTCGCTAGTAAGATGAAGCTGACCTTTCCTCCAGCTGCAGTCCAACCTTCCAATGCCCCTCTGCAGCCCTTGCCTTTGCAGCAGCCTCTGTGCTCTACCTCGGTCACCACAATCCACCACACGGTTTTGCAACAGCATGCAGCAGCAGCAGCCGCAGCCGCAGCTGCTGCAGCAAGTACATTTAAGGTCCTTCAGCCTCACCAACAGTTTCTTTCCCAAGTCCCAGCTCTTTCACGGACACCTTTACCTCATCTGTCAGTCGGGCCAAGACTTTGCCCTGCAAGTCACACAGCCATCGTTGGCCCACCCCAACTGCCCCTCATTCCAGCTTCAGTTCTCCACCCAAGCCATTTGGCATTTCCCCCATTGCCCCACACACTGTTCCCTTCACTCCTGTCACCACATCCTGCAGTCATTCCTTTGCAGCCACTATTTTAGGCCTCATGAGAAGCAGTCAAACTAGAAGGACAAGTCTTCGATTGAAGATACATCAAAACTCTTCATCAGAACCATGGACAGATCACTCTACCAATAGACTGAGCTTAAGAGGTTGCAAGAGCCTTCTGATATAGAAGAATTTGCTATTGGTTTAAAAAATGCAAATATTTATATGTAAAGTGCAGATTCATACTAAAATTAAAGCACTGAATAGTCTAATATTAATACAAACCACATATGTATAGATATAATATATATATATGTATATGTATGTATGAAGATCATGTCTTAAAAATATACTAACATGTATATAAAATATATTTATAGTACTGTAAGTTATGTTGTAAAGTATGCTCCTGGTTGTTTTTTTTAATTATATTTGTGTATTCACACCTAAGTAATGTTTAGACAAAGCTGATGCACTATGTTTTGTACAACATCCCTTATAACCATAAATATAGTGAGAACTCTCTCTTGCAATAATTTTCTTTGTTACAGATTTAACTATCTTTTTTTAAGAAAACAAAAATCACGCATTGTGGGCCTCATAGATGGTTGCTTTCTGCCATTTAAATGGTAAACTCTTCTGTGTTTGGGTAACCAACTTTCCCTTAGCCTTCTGTGATTTATTATCATGGCTCAGAGGCTAAAACCTAGAGGGGAACAATCTTACTGAGAGGATGACAAAGGGTAATAGATCTGATTGTATTAGCAGCTTGATGCTGCGGAGACAAATATTGCTCATTTGCAGAGTGTGCTGGCACTCTCTTTTGTGTGTTTTTTTTAAAAAAAACATGCAGAGGGAAAGCAAGCACAAGGGACAACACACTTCTAACAGCCAGCAGCTCCTGTGGTCTGCAGACCTCCTCTGAATCGCCTGGCTGTCTAAAACACACTGACAAAGCTCAGTCAGCCTGAGTAGAGATCAAGTAGCTCAGCAGAACCTGGGCCAAGGGAACTACTGGTGTTGCTGCTCAGCCCAGCATCAGAAACAGTATCACTGACTACCACATGCACTGCCAGGTTATAACAGACATATTGATGGCTATGAGAATCAAAGGAGATGCTGCCAAGAGGAAAATCTTAAGCAGTTTCACTCCTTTCCCTTACTGCGGGAGCAGGACCACTGCATTATGACTTCCCTTGCCAACCAAGGACACAGAGTGGTTAAATTAACCATCCAATTATGGCGAGTCACTGGGTTATTCCATGTTATTCCAAAATGTTACAGTGGTGGGTGACCTGTACAGCCACAACACAACAAAGAGAGCTTTCATATTACTGCAAGCACAGGTCTTTTCAGCAACGTTAGTTCACACATTGAGCTGCCAGTATCAACTGGACAGTAAGCCAATGAAGCATCCCTTGGGCATATTAATATATAACACAATGAATGCAAGAAACTGGCAGTCTAAGCACCACCCAAAGGGCCAATGTTACAGATTGCACCATAGGTGCACACTCTAGAATTGGTTACAATATTTTTCCCCAGTTGCACCACCATGGTGTGTGTGTGTGTGTGTGTGTGTGTGTGTGTGTGTGTGAAATCAACTGCCACTTTTGTTTCTTTGAGGATGAAAGAAAGAAGTATTTGATGGCTGCCTTGCAACTGTTCAAGGCATATCTCTCTGACAGGCTGGGCATAATCTAGCCAATAGCCAAGTCCTCACAGCACTGGTGATGTTTTCAATCTAAGATAGCCAGAAGGAAAGTCCCAATCTTTGATCTGGGTTGTAGATCCAGCCAAGGGGAGCATTCCTTCAATGTGAGTCTCCTGCATAATTCTTGCTAATAGATGAACATTTGGGTAATGGGTCAGTATTAAACTCAGATTGTGGGACACAAACTATTAAAATATTTCTTCAAATAGTGCAATACAGTGGTACTTCAGGTTAAGTACTTAATTAGTTCTGGAGGTCCGTTCTTAACCTGAAACTGTTCTTAACCTGAAGCACCACTTTAGCTAATGGGGCCTCCTGCTGCCGCCACGCTGACGGAGCACAATTTCTGTTCTCATCTTGAAGCAAAGGTCTTAACCCGAGGTAATATTTCTGGGTTAGTGGAGTCTGTAACCTGAAGCGTATGTAACCTGAAGCGTATGTAACCCGAGGTACCACTGTATTTAATAAATATCCCGAGTGGGACCAAGTATCTTTTAAAACGAAATGTCAGTATTTTTACCTAGCGATTACAGTAGTTTAAATTTATCTATCTGACAGCACAATCCTTTACAGAAACAACTCCAAATGTGTGCAGTGGGGTTTAGGTAAGCAGGTAAAGGATTTCAATAAAAAAAAGCAGTTTTTGAACAGCCACACCATTTCAGAGAAAGGAACTGTTCTGATATGTTATTTTCTGTACTCTGAATCAGTCCACATATGTAGACTTCTAAAGTATTTTCACTACAATTCATGCTGTCAACATCTAGGAATTTAATGTTTTTTTTAAAAAGTTGCCATTTCTTTAAATCACCTGGGTCTACAGAATTAATTAATCTTCAGATTGCAATGATAAGCCTAAATTAGGCTATAGATTTTTGTTAAATTGCTTCCCATTCCCCAAACACCTATGCTGGAAAATGATTGAAAAGTTAATATGTTCCACCCAAATGAGAAATGTAGGCTTCCCCTTCCCCTTCCCCAGCCCCTGACCTTGGAAAAGAACAACATGACCAGGCCCCAAACGTTTGGGAGGCATATAATCTCTCAGGTAATATGAACTATAGACGGAAGATCTAAATAGGAGATTTATTAGCATAATCATATTATCTTGAGATAGCTCTACAATGGGCACTGAATTTGTCACAAACTGTAACTGCTGCATCCTGCAAAGCAGTGAGCCTTCATGATTTATAACTAAAAACCAGGAGGGTTGGGGAGGACTTCCCAAATGCTGCTGCAATTGCCCTAGAGATGGTATGCACAACTTGCCACTTGTTCAGCCAAATTTGCTCACCATCATGCTTGAAAACACCACAGTTTTTAGAGTCCCCATAAGGGACATGGGTGGTGCTGTGGGTTAAACCACAGAGCATAGGACTTGCCAATCAGAAGGTCGGTGGTTCAAATCCCCGCAACGGGATGAGCTCCTGCCAACCTAGCAGTTCGAAAGCATGTCAAAGTGCAAGTAGATAAAATAGGTACTGCTCCAGCGGGAAGGTAAACGGCGTTTCCGTGCGCTGCTCTGGTTCGCCAGAAGCAGCTTAGTCATGCTAGCCACATGACCCGGAAGCTGTACGCCGGCTCCCTCGGCCAATAAAGCGAGATGAGCGCCGCAACCCCAGAGTCAGTCACGACTGGACCTAATGGTCAGGGATCTCTTTACCTTTACCTTTAAGGCATTAAAAAATAAGGAACCATACTGGGCTGTCCAACATGGCTGTTAAGCTGCATTTCACTTAGTGTATCACCAGTTATGGGAGCTAGAACCACTACAAAGGGCAACTCTGAGGCTGATTTCATACATATATGTTCAGTAAACACATAGGTGTTTGCCATACAGCAAAGCTTTCTTTGCAAAGAAACTAGAATGAGCTTCACTGCCTGCCCACTACTTGTCCCCCCCCCCCTGCAAATGATATGTCTCAATTGTTTTCAAGAGATGCAGTTGCAGACAATGTTTTTGATCTGGTCTATCCACAGTTATCATGGCAGCATTCTGACAGTGGTGTCTCCAAGCATGGCAGTTTGGGGGTGGGGATGCTACTCTAATATTGGGGAGTTTCATGGATGGATTGGCCCATGTGCACGTGGTCTTGGCTCTGAGTGTGGAGGGTCAGACAATTTTCTTCCAGACAAGGAAGGACATACATGACATATAGAGAGAGAAGGTTAGCATATAGAGAGATAAGGCTAGCAGCACTTTCAGATTTGAGTCAACTTTCACAAATGAACTAGCAGAGGAGCATACCAGGCTATCGGCCTTGCCTCTTCCTCCATCACAACTGTCTCCTGCTGTTCCAGCAAAGCTACACTTTTCTTTTTTTTCTTTTTCACGGTGGGTCTTTCAATGTATCCGTGAACCTTCCCAACCTTGTGACCTTCCAATGCTGCTGGACTGCAACTCCCATCAGCCTCAGCCAGCATGGGCAATAGTCAAGGGCAATGGGAGTTGTAGTCCAAAACATTTAAAGGAACAGTAAGTTGAAAATATCGGGTAAACATTGCAGTGAGACCTACTCACCTACACAGCACACCATTCTTGTTACCCAGTATTGATTGTTTCAGGCAGTATGACTTCCCCTGCTTTGATAAAAAGTTTGCATAAACTGCAACCAGCCCATTGCCTTGTACAAATCTGAAACCTAGTAAAGTGCTGGACAATGGACAATGGAAAATCCTTTTCCAGTCAGCCATTTGTCCATACCTGATGATTTCGTACTGTAATCTGTTGATATTAGTGTTTCCCAAGCATTTGACGCATGGGCCCTTCTTTTCTGGATTAGAATTCAGAGGCACACCTTTTTACACACACACACACACACACACACACACACACACACACACACACTGTCTGTCTAGAGCAGGCATGGCCAGACTCAGCCCTCCAGATGTTTTGGGACTACAATTCCCATCATTCCCGACCACTGGTCCTGTTAGCTAGGGATGATGGGAGTTGTAGTCCCAAAACATCTGGAGGGCCAAGTTTGGCCATGCCTGGTCTAGAGTGTTCAACACCCAGGAGAAATAAGAAGGCGTTCTCCTTGAAATTGCATTAAATCTTGGTTATATGGCCTAGTTAAACACCTTACCCCTTTTGCTCCATCTGCTATGGATGGGGGCTGATTTTCTAGGTACTAGGGTACTTCTGGGATCTCCTCACAACACCTGTCAGCTGTAGGGCAGCTATGCCAGGGATTCCAGGGACACTTTTACTCCATTGGTAGAGATGGATGAGGTGGAGATGTCAGTGCTGCATGGACTTTCCAAATGTGAGAGTGGTGGATGCACCCAACATGGTGGCTTAGTTTTTTCAAGGCACATGTAATGCCCTGTTCATGGCTGACTAGTTTGTCCTGGCACACAACTTGGGAATCACTAGTTTAAACTATGTTAGTCACATTTAGGTCCTATTGAAACCAATGGGGCTTATGTTAGTTGTGATTAACTTGTCACATCCCCCCGCCCCACCCAGTGGGACTGTATTTATTTTCATTTATTTATTTTCATTCCTGTATATTGTTTCAAGTATCTGTATATAAGGACAGTATCCAATGCACATGGTGTATGTTCCCCTATTGTATAGTTTTGTCATGTTATTTTAAGTCTTTTCTATTGAATTTAGAGACAATTTTTTATAAAGCAAACGAAAAAAAAAGGTTGTGAATAAAATGTCATTAACTGTATAAAAAAAATAATGCAACTTGCTATACAATATGTATATATTAACATTTTGTAGAGCATCCTGGATTTATGTATACAGCAACTAGATGCTTAAATATTATTTTTCCTGATAGTTTTCAGTCTCCTTTTTTTGCTCTTGCTATATACTTTATAAAGATTTAATTCTCTCTCCTTTGTCGGCTAGCGACACCTTTCAAGTTTCTTAGGATTTATATTTGCAAATATGAACTAGGGCTTTTTTTGTACTTTCAATTGTAAAAAATAAATTGTATCTACTGTACGAATGATACGACTTCTTGTTCAGAATGTTATATTCAGTCTTCACTGCTGAGGTTTCAAATTTATTTTCTACTCAGTTTCTAAATGATAGATCATCACTGTAATCCATTGGAGGGGAAACCAGACCACAGACACAGCTTTTAAATCTTTGTCTGCTATTAAAGACTTCCAACATGCCTGCACAGCTCATTGGTTCCATGCCTAGCTCCAGGGAAGTTTTGCCTTCTGCATTTCAGAGTCTTCTGCATCAGTTTGCTATAATACAAATCTTACTAGAAAACTACTGAAGCCAAACTTGCACATAAGACTTTATGAACATTTCAAGCTGCTTTGTAATGAGTCCAATCGTTGGTCTATCTATCTCAGTTTGGTGGGCAGTAATTTTGTCAGATCTCAAATGAAAAAACGTTTTCCAAGTCCTTAGATCCTTAAACTATAGGGTCCAAGGATTCATAGGACTTTGTGCACACAAAGAACATTCTCTGCCACCATGCTACGACCTCCAAGACACATTTTTTTCATTACTAAGTTATAGTTGCACTTATTATGTGCATCTCTGCACTTTTCCCATAAGCAAAAATCTCTTTTTTATTTTATAACTTTCTAAAATGGATCCCAAGGCGATTATAATCATAGCAACAATAAAAACAAAATGTAATCCATCACAAAACAATCAACACTAAAAGGCATCAGCTAAATAGAAGAAAAAAAAAGACCAGACATCAATATAATCTCTGCAAAATGCCTGGGCAAAGCGAATTATCGGAAACTAATACCCCAAAATATTGTAATGCCAACACCAGCCAAGCCTCCTTAGGGATTAAAATGTCATGGTGCCCCCATAGAAAATGCCCTCTCCTTTGAGCAAGGGTAACACTCTTCTGCAGACAATAGGACTTGGGAAATTCCTCAGTTGAAATTGTAATACCCAGGCAGGGCCTAATACTCTACTCAGTATTCACACATATTTTGATGCTACTAGTAAGGAGAATTGGTTCACATAATCTTTCCCCTCACTTCACATTACCAACCCAAGGTCCACTTTCTCTTCACATGTGCCTGCGATTCACTTGATGACTTCATCATCAAGTGAGGAATGAGCCATCACAGATAAAACACCATCAATACAACTTGTTTACCACTTCACACCAATAAAATGCTTTTCAACGGCATCAGTCCACACATCAAATGAGAGGTGCATGCATGTCTAAAAAGAACCAAGGGTAAACATAGCATGCAGACCAAGTAAAGAAATATATGGCCATGATCATGGTAGCTGAGAAAAATGCCCATGCAATAATGGGATCTGCTGCCAGTTTTTATCCAATCCACAAGGTCTCGCTGAGTGTTTCAGCGTGTTTCAGAAGAATATCCATAGGTATTTTTATGTTTGCATATTGCTCTTTTATATCACATTTTCCCCATCTCTAACTGCGTTTTCTCTTGGCATGTCCACCAATCTACCTGTGTCAACAGCAGACAGGATAATGACAAGGAAATTGTATACCATTTGCATGAAACAAAGTCTGCTTTTCTATCTGGAGAAGTGATTTAGTAGAACTATATATCAGTGCACAAAATAAGAATTTCAGCCTTTCAGTCATTGCATGAAATTAGACCATGCTATCTTCTTTTGTGCAACTGATTCACCCCCACTTACTCCCACCCCATGCCAAAAGAGCATTTTTATTTAGTCACACAACTCTACATCAGCCTTTAGTGTGTGTAGTAAAGGTTTGAAATTTAGGTCTAAGTGCTATTGCAATTTGCAAACGCTTATTTGTAAACATTCGAGCCATTTTGAAATGAGTATTGGATAAAAAAAATGTAATAGTCTCAGCCCCAGGAGATATGCCTAATGGCCAAGGATGATGGGAGTTGTAGTTCAGCAACATCTGGAAGGCCAGAGGTTCCCCACACTTGACCTAAAGCAAGTTTTTAGGTAAATTTGGGTGGTCTGGCTGTGGTGTGTTGAAATTTGGGGGGATTTTCTAATAACACTTTATCCCACCTCTAACTAAGATGTGTGAATAGCTGAAAAAGCAGCATAGGTACCCCTCCATCTAATTTTATTGAACTGTATTAATATATTAGGTGGAAAACTTCACTAAATATACTCAGAAGTAAGTCCCACTGAATTCCACGAGGCTTACTCCTAGGGAAGTGGTGTCAGGATTGCAGTTGACCTGACAAAACGATCAGGTCATGATGCTTATCAGGACACAGAGAGATACTGATGAAATTGTTCTAGCCATCCTGAGCCCACAGCATAGGGCAGGGGTAGGCAACCTAAGGTCCGCGGGCCGGATGCGGCCCAATCACCTTCTCAATCCGGCCCGCGGACAGTCCGGGAATCAGTATGTTTTTACATGAGTAGAATGTGTCCTTTTATTTAAAATGCATCTCTGGGTTATTTGTGGGGCCTGCCTGGTGTTTTTACATGAGTGGAATGTGTCCTGTTATTTAAAATGCATCTCTGGGTTATTTGTGGGACATAGGAATTCATTCACTCCCCCCGCCAAAAAAAAATAGTCTGGCCCCCCACATGGTCTGAGGGATGGTGGACTGGCCTACGGCTGAAAAAGGTTGCTGAACCCTGGTATAGGGTGCGATATAAATATATATATAAATAAATAAATGAGGATGGGAAAATTTACAAAAATATTGAATTCCCCCTCACCCACCTGCCTTTCTGTAAGCAACAACTCTGTGATGACAGCGAAGAAAGGATTCCCTGACACAATGCGGTGTGACACTCACATTAATAGCATCAGCCTTCAGATATCTCGGGCACCAGAAAGATTAATTACCCACAAAGATTTGAGAAACAAACACCTACTGGAATATTTTCTTTTTTGCAGCAAGTCAAAGCTGTCCGTCCTTGCTTCATTAAAAGGCATATGGAACTTGTACTTGGGGAATCTAAACATTTTTAAAACTCTCTTGCTGCGATGCCACACTGTGAGGTGCTGTATCAACGTACATTTCCCCGTCATTTTTCATTATCAGGCGGAGTTATGAAGCTTAACGCACATGATGGATTTGATATGACAGATGCGTCATCAGGACCACCTGAACACAGCTTCTCAAAAACTAGAAGCCTGCTTCGTATTTTTATTTTGAAGCTCGCTTAAAAAAAAAAAATCTTCTTAAAATGAAGATTAAAAAACATCTTCCGAGCTATTGATGCTCAACCTATTAGACTGCTGCTACTGGTAAGTTGAAAGCATGAAACTTAATCTGAGCTAGGGCTCACCGGGACATATTCCTAAAATGTATTTTTCAATGTCACAGCCCCAGAACTTATTTTTCAATGCCAAGATTCAGCCCTCAAACATGTCAAGTAATATTAAAGAGCCTTGAACAGGTAGGGAAAGAGTTTTCATCAACACTGAGTAATCACAATCAGCCGCACACATGTGCAATGAGGAGAGAGATGTCAGAGTGCAATTTCCAGGCTGGTTTGAGACTCTGGATCCATTATTATTATTATTATTATTATTATTATTATTATTATTATTATTTAAAAAGTAAGCCAGGTGAAAAATGCACACACCACAGCCCAATAGCTTTAGCCCTTTGTGCATCTTTTAAAACTGTGTAGGCTCAATGTGTGGAGAGAGAAGGGGAATCCTACCCAATGGGAACTGAATCAAATGTCTAAAGACTGGAAAATGTTTATTGAATATATGGGAAATAATTGTGTACAACTGAAAATTCTGGCAGCATTAAGATAAATTCAACAGTGTAAATAAGTTTTGGTGGGTGTAATAATGGAATATTGAATGGTATAGTTTTTGTAAAATATGCAGGGATTTATGATATGTAAAATGAACCATGGAAAAAGAAGAAGGGAAGTCACAGATATCTTAAGGAGTAGAATGAGTATTTTAAATTGTAAAACTGTGTGTGTGTGTGTGTGTGTGTGTGTGTGTGTGTGTGTATGAGAGAGAAAACTGAATAAAATTTCTCCCACATCCCTATCTGAAGGTCTGAACAGGTGGCAATGCTAAGCCAATCATTTCAGCTGAGGTTTTCTCATGACATCAGGTTTGGCACAGTGCTAGAATAAAGTAAACCTAATGCTATGTGTCTGGTTGTGTGAACCATCTCTATGAACTGAGGATATTTTCCAATCTTTGGGACAATGCATGGAGGTCAGGGATGCAGGTGAACAGAATCACCCTCCATTGAGCCTAACTCTTTTTTCTTTTCTTTTTTGAGTGTGTGATAATTGTTCTGTTACATGATGCAGTTTATGGCTGAAATACCTACTGTTTTTGAAGTTAATTCAGACTTTTTTCAGAGTACAGTACTTAAGAAAGGGTTACTTATTTAAGAGCATAGGGAGAGTCCTGATGGATGTGGCCAATGGTCTGTCCAGATCAGCATCCAATTTCACATACTGGCCAACCAGCTGACTATAGGGAACCCACAAGCAAGTCACAATTGCAATAGCTCTCTTCCATCTTTTCCCCAGAAGCTGGTAGTCAGTAGCGTACTGCCTCTAAACTAGAGAAAGCTGAAATAAACTGAAATAAAAAATAATCATGGTGTGCTCCCAAACCAGCAATCATGTCTAAAAAACCTTATATCAGCAGCTGCTACTGGTACAAAAAAAAGTCCATGGTCTTGCAAACCAATAATAATGTGCTGCAGCTTGTGGGTTGTAACCAATGTTAGTTCTACCCAGAGTAGAACTTTGAAATGAATGGACATGGATTAATTCTCTTAATTTCAATGGGTCTACTCTGAAGAAAACTTAGTTTGGCATGACCTTGTCTCCATTCAGGCATGGGGTTTATTGCGCAGTTTAAATGCTACCACTTCTGTCTCAGTTTCTACAATTCCTTTTATACTGCAGTACCTGTTGCACTATGGAACTGTGCCTTTTTTATCAACAGACCACCACGTCATGTTAAATTTTAAATGGTGGGAAAGAGCTCCAAATTTCATTGTATGAGCAGCAGCAGCATGAAAACCACGGGGAAATTACAATGCAAAACTCCTGTGATTTGCTGACTTAACAGGTTACAAATGGATTTCTTTTTCGAGGGGGAGATTAAGATGGAAGAGAGCGCTAACTTTTGCAGATTCCACTAGATTTCTAGAAGCTGCTTTTATGTCATGTGCAGGATCACATGAATTGGAAAAAGATAACAGGTGAGGAAATGTCAGGAAGAAAGACAGAAGAAAGGACTGTATGAATTTAGCCCTTGTTTCACAATGAAAACTTGGGAGGGTCAAATTACAAGATTAGGATTCCTCACACAAACATCACCCACTTTGTTGTGTCTATCTGTTAAATGTGCAGAGGATAGTAGTACCTTTTAAATATATTGTTGGGTGAAGTTTTTAATTAATTCTGTTTATTGCTGGTTTTATCTGATTTTAATGTCTTTGTTATTTTAATTTTTTTATTGTATTAGCAGAAACAAAGATGATGATGATGATGATGAAGATCTTTTTTTCCTGGCTGTCAACAAACTTATAAAGACAAGACAATGGATGCTTGAGGTGATCTTGAAACATACATTCACACAAAGGGGATGGAGTAAAGCTGCCTTGTTTGTAAGCTGAACTGAATTTCCATCTAGTCTTCTAGCCCAGAAGCGTGCTTGGCAGAACTGGTACAAACTTTTTGTAGCGAAGAAAGCATAAGCTTGCCCAGGAAAGAGATCTATACTGATACCTTTCTGAATGAAGGCATCTTCTAGTTTGCAAGCATCGTATTAGCAAAATAGAAAATACAATTTTCACATTAAAATTGCAAAGGAGCAAGGTTGAACATTCATTTCCCCCAGTATACCTTACTTTTCACTATATCTAAGTCACCACACGGCAATGCTGCTAAACAGAAAATTAATGTCACACATGAAATAATCCAATATGGGTCTAGTTCTATGAGATTCATTTTTTAAAGAAATAATAATAATATTTCAGCTAAATATCAGTTGGCCCATGCAAAAAAATATTTGCCTACAATATTTTAAAACTTGGTACATCTAGGATAGTTCTAGTATAAAACTGATTGGCATAGTTATAGCTATGGTTTTCTCAGTAGTGATGTATGGAAGTGAGAGCTGGACCATAAAGAAGGCTGATCGCCAAAGAATTGATGCTTTTGAATTATGGTGCTGGAGGAGACTCTTGAGAGTCCCATGGACTGCAAGAAGATCAAACCTATCCATTCTGAAGGAAATCAGCCCTGAGTGCTCACTGGAAGGACAGATCGCGAAGCTGGGGCTCCAATACTTTGGCCACCTCATGAGAAGAGAAGACTCCCTGGAAAAGACCCTGATGTTGGGAAAGATGGAGGGCACAAGGAGAAGGGGACGACAGAGGACGAGATGGTTGGATAGTGTTCTTGAAGCTACCAGCATGAGTTTGACCAAACTGTGGGAGGCAGTGGAAGACAGGAGTGCTTGGCGTGCTCTGGTCCTGGGGTCATGAAGAGTCGGACATGACTAAACGACTAAACAACAACATATTATAATAAGGAATAAAGAGTGAAATGTATGGTAAAATGGGGCATCATTTAGAGCAGGGATGGTGGGGGCTGTGGCCCTCCATATGTTGTTGGGTTACTACTCCCATCATCCCTCATTATTGTCGATGCTGGCTGGAGCTGATGGGAGTTGGAGCAAAGTAAAGTGTGGAAATATAGTCTGTTAGTCCTTTGAAATATTCCCTTCTAAGTTGTGTCCAAAGTTTCCTACTACACTTAGCATAGCAAGAGACCACACATTTGGTAAATTAAAAAGGGTTTACTTACAAACCAAGGGTCAGATTCATGTGCTTTTCCATATAGCAGTAAGAAAACACAGGCGGTAAAATTTTGGTTCCAAAGTGGTTAGAGTTTCTAAATTATTTGTATAGAAACGCAAAGATGGCTTGCTTTAGCCATGTGGTCAAAGCCTGGAGCAGCTTAGACCTCCTTACCAGTAGACGTCACATGGTGGAAAGTGGGAGAACAAAGACTTGATAACCCTTCCTCCCAAGCAGCTTAGACCTCCTTACCAGTAGACGTCACATGGTGGAAAGTGGGAGAACAAAGACTTGATAACCCTTCCTCCCAAGGAACCTCCCATGGTTATGGGGAGTGACCTAGCTACTCCTGGCAGTATAGCTTACTCTATAGTTTTAACTCATTCATGCATTAATTATACTTAAGGATGTTGGTTTTATGAGGCTGCTTTTCCCACAGGCCTTTCTTCGCCAGTCCACTCCCCAAGGGCATTGTCCTGTCATCCATACAATAGGGACCGCGAATCTGTCAATTTCAGTTTCTCCCAGGTTTCTCCCCACCTCCCATCAATTGAACCTCACTGCATCAGTTTGCAATTCTTTTTAAAGGCCTCTTAAAACTTCATTGGCATTTTAGTCCAATTTTTTTCCAGCGTACACATTTGTATGCAGTTTTGCCCAACACACACATTTTTTGCCAACAGCATTTTTGCACAACCTTCTGTAATATAATGCGGTTTTGTGCATTAAGTATCACTAATACATGCATTTGTACACAAACTGCACCGGAGCACATGCATTTTTGTACATACTCCTTGGCTGGAGAACTGCACTGTTTCAATTTGTGTACTGTTTCAGAAAGTGTGAATTTGGTACAATTGCCTAAAATGCAAATGGAATCAAATTTCTCTTCCATCTGTACATGCAGATAAACTGAGATGGAAGTGAGATTGAAGAGAGGGGGGAAAGCCAAAGTCAGTGATGCTGGTCGTATTCAGCTCAACATATGGCTCCTATTTTTATATTTTTTCAAGTTGCTTATCAGGACTTTAACACTAATCCATGACAGTAGATTGAAAAGAGACAAATGACAACAACTTGCAGTTTACAAATGGAACAAAGAACTTGGCTTAAATGCAATGTAGGGGACGATGGATCCTTGTATAAGCTGGGTTTTGCATGATATAACATTATTCAACACTAGTTGAAGGAATAAAACACTCAAATAAAACCAGTTAAACAATATGATTTTATAACTGTGCTATGTGGTTGTTAAACCACCCATATTATTCCACAAATCATACTCATGGCCTATTAAAATGGCTGTTTCCCCACAATCACTAGACGAAAAATCACTAGACGTTAGACAACTGTAAAAATAGATCTGGCTATAATTTTATTTAAATAGGTACAGGCGCTGCCATTATAAAATAATTATAGACCTTTTGTTAATACCTCTTCAGTCTGCCATTATGAATAATAAGTGAAATACAGGTGGATGGCATAGCTTATTAGGATCCAATCCTTTCATTCAGTTATTAGGATCCGATCCTTTCATTTAGGAGTAGCCTAGACTGTAGAGAGGCATCTAATCAGTCAGAAAGAAAGTTAGAGATCTATAGAAATGGAATGAGACTCCATTAGTACAATTTGAGATTATAATTTACCACTGACTTAAATTTCTGCACATGGCTCAATCGTATCAAAAAGCGACAGAATTGAGTTTTGCATCAAAACTCCCCATTATCAAATCAGGACCTGTGCTGTGCCAAAAACCAAAATACGGTAGACCCTAGTCAAATCCAACAGCATCCAGCCTGTTTTTGTTTTTCTCTTTCACAAGTTTGCTCTGAGTGGGAGATACACAGTCTCTAAGGTAGCCCCGTAGTCAAGGCCTCAGGCAGAATCAAAACAGGAAAGAGTCTGATGGATTCGCAGCAAAAATAAAATCTGTGTGTGTGTGTGTGTGTGTGTGTGTGTGTGTGAGAGAGAGAGAGAGAGAGAGAGAGAGAGAGTGAGAGAGAGATTACAATGTAGCCATTAAGAGAATTATTACTTTTATTGACTATTTTACAGTTGACTTCAACTTACAGTTGACTTGCGCTATCAAAAAGAATGGGGTCATAGATTTTCAAAAGTCTTTTGTTTCTCCAAATAATTTAAGATATACTGTAGCTCAGTTACGCTGGCAGTTCCATTCAAAATCTGAGTTCAACATCTAGAATTTCAAGTTGTGTTCTTGTGGTCCCATTAGATTGCCTTATTGATTGGCCTACCATTGATTTACAGGCTGCTCTGCCTGGAGCCATGATAACACCGAGTTTGTCTTTCAGCCTTACATTCCATTTCAGCATACTCTATTCATACTCAGTGTTCTGCATCTTTAACTAGCTGTGTTCTTTTAAGTTGGGTTTTCCGAGCAGAAAACCCCATCCCTGTTTTACAGAGACGCGACATTAACATGGATTTACAAAAGGTACATTGACAGACATTGTGTAGAATTAACTAACTCAGCATTAACAGGAAATTAACATCTGTTTCTTCTGTTCCCGTGCTTCAGTTAATGTGAGGCATGCCATGACCCATCCATTCCGTGACTGGCAGAACTAGACGGTTCACTTTCAGTTGCCGCTTCATGGCCAAAAGTTGATTCTGCCACCTCTGTTCCCTCCCAGAATTCCCTGGGAATTCTGCATGGTGTGGGAGCTTCTTTATAGTGATCCTAGTGCTAGTGCAATGCCAGACTGAGGAGATGGCTCCCCCCCCCCCGTCTCTCTAGAGCATGGGTTGTCAACAAGGAGTCTGCCAGAAGTTGCAGGACTACAACTCCCATCATCTCTGTCCACTGACCATGCTAGCTGGAACTGATGGGACTTGGAGTCCAACAACGTTTGCAAAGCACCACATTGATTCCCCCCCCCCCATTCTAGTACAAGTTTACATCAGTGATGTTGTGCTGCCATTGTGCAGCAGGCTCTAAGGCAACTTACAAGTCTTCCTTCCTTCCTGTTTCTGAACAAAGTAACTGCATGCTACTCTTTCCCCTCTACACTTTAGTGCCAGGTTGGAGTGTATTCTTGTGGTAGCCCACAGATAAGTAGTTTACAAGTGCACACAGCAGTACTCATGATGTTTAATCTAGCTGTACAGAATTTGCTTTTAGTCTGTTTTTTAATGCTGGTTTTAATGTATGTGTGCGTTTGCTTAAAATATTGTAAATCAATTTGAATTGCCATGGCAAAAAGGCAACTAATACATTTAATTAGCTAACAACAACAAGACTTTAGAAGAAGAAGCAGTGGCTGTAATATTTATCAGAGGTGTGTGATTTGGGGAAGGTTCTCATATTTCTGCCATTTCTGCCATTAACAAAGCATCTCACAGCAAACCAAGGATTCCCTAAACTTCTGTGTTGGATTGTGGCCTTGACTGGCTAAAACATATGTGGCAATGTTGTTTTCCTTTCTTTCTGAGAAAGGAAGCCAAACTGACTGAGGAAACTAACAGAGCTTGAGAAGAGAGAGGATGGTGAGATGGGAACCCTTTTGTTTTGATGGGCAGGTCTGGCTGTTAATCACATTGAATTATTTCCCCACGTATTCCATTCAGTGTTTTAGGGAAGGGATCAAAATCTGTGTTTTGTTTTTCATGTGGGTCCATGCCAGGGATAGAAAACCTGGTGACCCCCAGATGTTATTGGATTACACCTCCCGTCATCCCGGACCATTTGCCAAGTTGGCTGGAGATGATGGGAAGTGGAGTTTTCCATCCCTGATCTCTGCCTTCCCTTATACATATCAATGAAGATATGTCCATTGTATCCTAAAAAAATACATGATGTTGAGGAGAAGTCTACCAATCACTAACAACCCAAGGCCCTTGCTTGGGGGTGATAACATCCCCACCTCAGTCTTTCCAGAGGAGTTATGCTATTTTCCCACAACCCCCTGGACCTCATACAACAAAGCCAGAAAGAACCGTCCATCCCCCAAGCAGGGCATTTGATGCAGCAATGTATGCACTGTTTTGCTCTTTCATTAGAACTTCTCTGCCCATGCACCAAGGTAAGAGCACAGAACAGAAAGTTGCAGTACTATACCACTGTTTAAGCCAGTGATGGCCAAACTTGGCCCCCCAGCTGTTTTGGGACTACAACTCCCATCATCCCTAGCTAACAGGACCAGTGGTCAGGGATGATGGGAATTGTAGTCCCAAAACAGCTGGAGGGCCAAGTTTGGCCATCACTGGTTTAAACTAACACAATTATGTAAATCTCCACAAAGACACACGCGCACACACAGGCAGCGGTTTGCACAAGCAGCACATCTTAATGAATGGGGTCACACATTTCTGAGGTCCTCACAAAGGGGCAAGGTAAATGTGAATTTTACTTTGTGCTTGCGGTCTTCACCAACCCTTCAGTCAAAGATCACAACATATTGATAGGTTGACACAAAAATAATTGCTTTTCTTCTTTGCCTTGAAACCAACTGTTGTGTCAGTTTTATCAGTGTGGTCCTGATTTGGGGGTCTGAACTAGGGATGGGGTGGTAATCCAGCAAAAGAATATACCTATGCAGAATCACATGATCTGCACCATCCTAGCCAATGTGCAAATTGACTTGTTTGTTTGCTCAGGTATCCCCACATTGCTAAATACTCTAGATAACTTACAGAAGCCATACAAGGTGGTCTGAGAGCTGCTCCTCTGCCTTCTCTTTGCTATTTTAAAAGAAAATCATTACATGTGGGGATCTGGGATCCTAATGCTGACACACTGAAAGCAAACAAACCTCCCTGAGAGCAATGTGCCTGGCTCTCAGGGGGGATTATCCATAAAAAGAAACATTGGATACATTTTTTATTCATTTTTAAAACAAAAACAAAACACCATGCAACTGTTGAGATTTCTATTCCACCTTAAGAAGCAGACATGGAACTGTTGCGTGTCACATGTCTGTTTACTTTCCAGCACAGTATGCTGGGAACTTCCGTTGTGTGTATAGCTTTTGCTTTTCTCTGTCTCTCTGAGAAGACAAAGAGCGATGACATGTTTCTTTGTCCTGATTTATGATTAATAAATGCGTAGTTGTAGTATGCTTCCACAAGCCTCACGCCTATTCTGTGTATGCCGTTCGCTCTGCTGAAATAGTGTGGCCTGGCTTTGAAGCCCGGGTCCCTGTTTTATGTCAGACCAGAGGCCAATGGGTCGTTGCAGCAGGATGGCTGGAAGGAGACAACCCAGCTGGGGCTAGCCAGCTGGCCTTGTGGCTCTCTGCCTGCCGACAGCAACTTCCCCAGAGACTCTCAAACATCATGCCTTAAGGAGTCATTTGCAAACACTCATGGTGAAGCATTTTGGATACCTAAAGTGGGTTTTCTTTTTTACAGATTTAGGGGGTGGGGAGGTAGGGAAGAATTGCTAATTGTGCAGTGCTGTTTTTCATTAAAACTCAAACTTATATGTCCTATGTCAAAAATGATAAAGGGGGGTGACAGAGAAGCAATGAAGTTAAAGCTGAAATTATAAATTTAGGATTTACTGTAACATGCTCTACTTTTGAAAAGCTGCTTTGAAAAGCACTCAGGGAAACATATTGGTGCCTTGCTACAACAGCTCCACTGGCTATTGGTCTGCTTCCTGGCACAATTCAAAGTTTTGGTTATGAGCTATAAAGCCTGCATGGCTTAAGTACAAGCCATCTGGAAGACTGTATTCCCTCACACAAACCTGCCTCAGTTTTCAAATCTTCAGGGGATGCCAATCTCTTGGTCCCGCCCCCTCAAAGGCATACTTTGTGAGGAGGTGGGAAAGGGCCTTCTTAGTGGCTGCTCCCAGACCCTGGAACTTCCTCCCTGGAGAAACTGGACTGGCTCCTTCCTTGTTGTCCTTCTACCAGCAGGTGAGTACCTTCCTGTTTCAAAAAGATATGGGGAATTGACTGGTTTGATGAATGGACTGGTGCCATGTTGTTTTTAATGCAATTATTTGTATATTTTAAGTGTGTGTGTGTGGTTTTAATTCTATTGATGTATAATTATTTTTTAATTGTTGTTTTTTCTATGTTTCAGTGATTTCTGTTTTTATCTGTAAGCTCCCTTGAGTCCGTAAGGGAAAAAGAAAGGGTATAAAGACCTTTACCATGACTAATGAGCAGAACATTCACAGAAGAACAGGGACATCATTTGAGTAGATTCTAATAATGGATATAGTCAAGGTCAAATTACAAAAGAATAGCAATAATCAAACCAGGACTCCTGATTTAATTTTAGTGGTTACTGTTGAAAATATTGCACAGTCAAGAAAGATATAATATTTCTAAGAAACATTCACATGGGAGTCGAGATTAATATTACGATTGCCTCTCCTGCTTTTCCGAAATGGTGCTTTTAAAGCACAAAGCAGTTCAGCTGATTCATTACCAAGCTCAGTTTGCAACATGGTCCAAGTGTATCTTGCCCCATCTTTGACCATAAATCAGATCAGCTGATTCACAACCAAGTAGGGACGAGGAAGAAATTCAATGCCATTCACATTTAAAGGCAAACAGAAGCCACACTTCTCCAAATTTTGCAATGCAATTCTCTAATTAATACGTACAGAAATGCATTTGCTAGTGAAAAGTGTGCATAAAAATGCACATTTTCATGAAAATAGCTTTCATACCTTCATTATATTAGGGGAAATTGTTTTGCAAAGAAAAAAAGTGTGTATGTTAGGGAAATTTTCACACACAAAATGTATATATTAAGAGAAATTTACACTAAAATGCTGCTGAATTTTCATACTACTTGCTGAAAAATAATAATTGGCAATTGATCTAGAAATGTGGAGAACTGAATTTAAGATTGGAAAAAATGAGAAGCTTTTTTTAAAAAAAAATTATTAAAGATTTTCTTGGTTTACAAAAGTACATGCCTCTTCTTTTTTCAAGTTGTATAGTCTTTCTTACAAATCAGTTACATTTGTTGTGAGACCTTAGTGTTGAGTACACTATAAGGTCAGGGAAGAAGGGGGGAGAGGAGGGGTGGTGGTGAGCTTTATATTATTTTTTATAGTGTACGTGTGGGGTTTTGTGTCAACTGGGTAGATTCTCTTTCCATTCGTTTATTACATTTCTTTGATAGTGAGAGGTATTGGGGGGCATGGTGTAGTTGGTTGTCTGTGTTTGGCTGCAGTGGGGTTTGTTTGCATTTGTGATGGGGAGAGAACTTGTTGGATCAGGTTGGATTGACTGGTATGCTGTCGGTGGATTCTTGTTGTTCTCTTGTTAGACTGTGAAGCAGAGCCATACTGGGGTGAAGGTGTCCTCTTCTATTTGTCCCCATGTCAGTTTCAGTTTATTGGTTAGCTTTTCTAGTAAGGCCGTTTGCCATACAATTTGATACCATTGATTCATGTTTACTCCTGACAGGTCTCTCCAGTGTCTGGCTATGAGGCTTCTGGCTGCTGAGAGTAGGTGGGTTATAAGCTCTGTATAATGTGAGTGGTCATTATGATCTTGGAAGATGTCCAGTAGGCCCAGTTCTGAGGTGAGTGCTAATACCTGTTAAGTTATTTTGCATATCTCTTACGGGACTGCTGTCCAGAAGAGGTGGATTTTAGGAAATTCCCACCACATGTGGAAGTATGTGCCTGTGGAGGTGCAGCCTTGGTGAGAAGTTGAGAGAAACCAAAATTGTCAGATCTGGCCATCTGTTTTTTACTAAGCTTTGTTTGTACTGTGGCTTCATAGTGAATTGTGTCCTATCTCTGAGCCTGAGACAAAAAAAATAAAGGGCTGCTTCACTACCCAAGTTTGTTTGCCCCATCGCTTCAAAGTGCATCTTGTCCTGTCAGAAGAATTTGCATTTCTTTCCCCAGCATAGTCTTCCTATTTAATCCTGGGCATCTGTTCCTGTCTGATTTGGAATTCTTCTAGTTGCTTGTGTTGGGGGTGGGGGGTGGGGAATAAAAGTTATTTCTTCAAAAGACTGCTTAATGCAATTTTACAGTAGATATGCGAGGCACAGGTCATAGACCACATTATGTGTTAATGGGAGATTTAATTTTGGTAGCTGTAGGCATGGGGGAATGGAATTAAATAAGAATGTCATTGGTTCAGAAATGCAGACAAGGGAGAGGGAGAGAGTAAGAACAAACACCTGGCTTCATCTGCAGAGAGAGAGAGAGAGAGAAATGCACCATTCAGTCTGTTGTGTGCTGCCGTATTCAAAAGAGTGGTTATTTTGTTTGAAATTCAGAATGACAGCTCTGAGAGAAATATTCCCAGCAGCAATTCTGCCTGCACATGAACCTTCTTTTTCTTTTAAGAAAGAAACCTTCCTTCAGAAAATGCTATGTCATTTAAGACCAGGGCACTGCAGGGAGCCAGCTTTCTGGAAGAGGACATATCAAGTAACTTGTTTATGTATCCTACAGTATAAAAAACACACACACTGGCCTTGAGCCAGAGATCCTGGAACATAACAGCAACCTATACACACAGAGTCAGTGAGCACTGAGCATGAGAATCTATTGATACTTTCAACTCTGACCTACTGAGAAAGAGATGCCATATGGGGAATTTCTACAATCCGTCTTCGTTCTCCAAAGAATCCATCTTCGTTCTTGAACGGCAAAATCTGCCTCCTTCACACTGAAATTGAGGCATGAAATAATTAAATGGAATAAAGGGTCTTGTCTTTATTAACTACAAATCGGCAGCAGAAAATAAGAAACATACTTGACAGCGTGGGCAGTGAGATGGGGAGCCACCTGAAGGAAAGACTATGTGGCTCCAGGCATGGTCCAACCAACTGGTTGATCACCTGCTCGTAAGACTGAACTGAGGGAGCACTGAGATTCACCCCACTCCTGCTGGCTGGCATTCAATGAGGTAGTGATGGCAGTGATGGATCCAAGTTGTATGGCTTTAAAAGAAGGTTAGATAAATTCATGGAGAATAAGGCTATCAGTGACTACAAGCCACCAGGGCTATGTTCTACCACTGTAGTCAGAGATGACACGCTTCTGAACACCAGTTGCTGGGAACCACATGAGGGGAGAGGTGCTATTGTGCTGAGGTCCTGCCTTCTCATAGGAATCTGGTTGGTCACTGAGAAAAGGATGTTGGATTTGATAGGCCTTTTGGCCTGATCTAGCAGGCTCTTCTTACGTTCGTAGAATTATTATTATTATTATTTATAGCAATAATATAGCAAAAGACAGGCTGGGGCTCAAAATGGTACTGGAATAGATAAAGGAGTAAATGCTAATGATTGGGATAATGTCATAAATAAATAATTTTAAAATAAAAAATGTTTAATTAACGCTCCTCATATATCGCAGCACCATTTTGAGAGTTCCCCCGCAGAGGCTGCGTGAAGAAGTTGATTATTCCTTCTATTTCCCAATATTTAGGATGTATAAATGTTGTTGCACGCCACCCCAATCTCCTAGTGGTATAAGATTCCAGCGGTTCCAGGAATTTACCCAGGGTTTGGTTTCCTCAGAATGAGGGACAGCAGAGACTGTGGTGTCTTTATGATATATGGTTTATTTACACATAAAGTAAAAGGTAAAGGTAAAGGACCCCTGGACAGTTAACCACTTCTGGCACAACGGAATACTGTGAGGGAAGCCAGAGCACACAGAAACCCTGTTTACCTTCCCTCCGCAGTGGTACCTATTTATCTACTTGCACTGGTGTGCTTTCAGACTGATAGGTTGGCAGAAGCTAGGACAGAGCAATGGGAGCTCACCACCGTTGAGTGGATTCGAACGTCCGACCTTCCAATCGGCAAGCCCAAGAGGCTCAGTGAGCCTACCATGGAAGGGCTCACAACAACACCCCAAAAGGTCTTGCTTCTCCCACAGTCACAACCTTGGATTCAAGCAGAAATCAAGCATGGCTCTCACTTTCTGTCTTCTGCCTGCTTCTAGCCCATCTCTCCCTCTGTTGTCCTTTTCACTACCAGTCAGGTGAGGGATGGGGCCCACTCATTTGTTCCCTGGCACAGAACAAACTTGCAACAATACTGATTCTTGGCACATTGCCGCCTGATGCCATTGCTATGCAATGTAATGATTCATGAGGTGGCAGAACTGCAGAACTTCTGGCATTGCTCTCCTGGGCAGAATTGGAGCAGGAAGGGCAAGGAAGGGTGCCAGTAAGGTTGGGGCTGTGGAGACACACTAATGGGAGCACTGGATTGGTTCCACTGGTGAGCCTGCACAGGCTTGACCTCACCATCACCTTGCCTTGTCCTGCCCTGCACCAACCCTGTCCAAGTCCATTGCACCACCTGGGTCACTAATGTATAAAAGTGTACCTTTGGAGGGCACGTTGACCCAATTTCTCCATGTCATAATGAATGTGTCTGGTACATTTTTGGAAAGAGGTTGCTTTCCTACTGTTCCTCTGAATATCCTTCAAATGAATTCATTGCCAGCCATTGCTGCCCTTGATTCCCTTACCCTTAGAAGCATAGACAAAGAGGTACAAAGGTCAAGAGTGAACTAGGGTGTACAAAGGGCAGGAACAGAGTAAGCCACTGTGAGTTTGCAATGGTGGAAGCCTGTTGTCCTCCTGGTCAGAAGGCTCTATTATTCCCCTTCTGCTATGTTTCAACGCAGCTCGTATAAGTGTCTTTTGTATTTTGGGAGCAGATACATGTAGATATGTGTATTTTGAGAGAAAGTATGATCTAATGTGTGTTGTCACAGGTATCTTTTGAGAGAAAATATATTGTGAGGTGCATTTAAATATATATTTAAAAGTGATTTTTTAAAATGTAGTTTGGATTATTTTTTTTAAAAAAAGGCAGAATAATGTGGAAACAGGACAAAATAAAGATAGGCAAAAGTATAATTGACTGGAAAAACACCGACTCACCCATCTGTAGTGGTTAGTATAATATAGTATTTGCACCAGGTTTATTATTATTTTGGCATATTAATTAATCATTCAGATAGCTGCTTATCTGTCTAGGTAGGTAGGGAGGTAGTGTGTAAGCTATAAGCTAAGAGCTGCAATAAACTTGGCAACAATAAATGATTCAGTAAAACTGGCTGTCAGAGAAGAACAGCTTAAAGTGTTTTCAGAGATCAAAACAATCAGACTGCAATCCTATGCCCATTTATTTGGGAGTAAGCCACATTAAATTTAATGGGATTTACTTCTGAGCAGACCTGGATAGGATTGCCCTGTAATTCATGATTGCACAGACAGAGTTTATTCTAATGTGAAACGGGACGCAAGTTGTGCAGTGGGGCATAGGGAATGTAATGATGTTTTGTCTAACTTATGCCTGATTGTGTGTTATGCTTTATTATATAGTGTCCTGCTCTGGGGTTATTTTAATGGGTGTGTGTGTGTGTGTGTGTGTCCATGCGTGCGTGCGTGCGTTCGTGCTAGGAAAGGACAAATTTCTCCATTTTGGTTTTTCTCTGTTTCTCATTTCCTTAATGTTCAGTTTGTCCAACTTCCACATGAGCTGGTGATTTAAAACAAACAAACAAAAACAAAAAAAACAGCACTGCCCCCAATATATACATTTGAGCAATTTCCCATAATACAATTTTGCACATTATTTCCAATAATATCGTGTATATGCTTGTGTGTGCACATTTTATCCCAATAAATGCATTTTAAGGTTATAGAACTGCATCACAACCATTGGAGAAGTATGGATTTCAAAGGATAGCTGTCTTTCTGCTTACGTGTTGTTCCAAAAAAATGTGAATTAGTTGGGTTTGCATGGAAATGAGAACTTAACCTGTTATGTACTGAAGTTCTCACCCTGGGCCAGCAGGGGGATACTGTAGATAGTTATGCAAATGAAGGATCGAAAGTTATGTTCAGTGATTGGATGGATACTGTAGATAGTTCTGCAAATGAAGGATCGAAAGTGGCGTTCAGTGATTGGATAGTTTTAGAAAGTTGTTACAGTAACAAGGTACTGGAGCTCTATATAAGCAGGCTGACTGAGCCCCTCATTTCAGTTCTGTTCTGGCCTCTGAATAAAGAATCGCTGTGTCATCTGATATGTTCACCCACAACTTAACATAACCCATGTCTCCCCCATCCCTGCTTCTTTACAAGGGACCCTTATATCATGATGTTATCGATGAATGAATGCTTTCTTAGGTTTCCCCCTCTGCTCTGTTCCATAGAAGGTAAGCAGCTTAATTTGAAAATAATTCAGTATAGCACTGTATCTCCGGGACTTAATGACAAGCGTGAAATTGTTTTATCTTTTGTGTTGTTGGTGCTCTGTACTGATAGACCTGAGTGTACAGACCATCTGCTGCTGAGGTAGCTCTTGGGATACTTGTCAAATTGATTGCTCTCAAAAGCAACTGAGACATAAGCAAAAAAAAAGTGCAACTCTAATTACTTTTTTTTTTGCGCAGGATCTTGTTCAATTCTAGGAAGTGATAATTTAGAAATAAATAGCCTTGGTGGACAATTTGGAATTCATAATTAACAAATTACTCTATTAGCACTCTTTTTTTTCTCCTAGGTGAGTGAGATTCTTCTCTCATGGGCCCTTTGTTCCATATGCCCAATGTTCCTCTAGCTACATACATAACAAATTGATGTGTTCATTTGATTACGTAAATAAAGCACCTGGGTATATGATTCGGCAAAAGGGGGGAAAATACCTTTCCATCACCTTCTCTTTATCAGCCAAGCAAAAAAAAATTATTTTAAAAAATCACTATATTACATTATTACTTTCTGTTAATAGCTTTTGCTCAACTTCATTTCTGCTCAACTTAAATATTTGACATTGAGCTTTCATTTCCTCAAACAAGAGAGTCAACAATAGAATCATTAGAATTGGTAACAAAACATAATTAAAATGTTTCCTTCTCAATTCTTCTCCATGCTGTAGCTATACGGAAAGAGGATCTGTGCAATGCTTCGTATTTTTCCTAGAGAATTCATTAGCTGTAAGATTTGGGTAATTGATTAGTAAGTTCCACACTTTTCTGCCTCTGTCGTTATACTAGATCTCAGAGTCATTCGATGAAATTGATTGGCATTAGGTTCAGTACAGACCAAAGGAAAAAAATTTCCCCCAGAAGGCATAATTAACTTATGGAATCTTTTGCTTCAAGATTTGGTGATGGCTGCTAGCTTAAGATAGCATTAAAATGGAAGAGGAGGAGGAGGGGGGGGATTTTTTAAAAAAATGTTGGGGATGAGGGAGAAACAAAAGTCTAATAATAATAATAATAATAATAATGTATTATTTATTATTTATACCCTGCCCATCTGGCTGGGCTTCCCCAGCCACTCTGGGCGGCTTCCAGCAAAAGATTAAAAATACATTAAAACATCAGTCATTAAAAACTTCTCTAAACAGGGCTGCTTTCAGATGTCTTCTAAACTTCAGATAGTTGTTTATTTATTTGACATCTGATGGGAGGACATTCCACAGGGTGGGCACCACTACCGAGAAGGCCCTCTGCCTGGTTCCCTGTAACCTCACTTCTCACAGGGAGGGAACTGCCAGAAGGCCCTCAGAGTTGGACCTCAGTGTCCGGGTTGAATGATGGGGGGTAGAGACGCTCCTTCAGGTATACTGGGCCAACTGAGTGGAGGGTGAGAAATTCTCCAAAATTTTATAATAGGGAAGAAACCTTCACTTTACAAGGTGGCAGTGGGATTTTCTATTTCCCCCATTGGTTTTAAACTTTTAAAAAATCTCACAATGCCCTGCTTCCAGTTGGTAGGGTTGCCATATTTCAAGTAAAATTCCTGACACCCGCAAAGTTGTTGAGCTTTTAGGAAACCACCAAAATAGTGAGCTAATTTCACGGCTTTTTCCATCGTGGTTTTCCCTGGCATTTTGCTGATTCGACAAATTCTCCCCCCCCCCAAGCCATTTTTACACCTGAGAAACAGGACATGTCAGGAATTTTCCTGATGTATGGCAAGCCTACCAGTTGGCTGCACTTCCTGGAGCACCATGGGAGTGACATTATGTTGCATCACATGGCTCCAAAGACATTCTAGTGAGCCTCCATCAGGACATGGCATCAGCCTCTGTCTGCTTCTTCCCACCAGCTATGTGTTCCCAGAATGCCTTGGGAATAGCGCAATGTAAGATGATGTGATGTGGAATCACTCCCAAGCCATTCCAGGTGGAAGGCTGTACAGAAAAAGCAGCTGCACTTAGCATAGAAAAGGGTTTTAGATTTCCAGGAAACTGTGAGAGAGTTTTGACCATGGATTTGGCAAACTGGTTGATGGTAAGTCTATCATTGATCTAGGTCATTGATAGTTTGATAGTTCTACGTACAGAAGTATATTATTATTATTCCCCACCTTTTCCCCTGACGGGACTCAAGGCAGCTTACGGACAAAAACTACATTTCTGAATGCAAGAAATGAAATAAGACTAATAGCTCCAACCTTCTTTGTGAGCTTCCTAGAAGCATCTGACTAGGGAAGCAAAGCTAGAAAGACTCAGTCTCATCTCGTCATCTTATAGTTCTTTCCAAGAGGCTTTCAAATCCAGGGAGCCAAAGCTCTGAAAAGAAATAAACTTGCTGCTCTTCCTGATGAAGCACCTATTGCAACTTAAAAGTCTACATGCTTCCATGCAGATAATAGGCTAGTCCAATAAAACTATATCGGCTTATCTAATGCTCTGGGCACCCAGATTGTGACAAGCTACTTTTGCTACCAAATCATAAGCAGGAATTTGTGCTGCTGCAGATAAAGAGGTATTAGAAGCATGAGAAGAGAATCACATCCATTCCTTTACAGTCCACCTCTCCTCTTCAATGGGAGACTAGGGTAGCTCACAACAAATTGTTGTTGCTGTTGTTGTTGTTGTTGTTGTTGTTGTTGTTGTTGTTATACATTTTTAAACAGGACTGTGACATATTACAGAAAGCTGTTAAAATCAGCAATATAAAACTACCATAATTTTGGATGGTGATGTGGCACAGCAGCCAAGAGCTGTGATCCAAGAAGTTCTAGGTTCAAATCTCATCTCAGGCACAAATTCCCTGGGTAGCCTTGGAAATCTTCTGTCACTGAATCTCAGTTATTTATCTGGATTTTTAGGGAAAATAAACACTGCCCTGTATTACAGGTTGATTGAAAGATAAGACTTGAAAAACTCAAATGAGTTGGAGGGCTGATGCCAGAGGGCAAAACGGGTCAGCAGAAAAGCCATAAGATTGTAGCCTTATTAGACTTTACCGACTGGTGGGGTCTGCGTTGCTCCCGGGAGGGAGGAAGGAAGTCAAATGACACCGAGGTTGATTCAGAGAAAGAGTTTATTCTGCTCTCCGGATAGCAGAAGGCACTTGCGTGGTCAGTCCAAAGCAAGTCCAAAGAAATGAGAGATTTCATGCAGTATATATATCCTCCAGGCACCCTCTCCCCCCTTCCCCAGGAATCCAGCCACATCAGCTTATACACGCAAGTTGACATCACAGATGTTCCTGCTCCTTACTCTTAACCATAAAAGGGTTTTCCTCTTCCTGTATTCTTGACCATAAAAGGGTTTCCTATTCCTGTTCCTATACTCTTATCTTGGAGCAAGAGGTCACCAACTCCTGGCGCCGTTCCCGGACTAAGTCCGTGCGTCAGAGTGTGGTCAGGATGTAAGATAAGATAGACAGAGTGCCATCCCTGCTCCACTGGAACAGCCAAGGCCATCCATTGCTGTCATGGACTGATAAAGGAGAGCGCTTTGAGCACTTGTTTATACAGCTGGGTTTTGGCTCAAGAGCTCAAGTTAGAGCATTTTAGAAATGCTCCCTTGGAGGAGGAAAAATGGGGATTTGGGGTCAGTTCAAACTGACTGCACAGAAACCCATTCCTTCAAGATTTCTTTTCATTTATTTTTTAAGAACACAGGGACCTGCCTTATGCCAAGGAAAACCAATTGTCCACCAGTGTACTGTCTACACTGACTGACAGCAGCTCTCCAGGGTCTCAGGTAGGGGTTTCCCCAGCAATACCTAGGGATGCAAGGAATTCAACCTGGAACTTTCTGTATGCAAAGCAGATGCTCTGCCACTAAGCTTGTTCCTGAGTTAATACATATCGAGGAGTATGATGGGGTGCCATGTGCCTTATTAGGAACTTCAAATGCCTGTCCCCTTATGAATTATGGAGATGATACATGAGCTATAGGAAATCAGTGGTATTCAGTGTTTCCTTTTCTCCTAGGAATGCATATGATTCACAGACAAGTTTCTTATCAAGGAATCTTTCGGGGGCAGATCTGCATAGCTCCTGCAGCAGACCTATTTGTTGGTTCTCCTGATCATGATCTGGACTTCATAGAGTCATTCTGATTTCTCTCCCCATTCATCCATGCACAGCTCACACCCAACTTGTCATTTTCTGGGACTAGAATTGTGGCAACAGTCTCCACCAACCAACAAATCAGGGTAGCGGAAGAGAGTGACTATCTGCAAGTTAACAGTAGTGGATTCCTCCCACTCAACAGACCTGCTTTTTCCTTACCTTTTCTTAAGGTGAGAGAACAATGAATAATGCAAGCATATGCGTTCCTGCCACATAAGCTGTGAATACGATAATATTCCTAGCACACAAAAAAAGGTGACAGGTTAAATTGTATTACAGCCTAGTTTGGAGGAAAGGGGAGGGGAGAGAACAACAAAAACCTTACTAGGATTGAATTTGGCATATAAAGTTTCAATATATAAAATTCCGAGCACTCTGCCTACCTGTGTGTATTTAATATCAGCAGAAATTTCATAGGAAGAAGGGCAAATTTTTGACTAAATGAAACAGCCGAACTGAACCAGTCCATGTAACCATGTCTGCACTGACAGCAGCAGCTGTCCAGGGATAGATCTTTCCAGTGCAGCTACCTGAGATCCTTTCCTGTGATCCTCAACATACAAAGCATGTGCTCTGCACTTATCTACCATCTTCCGTTGCAACTGCAGAGGAGCAAGCATCAATAGCAGCTGTTCCAAGTCCCAATTGCTGTTTGTTCATGAGCTCACCCACTTTGGGTGAGTGAGTAGGCAGTGATGGCAAATAATGGAAAAGCTTTTTCCAGTCATTATCACTTTCACACGTGCAAACTCATGTGTCCATTCCATCTTGTTTCCACTTCAGTTTTTTTTAAAAAAAATAATAATACATGAAAGTGTGTATTTAAATATGGACTTAAGAACACATTTTTTCTAAGTACGCTTTTCTATGATGGATTTCATCTAAGAATACATATTTCCAAATGTATTTTACCTCATATTAACATTCTGAAATGTCTCTCTCTCTCTCTCTCTCTCTCTCTCTCTCTCTCTCTGTGTGTGTGTGTGTGTGTGTGTGTGGTGTGTGGCACACATGCACACACATATACAGTGGTACCTCGGGTTAAGAACTTAATTCATTCTGGAGGTCTGTTCTTAACCTGAAACTGTTCTTAACCTGAGGTACCACTTTAGCTAATGGGGCCTCCTGCTGCCCCCGTGCCACCGCCACGTGATTTCTGTTCTCATCCTGAAGCGAAGTTCTTAACCCGAGGTACTATTTCTGGGTTAGTGGAGTCTGTAACCTGAAGTGTCTGTAACCCGAGGTACCACTGTATATTTACCTGAGAACTGTGACACAACATTTGGAGACGTGTGAAAGCCAATGAATTTCATTAGTTTAAGAGGCTCAAGGGCTCAGTTCCATTTGTACTGGAATGCACAAAATTCCTCAGGCACTTAAACTCAGCTCTTTTCTGACTGTAGTCTTGTCTTGACAGCAGATGATGTTAGCACCTGCCTTTGTGCCTGCTCAGGAAAACAACTGGCAGTAGTAACATGTGACAAACCCTACAGTTGGTATGGCACAGAGAAGGGGAAAGAGCACAGCCTTAGGGATGATCCACTTAGCTCTCTCTCTTTTTGGAATGGGCTTTAAAGAGATGGGCTTGTTTAATTAACAATGCTTATTGTCTAGATAGTTGGTTTATTTATTTATTGCAGCAGTGGTGCATGTGTGTGTGTGTGTGTGTCTGAACACTGGGCTAGCTTAAATACACATCTGTAAGCATGTGCCAAACCAGAGATATGTGAAACCCTCCTGAAAAGTCTTTGCTAGCTTTAACCAAGTTACAGTGGTACCTCGCAAGATGAATGCCTCGCAAGACGAAAAACGCGCAAGACGAAAGAGTTTTCCGTTTTTTGAGTCGTTCCGCAAGACGAATTTCCCTATGGGCTTGCTTCGCAAGACAAAACATCTTGTGAGTTCTTGCGAGTTTGTTTCCTTTTACTTAAAGCCGCTAAGCCGTTAATAGCCGCTAAGCCGCTAAGCCGTTAATAGCCGCTAAGCCGCTAAGCCGCTAATAGCCGTGCTTCGCAAGACGAAAAAACCGCAAGACGAAGAGACTCGCGGAACGGATTAATTTCGTCTTGCGAGGCACCACTGTACTTCTGGGCTTTCCTCAAAACTCTTCCACCCCCCACCCCACTTTTGAGGAGTAACCTCTGAATCTGTTCTGAATTTTGCTCTATGGGCAGCTAGAAATGTGGCTGGGTACGAGCATGCGCACACATGCAATTTTGCTCAGTAGGCTTTCTTGGAAATATTTCTGGGCACACTACCTTTCCTCCCTAAATGTTGCTTTGGATGAAATTTCACTGGCAATTTGACTCCAAATCATACAGGAGGAACTTCCTATCAGAGACATGCCATATGTAAAGAACCCATCTCAACTCATTTGCTTGGCACCCAAGCATAGCTGGCAGGCACCGTGCCATTGCAACAGATGGGGACGAGCACAGGCATCCAGGAGATCATGTCTAAGCATCGTGTATGTTTGTATGAGGGCAGGATTTCAAGCCAGGAGAGCTGGAACAGCACTTTGTTCTGAGCCCTTGTATCTAATTTAAGAGGCTGTGTGATTCCTTTTAAAAATTCATGGTTGCATGAAGGGAAGTGGAGGTTTCTTCCGTCCCCGCTGATAGAATCCAAGCTGCGACCATGAATGTATTAAAATAAAATGTGCACTTGATACTCATATCTTACCCATGTAATAACCCCATTATTGTTAATAATATGTAATGCTTCATTTCCTGTAGGAGGAGAACCTGTGGTTCTCCAACACTTTTTTGTTCTCCATGTAGAAAGTCTGAAATGAAGGCATTAGCAGGAAAAACATCTTAGTCTACTAAGATGGCAAACCTAGCCATGTCTATTCATAAGTAAGCCCCAGTGTATTCAATGAGGCTGGGTCAGTACGTCTGGCTGTTAACCAGAAGGTTGGTGGTTCAAGCCCACCAAGCAATGGCTTGAACCTGCATTGCAGAGGGTTGGACAAGATGACCCTCAGGATCACTTCAATTCTAGGTTTCTAGGTTTGGATTGCAGCATAAGAGTGCATTTGGAGCAGGTAAATATACTAAATATGAGGAACAAGACCATAGCTCAGTAGCACAACATCTACTCTGAATGCAGAAGGATCCAGTTTCAATATCTGGCATCTCCAGGTACGGCTGAGATAGTGCTCTGTCTGAAACCCTCTACAGCCACTGCCAGTGTCAGGCTTCAGGGTATCTGATCCTGCCCCCCCCCCCCACCGCCACCACGGCAGGTTGCTCTTACCAAGTCGTTCATTCAGTATTCACAGAGAGGGGCTTAGAAATGCTGCCTCTAGGAGTAATGGTGTTGCTCCAAGTAAGCTCCACCCCCTTCCCTTCTCAGTCATCAACATCACCACCACCCTTACAGTGGCTGCTTAAGGCCAATTGCCTCTTAACTCTTTGTTCTCCTATTTTCATGACTCGCCAGGTTCTGGGAGAAGGGGGCGGAGATCTGGAATGCTTTCTAGTGATAACATGTCAGCCAGCTGCTCCGGCTCTGCTCCCCCCCCCCCCCTTCTTCCATTACCTCTCAGTTTTGCCCTTCTTCTAGCTCTGAGTTGTGACCTTCTGCAAACCACTGTCATAAATCTATACTGGCTTCCTCTTCTCTGGAAGGTTCAGGAGGAGGAGGAGGAGGAGTGCGAGGCAGTCTCTGTTAGAATTCCTGCTCCATGATTGCAGTCATGGAATTGTTGTCTTTCACATGACGGTGTATGTTTTGACTCCACAGAGAGGGAAGTGACGGAGACAGGATGTTTGTGTTACTGTGTTCCGTGAAGTGGGACTATTCTCCTTTGTTCTTTTTCTCTTTGCTGTCTGATGCTAGAGAGAGAGGGAGCCATGTTGCAGTGCTCCGTGTGTGTTTATATGTAAGTAAAGTAGATTAGCCAAAATGCTGATTTGCTGAGGTCTGTTACGCAACTGCGCAAACTCTGCGGATCCCTAAGTGTGCCGGTGTCGGTTGGCATCGGTCACTGTGATGTTTGGGCAGAAGAAAGCTTTTGAAGCTCCCAAACGAAAGACCAGGAGGGAGAGAACATGCCAGTCGGGCATGTGTCTCTGCCAGGGTCCTACTCAAGTGTAGGCTAAACTCCTGACAGTCTCCACCAAACCTCCTCAGTCCAGTCCCCCTCAGTCGAATCAGTGTAGACAGTAATGAGCAAGATAGACCAATGTTCTGACATTAGTAATAGTAGTAGTAGTACCCCACCCATCTGACTGGGTTGCCCCCACCACTCTAGGAGTTTCCTGCCTTCCTATGTTGTACTGAGGAAGGATGCTTCCAGACTGTGATTCCATTCCCAAAGGACTGTTTTCTGCTTCTGTAAACCATGCACATATATTCATATTCCCTTGATATATATTTTTGAATGAACGATTGCAAAAGAAAATTAAACCAAGTATACTGAGATACTGTCCTCTGGTGGGAAACAGTAATGAGAGTGCCTTTTCCGAGAAAAAACAGGACAGCTTATGCATTTTCCATATTGCCATAGAGCTAGGGTACCAAAGTCTGTTAGTGAATGGTAGAAAGTAATAAACAGTAATATTTAGATAATATTTGGGATATGAAGAGGAAATACAAGCTGCAGAACTGTACCAGACAAAAAAAAAATTATTGGGTTAGCTTAGCAAACCAGCCTGGCTGGTCTGCTTAAATGCAGAGCTGTTGAGGGAGTCTTTTACTGAGCCATTAAGGGCAAGGTAAAGGTAAAGGTACCCCTGCCCGTACGGGCCAGTCTTGACAGAATCTAGGGTTGTGCGCCCATCTCACTCAAGAGGCCGGGGGCCAGCGCTGTCCGGAGACACTTCCGGGTCACGTGGCCAGTGTGACATCGCTGCTCTGGTGAGCCAGAGCCACACATGGAAACGCCGTTTACCTTCCCGCTAGTAAGCGGTCCCTATTTATCTACTTGCACCCAGAGGTGCTTTCGAACTGCTAGGTTGGCAGGCGCTGGGACCGAGCAACGGGGATTCGAACCGCCGACCTTTCGATCGGCAAGCCCTAGGCGCTGAGGCTTTTACCCACAGCGCCACCCGCGTCCCCATTAAGGGCAAATGACAATGCAAAAAATAAATAATCTCCCTTTCTCCCCTGTTCCAAGAAGCAGACATAGGCAGGAGATTTGGGAGGTTGTCAAGGTGATGGTGGGGGTCTGTGTGATGGCACAGAAAAATGGGTCATTTGGGGGATCTAAAGGTGTTCAGGGAACAAGAAGGAGGAAACTCATCTGGCACTGGCTGGAGGAGGCTGCACCAAGAGACTGGGTGCCCTGACTGACTGCTGCTTTGGACCCAAGCTTGCTGAAGCTGTGAGGTGGCAATGAGAGGTATAATGTTCCTCACCATCTCCATTGAAGACTTTAAGTGTAAATATGTATAAAATAAACCATGTTTCCTAAAGACGCTAACCTCCACTATGCCTCACTTTTCCCAATGGAAACACAACTTGGGGTGAGCGACTGGAACCCCTTGGAATCTTGCTACCGCTTGGCAGAGATTGGGGGTGACACGCAACCTGCATTGCAATACAATGTCGCCTGCTATCAAGCTTTGTAAAATACCATAAAATTACTGGAGAATTTATTTACTTACTTACTTACTTACTTACGTGACCAGAAGTTGCCATCCTTCTTTTGGATGTTACATCTTGAAAGCCATAAGTCGACTTACAACCCAAGTGCTTTTAAAATGTCACCTTTGGTTTTCAGAAATACATTATGCGACTCGCACGAAAAGAAAGGAGAATATCTTCACAAAAGAGTATTTTTAAACCATTATTATTTTATGACCTGCCTTTTGAAGCAAAGGCTAGGGTTGACTTCAAGGTTCCAGCGGAGCGAATAAATAGTAATAATTCTAATACTAATAACTGCAATTGTATTGAATTTACTTTTGATTATGCATTCATTTTAAAGATGTATATGCCTCCTCTTGATTTGCCATCTCATTAAAATACAATGAAATTATAGAACAAGAAACAAGAATCAACAGCAGAATCAAAACAACCAATGTATCCAGTGGTATCCCTTGGGGAAAAAGAAAAAGACACGTTGATCCAGCAAAGGCTTCTATCAATGGAACAGGAAGAGAGGGGACTTTTGCTTAGTCTCCCTGCAGCCCCCTGCAACCCACCAATCTGTTTAAGAAGGTTGGGAAATCCTTCAAAATAATGTGGGAAATGGCAGGAGATGCTAAGGGGGTGAAGGAGGGAGTAGACTCCCTCCCAGTTCAGTAAATGGAAGCCTCCAGTCGATTAAACAGCCTTTCATCAGAAGTGAAATCGGTAATGATACACTGGGCAAAAGACTTTGGATATAATATACAGCTTAAAGAATGGGAAAGGTTGTGGAATGAAAGGATAAAATTTACAGCCTGTAATGCTTTGAAAGAGAATATGATGAAAATGATGTATAGATGGTATATAACACCAGTGAAATTAGCTAAAATGTATAAGACAAATAATAAACGTTGGAAATGTAAAGAAAAAGAAGGAACGCTTTATCATATGTGGTGGGAATGTAAGAAAGTAAAGAACTTCTGGGAAATGATATATAATGAGATGAAAAAGATGTTGAAATATACATTCTTAAAAAAACCAGAAGCATTTTTACTTGGTCTGATAGGTCAAGACATTAATAGGCAAGATGTTAAATTGTTCTTATATGCAACAACAGCAGCAAGAGTACTGTTAGCCCAGAAATGGAAGCAAGAAGAAATTCCAACGAAAGAAGAATGGCAGACGAAATTAATGGACTTTGCAGAATTGGACAAAATGACAGGAAGGATTCGAAACCTGCAGGACCAGAGATTTACAGAAGATTGGAAGAAGTATATGAAATATTTGAAGAGCAACTGTAATCAACAAATTGCACTAGTAAGACTACAAGAAGTTTTGTAAGGAGAAGTGTTACAAAGTAGAAAAAGATAGAGATATTGGTTATGAGTTTGAAATGTAATAGGGGAAATAAGAAATGCATACTAAGAGATTAGATTGGAAAATTTTCAGTCAGGACTGATGGAAGTCAAAAAAAATTAGTAAGATGTAAAACTATGTTTAATTATTGTTGAAAATGGTATGTTAAAAACTAATAAAAATGCATATATATAAAAAATAATCAGCCTTTCATTGGTGGGAAAGCACTAGTAGACACAAAGCCCTCTGCACAGCTCCATGGGAGCAATGCTTACTGATATCAATAGGAATGACCTTAAAGTATCTAGATGGAATTGTGTTGCGTGGCGATTTCCCGCCTCCCACCAGAGAAATAAATACACAGGACACAAGAATTCAGGTTAATGGGTCGAATTAGGCCACAACTTTATTAATTACAGGAATTGAGAGGTATTGGCCTTAGGCATTGGTCCTAACTACAAACCGGCTAAAGCCGGAAGGGTTAATCACCGGGGGGAGGAGTCTTGCTGAGGATCACCTGTGGGGAAGGAAGGAAAAGAGGAGTTGGCTCGGCTGCAGCCAGGTTAAATAGCCGAGGCCCCGCCCCCGACGCCAGGCAATTGGCCAGCCCGGGGGTGAAAGGTGGACTGGGATTCCCTAACTATTGCGGGGCTGGAGCCAGCCCCCCGCGGGGGGGGGCGTGAAGCCCGCAACCCCACCTCCTTTGTCGAGGACGGAAGTGGCTTTGTCGCTGCAAGCACCAATTCCGTTGCTATTTAAATGCTTCCGGTAATCTTGCTCTATCTTTGTCTGATTAGATCACTCAAGGTCTGGTTTTACAAAGATAGCCATGGGCTTGCAATAGCCTTGGGGGGGGGGGACTCTTTAGACTGTGGCTCTGAATGCCTTGCTTGCAGTGGGGGGGGGGGGTGGCCTTTGCTTCTTTGCTCCGGCTCTATAAAACAGAAGCAATTGTCCTGTTTTGTCTTTTTTTTTCCTCACAGAGCTGCTTTATAGATAACTGCATTAAAGATTGTGAAGTGCTTGGATTCTCCAGTAAAGAGGCCCGATAAGTGCCTGGAGTAGATAACTCAATTGCTAAGGCTGGAGTGGTGGGGAATGAGGTTTACAATGAAGAGAGGAGGACAAAAGCTTGGAATGTGTTTGCTGTTCTTCAGAATCACAGTCAGAGTTTAAGAATAGCAGCTGTTAATTCTAAACAGCATTGCGATAAAGCCCTTCCTTGTCGTTCACTGCTTGGTTAATTCAACTCAAAGGGGCATGTCCCGTTCCTGAAAGAAAAAACAACTCAGTTGTTTCTAATTTTAGCCCTGCACAGAGGAAGTGTTTTCAATCACAGGTTGTGCCCATTCAGTAAGCATGTGAACACTTTCCTGAAGCACTGTTGGGGTTGCAGCCAAAGCATTGGCTAGTTTAGTCCAATTCACAATAGGTGAAAATCACCCTTTTCTTGACCGGCATCACTTTCTTAAATTACCAGGTCACAATGACACACTGACAACAGAAGATTCAACAGGCAGAGTCTTGCTTCTGTGCAATTGTTAAAGGCACCCAAGTTCTCCAGAAGAGTCTAAATTTCGGGGGGGGGGGGACGACTTGCAGGGAGGAAATAGCAGACTAGACATCGACTGCTGGCACTCCTGCCAGCAGCAGAGATAATTATTCAGTGATAAGAGGTTATCAAGACATAAATCTCGATGGCCAAACTCCCTTTTGAATTAAGGGAGGGTGAAGGGTAAAGACTCAAATGCTCAGAAGAAGGCATTCATCATTATGCTGGACACACAGAAACCTTTGAGGGTAAAGAATTGTCTAGACCAGGGTTTCCCAAACTTCAGTCAGTGTGGTGTAGAGCCAGTGTGGTGTAGTGGTTAAGATCTGGGGAACCGGGTTCGCGTCCCCGCTCCTCCACATGCAGCTGCTGGGTGACCTTGGGCCAGTCACACTTCTCTGAAGTCTCTCAGCCCCACTCACCTCACAGAGTGTTTGTTGTGGGGGAGGAAGGGAAAGGAGATTGTTAGCTGCTTTGAGACACCTTAGGGTAGTGATAAAGCGGGATATCAAATCCAAACTACTACTACTACTACTACTACTACTACTCCTCTTCTTCTTCTTCTTCTTCTTCTTCTTCTTCTTCTTCTTCTTCTTCTTCTTCTTCTTCTTCTTCTTCTGTCTCCATCTGTTTTTGGACTAAAACTCCCATCATCCCTGACCACTGGTCTACTAGCTAGGAATGGTGGGAGTTGTAGTCCAAAAACAGATGAGGACCCAAGTTTAGGAAACCCTGGTCTAGAGCAAGAAAAAATCATCAGCCCACACATTGCATAATCACCCTCAAATTAGGGATTCAGGTCTGCAAAGCTCCTTCTTTTAGCTATTACTAAGTCTGGAAATGAATATTTGTTTGTTGCCTGTATAGGATATTCTGTTTCTTAATGTTTGATGTTTTGTTGTGGTTTTATATATGCTATAAGCTGCCCAGATGGACAGGAATAAATAATAATAATAATAATAATAATAATAATAATAATAATAATAATAATAATAATAATACCAGCAGTGTAAGTCATAAGAATCCAGTGGCATTGCTATAGCCCATCCAAAAATATTTTAAAACAAATCCCATTTTGGCACTTGCCACTATATTCATTTTATCTATTATCTTCATTTAATCATTTTTTCTTCTGTTTTTCCCCCAACAAGCTCAAAGTGGCATGCAAGTTCACTTCCACCCCCCTTTTATCCTCTGTATAGACCCATGTGTTGAGTTTCATTGAGAGATAACAACTTGCCCATGCTCACTCAGTGAGCTTCATAGATGAGTGAGGATTTGATCTCCCTAAGCCTAGCTCACAACACTCATGATTAGTCTGCATTATCCCCCTGTCCTTCTTGGTGCTGTTTTCCTCCTTTTTTTACCCCCATGGCCCTGGGCATCATATGTTCTCATGGGTGTTTAATGCTGTCATATGTGGTTGTGACCCATATGATGACATCAAAATGCCACCTTTGATACAATGGCCTATTGGTCCATTTAGCTCACTACCATCAATGCTGCCTGGCAGTGGCTTCTCAGGATTTCAAACAGGGAGTTTTTCCATGCAAAGCATGTGCTCTCTGCTGAGCTTTGTCCCTTCCCCAATGTTTACATAGCATCTGGATGCTTGTAGAGAAAAGCACATAGGTCATCATAGCCAACAGCAATGTGGGTCAAGTAAGGCGTGCCAGAAGAAAAGCTGAAGTCCGGGGGGTGGGGGATGAGACTGCATAGCACTGAAACAACATGAAATCTTGGCAAGCGTAGTACTTTTTGGGTAATACATTGGGCTGCAAAGGATGTGCTGCTGGAGAGAATTGCAAAATTAGAATGCTTGGCACAGCTCTGTACGTTCTTGTTCACTTGAATTAATGTTTTAATAAGGTGAAGTTCAGTGGTAGAGCATATCCTTTGGAAGGCAGGAGGCTGTCTTATTCTGAGTCAAACCAGAAGTTCATCTAGTTCACTAACCTGACCAGCAGTGGCTTTCCAGAGGTTCAGGCAGAGTTCCTAGTCCCCCATGGAGATGCTAGGAGTTGACCCTTGGACCTTCCACCCTGATCTAAAACCTTTCTATATGCAGTAGGTCCCAGGTGCCAATCCCTGACTCTCTCTCTCTCTCTGTGTGTGCAACACAGTCCTTCCAGATGTTCTGGACCACAACACCCATCACTGCTGATCATTGGCCATGCTGAGTTGTGGTACAGCACATCTGGAAGGAACCAAATTGGGTAAGCCTTCCCTAGACAGTTGACGCCAACTAGTGCATGCCGTTCTAAGTGTAATGAGCTCATGATGTGACTCATTGTGAGAAATCCTCTTATGGTTCAAAGTTGGCAGGATTTTTTCTTCTTCCAGATTGAAAAAGAAAGTCAATGGAGAGGATTTATTTTAATGTTGATTGGTATTTGCTTAATGTCATCACGTTTCAATAGAGCATTTCTTCGTATTGCTAGGTAGAATCAACATACGTTCTTTTTATTTACCTCTTGCCGATTCAATCAATAATTAACACTCCTGCTTATCAAAATGGCTCAACGACATGTTTAACTTACAAAGCAATGGGTGGCCTGTTATTTTCATTTTCTTCATCCAGAGATCTCTGTTGCATATTAACTGAATGCCCTCCCCACCCGCAGCCATTCCATTACAAGTGTGAAATACCGACAGTGGTAATATGATAGCAAAGTAAATGTCATGGGTTTAAAGGGACTGGGAGGATATGTATTTGCCACCTGCAGAAATCATATGTTGATTAAATTTATGAATGTTGCTCTGATATTCCAGATATGCCTATCTAGTAGCATCAGGCAAACATCAGTGTTAGATGCCAAGCTCCTGCAATATTGCCACCAGTTCATTCACCATACCTTTCCTCCTTTATCAGAGAGGCCAAACACATGCAATAACGTGCCATCAAACTGCAGCAGGTAAAACTAGCCTCTGAATATTATTTATTGGCATGTGGATGCAGATTACATGGGCACTTTATTACCTGCTAATTTACCACCTGCTGACTGAAGGATGATAAAAGTCTAGTATTTGTTTTATAGGAATTCATTATGCCATTAACCTTTCACTCCTCTGGGCCACACGGAAGGGTTTCTCTGGTTAAATCACTCCTGTGATAACCTTCTCCAAATGAAAATAGTGATTCATAGCATTCTCATGGAAAGTGCAAGGCTAAGTAAATGATTTCTGAATGCTCTATATACAAAAGCACATTTTTGCAACAACAAGTTGGTTGGATTGCAATCCCCAGAAGAACAGCAGGAAGAGTCAAATGTGCTGGGTTGTTTTTTGTTTTGTTTTTGTCTCTATGGCTTACTTTCCTGTTTCGTTTAATTTTGTCGGCTTAAGTAACCCAGTCCCTGTTATATATTTATGTCCATATATCTGTATGTATGAATTAAAGGAGAGAAAACTACATTTACTTTCAAGTGGCATACACAATGCAAATATTACGTGTTTCTGCTGTGTGGTGGAGAAGTCCATCTCAAGTGCTCTACAAAGAAATTGCCTGTAGTTACGTTGTAAAGTAATACAGCTTGGAATGGCAACATTACTGGTTTCATTCCAGTAGTCTTTCTTGCTTCTCACATTGATCTGAGAAGGAACGCCAGACGGCGCACAGATCCTAAACATTTACACCCATATATTTCTCCTCCCACCAGTGCCAAAATATGCTACTGGAATGCCAAGTTTTATGTAATGCTGAAGTATTTTTAGCTTTTGGCATCAAACAGATCAAATGACATTCTTGTCTCATTTATTTATATACCATCATTCATCAAAAGTTGAATCCAACAATTTTTTTAAAAAATCGATCCCAATAAGACCATAAGAAGACAGAAAAGCAGATGAAGTGCTTTTTTTCTGGGGGGACACAGGTGTACACATACCCCTAAACATTTTGTGAATCTAAGTTTGGCCTCATTGAGGGGCAGTATTTCAATATGAGTAGTAAAATGAGTACCCCTATACATTTTTTTAGTGGGGAAAGCACTGCACAGATGCATCACACTTTAAAAGCCGATATGAATGAAAATGTTTTTCCCTGATGCCTAAGAGACAGTAAGAATCATATTGCAAAGTCTCATTGGGAAAGACATTCCATAATCTAGGCATCACCACTGAAAACTCCCTGTTATGCATCTCAGTGCTCTTCATGTCACCCTAATTTGAACAGAGTTGCTACGTCATGAAGTAACACCATCCCTATTGGGCCATTCTCAGTGAAGACCCATGTTGTGCCGCTTTTTCTTCTGATTGCAGCTCTGCTGCTCTTTGAAGCTAAAGGAAAGACTGATCGGCCATTTGCCACCTCATATTGATTATGGCGGGAATCTTTACCCCACCCCCTTAAAAGTGTTTGAAATGTCCATTCTTCTGTAGGACACAAATGGAGCCATAGAAGTGTGGAGTCATTTTTCAGCCTAGATGATCATACAGTCTAGATGATCATATATGGTCCACTTCATGAACTTATCAGGCAGTCTTCAAATTCCTGTGGTAGAGGCACATGCCCTCTCATCAGTAGGGAGGTATCCACTTGTTCAAATGAACCTATCCTCTCTTTGCACACCTAAATCTGTTCTGGGTTTCCCCCCAGTGCGTCAGAGCAGATTTGGGATGCTGGAGCACACAGAGAGAGGAAGGAGGAGAAGTTACATTGCAAACATGGAAACTCCTGCACTGGAAGGTAACAGATCATCCATAATCTGTGATGTGAGCACTTGTGGAGACCAGAGCAGATTTGCCCCATGAGAAATAGCAAGCGTTGGTGGTGGGAGTCCATGCCATTCATAATTTGTTGTTGGTTTCTTATTATATTATGTACATGATGGCAGAGGATGGCTGCCTGTTTCTCCACAATGGGGACTGGAGTGCCACTCATTAAGCATATGAAATGGGCCCTTCATACTATCTGCAATGACATCAATTTCCAAATGTCTCTATTAAGGACAGTAGCAGTTGTCGAAGTAGCTGGTTGTTTTCATCCAAAGTTTCACAACAGCATTTCCTGCCTGTTCCAAGCAGACACACTGGGGCAATATGTACCATGTTCAAAACAGTTTGATAGTTGGGCATTTGGATTATTGGTACATCTGTCTAAACCAGAATCCTGGTCCATCAGACATTCTTGTTCCAAATAAAGTCTTGACCCATAGTATAAAGAGCTCTTGAATAAAAGATTGATATAAACGGCACTAATTAGATTTTTGTTCATGTCGCTGAAATCATTAGTGGAGGAATATAAAATATCGCATACATATTTTGCTAACACCACCTCTCAGTTTTTAATGTTTGTTCTGAAATTTGCATGTTTAATGATATGCTGTTTCCCCCCATCACAGTAGTAGTCAAATTATGCAAAAACCTAATTTATTTCAGCCTGTTCCAAGTAATTGTTTTCTACTGCTTTTTATGTTTCCATCTTTTTAAAAAAGAAAAATCCATGAGCATATAAGAGCATAAACATATTTGTAACCAAAAGAAAGTAATAAGAAAGGAGAGAGAGAGAGATGAGAGAGAGAGAGAGAGAGAGAGAGAGAGAGAGAGAGAGAGAGAGAGAACTATCAATGGCTACCCTGCAAGGGAAACAATGTACTACTCCCATAAATTAAAACTTTTTCATTTTTGTTATTTTAAAGATTTTTTTCAGGAGGTCCACAATACAAAGTTTTGTCATTAATCACCAGTGTTAGTTGGCAGGCATCAAACATTTCAAATGCTGCCATATCTTGCCAGCACAGTCTGAATATTATTAGCATCATTTATATAAAAAATAAAACTTTGCCAAAGCTTTTAGAATTGCCTCTCAATTTGTCTCTGGCTCAATTGAAAGGATAGCATCTCTTCCCAGCATTAGGGCGCGTGGAATAGCGATTTCCCCTTAATCCCATATTAGGGAAAGATTTTTTCCCACACACTGTTTCTACACTTAAAGCCCAGCATTCAGTAGGGACATAACAATCATTGGAAAAGCTCTACCATATCGTCTCATCCTTGTAGATGGGAATACGGGCTATGAGCCAGGAATATGCAGGTTTGAAAATCAACTCTCACCAATTCACTTCCAATGCAAAATTAACTCAAACCCTTGGAAGATTATTGTCAATAAGGCTGCTTCTTCATTTATTTCTCACACTTTCCATCCTCAGATAATGAAGGCTGCCTAACAATAGTATTATAAAAATGCAGAGATTTCTTAACTAGTAAGTCAATAAATCACCTGTCAAAATTAACCTTAAAAATCAGCATAATAATCACTGCCTACGCTTAACGCACAGCAGCAGCAGATGTTTTCAGAAGAAAAGGTGATGAAAGCTCACTGGATTTTTAAAAAAGAATTTGCAGAATCCTCTAATAGAGCGAGGTGGGCAACCTTCAAGAGATGTTCCATATTCTGAGTGGAAAACGTCATATCTCTTGTGCCATGCATCTGATGAAGGAGGGATCTGAGCAGGATTTTAGTGGTGGATTTTTGTGGTTCACAAACAAGGGGGTGGTTCTTCTGATACAAGAGAGTGCAGTTTTCTGGTTGCTAGGGCAGGGACAAGATGCACATGTTGAGGCGTGGCAGTGGGATGTTTACGCCAATGCCAGGCTTCAGCCAGCCTCTGCTGGACATCAAGAAGCTAGGAGTTGTGTATTTCAATAGTTTAACTGTTGTCTTTGTCCATGGAGTTTTCTTGGCAAGGATACTGGAGTGGCTTGCCGGTTCCTCCTCCAGGTGGATCACGTTTGGTCAAAACTCTCCACTATGACCTGTTCATCTTGTGTGCCCTGCTCGGTGTAGTTCATAGCTTCTCTGAGTTCTTCAAGCCCCTTCACCACGGCAAGGCAGTGATCAACAACCGGGGAAGAAATGGAGGCAGTGAGAAATTTTACTTTCTTGGGCTCCATGATCACCGCAGATGTTGACAGCAGCCATGAAATTAAAAGACGCCTGCTTCTTGGGAGAAAAGCAATGACAAACCTAGACAGCATCTTAAAAAGCAGAGACATCACCTTGCCAACAAAGGTCCGTATAGTTAAAGCCATGGTTTTCCCAGTAGTGATGTATGGAAGTGAAAGCTGGACCATAAAGAAGGCTGATTGCCGAAGAATTGATGCTTTTGAATTATGGTGCTGGAGAAGACTCTTGAGAGTCCCATGGACTGCAAAAAGATCAAACACATCCATTCTTAAGGAAATCAGCCCTGAGTGCTCACTGGAAGGACAGATCGTGAAGCTGAGGCTCCAGTACTTTGGCCACCTCATGAGAAGAGAAGACTCCCTGGAGAAGACACTGATGCTGGGAAAGATGGAGGGCACAAGGAGAAGGGGGCGACAGAGGACGAGATGGTTGGATAGTGTTTTCGAGGTTACCAGCATGAGTTTGACCAAACTGCGGGAGGTAGTGGAGGACAGAGGTGCCTGGCGTGCTCTGGTCCATGGGGTCACAAAGAGTCGGACACGACTAATCGACTAAGCAACAACAACAACAACAATAATAGTTTAACTGGTCACATATGGCCAGGGAGGTGCAGAAATTTTAATTGGGTGGGAAGAATGAGAACATGTAAGCACCCTTAAGCACTTTTGAACATTTTAGGGCTACTCAGTGTGTGGGAATGTGAGCTAGGATATAGAGCAGATGTGGTGAACCATTGGCCCTACAGGTGTTGCTGAGTTACACCTTTCATCATCTCAGCTTGGTGGGTCTGATGGGTATTGTAGTTTAGCAACATCAGGAGAGGCAAAGGTTCACCACACTTGATTTCTAGCATCCTTGAGGATAACCTTGCCCAGAAGGGGTAGAAGGCTTCCGTATTCAAGGTAATGATGTAGTCCAGCTAATGGAGTTAGGACTTTTCATGCTCTTTGACCTGGGCAGGGTTTTGGCTTCCCCAAGTTACCATATTTTTCGCTCTATAAGACGCACCAGACCCTAAGACGCACCTAGTTTTTGGAGGAGGAAAACAAGAAAAAAAAAATTCTGAATCCCAGAAGCCAGAACAGCAAGAGGGATCGCTGCGCAGCAAAAGCAGTGATCTGATCCCTCTTACTGTTCTGGCTTCTGGGATAGCTGCGCAGCGTGCATTCACTCCATAAGACGCACACACATTTCCCCTTACTTTTTAGGAGGGAAAAAGTGAGTCTTATAGAGCAAAAAATACGGCAGTTAACCAAGACCAACTACCTGCGCTCTTTATTCACCCACTTCCAGAAGATATTTGCAGTAATAACTGAGGCCCTAGTTCAACCCATCCTGTCTCTTGACTCTTCATTCTTGGTCTGTTTGCAGAACAACCGGCAGGCACCAGGAGCAAATGAAAAGAGGAAGTTCTTGAAGATTAGCTACTAAAATCCTTGTTTCACAGAACGAAAGGTGGGGGGGAGGGGTTCACGGAGGCATTAAAACAGACAAGTGCATTAACAATTTTAAAATAAGCTTTTTATTACTTAATATATTTTCACCCTAAATTCTAAGTATAGCGGAAAAGCAGAGAACACAGCAGCGCCGCATTAATTTTTCAAGCCCTAATGTGCTAGACAGGGAATAAGTTATTACATCTGTTGCCCTCTGGGAGGAAAGAATGAAAAGCACAAAAATGATTCTCCCCCGTTAGGACTGAATCACTGAATAACAGCTGATTTATGCAGGAGAGACACAAAAGGAAAGCTTACAGCAGCTTTTGTGTCATCATTAGGAGCGAACACTGCACTCTACAACCAGTGCAGCAAGATTAGGAGACATGGCGGGGCTTATTTGTTCTCCTCAAGGGGGCCTTTACAATTAGAGGAGAATTTCAAATGAGCATCTCATGCACGCTTGATGATAATCTGTGTGGAAGATACTCCTTTTTCATGTCAAAATTGCAGCCTGTGTACCTCTCCTTGGAACATTCACCGGAGGAGGAGAAAGACAATTGCCTTGGAAGATCCCCAGACAATATGGCGGTTCCAGTTGAGGTGCTTCAGAGAAAGTTCCCACTTTGTGTTATGCTCTTGTGGAGTGAAATGCCAGACTTTTGGATCAGTTCCTGGAGGGAAGGAAAACATCCCATGAAGTTCTTCCTTTTTATGAAATGCGGAAGCATCTGCTGGTTTCTTGAGCAAATTTGGTAGGCAGGAAATGGAAGCCAGGAGTGCCTTTTCATAAAGATCACCTCCTTCCATATCTAAAGTCATTGCCAAGTACATCTTGATAGAGACCTAGAATAATGAGCCAGTAAGCTGAAAAAGCTACCCATTTGTGAAGGGAAAGGAACATTTGGACATCACAGAGAGAGAAGGGAAATCAGTGTTTTCTTCCTGCCATTTAATAGGCACAACACACACACGGAAATTTCACCTCCATGGCTACCCTTCCCCCTCCTGCCATGCAGGAAGGGCAGGGAATGTGGTCTAGGGTCTGTCAGGGGTGGATTGGGGTAGGTATTGGATCCGTTATCTTGGAATGCCCTTCAAATGAGGATGTGTCCTGATACTGTACTTAGGTCTCATTCACTTGTACCATGCCTAGAAAGCATGGGTCTGAGTGATTTCCCACATGCCCCACTCTTTTCCAATTTGTTTGCAATAGATCGGAACAAATGGCAATCTCGGGGGAACCCAAATGGCCATTTGTTCTGATTGAGCGCTAAAAAGTGGTTTTCCATGGGGGAAAGCAATGGGAGAAGAGGAAGCCCATAGTTTCTCTCCCATTGGGATCACAGGATCTTATACTGAATCAGATCGATGTTCCATCTAGCTCAGGATTTTCTACTTTGAATGGCAGCAGCTCAGAAGGGTTTCAGGCAACACTCTTTCCTGAATATACCTTGAACCCAGAACTTTGAGAGCTTCTGCATGCAAAACTACTCCTCGACCACTGAGCCAAGGCCCCTCCCTAATTAATGAGATCAGTGGGAGGGGAAATTGTTTTTGTTGTTGTTTAAAGCCAACAGAGGAACCATTTCAAAAAGGCAGAGTGTATCCATCACCACCACCTTCTGCCTAGCTTGAGCAAGGCCAGTAGATCTTTGGATTAGGCTGATTTTTCACCTTCATTCTCCACCCCTGCCTTGTTATTGCTTAGCCAGTTTATAATAGCTGAGTCAGTAGGTTTGGGCCCTATTAGAGCCAGTTATGTTAGAGCCAGTGTGGTGTAGTGGTTAAGAGCGGTAGTCACGTAATCTGGGTAACCGGGTTCGAGTCTCTGCTCCTCCACATGCAGCTGCTGGGTGACCTTGGGCCAGTCACACTTCTTTGAAGTCTCTCAGCCCCACTCATCTCACAGAGTGTTTGTTGTGGTGGAGGAAGGGAAAGGAGATTGTTAGCCGCTTTGAGACTCCTGAAGGGGAGTGAAAGGCGGGATATCAAATCCAAACTCTTCTTCTTCTTCTATGTTGGGCAAAATATTTCTGCATTGCAGGGTGTTGAACTGGATGATCCTCATAGCCCCTTCCAACTCTACAAGTCTATGATTCTATGAATTCTATACCAGCTTACCTGGTAGTCTCATTGAACTCAATAGGACTTACTTCTAAGTAGACACTACGGGATTGCATTTTAATAGATCATTTTTAAGGTCCAATTTCTCCCTTTGGGTTTCAGGCTACTACTTATTATTAGCCCCAAACCAACTACTCTAGGGAATTTAAATTGTTCAGTATTCTTTTTTCATTGTTACCCACAGAAAGGATGGAAGATAAACTGTTCCAAGGGTTAATATATCATAGTAGTGTATTGGCTGTGTGCCTGCCCCTTTAAGGAGAGACACTCAGGCCTGATAGCCATTTGGATTTGAGGTTTGGAAATTCTGTCAACACCCACACTTGATGAACAAACATGGTCTCTTGGCTGCCTGCAGTTCCAACCATCTGTTTGAATGACAGAATTCCTGCCTGTCTCATAAGTTGGTTGAAGTGTCTCTACTTGGATTGTTGAAGTGCCAAGTAGTATAGGTTCTGCAGCATCAAAGTGAATTGACTCAACAAATACCTCATCTTCTGTACAGTGCCTCAGTTTGGTAAGACGGTACTACTGGCACCACGAACCAAAACATTTGTAAAGAACTACAAAACTTTTAGAAGACATCTGAAGGCAGTCCTGTACTGTATTGGGAAATTTTTAATGTTTGACATTTTATTATGCTTTCATATTTTGCTGGAAGCTGCCCAGAGTGGCTGGGGAAACCCAGCCAGATGGGCCAGTATAAATAATAAAGTTGTTGTTGTTATATTTACCTATATATTAAAATAGCAGAAAGGCTGAATGGGAGAAGCACATTACTATGGGGTAGGTGGGTATGTAGTTGTCAAGTGAACACTTTGCTATACAGAGTATTTGATATAGCCAAACAAACCCAAAAGAAGCATGTTTGCCATTAACATTTTCCATGTAGACGATCCTATAACAGCCATTGGCTCTGGGTTGTTCTTACAGCACTTTAAGTAAACAGAGCATTCTTAAGTTGTGCCTTCTCCCCAAACCCTTTATAAGGACCATATTGCTACTGCTGGTAGGATGCAGGAATAAGCTTTAGACTACAGCTTCCATTATCCTCAGCCAGCATGGTGAAGGGTGATAGAAGCTGTAATCCATAGTATCTGGAAGGTAGCATTGCCTACCCCTGGCCTAAACCGACCCTTTTAGAATCAGAGCTTCATAATGTGCCCTCTTCACAAAGGGGGTTCCACTTCAAGATCAAGCTGGTAGGTTTAGGGCCTCCTGGGCATGTTTTGAGGTGTTGATAAAAGAACTGTCTGTGCTATAGACATATCGTTTATCAGTGAAATGTGGTATGTTCCATTACCAAGGCTCTGGAAAAAACCTGAATGACTGCTAGATGGTGTCTCAGGATTTGTAATTAAATAAGTGTGGGGATTTTTCTTTTTCTTTTAAAGAATGAAATAAAAGGACAAGCATCACACAAACAATATTGGCTTTCTGCACATGATGAGTCATCAGCTTTGGTCATATATTATTAGACCATATGGTGGTGTGCCAGGATGAAAGTACTTGAGTATCAATTCATAATGAAGCCTCACTTTGCATCCTCTCACCATTCATCCAAAGCATCGTGTTCTGCATTTTCATGTTGTACAAGTTGCAAAGAATGAAACAGCATTCTCTGAAAAACTGTAATACCTGGCGTGACAAATTTAGTATTGTTCTGGATACTGTTCTCCAGTTCCTTGACATTTGTTTCTTTTTCTGCAAAAGAGGCTTCTACTTTTTTTCTACCTCATTCTCAGGGCATTTGAGAATTTCTTGAGAATTTCTATGTGGGTATGAGCGTACCTTGTCATTGTGGGTTGTGTCTGTCTGTTTCTGGAGTTACTTTAGGATGTCTTCACATGGGTCTTACTTGAAGCACAGGCACCAAGGATGGCTCCTTATCAGATGGTCAATTGAATGAATGGAAGGAATACACACAAACACCCATTGGCTGCTTCAAGAGTAAAGCAAGCACATGAAAACCCCTGCATTATACCCATGAGATTTTCAACAAAATATTATTTCTTTCAAATGCAATTTCTACTCTCATTAACTTATGGTTAAAATAAAAATGTAGGAGAAATTTTCATCACAGCAATAGATGAATTGCCTCTTCTTCTTATGGTGATTGACAGTGTCTTATAAATAAGGATGGGATTTTCTGAAAATCTTGCTGCTGAGTTTATCCACACAGGGTTTCCCCCCCCCCCTTCCTAATTCCTGTTTCATTCCTTGATCTTAATGAGAAGATCAAGTCTTTAAGGGTTCCATGAAAAATATGAGCGGTTCTTGCATATCATACACCCTAAGTTTCTTAAAGGATCCAGCTCCTAAGCAGATATATACAGCAATGCCTGTAACAATATAAATATATGTATGAATTAATACTTATAAAATTAGGATGCAGATATATTTTTAAAATGGATTTAATAATTGTCACTTTTTTCCAGAAAAAGTCCCTGTGCCAGAGTGAGTGCACCCTGTCTCATCTTTAAAAAATGGGGGGCAGTGGAAGGGAAACTCATTGGGAAATCCATGTCACTATCTGGTTTTGAAGTTGAAGTCAGTTGTTCTAGAGCAGGGCTAGAACTTCAGAACCAGTCACAACTCCTGAGTGCTGTGCCCACTGCCAAATATGCAGTGTTATTAGCCTGAGTAAAGATCTCTTTCTTACTTACAAATGAGACCCTCTCTGTGTGTTTGGGCAAGAGCCAGAACAGCTTAATAGCTCCAATATTGTAGATGAGACCTTCTAAATAGAATCTTACAAAGTCCTTCCATATATATATATATTCTCTCTCAAGAAGCCGAAAGCACCAGCCTGAAGATGACGAGTGAGACCTCGTCGAAACGTCGCCTAGACACCCCAACTTTTACACGGGAAGATACCCGAGGACACCAAAACCTGCATATTCTCTCTCTCTCTCTCTCTCTCTCTCTCTCTCTCTCTCTCTCTCTCTCATCTTCCTTTCACCAGACTGTGGTATTGGTTATAGGCTTTCCCCACTAATATGTACCATGCAGTAGGAAATTCCCAGGTGAACATATTACTATATATATATGCTTTTGTACCTTTAAAAGACTTTTGATGAATTCATTGGCTCAGATCTTTACATGGAGTCTTTTCAGTATGCTCACCATAAGTTGCTCTTTGTTCGTCTGCTTTGAAAAGCTCTTCACCGCTGCACAGTCCTATCAGATGACAGATAGAACTGAATTCCACTGGAACCGTTCAGACTCTACCATTGTGATGAGATGCTAAGCTCAATAAGCCTATGAGATACTGTTGAAGGGACTGTGTAATTGGGACTTAAGGATGAGATGACACCAGTTTGCACATGTGCAAGTCAGATGCGCGCTCTCTCTCTCTCTCTCTCTCACACACACACACACTGTGATTATTGTTGTCCTGTCGGTGGGCAAAGGATAAACAAGCAGAGGCCTGGGAAGGGAACCAAGTTTGACCTGATCCTGTTAAAAATCTGTCTGAAATGTATAAGTGGCTTTTGGAGCGGCATACAAAGGATGAACAAGTTAAATCAGTGATGATGGAGTGGGCAAGAGATGTAGGACATAACATAATTTTTGAGGATTGGGAAAGATTGTGGAAGAGAGGGGTCAAGTTCACTGCATGTACAATGTTAAAGGAAAATATGATGGAAATGATGTATAGATGGTATTTGACTCCTGTGAAACTAGCAAAGATTTATCATAATTGTGATAACCTATGTTGGAAATGTAAAGAAAAAGAAGGAACTTTTTATCACATGTGGTGGACCTGCCCCAAGGTGAAAGACTTATAATGAATTGAAAAAAATGTTGAAATATACATTTATAAAGAAACCTGAGGCCTTTCTTCTTGGAATAACAGGTTTGGAATTGCCCAAGAAAGATGTTAAATTATTTTTGTATGCCACAACTGCTGCTCGAATCTTACTAGCTAAGAAGTGGAAAACACAAGAACTACCAACTGTGGAAGAATGGTAGATGAAGATGATGGACTTTTCGGAGCTATCCGACCTGACTGGAAGAGTCCACGACCAGAATGAGGAGGAATATCAGGAAAAATGGGTGAAATTTAATGACTACTTGGTTAAATATGTTAAGTTAAATTAATTGGAAAAAGCTTGCAATTACTAGTTAGGCTTAGGATTTAAATAAGTAATGAGATGAATTATTATGTTTAATGCTGAATTGGGAAGAAAGAGTGATGTTAAGTGATTAAGTTAAGATTATAAGAACCTTGATTTGGAAAACCGTTAAAATGATTTGCATTGAAATTCAACTAGGGGGATACAAGGAAGTCACTTAACAATGTTAAGAAGATTAGTTTCAATAAGGTTGTGGTTTATGTTTGTCTGTTTATTTGTTGGTGCGTTTCTTAATTCTGTGAAAATCAATTAAAAAAAATTGGGGGGGGGGAGTTTGACCTGATCCTAACAACTCCCCCTTATTATTCAGCTCAGCTGCTTTGACCCACATGGCAATCAGGATTGAAAAGAGGGGAAAGAAATATGAGAGAACTTCTGTTGCTAATACACACTAAGGTTGGGGGGGTTGGGGGGTCAAGAAACAGAAAATGTCTCTTCTTATCAGAATTGCAGAGGAGGAGAACTCAACCCAAACATTTGTTCAGGCAAGGTGAGGTGACCACCTCAGGTGGCACGTTCCACAGTAGCAGCATATCCCATTGTAATTCTCCCCACCCCACCCCCCTTGTTCCTGATGTAGATCTTCACTTATGCCTTCTTCCCTGGTGGGGAGGCCGGGTGCCATTTTGTGGTTCACCTCAGGTGCCAAAATGTCTTGAGCTAGGCCTGCCTTTGTTGCTCATCACACTTCAGAGAAATGCATTGAAGAGCCCCTTCCCTATTTCATGTGTAGCGAGTAGTAAGTATAGCCCATGTCACTCTTCAGAACTTGCTCAACTCAAAATATGGCCCCTGATAGAAGCTAGATGCAAATGAACAATGCAGAGATGTGTTGTGTGAGATGATGATGAACAGGATCTGGGTTATCACAATGATCATGAACCATCATGATCTGAGAATTTGCACAAGAGTTCATTAATGGAGTGATTGCAGATTGAGATCCAGATTTTACACACACACACCCCACTGGATCCCAAACTAGGGCTGGAGGAGAAATCACAAGGATGGAGAAAAAAATGTTAAGCATATTAAACCAAGTCCAAAGGGAAATTCATGTTTTCTCTGTTAGTGTAACCCAGAACCAAGAAAATAAAGGGTTGATTAACCAGTTTTGTGGGTTGCCCTACAAGTCTACATCACAAAGCAAATGTCAATGCCGGCAGCTGCAGATTATGGAGTTATACTGAGACAAAGCCAACCTTAGAATTGTTGTAGCATGGGTCAGATAGCACAAAAATCACAGCAGTTCTAAAATAATTGATTTATTTAAAAAACAAATATTTCCTAATTGAAATACAGATTTCAATTAGAGTATATTTGTTTTTAAATAAACCCATTCTTTTGCAATCTGTTTTAATTAGAACCTGGATTTCTGTGTCAGCAAGAAAGTTTTCAGCTATGGGTGCATAAGTGATTCAAGTCAATGTGGTTGCTTTTGGTATAACAGTATTCTTGAAATACCATATTTTTCGCCCCATAGGACGCACTGCCCTATAGGACGCACCTAGGTTTTATTTGGGGGGGGAATAAAGAAAAAAAAATATTTTCCCCCCAGGCACGGGGCTGGCGCAGGGGAAGCCCGAGCTTCCCCCGACCCCAGCCCCCAGAACAGCCTGCTATCCGCAAGCCTAGGGAGCCACGCTGGTCTCCCCAGACTTGCGGAGAGCTGCGCGAAGCCCGGGCATGCTCTTCAGCGCACCCGAGGCTTCGGAATGCAGGCAGCTCTGCGCAACCTTTGGGAGCCCGGCGCGGCTTCCTGCCGGGCTCCCGAGGGTTGCGCAGAGCTGCGCGGAGCCCGGGAGTGCAGGCAGCTCTGCACAACCTTTGGGAGCCCGGCGCGGCTTGGCGCCGGGCTCCCGAGGGTTGCGCAGAGCTTCCTGAAGCCTGGAGAGTGAGAGGGGTCGGTGCGCACCGACCCCTCTCGCTCTCCAGGCTTCAGCGAAAGCCTGTATTCGCCCCATAGGACGCACACACATTTCCCCTTCATTTTTGGAGGGGGAAAAGTGCGTCCTATAGGGCAAAAAATACGGTACCTGGAGGAGCCTCTGTCTCTTTTCCCATTAATGGTTGCCTCAGAAGCTGAAGCTCTGTGGTCCCTGGTCTGGCTCAGATTGCACTGCATATGGTCCTTCTACATTAGCATCACCTCCTACTGGAGTATGTGGAGAAAAAACATGACTAACACCCAGCGGCATCTCATCAAATACTTCCATCCTGGTCTGTGTTCCAGATCCTTCAGCTGAGGTGGTGCTAATGTAGAAGAATAATGTACAATGGCCTCACACAATGCCTTCCTCCCAACCATCTCTGGAGCTGCTTAAGCAAGACCTGTGTGTCCTATGGGAAGACAGATGCCTGGAAGCACAGGCTAGGGATCATATATCATTGGCTCCTAAAAGGACAATCCATCTGCCTGAGAGAATTCTGTTACTCTATATTCTAGTCCATTTTGTAGTAGTAGTAGCATTCCAAGATTGTATGAGTTATGAGCCTGAGGCAAGGAAGGACTTGTTCCTGTTAACAAAGGTGTGTGTTCTGTTTCCCCGGGTACATAAGGGTTAAGTAGTTCCACTGTGCCTTAATATTGATAAAAGTTTCTAATCTAATTTGTCAAGCTCGGTCCATGAAGAAAAGCTCTGGGATGTGCTGACCAGCAATTTCATACACTGGTGTGACTTGAAAGTGGGCTGTCAGTTTAAATTAAGGCAAAGGCACAGCAGCAGCAGCCCTGCTTTTTCAACTCTCGGTTATTAAGCAAGTGTTTTAAATGTCTAACTGCCTCAAATCGTCATCTTTTACCTGGTTTCTTTTAAGGATCTACAAGCTTTCCATACAGCATTTTCATCCACCCTGCTGATTCAGTCTGTACATTGCATCAAAGATAATCCAAACTGCATGATGGAAGCTGGAAAATGGAAGTCAGGAGTCCACACCAATTCTATAAACCCAAAATAGGGAACCGGTTGCCCTTCCAGATATTACTGGTCTATAGTACCCCAAACCTCTGGCATTTGGCCATGCTGACTGTGGCTGATGGGATTTGCAGCCCAACAATGCCTGCAGGACCACATGTTTACCATCCCTGGTAGAAACAGTTGAACTGGGTGTTAAATCCCTTTGAATTCATTGGGCATATCATCTGAATAAACATGTCCATGGATGGACTGTTGGGCTGTTGAAACTCCACTGAAATTATTGGGACGCGAGCAAGTTACTTTGGGCAAAGTTGCAGCTTATTGCTATAAATAGAAGGCCAGACCATTTTAAAGAGTGAGCCTTTGATTTCATAGTCTAAAACACAAATGCCCAGCTGTTGGAAAGGGCTAGGATTTCTTTTGTGCAAGGGCAGGGAAGGAGAAAAAACTTGTTATTGAGTGAAGCTTTGAAAAGTCTTTAATCCATTGCTGTTACAGACAGGGATGAAAAGAGAATGTCTCTCCCTCAAGCGCTCATGGGAACTATGATGACCCTGCAAATGGCCTTTGTGACGTGAGCAAAACTTTAAAACTGCAACTCCCTGCTGAGCTTGACATTCACTGGAAATGATTGCAATCCATGATAGCACAGAAGTTTGTACCTTTTACTCAGAGTAGAGCTATTGAAATTAATGGACCTAAGTTAGTCATGGCTATTAATTTCAATGGGTCTACTCTGAGTTACATTACAGTTAGTTGACTGCCACCCACAACATATTTTCTTCTCCTTTTACTTAGTTTTCGATGTCAGTTTATTAACTATGATTAGTATGTGTAGCTATACCATCAAATTCTCTATCACCATCAACTCTCAGGTTGAAAACAGATTTCACTGATACAGAAATATTTTCTGGAAAGTACTTCATGTGAATAGGCACCTTAAAAATAATTGCACCCCATCCACCCATCCCATTACTGCTTCTCTGCCATTCGCCTTTTCTCAGCAGGTCTACCTAAAGGGGTCCTGGATTGAGAGTGCCATGGACTGCAAGAAGATCAAACCTATCCATTCTTAAGGAAATCAGTGCTGAGTGCTCACTGGAAGGACAGATCATGAAGCTGAGGCTCCAATACTTTGGCCACCTCATGAGAAGAGAAGACTCCTTGGAAAAGACCCTGATGTTGGGAAAGATTGAGGGCACAAGGAGAAGGGGACGACAGAGGACGAGATGGTTGGAAAGTGTTCTCGAAGCTACCAGCATGAGTTTGACCAAGCTGCGGAAGGCAGTGGAAGACAGGAGTGCCTGGCGTTCTCTGGTCCATGGGGTCACGAAGAGTCGGACACGACTAAACGATTAAACAACAACAAAGCAGATCATGGGGATTTCTGCACAGGCCTAATAGCAATGCACATCTACCCCACATCACCAGTGCAATTTAGCAACATGGGCAAGTCTTTTTGTTGTTCCCCTTATTAATCTGGGAGTCAGAAATCCTTGCTGATCTACTGCGGGTTACTGAGACATCTGCAGACAGATACCAATCTACCTTCTGTCCACTCCTGGACTATACATATAGACCAATCTCCCTACTTTAGATGGCATCACTTCAACCCATTGAGAGGGATGGGGAGGGTGACACAGGGCCAGAATAAAATTTACAGAGATTTACAGTTTCCAAATAGGGCTACAGAGGGAGAACAATCAGGGTTGTGTCCTCCGACCTCACTTGCTGAGGGTATTACAAAATGAAATAAAATGTGTTCTAAACCAATGGGGCTATGATTGTGATTATTAAATAAATTTGTATATTGCCCTTCATCTGAAGATCCCAGAGTGGTTCAAAACAGCAAAATACAAAGATCTATGCCACAATTGATGTATCAATTTTTTTGGAGTGTCGTGAGAGTTTTGTTGTTGTTCTGACCTTCTTTTGAATATTTGATATCTGCATTTGATTTGATTTCAGTATTTTATTTTATTGATACTATATGCTGAATACATGCTTCAACACAACGGAAACAATCCAACCTAAATGAAAAATAATTCAATATTTCATGCCTGACAGCTGATACATGATAGGTGATATACAATGCTGCATATTATACAGTATATATGGCAACATTTCATAGATGACATGCAGCATTAATTTGTATTTGACAGTTGACTAGTGATGGGGATTGGTGATATCTGGTACACAATGCACATTTACTTAGCTTGCAAAACACAAATGCATTTGAGGTAAGCTCCTTTGTCCCTGAAAATGATCTTACGCTTGCAATTTAAATCGAGAACATTAGGAGATTATGTGATTATGCTGTGCCTGGGTGGCCTGTGCTCCTGAGAATAGGTGCTGCTATGTTAGCAGTTGGTTGGTGCCTGCTGTTTCCATTGCTGAAATTGACCTGAACTTTGGAAAATGGCTATGCAATCTATAAAGCTATACTGTGCCTCCTTTCATTTGCCCAGGGGCAGGATATGCATCATGTAAATGTGACCTTTGGGGGGGGGGGTGGAAGCAAGCCTTGTAACTTCCAACTGTTGGGAAAACAAGAATCATCAATCATTTCGTAGGGCAGAGGAAGAGAAAAAGGATCTCCCTTGCCATATTAGCAACCAAATTAAAAAAAAATCAACCAAATCAATCAATTTTTAATATTTGGCATTTGTCAATCAACCGCGTGGGAATAATTATATGATGTTTCAATGGCAAATGCATGCTTTGTTTTTATATTGTGATTTTATCCTGTGGACTGCTCTGAGACCTGCAGGTATAGGGCAGTATACAAATTTAAATAATAAATAATAATTTCAAATCTGTCTTTGTAGCTATTGTTCACTTAAAGTAGACTGTTCTGTATGATTACAGTCCACAGGATTAATGAAGCAGGATTAGTAATGACAGGCAAGAGGTTCTATGATTGGATCCTTCATTTGACTTGGCTTTGATTTGCCTGCATAATTGATTCACTACCATAGTTAGCTTTTTCATAAATCTATTCTTCCTATGGTATGTTTTCCCCACTGTTGCCCTTTCCACACACACACACACACCACGCCATAAATGCTGCTGCCAACTCCTCCTCCAGGTGGCCTGCTATTGTTGTAAATATGAAGAATATTCTGGTCACCAATCCTGGGACAAGATATTGTGACTCATGATGTTTACCGCAGGAAAAGAAACAATGTGTGGTTATCTAGGCAACATATGGGCCTCCCTGCTTACCCCCTCTACTACGATTCACAGACAACAGTGCAAGGGTGTTCATGTAGCAATAATGACATACAACAGGGGTAGACAAGTGGTGCCCTCCAGATGTCATTGGATTATGACTCCCATCATCCTCTGGTAAATTAGCCAATAGTCAGGGGTGATGGGATTTGTAGTCTATCAACAGCTTGAGGGCAGCATATTGGCTACCACTGCAATAGAATTAGGAATTATTATTTTGAAAGTTTAAATGATTCATATCCAAAATGTTATTTTTAATTTGGAATTTCTCATTTGGTTTTCTGAATGGCAACATTGGAAAACCCACCAAACTGAGAGCATTTGCAAGCATCTGTTTCAGCTGTGGCCTCTGGCCTCCAATTGCAGATCAAGTAGGTGACTATGTGTATGCCCACATTTTTTCCACCAAACGTGTAATTTATGCAAATTACAGTAGGATTGGAACCAGAGATCAGGGGCACATGGAACACTTTCCAAAATGTATCTCGAAGCTGTGAATTTCACAGATGGATTAAAAAAAAAATTAGCTCCTCAAGCACAAAGTATTAAATCACATACAAAGAAGATGAATCCAATAACAAAATTACTGCAACAAATGTACTGATTTTAACCTGAGTTAGTTTCATCTGGGTAGATTAAACGTAGCCCATCTTGGAGCTAATTACCAAATTCCCTCATCTAAATGGATTTTCCCTATAATATTAAATACAATAAATGACCTGGAACTTCAGCTGGTGACTTACATTGGCACATACTTAATCATCAAGTGACCTGGAGAGAGGGAAAGAAATTGCTGAGTATATTGATTCACCGAGAAAATGTTGACAGCGATTTGCATAGCAAAAAACTAGACAATAGAAGTAAAACTTCTGGTCATTTCCCCAAGTTAAGGTTTACAAGATGCATGTGCAGGAGCAGATTTGGGGTGAGGGGTACTGAATAATGACTATGGTAATAATAATAATAAAGGTCCTTTGTCTATGACCATATTTGTTCATGTATAGATGAAGGCCTGTGAACATGGGTATTGCCAATTCCTTTCATCACCAAAACTCCCTGAAGCTGCAGAAACACACAAACAAAATTGCATCATGACCACAGCAGCTGCATCAGGACTGTACCAGATCCACTGCACAGCACCAGGTCATAATGTGAAATTGAGGTACTCATACCTCAAAGCAGAAGATACCTCCTTGATCCAACTTTGTCACTGGAGGCTCAGGTGAGCTTCATAGGGTAGGGGAGTGTGTTTCCAGCTCAGTCTTGTTCACCAGCTGTAGCCTTTCCTGAACCATGCTAGCCTAGCCATATTCCTTCATGCTGTAGTATAAAGGAATTTTAGACTACTGTTACATTGTCCTACGTGGGGCCTCCCTTCCAGATGATTTGGAAGCTCCAGCTTGTGTAGAACACTACCAGTTCTGAGTAGTATAGCATGATGGAGTCACATAGTACTGGTTCTGTTGTTGCCCTGTCCAAGTCCCAATGCCAAGCAAACAGAGACTAGGGACAGAATCCACATACTGTTATGTACTGAGCTGAATCCTAGAACAATAGGATCCAGAATGTAGCAGTCTGATTGGTCCGCAGGAGCCACCCAATCCAGCTCCAGGTGGAAGTGAATCAGTGACCTGATTGACCTGCAGGAGCAGCCAATCAGGCTTCTAGAGGAAGTGAAGCCACAACCTCATTGGCCTACAGGAGCAGCCCGGAATTAGCCAATCATGCGGGGCCCATTGTGTAAATAATGTATATATAGCTAGATGTTTTGGGGAAAGTTTCATTCATTGCTACTACGAGCTGAATAAAGACCATGAAATTCACACTCTGAGTATATTTCACATACAAAGTCAGACAGTCCACAGATCAGCGAACCCAGATGATCACAGAGCCAAGGATCCAGATGGAGAGAAGAAGCAAGGGAGGGCTGGGAACTGCAGGCATTGTTTCCAGCATCAGACTGCTGCTGAGAGTTCTATTTAAGAAGGCCAGAGACAACTGGTTCCCATCAGTGCCTTCTCTTCCATGTTCTTGAAGGCTGCTTAGCTGCAAGTGGAGTCATTCCACCTTCTCCTCCTTTAGGCTGCTGTTCAGCAGACAAAGGTGACTCCTGGCCCATGACAGATTCTTCCGAATCCACTTTGGTCTCCTGTTCACTACAATCAGGCTCCTGTTCGCTACTGCTGCTAAAATATAAAACCCTAAATGGCTTGGGACCCAAATACTAAAAGGAGCACCTTTCCCTATATGTGAATCCCCCCATATATGGATATTGAGAACTGTAGAGGATGCTATACTCATAGTTTTGCCATTGGAGGAAGCCCGTTGTGTTCAGGTGTGGGATGGGGCCTGTTGCGATCCCTCTTACTCTCTCCCAATTATAAAGATAGAGCAAAAGTTATCCAGAAGTACTTTAAGTACATGAAGTGAAACTTTATACTGCCTTCAAAACAAACATAATGTTTAGTTGGACTGCCTTGTTAATTTTATTTACAAATGGTTATTTGGCTTCAGGCCCAAGTATATTTGCATGGAATCAAATCCTCTGAAATCAATAGGTCTTACTTCTGAAGGAACAGATTAGGCAGAGGCTGTTATGCTTCTTAAAACAAGCCCGCAGTTTCAGTAGAAGGTCTGCAAAATCTTTTAGAAGTATTTATTTGAAGATAATTTGGCATGGTGGTCCGGGCCTGATACAGTCTTGTCCCTTACTGCATGGCAGACCTGCAGTTGTGAGGGTGTGGTAAATGGCAGGACTTGCTAGCACTTGGAACAGGACTCTCATGAAAGGGAGAGAAAGATGCAATGGATTGGAACATCTCCTTTTTTGAACTGGCTTTTCTTATTTAGAAAGGCAATTCAATAAAGTAGGTAATAGAGCACTTTTTTTAAAAAAAAGTCTTTAAAGAAAGAAAAGGAGACAGTGGTGTTTATTGGTTAGACCAGGGTGGATGCCCTCATGCCCCTTCCTTGGGTAACATTCCTCAGGCCATACCCTTCATGGTCCCTGTTATCTGCTTTCCTTGAGTGCTTTTGTGGTGTAGTGGTTAAGAGCGGTAGTCTCGTAATCTGGGGAACCAGGTTCGCGTCTCCGCTCCTCCACATGCAGCTGCTGGGTGACCTTGGGCTAGTCACACTTCTCTGAAGTCTCTCAGCCTCACTCACCTCACAGTGTGTTTGTTGTGGGGGAGGAAGGGAAAGGAGAATGTTAGCCGCTTTGAGACTCCTTAAAGGAAGTGAAAGGTGGGATATCAAATCCAAACTCTTCTTCTTCTTCTTCTTCTTTTGCTTGACTGGAATGCATGCTTAGACTGTGATGATACCTCTTGCCTAGATGGAAAGGTAAGCACATGTATATGTGTAAAAGCCTGTGTTCCTGGAATGCAGCATCGCTCCTCCCATTTTTGTCACTGGCCCCACCCACATCTGCCACATGGCCCTCAGAAAATTTCTCTTGAGGGAATGTGGTCCTTGGTTTGTTTGTCCCCCACCCCCTTCCCTGTATTAGGCTGTACCAACTGAGAGGCGACCAGAATAAGAGTTTCTCCTCATTTTGTATTGGCCACATGCATAGATTTTAGATAATCCTTGAGAAATGCTGCTGAATTGATGTTTTCCTCCCCAAATCCACTTTATTGGTGAAACACAGAGATCATTTCAAGGTTAGGTCCTGGTATGAGTTCTGTATGCCCATTTATAAATTAGAGCAGGATGCTTTAGTCAATTAGTTGTGTGATTAATTGATTAAAGCACAGGGTTTTTTAAGCCTTGCTGGTAATTGTGAGTGACCTTAAACAGAGGAAACTGCCCTCTTCACCCATCTGAGGGGAATTTAAAGTGAAGAGAGGGAGAAGTTGCAACACTGCCTGCAAGCCTGTTACTTTTGTAAAATTCTTTATGGCATATTTAAATGGGCAACATATCCTGTTCCTTCTCCAATTCATCTTCACAATCAGGCTGTGAGGTAAGCCACTACTGTTCCCTTTTTACAGAGGATAAATGGTGGGAAGGCCACCCAATAAATCTAGATGTTGTCATGGGATTTGAGCCTAACAGCACAACTCAAAATGTGTTTATTAAGTACCCCTGAGTTTGAAGGGGACTTTGCTAGACTTCCTAGAACATGGTGTGTCCTCCCTCCACTACCCTTGGCATAATTGAACCCTTGCTGGGGTGTGATTCTTGTCAGGAGTTCAGCCTACACTCGAGTAGGACCCTGGCAGAGACACATGCCCGACTGGCATGTTCCCTCCCTCCTGGTCAATCGTCCGGGAGCTTCATAAGCTTTCTTCAGCCCGAACATCACAGCGACTGATGCCAACCGACACCAGCACACTTAGGGATCCGCAGAGTTTGCACAGTTGCGTAACAGATCTCAGCAACTCAGCATATTGGCTAACCTACTTTATTTACATATAAACACACACTGAGCACTGCAACATGGCTCCCTCTCTCTCTAGCATCAGACAGCAAAGAGAGAAAGAACAAAGGACAGTAGTCCCACTTCATGGAACACAGTAACACAAACATCCTGTCTCCGTCACTTCCCACTCTGTGGAGTCAAAACACACACCACCATGTGAAAGACAACAATCCTATGACTGCAATCATAGATCAGGAATTCTAACAATTCTTTCCTGGGGATCCATGCTCTTTTTACCTACACCACAGTGTGCCTCAGGCCCTAAATCCCAGATCTAAGTGGAGAGAGCACAGAAGGAGGAACTCAGCAGTCTGCTCTTCTGATTACTTCCATCAGCACAAATGTCTCTGCAAAGCCTTTCCTCCTTCCAGGAGGGGAGGGGTTGTGAGTGGGAGACGATTCCCGCATCATGCAGGGGGCACTCCGCCCCCTGTTTCAACTCCAGGGCTGGCGCGCCACGCCCCTCCCCGGGTGGGCACCCAATAGGGAAGCTCGGCGGGGGCGTGGCTTGCTGCTCAAACGCAGCCACGCCAGCCATCCCCACCATTATTCCCCAAGCGGGGATCGGGTCCTCAAATCACAAACCCACTTTGTGCACACTTTTCCCAATGTACACATTTTTAAACCCTTTCTTTTCCCTTCTTCCTCTGTTTGTTGGATAGCTGCGCCACAAAATTCAGAGAACTAGAAACCTTGTAGGATATCTCTGTGCGCACATTGCTTCAGGAAATGTGGATTAGGTAACTTTGCGTTAAAATGCAAACACATCTCTTTCCCTTCCCAAAACAAGACTTGGAGAAAGAGTTTGGGTGGGTGAGTTGGAGAATGTGCAGGCCTCATGTTTCCATCCCATTTGTAAAGTTTTCGTTTGCTTATTTTAAGCAGAAGCAAAAACCCGCCACCAAAAACACACAATTGTCATGAGGGGTCCGAGGTTGATCTTTAAAGCTTAGTATTTATTTTCTCCGCAGCCAATCCAAGTTGTTAGAAACTCTTGCTGCTTGCAGTACTGGCACACTGAGACCTTCCAAATTGTGGCTGTAAAGGGCCCAGGGATGGACCCAATGTGATGATACACCTTTCCTCCCAGGATGTCATGGGTCCCTCCCAGAGCCATCTGCAATGACAACTGGAATGTCTGTGTGACAGTTGCTGCCTCATCAAGGCCTTCTAGCTAACTAGACCTATTGATACATAGCAGAAGGTGAGGGGACCAGACTTTCAAGCTGTCAGACATCATCTGCTGTTGCGTGTAAGTTTATTCAACCTCCCAGCACAAAGTGAAACATAATTTGTACACAACTAATAATTTAAAACCAGAGTTAATTAGCTAAATCCTGCTTAAAATGACTTAACAGGTCTATATTTGATCGTATGTCCTCTTGAACATGTCAAAAGTACAGGCGTGACATTTTTATTTCCAAATAATTTCTACTGACATATTTGGCGCTGAAAACCTTTCACAACTTGGCTGTTAACAACACTTAATTATCAGGAAGATTTTCTCTTTGAGGTGGCTGTATGTATGAGTGTACATGTGTTGTCGCCCAGTTTTTAGAAGGACCATGAGGGTCCTCTTCTCCATCTGGCCCAATGCGTGCAATTTCTTAGCAGAACAGAAGATCAGGGGCTCAAGTTAGATGCTAGATGTTCTCTAACTCTGTCTTCAACAATTAAGAGTGACAACTCTCGACAAAGTAAGAAAGTTAAGTGTGAGTGGCAAACAGCTGGCTTGAAAAGCCTCTGGAGAAACAAACTCGTTTCCCTTACATTTAATTAACAAAAAAAGGAGAAAGTGTTTCTGAAGCAAGCATATTTTTAAAAGTATATTGGGGGGTAGGGGGCAGAATAATTCTTTTCAAAGAAGTGGAAAGCTATTGTAATGCTGTCTCCGTGGAAATGACAGAAAAACAAGAAAGAACTGGTAATGCTTTCAGAATAAAAGCGGCCCTCTTTGAAGCATTTAACTTAAGAATGCATCTAGCTCAATACTTGTTTACACTGACTAGTCAAGGGGACGCGGGTGGTGCTGTGGTCTAAACCACTGAGCCACTTGCGCTTTCTGATTGGAAGGTGGCAGTTTGAATCCCTGCAATGGGGTGAGCTCCCGTTGCTCTGTCCCCACTCCTGCCAACCTAGCAGTCCAAAAGCACACCAGTGCAAGTAGATAAATAGGTACCGCTGTGGCAGGAAGGTAAACGGTGTTTCTGTGAGCTCTGGCTTCTGTCACGGCATGCCAGAAGCAGTTTAGTCATGTTGGCTACATGACACGGAAAGCTGTCTGTGGACAAACGCCGGCTCCCTCAACCTGAAGCGAGATAATAATAATATAAATAAATAATTTTATTTATTTATACCCTGCCCTCCCCTGACAGAGCTGGGCTCAGGGTGGCTAACACCAGTAAAATTACAATTAAATACAATTAAATTTTTTTTTTAAAAAAAACCCAATTTAAAATACAGGTTAAACTATAATTTAAAATGTAGCCTCATTTTAATAGTAGCCCATAGATCAAAACCATAAGGGGAGGGAAACAGAAGGGTCAGACTGAGTCCAAACCAAAGGCCAGGTGGAACAGCTCTGTCTTGCAGGCCCTGCGGGAAGATGTCAAGTCCCACTGGGCCCTAGTCTCTTGTGACAGAGTGTTCCACCAAGTCAGGGCTAGTACTGAAAAGGCCCTGGATTTAGTTGAGACCAATCTAACCACCTTGTGACTTGGGACCTCCATGGTGTTGTCATCTGTGGACCTTAAGGTCCTCCGCGGGGCATACCAGGAGAGGCGGTCCAGTACTTGCCTTTGACTGGACTTAACTGTCCAGGGATCTTTTACCTTTTTTTACCTTTTACATTGACTAGCAGGGTTTCAGAAAGGAGACATTCCCAGTCCTCTCTGGAGATGCAAGGGATTGAATCTGGGGCCTTCGATGCGTCAGAGATACTCTGCCACTGAGCTATGGCACTCCCCTCAAGCAATTAAAGGCAAAGAGGCCTTATATTCAAACTCCTCACACTTTGGGCCTTGCTGAACTATGGAAAAATATCCATCAAGTTCTTCTGCCTTCCTTTTCCAACAGTTCTTTCAAGGGTGGACTTTGGTCTTTCAAATTTCAGCAGTGACCTGCGCGAGGCCAGAATTCGGAAAAACTGCTTTGCAAAAATGTATATAATTAGGATAAATTCACATTAAAATACTGATGAATATTGATGAGGACTCCATATATATATATATATATATATATATATATATATAGGAATCACACCTTGCTGCGGAAATGTGGATAACTTAACGGAAGAGTAGAAAAATGAGAGAACGGAGACTGGTGGATTTGCCTGTCCCTAGCTGCATGTAGCCCAGGGAAATGTATTTGGGGGGAAAGAGGGCTGTCCCCATTGGCCACTTAGATTAGTGGTCTGGTTTTTATGTGAAAAAGAAAGAAGAAAAGAAACAATTGGTTGATCTACTGCGCATGCATTCGTTGATGTTTTCTTTGTTATTTTTCTTATCGCTTAGAAATAAAAGTGTAATGTTGTTAATGTCAATATGTATGGAGTTACTGGATGAATGTTGTTAATAAATATAGTGAAAGTGTTATAATAATAATAATAATAATAATAATAATAATAATAATAATTAATAAACAAACAAAGGACTCTGACACTTGAATGATGAGGGGGGACAAGATGGCTGCCGAGTGCTTGAAGCAGGGTTTTGCGCTCTAAGGCCAACTCTAAGGCAAGTTTCTGCTCTATAACCAACCCTTAGCACTTGTTTTTATCCTCTCTTCCGTTTTACTTCTTAACTCCTTTTAGTGCTTCGTTTTGTTGTTTTGATTTATTGTTTTATCTCACCTGGATGAAATGTTAGTTGCCCATCCCCCCCCCACTGGCTTTTTCTATTAAGAAAAGGTTTCCGAAACCTTCATTTAATTGGCCCATTCAAATGAAAGAAGCACGAATTCCTAGCAACAAGCACTTTCATACATCAGCATGAAAACGGAGAGCTGTTTCCCGAAATGGGAATGACACAACCATGGTTTCCCCCCACTTAATGTCTTCATTATTAGTGTAACCTCCATTCCGGTCTTTTTCTCATCAAGTGCTCTGTAAATAAGTGGCAGCATTTTAGAGTGGAAATGACAGCAAGGCTGAGAAGAGCCTCACTCCTTGGATAGCTTTTACCTTAAACCTTAATAATATTTAGTGCATGAGAAACACTGAGGAACTTTCCTTGGATGGAGCTATGGAAACAGAGCAATTGAGAATTTGTTGTACTCTTCTAGGGCTTGGTGATGTCAAATATAGGCCAGAAGTATATTTAAGGCACCCCCACCCCCCAAAAAGCCACCACTCCAAAGGCATGCATAAACAAATTGAAGGCAAGAGGTGCGGCATAATATAGAACCTTAAAGGGCTTGATAATGTCATGTTCCTTTTCAATATACAAAGTGTTACTTTCGCTTATCTTTTCTACAACTAGTAGACACCATCACAAGTGCACCTAAAGGGTAGGATCCAGAGGAACAAATGTCTCTTCACAGGGAACTGTAGGAATTGTAGCTCTATGAAGGGAACAGGGTATCTCCTAACAACTCTCTCTATCCTCAACAAACTACAGTTCCCAGGATTCCTAGAGGGAAGCTGTGACTGTTTAAAGTGCTACCATAGTGCTCCCAATGTATAGTGCAGATAAGGGCAAACTATAGTGACATTCAGTGATGACTGTCTAGTGGTGGAAGGGAATCCATTAGAAGAATGGGGAGGGAGGCATTTCCAGTGAGCTACCCTGCAGTGCCCTGCACTCTCCCTAACTGGGTCACCCAAACCATTGGAGCAGATTGGAGGGGTGAAGGCCATGACTGGTGGGAAGTGGATTGCTGAAAACAGGCCCCTTATCTCTTCGACTGATAGATTCCCTTCCATCACCAGACAGTCCCTATTAAATACCAGCCACAATGACTTCCTCCTCATGTCAATGCTTCTAAACTCCCCCCTCCAAAAAAAAGCAATAAGGCTGAGCCAAAAGGATCAGCAAAGCTGATGAACATTTTAATCAGGTGGGCAAACTGTCACTCTGTTGCAGTGTGACCCCCTCCTTCCTTGGCTTTCTATTCAGTTTGCAAGCACTTTGGCAATCTACTAGAGGTTGAAAAGACAGACAGACAGACAGACACACACAGAGAGAGAGAGAGAGAGAGAGAGAGAGAGAGAGAGAGAGAATGCTGTTTTGGAATTGGAAAGTGCAGGATCATAAACAACTGGGTAAGTTACTGGGTTCAGTTTCAAGAATAATATGTATGATTGCACAGGATGTGCAATTTGATACTGTCATATCTTCCTCTCTTGGCGAAGCACTTGCAAATTCATTAGAGATGGGGAGGAATTGCCTCCCCCAGCAAAAAAATAGATAAAATAAATTGCAGATTGGCATCACAGATTGCCCCTTCGTTCTTGACTGGATTGCATACTCCCTGAAGAAGGAGGTATATATACCTTGGGAGTACTCTTAGATCCATCACTGGCACAAGAGCCACAGGTATCCTCAGTGGCCAGGAGTGTTTTATTCTGGCCTTGGCTGGTACACCAGTATTGGCCATTCCTGGGCAGGGATAGATTGGCCACATTGATCAGGACCCAGGATTACTGCTCTCTATGTGGCTGTGAAATCACTTGCAGGCAAAGCTGTAGTCCACAGGTAACAATCTACTTTGCAGGCAGAAGGTCCAGGTCCACTCTCCAGCATCTGCTGATAGGGCTGGGAGAGACCCTTATCTGAAACCCCAGAGGGCCACTGCCAGTCATTGTAGACAAGACTAAGCTAGAAGTACCAATGTAAGGCAGCATATGTTCCTACGTGGGAGAGACCTGAGAGGGGAAGTGGTGCTGAAGAACAGCAGCTCAGGGAAACAAAGGCTGAGAAGAGAAATGGGATTCCCCACCTACTCGACTCCACTTCATACTCTTTTAAAGCAGAATGTTTACCCCAGAAAAAAAATTATAGGTGAACATTTAGGGCAGCCCTTGAAAGCAAGAATAGATCAGCCTGCGGTACGATGCACTGTGGGTATTGTACTTGCAGAGATTTCACGTGTCTGTCCTTGACTTACTTTCAAGAGTCTGCGGCAATTGGATTCTTGAAGATGCTTCCTCGCCCCCGCTCCCTTTCCTGGTTGTTTCTCACCCAACAGTGACACTTTCCAGCATGGCTCTCTTGTGCTGTGTCGCTGACATTCTGCAAGGACCAGGAAGCAGAAGATAAAAATCTTTCCTATTATCCCTCCAATGCTGTGTCACAGATGCCAGCTCCAGCACAAATTATAAAACTGCAGGGCAGATTTATGGCGTGACAGTGACTATAACAGCTTCAGAGGGGAATAATGACTTCACATCAGGAAGCGCAGGCCTCTTAAGACCCTGCCTCTACCCTGGAACTTTACAAAGCAAGCACTGAAAAGACGCAGCTTGGTGTGTGTGCCAAAATAACTTTGTTAGAAGGCATTTGAACCTCATGTAGCATCCTTAAATCTGGGAGTTTGGTTATAAAGATATTGCAAAGAGATATGGTGAGGCATCAATAAAAGGGTGGCAGTGCAGTAGGAACCAGAGCATTTGTGTGTGTGTGTGTGTGTGTGTGTGTGTGTGTGTGTACGCAGATGATTTCCCACAACACTAGGAAACAAAACAGCAAACACAGCATTTTACATTCTGCTTATTTTTTTACACACGGAAAAAGGTACCTCCTTTTGCTACATACACATCAATCTAGGCTTGCTATAAACCAGATCGGCATCTGCAAATATACCTCCAAAGCACCATATTCTAGATAATTGTTGTTCGGCTCCCCTTTTCCTCTTGAAATTGAGAATGTCAAGTATCATTATATAACATGAGCTGAACAGCATAATTCAATTGGCAGTCTGTAGAATGGTAATGCATCTATTTCCTCCAAGAATTGCTATTTATTTTAAAGTGAGAAGTGGTTCTTTTAATGCTTTACATTAAACATAGTGCTCTGCATATACTATTGGACTCCAACTCTCATCAGCCCCAGCTAGCATGGCCAGTGGTCCAGGATGATGGGAGCTGTAGCCTATCAACACCTCGAGACACCATGCTAGCAGCCCCTGATCTATATTGACATCTATTGAGCTCTATCCTGAATCCTGTTTCAGAATTTAGCTTTGAATAATGCCCAACTAATCATGTGCAGCATGAACTGAGCAAGCATGCACAGCTTAGGGGTTTGGATGAGTTATGTTTAAGGTACTGGTAGTATGTTCTATGAGTGTTTGAGCACCTCGCCCCTTAATTTTTATTATTGAGTCATATAAGCAGATTGCTATGGCTTTAGAGATGGAGGGAGAAATTCAATTCAGATCACATTTAAATGCAGCGGGTGGCGCTGTGGGTTAAACCACAGAGCCTAGGACTTGCTGATCAGAAGGTTGGAGGTTCGAATCCCCATGACGGGGTGAGCTCCTGTTTTTCGGTCCCTGCTCCTGCCCACCTAGCAGTTCGAAAGCACGTCAAAGTGCAAGTAGATATATAGGTACCACTCCAGCGGGAAGGTAAACAGCGTTTTTGTGTGCTGCTCTGGTTCGCCAGAAACGGCTTAGTCATGCTAGCCACATGACCCGGAAGCTGTACGCCGGCTCCCTTGGCCAATAAAGTGAGATGAGCACTGCAACCCCAGAGTCCACCACGACTGGACCTAATGGTCAGGGGTCCCTTTACCTTTACTTTACCTTACCTAATCTGAACTTTGCAAAACAATACACAAACCAAAAGAAACCAGACCTTCAGAATTTGCACATCTCCAGATCTCACAATGCAGTTCTCCACCCAAGTAATCTGTCCCAGATTGCATATACCAGGGGAGATTACAAAACTGGTGCAGAAAATTACTGGTTGCAAAAATATGTATATTAGGCAAAATTGCATACAATATTTCATATCGTGGGTGAAATCTGCACTAAAATGCTGATTAATTTTCATGTAGCCTTCTTTTTTTCATTTTCTTTAAATGCACACTGATGTGGAAATGTGGAGATTTAAGATTAGAAAAACAAGAAACAGAGAAAAATTGAACTTGACAGTTTCACTCATCCCTGTTCAGCTTAATGTGTTGATGCCACAAAGAGGTTAATGACCAAGAAGTAGAGAAGATTAACTTCTGGTCTAGCGGGTTTTTCAGCAGATACATTTCACCATATTGTACGTTGTACTGTTGAAACCATAGATAAAGACTGATTTGGAGCTGTTTATGAATTTCATTTTAATTTGCACACTACCCCATAAAAAGAACCCTAAATCCAACCACATTCACAATGGGAATACTGGGAAACAAAACACAATGAGGGAACAGAAATCACAGCTTTTGCTAACAGATATGAAATAGGAAGATTTGCTTGCAATTTCATCTTGCAACTCTCATTTCAGCTGAACTCTACTTCATATTAAGAAGATGGATATTTGAAATGTAAAAAGGAAACCATTCTCTTAGGAAAAACATTTCAGTTCCATTTAGCTCTGCACAAATTCATTTGTAAATAAATTCCACTTGTTAAAATCCACCATATGAGGAACACAGCTGGAAGAACTTAAAATAGTAACAGTATCCCACGGAGAATACTCATTTAAATCAGTTCATCCTTCCCTTGTGTGATAAAGGAATCTCTATCCATCTTTGCTTAAAGTTATTAAATAGCTGGGGAAGGTTTAACTCAAATGTTGTTTGTATTTATCATCTTCCTTAAAAACAAAGATAAAGTCCCTGTAGCTAGACTCTCATTATGGTCTAGCAAGAGCTTATTCAAAAACGTGAGGTGAAAATCTCAAAGGAAAACCTGATTGGGCTTCTTCTGTTCAATATTTGGAATGTGACTAGTGCTAAAGTACAATTTGCATGAGCACAATTGGGCAAATGCATCATTGATTTTAGGGCTTATCCACACGTAACTTTTGCCCTGCACTTTCTAGACATAGGTCCACACTTTCTCTGTCCATGTCTGACCACTTATCCACCCACCAGCACTTTCTCTGCAAAAGACTGCTCTTTACTGCTGAATCAGAGCAAATGGCAATCTGTGGGAAGCCCAATCTTTACCGCTGACTAGGAGCAATTTGGGTTTTCCCTGGATTGCCATTTGCTCTTATTCAGTGGCAAAGAGTGGGTTTTCATGGGGAAAACAGCAGGGCTAGCTAGCTAGCTAGCTAGCTGAATGAATGAATGAATGAATGAAGTGTGTCTCAGACCTGGACCTGGGAAGCCCAGATCTATGCAGTGGCAGAGGAAGGGGGCAGTCCACCCCGGGTGCCATCTCTGAGGGGGGTGACAAGAAGGCACCCTGCGGGGGGCACCCCACCACCCCCGGGCACAGCAGCGTGAGCCGCTGCCATCGCACCACCACAGTCGCAAGTGGAGGACCCTTCCGCTGTCCGTACGGTGCATGCACGTCACCGCCATATGTAGTGGCACCGCACATGCGCCGTATGTAGCAATGCTGCACATGCACCATATGTAGCAGCACTGCACATGCACCGCCGGGGGGGTTGCCCTGCCCTGCTGCAGCCACAAGCAGAGGACCACGCCACCGTGAGTGGAGGATCCCGCTGCTGCCTGTACGGTGCATGTGCAGCAGCGTCGTACGTAGCAGCACACACGGGTGTGCCGCCGGGTGGTTTGCCCTGGCCCTGTGGGCCCTCAACACCCCACCCCGGGTGCAGGAGAGCCTTCCTTCGCCCCTGTATCTTTCGCTAGAAATTTGGAAGGTAAGTGTAGATGAGCCCTTAGACAAGTTCTGATCTCCTGCATCAACTTCAACAGGACACCAGGGGTATGCCTTTTTGGTTTCATTGGCTCAGTAGCATGTGTTCTTGGGGTGAAAACCAACTAAGCTTTACTCAGAGAAGACCTATTGAAATTAGCCATGTTCATTCATTTCAGTGGGCCAACAAATTTAGTTGATTGTCACCCTCGGACTTTCCATCACCTTTTTCATCAGTGGCTAGAGTTGTATAAGCTCCTGAACATAGAATTTAATTCTGGTTTCCATCTACATACACAGGTTCCAATTTGGCTTGTGAGACTATTTCCCCCACACCAGATTCATCTGCCCCACACTTAATATCATATGTGATGGTCAGTGTGGGGCATGTAGAGAAACGCTTGCATCAATGGTGCAACTGATTTTCCCACCCTTACCTCTACCATAAACAAGGGGGCTCCTTTTCCAGACACAAAGACTTCATCCTTGAAAGATTCAACTCCAAAGATCATGTAAGCACCTATATATATGATTCCACAAAGTTGTTTTCATAGATCCGGTTTCACGAGTGATTCTGGGACTCATTCCATAACTTGAAAGAACACAAGTAGCAATCTTAATACTATTCCTCTTCCCATAGATCCATACAGATCTATGGATAGCATAAGATGATGATGATTAAAATGAAGGATTGTATCAGCATGAGTGAAAATGAAAACCAGGACACTGATTAGATTAGAGATAGTTGGACAGGAATGCTCTGCCTTCTTGTTGGCTCTTAAAGAGCTGCACTTTTGACTAACTTCCTTTAAAAATATAATGCAATGTATGGTATTTGAACACATTTTGCTTCAGGCACGGGGTTTCTGGACTGTAAAGGATCCAGAAGACAGAGACAAATTAGTTTTCCCCTTCAGCAAGGGATAATGTATTTGGAACAGATGTTTCTCAGATATCTAAATTATCCATCTACTGGAATACTTTCAAACAGGGCAATATCAGGTTCTCAAGACAGGAGAATGTAACATGTCAGTGATATAGGATGGTAACCAACAAAGTTGTCCCATCAGACAAGGACCAGAGCTCCCACCACCACCACTGCTTAATTGGTTCAATGCAAAATGGTGTATACAGAGTCAATGATTCGCCATCAAGTGAATAATAATAAAAATGGGGATTTCATGCAGTGCGTTTAAGTAAAGCCTTTAGGGCTAGAGGTTGTACCAATTGCTGAATGTGCATGAATGCAACTGGCTTTCACATATGCAATAGGACTTTACCTTTCTCTCCTCCCTGCTGAAACCCTCCTTCCCCATATCCCAAGACCTGCTGTGGAAGATTGGGAGACTAGTCCAAGGAGTCACTGCCTTATTCAAGGTTCAGAGGAGGTGTGGTCTTAGAATTATAGAATTGTAGAGTTGGGGGGCACCACAAGGCTCATCTAATCCAACCCCCTGCAATGCAGGAATCTTTTGCCCGATGTGGGACTCGAACCCATGACCCTGAGATTACCATGCTAGATAGATGTGAAGTCCTCTTCCCCATCCTCCCAGATGTTGCAGTTTCTAATGTCTTGCTGAAATGAGGCAAGTGCAATGATTACATCATGGTAATCCTCCAGGTTTATAAAGTTGTATGCATAGTTTCTTAAATAAAATATCACCTGTAGCTCATCAAACTTTAAACAAGCGAGGAAACAGGCAATACCCAAATGCCTCATGGCACTTTCCTGCACTGTCCTCGCTCCTCCAAATTTCTATTTGATATTTCAGTTCCACATCTAGTTCTTGATAATTTTCTGTGGTGAATTTGTGGGTGGTGTGGTGTGGGGGTGTCAGTTTCTACTAACAGTCCTCGGGCTGCAATTTCTTTTCTCATTTTGAAAACACAGAAAGCAAATAGATATATTGGTTTGTTGGTTTGTTTACATATTGCCACCTGGGTACATTTATCAGTGGCACTCAGGCAGTTCTCCGCTGCAGCTAATCCTATGGACACTGTAGGATCTCACTTGAGAAGCTGTTATAAAAAGATAACCTTTCAGCAAGATTTAGATAAATGATATGCTTAAAATTAAGCTGGTTATTTGCAGTGCTGTGCAGTCATTCTACTACAGTTCTAGGGAAAAAAACAGTTTCATTCAAAGAGGATGATGAAGTGATGATCAGGATAATTATTTCATGATAACTCCCAATAGTCCTGACTAAAAACACCGAGAAGCAATATAAATGTACACGTTTCCCCAAATCCATCTTCATTACGTTTTCTACAACTTAGTATATTTGAGCTAGCTAGAGGTCTCTGTGTAATCTGCCATGAGAAAATCCCAAAAGGTATACAAGGAGCATGTAAAGTGTGCTAAAGGGCAGGGCTGGTCCATGTTCACATTACACCAGTGAGAAACCTTCACATGCTGAAGGAGTAGATGCAACTCTGCTTATCCCCTCAGGGATTTTGTGGGCATCTGCACAGAGCACATGAATCATATGTAATGATGTCCAAATTACGTAGGGAATCACTGATGGCTACTCCTCCCACCAGCCTGATGGGGGTATGAACAATGTGGCAGGACCCTAGTGTCAGTTGTATGTATGCATTGTGCATTTCAGGGTGCATTCCAAATCCTTTTTGCACAGGTCTCCTCCGGCCTCTGCCTGTGGCATTATGCCAGCTCATCAAAGTCAGTAGAAGCCTACCATTGATACTGTAGATGAAGCCAACCTTCTATTACTGGTAGCAGTAATATGTGTGAGAAAGAAAGTAGATGTTCAGTCTGTTTTTTTTGGGGGGGGGGGAGTTGTGTTTAAATATTAAACAACAACAAAAAGGCTCACTTCCCTGAGGAAACTTGGATAATTCCTTTTGCATCCTGAAAACCCATGTTATTATTTTATTTCATTTTCTTGTAACTTTATATCCTGCCTTCCATAATGGGTTACCTGACAGTCTCCTATGCAGACATTGACCAGATGTAGTCTCTGCATAGCTTCAGCTATGTGAAGGTTTTATGTGCCTTCCGATCATGTCCTGCGTTTTATTTTAACCTTTTGAATTCTTCTTTCGCCTCCTATTTTTATCTCATTCACTTCACTTCTCCCTAAAACCCTGTTTTCCAATTCATTGCATGCAGTGCTCTTTCGAAAGAACTCCAACTACCATACTTGGGTAAACGAAATGTCAAGCCTGGCGAGGTGTTTGTCTTTCACAAGTTGTGTGGCTCATGGGAAAGATGTGAACTTCCTCCTGACCCCACAATATGATCGAAGGAGGAGATGGTTATAATCTCCCGATGTTTCCATGGGGACACATTGATTGTCTAATCAATTATTATTACATGAATAATCCATGAATATGCAGTAGCCCTAATCCAATTAGATTTCAATTAGGCCTGTTATAGTAATGAGTTACTATTTTAATTAGGACTGCAAGTTAAGCCTTGATTTATTTATTTAAAATACTTTGACACAGGGTCCCCGCCCTTAACTGTAAAACCAAAGAATTTTCAAATGTGTCAAGTAAATATTAAAATCAGTAGCAAAGAATACAGCTGAAATAACAATATATGAATGATTGTGACTAACCTTAGCACCATAGAATCAATTTTTCTGGATGATACTCCCAATTTCACACTAACAGGTCCTGAATACAGATGATTTCACTTCGGCCTTATGGGATTTGGGGCTTCTTCTTCAGATGCCGTCCATCAGTTGAACTCCTGGTTGTGAGACATTTAATATATTTCCCATTGATAGGTGATCAATGGAAACAGACATAGGTTGTATTGGAAGAGGTAGGGGGCGTTAATTGGTATGATCTTAAAATAGATAAAACGTTGGGGGGGATCCTTACAATGGAAAAAAGCAGGTGAAATAAACATGCTGTATGTATAATTTTCTATTTAAAGTTTCTTCATCTAAGACACATTTTATCATCCAAATCCTTATTGCCTCTTTCCATGCCATTGAAGAATGTCTCTAATTCTGTAAAGTGTGGAACTGCCAGTTTCTTTTTAGTAGCAATATAAACATAATTCCAGGCTACCTGTACCAAGCCCTCCTACACTATCTGAACACAAATGCATCAATCTGTTTCTCTCATGTTTACACAGAGGAAGGTTGCTTATTGCCAATAGATTAAATGCAAATTCTTAGTATGCATTTAGGATTGCCTGGGCATAGGGCTCTCCCCCCCCCCCACTCCTCTCCAGTGTGAATATCTGAAACGTGTGCCAATCCTCTCTTTCCCTCAATAACAAGCATGTTATCTCCCAAATCAACTTCCCTATGGGTAAACATAGAGCTCTTGCATCCCATTTTCCATGAGACTGAGATTAAGATGCCTCAATGTTACCAAAATGGTGATTATTTCCGAGTCAGGCACATGAACTGTAAATGAGATTAGACAGCTTGTAATATTGCTCATTTTCATTAGTTTTCATCAGCATGAGAATGGATGAAAGGCTGTCTCATTCTCTCCCCTCGTTATCAACTTTCGCATAAAGATGATATATATTTTAATGGCTGCAGTTTTCTAATACATCACCAAGCTATATGAATTTGACCTTTCACAATGATGCTGGGGATCTTTATTGACTTGCTATTGTTGGCTAATTGTGTTTTCCAAGACAAAGGCACAGGAAAATAGTCTGCTCATCCATGGAGATGCCATTGCAAAGAGTAACTGTACAGTTTGTTGTTATTCCTTGGGAAATTCTGTCTGTCTGTCTGCTTTTCTAGGTGCAGTCCTGTTCATTAACAAAGAATACCTGAAATGCCATCAAAAGGTTTTCAGAATTTCTCCCTCAAGGGTCATTTGCAACTGAGGAAAGTGTAGGAAAGACATAAACATATATGCTTCTATTAAAGTTATAGCCTTACACTCATACCTGCACTTTTGAACAGGAAAGAAAGCATAACAATGCAATAATAAATCTAAATGAAAACAAATATACAGAAGCACAACCTGGAAAAAGATGATATTCATTTTCATAGGCAAGTATCTCAAACATCAATGTCATTTTTCATCATGATGGAAATAGCCATGGAAATAATAAAGAAGGGTCACATAACCTTAGATTAGTCACATTTGCATTTCTGGATCATCCATGAATTATGGTGCTGGAGGAGACTCTTGAGAGTCCCATGGACTGCAAGAAGATCAAACCTATCCATTCTGAAGGAAATCAGCCCTGAGTGCTCACTGGAAGGACAGATCGTGAAGCTGAGGCTCCAATACTTTGGCCACCTCATGAGAAGAGAAGACTCCCGGGAAAAGACCCTGATGTTGGGAAAGATGGAGGTCACAAGGAGAAGGGGACAAGAGAGGATGAGATGGTTGGATAGTGTTCGCGAAGCTACCAGCATGAGTTTGACCAAACTGCGGGAGGCAGTGGAAGACAGGAGTGCCTGGCGTGCTCTGGTCCATGGGGTCACGAAGAGTCAGACATGACTAAATGACTAAACAACAACAACATCATCCATAAGGTTGGAGAATAAATTCAGCTGTGTTCACATTTAAAAGCAAACTTACCTCATTTTTATTTTCCAAAACAACACATGAACTGAAACACAGTCACCCTTTGAAACTGCGATTCTTTGAATTTTGCAATGCAGTTCTCCAGCCAAATATTGTGTACAGAAATGCATATGCCATGGGAAAATGTGTATATATTTTTAAAAAATGCAAACCAATGTGGAAATTTGGAGAACTGGAAAAATGAGAAACTGAGAGAAACTGAAACTGGCAAATTTGCCCATTCCTAGCACTCGCAATTAAATAGTCAAAGGCTAACATAGAGATCATGGTCAGAGACTAGCTCTTAAGACATAGTGAGTGAGGATGAAATCCTGTACCCCAGGGGTGGAGAACCTGATCTATCTGGTGGGCCAGTTCCTTATTCGCCCTACCCATCATAGGTCAGATTTAACAGATGGCCATGACTGCCCACCTGTCAATGACCAATGTCACAGTGACATCAGGTGATCATTGTTGGGACTTCAGAGCACCACACATGGCTCACAAAGAGCTCTGCACACAGCTTTGAAGTGCTACTGATCAACCAGCTTGAAATCATCACCTGACAGCTGATGGGTGGTGAATTCAAGCCTGCTTTCTGCAATGATCAGCTGCACCCTTGAGTTGTCCTTGGGGAGCTCAGTTGCACAGTTGATCTGGCCACATATCCATCTGCTCTGTACCTGATGCCACACACCCATGGGCCCACTTCACACAGTTACTTCCATTGCCCTCAATAGGGCTGAGGAGGCACACATAGGTTTGTCCTGCAAAAGTTCTACCGGTAAATTCACATCTGGTGTACAATAAACTCTTTTAGCAACAAAGTCCAGCTTCATCTAAACTTCAAGCCAGGCCCTTCCTGGGGAACAATTTAGGAAACCCCTTTCTTCACTGACATCAGACAGTGGCTATCATCTTCTGAAACTTTATTCCCAGATTTGGTGTCAGCCTCTTTCTTCAGCTGAGCAGTAACAAGTAGGGAAAGAAAATAAGATGAAAGGGACCTAAAGGGTAGGTTAAGAAGCAACAGCTTTAAATGGTGGTAGTGAAGGTTTACATTAAACAATAAGGCATGTGTTTTTACTGGAGCAGCTGGACAAAGGGTTAAGTCTGTTGAGACAATTGAGGTCAGTGGAGGATAAAGGCTGTGGAAAGGCCCCTGCAAGGGGTATGACTTTGAAGCATTGGTGTGAAATGTATTATAGATTACAACGACCACTTCTATCTCAGTTTCTGTAGTTCTGTAAGAGTCAAGTGCCTCACTCTCGAGGAAGAGTTCACAGCAATTAGATAACACAGTGCAACATGTGGCTTTGAAAAATCCATGCAGTCTTTTCAACCTGAAGGATGGAAGATATTTTAGCAAGGGGGTGGTGGTGGAACGGATACAATAAATCCTCAGGTCTGACAGTTACAAAAATAAATCAGCTGAAGCTGAGAAGAATATGAAAATGATACTTTCGTTTCTTGAAAGGGGGCCGTGGTTGAGGGTGATATTAAGTTTCAAAAAATGTAATGGATTATTAAACTGACAAAGTTTCTTTCCTCCTGCAGGCAACAGTCTGGAAGGTCCCACTTAAATCAGACTAATGGGGTAAAAATTCCCGTGCAATGCACTATGTCGAACCTCACATAGTTGAGAAATTAAATGCCAAAGGGAATGACTACACAAGGGGCAGGGGAAGGAAAAGAAAGGAAGAACTCTTACATTTCATACAAATTGATGTATCAAACTGAAATAACAGAATTATGTGACAGCGTAGGTTGACAATAGCAGCTATAAAGATATACATGATAAATAGCTGTAGTGTTCCACATGTGTACAGCCATAGTGTACATATATGCATGTTCCCACATGAGTACAATCCAAAGGAATGATCACATGTGGCGACATGTGTATATCTAGACCATTCTACCATCAAACTGATAGATAAAATTGGTGAAATGAAGTGGCATTAGTTGCTAAACTAAGGTTATGTTCACATTAGACAAATTCATAGAAGATAAGGTTATCAATAGCTACTGACCATGATTGCTATGTTCCAACTCAGGCATAGGCCAACTCAGCCCTCCAGATGTTTTGAGACTACAATTCCCATCATCCCTGACCGCTGGTCCTGTTAGCTAGGGATGATGGGAGTTGTAGTCCCAAAACATCTGGAGGGCCGAGTTGGCCTATGCCTGTTCTACCTCCTTAGTTGAAGGCAGCATGCTTCTGAATTCGAGTTGCTTCAGGAGGGAAGTGTGATGTTGCATTCATGTCCTGTGGGCTTCTCTAAGGCATTTGGTTGGTGAGAACAAGATGCTAGACTGGATGGACCACTGACCTGATCCAGAAGGCTCTTATGTTTTTGTGGCACTGTGGTCAAAAGCCACTATAAGGTTACAGAAAACCAACAAGTTTGGATTCCCACCTCACCCATTAGGGCAACCAGAGGCACCAGCTTCTTCAGAGGATCGGGGGAGCTGATGCAACATCACATGGCATCTTGATGTCACATGCATGACAATGCAAGGAGCTGGGGGCAGAGCAAAACGCCCTCTGAAAATAACCTTGGGGGGACTGAAACTGCCTTGGCCCCTAGGAGTCAGTGCCTATAGGGGCAACTAAAGCTGTTTCAGTGCAAAATTTGGGCCTGGAACCAGACTGAAATGGATCGAGAGAATGTGCTTCCTCTAGGCCAATCTGTGATGCATTTACTCTGCTCTGGGGTAATAGCAGTGAATATTCAGAGGGGTCACTCACTGAACTCTCCTCTGGTGTGTTTCTGTCTGTTTGTGCTGCAGAACAATCTGACCTACACTCATGCAAGAAGGGAGTGTGTGTGTGTGTGTAGAGGGGAAACGCCGAAATTATATGTCATTATTCAGTCACATAACTTGATCTCAATTATATCGTCTCTGCCTGTAATCCGTTTTCTCCAATGTGCGCATGCATCTGCATATATGAGACAACTCATTGATATGCCACATTGCAGAGATAGATGCAGAATGGGAGGGCTTAAATTTAAATTTAATCGCAAAGGGTTCATCAAACCTACAGACTTTAAAAGCCAGAAAGAGAGAGAGAGAGAGCCACATTATATCTCATTTATGTTAATTAAATATATTCAACACGACCAAATACATGTGGCATATATTTGGCACAATGTGAAGGGAAGTTTTTTCTTGCTGCCTGCCTGGCAAGTCCTGCTGCCTGCATGTTTTCGTTTACCCTTAAAGTGGCAGCACTTTAATCAGACAAAATTGTTGACAAATAATAGCCCATATTTAATGGCATTATGAAATATTTATACAGGCATATGTGGGTTGGGAGTCAATGAAGTGCTAAAAACAACCTTATTTTATTTTATTTTATATGGTTTGTAGGCCTGATCACATTTTTAAAAGTACGAAGCTCTTCTAAAAAGCCATTCAAAGGTGGTGAAGAACAATTAAAGTTAATGCCAAGAAAAGTTTCAGGATTAAATGCAGTAAGTGTCTACGACTGGATAAAGTTACCGACAGATTTCTTACAGAATCTTTTTTTTTTTAATTAGTAGATAATGAAGCTCATTACAATAATTGCAACATTAATCCTCACAGACCTCTCCCAAGTGAAGGTTGGAATTATTAACCTGATTATGGGTGTGAAATGAATTTTCAGGAGTCCCCCCCCCCAGCCCCCAAATTTAGGTGAATTCCTCACTGTGAGGTAAAAGAAGAAAACCACAATGTTTGCCTTGAAAATTGCCCAAGAGAGTGTCAGATATTTCTGAAATTGTTGACCCACGTTCTCAGCAATTAGCACCACCTGAAGAAACCTTATATTGCATGGATTCCTACATAGTTCCATTCTACCCTTTCTCCAACAATAACCCGAAGTGTATTTCTTCATTTAAACATACAAAATATATATCCTCTACCCCCCCACCCCCCACATTCACAAGAATCACAAGAGGTTTTCATCCATTTTGTTGTACGGAAGTATTTTACCTGGAGCAGATAGTATTCAATAATAGTAGTAGTAGTAGTAGTAGTAGTAGTAGTAGTAGTACCCCGCCCTCCCCACTCCCACCATTTATATATACATATTGTGTGATTTCCCTCCTTTTTATGATGTTTTTATTTTCATTTGTCCAAATTCTTTGCTCTTTCCTCCTAAATCATCATCCCTTCCTTCATTCTGTTTCTTGTCTCCTCAAAGAAACATGGCTTGGTATTTAAAAACCTGTGTTGCTTTAAAGTCTCAGCACTTTAATGGCAGGACAACACCTTTCTTTTCGAAAGTGCTTTGGTCAGCTAAAATTAAAAGGACATATGTAATTTTGTTTTGATATTTATGCCCTTATGGCTAAATGGGTATAGTTTTACAGAGATGGCAAACACATACTGTTTTTCATTGACATTGACAGAAAACCACTATTTGTGTACATTTGCTAAAATGGACCTCCGCTGCAACATTCAGATGACAGTAGAAACCAGTGGACCATCAAATTCTGATCTGAGACTCAGTAGAAGAGAGAAATAGTTTTTTTGCTAGAGAATTCAAATTTCTAAAGCAAGGGTGGGGAACCTGTAGCCCTCCAGATGCTGCTGAACTACAATTCCCATCAACCCTTGTCATTGGTCATGCTTGCTGGGGCTGATGGGAGTTGGAACCCAACTGAAGGACCACAGGTTTCCCATTCCTGTTTGAAAGCATCTTCAGTGGGAAAGAAGGGGCAGAACAAGGAAAACAGGGTTGGGTTGGGCCCTTACCTTCTGAGAAAGGAGCAGTTTTACCTTACTTCTAGTGGTATCTCCAAGTGGTCCATTTGACATTTTCCTATATAACTTAAACAGCTGCTGTTCAGCTGAAACTCAAGTGCTACACTCAGCCTTTATGTGTCTGCCAACCAGACACTGTTTTGTATTCATGCAATTTAATCAAAGTGTTAAAGTTATATAATAATCAGTGAAGAAACAGGGGCTGGTCTCCACAAGTGGAGACACGTTGTCCCCTCACCCACCAGGATCAGTTTTTTCTACACACATTCCACCTAAGGTTCTTGGCTTCATAGGGAGATCTGTGTTCTGTTAGAACAATCTCTAACTGGGGGACCAAAAATGTCAAGGTGGCCTATTGCCAGAGAGGAGAGTAAAACACAAACTCCAAATGACTTCGACCATTAATCCCAGCTAGCTCAGCTCACAACTCAAAATGCACGGTGACAAGCTGTCTTAGCAATTTTCATAGACATCCAGACAGAGGAAGGGGGAGCACATTAAATGGCACTTCCACCATAGATACGGACAGAGAAGAATTCCAGGGGAAATCCTCCATGTTACTCAAAGATATATGAAGTGGTCTCCCAATAAACAATAAATAAATTCTTCCATTTTTATCATAGCTATTTTTCTCCCTAACAGATCTCACTGTAAAGGCTGTGAATCAGAGTTTGACTTTATTTGTTCATGCTGACTTTCACTTTAATTCTTGAAACTGTTGCCTGACTTAATTACAACTGCTTGTGGTACAGTGATACTATGAATTTCACATACTTCTGTAGAAACAATTTAAGCAAAGAATAGCATTGCTATGGGGGGGGGATTTCACCCCATCACTGCAACTGATCACCTCTGTGGTGCTCTCCTTGGTGCTGATATCCAGACTCTTCCAGCAGTGAAGAATACTATACTGCTAAGAGTTCCCCAAGGTTCACAAGACAATAAACATTCAGAGGTTATTATATCATGAATATTATTGTAAGAAAGCAACTTCAATCCACCTGAATAAGGAGTTTAAATATGTTTTATGGCTTCTGCAGGCCACCCTTTTCCTAAGTCACCCTTCTCCATAAATGCAAGCAGGAAAACACTCATGCTCACACCATAAAGTTGTGTCAGCTCCCTGTCCACACATGTCCCCCTAATATGTCCATTGGGCTAACCCCAATTTTATAGGGTGTCATGGGGCAGAGCCAATACATGTATCTTCTGTACAATGTGGGAATGTGCATTTTCTTACTCATAAGAATAATGCATAAAAAGGGAAAGTATTGCGCAGCTCTCTATTGTATCCTGGAAGGATATCTTTGCTAGTCCCTTACAGCAAAATCAAGGCAGTCTTGTAAAACTAACAAATTCATTACAGCAGAAGCCAGGGATAGGGAGCTTGTTGTCTTCCAACTCCTATCAGACTAAGCCAGCATGGCTAATGGTCAGGGATGGTGGGAGCTGTAATCCAACCACTTTTGAAGGACCTCGGGAAGATCACAGGTTTTCCAGCCTTGGAATAAACATTCAAGGACCAGATGTGTGAAGCGCAATTCTAAGCTGAGTAGGAGCTATAGACTAGTGTGCTGCCATTTTCTCCTCTAGATCTTCCCTTTAATAGAGTATTCCTTGATAATTGTCTGGCCTCCTTTTTACCTGATTTTTCACATCATTGAGCGGCTGTATCATAGGTATTTGGCTGTAGCAGATGGGTCTTGTGGTGTGTTCTGCATGGAAGCTGGACAAATAGACCAGTCTCTACACAAAAGAATAAATGAGCACAAATCTCACATCAGAAATGACACTCTCCAGAAGCCAGCAGGAGAATGTTTCAGTGCATCAGGACACACCGCAAGTGACCATTTGTTAACAAAGGCACTTCAAAGGGAAACTCCAGTGTGAAACTTGGTGCATTATAATTCATCAGGATATTCAATCACCCGCAGCTGAATTGAGAATTTTTATCATGCTGCATATGTTAATCTAACAGTGTTGTACGCTTCTCCTATCACCAGCCCTGCCTTATCAATTGTCACTGTAACTATTTTGCTTTCACATAATTATCACTGCTCTTTTTGCATATCATTTCCCTCTGACCTCATTCATTTGCATTCCCACCACACACCCCAGCATCTTGTGCAAAGATGCCTGCACATTATGTATAAGACAAGGTGGCCTCTTGTCCATGAAAGCTTATGCCATAATAAACGGTAATCTTTAAGCTATGGGTGGCTAACTTGTGGTTTTCCAGAAGCAGAACAATTCCCCTCATGACCATGCTGCCTGAAGCTGATGGGAGTCCAGCAACATCTAGAGGGTCACAGGTTAGCCACCCTTGCCAGATATCTTGGATCATTTGCCAGGATTCCACCCCCTGCTTTAAACCTGTGAATGTCCACCAAGATTATTAAGACTGTGATGGTTTACATGGTCATTTCTTCTAGAAAGAGGGAACCTCTGGTTTTCCCAGAGGGTTATTGGTTGCCTTTCAACTCAATTTATTCTCTGACTTGCTTCCTGAATGTGCACATAAACCAGAGCCTAAAATGAGTTCAGGGATTGTTTTCCAGGATTACTGATCATGTGAACCATTATTACTGGTTTCTTACAGCTAGAGGGGAAAAATGAGTTTGCACCAGCATGCCTGGTTCAAAGGGGAGGGAGTTATACATTTTATACATTCTACATTTTCTTTGCCAGACAATGAATGAAATATGAGTATGTGATGGGAAAACAACATGTGTTATTCAGAAAGCAGTATATTATCTATTCAAAAAACTGAAGAAATCAAGTTTATATTCTTCCTGATCACATTCTTTGGAAAGAAATGTTTCTAAATTCAAATTATCAGAATAACTGCACAGTGCAATCCCAGCCTCAATACTAAGCATGCTCACTTATGTAACACAAACTCACAATGTGATGTTCTGGAAAAAGTTTCATTTCGTTTCATTTGTTTTTATTTCTGACATATAGTTCCAGTCATTTAATTTTACCTTCAATTGTTCTCTCTCTTCTTCTATTTTGCTTCTGCTTCATTCAATTTTCATTTGGTTTTCATTTTTACGTAGATTGCAGCAGAGCCACAGCATGTCTTCTGATGCCTAGAACTTTGTTGTTTTCCATCTAAGATTGCATGAATTCCCCAGGTTTTCTACCACTTCCTGAAAGCATCAGACATATTTTAGACAGATTGGAGAATTTGCCCCTAATTTACAGACTGAAGACAGTGTCCAATGAAAACACAAAATGAACAATGAAAAAGGGGACGAGGTCCTTTAAAACTTCCCATTGCTTAATGCTTCAGATTGCAGTCTTCATTGCCCCACAGAACATTCTCTGAATACATCCATTTGCTAAGCAATGCAAGACAATGCTTCAAAGAGCCTTTGCAGATGTTGATAATGCCCTGTGCTCCACGTTAGACAGTTTTTACATTTTTATTCATTTTCTTATATTTACATTCTGCCTTTCTTCCATTGTGTGTCCTGTCTCTTTATTCTGGACTGCATTCAAATAGATTGTAGGTGCTCCTTAAATGTTGATACCATTATCAATGGGAAGTGTTTTCTGTGGGTTCATCAGTCTGTGCTAATGTAATTTATGCAGCACAGTCCTAGGAAACTCTACTCAGGAGTAAGCCCAGCTGTGTCCCTATTAGTGAATTAAGAATTGCAGACTTATATTTATTTTTATATATCTTTAGAGAAGTACAGTTGTTGGCAGAGTAAATGGGTGGGTCTTTTCCATCAAATGGGTGCTCTGCAGCAGAGCCTTCCAAACTTTTCATGTTGATGACACACTGTTTAGGCATGCATCATTTCATGACAAAGTAATTCAGTTTTACTAGCAAACCGTAGGTTAACCGAACCCATTCCCAGCCCTTGGAGGAGTGCTGGGAGCGTTTGCATGACACACCTAGACACTGCTGCAGACCCACAAACATGCCATGATATACAGTTTGGAAAGCTCTGCTCTATATAGAGAAAGAAACTGATCCCATTGAAAAATTTCTTGGAATCAGCCCTCCCTATGTGGTGGCAGGCCTTTAAAAGTTATTCTAACACTTTGGGATGAAGCCACAGAAATATCTCCCCTTGCTCTCCTGTAACACTTAAAGGACACCACAGTCGGTGTTGTTTGTAAAAGGATTTAAAGCATTTGAATTAAACTGTGAAATCAGCAAGACCATCAAACCAACTTTTCACAGGTTACTCGACTCTCAACTATATTTCAAAGAAATCATATTGCCACTCTCCCCCCCCCCCCCTTGGTGACATTTTCAGCTTTCTGCTCAGTGCTTGTACAATTTTCTGGAAGTGCTTTCAGACAGGCTATGATCATATTTCAAACATCAATGCATAAACAACAGTTCTAAAACACCTACTGTGTTATGCTGGGTGATAAATAATTCTTAAAAGTTCTGGATAACTTAAGAGTTTTTTCCTCTTTACAATGGGAATTGGTTTCAAGAATACAGTTGGAATATCTTTACATTATAACAGCAGCAATTAACCTGCAAACTTTTTAAAATAGATCCCGTATTTCATCATGAAAATCTGCAAAATGGGAGGGAGCAGAAAACCAGGCAACTGCATTAAACAGGAGTAAATATGGGAAAGGTGTGTTATATCTATCATGGGGTTTTGGGGAGTATTGTAATTCTAATGAATCAAAGGGAATTGTCTTAGTAACACAACTTCCATTTCACCCTTCTCTGTGATTCCTTAAGTTTCAAGGAAATGTGCCCCTGTTACAGTTTAAATTATCCAATCAGGGGATTCATGGGGTGCCACAATTCATGGGGTGCCTCCTTATTTGGGCCTCAAAAAGAAGAAAGTGGCAAGCTGCCTGTTTCCCTTCAGCCTAATGGCCACCCACTGACCGAGGGCCCCTGCATGCTGGTAGGTTTCAATGAGCACACAAGGGCAGCATGAATGTGTCAAGGCAAACCTCTGCAGCCTTTGGTAGGGTAAAGGTAAAGGGACCCCTGACCATTAGGTCCAGTCATGGCCGACTCTGGGGTTGCAGCGCTCATCTCGCTTTATTGGCCAAGGGAGCCGGCGTACAGCTTCCGGGTCATGTGGCCAGCATGACTAAGCCACTTCTGGCAAACCAGAGCAGCACACGGAGACACCATTTACCTTCCTGCTGGAGCGGTACCTATTTATCTACTTGCACTTTGACGTGCTTTTGAACTGCTAGGTTGGCAGGAGCAGGGACCGAGCAATGGGAGCTCACCTCATCGCGGGGATTAGAACCGCTGACCTTCTGATCGGCAAGTCCTAGGCTCTGTGGTTTAACCCACAGCGCCACCTGTGTCGCAGCCTTTGGTAGGGGAGGTTTAAACACATACACCACAGTTCTCCTGCAAACATCACAACCATTCCCAGTATGCAGGAACTCCCCCACCCGCATCCTCCCCTTAGTTGGTCTGGCTTTCAAAATATGATTAGTACCAGCGGTAGGCAACCTAAGTCCCGGGGGCTGGATCTGGCCCAATCGCCTTCTCAATCCAGCCTGTGGACGGTCCAGGAATCAGCGTGTTTTTACATGAGTAGAATGTGTCCTTTTATTTAAAATGCATCTATGGGTTATTTGTGGGACATAGAAATTTGTTCAATTTTTTTCCTTCAAAATATAATCCGGCTTACCACATGGTCTGAGGGACGGTGCATGGGCCCACAACTAAAAAAGGTTGCTGACCCCTGATTAGTACAATCTCTCTCTTTATTTATTTATTTATTTATTTATTTATTTATTTACCTACCTACCTCCCTCCCTTTTGACCAGCAGCAACATATTTACATACACTGTGGTTTATAGATAGGCAAGAAGAAGAAGAGAGAAGAAGAGTTTGGATTTGATATCCCGCTTTATCACTACCCTAAGGAGTCTCAAAGCGGCTAACAATCTCCTTTCCCTTCCTCCCCCACAACAGACACTCTGTGAGGTGAGTGAGGCTGAGAGACTTCAGAGAAGTGTGACTAGCCCAAGGTCACCCAGCAGCTGCATGTGGAGGAGCGGGGAAGCGAACCCGGTTCACCAGATTACGAGTCTACTGCTCTTAACCACTACACCACACTGGCTCCCATCGCATTCTCCATCCCATTCCAAGGGGTGTATTTATCCTGGCTACATCCCAAAGATTTCAGTACTTTAGCAGCATATTCCTTCATTGAAAAGTTATAAATGCTGGTTGCCTTAAGACTCAGATTGCTTCAGGGGGGATACAAGGTGCCAAACCAGTTTTAGAAACCGCCGCACACAAGGAGCACAGTGACATTATCATTTGATCCAGAATGTTTATGCTGACACCTTCCAAAAGACCCAATAAAAGTGTCTCATGGAATGCAGATTGTTTGGGTGATTTATCCAAGCAATATATACATATATCATGCGGTCTGTGTGTTTCAATATTAATACCTCAATAAAGCATGTCACTCCTTGTGTGAAACTTCTCTCCTTTTTCAGGCAGAAAAATTATGCATTGTGAAACTTTGTTAGTCTTTTCCTCCCTTTCAACATAAATGAACTCTGACAAGAGAGGGTCTATGCGGAAGAATGACATTAGTGATTCACAAATTGATACACTTCCCCTCAGGTTCTGACAGAGAAGGCAATGTAAACTATTAGAGCATTCGTAACCAACCCATTGAATTTTCCTTGATGTGCACTCACATTTCTTTAAAAAAGCTACATAAAAGAATTTTTAAGGGCCCAATGCCAGATTTTCTCAAATTGAAAGATAATTGTTCTTTGCAATTATAAATAGACCAAACAAATTAAAACAGATAATAATGGAGCCATTGTGATGTAGCAGAAGGTTTGAATTTAGCTTGGAGAGATCTGGGTTTAAACTCTCACTCAGCCATGATGCTCCCCCAAATGATCTTGGGACAGTCATATTTTGGGCTGATCAACCTCACATAGGGCACTTGTGAGATTAAAATGAGATAATCTAAACTATGGTGTTCAGAGACCCTTGGCAAAAGGGTAGGATAGAAATTAGATACAATATAGGTAATTGCATACTGTGGTATTCTAAACCCTCTTACCTTGGAGTAAGCTCTATTGAATCCAATAGGACTTCTTTCTGTGGAGATATGGTCAAGATTGCACTACAATTCCAGGTAACTGTTTATATGACTGCAGCCTAGCTTACATTTAAAGTCATGCAGAGGGAATAAACGAAAGTCCTTTTAGTACTAATCTAGCCACCGCCAAATATATTTTTCCTACAATTTACATTGACCACTAAATATTTTGCTACATAAAAACAAACCCACTGAAGTAGCATTGTTGCATGGAATTTGTCATAGATGGTTTCAGACTGAGTTGTTTCTTTCCCCTAATTAATACCTACTTACCCAGAAGAGGAGTGATCAGTTAATATTACAGATATGTACAGTGACAGAATTAATTGTGCACAGTTCACAGCTATTATCATTAATATAATTAAGGCCAATTTCATTTTCCTAATGAGATCATCTTTAAAGAGGCCGGGAAAACCACTGGTGACAGTTTAGGTGTCCATCTTGGCTGTAAAGCAAAAGAAGATTCAATAGTCAGACAGAGGAAGTGAAATTGATATCTTGATTTTTAAAGTATCCCTGTGTTATCCAACACATTTTCAGCAATGAATATTGCACACCCTATGGACATGGGAGTGGGGAATCCCCTACAATTTCACTGAGATTTATCTAAAGTTTGTGTAGGAGATTATACTAATCTTATTAGAATTATTTCACTTTACCTAAGCAATTTTCTTAGTCTTGTGAAAGCTCCTTCCTTTTGAGAGTCTTCAGGTGCTTTAACTGGGTGAAAACCTTATCATGCTCCTCTGATGTTGCTGAAAACTTGGTGAAAATTGGTGACAGGACTACTTTGACCACCAGCCAAAATTATAATATCAGTTAATGAGTGTTTTAGGGCAGGCTCATCCACTTGCTTTCTCACTATGTACAAAACATATTCTGATGTCAATGTAAACTGTGAATTTGAATCTCTTTTGGTTTGGTATGGTCCCAGGGGACAGAGTAATGGAGATGACTATGAAGAGAAAAAGGGATGTGGGTGGTGCTGTGGGTTAAACCACAGAGCCTAGGGTTTGCCGACCAGAAGGTCAGCGGTTCAAATCCCTGCAACGGGGTGAGCTCCCATTGCTCAGTCCGTGCTCCTGCCAACCTAGCAGTTCGAAAGCATGACGTGCAAGTAGATAAATAGGTACCGCTCCAGCAGGAATGGTAAACGGTGTTTCCGTGTGCTGCTCTGGTTTGCCAGAAGTGGCTTAGTCATGCTGGCCACATGACCTGGAAGCTGTATGCCAGCTCCCTTGGCTAATAAAGTGAGATGAACGCCGCAACCCCAGAGTTGTCCGTGACTGGACCTAATGGTCAGGGGTCTCTTTATGAAGAGAACAGAGTTGTTGTGCTGGATTAAGTCAAAGGGCTGCCTAGTCTAGCATCTTGTTTTCCACAGCCAACAACCATATGCCTCTGTGAAGCCCACAAGCTGGATGTAAGGGCAGTAGCTCCCATGTGCTGCTGTTCCCTGGAAGCAAGTGGTATTCAGATATATTATGCCTCTGACCTTGGAATTAGCATACACCCATCAAAACGAGTAAGCATTGGTAACCTTATTCCCCAGCAACAGTGTCACCCTTTTCGTTCCCCCACAATGCACCAGGTCCTGATGCAACCCTGACATTTGCCCCACCATGGTGGGTGAAGATGTTGGGCCTGTGATTTCTTCACCTTAAATCTGAATGTGGAGGACCACACTATACACCTGAAATGATGAAATGATCACTGGAAATGACTTGTGGCTACAGATGCTTCCTAGGGATTAAGATACACTAGGTTTTGTTCCAATGTCATCTGTCCATCTCCCTTCTTTCCATTAAAGGCACCAGCATCTTCAAGTCATAGGATCAATCCTTTATCTCTATTTCAGCAAGCTCTCAAGTTCTTCCAGCTGATCCAAAATAACTGTGCTCAGAAGTATGTTCAACTTAATTCAGTAGGATTTACTTCCTGATAGGTATTCTGAAGTCTGCAGCCTAAGATGAATTCTTTCTCCATTCACAGTATTGGAGATGGTTTGTTGCTTTGCAAGCAGGAAATTGGTATGTCCTCTGATTTTGCATTTGAAAGTAAGTTTCACTTGTTGTTTTTTCCTTCTCTCGTTATTTTTTGTTAATTCTTTTAATTGTTACTCTTTGATTGACACATAGTTACCAAAATCAGTTATTTAACACCCTTGATCTTAAGTCATTCAGCGTCAGCTTCCTATTGGTGATCCAGATGATTTATGGTTACCAGAGCAGAAGTGGGGGTACCCCTGTCCAGATAGGGGTGCAGCTGGGCTACCTGTTGAAGGTGATGGAAGGCACTTCATGCCATCAAGGCCACCTGGGCCTCAAGCAACAGTAGTGGATCCAGAAGTATTCTAAATCAAGAAATAATAGCTGTAAAGAAATATTCTATAGCTAAACCCTGGGAGAAAAAGGAGCCACCAGTATTCACTCAAGGGAGCCACAAGGTTAACAAAGCTCTAAAACTAAACTAGAATTATCTATGCCACCCAGTATTCTCCACTTCTGATGGGACTGTACTTACCTCACCATGAGAGAAGTTTGCCCTTATTTCTTTTGTATATACATTACATTTACTTAATCTCTTCCCCCCTCCAACAGCAAATAATATCACCCCTGAAGGTTACCTCAGTTGGAAGAGCATGAGGCTCTTAATCTCAAGGTCGTGGGTTCAAGCCCCATGTTGCGTAAAATATTCTTGCATTGCAGTGAGTTGGACTAGTTGATCATCACGGTCCCTTCCAAATTGATGATTCTATCATTCTATGAATTCATACTGTTCAGAAATGCTGATTCGTTTTAAATTAAGCCTGACATTTTGCTGTGTTTGTGTCATCCTATTTTTATCCCAAATAAATCTTAGGTGGTTCTCTGTGAAGCCTAAAAGAGGGCTCCTATTCATAAACCTCACATGGCTGAAATCTATGGATATTTTCTTCATACCACAAATGACCTTTATTGATGTTTCTGCATTTTGTTCCCCTTTTACATTATGCATTATCTCTGGTCAGCACCAGTTCCCTCCTTGCTTATAGTGTTTTCTCAGTAAAGTGACATTTCAATTTTCCTTCCTATATGTTTTGCATGTTAAGTGTGCTTTAAAACTGAACTGCTCTGTGGACATTTTCCCACCAGAAAGCTCTGGCAAAAATCAGAACAACACATTTGGATATGTCCATGCCTGCATCTTCACACCTTATGTCAGGTAAGAGTGATGCTAGGTGAAGGTGCCTTAGGCACCTCTGAAGGTGAACAGGGTTGTTGTGAAACCTGTGGGCAGGATATGGATCACCCTTGGGACTCAGACATCCACTCAGAGAAGTGGGGCTGCTCAGAAAGGCTGACTCAAAAGAAGATGTTTAGGGAAAGGAACCTCCCTCCATGGCCAGGGGCTGGCTCATCCAAATACAGTGGTACCTTGGGTTAAGTACTCAATTCATTCCGGAGGTCCGTACTTAACCTGAATCTGTTCTTAACCTGAAGCACCACTTTAGCTAATGGGGCCTCCTGCTGCTGCCACGCTGCCGGAGCACAATTTCTGTTCTCATCCTGAAGCAAAGTTCTTAACCTGAAGCACTATTTCTGGGTTAGCGGAGTCTGTAACCTGAAGCGTATGTAACCTGAAGCGTATGTAACCCGAGGTACCACTGTAAACGCAGAGTGGGATTCAATGAGTGATTCCCATCAGTAGAGCCCCTGAGTAAGGGCTTCCCCTTGCAAGGAGGGATTTGCCCCATCTCATCCCCCCACACCCCCAAAATTCGCTCAGGAGTGGGTAGGAGAACCCCAGAACAGGCAAGCAGGCGAGGAGAGGGGTGTGGCCATTCCCTCTAGCAGGCTGATGGAACAATCACATAAGCACAATGTTGAATCTGTCCCACAGGCTGGTCGGCTGGGGTCTCCTAAGAGTGAGCTTTTCCTACAGAAATTGATCCCTGCAGATCATAGTGTTAAGTTAATAAAATATGCAATCAGTTTGTGTTTTATTAACTCAACAACATGATCTGTCTAGCTTCTTTATTTTAGGCTCTGGTGGCAAACAGATTTTTCTTTTTCCATGAATTATCACAATGTAACCACCCCAACCCTGGAAAACAAATCACAGCCACAAACCCTCTCTAATTTCAAACAAGGTCGTTCTCATGATTGCTTTTGGCAAATCATCAACAAGGCAGACATTTCGAAGTCAGGTCTAAGCAAAATCACCGTCACAATCAGCAGAGCTGTGACAAAATCTATTTTACAAGTTCTTGAGTTTTCCACTGCCATCAAAGAAGATTCTATTTTCCTGTCTTTTTTCCAGGGCATATTATTAATTTTATTATTATTATTATTATTATTATTATTATTATTATTATTATTATTATTATTATTATTACATGGGTATGGGTGTTGACCTCACCAGGGGTGAGGGGTGATGTGTGGTTTTCTTTCTTTCTATTAAACATCTTTCCAGCTCTCAGTAGCACCCCGTACTCCCTGATCGAAAAAGTCCCCCTTAGACGGTGATGCATCATGATGTTTCCCCCGGACACTGATCGAAGCACAGGCAACCCAGTAAGGCTTCAGAGTACAGACCAATGGATAGCTGATTTGCAGAATGAAGGAAGGACACTCACAAATATTTCTTTGCATCCACAAATGTAAGCCCATAAAACACCCTGCAACCCACCTGTGAGGATTTCACTGAAATTTTCTGTCTCCTTTGATTGCTTTCAAGTGCAATTTATTTTCTTCTTAATTGGATAATTGACAGGTTTCCACCTTTCAGCAAACCACAAAAGGCAAGCACACAAAAAAGCCTTTCACTCTACCCACAAGAATTTCACCAACATTTCCTTTCTCCTTTGATCATTTTCACATGCAGGTTCTTTTCTCATTAATTGATGGAGAATGACGGGGGTGGAGGGGGGTAGAATTTTTCCACAGAGCACAAATAGCCAGTCCATAAATCTCTCCATTCAGAGAAACCTCATACTTTAAATCTTTCATTTCAGCTAGCAATCACGTGGAAAAGATGCTTTCTGTTTCTTCCCATGAAAGTTTGATTCATGGCTCAATTGTGGTTTAACATCCATTTCTCTTCTGATAAACATTCTTTAACTACTTGCCAGTACTCACTGATGGGGCTATAAACTGTGATTCAATGAATAGATGCTCAATGAATAACAGCTCAGAGTTCTAAAACACAATTGCACCCGAGGTCTCTTATCTTTCTCTATCTGCAACAAGCACTCTGTTCAATCACAAGACATTCAAAGTGTAAAATGCATTTTGGGTCCCTGTTAGTCATTCTCCATATGATGTGGGTAAACTTCAAAAAGATGGCCTTTTAAAAAGTAGTGGCTGCTTCAAAGAGAACCTGATTAAATTTCCCTGGCATTTAGAATACATCTGTAAATTCTCTATTAGCACTTTTATAATACTACATTCAGGAGAGATATGTAATACTTTAGTCACAGCTTATGCAGCCACAGTTTAGTGTTCTTTGCTAGCCTGTATTTCAAATTTGTGTTAGGCGATGTTTCTGCCTGCTGCTGAGCACCTCTTTGCACTTGGTTCTTTATGTTGGTTGATGATATAGTACATGTGTGTGTGTATACATGCACACACAAACACACACACAATATATATGTGTACCTATGTATGTGGGGCGGGGGAGAGATATAATGTACCCTCAAATGAAATGGTGGTTCTACTTCCTCACAAATAGGTTAGCCACACATAGCTGTTTCTATCTTGCCTTCCTTTGGGACGACTTTTACACATATTCTTTGGGTGTATTTGCATATTACTTGGATGCAGCTAAGGCTGTTCGTTCATGAGCCTGACATCCCATTAAGAAAAGGGCATGTGGAGGAGATGTGGAAATAGTTTATATATCTCTCTCCCAACACAGCTGAGTCTGAATGCTACACTAGTTGTAAAAAAAGCCTGAGGTGTTGTGAGTAAATCAAATGGGGCGTTTGTAAAAGCGAGTGTCCTGGATTGGATACTCATGAGTAGGTGCAGGCTGATCAGGGTCTACTCATGCAGTACCATGAAGATTCCACTGAGGAACAGGCCTCCTCCTGTCCCAGGTGTAGGTCCTAAGGAGGGAAGGGGAAAAGGAAGGGTCCGGTCAGCTCTCAAGTGCCCATGTTTGGTTTAGGCTTGGTTGGGATATATTAATGAAATTATCACAGCAGAGGATAGCTGTGTACAGCTATCAGAGTCTTATGCAGTTGTGGGTGCACTTAAGACATGAAAACATTATCAACACTAGAGTGATGGATCAGGATCAGAGTACAGGAAGACCTCCTGTGCCTTATGGCTTGGTGACCAGTGGCATCTACAGACATGAGATGAAGTCCAATGGTCACTCCATTTGGGATACTAGACTGGATTAAGTTCCAAGACTGAATCAAGTTTCATTTCTGAGTTTGGACTGGATCTCAGAATCTAGTCAATAGTCCAGATAAGAACTGGATAGAAGTAAGAAAATATTGGCTCTACAAAAGTATTTCTAGAAAGAAACTGACTTCATCCTTCCAAAATTGAGTGCCATATGTCTACCAAGTTTCATAGCAGCTATCTACCCTGACCAGCAGTAGCTCTGCAGAGTCACAAACACATGGAAGGTCCTATACCCATGTTGGAAAGCCATTTGCATCATCATGGCACCCTTCAGACCCGGGCAACTGCATGCCAGCTTGGGAGGGCTGACAACATGAAATATGTCAATGAGGGGTGGAGATAACTGTACAGTCCTGCAGGCCTTTTCATCAATGAATGCCTGATGAGTGCTATAGCAGATCCATTAACTGGAAATGTCAAAGGTTTGAGCATACCCAAATTACTCCATTGATATTCAGTTATATTCTTAGTTTAGGATAATCAGGAAACATAAAAGATCAAAGGTTTTATGGGAAGACTTCTACATTGAGATAGAACTATGAGCAATTTTATTCTCCTTATTTTCAGAATATTTGCCCTTTTAATGTATGTTCTTGTAAAGTATTCAAGCCACGTACTCCATATTCTGAGTTCTTAATATTTTCTTCCCCATCTAATATCCACAGTGATACACTGGAGCTACAGATTAATTAGAGAAGATAGTATTCTGTTACATTTGTGTAATAATCATAACACATGCCTGAAAACTGTTCATTAAGTCTTCAAGCTAAAAAGCTGTTGCCTTAGCTTACGTAAGAGAGTGCATAACTTAGGAAGCTCAATATTTTAGCTTAGCAACACACTAACTAGTCATTAGTGCATGTGTATGACACTGGAGAACAGTAAGGTAAAGGTAAAGGACCCCTGGATGGTTAAGTCCAGTCAAAGATGACTATGGGGGGCAGTGCTCATCTCACTTCAGGCCAAGGGAGCCAGTGTTTGTCAACAGCTAGCTTTCCTGGTCATGTGGCCAGCATGACTAAACCGCTTCTGACACAATGGGACACCATGACTGAAGCCAGAGTGCATGGAAATGCCATTTACCTTCCTGCCACAGTGGTACCTATTTATCTACTTGCACTGGTATGCTTTCAAACTGCTAGGTTGGCAGGAGCTGGGACAGAGCAACGGAAACTCACCCCGTCTTGCAGATTTGAACTGCTGACCTTCCGATCGGCAAGCCCAAGAGGCCACAGCGCCACAGTACGAACAATAACTGCTGAAAATAAAGGGATCTGACATTCACATCAGGGTGAGCACTGAATTCTTTTCTGAACTGGCTATTTCAAATGAGTTTGGTTTATTTACAGAAGCCTCTCTTTCCCCAGACTTCCTCCCTTGCCCCTCTTCTTTCACTCAGCCATTCCTTTTGCTTTATTTGTGATTCTCTAATAAGGAGTTTGCCCACCAGCAACTGAATAGACTTGGTCAGAATATGTCAGCGCAAAAGGTTCCTTCTGTTTGATCTTGTTGTCTCTATGCCATGAAATGGGAACAAAACAGTCATGATGTCATGGCTCCCTAGGAAGAAGATAAAGCATTTTGGGGGGTTCCAAATTTTCAAATCAGTGCTTACAAAAAAGATACTGGTGTTTTGAGGAGTCACAGTATGGGATAGCAATCTAGGATACATATTTGAATAGTGCAATCACCTACCTAAAAGTAGAACATCACCCAAGATGGAAACAGCCAATGTTCCATCTTAGTATAGGCAGATGCAGAGACAGATCTACATTTTTTGGATCCTGAAGTTTGAACAGTCATGAGGGACCCTTCTCAACCAGTAACGAGGTCCGGGTAATTACTGTTATCTTCTTCTTCTTCAGTCGGGTTGTTCCATGGCAGATCACTGCACCTTTACAACATCTGTGCTACTGACCCTCATTAGGAAGATGAATATATCTCCATTCAACTTGCAGCACTCTTAGTGAGTAACTACGGTTCTCAGTATTCTTTGGGGGAAGACATGACTTTTAAATATTGTGGTATAACAGTTCTTTAAATGTATGGTGTTGATGTGGTGGAAGTCTCAAATTTCACAATGTGGAGGGTCAATTGCAAAAACTTGCAGCTTCAACACTTACAAAAATAATGAGACAATCTATGCTAGTTTTTAATTAATTGTGTGAGAATTCATGCTATTTTTAAATGATCCACCTTTTGCATTCAATGCTGATCTGTTATCAGAAGTTGGATTATTTTTTTATTTAGCTATCTGAATGATGATTATGTTGATTTATTTATTTTTTGATTTATTTATTTTTTAAAGAAGTCTCCCATCTCTAGGCTGGGGCTGAATTGCCCACATTGTTATTTAAAATATTGTGTTTCTATAGATGACTTTTTCATGAACCTGTTTTCTGACATTGCCCTTTTCCCTACATCAACTAAACCAAGTGATTAGTGAATGTAATTATTTCCTTTCTGTTACCGTTTGGATGTAATGACTGTTGTAGAGGCACCAGTTATCCAGAATTTTAAGTCTAACATTAACAGCTACGTTATTGCTAATTTTAATAGACAAGTTTTATTAATAAGTATACACAATTGCAAGATGTCAGTGAAAGTTCAACTGTATTAATTTTCTCCTTGGCAGCACAAGAAATCAGAAACATAATTAATCCTCTGTTTCTCATACCCCAAACCAGGACGTACCTAATGGGTGAACATTACGGTTTTGCAGTTGGTTTCAAACACCTCCATCTACTGGGGGAAAGATCACTGGCAAAACAAATAGAACAGAGGATCAAAAGAAGAGCCATGCTTGATCAGATCATAGTTTGCCCAGCATTCTGAGATCACAGTGTCATGCCTAGGGATGGGTAAGACATTTGATTCAGTTCACATCTGAAAGTGAACCTACCAAAGTCACACTTTTTGAAAAAATAGATGAACTGAAACACAGCCATCCTTTCCAAGACACATTTATTTAAATTTTTGCAGTGTGATTCCAGCCTAGTAATGGTTCAAAACTGCATATATTTGACTAAAGTATGTGCCCAAAAATGCATGCAATAGTGAAAATAACATACAAGCATGCATTGAAATCAGGGAAATTGCTTTGAAAAAATGTATATAACACAAAAATTCAGAGAAATTCACACCCAAATGCTGATGAATTTTCATGAGGATTTTTTAAAATTGAAAATTGCTGTGGAAATGTGAAGAACTGGCTCAAGATTAGGAATATGAGAAACCAAGAGATACAATAATTGACAGATTCACCTTTCCTTTCTAACAGTTCCCATTGTGATGACACTTCAGGCCCCCAGGACATACCTGTCTGTCAACCTTCCTGAGAGAGTTTTTTCACTGTTGATTATTGTTTGTGAAATTACAAGTAGTGCTGTGCTGAAACCTGGATAAGAGGTTTCTGTTTTCCTGTCTCCTTCACAAGGCACTTCAGAATTCCTTTATAATTTTTAAGACTAATTTCATTTGGTCTTACCTTATCCTTGTAAGATGGTGGCATGTTTTTCTTTTCTTTCTTTTCTTTTTTAAACGTATTTTTTTTCTTGGTTCACAAAAGTATGTGCAATGTCTCTTGTTTCAAGTTACATTTTCTACAGATCAGTTTCATTTGTTGAGACATTAGTGTTACATTAGGAAGAAAGGGGGAAAGAGTTGGAGGGGGTCATGGTGCGTGGGGGTGGGGTCGGGTGGTGATGTTTCTATTTTGCTTAATGTATGTGGTGGGGTTTTGCGTCAGCATCACTTGTGCAGGTTCTCTTTACTATTTGTGTGTGTTCCTTTGGTGGTGAGAGTGGTTGGGGTTGGCCTAGGGTGTGGTTGTTTCTTTGTGATTGACTGTAGTGAACTTTGCTTTCATGTGTGAGTGGATGTTTTTGAATCAGATTAGCCATATTGATTCGTATGCTGTTGGTGGATACTTGTCGTTGTCTTGTTGGGCTGGTGGTGTGTTTTTCTTTCCATTAAACACGGCCACAGTGCTGTGCAGCCTCCCCAGCTGGGCTTGAACTGAAACAAGGGATGTTATGGACGCTATCTTCTGAGTATGTGAGATCACTGTGCTCACCAATGTTGTTTTTGAGGCTTCCTCCTTTTGCCCTTCTTTTCAAACTTCCTGTATTGATTTCTTTAGATCTAAAAAGACTTCACTTAAAACAACAACAACAACAGCAACAATGGGCAGCTGCCAGGTGTATGCCAGGCAATTCCCTTACCTCCCTGCATTTATAAGCAGGCCCAGTGATGGAGACTTTAGGTAACATGGGCATCCAGGGAGGCTGCAAAATGCAGAGCATTTCAGAGAGGACATGTGGAATGAAAGAAATGAACCCACCTCAAAAGTTAGCTAAGCACAACCACCCTCCACTCTACACTGCCAGTTTCACCAACATTTACCATCTCCTGCTAGAGCAGGCATAGGCCAACTCAGTCCTCCAGATGTTTTGGGACTACAACTCCCATCATCCCTGACCACTGGTCCTGTTAGCTAGGGATGATGGGAGCTGTAGTCCCAAAACATCTGAAGGGCCGAGTTTACCTATGCCTGTGTTAGAGTTTTTGAATGCAATTTCCTTTCTCTTTAATTGATGGATACTGCTCAAGAAAATTTTTTGACAGAAAAATAATTACCAGGGGCCACACATATTTTTCCAAGGACTACCTACTAGAGGGTGGAATCCAACTTAATGTAAGGGCAATCATGTTGTCAGCACATGGCTTTCTGCTTGTGTGATGGAATATTCTCCACCTCCTCTTCCCCCACGCCCCCTGTAAATCTGTTCTAGAAGCTCCCCCAACCGCATCGTGGTTTAAATTGGCCCCGGCCACGCCCCCAAGCCGCTTGATTGGCTGCTTGGGTAACTGGTATGGCTGGGCCTCCCCAGCATAAGGCGGGATGCAGTCCCGCCCCCATGCTGAGGGGGGAGGCTTGGTGGCTCACCTGCAACGAGTCCCCACAAAGAGGTAGAGCTGATGTAGGTAGTTGCTCACTAAAATTCAAACAAAATTCAATTTCGTTACCATTTGTACTGTTAAGCAATATTCCCTCTCCCACCCCAACCAAATCTCTGTTGTTATTACATGGTGATTGACTTCCTGACTTCCTGCATTCCTTATTATGATCATCATCATCATTATTTGCATACTGCCCTATACCTGGGGGTTTCAGGGTGGTTCACAGAATAACATCAGGGTATAAAACCACAAAATACCTAATAAAAATAAAAACAGCAACCCAATAGCCCCTTCCCCATTCTATTCCTTGAACTACCCTCATATAAATTACAGATTATTTGGTGAATTCTGACTGAGAATTCCATTTTGGGTTGCACTTGATGGCCTTATGTTTCTTCCCAGCAACAGATACAAGGATATTCCCTCATTTTTCCAGGATTTGTTGGAAGTTATAAATAGGTAAGGATTCTCATAGTTGTCTTTCTCCCATTTCTGCACTTAGCGGGGACTGATTGGCTGCAGACTATTTAGTGCAGTAGCTGTCAGTCAAAGGCAGTTCTCTCCAACTCTGATTTAAATAGGTTCTTCCTGGAAAGAGTTTTTAAAAAACCATATATCTCATATTCATATCACGTCTTCTGCCAGATTCAGATTCCTTTGCACTCTTTCTATTGCTTTTTCATCTCCTTTGACTTTGGAATCGGGGATTAAGTCATATTTATACATTGAGGCCTTTGTGGGTGTCTTATGGCCCCCACAGTTTATAAAGAATATTAAGGCAGATCACATACAGGAAATGGAATTCCCTTTTGGGAACATTTGAGGGCAAAGGAGAGCCCTTGCCTGTCTAGGAAGTATGTCATTTGTTGTCCATGCCTATAGCACTACAGCAAAAAATACCTTTTTGCTTTAGGCTAGCTGGTAGTGTTTAAGTACAAAGAATAAAGATTTCACTAGCCTGTAGAAATAAAGGAAACAGGTCTTTACTAAACATGCAAAGGGTGGGCTTATAAAGCATCCATGACAGATGGCCATCCAACCTCTCCATGGAAACCTGCAATGAAAGAGAGTCCACCACTTCCTGAATGACTCCATTCCACTGCTGAACAGCTCTTACAGTCCAAAAATTCTTCCTGATGTTTAGCCGGAATCTCCTTTCTTGTACCTTGAAGCCATTGGTTTGGGTCCTCAAAGCTTTGAGGCAGCAGGGGAACAGCATCTTCATATTCCCAAGAGGAACTTGAACTAGAAGACCATGTTCAACTTGTTAGGGAGAAATGCTAACTCTGCCAGCTTGGCAGGACTTTGCAAAATCAACAGGGCTACCAACACATCCACAGCTTTCCTGCAAATGATGGCCAGGGCAGGATGTGAGGCATGGGGGCAGGAATATTGCTTTACCAGGCCAGACCTGGCACACAAGCCTGTCACCATCTTGTGATGGCAGTGGACCTGGCAGGGGATCTCTTTCCATTCCCTGACAGACTCATTTTGGACCTTCCTTAGGGCTGACACTGCCCAGGAATCCCTGGGCAAATCTTCCATTCTCCTTCTCATTCATCAGGTAGAAGGGGAAGATCCACACAGAATAATGCAATCATGACTCTGCAGATGCTGGCCACCTGGTGGTTTGGCAAGAGTAGGCAGAGGGATGCTTTCATCCAAACCACACACTCTCCCCCGTCCAACACAAACTACATGGGCATATAGCTGTGTGTCTGCAAAGCCAAAGACACTATATGTGTTTTCTCCCTTGTTTTGTCTCTCACTGGTTGTTAGAATAATAGTTTTCCTTCTAACATGTTTTCTAGGCCAGGACATTGCATGAAACTCTCATGTAAGGCTGTGGTGGTGGTGATGATGACAACAATGGCTGACATCAACTTATTTGTCAACATATATTCAATTATCTGAAGGAGTTGTGCAATGAAAACAGCAAAAAGTGGAGGGGGTGAACCATTAAAAAGACAAAACAAAAACAAAACCAGAAGTGGAAAAACTACAATGTAATAATTTTGCACATATTGCAAAATTACAATACAATACAATATAAAACAATCAAATCCCCCGAAGGCAAGAACATCGCACATTTTGAAAACATTTCAAGCATATTCAAATGATATTAACAGTCATATCTATATTAATTTGTAAAAACACAAACATCAGCATAAAAACAAGTTAGATCCCATATAAAACGCAGCACAGAACTCCATAAAATACATATAAGAGTGCTTAAAATCCTACACAGAGGAAAGTGCTGTTGTGCTCAGGTCCCTCTTACAGGCTTCCCATGGTCATGTGGTTGGCCACAATGAGAATAAGATACTGGACTAGATGCATCATTGGGCCTGATCCAGCAGCCAGGCTTTTCTTAGGCTCTTAAACTAATTCGTGCCAAATGCTAAAAGTACCATATTTTTTGCTCTATAAGACTCACTTTTTCCCTCCTAAAAAGTAAGGGGAAATGTGTGTGCGTCTTATGGAGTGAATGCAGGCTGCACAGCTATCCCAGAAGCCAGAACAGCAAGAGGGATTGCTACTTTCACTGCGCAGCGATCCCTCTTGCTGTTCTGGCTTCTGAAATTCAGAATATTTTTTTTCTTGTTTTCCTCCTCCAAAAACTAGGTGCGTCTTGTGGTCTGGTGCGTCTTATAGAGCGAAAAATATGGTACATTTAAAAAACAACAACAACCTAGCAATCCCCTTCCTCTGGTGAAGCAGTGGACACCATGCCCATAATATCAACATGAGATATAGATGGTCTGTGTCAGCCTTCACCAACTTAGTGCCCTTTGGAAGTTTGGGGTTACAAACTCCATTTGCAGCCAGCACCATTTGGACCATACTTTCCACTCAAAACAGGGAGGAGGGAGAAGATCATGAATCTCCAGCCTACGTGCATTTGGACTTCTTCATCTGCATGCTGAGTGGGATGTGTCTGCCGTTATGCGAAGAGGATCACCCAAAGGCCTCAGACAACCCTAGCTCAAAATCCCAGATAGAGCTGTTCAGCGTTGCTAACCGTAAATGAGTCATGACGGCATGCCTAAAATGGCTACACCGCCTAGTATGCTGTGACCTGCTACAGGGCAAACACAGAACCATTTGTGGGATAAAACACCACCCACAACCTTTTCAAAGCTAAGCGCAAAGCAGCCCTGAATGCCAAAGTGTGCTCAAAGTCCAATTTGATATTCTTGCCTTTCACATCAAGGTTCCTATGGGAACTCATGCTTCCACTAAGGCTACAAAATGATTCATCTGGAAAACATAGAGCTGGACTGTAATTTTACTCAAGTCTTTTCAAAATGTGTGCTTAAAAAAAAGCCCTTTCCCAGTAATGCCTGAAAGTGCTTAATTGGTTACAGGTGGTGTTGCCCGGCAACCATTTCACCTCTTTATTCTGATTCCTATTTTAATACAATTATTATTATAGTGCGTTGATTCAAACACACACACAATTATAGAAACTGAAGGATAAAAATACTGTTTGTTTTGGTTGACCCTGGGACGTTTAGAGAACAGACATTAGAAGGACATGCAAAAAGAAAGGTGCTGGGGTGTCAGTATGTCAGATATAATCTATATATATTTGTGAGTGTGAGAGCTGGACCATAAAGAAGTCTGATCGCCGAAGAATTGATGCTTTTGAATTATGGTGCTGGAGAAGACTCTTGAGAGTCCCATGGACTGCAAGAAGATCAAACGCATCCATTCTGAAGGAAATCAGCCCTGAGTGCTCACAGGAAGGACAGATCGCGAAGCTGAGGCTCCAGTACTTTGGCCACCTCATGAGAAGAGAAGACTTCCTGGAAAAGACCCTGATGCTGGGAAAGATGGAGGGCACAAGGAGAAGGGGGCGACAGAGGACGAGATGGTTGGATAGTGTTTGCGAGGTTACCAGCATGAGTTTGACCAAACTGCGGGAGGTAGTGGAGGACAGAGGTGCCTGGCGTGCTCTGGTCCATGGGGTCACGAAGAGTCGGACATGACTAAATGACTAAACAACAACATTTGTGAGTGTGAGGACACTAGACCACAGCCACAGAGGGTTAGGTGCCAGCAGCAGGACAAATAGACTGCCCTGGTTTGTGCTCACACTGTAGTTTAATGCTTGCAACACCAGCAAAACAGAAACAACCAGGGCCATCATTTCCATTAGGCAAAGTGGGGCAATTGCCTTTGGCAACACACAATGCTCCATTCCTCTTGAATCCCCTAAACTACCCTGTTCTGAACTACCTAACCTGATCTAGCCTAGCCTACTTTGCTGCTGTCTGGTACAGTGGAGGATATTGTTCCATATGCCAGTGATGAAATAAGATTCAGCTGTCAGGTCGGTTGGATTCTGTATGTGGAATCTTATCCTTTGACAGGGAAATGTCTTGGGCAGGCCTTGGTGGGCCATTTATATCCACTGCCCATGTGGTAGCTCCAATGGCAAACTTTGCACATGCAGAGTGACGGTCTAAAAGGGGTTTCTAAATGTGTTCAGCTGAATGTGCTTAGAAACGTTCCCTTAGAAGATTCAGGAACCCTGATAATTGCCAAAGATCTAAGTGGAGCCAAGTCATGCAAGGATATTGAGAGCTGAGTTGTGCTGGGGAAAGTGGAGATATTCAGTTCAGTTTGCATTTAAAGGAGAAACAACCTAATCCACACTTTCTGAAATACACATCCTTTGAAATTCTCACTTCTCCAAATTTTGCAACCCACTTCTCCATCTAAAGTAAAGGGTCAAAAAAGGCAAATGCTTGGGTCACATACTAGTGAAAAGAGAAAACAAAAATGCATTATATTGGGGAGGTGAATGCATATAAAATTTGCAAATTAGGTGACATTCCCAATAAAATGCTGGCTAATTTTCATGGGGACTTTAAAAAATGAAACTGATATTGAAATGTGGAGAACTAAGCTTATGATTTTCCCAGTAGTGATGTATGGAAGTGAGAGCTGGACCATCAAGAAGGCTGATCACCGAATAATTGATGCTTTTGAATTATGGTGCTGGAGGAGACTCTTGAGAGTCCCATGGACTGCAAGAAGATCAAACCTGTCCATTCTGAAGGAAATCAGCCCTGAGTGCTCACTGGAAGAACAGATCCTGAAGCTGAGGCTCCAATACTTTGGCCACCTCATGAGAAGAGAAGACTCCCTGGAAAAGACCCTGATGTTGGAAAAGATGGAGGGCAGAAGGAGAAGGGGATGACAGAGGACGAGATGGTTGGACAGTGTTCTCGAAGCTACGAACATGAGTTTGACCAAACTGCGGGAGGCAGTGGAAGACAGGAGTGCCTGGCGTGCTCTGGTCCATGGGGTCACAAAGAGTCAAACACGACCAAACCACTAAACAACTACAAGCTTATGATTGGGGGGGGGGGGAATGAGAAATTAGGAGAAACCAATGTTGTCAGATTCTCCCATCCTTAGTCGTGCCACAGATTAATTAGCGGGCTCCTTGGGTGGGGTTTCATGGGTCTTTTGAACCATGAAAGCAATGCACGCTTGTAAACTCAGACAAGAGTAACAGGCTGGGGAAGACTTACAAATACTGGATGGCTGATTTATATCAAGTCAGATCATTGGCTGGCTCATTGCTCACTTACTTTTTCTGTCTGTTTCTCCGCCATTGCAGTGGCTTGATAGCAGCAGGTGGCTGACAAACAAAGAAAAGGAGAACAATCTGGTTATGCTTAGCATATGAAATTTACAGCAGACAGCAACAGCCCACCTGCAAGTTGAGATTTGCGCACCTGTGACAGCTGCAGTGCAGATCCCTAATGGGTCACATCAGGGTGTAAACGGGGGGGGGGGGGACCCAATCCAGACTTTCACACACAAGTGATGTGAGGGAGGGGATTGAGTGAGGGAAAGGAGCAGAGCCTCCCATGCCCACTTTGGCTCTATCGCCATGCCATGCCCAATGCCAACCCCTCCTCAAGACTGTCCATAAGTTGCTCCTATGAAATGGAACCTGCAGGGTTTAAGGAAGGGGTGACTTGGGGGGCAGCATAGCGTGCAAGCTGAGTGCGCAGTTATGGCCCTTCACACAATGAACACTGTGTGTTCGTGAGTGCTTAGACAGGGCTAGAATTAGCAGCTTCTACATATCCATATTTTGACCAAACTGTGGGAGGCAGTGGAGGACAGAAGTGCCTGGCGTGCTGTGGTCCATGGGGTCACGAAAAGTCAGACACGACTAAACGACTAAACAACAAACCTTGTCACAGATGGCCATTTGCTAAAAAGTATGATACGGAACAGGGACGTGGGTGGTGCTGTGGGTTGAACCACAGAGCCTAGGACTTGCCGATCAGAAGGTCAGCAGTTCGAATCCCTGCGACGGGGTGAGCTCCCGTTGCTCGGTCCCTGCTCCTGCCAACCTAGCAGTTCAAAAGCACGTCAAAGTGCAAGTAGATAAATAGGTACTGCTCCAGCGGGAAGGTAAACAGCGTTTCGGTGCGCTGCTCTGGTTCACCAGAAGCGGCTTAGTCCTGCTGGCCGCATGACCCGGAAGCTGTACGCCGGCTCCCTCGGCCAATAAAGCGAGATGAGCACCGCAAACACAGTTGGCCACGACTGGACCTAATGGTCAGGGGTCCCTTTACCTTTATGATACGGAACAAGCAATCGCTACGGTAAAAGCAGTCTTTTCAAAATTTGTTTTCCATAAAAACCCATGGTATGGTTCACAGAACACATGCACACACACACACACACACACCGGCTAAGCATGTGCATTTCTGGCTGTTATCTTATATGTGGAATTAATTTTATTAGCAGAGGTTCCCAGGGGTGTGTTATAATGGGGAAGTCAACGATCGTCATAAGATGATCTACTGATACTAATGATGCAGAATAAGCCATCCTGTTTAGGTTGACTATACAAGGTAAGCTTTATTTCTTTGAAGTTGATTAGATTATGTAGAGATTGTGATTAATGGGCTTTCATCCTTACTATGAGCCTGTTTGCTGGAACGTGGAGCAATTTAGATTCTTTCTGAAGGCAGGCATTACTCCAAACCACCCACCCACCCTGAAATACAAAATTATTTCCTACTGTTTGAACGCATACGGACTCTTTTTAAACAAAAGAACGAATCAAAATATGTTCAAATGGGCTATTTACAGGGCTCTATTTATTTCAAGGGTGCCTACAGAAAGGAAGCAGGCAATTGCTGTCTGATGTTGCATACACCAACCTCTTCCCAAGCCAACACAATTGATTTTCTGTTTTGGAGTGGGGGGGGGTAGATTATACAGTGCATAAACCATTCTTTGCAATTTCCATAGACATCTTGTTTCATGCCTGACTGCTGGAAATCAGCCTTTTGTTTGGGGTGCAGGCCTGTGTGGTTTATGTGTCATTTGTATTACCTTGTGGGTGCTACTTTCATTAATTGCTCTGGATGTTAATGGTCATTTAATCCTATGTTCTACAATCCGGCAAGCACTATTTTGCAAAGGTTAATGAAGCCTTTAGGCAATTATGATCTTTACAATACTCCCTGACCTTTGTGAAATGGCTTGCTTCTTCTTCTGCTTCTTCTTCTTTAAAAAACCACTCCTGACAGTAAGCGTTTCTTGGAGCAAAGGAAAAAGAAAAGGGCTGTCTTTATCAGCATTCAATCCAGTAGCACTGTAAGGCAACCGTAATGCTCGTCCATACTTTTGCAGGGGTCACATAGCATCTAATGCACTCACACACACACACACACACAAATGGGTATACCATTACTAGTAACACTGTTTCCACATCAGCAAAGAGTCCTGAAACTTCCCTACACACAATTACACATTGGAGAAGGGTCTTTCCCCACTGCTCTGTGCTATACAGTGGTACCTCTGGTTACGTACTTAATTCGTTCCGGAGGTCTGTTCTTAACCTGAAACTGTTCTTAACCTGAAGCACCACTTTAGCTAATGGGGCCTCCCGCTGCTGCTGCGCCGCCAGAGCACGATTTCTGTTCTCATCCTGAAGCAAAGTTCTTAACCCGAGGTAATATTTCTGGATTAGCAGAGTCTGTAACCTGAAGCGTATGTAACCCGAGGTACCACTGTATTCTCCATCAGAATACCCTGCACTATTAAACTTGCACTCTTGAGCTATTTTGCTGCTTATTATATATATATATATATATATATGTATGTTTTGGTGTCCTCGGGTGTCTTCCCGTGTAAAAGAAGTCTTCTTTTACACGGGAAGACACCCGAGGACACCAAAACCTACATTCCTGTACCCGTGAAAATCTACGAAAGCATATATATGTATGTATATATGTATATATATATATATATATATATATATATATATATATATATATATATGTATGTAACCCGAGGTACCACTGTATTCTCCATCAGAATACCCTGCACTATTAAACTTGCACTCTTGAGCTATTTTGCTGCTTATTTTATATATATATATATATATATATATATATATATATATATATATGCTTTCGTAGATTTTCACGGGTACAGGAATGCAGGTTTTGGTGTCCTCGGGTGTCTTCCCGTGTAAAAGTTGGGGTGTCTAGGCGACGTTTCGACGAGGTCTCACTCGTCATCTTCAGCTCTGTTCCAGTAACAAGAAGCCGAAAGCACCAGCCTGAAGATGACGAGTGAGACCTCGTCGAAACGTCGCCTAGACACCCCAACTTTTACACGGGAAGACACCCGAGGACACCAAAACCTGCATATATATATATATATATATATATATATATATATATATATATATATCATGGAGGAGAAATTCAGTTTACGAAATGGCCATAGCTTTGCATGCGGAAGGTCCCCAGTTCAGTCTTGGGCTGGGACTGAAGAGGAGCTGCCGGTCAGTGTAGACAACACTAAACTAGACGATCCAATAGTCTCATTCAGTTTAACCTCCTATGTTCCTAGAGATGGGGAAACTTTTGTTTTGACCGCCTGATCCAAGGTTTACTTACTTTCAATAAAATCATGAAATTAAATTTGATCCATTATTTTCCCAGGGCACTGGTGTTTTGGGAAGGGTTAGGTGGGATGTCTACAAACATTTTGGACAGCTCAGTAGAGCCATTCCATTTCCCTCTTTCTCAGTTCAGTTTTATGACTTTCCACATGATTTAATGGCTCCTTTTTATCCTACTCACTTTCTGTTTTCCAACAAACAACACCGATCTTAATTATTTGTTTTTCATTCCATGTTTTTAATCTTGCTTTTCCTTGGGTTTGTACAACCTTCTCTTGAAGTCCTTCCACTGCTGCTGCATGAATGTGTTTGTTGCTTTTTATCTATAGTCGTACCTCGGATCTCTAATTTAATCAATTCCTAGAGTCCGTTTGACTCCCAAAATGGTTTGAAAACGAAGGTGTGGCTTCCTGCAGCCAATCGGAAGCCTCGGAAGCCACATCAGATGTTTGGATTCCCAAAAACGTTCACAAACCGGAACACTTACTAACGACATTTGTGACGTTCGGGAACCGATTTGTTCAACAACTAAGGCGTTCAACTAACAAGGTACGACTGTATTTCTATTTTCTTTCTCGGTTTCTTCTGATGAGTTTGTTTGTTGCTCTCTCTCTCTCTCTTCTGGTTTTCATCTGCTTGTTCAAAGTTTGAAACTTCTCTCTTCAGTTTGAAGGTAGCTAGTGATGGTTGAATTACATCCAGCTCTTATTGTCCAGTATTTTTGAAGTTCTCTCCCCTCCCTCCTCTAGGTGTGGTTCTTCCCTCCCATAAGTTAAACCTTTCCCTTAAGTAAGATCCCAGGTGTGCTGCTCATGGCAGACTTCATAACTTCAGAAGGGACAACCATGCTTGCAATTTGCATTCAATTCAGGCAGAAAAGAAACAGTTTGCTGGTTTTAAATGGTTGCAAAAAAATAATAATAAATCCTGGGTTTTTCTGCCTGAGATTTGGCAGGCTTAATCAGCTGGAAGGGTTCTTTTTCCTACAAATTCTATCCACTTATGTGAAAAGGGGGATAATAGCATCTTCATTTCTCCATTATAGTTAATGATAGGGAGGGGTGAAGAGAGCTTCAGATTCATCAGGTCTGATTTGGACACATGTATTAAGTCTAAATGGAAAGACACAGCAAATACAAAACACATCATATTGTTTCACAATGCTATATATACAAATGCAAGACAAATCTTGTACCTGGTGCACATTCTTACCTTTTATTGCCCTACCTTGAGTAAGGAAATGTTTTTGACTGCTCCTGGCAGCAGGGCACACACAGAGTTTTGACAGCAAAGGTTGTCCTAATTATTACACCCTTGAAACTGACAGGACAGTCTGTTTTTCTAGGGGATCTACCTTTCATTCTGCAATCGTTCCTTTCCAGGGTTTACATTTGACAACTGTAATGCACTGCTAAATATATCCATTTCTTAGAACCAGTTAAGACATCCAAGATTGGATTTGTGCAAAGGCAACGTTATGATAGGAATATGTTGGCAGTATTTTGCCAAATATTTAAGACCTCTGCAAACACAATTCATAAGGGTGGCGTTTAGCATCAGGGAGGATAAAAATGATTACCATATTTCAAGAGAGCTTGTGAACCTCAACATGGATAAGACATGACATGTTCAATTTATTGACTTAATTTATTCATTGCATATGCCTTCCAAGACCAAAAGGACTGCAATGCAAGTGCTTTATTGTTTATGTCAGAACCTGGTTACTGCTTTTATATATGCAAGATTCATCATTTCAGCAAGGCTTGACATACATAACTCCACACAAGCAGCTTCTACCTAAAAACAGTGCAACCTACCCACACGGTAGGGTAAATATTCTCATCTTGCTTTACTGGCCAAGGGAGCCAGCGTACATCTTCCAGGTCATGTGGCCAGCATGACTAAGCCGCTTCTGGCAAACCAGAGCAGCGCACGGAAACGCCGTTTACCTTCCCGCTGGAGCTGTACCTATTTATCTACTTGCACTTTGACATGCTTTCGAACTGCTAGGTTGGCAGGAGCAGGGACCGAGCAACGGGAGCTCACCCCGTCACGGGGATTCGAACCTCCAACCTTCTGATTGGCAAGTCCTAGGCTCTGTGGTTTAACCCACAGCACCACATAGACACAAAACAATCCAAACCTGCTTCTGGACCAGACTGAGGGGATTTGATTTGGTGGAGGTGTTCCTGCATGCCCAGCTGTGCCACCCTATGCCAGCCTCCTGGTGGCTGCCTTTGGAATGTTGCCAGCAGGATGGTTTCAGGCCTGATTTGGGTTAAACTGGTAGGCAAGCTTCAGGTTGGTACAGCAATCTTTCTGTCCTCCTGTTCCATCTTCTAACCTGGCTGATGACTGAAGATGCAATGTTGCTCCTTAAAGGTCTACCTTGCTCCTACCTGGGCAGGAAGGGTAGGGATTTAGGATTGCAGCCAACTTTAACAAATAAATCCAGATATCAATGGGTGAGCATGAATGTGTGAACAAGTATTGCTGGTGACACTTTGTGGTGTCATGTCCACGCACATCAGAAGCCCCATTGATTTTCTTTATGGGAAAGTTAAAAGAGAAATTCTTTAAGTATATATAAGCTGCTTCCCAACATTCCCCTCCCATCCTCCAAAGCAGCACACAACAGAAATACCCCAAAAAAACATAAAGTAGAAAAAAATGCATACATAGCATACGAATATATTAATTCATACACACAACTCAAAAACACCAAGTTTCATAAATTCAGTATACATTGCAAAATGGCTGAATCATGTTTCAAGGAAAAGCCTCTTAAAATATATTAACTCTGTAATGAACCCATCAGAACAGCAAACCAACAAAAGAGAAGAAAAACCCTGAAGTTAACAAGATACCTTCTTGTTTACATCATGTTTGTCCTGGGAAAAAATGGCTGCATCACAATTTGGTTCTCCTGCTGCATTCTGTCAAACCAACCCCAGTGCAAGCAGCCAGTTTCTCCGTAGTCATGAAATCCAAGCACGTAGCATAGTGTACACACTGTACCGGGATTATTTCTTCTCGGCAATCAATAGCAGTCCAGAAAATAATGTTCTTGTAAAACCTGTGGGGTTTTAATTTTCATTTCATATAATTATTCTTTGTTCCAGGTAATTATATTTGTTAATAACACTGAAACAAGATTTCATGTCTTGCACTACTCTTATAAAATTGCCATTTGAAATAAATTAAATCCCCTTTGAGAATAATAACAATATATTAATTCATTTCAAGCTCCAGTAATGGCAAGAGATAGGCTATACTGTAATCTGATCAGGCAGGACAACCTTCTTAGACCTCAAAGGCATTTACATCTTGACATTTACACTTCTAATGTGATGTATGGTTATAAATCGTATTTAGAATCAGTAGCATGCAACTCTTAACACTTCTTCTGGATTTTTTTAATGGCAGAAATGAACTGAATGCATTAGGCATAGTCCCTGTGAACTCAATGAAGCTACAGTATACCATTAAAGTAGTCTGTGAATTCCTTCCTTAGTAAGATGGATGGATCACTTCAAGCAGACAGGGAGGATATAGGTGATTCCCAGATGGTACTGATTGCTGCTGATGTCCTGGGCTGGCAAAGGCAATTGAGCCAAGAGACATTCCTGAGCTAGCCCTGAGCCAATTGATTTCTCATGGGGTTGGAGGCTACAAAGTTGATCAGAGCAGGAGCAGGAGCAGAAGCAGAATATACCGTATTTTTTGCACCATAACACTCACTTTTTTCCTCCTAGAAAGTAAGGGGGATTGTCTGTGCGTGTTATGGAGGGAATGCCTACGGGTGGCACGCCTACGGATTTTCCTCCTCTAAAAACTACGTGCGTGTTATGGTTGGGTGCGTGTTATAGAGCGAAAAATATGGTATTTCCAAAGAAACATGCTAAAAAATTGGTGTCTGAGAAACAATTTTAGAAAATATTTTCAAATAACTACAGCTAGTTCACATGAAATGTATCCGAATGATCAGACTTTAGGGGGCTTCTGCTATTTTCGGGTGGGATTTAATCACATCCTGCAAATTCATGTCATGTAATTATAGTGTTGCACAACAACTCAACGTCTCCAAAAGATCAGAAGTTTTTCTCTTTTTTGTGATATGTGGTGGAGAGAAGCACTGGAAACTGTGGGATGATACTTGCTTTGACACAATGTTGTCCAGCCTCCCCACAAACAAATCAGGATAAACATTCATTAAAAAGCTGACATTGTCTAATCTACCTGCAAGCAAGTCAGGACGAATGCCCAATAACCATGATTTGGTTACATCTCTTCTTAAATTAGATATTTTATTGTTTGTAGATATTTTGACAGTTCTAAGATGATTTAAATATTTTTATTGTGTTTTTTATTACAGATACGTCTGCCATATAAAATAATGATATGTGTGTTTGTGTGCATGTGTGTATGGGAAAGGATAAGTGAACCCTTTCTTTCTGAAAAAAAGGATCTTTTTAATGGGGAGAGGAATTCATTGTCAAGGATACTTTGAGTATTGCAGGATTCAGTAGAAATCCAGTTCATTTCTGGATGCAAGTGGCAGAGTCAATTATGTAAAAAAAGAAGAAGAAGAAGAAGAAGAAGAAGTTAAATACACTTTTAGCTATCACAGTGGATGGGAGGCAGCCAAAATGAATATTTAAATATTTGCTGGCCACAGGAAGGAAAAGCGATGAGAGAACAGTTAAAGTGTAACAAAAAGGAAACCAAATACAGTGGTACATCGGGTTACAAACTTAATTCGTTCCGGCGGTCCATTCTTAACCTGAAACCATTCTTAACCTGAGGTACCACTTTAGCTAATGGGGCCTCCCACTGCTGCCGTGCCGCTGGCACGCAATTTCTGTTCTCATTCTGAAGTAAAGTTCTTAAACCGAGGTACTACTTCCAGGTTAGCAGAGTCTGTAACCCAAACTGTTTGTAACCCGAGGTGTTTGTAACCCGAGGTACCACTGTAGTAGAACAAAGTTTTATCAGAGTAAAAGAACCATCCTTTCTTTTGAAGCAGAGATATATTATTTTTTTTGTGGGGCGAGGGATAAGACTGAACAATACAATACAGATGGAGGTGAAAGGCCAAAGCTAGTTATCTGAAGCAGTTTTTGATCTCACAATTTGATTTCATCCTGCCTGACTCCTTCCTCCTTCTAGCCTGACCTTCTGCTGAAGCACAGCACCTGTAAACCTGCTGCAAAGAAGATCCAATGGGTTTGTGATTATAGTTATTCTAAGAGTGGTTTAAAAGATGAAGAACATAATTCGCCCCCCCTCTCCATATTTTCCAGGAATATATGGGAAAGGTCAGCAAAGAGGTCAACGTAGTTCGTCTAATTCCAAATTGCTTTTAAAAATGCTCCCCTAGAGACAATTCAAAGTCTTCTATGGTACATGTCTAAGTCCCATGTCAGGTAAGCAGATAGATTCCACTCTATCCCAGCTATATGATTTCCACCCCCTGCTCACCACAGAAGAGGAGGCAAGATATGTGGCAAGCATTGAACAAGGGCCACATTTGTTATCACAATATTTTTTTTTAAGGGGGGGAAGAAACATCATTTTTTTTAAAAATAATAATTAACATTGTTTAAAATAAGGGCTTCAACTCAGTGGTAGGGTGAATGTCCTGGGCTCAATGCTAGCATATCTAAGTAGCCTGGGGTTTCCCTTGTCTGAAATCCGGCAGTGGTATTCCCAATCCATGCGGACAATATTGAGGTAGATGGACCAGCAACTCCTGTGTTCCTAATCTAAGCTCAGCTATTTTGGGTAAGCCAGCTCAGGGCACGGGTCACAAATAATAGGTTATTGTCCCTTTGCCTGAATCATAGCATTAAGGTGAACAGGGAGATGTTTCTGGCCCACAGCCTCTTGGAAGCTCATGATCACAGTTTTAGTTGGGAGGAGCAGGTTAGTCTCAGAGATGCTCCTTGTCCAGCCCATGGGTACCAAAGACTTGAGCAGCTGACCTCTGGAAACACACAGCACCTTCAAAGGTGCTTATGGTGATCTCGTATACACCAGTTCAATTTCCCACACTTTCCTGCCAAAGCACGGCCAAATCAAGCTGTTTAAAGACACCTATGGCACAACCCAAGGCATCTGGTACAGAGTAATAAAATAAAATAAGATAACCCTGCTCACATGGCTAATATAAGGACAGGCAAAAGAAAATAGAGTGGGGAGAAACATGACTGGTGAAATCTGTACTGCATAGGGTGAGAGGGAACTTGGGATACACTGAAGCCACTCTGGGAGGCTTCCAGCAAAAACAAACTAGTAAAAACACAATACAACATCACACACTAAAAACTTCCTGGAGCACAGCTGCCTTCAGATGTCTTTTAAAAACCACATAGCTGTTTATCATATTTACATCTGATGGGAGGGCGTTCCACAGGGTGGGTACCACTACTGAAAAGGCCCTCTGCCTGGTTCCCTGTAACCTCACCTCTCTCAATGAGGAAACCACCAGAAGGCCCTTGGAGCTGGACCTCAGTGTCCAGGCTGAACGATGGGGGTGGAGATGCTCCTTCAGGTACTTCAGATGAGTATGCTGGTCACTTGCAACTTACAGCCTGAATGTCAAGTTTGGTGGGCCCTATCCCACATCAATATATGCACTCTTATATGCACATATGACACTATAAATGTCTTGACTCCTTGCTGCGCTGCTGTGAATTGCACTCCCCAGCAGCCCCAGGCCTGACTAGAGAACCGATGTTCTAAGGAAGTGAGAGCAATCACACAGGTTTAGTTCATGTTGAAAATTGGCGTGCTTAATCACCTTATTCATTTATTCCCAGATGACAGAGCACAGGTTCCTAATGAGTGGGTGGTGAGAAGTTCAAGGGGGCCCAGATGGCCAAAGTGCCATCCAGGAGACTGACAAAGAGGCCGATTTGAAAAGAAAGAATGATCGTGAGACAAAATGAGGAACAGAGGGAGGCAGCTGAAAAAATTCATGGAGGACAAGGTGATCCACTGTCAAAGGCATTATGCCTCTGAATATTTGTTGCTGGAAGCCACAGGAGGCATGGAGTTCTGTTGTACTCAGATCCTGTTTCTGGGCTTCCTATAGGCATATTTTTTTCAGTTTGTATTCTGATCTGTTGAAACAGATCTGTTGAAACACCAAGAATGGTGTTGCAACATTTGGAGAAATGTGAAACCCAGTGGGTAGGTGCAGATCAGGTTGTTTGAACTATGAATGTGCAAAGATTGAATTCCTCAAGCATCCATAAACTTGAGACAAAGAGACTCACGGAATACAGTTCACAGGTGGATTTTAACAAATATTTTTGTATGCAGCTTTTGCTTAACAGACACATTTGTGAAGCAATTTTCCTTGATTTAATTTTGTGTGTGTGTGTTATTCCACCTATATGCATTTCTATGTGCACTTCACCTAAGTGTAAACAAATTGTTGTTGTTTAGTCGTTTAGTCGTGTCCAACTCTTTGTGACCCCATGGACCAGTGCTTATTACCTTGGCATGAGGTTTGCACTGCAAAATTCTGAGAAGTGTGAATCTCAAAGGATGGCTGTGTTTTGGTAGGCATATTGTTTCAGAAACTGCAAATTAGGCAGGTTTGCTTTGAAATATGAACCAGATCAAATCCCCACCCCACTTCTACCTGGAAGCCTCTCCAGCTACCACCTGGGAAAAGGAGTCTCTTCCTTCCTTTCACATTCCAGAACATGAGTCGTGGGACTTGAAGGCACACAGGTCCTCATTAAGAAGATAATATATGAATCAGCTGTGTTTTAGAATGATAATAACGACCTTACTTTGAGTGCAAAAATGATGCTGATGTTACTGAAAAGTCGCTGTTCACCTCGTTGACATGAAATGAATCAGGAAGAAGTAGAAAGTCATATGTGTCAGTTAGATTTCCTTTGGTAAAATGCTGTTGAATGAAACAATGCTAGTTTTAACTGAAGCCACTGAAAGTACTGGAACATCTTCCAAGGAGATCAGCTGAATGAACAATGCTTGCCTTTACCTCTGCCTGCATTGGATTGGCTTGGAAGCACCCCAAGACATTTTCACCCCAAATCAGGAAACAGCTTGGCTCACTTCTGAAACAATATTATCAAGCAGCAACTTGTCACTGTGTGATGCAGTTGTTATATCATTGAACAAAGTGGTAAAAAGGGTTTCACCAGAAATCGGGTGTAAATGAGTGGTAAAATAACCTAACAGGTCTTCCTTGTCACTAATGGCCTGGGAGAGTGACTCCACATGGGGAGTTACACTTCTAATCCGCCCCTTGTCCTGCGTAGACTAATACTAATACAAATTATGGAAGAATTGTTCTTAAAACCTTTACATTATCCTCAAGCACCTGGAAATAAGAGATTAATCACCAGAATCTCTGGCAGGCATTTTAATGATATAGTTGATTCCTTTTTCAATAGCTACCTATTTATGAATCAGATACTGAAATATATTATGCTAAAAAAGGAAACCTGGGAGTCAGCAGGAAATTCAGAAAAGCCTGCAGTCTATTGCCCTACGTAGCTATCAATACCAACTAGCCGGTACTATGTCTTTTTCGTTTGGTATAGATCTAGTCATTTGAGAGCTCCTTAGGTAATAAATATATTTCAATTGATTGCCCACAAATGCTCTGTGTTCTTCATCCAAGCTACATTTATGGCTGTCTTTATTGTGTTCCCTGAGCTTATTAATCAGACCCTGATATTCACTTGGATATTCAGAAAAGGAATTGATTTTTGCAGGAATAGTAAAGGTGGAGGGAATGGGCTCTTCTTTTTCTAAAGGGATGCATTTATTAATAATAAATCCATCACCAAGGAACCAAAACAATCCGTTTTACCTGGCTGCTCAGGGTAAGTTGTCTGAAAGGGGATAAGTGTAGCACCCAAAGGTGCACATGCACCCACAGAGGCCTTTCCTGGTGCCCATGGAGTCCACTTCTCGCTTGATGTGATTAGACTTGAAAGGAGCAACGCCCTCCATAATTTCCTCAGTTATGCAAACTGCTTTGAGGCAAGTCATCCCAAGAAAATACACCAGGCAGATTGCTTTCAGCAAGACTCGTTAGAAGAAGAAAAAAATCCCTTCCCTTCTCATTGACTGGCTTGTTAAGGCTAAGAACAGAAGAGGAAGAAAAGGGGAAAGAATGGACACCAGCCTGAGAGAAATTAAAATCATATTCCTGCCTTTAAAAGATCAAACACTGCCTTCAAACTGCCAAGGAATCCTTTAAACAACCACTTTTTATTTTCTAAACCAGCCTCACTACCAACTATTGTTTGAAGAAGAATCTGGGAGAGACCTGACCCAGCATTGCAACAACAGTGCTGGAATAATAAAATCAACCTTTTGTTTAGGTATTTTCTGTTATGGGTGGAAACAACAATCAGAGTACGAAATACCAGAGACTTTCCATCTTTGTGAATCTGAGAAAATGCAGATCAACCGTACTTAGAAATGAAAAGACTATGTCAGGCGTTTCCTGAAGGGACATTTCCCTTGTAATAAAACAAGCTTAGCAGGAGAGAGAGAGGGAGGGATGGAGAGAGAGGGAGGGATAGAAGCATTTCATTGTAGTCAATAGAATATGTTGTTGTGTGTGAGTCTATGGTGCCCACAATAGTTTCTCTGGTTTGCAAATGGGCCCATGGGCTTCAAAAGATTGCTAATCCCTAGGGTAAAAGTTCTGGCTTGCACAACTCCTTTCCATTGTTTTGTTCCTTCCCCAGTCTGCTTCTATTCCTCCTGGCTTCTGGTTTCAAATAAATTCCAAAACTGAACAGTAAGGGCAGGTGTGGGAAACCTGTGGCCCTCCAGATGTTCAAGAACTCCAACTCCCATTAATCCCAGAGAGCATGTGAGTGACAAAGGGAGGTACAACTGCACTGAAGGAACTGGACATTGTGGCATACTATGTGCATGCCTATAAAATGTGGGGGGCGGGGAGAGAACTGAAGATTCCTGATGCATTGTTCTGCTTTGGAAAGAAGACTCTTGCTCTTGGAATACCAAAACTGAGGGATAAATTTCAGAATCTGGGGAAGGATTTTAGAAGAATCTGTAGGACTAAGGAAAAGGACCAAGCTGGATATAGAAGAGGTAGGAAAGGAATGGAGAACACACAACTGCCCTGACGTTTCTGGTTTACATCTCCCAATGACCGCTCCCCACATTAAATGGGGGGGCGCCCTTTGCGTGGACATGCGCAGTCCCTGGACCCTGTGTGGCTCCATTAGCACAGGCTTGGCTTCGCCTTCCCCCAGGTGGGATACCTGGAGATCTCCGCCTACCTCAATCAGTTGTCCAATCCCGCCTGGGGAAGTGTTGCCAAGGAGACCAGGCCAGGTAGGGGAGGGACTATCTACCCACACAATAGAGGGAAGATCTTACCTGGGAATCATCCCTGACAACAGCTGAAAAGGTAGAGGCTTAATGAAGGGCTTACTGATGTTATAGCTAGGAATACATGCAAAATCTTACCGCTTCGGTTAAAAGAAACAAAACTAAACTAAACTTGTGAGAGCATTAAGGAAAGGTCAGAATTTCATAGAAACGAAAAATATTTCTAAATATTGAAGAAGAAAAATGGAAAAACTTTGGAAATTCTTAAACTGCTCTCTTGATTCAAGAAGAAGCCAGTAGGCCCTAAATCAGCCTTCCCCAACCTGTGGCCTTTCTGATGCATAGGAGCCAACTCCTAGGGTGTGTGGTTCCTTTGCCCCCTGAATAAAATATTTGAGGGGGCTGGGCCTCCCAAAGTTGATGGGCACTGCCATTCAAATGGTGTGTGCTCTCTGCGTCTTATGATCAATCATGTGGTAGGGGCCCAAATATATTATTCAAGTTGGCACCCTTGTTCTGATGTTCTAGGACTCCAGCTTTCATGGTCACGCTGATGAATCTTTCAAATTCTTCTCGATTTGCATTGGCGAGCAGCATTTGCCATTTTGGTCACCCTCTTTTTTTAAAGGCACACTTTAAATTATGTGATAGCTGAAAAGTCGGTACCTGATGTGTCCAAATGATGAACCACTAATCCTTGCCAAAAACACTAAAGTGTCATCGGCTGGATAAGCTACTTCACATTCACGTTACAGAGTATTCCTTTCAGAGGTGAAAAATGTCCGTGAACCAGCATGGGAAGAATATCTGCAGTCTTGAATTTTATTTTCATCTCCAATGGAAGTGTGACCAGTTGGAGGCCCGTAATCACTCCTTAACATTTACTCCCTGTTCTCTCTGAGTACGTTTACAGCATAGTTTCATCTGTCACTCATGGCTACTAAATGCACACCTCTATAACGCTTAACATGCACCTCTAAAAGAATTGTGGTACTTCACCATCTGCAGTCCCATTAACAGTTTTATACAATGCTGAAAGAAACAGGTGTTTGATCACTTGGCTGATCTTTGGAGAAATGTTCCGAACAGCAGTAGCTCATCATCTGTGGCAAAACACATCATTACAGATGGACTCGGAACCGCTGATGTTATAATGTAGTTGGTAGAGAGAGGATGATCAATGTGCTCTGAAACACAGCAGAAGCTTAGCCAAGGGTTTATCCAGCAGACGTTTATCCGAGAATAAACTAATAGGATTAATGGGAAATATTCATGCTTTTCTCGTACACTATGTGGAAAGTGCAGTAAGCAATTAAAGCTATAGTATTACCAAAATGTTTTGTTCTGGATAGATTTGACATTTTGTTCAAGCAACATATTTATTGTCTGAAAGTGCGGCGCTTGCCTGAGATCCTTTAACTTCACTTACACAATTATGGCAAAAATATTCAGGAAAACAGTTTAGGGAAATCACACGATTCTCTACAGCTCTTCAAGCTGTAAGGGCTCCTTCAAATATCACATCCTTCCGCCCACTCTCCCGATTCTGTTTTTCTGTATGCAATTTTGTGTTTTCTGTTCAGGTATGTACCATCATCATATCTCACAATGTGATCAGGGGTTTTGAAGTCACTGTAGAGTGAAAGCTACAAGCCCACACACATGGATAAAATAAATGCACTGATTTCACATAATAGAAATACCCTGTCTCTGATAACAGAAGTAGTAGTAGTAATAGTAATGGTAAACAGTTAGATGTAAGGAGATACAGTGGTACCTCGAGTTACAAACACCTCAGGCAGTGGCGGAGTTTCATGCTCTGGCACTGGGGGGTGGAGAGCAGGCGGGGCGGGGCTGGCATATGTCCCGGGGGCATGGTGCACCGCCCACAGGGGTGTGGTGTGTGTCCTGAGGCATTTCAAAATGGAACATTCCCTAGATCCAGAAATGAATCTGTCTCAATTTTGCACGTTACAATTTTACCCTTAATTCCATTCCTTTCTGCATTAATCTGCATTAAAGAAACCTTTAAATGTGTATTTTAATAATGAACATTTTTCTTTCTCAAACTACATATTCAGATTTGTATTTTTGATTTAAATATGCATTCAGGTGTTTGTGTTTTTAGATCCCAAAATATATACTTAAGAATGCAATCTTTAAGGGGTGGAGATTGAGGAAAGTTGATGCTTTGATACTTTGGCCCTTATAAGTGTTTAACTTCAGACAGATTTGCTTTCTACAGTGGTACCTCGGGTTAAGAACTTAATTCGTTCTGGAGGTTTGTTCTTAACCTGAAACTGTTCTTAACCTGAGGTACCACTTTAGCTAATGGGGCCTCCCACTGTTGCCATGCCGCCACGGCACGATTTCTGTTCACATCCTGAAGCAAAGTTCTTAACCAAGCTACTATTTCTGGATTAGTGGAGACTGTAACTTGAAGTGTCTGAAACCTGAAGCGTCTGTAACCCGAGGTACCACTGTATTTGTAAATGGCAGGGATGTCAGTTGTAACTAGGTTCCATTCAACCCAGTGGAGCAGATTTACAGCTAATATGTCCCACAGCCAGCCCAATACATTTTGGCACATGAGACAAATCATAAATGGTGCCCCTTCTCTGCCAGGGAAGAAGGGGAAAGTGAAGATCTACATTAGGAATAATGGAGGAATAAAGATCTACATCAGGACCTGCTGTCTCTGGATCCTGCGACCTGGGGCAGTTGTCTCACCTTGCCACATGGGTGGGACGGCCCTATACATTGGTTCAATGGGATTTACTGTACTCCCAAAAAATGCTCATAGGACTCTAGGACTGGCTAATATCAGCACAAACAAGGACAAAACATGAATGTTCACTCTGTTTTAGGTTGGAAATTACTATTTTTGGTTTTTTTTAAAAAAAACACCTTTCAGTTAAAATCTTACGCTTTTCTGAAGAAGAAATATTTTTCATGGATGGTGCTTTATGAATAACTAATGCATGCCATATTCAGATTATAGCAATCAGATACACAGCTCATGCAAAAATCTTTTCATATAAAACTGATGGAGGGGGGGGAATTGACATTGACAGTTAAAGGGCATTCTTCTTCCAGGTTTCCAGATCCCTCTTTATCAATGCCAAGGCACACTATGAAGTCTCTGGGGCTTATGCTGCAGTTTGTTAGCTATTCAGAATAAAGAATATGGAAATATTTAGAGTTTATGGTTAGCAAATTAATAATCACATAATTATTCAAGTACTCATCTGAGGAACTGAGTGACATGTAAATAGCTTCCTTCAAATGAAGGGCTTTCTGGTGCTTCACTCTCTGCCGATTCAGTGTTTATCTGATTTGGAAATCAGAGAGAAATGTGCCCTGATGTGGCTTGCAAGGAACCATACGCCCGTGGAAGTCTCCTTTCCGCTCCTGCATCCCCTGTTTGAAGAGGAAACATGTGTAAAAAAAAAAAAGGGGGTCTAAAAAAAGACCAAAGAGGATCTTAACTGAGCAGACTTTTTTTTTAAAAAAAAAAAAAAGTGGGGATTGGGAGAAAGACTGAACTACCACATATGCCTGGTTCCAACCACATAGTGAAAGCTGATTAGCAACAAATTTTAACAAGCGTCTTCCACATGGTCATCCAAATATAGACAATAGCTCCAAATAATCAAAAGTTCTTGTTCATCCCATTCTACCACATAGCTAGACGATCAATATGCCACTTATCATACAGCTTTGAGTGGCTTTTTGTTGTAGTGGTTTTGCAATCAAGTGGTATATAATTTTTATGAAAACAAATCCACGAAAAGCTGTTTCCAGGCTGTTAGGTTGATTTATAGCCATTTGAATATAGGAGTGTTCGCCAGGCTTAATTTTCCATTGTAACTGCAGTACAGTATAATTTATTTTCCTTGCATTCCAGGAAACTAACTCTTGCAAAAAGATCAAATTCACTGTTATCTACCAACTAAAATTCACACACACACACACACACACACACACACACACACACACACAATATAAAGCTTTGTGACCTGCTTTGTTCATTTATTGGTGTGGCAAATCAACCTAGTTACCAGTGGCATAGTAGGTGCTGACAAACCATTAACCTAAAAGTGGCAATAGTTTTTCAGGTTGCAATTAGTTACGGTGACTGATATGGATCAAACATTGGCCTGTCAGCTGTCCTAGATTATGAATGCAAGTCATCTCTCCACACACACCCAGTCCTCCCTCAGTCATGGCAATTCATTAGTTCTGCTGTTCAAGAGCAGCTGTACCATTTGAGATGCAATTTATTCAGATTCCCTCAATATTATTGCTGAAGCGTGAGAAGATAAGTGATTTGATGAGGCTATGCATTTACTGTCAGATAACATTATAGGTTGAGTGTGTGGTCAGAAGCGATAGTTTCTAATTTTTAATAAAATAAAAATAAAAAATGCACTTTTTAAGGCGAAAGAGGAAGTATAGGATAAAAATCATCGAACGTGTCAGTCATGTCATTTATGGTTATTCGGAGAGCACTCCAAAAGGAACCATTGTCAACCTCATTACAATTTCACCTTGCCATCCCTACATATTGATAAATTTTGTAAAAACCAGCCTTGCTTGTTAAGTAGAAATGTTCAGGGGAACAGAAGGATTGTAATATGCTTCATCTGGTCAACAAGAAAATAGGGGTGCATGCTGCGCAAAACTACTTTACAAGCTGAAGCATAATTTGGTAAATTATAGCATTTGGTTACCTTCGGGGGAGGGAGTGGAGCAGGTTAAGTACCTTGGTAAAAAGGTAAAGGTAAAGGACAGTTAAGTCCAGTCACAAACGACTCTGGGGTTGTGGTGCTCATCTCGCTTTACAGGCTGAGGGAGCCGGAGTTTTTCCGCTCCGCAGACAGTTTTCCAGGTCATGTGGCCAGCATGACTAAGCCGCTTATGGCGCAACGGAACACCAACACCAGAGCAGCGCATGGAAACACAGTTTACCTTCCTGCTGGAGTGGTACTTATTTATCTACTTGCACTTTTTGGCATGCTTTTGAACTGCTAGGTTGGCAGGAGCTGGTACTGAGCAATGGGAGCTCACCCCATCACAGGGATTCGAACTGCTGACCTTCCAATTGGCAAGCCCTAGGCTCAGTGGTTTATACCACAGCGCCACCCGTGTCCCAAGTACCTTGGTAATAGAAGGCTTTTTGCATGGTTTGTATACAGTGGTACCTTGGGTTAAGAACTTAATTCATTTTGGAGGTCCGTTCTTAACGTAAAACTGTTCTTAACCTGAGGTACGGCTTTAGCTAATGGGGCCTCCCGCTGCCGCCGTGCCACAATTTCTGTTCTCATCCTGAAGCAAAGATCTTAACCCGAGGTACTATTTCTGGGTTAGCAGAATCTGTAACCTGAAGCGTCTGTAACCCAAGGTACCACTGTATATGTGTGCAACATTGTAGATTTGGACTATCCAAAAGAGTAGAAGGCACTTGGGATTGTGCAAACTGCCAAACTGTGACATAAGTAATTTTTGCCCAGAGCAAGGCATCTGCAGGTTCTTCCTTGGCTGAAATATCCAAGGGACTTTAAGGAGAGCAAAAAGTGTTGGCATAAGTCTAATGAAACCTCTTAGGACAGTTCTCTATGTCATGGAGCTATGCTATCAGGTCATAAAACTGTGTCACAGAAAACCTCTTGAAGTCAAGAAAGGATACCATGAAGCTTTTGGTAAGAATAAAGAACAGTTAGGGATGGATGGCTCAGCCTTTTCCCCTGTCCATGTCAGTTTCACATGTACTGATTCATAAATCTGTCCTATTTCTGCGTTAGTCTGCAGAATAAATACACAAATCTACATACAACTTCAGATTTAGATGTGTATTTTGAGGTGTGTTTTATCTTAAATGATTTTATCCTAAAATATGCACTTTTCATGCATTCTGGTACTTTTGTTTTCTTTAGCTAAGAAATGCATCACTAGATTTGGAGAAGTAAGGATGCCAAAGAATAGATGTGTATAGTCCACTCATTCAGCCAAGAGATGTGGATCACATCTGTTTATATCAAAAATTGTGAAGGATTTGTTATTCTAGCTACCCCAATCCCAGCCATATTTCTGTAGCAGAGTATCATTGCATTTCCTTTACTGCTACAAGCTACCAAATACAATGTCTCCCCCAGCCATTTTCCCAATCCAGGATATGAAGCCATGGTTTGACGTTGACTTGATATAGGGTTGTCATATTTCAAGAAGTAAAAATTTGGACACAGTTGCTCAGCTTTTGGGGGGTGATTGTCTAGAGTTGTTGAGCTTTCTTTGAGTCATCATCCAAACTTTTTTCCAGCGATCAGGAGCAGGCAAGCAGGCAGGAGGCAACCTCTCCACAGCACTTCCGCTTCTGCCAGGCAAAATACAAAATCCTGGACATTAAATATTAAATTAAAAATTCCCGCAGGGCGGCCATGTTAGCCCACACCCCCAAGGACATCACCAGAATCTTGATAGCCTACTTGATAGCCTGGCTTATTCAGAAGGCACCAAGCATAGTTCTCCAATTCATATGTTAAGGGAAGCTATAGCTTATTGTGGCCTCTTTCCTTGTTTGCCCTACTTGCACAAAGGGAGAAGTAAAACGATTGCATGCAGATGTATGAAATTCATTCGTATCTCAGTTTATTAAGCCAAAACCTAACCACCTAAATGCAGCCAAAGTCACCAAAAATACCATCTGCACCTTAGCCAGGTTTGTATCCTCATGGTTTCCCCATGGTTTCTTACAATTTGTGAAATTAGTGGCAAAAGAAGTATGTTTGTCGTATTGCTTTGATTTAAACCAGATTCTTCCCCTGTGTTACATCATTCAAGCTGACATGGAAATTAAGTGACCCAGACTGCACTTATTTATCTAGGAATGAAATGTCAGGAACACTAATATCTTCTTCATGGTTTTAAATCTGATATCCTTATGCTCACAGTGACTTTTGCACTTTAATTTGCTGTTTTAGCGCACGCAGCAGTCCCTGGCAATGTGTGTCTGCTCTTGGATACAGGCCAACTATACTTAAAATATGTTTGAAGAGTAAAAATTAGCAAGCTGCCTTATGCTTTAAAGAAAAAACCTTTTCACTAATACTGAAATAAGTCACTTCACACTTTCAAAAGGAAACCGGAGGTTTCTTTGCACTTTCTGACTTCAACATATTGTTGTGAATTTGGTGTGTGTGGGTGCTGGATTCCTCTAATCTTTAGATCCAGCAAGTGTTGAAAGCTAAGTCAGGCTAGCTTCCTGAAACCCTGGATGAAGCAAGTCCTAAAATATAAGCCAGGTTAGCTTCCTGATGGGGTAATCACCTGGGTGATGAGCCATTCAGGGAAACAAAGGAAAGGAGGACTCAGTGTGAGATGGCACATGGGTGGGGCCCCTCCTTCTGAGATACTTGGAAGGAGAAAGCCTTGCAAGTTTAGAGCAGAGTTAGCAGTGATGTGACCGAGAAGAAAAGCAGCAAGCTGGAGAGAAAGTTAGAGCACCATATTTGATTTTGCATGAACCTAAAGCTACAGCTGTGGGAGAAACAAGACCCTTTGGGGTGTTAATGCTGTGAACCCCTCTATCATAGGCTCAGGTTGTATATATAGCACATATATATAATAAAGACGCAACCGTCTCATTTCTCATCACTGTGCCTCATTTCCCAAAAGAAACCACAAACCCCTGGAATCTCACACCTCTCAGAAGTTGGGGTTAGATGCAACAGTATTATGAACACCTGTGAATCACTAGTTTTACACACATGCACACTCACCTCCATTACAGATGGGGAAACCTATGCTGAAATCCCACAAATAAGATGGTGTTTTATTTATAGGCATAGCGGGGAGAATTAATATTGCAGAGACTGTTGCTCATCCATTGCCATCTTCATTTGTTCCAGGAATGAAAGGTGACAATTCATTTTATATTCCTATGGTGAAATCAGATGTGGTTTCATTTGAGTTCCTGATATTTATCCATAAAAAGATGCTAATGAAAACATGAATCACCCAATGGTGATCATTTTGAGAGAAAGAGAAATTCAGAATGTACTTCTAGAGAATGAGAAGTTGGCTCTTACTATTCAGCTGTAACACATTGTGTGTGTGTGTGTGTGTGTGTGTGTGTGTGTGTGTGTGTGTAAATTCAAAGTGGCTAACCATCAACAACTTTAATAAAATATAAAACAATCCTTAATTCAACCCAAATCACAAAACATTAGCATAAAAAACCCATGACCATGGTAATGATTACAAAGCAGTCATTAGAATTAAAATTAAATAAAATTATTTAATTTTTAATTAAATAAATTTAAAATTAATTAAAAGGGGGAAATAACAGGCCAAAGGTCTTTATAAACAACCATGTATTCACCAGTCATTCTTGCCTCAAACATGGACAATACATATCATATGGAATATAGCCTTTATGGAGAAGCTAACAAAACAGCTTAGAGTGCCCGGGAACAAAAAAGAAGAAGAGAATTTTGAAATTATATGGTACATGTTTATTTAGTACACTGTAAAGTACACTGTTGCCTCCTTGCCACCATCTGGGACAATCTGTTAGAGAGCAGAGAGCAGAATATCCCTAACTGAAGTAATCAGATCTAAACTATTTACTGTATGTTTTCCTGTATTATTTACACTGTATGGGCATGAAATGTTTCTTGAGGGGTGGGGTATATGGAGATTGTTTATTATGTGTATTTTTAGAAAAAGAAAAAAAAGGGGGGATAAAAAGATAGTTACTTTTCCTGTTCCATATACAGAAACCAACTAAAGCGTATCTGAATCCAGTTAGCGCTTGGGTGGGTAATCACCTGGGGCCTACATGGGACACTGCCCTGGGTTGTATGGTGGAAGAAAGGCAGAATATAAATGGGCGGGGGAGGGGGCAAACAAGCAAATATCAAGAACTGCTCAACAGACTCGTAGATGACAGGCTGAAACTGAAAACAAAGATAAATCAACCTCTTCGCACAAGAAGGTTGCCCAAAGGGGAAGAAAATGTGGGTGGGTTGGAAGTAGGACTCTGAGTAATAAAGAGAATTTCTATCAAAGATGCCATCACTTCAAACGTTGCCAGAACCCATCTAAATATTCCAGTCGTATTGGAACAATGTGTTTTGTTTAAGTGTCTGACAAACGCTAACTAACTAATACCAAATGACAGGTGGTTGCTTTTATGTATTTCACAAAAGGCACAGTTTTGCATAACCCTGCTTAGGCTGGCGAAAATATTTCCAGTGGACAATGTTTTATTGATGGAGCTGATGGCTTTTTCTTTCACTTCCATGTTTCGGAATAGATTAATCAGCTGCTAAAATCAGGTAGTTTAGATCACGACTCTCTTTCGCCGGGGATGAGTCCTGCCAGTCCATCGGGTCCATCGCCATAAATGATGGACAAGTGAGCAGTCATGTTGTTTGCTGCATTCGCCACCGATGGAATTGTATTGGGCAGCTAAAAGACCAGCCCCTCCAGGCTAACTTTTCCATTGGGAATGATCTTCATCTCTTTGGACTAGCTGCTTAACACGTCTAGAGAAAAACGTTTTGCGGACATTCCATTTGCTTCCGTTTACTGTAGGAGCCTCATAACTAAATTAAAATGCATGCTGGAAGGCGCTTGGGAAACATGAGGGAAGGGTGGAGAGAGAGAGAGAGAGAGAGAGAGAGAGAGAGAGAGAGAGAGAGAGAGAGAGAAGCAATGAAGATATATAATCTATCTATCTATCATCTATCTGAAACATACAGCAGGAATTCAGCTTGTTAAATGGACTTCTTAAGAATTAGGGAACAGAAGTGAAATTAATGATGGTTCTTAGAAACATCTGTTAACATATGGATAGCATTAAGCGACTCTGGGGACAAAGCTCCTTTTTACATTAAGACATGGGTGAAATGCTTAGAATAAAGAGCACCTCATGTACTTTAAGCAGGACTAAATATACTATAGATCTAAGAAGAGATCACTCAGGTGAACGTTTTTAGGGAACACCTTTTTTACCTCTTCCAAATTGACTTCCAGCATCGCCCTTAGAGTAATGTGAAAGGATAATGACACCCTTTGGCATGAAGCAAGAAGCAGAAGGTATGACTGTGAGGAAACGAAGGTCACTTCGGGCCTTACAGTCACCACCACCACCACCACCACCAATAGGATTCTTTGTCTCTGAGGATTTTCTCTGCGCTCCTTCTGCTATATCTCACTTGGTTTCTAAGGGAGACCCTCAAAGGCGCTAGCTGAATTTGTGACTGCTGTTGTTTTTACTGCAAGAAAGTTGTTGGAGAAGTGCTTGTCATATTTTCTGCCTGCTTTTATACTATGCAGCTTGACTAGGGAGGACACCATTTGCTGCTACACCCCAGTCAGCAAAATGTGTTGAGTTAACCATGCGCCAGCTCTTTTCGTTGGGAACAAATGTGAGGAACAATGAAACCCAACAGCAACCTTCCATTCATATACAATGAAATATTTCAGAGATGGGAAACCTGTGACCCACCAGGCACTGAAGGACTCCAACTCCCATCAGCCAGTGTTCAGGGATGATGAGAGTTGTGGTCTAATAACCCAGAGGGGGGGCACAGGTTCCCCACCCCTGCTTTAGGTGAACTAGTAAAGGTAAAGGGACCCCTGACCACGAGGTCCAGTCGTGACCGACTCTGGGGTTGCGGTGCTCATCTCGCTTTATTGGCTGAGGGAGGCGGCATACAGCTTCCGGGTCATGTGGCCTGCATGACTAAGCCGCTTCTGGCGAACCAGAGCAGCTCACGGAAACGCTGTTTACCTTCCCGCTGGAGCGGTACCTATTTATCTACTTGCACTTTCACGTGCTTTCGAACTGCTAGGTTGGCAGGAGCAGGGACCGAGCAACGGGAGCTCGGGATTTGAACCGCCGACCTTCTGATCAGCAAGTCCTAGGCTCTGTGGTTTAACCCACAACTCCACCCGCGTCCCTAGGTGGGACTAGGCAGGGATAAAATACAGCTGCCCAGTTACAGAACATTGGCACTGGAAAGTCTGGCATGATGTATTATATGAACGCACAAGCACATTTGTTAATTTCAGAAGTACAACAAAGGATTGTGCATGAATCTCAATGATATGCCTCAATATAACCTGCTTTTATATCAAAAGATATATAGAGAAAGAGAGATTCTATCCCATTTCTGTATGGAAACAGCTCACTCCAAAGAAGCTGATTTTGTTAAAGAACATGTCATTACAGTACATTTAAAAACAAGGTGTTGCCTCAATCCTTTAATATTTGCATGATTTCAGTTGTAAAGCCAGCAAGAATTTTTACGAATCTCTGCTGGGAGAATCAAATCACCAGGCAAACCATGCATCCCTGATTGCTTTCTGCAACCTTTGCTACTACATTTACTGTTTGCTCGTCCCACCCAAGTATTTTGATCTTCTGAAACCACTGCTTCACATAATGCCCTTATGCTTGACATTTGTTCAGTACTGAGACCAGCTTAGCAGATTAATCTTTTAAGGCAGTGGGCAAACTCATTGTATTATTTTACTTATCCCAAGGTGGCAGGTGGGGATGGGGGTTACTCAGAGAAATGCTACAAGAGAAAGCATTATGCCACGCCAACATATCCTCCCTGCATATGTGTTGGACTACAACTCTCATAACCACCAGCCAGCATCAACCATACTGGCTGTGTCTGATGGGAGCTGTAGTCAGGAACACCTAGAAGGTATCAGGTACACCTTTGTCATTAGGATGTTTTCCTATGCTATGCACATTTTAGATCTTGTTTGGGGGATGAGCATTTGCCATGGGGGGGGGTGCGGTGGCAGTGACTAGAGGAGAGCAACCAAGATGGTCTGGAAACCAAGCCTTATGAGAAACGGTTGAAGGAGCTGTGAATGTTTAGCCTGGAAAAGAGGAGACCAAGAGGATATATGACAGCCATCTTCAAATATCTTAAGAGCTGTCACATGGAAGAGGGGACAAGCTAGTTTTCTCCTGCTCTTTAGGATAAGACTCCAACCAATGGCTTCAAGTTACAAGAAAGGAGATTCTGACAGTAAGAGCTGTTCAATAGTGGAATGAGCTCCCCCAGGAGGTTGTGGGCTCTCCTTTCTTGGAGGTTTTTAAGCAGAGGTTGGATGACCATCTGTCATTGATGCTTCAGTTGAGATTCCTGCATTGGAGGGGGTTGGACTAGATGGCTCTTGGGTTTCGTTCCAACTCTACAATTCTATGATTCTATGTTAGGATGTGTGACAAAGCATTGTCTAAGTATGCAGGATGAACAAAGCTCCTAACACTGCTGCCAACCTAGATCTCTTTCCAAGCATTCTCCTGATTATAACAAGTCCCTTGTAGGTGTTCTCACCTCATGTGACTACAATCCCGTGCAGGAGACAGAGTGGGCTTGTTCACTACCCAAGTTTCTTCACTGTATTCTGATTGCTGCCTCCCCCACCCCCAGCAGTCCATGTGATATAGAGGAAGTTTCATAGGAGGAGCCTTCTCTGCATGGATAGATGACCTGCATGAGTTTGGACTTATCAACACTTAGCTTTTGCCCCACTCTCTCCAGGCACAAATTCATGCATTAATACTCTGTGCCCAAGCATTTGGCATGCCTATGGGTGCCCAACTGACAATTCCTGATGTATGCTTCTAGGATAGTAACTGTCACAAGAGGGAAACAAGAGATGTAGGCTAAAGGAAGGAGCAGGCATTCATTTCATGGAAAAGAAAAGTTTGTAGTTAAGTATTCCTCTGGAGTGGCAATCTGAGATTAATGATAATACACCCCAGGTATGGCCTGGTACTTCGTCTTGTAATGTCACATCATCGTGTAGCCATTCAGCATTAAATGTGCTCTGTATATATCACAGCTGACAACTGAACTAGCATTGATTAACTCATATATCCTGTTTGAATCTTAAAAATATTTATAGTGTATACAAATTATTTTTAGATCTAATTTAGAGGGAAAGGGGTGTTTTTTGATGTGTGGAAACCACTGAGGCTCCAAAGCAAACCCCAGAGTTGATGAATATTTATTGGTGATGTGACCTGGTATGCTATCAGGATTGATTTGCTAAAATAAAACGATGAATAGGCAGGCAGTAGCTGCCGCTATTTAATCCAGAGACGATTTGGAAACAACGGCACAGATTTCTTCCCACGTGCTGAGTTCTTCAGGCTTTTCAAATAAGGCAGAAGCACTTGTGGAAATAGAGGAGTGGACTGTAGTTCCAGATTCCTTATCCTTATTCTGACCTGATCAGTGTTGGGGGGCTTTCCAAACTTAGCACCATTATGCATTATATATTGTCAAACAGCTATAATGGGGGTTGGGATACTTTTTCAAGCTGAGGGCCACATTCCTGGGGATCTTATTTGGGGAGGTACACGACAGAGGTGTGTGGGGCCAGATGCAATATTGGGCTGGGTAATTAATATGACTACCATGATGCAGATGGCTTGGCCTTTAGGTGCTCATGCACCCCCTATCCTTCATCCAGGTAAGGAAGAGACATGATCAGAGTTCAAGGACACATTCCATCCAGCCAAAAGCACTCAAGGAGGTATGAAGAAGAGCCAGTGAGGGGTGTGGCTTGGAAGGGAATGTCGTCTGGGTTGAGCCCCAAGGGCCAAATAAAGAGGCCTAGAGGGTATTGTTCAGCCTCCAGGCCTCAAGTTCCTAGCCCCTGACCTAAAACATCCATTCAGAAAGCTTCTACAGGCTCATGTTAGCCCAGAGCTATAACTTGGAAACAAAAATATATTGGTGTTTAAAGAAGGAAGCTCTTAATCATGCTAGAGAAGAAGAAGAAGAGTTTGGATTTGATATCCCGCTTTATCACTACCCGAAGGAGTCTCAAAGTGGCTAACATTCTCCTTTCCCTTCCTCCCCCACAACAAACACTCTGTGAGGTGAGTGGGGCTGAGAGACTTCAGAGAAGTGTGACTGGCCCAAGGTCACCCAGAAGCTGCATGTGGAGGAGCAGAGACGCGAACCCGGTTCCCCAGATTATGAGTCTACCGCTCTTAGTCACTCACCACACTGGAATGTATGTTGTTAACAGCAGCGATCAACTCTGTTTCCTTCCTGCATCCATGTTATAAAGGGCCACTTACGGCTGCCATCCTTGCAACATAGCACTGGCTGAGCGATGACCGTCACATGAGTAAAAGCTGTCATATTAGGTTTTCCAGATACGGATATGTGGAAACCCATAATACAATGTCTTAAACAGAAGAGACAAACCTGAGTCAGCTCCCTTCTATTAACCATAGTAGCATTTAGAGCTGCCAGATATAACTGGGACTGCTACCAGCAGTAGGAAACTTTTGGCCTATAGGCTTATTTAGGCCCATGAGACCATTTGGTCCATAAGGTTGTTCTGGCCATGTCAAACCCACTTGCCCTATACCTGAAATATATGACCAGGCTCACTAACAGAGCAAGATGGTGAGAGCCATACCATGTTGCTTACCAAGAGGTGTGCTGCTTTTGCACATGAAGGTTGCATGAACCGTTGCAGCCAATAGCTACTGAGAGACCAAACCTCCATGAATTTGCAAAATCTTGCCATAGAAGATAAAAACCACCACCACCCAAGACAAGAGAACACTTGAAAGACAGTGTTTAATTTTATTGCTGTGCTGATAAAATGGAACAATCTTGCCCTTTCACAAGAAGCAGTCAAGGAAGTATCATGACTTTAATTAATTAAATAACACATGATATTCAGAAGCTACTGCAGAAAGTTCAGCTGGTAGCTGTGCATAAATTGGGCGGGGGGTTCTTTCCAACAGGACTACCTAATGAAGATTAAAGTGTTTCAGATTATTTGTTTTTATTTTATCAAATTATTTTTGTGCAAAAGATTGCTGGTGTTTATTATGCACACAGTATATAACGAAGCCAATATCAAAGGCAAATCTTATGGGTAGAAGTGGATGAGGATGGGTGCATAGATCATGCCATTCTTAAGAAACTAATTTTTCACTCTATTTCCTTCCTGAAGTTATTATTTTTTATTTTTTAGAAATGAATCTTTAACTGATAATTCCTCTGGTATAATTTTGGGCTCTGGTGAACTGTTGTAAATATTCCATTCAATCAATCACGGGCATGCGTGAATTGAAGTCTTCCTTATAGAGCTGAACGGTGCTGCCATCTATGTTTGTAACTTACAGCTACCCCTTCATTTTAGAAATAAGCCCAGCTACTTGTGTAAATTAATAAGCATTAACTTATTTATTTCAATTTATATCTCACCTTTCTACCTAAGGCACTCAAGGAGACAAACAGTCAGCTTAAGAACTCAGAGTTCCCCAGGAAGAAAGATTGATAGTTCAACCACACAGGGAACTGTAGCTCTGTCCATATATTCCATGTTCCAAAGTTCAATTGTCTTTTACGACCACTGGGTGGTGAACCCACTGGACATAGTAATCCAGTCAGTGGAAAGGGGAGGCAGACTATGTTTAGGGCAGGTTTTCTAGCCCCCCCCCCCTTTTGGGGTGAGCAGAGTGGATCCTAAATAGGGCTGCTCAGGCATGGATACAGCTAGCGAGCTACTCAACTGCCTCATTCCTTGGGTCAGAACGACGGAATCTGTATCCACCACCCATCTGCCAATTCATGATTAGGGGCTTCCAGATTTCATGGTCCTATCCCTGTTACCATTTGCCGATTGCCATGGGACTTTTGGGGTTTGGGTTGGGTTTTTAGAAGATAAGGTAAAGATAAAGGGACCCCTGACCATTAGGTCTAGTCGTGACCGACTCTGGGGTTGCAGCGCTCATCTCACTTTATTGGCCAAGGGAGCCGGCGTACAGCTTCCAGGTCATGTGGCCAGCATGACTAAGCCGCTTCTGGTGAACCAGAGCACCACATGGAAACGCCGTTTACCTTCCCGCCAGAGCTGTACCTATTTGTCTACTTGCACTTTGACATGCTTTCGAACTGCTAGGTTGGCAGGAGCAGGGACCGAACAACGGGAGCTCACCCTGCCGCGGGGATTCGAACCGCCAACCTTCTGATCGGCAAGTCCTAGGCTCTGTGGTTTAACCCACAGCACCACCCATGTCCCCTGTGTGTTAATTTGTTTTGTGTGTAGATCAGTGCACGCTGACCAATGCACAGTCTTTGCAGTAAGGCTCTATTCCGATGGCATGAGTATTACAATGACTGGTAGATTCTTATCTGCTCCAGCCTTCATCTGCCTTCACAGCCATTGGAACATACCGCTTGTTATCATCCGCCTGTTCTGCCATTGAGGACTTCTTGGATCATTCTTTGTCTAGCTCCTGCCCTTTGACCTTACAGCCTTGGGTGACCCTGCTGGGAGTACGAAACTCCCGATGGCTTCTCTCACAAGTGTCATAGGAACGGGCAAGCCCACTCACCACAACAAGGTGATGATCCAGCAAATGTGAGCTCTGTTATACTAGTGCCTCCAATGTATGCTGTGCATATTGCCTACATGTTGATATTGCTTATGGGGATACTCCAGCTGGAGTAGGCTCTGAGATGGTCTTCACCTGCCTTCTTCTTTCTTCTGGAATAACTACCAAAGGACAGTTCATAGTAGATGGCCCTGTGAGGAGAAGAGGGAGTCCAGCTCAAACCGGCTCTGGAGTGGTCTTCACCACTTTCTCTCTCACAGAGTTCCTTCCATACACTTGAATTCCGGAAGCAACTTCCTAAACTTTCTGTATCTAAAATTAATTCAGCTAACTTTTATATATCAAAGATAGTTATGTATCACTAGGGTCCAGCCTTTATAGAAGATCTATTACTGGTGGGATTCTAAATCACTATTAATGTAATGTTGAAGTACAATATAGTGTAATTCCAATTTGGGTTTGAAAGACAAATTGCAGGTACTGTACCTCATGCATTATTGCCCCTCAGGGACATAAAAATTTGCAATTCCCCCCCCCCCACCATACAACTACCTTCATTTAAATGTGTGTGTTTTATTGGATAGAGCACAATTTGCAATAGAAACACCATCACTTTTTATAATGCACTGACAGTCCACAATTGCATTCTTGCAGACAATGGCAGAACATATAAATAGGCTGAATATATTTACATTCATTTTAAAGGGTGTCAAAGAAGCTTCAGTCATAAAACCATAAAAGCTTAAACTATGCTGCTCTTAGCCAGTATATGTGCATATTATTTATAGATGCACCCTGTTAGAGTAAAAAGTTAGCATTTTCCCATTTCCACTAATAATATTCAGCTCCTTTGTCATGTTAATTAATGAACAATTAGCCTCTAATATTATCTGAATAACAATCACACAGGATGATCACTTCCCACAAAGATGTAAGGACTCAGGTGGTCCATAAGGAATCATAGACATTAGTTGTTCAGTCTGAACAGTTGAGGGCTTTGCATATCAACACACCAGCCTTGAACCTGGCTCAGTAACACATAGGCAACCAATGCAGATGTTTTAGCAGAGTTGCAATATCCACATACAGCAGTTCCACATACAGCACATTGAAATAATACAGACAAGATCACCAATGAATGGATGACACTAGCCAGGCTATCCTGATCCACATATGACCATAGCTGGTGCGCCAGAGTCTCACAAGCACTCCTAGCTGCAGAGATCACTTTGGCCTCTCGTGACAAACATGTATCCAGAAATAACCCCCAAACTACACACCTGCTCCTTCAGAGGGAGTGCAACCCCATCCAGAACCAGCAACTAGCCTGTCCTCTAGACAGAGGAACCACCTACCCACAGGGAATAGGAAGGTCTGAAGGGAGTTTCTGTGCGTGTTCGGCTGAACATGAATAGATGCTGTCAGGGGTTCAGGAGCAGAGGGACAGGAAAGGGAGGAATTAGAGACCGAGGGAGAGGAATCCGAGGGAGAGGTCAGCGATGATAGCCATCCGAGGTCTCTAAGTCTCTCCAGCGAATCAGAGGATTCACAGAAGGGGGCTCCCGTGGTCAGAGCTAGGGGGTTGCCAGAGGGAACACCCCAGGAAGGAGGGGCCAGAGGGGACTCAGAGAGCAGCAGCTGGAAATCGGGACCAGCTTCCCCACCGGAGGGCAGTAAGGGGGAGGAGTCCCAAGCATCGGCAGCAGGCAGCTTTCCGTCAGCGGAAGGACATGAGTCAGGGTTAGCCACGCCTGCATCAGAGAGCGAGGAAACGGTCAAAAGGAAGGTCGGGGGCAGCGCGCGCGCGCCAAGTTCAAATGTACAAGAGGGGGGCGCAATGAGCAGCCCGGAGAGGGAGCCGGGTCCCAAAGCCCGCCGAAGAGAAGGAGAGGAGTCCGAAGGGTCCGCTTCCGAGGCGTCCAGGAAGGAAGGCACCCAGGGGGGTAGTAGGACCCAGAGGAGGAAGGAGAAACGTAGAAGGTGGAGTAAGGCTAGAGTCTTAAACTGGTGTACAGGGGGCGGAGACTCAGACGAGGCTTCGCTGGTCTAGGGTCTAGACGTAGAGACGCACGCTAGGGTTTGAAAATGGGAACTAAACTTCAATAAAGACTTTGTACAGTTCTGCTGGCTAGCGTTGGTCTTCTGTGAGCTGGGACCTGGAGGCAGTCTCTGACAGTAAGCCTCGTCACACAGTTTCATCGGTTTTCTTCGCCTCAAGCATCGCTGCGGGAGCGAGGCAGGGAGGGCAGAAGACTGGTGCCTTGCGAGCTCACAAAAGTCAGGCGAGATGACTACAGAACAGAAAATAGCTTCCCTGGAAGAAGCGGTGACACAACTCAGCGCTGAAATAATCGCATCCAGGAAGAGAGAGGAAGAAGCGGCAGCTGCCTGCAGAGATCTTCAAGCCAGGTTGGAAGGGCTTGTGAAGCAGGGGCTACCGGGACCCAGATCCGAGGGGATTGGGTTGGGGAAGAGAGGAGGCAGCATTGTATCTCATTTTGATGGGAATTTGCAGCAGTACCCCAATTTCCGAGCAGACGTGCTGTTTGCGCTGCAGCTGCTGGATAGAGACTTTAGAGATGAGCGGGAGAAAGTGGGGTTTATTTTGTCTCATCTGCATGGGGACGCGAAAGCATGGCTGCGCAATCTGTGGAGGGATAAGGATCCAGCGCTCCAAAGCGCAGATGCATTCATTAAAGCAATGGACTCCTGTTTCTTATCTAACATAGACATTGACATTGCCCGGAAAGACATATTTGGGCTAAGACAAGGGAAAGCCAGCGTAAGGCAGTATCATTCCCGGTTTTTTGCATTGGTCAACGCGCTGAATTGGGATAAGGATTCTCCGCCCGTTAGAGACCTGTTTTTGGAGGGATTGAGCCCACAGATCAAGGATGAGATGGCACGGGGAGAGAGACCCACAACCACTCAGCAAGTGGTTGAAAGAGCGCTGTCGATTGGGGTGAGGCAGGAGGAACGCCCATGGAGCAAAGAAGAAGGGCGTTGGGGACGCACGCCAGCGAGAGTGCCCTCCCTCTTGCCTAGAGAGGCAGCGCGTGCGCAGTCCACGCCTCCACAGGGAGGGGGCGAAGAGCAGATGGAGATTGGCGGTGCTAGGGCTCACTCAGCTACCAGAGCCTTAACACCGGGAGCAGTAAAACTGAAGCTGCCTAGAAGGAACAGGAAGTGCTATATATGTGAGAGTGGAGAGCACATGGCGAAAGAGTGTCCCCAGAGGATCCACAAGCACACTGCAGCTTCAGTGACAGTATTGGAAACAACTCAGCAGAGAGAACCACAGCAGGGAAACGACGAAGTCTGGCTGGAATCGGAGGCACTGGGGCCCAGCCAGACGAGTCAGTGAGGAAGTCCCCAGAGATTTTGCAGCCCACAGACCCCCTCCCGCCCAAACCAGTGGTGCAGCTCACCGCATCGCTCCAGCTGCCCAATGGACTCACCGTAGAAGTGCCTATTACCATTGACTCTGGCAGTAATGCAGACTTTATAGGACTGGAGTTCATTCAACAACACAACGTAGCTTTACTGCCAGCCACGCTGCCCCTGAAGGTTGTCACGGTGGATGGCAGGGAACTGCTAGGGGGGCAGGTGGTGCAGCAGACGCCGCCGATGGTGATGCAAATTGGGAATCACCGGGAGGTCATCAGCTTCAATGTCACCCAACTGTCGGACACGCCTGTAGTATTAGGCATGAGTTGGCTGCACAGGCACAGCCCAGCATTGGCTTGGTACCAGCGCCAACTGACTTTTGGATCCTCCTACTGTGCAGAACACTGCATTATACCCAGCCCAGAAGGGGAAGAGGAAGACCCGCAGTTACAGTTGGGCACGCTGCAAGCAGTACCCCTCAAGTATGCGGAGTTTTTGGAGGTATTCTGCGAGAAGGAGGCGGACAAGCTACCTCCTCACAGACCCTATGATTGCAAGATTGACCTCCTGCCGGGGGCGACGCTGCCAACGGGGAAACTGTACTCCATGTCTGAGGATGAACTGCAGGAACTCAGGGAGTTCATAGATCATAATTTGAAGCGTGGGTTCATCCGGGAGTCAAAAGCGGTGGGAGGCAGTCCAGTATTCTTTGTGAAGAAGCGGGACACGCCCCAACGGAGGCTGGTGGTGGACTTTCGAATTTTAAACTCGAAAACCAAGCCCTCAGCTTTCCCCATGCCCAAGATAGACGACCTGCTCGCGACGGTGCGGAAAGGACGCGTTTTCACCAAGTTGGATCTACGTGGGGCGTACAACCTGATTCGCATGCGCGACGGCGACGAGTGGAAGACGGCCATGTTCACGCCACTGGGCACCTACGAATACAGGGTTATGCCCTTCGGATTACAAAATGGCTCTCACACTTTCCAAGCCTTTATGCATCATGTGCTGGCGGGGCTCCTTTACAAGAAGTGCGTATGCTTCCTGGACGACATCCTGATTTTTTCAGAATCGCGAGAGGCGCACGAGAGGGATGTCAGGGAAGTTCTGCAGAGACTGAAGGAGCACAGGCTGTACGCCAAGCTGGAGAAGTGCCAGTTCGACGTGACGGAGGTGGATTTCCTGGGCTACAAGTTGTCGGACAAGGGGCTTGCCATGGACAGCGCCAAGGTTCGCGCAGTTTTGGACTGGAAAAGCCCACGCAATCGGAAGGAAGTCCAGCGGTTTGTCGGCTTTGCCAACTTTTACCGCAAGTTCATCAAGGGATTTGCCATGCAGACAGCGGCCATCACCGACACGCTCAGCTCCAAGAAGAAGAAATTCATCTGGACGGAGCAAGCGGAGCAGTCCTTTCAGAAACTCAAGCGTCTCTTCGCGTCCGAAGAGCAGCTGCTGCATGTGAATCCCAGCAGACCCATGAGGGTGGAGACAGACGCCTCAGACAGAGCCGTGGGAGCTGTCCTGTTGCAACAAGACCAGCAGGGGGACTGGAGGCCGTGCGCCTTCTACTCGAGGAAGCTCAGCAAGTCGGAGCAGAATTACACTATCTGGGACAGGGAGTTGCTAGCCATACATGTAGCATTCAAGGCATGGAGGCACTTCCTCATCGGAGCCAGACATACAGTGCAGGTCCACACGGACCACAAGAATCTGGAGTACTGGCGCACGGCTAGGTTCCTCAACCAGAGACACATTAGATGGGCAGAGTTCTTCGCGGACTTCGACTTCAAGATAGAGTACATTCCAGGCGATAACAACGTGATGGCGGATGCATTGTCCAGAAAGCCGCAATACCTTGAGGAGGTGGCACCGTCGGCGGCCAAGCACATTTTCGCACCGGAAGCGTGGGCATGCGCGTCGGCAACAGTGGACCTGGACGCCGTACGTCGCGCGCTGCGGGACGACCCCTTCGCACGGGCCAAGATGGAGGAGGTGCACAGGGGCACAGCGAGGGCCGACGAGTTCCAGATACGCGATGGGTTGCTCCTCCACAAGGGAGCACTCTACGTGCCGGGAGACGACCTCCGCGCAAGGGTCCTGCAGCAGCTACACGACGCTCCCACCGCCGGGCACTTTGGCAAAGAAAAGACTGTCGAACTAGTAGCCAGAGACTTTTGGTGGCCCAAGATGCGGGGGGAAGTAGCGGATTACGTCTCGAGATGTGACACCTGCCAAAGGGCCAAGTCAGTTCACAAACCGCCGGCGGGACTGCTGGAACCGCTGCAGACACCGTCTGAACCGTGGGAGAGGGTGGCCCTGGACTTCGTCACGGATCTGCCCAGCTCGAGGGGAAAGACAGCAGTGCTAGTGGTGGTGGACATGTTTACTAAAATGGCACACTTCATTCCGTGTGCGAAGGTAGCCACGGCAGAACAGACCGCCAAACTGTTCATAGACCACGTGTTCAAAGTCCACGGTCTGCCACGGTCTATTCTCTCCGACCGGGGGCGACAGTTCATCTCGAACTTCTGGCAGAAGCTGATGGGCATTCTGAACGTCAAAGTCAATTTGGCGTCGGCGAGACACCCACAGACCAACGGGCAAGCGGAGAGGGTCAACGCCATCATGCAGCAGTACCTGAGATGCTACGCCAATCAGCAGCCCACGACATGGGTGGACTACCTGCCACTCGCCGAGTTCGCTTACAACAATACGAAGCACGTGTCGACGGGGGTGACGCCGTTCTTCGCCAACAACGGGAGGCATCCCAGAACCTTCCCGGGTTTAGAGAGAGTGGGGGAGGGGGAGCCACAGGCAGCGGAAGCCTTAGCGTCGGAGTTGCAGGAAGTCCACGAACAACTCAGGAGGCAGTTAGAACTAGCAAAGCACGCATACAAGGTGCAGGCCGACAGACACAGAAGAGTTGGGGAAGACATACAGGTGGGAGACTGGGTCTGGTTAGCAGCGCAAGCAGTGCCGACCAGATCGTTAGCGAAGAAGAAGCTAGGACATAAGCAGCTAGGACCTTACCAAGTCCAGGCACAGGTCAATCCAGTGGCCTTCCGGTTGGCTCTTCCGGAAGGTTCCAGAATGCATCCGGTGTTCCATAGATCGGTGCTCACGCCCTACAAAGCACCTCATAGATTTCAGGAGCCAGACACAGCACCAGACCCGCTCAGAGAAGGGCCCAGAAAGGGGGGGTCGCCTAGGAGGGGGCACATCAACGAGGCCACAGAGATTTTAGACTCGAGATGGGGGGAAGAGGGAGTAGAATATCTCCTAGCCAGGGAGGGTACCCCGGCCAGTGCCAACAGCTGGGTACCGGACTATGCCTTGGAGGAGCCTCTGCTCAAAGAGGAGTTTCATGCCATCTTCCCGCACAGGCCCATGCCAGCAGAGTATTTCGACGACTGGCTCTTCACACCCACTCTTTCAGCCAGCACATTCCAGGGGTTCGCCTCGGACGAGGAACAGGCACCAGTCCCGAGCTCCCAGGTGGGTTCGCCACCGGGGTCTGCCTCAGACCACTCGTATTGGTGGGACGATCAACCAGAGGAGCAGTGGCGCAGGAAGTGGCTGAGGGGTCCCTGGCTGGGACCACCCGAAGAGGGGGAGGGGGGCGAGACGGACATGGACGTGTTGGGGGAAAACGTGGGGTTCGAGCACGGAGACAGAGAGATGGAGGCAGAGGAGAGCGACGTCGACGAGTACATGGGGGACAAACTGTATCCTGCACGCACCCCCGCTACGACGGAGCACCCAGTACCCACACCGGAAGGAGGGGAGGGGGGAAGGGGGGGCTTCGAGGGGGGGGATGGATGTCAGGGGTTCAGGAGCAGAGGGACAGGAAAGGGAGGAATTAGAGACCGAGGGAGAGGAATCCGAGGGAGAGGTCAGCGATGATAGCCATCCGAGGTCTCTAAGTCTCTCCAGCGAATCAGAGGATTCACAGAAGGGGGCTCCCGTGGTCAGAGCTAGGGGGTTGCCAGAGGGAACACCCCAGGAAGGAGGGGCCAGAGGGGACTCAGAGAGCAGCAGCTGGAAATCGGGACCAGCTTCCCCACCGGAGGGCAGTAAGGGGGAGGAGTCCCAAGCATCGGCAGCAGGCAGCTTTCCGTCAGCGGAAGGACATGAGTCAGGGTTAGCCACGCCTGCATCAGAGAGCGAGGAAACGGTCAAAAGGAAGGTCGGGGGCAGCGCGCGCGCGCCAAGTTCAAATGTACAAGAGGGGGGCGCAATGAGCAGCCCGGAGAGGGAGCCGGTCCCAAAGCCCGCCGAAGAGAAGGGGAGGAGTCCGAAGGGTCCGCTTCCGAGGCGTCCAGGAAGGAAGGCACCCAGGGGGGTAGTAGGACCCAGAGGAGGAAGGAGAAACGTAGAAGGTGGAGTAAGGCTAGAGTCTTAAACTGGTGTACAGGGGGCGGAGACTCAGACGAGGCTTCGCTGGTCTAGGGTCTAGACGTAGAGACGCACGCTAGGGTTTGAAAATGGGAACTAAACTTCAATAAAGACTTTGTACAGTTCTGCTGGCTAGCGTTGGTCTTCTGTGAGCTGGGACCTGGAGGCAGTCTCTGACAGATGCTTCCCTGTGATTGGGTACTGTGCATTAGTAAATTTTCCTGGCTGTGTGGAGTGTGTTCGGCAAATGCATTTAGAAGCCATATTCAGATCTTCCCACACAGTGCAGGAAGGTTTGAGTGAAGTGGGCACTCCCATCTCTGGAAGCAATGAGCCCAGAATCACACTATGAGGGTGTCATTTTATGGCTGGCTGGCTGGATGCATGCACAGAAGCATTACTGTTAGGGGATGGATATATGCAGCATCAGCACCTTGGATAGCTCAGTAGGTAGAGCATGAGACTCTTAATCTGAAGATTGTGGGTTTGAGTCCCATGCTGGGCAAAAAGATTCCTGCATTGCAGGGGGTTGGACTAAATGATCCTTGTGGCCCTTTCCAACTCTACAGTTGGGTCCTCCCGATTGCACCTCATATTTTCTCTCCTCATCACATTTAATAGGATTATCCTTTGTGCACAAAACTAATCTCATCTTCAAGAATTTGCAGGAAGGTTGGTCTGAAAATACAGTCTGTTTGATGAAGATCAATAAACTGCATAAATCTTGAGAGTCGTGCTGCATGAGCCACAGATTGGATGGCCAAGTTTCCACACAATGCACAGGATTCCGGGAAACCAATATATGAATCACATTACCATAATGTACTCTGTTAGCCAACAAAGGCCATTGAAGCTCAAACCAAAAATTGCTCTAGGCTAGGACTGACATATTCCATAGAAAGACATTATCAATAAAAAACTGCCATATTGACAGTTGGGATCTTAGGAGAATTTTTTTAACTGTGGCATCTAGCAAGAACCACCAGGCAAGGCACATATAATTAACTTATTGGATGAACTCGTAACTTATACTGCAGGTTAAGGATACTTACAAATCCCTAGGATGTGAATTTTTTATCAGGGACCAGAATCTGAAGTTTGCGCAATTAAAATATGCAGCCAGATGCAACAAATCCACTCAATTGCTGAGCGCGTGTTCTTCAGTAGCTAAAATGTCACACATTCACAGACAAGAGGGGAGGTTATCGGGAGTTTTTCAGAAGTACAAAAAATATTTGGGGGTAAAACAACAAACGGATGGAGAAATCCCCAAAAATGGCTGAATGAGGACTGAGGATGCTCTGTGAACACAGAATGCTAACTGCTGGGGAAAGAAACTGGGGGTGGGAAAAGAGGGAGAATGTGTCAGTGTTTGAAAAGGAAAAGGTTCTGACCTCCTTTGCCTGGTCCTCAGACCCTAGTCGGCACAAAGAGTCCTTGAGAAAGAGTACTTTGCAGAATGCTGCTTTTATTCTAAAAAGTCTTCTCCAACCACGACCGACAGCTTTATACATATCAAACGCAACCAGCAACCAACCCAACACACAATCAATGACCACTCTTTATATACACACATATATAGGTAAAAGGTTGCTTGAGTCATGCAGGTTTTGCCGATTCGTTGTAGGCCAATGACTCATGCTGACCTATTTTCTTTTGTATTAAAGAAACAGTGGCTAATTTTAAGCTGTGACAGAATGTAGCGACTTTTTAGATGCATTGTGGGGAATGTCAATGCTAGCTTCTCACAAACCTTTCCATTCTTAAAGAGGACACAGAACACATATCAATGGCAGACTCTTTGGGGGTACTGGGGCCCTAGCAACTTTCCAAACATGTTTTTTGTTTTTGTTTTTTGTAAAGATAAAGCCTTTTAAGACATCTAAAATGTATATCCTCTCCCACACACCTCCTCAGTGAACTAGCTACCCACCATTTTAAACTGGTTGTTCAACAAGGACTCTAATTTCTGTGTTGCTTCTGAAAAAGAAGAAGAGTTTGGATTTGATATCCCACTTTATCACTACCTGAAGGAGTCTCAAAGCGGCTAACATTCTCCTTTCCCTTCCTCCCCCACAACAAACACTCTGTGAGGTGAGTGGGGCTGAGAGACTTCAAAGAAGTGTGACTAGCCCAAGGTCACCCAGCAGCTGCATGTGGAGGAGTGGGGAATCGAACCCGGTTCACCAGAGTACGAGTCTGCCGCACTTAACCACTACACCACACTGGCTGAGGGGAATGAAGGGAAGTTTGGTTGCTTCCCAAAGGTCATGATATATAGATATATACCTACCTATTCGTAATACGAAATGCAAATGTAGCTCAGAGCAGCATGTATCAAAACGTGGCAAGTCCTCTGCATATCTATGTCCACAAGGACATAATTGCCGCAATGATCTCTCAGTGCAATTTTATGCTGCTCTTCTGCAGCAGATTGAAAAGGTCTGGAAATGCCAGGCAGTGAAAGCTTTTCTTTTGTCTGACACCATTTAACAAATCAAAGGACTCTTAAATTTTATGTTCTGTCTTCAGAAAAGGGGACCAGTGTGACATCTTAGAGCCAAACATCCCTTCCTATCATTTTGTTCCATTTTGAACACTGGTGTTCCCTCCCCCCTTTTCTTTTTTGAATCATTATCACAAATTGACAGTAAGTTATAGTACCAAGGGCAAATTACCCTCCTCTAAATTATTCATTCTATTAAGGTTTGTTTGACATAATGATCAGCCAAGAGTCAAATGTCATTGGAAGGGGCACAGCATGGCATCAGATGGTTGTTCATGTGCCGGTGGATAAATGAAACCTAAGAATATTGCTAAGTATAACACAGCATTTCTTTAAAGCTGTTTCTTCCCCCCCCCCCCAAAAAAAATGCCCTCCTTGAAGCAGCTGTGACCCAGATCAAGCCCAGCTGGGTCTGGATCAGCAACAGCCACAGGTGATGCCGTCGGCATGGACTTTCAAATCATGCAGCAAATGATAATGCAAAATGCAAAGGGAATAGAAATGTTACCCATGTCCTAAGGTATAAAACCTGATCATGTGTGCTGTTGTGTGCATGGAGTCTCAGATGCAAATATAATGGCCGCTTACCCAGTCCTGGGGTGGGTGGCAGTTGCAGCCTGTCACGACTGGCCTGACACCCGGGAGCAATGCTGGGCTGGGTTGCCGACAGTTGGGAAATCCCCATGCCGGCCACGGAGAAGGGCAGGAGTCCCACCAGTCCCAATTTTGAATTCCAGCTTATCAGGCCAGTCCATGGGTTGGGGCTTGGAGTGGAGCAGGCTTACTCCGATCTACCCCTTGGGTTTAAAAGGCCATAGAGCTCCCTTCAGTGGAGGGCCATCCATGTAGGCCTGTGTCTTGCAATGGACCCATAACTTCCATGATTGACCCTGCCATGACTCAGTCCTCCACCAGGAGGCTGGGAGGGATACACACACAATGCCTAAGCCATGGGTCAGTAAACTAAGGCTGTGGGCTGGATCAGGCCCAATTGCCCTCTGGATCCGGCCCACAGATGGTCCTGAAATCACTGCTTGGATCAGCATGATTGTTCGGGTTGCGCCATTTTTTTTCCATTGGGGGGCACCATTTTTTCCCCTCCCTCCCTCACACACACACCACAGCGGTGCATCCTCCCTCCTCTTCCCTCCCTCCTCCTGGCTTCTCCCAGCCCTGCGGAGGAAGGGAGCTGGGCTTTGATTGGTGCCAGCCAATCCGAAGCCTCGCCACCCATGCGCTGAGGCACGGCCCAGACTCACCACCCGCCCGCCGGCCTCTCAGTCTATGGCCGCGCTGTGGGCATCGTGACGGGCACATCGTGGGGCTTTGGCTGGAGCTTGGCGCGCCTGCTGCCCTGCACCTGGCACACGGGAACGCTGCCCGGAAAGGAAAGGCGCTGCCACCGCCACTGACTCCCAACCACAGGCAGAGCAGCAGAGGAGATAGGAAAGTAGGCTGGGGGAGAGAGAGAGAGGCCCCTCTCCGCCGCGCACATGCAGTCCGGCCTGCCACAAGGTCTGAGGGACAGTGAACCGGTTAAGAACGAACCTCTAGAATGAATTAAATTATTAACCTGAGGGACCACTGTACAAATATATTTTTTTACGATCGCCCACATCCAGACATATAAGGTCTGAGGGAAATGAAAAGTATAAAGTGTGTGACTTGGGGAAAGGGCCAGATAGGGAGGGAGGGAGGGAGGGAGGGAGGGAGGGAGGGAAGGAAGGAAGGAAGGAAGGAAGGAAGGAAGGAAGGAAGGAAGGAAGGAAGGTGCAAGCTACTTCCAGAAAAATTGAGGAAATGTTCCCCGCAAACCCCTGGAGCAGGGCTGAAAAATTCTTACCTTGACGGAATCAAGATGGCTGTGGTGATCCTCTGTTATTTACAGGGTATATAAACTCAACAGGAGCAGGTGGGACTCTCTTCTGCATAGAAAAGTGTTTCATAGAAGCTTGCTTTTCCTCATTAGAAGACAGTGAATGCGCCCCACTGAAGATAAACATGCCATTTCCTTTGGTTTTCCCCAGAGATTTTATCAATATTAATGTGCTGCAATTCTGGTTCATAACAAGGAGCTCATGAAGTAGGGAGGAGCACCTGTTATCAAGACACAAAGCTGAAAACAATGGAGAAGTGCTGTAAAACACAATCACTGCTGCAGCAGAACAATAAAAAATGACAGCTTAATGGCTGCATCTTCTCCTAGAAGGGGGCTGGGAAAAAAGGGCAGAAAATGGGAAGTGCGTCTTCCACACAGATATGGAGTGAGGAGCCAAAGTTGGGGATCAGAGTCATATATCATTGCTACCAAACCTAAAGCTCTCCATGTTAAAAAAAAAAAGTCAAGATGAAGAAAAATCAGAGCAACAGGGCTGCAAGGGCTGCAGAAAGCAGTAAATTGCACATCCACTTTACCTCCAAAATGTCAGCCTTGGCTTCTCAACAGCAAAAGGAAAAGGTGGAATGAATAATTAACAATGGGAGGGATTAAGCTGGGAAATCTGGAGGACTAAATGTCCCCTCACTGCCAAAAAGGAAGCACTTAATCACTGCTCCTTGTGGTTGGAAATAATCTTTGGCAGGGGGATATTGCATTGCATCAAATGTGTTGGTAGAATCCTAGAAAGGACCAAATCAATTGGCATTGTGGTGCTGGTAGGGAGGTAGTATCTGTTGCTCACCTTAACCCTTCAAAGGGGCCAAGTGCTTATTGCTCATTTTATTTGTATTTTAGAGCAAAGGTCCTTCAGTGCAGGTTCCTCTCTGCCATTTCTTACCATCCACACTTTCTAGAATGGCTTTGGAAAGACTTGTTGAACTGCAACACCATTGCTTCCCACCAGCCACCTTTTCTCGGCTGGGTTGTATGTTATTGCAACACATGTGACCACCTGTTTAAACCTCTGGGATCCCACAGATCAAAGCCGTTGAATGTGATGATGAAACACCCTGAGTGGAGATGTCAGAACATTGGTGACGCCTTCCAAGATTATTCAGATTTTGATTCCATCAGTGCTCTTACACACTCCCCAAAATCATTCACATGGTGACAGGGTGAAATCTTAGCCAAAACATAATCTCTCAGTGCCAATGCATTCATTCATTTATAAACATATTTACATACTGCTATATCATTTAAAAATCCAAAGTGCTTTGTAATATTATCTAGTAATTACTCAATTGAGACAACCCCTGACCATTAGGTCCAGTTGTGACCAACTCTGAGGTTGCGGCTCTCATCTCGCTTTTTTGGCAGAGGGAGCTGGTGTACAGCTTCCAGGTCATGTGGCCAGCATTAACACAACATAAAAACAGCATAATTAATTTTTAGAAAGTGGTTTAAGCATTGAGGCAAGATTCTCTTATTTAAAAGCATTTGACATCTAGGAAATAACAAAAAAAAGTTGAGTAGCAATCATAATGATATTAAAAGCATCTTCATTAAAAAGTCAAAGGATAGCACAGTTCATGATGAGATATATTCTTACACAGCATGCAAATCTATAATAGCATATGTATTAGTGATGCCTTGCCAATAAATCATTAGTTTAATATTCCATTGTAGATAATTTATGCCATTTTGATTTGAAAGTTGTTTAATTTAATTGATCATAAATGTACGCAGTAAAATTATTCATACCCAATAGGCACAAACTATTTGATTTCTCATTTCAAATTAATTAGAAAAACTGGAGTACTGCTACATGCTCTTCCTTCTTCCACAACAGATTCTATTTTGAGCCTTGAGATTCAGAGCTCAGCGTCTGCTTGGCTTGAAGGGGGGAAGTTGCTTTCTGTTTTTCCTTCTAAAATGGGAGCTCTATAAAAGGATGCACTTATTTGAAGTAACACACTGACCTTGCAGCCTTATACATGCTTACTCAGAGATGAGTTCAGTTGTGTCCACTTTTGCTGACTCCCTTAACAAGTGTAGGATTTTAGCCTGAATTCCTATCCATCAAAACAAACAGAAATTCAAATAGTCTTACATCGCGCCCAGTTTATCCCCAGCGCAAGAAGGTACCCTCTCATGCAGCTGCAGGCTTATGTGCTCCTCCATTACACACAGAGCAAAGGTGGGGGACATTTATCAGATGGGGGGGCCACATTCCTTTCTTGGCAGTCTTCTGAGGGCCACATTCCAGTAGTAGTGAGGGCCAAAGGCAAAAGTCAACAGACAACAAGTGTAAATTTATCCTTTGTACACCAGGCTAGTTTCTTCAAACACTGAAACCCCTCTCTCAGACCCTCTAAGTACCCTATTTTCCAGGGCTAGTCCTGGATTTACAGAAGCCATCCCAGTTTCTGATTTAATCCTGGAATGTCCCGCTTTTCCGTAAGACACCCCTGTTTTCATCAGAGAAATGTTGGAAGGTATTAAGCTATGCAAACCCTAAGCCAAGGAGATAAGTAACTATATAGCCCTTAGGAAACATCTTCAGGCAGCCCTGTATAGGGAAGTTTTTTTAAAAAATGTTAAATGTTTTATTGTGCTTTTATATGTGTTGGAAGCTACCCAGTCAGATGGGTGGAGAATAATAATAATATAATAGGACGTCCTTGTTTTCATCAAAGAAATGTTGGAGGTTACGCTGCTACCCAAGGTATGCACAAAAATCTTCCTGTGTGTGATAGATATTTTTGCATTATTATTTAAAGTGACATTGCATGTCTGAGGGACTTGCATACAAAAGAAGATAGAGAATTTTACCAAGTATAATTTTAAAGATAAAATTATGGATTAAACACAGTCTATCCCTCATCCTAGTCCAACACTTTAGATACTACACCACAGTGGCTCTAGAATGGGACAATGCTTGTATATAGCTCTATGCCCTATGATACAGAATTCCTGTTTTGCAATGCCTTCCACTTGGATGAGAAATCTCCAACAGCTCTTTTTCACTTTAGCATTTGCTTAGTTTGATTTGATTCTTGTCGTGCCAGCTACATTAGTATGTACTGTACACTCAGAAAGAAACTCCAGCCAGAAAGGGAATCTATATGTAAACAGCTCTCTTCTGCCCTCCATGGCAGACAGCCTTTGGTAGAGCTTCTTATGCCAGACTTTTGTTGGCAGTGCACCCTGGCTGCTCACGCCAAGACCGAGCAAATTTAGCACTTTAAACTTTTAACATTTCTTTTTTTGATCTCGTACCTCAAATCACATCAAGGAGCATTTAAAGCTCTGATCCCAGTTGATCCCTCTGCCTTTCAACTTCTCTGAAGGTATTTCCCAAGACAGCTCCCAGAAATGGGAAGCCTAACATTTCTCATTTGCTACCCTTTCGGCTGGAGAATTTGATGCCTCTCTGATAGTTGTAGGAGTAGGATAAGCACAAAGAAAGAGGCTTGCCAAGGATATGTACCACCAGAAAAGTACAATCATATGTAAGCAAGTTTGAGATTTTTTTTTGGGGGGGGGGAGTCTGCATTCCAGGCCAAAGCCAGCTGATCCAAATCAAGTTGTGCATCAAAATATCGCCCATTCCATTATCTGCATTCCTCCCAAACTATGCATTATACAGAAAAAAGATGGCTACCACAATGGGTAGGTAGATGGGCTCAGCCAGCTCTTTTTTCCTCTTGAAGAATTCTCCATGCAAAGTTAATAGGAGACACTAAATTGGCACATACCATTCCCCCAGGGGCTTTGCCACCCTATTTGAAAGATGTGCCTCAGCCACTGCAGTCCTTTCTAGCTGTTCCAAGCTGCAAGAACCTGTCAAAGAAAGAGGGAAAAGGTTAAAAAGCAGCCTTCAAACCACTCCATAAAATATAAGTAACGCAATTGTCACAGCCTGCATTTTCTGAATTTTATTTCCCTCCAACCTCACTGCTTACAATCCGTATCACCGCAACCACAAGCGTATGCCTGCCAATTTGGGAGAGCACTTCACACTTGTGATGAAGTGGGCTTCTAGTCTATGCATGTTTACAGCATAATAAATTTGTTAGTCTTTAAGGTGCCACAAGTCTCTTGTTTTGGCAGCAAAAGGAAATACACTGTAACATTATGCATGAATAAGATGAATTGTCTTTATTAGGTATAGTCACAGAGCTTATCTGTAAAGAAAAGAGAGATGATAAAAGGACATTGGACTAGAGTAATGATAAAGACAACTATATATAAAAATTATGCGTGGAATATTTGAAATATTTTGATCCAATGCTTATTCCATTCAAATGACATTTCTCTATATGTACAATGTATTTAAGGTTGTATGTCGAAATGACTGCTTACCTGCTACCTGGAGGGCAATGGTGGTTGCAGTCTGATGAGGCGTCAGGGTGATCTGGTTGCAGTCCTCATCCGCTGGCCCCTCTGGCTGCTGAGACTGACTCATGGCTGAAGTCAATTGTGGGACCAGAGAGAGGAAAGTTATTGGACTATGCTAAGGACTTTAAAAAGACTGGACCACATTTTGAAATTGTGTGTGTGTGTGTGTGTGTGTGTGTGTGTGTGTGAGAGAGAGAGAGAGAGAGAGAGAGAGAGAGAGAGAGAGAGAGAGAGAGAGAATTTTAGTTGGTAAGGTAAAGGTAAAGGTAAAGGTACCCCTGCCCGTACGGGCCAGTCTTGACAGACTCTAGGGTTGTGCACTCATCTCACTCTAGAGGCCGGGAGCCAGCGCTGTCCGCAGACACTTCCGGGTCACGTGGCCAGCGTGACGAAGCTGCTCTGGCGAACCGGCACCAGAGCAGCATACGGAACGCCGTTTACCTTCCCGCTATAAAGTGGTACCTATTTATCTACTTGCACTTAAGGGTGCTTTCGAACTGCTAGGTGGGCAGGAGCTGGGACCGAACAACGGGAGCTCACCCCACCGTGGGGATTCGAACCGCCGACCATGCGGTTTTACCCACAGCACCACCCGCATCCCTACCTTTTAGTTGGTGGGTAACAGTACCTTTGATCTTTTTGCAAGAGTTAGTTTCCTGGAATGACAATGTGTGTTTAAAATCACAGATTATATTGGGAAAAACAGGCCTGAAATACTTATCAGTATCTCACATGAGAAAATGATATAGACTAAAAAGAAACAGAGTTTTCCATCTCTGTTTATAATTGCTGTGGTGGTACCTCTTGCATGCTGAAGCATGCAAGAAAACAGTGGTCTTTCAGAACCAAAATGGCAGGCAACAACTAGATAGCTTCCACTGACTGGGACATTACATCAAAAAATTACCTGTAAACGCAACTGCCTCTCTGCACAGTGCTTTAAAAATCAGTGTGCTTTTTTATTTTGAAAAGGCCAATAATAAATGGTTATCTTTTTTACCATGCAGAAATCTCCCTGCACCAGAAGCTAATTTAATAATGTATTCCACACCCTAGTTTAAAATATTTCTGGGATCAAATCGCAAGTGAGGCAGACCACCCCTCTCTTTCTACCTTAGCAGCAACACAGGACGAGTTGCCTAGTGGCCTACGGATACCTTAACACTTTGGTCCTGACAGGGCTTGTGTGTGGGATTTTTTAACCAGCCTTCCTTGACGTTCACCACATATAAAGCTACAATGAATTAGCATTTTTATCAGAGTTGCCTTAGCTCCCATGGGAGCATCTTTCAGACTTTGTGACAGGAACTAATAATTCACAGCTCTGAGACTTTCACGCTCCTGTGTGTTTCTGCCAAGGGATCCCCACTGGAGATAGTCTGATAGATAGAAGACTCTGTACAGTGAATGTTCTTGCTGAACCCCCTTAGCGCTCATGCCTTTTTTATTATAATTCAACATGGCTGCCAGCCCTCATTATTACTACAATACCAAGAGAAAAACTGTTTTTCATGAAATCAGGAGAGACCAGTAATTCATCTGAAAGCAGGTGCTCAAGCCACAATTGTAGACTAGTAATGTTTGTTAACGAGGCCCAGGAAGTGCTTGTGCTTTGTAAAATATATAAAGACATATGGTCATCTGCCTACATTGCTTATGAAACCTCATTTGAGGACCTCATCACTGATAGATCGTGTAAGGGAGAAATCTCAAAGGGCAGTTGCCCTTGGATGGCTGAAAATAGTTCAGGGTTATAGCACTCAGAACTGATACCAAGCATGAGGAGAAAATGAATGAGTTGTGACAGTCCCTGTTTTGCACAGTTTATCACATTTGATATGTTTGGCAGTACTTCCTTAGTAACAAGCTAAAAATAAAAAAGAAGTAGCTAAAGTGACTTGAAAGTGGTAATAGACAAAGATGGTAGGTCTAATATTTGGGAAATAAACACTACATTTTCTACCATCACAACCATTAGGGAAAATGCATGCAAACTTATGCAATTTATTCTTACTGCTTAATGCCAAAGTAGGCTTCTAGGTAATGTGCAAGTATACAAAACAAAGACACAAATATTGAAAACTGGCTCAGGCAAGGTCTGGTTTTCAAACTTTCTAACCCCAGGGCCCACTTCAGATGACGGAGAATCACAAAATGGTGGCAGACAGGCAGAATTTGGCATGATCATCTGACAATTACCAACCCACCTTTGAAATTGCTAAATTATTTGCCACAGCATTTTCCTTGCAGTAAGGAGTTCCATAGTTCAACTTTCCTCAACTAAATGCTGACATTTGCTTTGCAAGTATTCTGACATCCTCCCCATTTTAGGCAGAATTGGCTGATCCAGAGAAGGACCTTTTCTTCTATATATTTTTCCTTCTCGCTCCACACGTCCCACAGTATTTTTACCCATCTCCTGTAATTTCTTCACCTACCCTCCTTTCACATTCAACCTGTGCCTTATCCTCCCACTGCAAGTTCCAGTTTCTTCCATCCCTCCTCCCTAGCCCTGTAACATTCACTTATTCCTCCTATAGTTTCTTTTCTATCCCCAATGTATTAATTTATTATTATTATTATTATTTTTAAATATTTTTTATTGCTTTGTTTTCCAGGGTCAAAGTACAACATTGATACATCGTCAATAACACAACAAAAGCTTTTTTTTTTTTTTTTTTTACAAAGTAGAGAAACAAGAAAGAAAAAGATTCACTTTTTCAGATCCTTTTTCAACATCAACTGGACTTCCCCACATCCTCCATCCCTGCTTTCTTTACAATAAAAATCAACAGCAAATTAAAACCTTGTTTCATGTGTATTTGTATTTTCATCTAATTATTTACTCTAAAAGTTAAACTTTTCTCAAACATAACTTAGTTTCAATCATTTCCGGATCTCAATACTGAAGCATGTTTTTCTCAAAGCTTAGCAAATTCTCAACATTCATATAACTTAAAATGTTTTTGTAAATAGTCCTTAAATTTTTTCCAATCCTCTTCCACTGCTTCTTCTCCCTGGTCTCGGATTCTGCCGGTCATTTCAGCCAATTCCATGTAGTCCATCAGTTGCGTGTGCCATTCTTCCAGTGTGGGTAACTCCTGTGCCTTCCAGTATTTGGCTATAAGAATTCTTGCTGCTGTAGTTGCATATAAAAAGAAAGTTCTATCTTTCTTTAGCACTCTCTGGCCCACAATGCCCAGGAGGAAGGCTTCTGGTTTCTTATGAAAGGTATACTTAAATACCTTTTTCAACTCGTTATAAATCATTTCCCAAAAGGCCTTCACCCTCGGGCATGTCCACCAGAGGTGAAAGAATGTTCCTTCAGCCTCCTTACATTTCCAACATTTATTATCAGACAAATGATATATCTTTGCAAGTTTCACTGGGGTCATGTACCACCTGTACATCATTTTCATAATATTTTCTTTTAAGGCACTACATGCCGTAAATTTCATACCGGTGGTCCATAACCTTTCCCAGTCTTCAAACATAATGTTGTATCCAATATCTTGTGCCCATTTTATCATGGCTGATTTAACTGTCTCATCTTGAGTATTCCATTTAAGCAACAAGTTATACATTCTTGAAAGCACTTTCGTCTTAGGTTCAAGTAGTTCTGACTCTAATTTTGATTTTTCCACCTGGAAACCAATTTTTTTGTCCTTTTTAAAGATCTCTAAAATTTGGGCGTAATGAAACCAGTCTCGCACCTTTCCTTTCAATTTTTCAAAGCTCTGCAACCTCCAAGTGTCCCCTACTTTTTCTATTATTTCACAGTATTTTGCCCAGCCACCCCCCATATTAAGTATTTTTGTGGCCTTAGCCTCCATTGGTGACAGCCACCTCGGAGTTTTGTTTTCAAGTAAGTCCTTGTATTTAGTCCAGACAATAAACAAAGATTTCCTGACAATATGGTTTTTAAATAACTTATGAGACTTTACCTTGTCGTACCACAAATATGCATGCCATCCAAAAGCATTGTTGAACCCTTCCAGATCTAGGACATCAGTGTTTTCTAGCAAAAACCAATCTTTCATCCAGCAGAGGGATGCAGCTTCATAGTACAACCTTAAGTCCGGCAGGGCAAATCCCCCTCTTTCCTTTGCATCTGTTAATATTTTAAATTTTATTCGGGGCTTTTTGCCCTGCCAGACAAACTTCATAATGTCCCTCTGCCACTTTCCAAAACACTCCACCCTGTCCACGATCTGCAGGGCCTGAAACAGAAACAGCATTCTTGGCAATACATTCATCTTAACTGCTGCAATTCTTCCCAACAAGGAAAGTTTCAGTCTTGACCAGATTTCTAAGTCCTTTTTGATTTCAGACCAACATTTTTCATAATTATCTTTAAACAAGTTCAAATTTTTTCCAGTCAAATTAACCCCCAGGTATTTCACTTTTTTAACCACATTTAGCTCCGTTTCCTTCTGAAACCCCTCTATTTCTAAAGGTGTCAAGTTTTTCACCAAAACCTTAGTTTTTTGTTTATTTAGCTTGAATCCCGCCACCCGACCAAACTCAGAGATTAGTTCTAAAGCTCTTTTTGTACTGGGTTCTGGCTCCTGTAATGTCAAAACCAAATCATCTGCAAAGGCCTTCAGTTTATATTGTTTTCCTCCGACCTGTATTCCTTCCACCCGCTGGTCCTTCCTAATCAAGTTCAGCAACACCTCCAGGACAGAAATAAATAGCAAGGGTGATAGGGGGCACCCCTGTCGTGTTCCTTTTTCAATTTTAAACTCCTCTGTCACCACATTATTTACTATCAATTTAGCTTTTTGTTCTGAATAAATTGCTTCAATACCATTTTGGAACGCCCTTCCCACTCCCATCCCTTCCAAATTTTTCTTCATAAATTTCCAAGATATGTTGTCAAAGGCCTTCTCCGCATCTATAAATATCAAAACTGCTTTCGTATTCAAGTTTGTCTGTAGTAGTTCCAGGACATCCACAATGTTCCTAGTGTTGTCAGACAAATGTCTGCCGGGGAGGAAGCCTGCTTGGTCTTTATGAATTACTTCGTTTAAAACTTTTTTCAATCTATTTGCCAAAATATCAGCAAAAATCTTGTAATCCACGTTTAGGAGTGAGATAGGACGATAGTTCTTAAGTTGAGTCTTTTCGGATTCCAATTTTGGTATCAAAGTAATGAATGCCTCTTTCCACGATTCTGGTGCCCCCTTCCCCTCCATAATTTGGTTGCATACCTCCATCAATGGTTGAGTCAAGTATTCCTTCAATGTCTTATAATACTTGGAGGTAAGTCCATCTGGGCCCGGGGATTTGCCTAATTGCATGTTCTGAATGGAGCTTTCAATTTCCTGTTGTGTTATTTTATAGTTCAGGGCTGTTTGTTTATCTTGTGTTAGTTTTTCCAGGCCGTAGCCTTTTAAAAATTTATTTATCTCAGTCTCCACTTGGGGTCCTTGGGTAAACAATTTTTTGAAGTATTTCTGGAAACACTTTCTAATTTCCTCTGGTTTCTGAATACATTCTCCTTCAACCTCTAGATTGGTAACAAAGTTCAATTTTTGTCTCCTTTTCAGCTGCCATGAAAGCAGCTTCCCACATTTATTTGCCGATTCAAATGATCTTTGTCTCATCTGTTTAATTTTCCATTCAACTTCTTGATTTATCAGTTTCGCATATTGTGCTTGATGGAATTTTATTTCTCTTAAAACTTCTTTTGATTTTGGGTTAAGTCTCAACCTTCTCTCTCCGTCCTTTATCTTTTCCAAAATCTTGTCCTTTTTACCATTCCAGAGTTTTTTCCTAATAGTGTTCTGTTGTATCAGAAACCCTCTCATAACAGCTTTACTTGCGTCCCAGATTGTTTTCTTTTCCACCGAAGTGTTCAAATTTATTTCAAAATAGTCTTTCATCGTTTTTTGGGCCTTCTTTACAATCTCCTGATCTCTAAACAAAGAGTCATTCATTCTCCATCTGAAGGATCCAGCTGGTGTGAGTCTCAAATCCATTTTCAAGGCGTTATGGTCGGAGCAAATTTTGGGGCAGATTTCAATTTTTTTGGTCTTAGGTGCCAGTCCTCTAGATATCCAGATTTGGTCGATTCGTGTCCAAGATAGGTGGGCCTCAGAAAAGAATGTTCCCTCTTTACCTAGAGGGTTCTTTACCCTCCAAATGTCAATCAAGTCCATATTGTCTGTAAGTTCAAAAAAAGTCTTTGGTAGTCTGCCATCTTTAGTCAAGTTTTGGTTTTGTGACTTATCCATGTGTGTGGAGACAACCCCATTCATATCTCCCATCAGAATGATGTTATTATAGTCAACATGGTCCAGCATTGTCTCATGCAGCTTCTTGTAAAATTCTGATTTCCCCTCGTTCGGTGCGTAAATTCCTACTATCAGAAATTTTTCTCCTTGTGTTTGTATTTCAATCGCCAGAATTCTTCCTTGTTCATCTTTGAACACAAATTTTGGTGCTAGGCTCTCCTTAGCATATATCACTACTCCTCTTTTCTTGACTTTGTCTGATGAAATAAATTCTTGGCCTAGTCTCTTGTTAATTAATACTCTTCTGTGGAGCCTGGTCACATGAGTTTCTTGAAGACAAATGACATCTAGTTGTTCTTTCCTCAATATATGAAAAATCCTTTTCCTTTTTTCGGGGGAATTTGCACCATGAATGTTCCAACTGAAGAGCTGCAGAGACATCCTGGATCAGTTTGTCAGCCAATAGGGTTGTCTCCCTTGTCGTCTATTCCTGGAGGTGGATCTTTTTGACCAGGCAAGGGGGGTGGCCAGGTACCTGCTGTTCCTTTCCGAAGGTCCTCCCCATGATCGTTCAGGAACTTTTCTTGCTCCTCCGCTGTTCTGATTCTTACCTTCTTCTCTTTCCAGTTAAAAGATAGGCCTTGGGGGAATTCCCACCTGTAAGGAATTGTGTTGTTTCTGAGTAATCTTGCCAGATCTTTATATATAGTTCTTAAGTCCAGCAGCTGTTTTGGTATGTCTCTGAAGATTTCTGCTGTCTTTCCCTGTATCACCAATGAATTTTTGAAATGTAGGCCAAATATATTATCTTTTTCTTGCTTAGATCTCAATATGACCAAGCAATCTCTTGGTTTATCCTTTTTGGCCACTCTTCCCAGTCTAAAGGCGGTGACAATTTTAAAGTCCTTCTCTTCTGCCAAACCCCAGAACTTGGATATTTCTGCAGTCAAAAAGCTGATCAGATCTTCCTTTTCTAATTCTGGGATATTTCTAAGCCTAAGATTGCTTTCTTTGCTTTTCAGCTCCGCCATAGACAGGTAGGCCTGCTGTTCAGTAACTTGTCTACTCAGTGGTCTTACTTCTCCTCTTAGTTCTTCTATCCTTTTTGTATTTTGGTCTGCTTTTGCACTTGCTTCCTCGGCTAGTTTTCGACTCTCTGTTGAAGTCTTTTCAATATTTCCTATCGCCTGTGTGTTTTGAGCAACTTGGTCTGTCAATTTATTAATTGTAGCTGTCACCTGATCAAATTTAGCCGCTTGTTCATCAGCTTTTTTGTTTAAAGCTGCCAGTTGGTCCAATATTTCTTTAGAGATAGGGTCTAGCCCTCCTGCAGCCATATCTTCCAAAACTGGCTGTTTAGATTGTCCTTCTTGCAGACCCGTCACAATTGGGACCGATGACCTACGATGCTGCACAGGCAAAGTTAATTGCAATAGTTCAGCTTGTTTTGCTTTTTTGCCGGCCCTTGTTTTTCCTGCACCACTCATTCCACAGCTGTCTATGTTTCAAGGTCAAATTGTAAATCCCATGGGAAAGGCAATCCAGAAAGTAAACATCCAGATACAAAAAAAAAAAAAAAAAAAATTCCAAAACAACCAGCAGTTCTCAGAGACTGATAGTTCTACAATCCAGCAGGGGGAGCACCCCAGAGGTTAGAGAGAAAAGATGAAAATTTTCCTTTAAGTTCCCAAGTAAGGTAAATCCAAAACAGAGGGGGGGAACCCTCTAAATTCCCTTTAAACTGCAGAGTATAAAAGATCCTTGCAAAGGTGCTTGCAACAGTTCCTTTCTTGTAACTTGCAAAATAGCCCACTGAAACTTTGTATCCCTATACACAGTCACCACAGTCTGATGTTACTTTGCATCCAGCCAGCCCGAGAGCTGGGTCTCTTAACTTTATAATCCACAAAAGGGAGAGAGGGATAACCCAGTCTCTGTCCACTTATAGTATAGTCTTAATTTGTCTTTAACTTTTTGGCAGTCGATTCCGAATTTGCAGGGTAAATTCCAGGTTCTTTTTAACTCCTTTCCATGCTTCCATTTTAGAAAGACTTTGCTCAGCACTTTAAACAGGGACGGAAGACTGACTTCCTTTTTAGCGTCTCCCGCTTTCAGCCGAAATTCACAATTTTACTGTTCAAATAAAGTCTCAAATCTCTTACTCACGAGTATGTTGTTTCCAATCAAATGTTCAAAGAAGAAAGGTCAGCGCTCATCAGCAGCAGCCGCGCGGCTTCACTTCCGCGGAAAGAGCGATGGATTCACAGCACCGCTACCCCCTCCACGTTCCGGAGCCCCTTACGGGGTCCCTTCTGCGTTTCCGAGGTCGCTCCTGGTGCCCGCCGAATCCCACGGCCACGGGCTCACTCTACCCGTGGATTTTCTGAGTGGGTCGTCGCTGTGCCGTAGCGCACGACCCTTTTCCGCGGAGCCCCTCTTCAGCAACTGAAGAGGACCGCCATTGCCATTTCGCGCCGCCTCCGGAAGTCCTATTGTATTAATTTATTATTAGTGTATTAATTTATTATTAATGGACAATCAATCTCATTTTCTAATTTCCTTCAATATCTCCTCTGGTTCAGAGGAGGGTGACCACCCTCCCCTCCTGAACTTTTCTGTCTCCCAGTAACCTTTACTCAGCAAGCAAGGAGTTGGAAGTACTGGCATTGGTCCAACCAAATGGCAGTGCCCTGGACAGGGTGCATCACAGGCAAATTAGGAGCCACTAGGCAGGCTGTGGCACTGAAAGAGCACAAAGGCCCACTGTTTGACAAACAATGCTCTAAGGCATCAGGATCATATTTCCATAGCAGGCAGTCTTGAACATATACGTTAAATGGAAGCTAATAATTGAGAAGATCAAAGCAACTTAATGGATATGATTTTGTGTGTGTATACCGGAACACAACAGATCACCAAATTATCCTTTTTGATGGAAGCTGGAGTCTCTTTCTTGACTTCTACTGGCCTAATCCTATATCTGCTCACAATGGACAGGAGGGCAGCATGCTTTGGGATAGCGGTTGCCGGAAACGACAGGAGGGGAGAGCTCCATTCTGTTCATATTCTGCTTCAGCATTTTCCAAAGGCATCTGTTTGGCCTCTGTGAGAACAGAATGCTGGAGTAGATGAGCCCCTGGCTTGGATGAATGGGCTTCTCTTATGTTCTTAACAAACTAGCCATTGCTTAGTGCTAGGTGTTATTTAAGGTCTTAGCCCTCATTCATTAGTTACATAGTTTCCGGAATCATGAGCAAGATTTGATAGTTGCAAGAAGAAGAAGAGGAGGAGGAGGAGGAGGAGGAGGAGGAGGAGGAGGTGGTGGTGTTTGGATTTGATATCCCACTTTATCACTACCCGAAGGAGTCTCAAAGCAGCTAACAATCTCCTTTCCCTTCCTCCCCCACAACAAACACTCTGTGAGGTGAGTGGGGCTGAGAGACTTCAAAGAAATGTGACTAGCCCAAGGTCACCCAGCAGCTGCATGTGGAGGAGCAGGGAAGCGAATCCGGTTCACCAGATTATGAGTCCACTGCTCTTAACCACTACACCATGCTGGCTCCCTTTCCTCTTCTTCAGTTTTCTTATATACCAACAAATTCACTTCTCCTAATACCAGAATGCTTTTAATATTATTTTCCCATGTGTTTCTCTCCCGCCCACCAGTTTTATTATATAATGGTGCTGGACTGGGAGGACTGATTCTAGGGTGGGGGAGAGTATGTTGTTTAACAACCATAACAAAGTGCTGACAACATTATAGCTTTTGTCTGTTTTTGAAGCAGTGTATTTTTAAAAAAAACAACGCCCTTCATTTTCTCCTTTTCATCTTTCCTTGGTTTGTGCTGCTGTTGTACATGAAAAACTTTTCAATACGCTTCAGCTTATTTCAGCTATTGCAGTAACAAGCCGATTTGGAGCCAGTTCAGCTACTATGGTATGTAGCTTAGTGGCAGAAACACCTCCTTATGTGGAGCAATTTCTCTTATGTGATTGGCCTGAGTTTGGTAAATGAGGATATGCATGAGACCCATGCAGCCCCTTCATTCCCACGCAACTCCTTTCCTTTGTGCAAGTCGGGAAAGAGGCCAGGAAGTTGCCGTTAACAAGAGTTTCCCATTGCTTGCTACCAGGAAACTATGGTTAAGGTAAAGGTAAAGGTACCCCTGCCCATACGGGCCAGTCTTGACAGACTCTAGGGCTGTGCGCTCATCTCACTCTATAGGCCGGGAGCCACCGCTGTCCGCAGACACTTCCGGGTCACGTGGCCAGCGTGACAAGCTGCATCTGGCGAGCCAGCGCAGCACACGGAACACCGTTTACCTTCCCGCTAGTAAGCGGTCCCTATTTATCTACTTGCACCCGAGGGTGCTTTCAAACTGCTAGGTTGGCAGGCGCTGGGACCAAGCGACAGGAGCGCATCCCACCGTGGGGATTCGAACCACCAAACTTTCGATCAGCAAGTCCTAGGCGCTGAGGCTTTTACCCACAGCGCCACCCGCGTCCCCAAATAAGCCAAGTTTTGTACATAAAACCTATTTAACAGACATTAACCATAGTTTCCCAGTGCACAGAGATTGTACACATCCTGGCTTATGAATGCAGGAATTGATTGTGAGAACACAGCCAATGATATTATCCTGAGTGATCTGTGTCTTCTGTGTTACATTTGTCTCACAGACCAGTGATGATGGAGCAAGAGAAATAGCTTTTCCTCCCAATCCAGCTAGGCTCGAAAGGGATTTTAATTTTATTGTACATATATTGCAGATGGTGATTTAAAAGAGAGAGAGAGAGCTCTGACCCTTATAGTTGTAATTTTCCCTCCATAATTGGTTCACTATCTCTGTACGGGGTTGTTCTGCAAAGCAGAATATCTGTTCCACTAGGAAATAAAAGGCATCACTATAAGACTTTTTCTGCCAAGCTCAATACAGATGACCTTCTAAGTCAATTACAGGGCACTTGTCTGGGAACAGTCTTGGCCTTTGAAGGCTGGAGAGTTCATGTACTCCTATAAGGCTCATCTTTCAGCCTATCCACATGGTTAATCTCCTCAAGTCTGATGAAATCTGAATACTGATATGATGTGCTACGATGAAACGACAAGCATGTAAAATTCAACACAGCCCAAATTAATACAGCCAGTGCATTTCATGACACAGGACACTGACTTGCCATCATAGGCACCAGCTCCTAGGGGCTGAGGAACTTTCACCCCCCATTTGTGTTTTTTTAGGGGGCTGGGCCCCCTCAATGTTCAGCAGGCGTTCAGCTCTACCCCCTAGCTCCTAACGACATTGTGCACACAACATCTCACGCATGACGTCAGAACACCACATCAGGCCCCCTTAATCATCTTGAGAAGCTGGCACCTCTGCTTGCCATATTTCCCCCACTAACCAACCAGTGGAATTTGCTGCCAAGGAGTGTGGTGGAGTCTCCTTCTTTGGAGGTCTTTAAGCAGAGGCTTGACAACCATATGTCAGGAGTGCTCTGATGGTGTTTCCTGCTTGGCAGGGGGTTGGACTCGATGGCCCTTGTGGTCTATTCCAACTCTATGATTCTATGATTCTATTGACTGGCTTTACAAGGTGATGTGTCGATTTTCATTTTGAATTCTCCTAAATATTTTTAGGAGATATGCAAAAACAAAACAAGATAGATTTGTAGTATCTAATCTATCCGTGACATTCTTCTGATGTTTTATTTTGGAAATATAGTAGTCATGGGGTCCTGATCCAGAATAGGCTCCCAATCTGCCTCCATTACAGTAAGGCCTCTCCAGCTCTCCCTTCTTAGGGTTCCAGTCTTTAACCTGGGTTTAGACTGGACAGCCCTTCAACTAAAGGAGTGTATACTTGTAAAGTAGGACCTTGGGTCAGCCTACTCCCAGTCCCTGTGTCACTGGCTGGAAAATATAGTGGCTCTTAAGGTTACAGATAGGGACGTGGGTGGCACTGTGGTCTAAACCACTGAGCCTAGGACTTGCCGATCAGAAGGTCGGCGGTTCGAATCCCCGTAATGGGGTGAGCTCCCGTTCCTCGGTCCCAGCTCCTGCCAACCTAGCAGTTCGAAAGCACGTCAAAGTGCAAGTAGATAAATAGGTACCGCTCTGGTGGGAAGGTAAGCGGCGTTTCCGTGCGCTGCTCTGGTTCGCCAGAAGCAGCTTAGTCATGCTGGCCACATGACCCGGAAGCTGTACGCCGGCTCCCTCGGCCAATAAAATAAAATGTATAAAAATGTATAAAAATGTACTTTTGCGCCATAGACACAAGTATAGATGCATGTAAAACACAACAGTGTGCAGAATTTGCTCATATGTAGCTGCAATTGTGCTCACATAGAGATCTGAGGCTCCTTCACTAGTCTTGATGTCATGAGCACTGACAGATTATTATTTTTAATACGCACAATCACATTTTTTTGTAAGGCTTCTGTTCTCTTTCTACAGGTTTAAATGTCAGAGGCACACATGTAAAGCAGTCTCTTTGATACACTGTTTCTGAACAATCCGAAAGGCCTGACATCACTAAGCAGGATGAAACAAATCTGTGTAAATTTAATTCGAAGAAATGTACAGAATTTCCGCTCTGCTCCTGATCTTGTATTGGGTTGCAGGGCATGCTTTTGCGGCCAAGGGATGAATCCCCAGCCACCATCTTCCTTAAGGGCAAGTGGGCATGCTCAGTTACAGCATGCTGAGTGGAGCAACATGAAGGACAGGGCAACCTTCTACATGCAAAGCAGATGCTCAATCACTGGAATCGCACCCTCCCCACTTAGCAACCTCCTTCTCCATGGCATAGGAGCGCACTCCTTGGGGCCGAGGGGTCTTCACTCCCCCCCAAAAAAAAAAATATTGAGGGGGCCTGCCACCACAAAGTTGATGGCCATTGCCACTCAAATGGTGTGTGTAAACCAAGTCATGTGATTGATTATGCAGGGCAGGGCTTACCTGCCCCCCCATATTTTATTCAAGTTGACACCCCTTCTCCATGCTCAGTCCTCTGGCCCCTGGGATGCCCTCCTGGGAATCATAGGATTGCGCCATAGAATTCTTTATGAATACGTCCTCCAAGCAGCCACATTGCCACACCTTGTTTTCCTGCTGTGTTCACACAAATGGCTCTCGAGAGCCTTTCCCACATGACCCTCTCTCCGTAAGGGCAGGAGTCATGGGGAGAAAATAAGCAGGCAATTTGTGTGAATAAGCCTCCTGGGGTTTTTTTTAAATGCACTTTGCCTATTTTGTCTCACTGCCATTGCTAAATGAAAGCAAGTGGGATGCATAACTAAAGGCATTCCAGAAATGTAGGTTACATACAATCTTTTTGCACTTCAAAGCTTGACCTAATCCTGATCAACTGAGTGACTCTCTTCCTTTCTTCTCCAATCAATAGGCTGAGCTCTGCATCAGCGAGCAATTAAACTTTACCCTTCCTTTATCCTTTATTTTTGTTTTGTTTTGTTTTGTGTTTTACAATTTTACATATATTAAAGAGAACCCCCTCTCCCCAAACTAGTACATCCAAGTCTTTCCTTAATGAGGGACACCAATGATTTCTCCCCACTCAAATATTACACAGCTATTCTTAGTGTAAACAATTTCCTGCAGAAGTGCTGAATGAGGAACAGAAGCAATATGATATGTTATTGGAACACAAAATAACTGGGGTGTGTGTGGGGGGGTGTAGATTCTACACACTATGCTACCTGTTTCATACTTATTACTTCATATTTCAGGGAGGAAAATAAATATTTTCCCCTGCAGGACATATGATCCATTGCTACAGCACCTTGCAGTATAAAGCAAACTGTGCCACATGTCTGAATTTAGGATATGGCTGCTTCAGCACTCCACAGTGGGATTTTAGAGGCCTGGGAAAAAATTCTCAAAGAAGTCTCTTGAGCTCATCTGGAAAGAATGTTACAGATGGGCTGAAAGTGCCATGTCATACGATTGCATTGTCAACAACGGGATTCCACCAAGTCACTAAACTGTAGTTCCCTCGTTGTCTTGTAAATCGTGTCCTCCTCCCAGAAAGCACACGTTGTGGTCAGATCATCAAGACTGACCTCACTGCTGTTGTGGGTGGGAGCGACTGGATAGCCACAACAACCTGATTGGTGGTCCCTCAGTTGCTGGGGTAAATCTGGCCAATGGGATCTTTTCATGCATTAACCAAGGGACACATATATACTGCTGCACATATATACTGCTGCATTGAGCTTCCTTTTTGCCGCATGCATCAGATCACCCGCCCACCCTCCCTTATTTAGGGTTCATTATGACCTTGCTATGCCGTCATGGGTCGTCTGTTCTTGGGGGCCCGGTAGGAATTCTCCCATGTGGCTGATTGGCTGGTGCCACTTGGGTTTCGCCTGCTGTGTAGCAAATCGTCACACCTTTGTAAGGTTTGGCATTTAGGCATTGGTTCAATGGTGGTGGAGGGGATGTGGATAGGCTGTGCCTGCCCCTCCAAAGCTAGGGTATTCCGTTAAAGGAATCCAGGGGCTCGCCCAGTGGCGGAACTTCATGCTCCGGCACCGGGGGCGGAGAGCAGGCGGGGGCGGGGCTGGCGTGTGTCCTGGGGGCAGGGCGCACATCCTGGGGGTGAGGCGCCCAGTGTGGGGGGGGGCAGCCACGATGGCACCCTGGGGATTGCTAGACCCTAGAAGGATCCATGACAACAAGAAGGGGAAATTAAGAAGAAATGAAAAGAACAAAAGAATAAAAAAGCCGGAGAAATCTTACCTCCCATTCTGACATTTCCTAGCATGTTGCTTCACCATGAGGTCATGGATTGCTCTGTCTAGTTGCGATCCTACACACATTTACCTGGGAGTAAGCTCCTCTCAAAACAATGACATTTCCAAGTCGACATGCACAGAATTATGCTGTCAACCACATGTTTGGCTCATCCCCTTAAATGAATGGGGTTTAAATGTGCTTAGCTTTGGCAAATCTCATCACTCCAGCAAATACCACAGCAACTCTCATCATCGCAAAAGCTTTGAAGTGCCATTTCCACCCCAAATCTCCGAGTGGCCGAACAAGCTCTGGAATATGACAGACATCAATGAACTGACTTTATATTTTCCACAAGCATGTATGAGAAATATTCATTACTGGCCTTTTAGGAGGATAAACCAGCTGAAGATGAGGATGTATAAGAACATAAGAGCAATGCTAGATCCCGCATTCTGTTCTCATGGTGGCTGTGGGAAATCCACCAACAGATCTAACCATAGTTAAGCATTTTAATGTCAACAGAAAAATTAAATCTGTTCCAGTGTAAACAATGGAGCATAGACACTTAAATTTGAATGGATCTTGCCCATGTATATTATTGTATTCCAAGTGATTTTTAAAAATGACTTTTCATTACCTGATCAAATATTAATACATAACACTATTTTCTAAAAAGATGTCTTAATATCAAGTCTCTGTTTAAAGCTGTAAATCACATTGGGTTCCATGGCAGAAAGTCAATATATAAATGTAATAAATAAATAGTAAAATTATAGATAGGTAGGTGTCAGATTTTAGATTGTTATAGTTAATAAAAATTAAAAATGGCTGTGACAAGGAAGTGTACAATCCACAAATCCCTTTCCATGGAAGAGGTTCTTTAGAAGCAAATTTGTCTACTGCAGAATAATTACTAATATGGAATGAAGGTGTTGAACTTTCTACTTGAGTTAGTACACATGACCGCTGACAATAATAAATTCAGAAAAGCAATCACTCATGTTTTCATTAAATGATTATTATACTCCATAGTCCTTCCCCTTTCATAGATCACTCCCAATGCTAACAGGATTTATTTCTCTTTAGTGATAACGTATTATTCATATATACCACCTGATATTTCTCCACAATGCATCATGCTTCAACCACCACCACAACTTGACTTAAATACATGAGGGAGACTTAGAATGAAAGAAAGAAATATATTTCTGTCAATCATGCAAAATAATGGTCTGATAACAAGTATGGTCAGGGATGGAATAGATGAGTGGCTTTCTGTCCATCTCCTCCAAAACAGTAATTCTGTGAAGTGAGAGGCGAAATGTCCTTCAGCTACGAAGAAGGGCACTTCAGTGACACTTGCTATTTTGGAAGCTGTGAGACTTTGCTTATGCAGCCAAAACAAGAACCTCCAAGCATGCAGAGTGAATGCATGGCGATGGGAGTGGAGTTGAAACAGGATTCAGTTTGCATTTAAAGGTGATTCTACCCAATTCACACATCACACAAAAATAATATGCAAACCAAAATAGAGGCATCCTTCAAAATTCACATTTCTGATTTTGCAGGGCAGTTGCACAGCCTATGCAAAATAAATAAAAATGCATGTGTTGCAATAAAGTGTGCATAAAATGCATATAGTAGTGAAAATTCTATATTTTTCTATATTCTATAGTTCTGATGGAACTGTATTTCAAGCTATCTGCAGCACATGGCAGCAATTCAAATCTGTCAATGGTTGCGTGGCAAGTGCATGAGCTCCTCCTGGATGTGTATAGGTTTCTTCGTTGACTGCATTGTTGAAAGCAGCCAAATACACACATCTTAAGCCTGAAGCTGTCCATTACACTAGAGTAAAAAAGGAAGTCTATGTCATGCAGGAGCTTCCTACATGTCTTGGTGATCATCATTTCATGGTGCTTTGAAACTGTGCCTTTATAGAAGGGCTTGCTTCATACAGTGCTTCTGCTAGCACCCAAATGTTGATAGCAAAGAGGGAACAGAAAAGAGACGGCCTCCGTTTTGAATTTTACTTAGTCTTTCCCCTCTATTAGACATCAATTGAACATAAAAATTTCTTCTTTTCAACTTTATCTGTCTCTTAACTGGAAATGCACAAGAGTAAATACAGCCCTCTAGATTTCATAAAAGTATTTCTGGAAGGATTAGGAGAAATCTATTTGAACAAACATAATATTGCTATACATTTTCTCAAGAAGGATGAAGGATTACTCAATGCTTGTAGGATTTTCCAACTTAAAAGAGCAAGAGGCACTGGGACATGTTGCAGCGTACATTAATGGGATAGTTAAACATTTGCGTCACCCATGGAATTATCAAATTAAGCAACATCCTTCCAACAGCCCGGTCCTTTCTTTCTTCTCAGTTTTTAAGAGACTACAATTTTTTTTTCCTATTCTAGATGATTTGTATTATGGAAATAATTAAAAAGAGCTTTTTTTCAGCCAGAGCTCACCGGAACTCAGTTCCGGCACCTCTTAGGTGTGCACCATTGCCATTATCAGAGAACAAGGGAGGTGTTGCTGGTGAGTTCCAGCACTTCTTTTTCTAGGAAATAGCACTGTTAAAAACTCTTGCAATGTTAAATATGTTAAAATACTAGCAGGCTTGATGTAACATCTATGAAGTAATATAAAAATTTGAAAATGGAGATATAAGTAAAGGTGAAGGGACCCCTGACCATTAGGTCCAGTTGTGGACGACTCTGGGGTTGGGGTGCTCATCTCGCTTTACTGGCTTCTGGGTCATGTGGCCAGCATGACTAAGCCGCTTCTGGCGAACCAGAGCAGTGCATGGAAATGCAGTTTACCTTCCCGCCAGAGCGGTACCTATTTATCTACTTGCACTTTGATGTGCTTTCAAACTGCTAGGTTGGCAGGAGCAGGGACCGAGCAATGGGAGCTCACCCCGTCGTGGGGATTCAAACCGGCAACCTTCTGATCGGCAAGCCCTAGGCTCTGTGGTTTAACCCACAGCACCACCCATGTCCCTGTGGAGATATAAGGAACCTAAATTAGAAAAATGGAAAACGGGGGATGGGGGGAGTCAACGGATCAGAATGGTGAAATATTTTAATGTGTATTGTACAATATTATGCAAAAACTATTTTTTTAATAAAAAAAACCTCTTGCAATGTTGCAGGTATTGAATAGTGTGTCTTAGTTAAAGCACATTCTTCCATACCTTCCTACTACCCTCATTTCACTAATGCCTAATGCCACTTACCTGGGAGTACCTGGGAGTTAGTCCTATTGAACTCAGTAGGATTTACTTCTGATTAGGATGGTGCTGTTAGCTCTTTGATGTAGTCCCTCCTCCAACCAAACTCATTTTGAGCACCAAATCTCTTTTGAGACAGTGGATTTATTGGGTGTTAATAACCACACAGCTATAATTGCTTGGGGGAAGAAATCAAGCCCACACGTTCACTCTGCACCCACCCCACACTGGTCCCACCTCAGTGTTCATGGTTTGAGGGCAGACAGCCTGCGGAATGTGCATGGGCTGTCCGTATGCACTATCAATATGCATTTGGTAGACTGCCTTACTGCAGACATGCTCTCAATGCATGGGCAGTACTTGGGAATGGCTAGTGGGGGAATTAATGGGATTAACAGGAGTGTCTTCTCCTTTGGTTACTGTTCTGTGGCTATGCATGCCCCAGGAAGTGCAAGGAAGAGAATATTGGGAAATGGATACACCCATATTAGTCTAAGGGAACTTACTCAGCACTCAAAGGAGAACGCCATGGGAATGTGAAGTGGTTGCTCCAGTTGGGTTCTAAAAGTGCCACCACTATAGTCTCTGTCACCACCTCAATCCATTTTTGATTGGCTGTCTTCCTAGAAAAGGAGGCTCCATTGAAGATGGACTGTGCCTACTTATGAGCAAGCGTCCTATGCAAACCCACTGATGCCTCCATGTGGATCCAAGGTTCCCAGATGGGGGACTTCAAACAAGTGTGAAGCAGCCCTAACAATGTCTCCACCCTGCGTCTTTGGCACCATCAGTATACCTTTTATTCACACACAGAGCCTCAGGAAATCTCTCAATAATACATGGAACTCCGTAGACTGGAGGGGTAGTCTCATTATTTTCAAAGCCCTGAGTATACAATGAGAGACAGACCACAGTGTGCAACTTCTGGTATACATCCTCCCTCCCTGCTACTGCTTTGCTCTTTGTGAATCAAAGGCAGCATGAGTCTTTTTTAACAACTTATAAAACACAAGAGGGAAGCCCGTCTTGTCCAGCCATGTTGTTACCCAGTACTGAAATCTGATACATATTATTTCAGTAATGAAGCCAATGGAACCTATTCAGAATTAGATTTCTGTTGTTCCTGTATCTCACATGTTGGCCGTTGGGGCTATTCTTTCAAAGTGTGCTTGTGTGTGAATACACACACACTTTTTCTTTTTTCTTTTTTTGCAAGGTAATCATCCACTTCTATGAAGGCAATTTTTATGACTCATAAAAGTTAGAATTAAATTCTTTCTTTTTTTGTGTTAAATTTAATTCCAGCTGTGACCATCACTGCTCCCTGCAATTTAACACACGCTGAACACTTTAATATAGCAGAAGCAATGGGCTCTATATCCGCTGAACAAATGACTATTGAATGCTCTGTTTGAGTGTCTGTATTTTTTCTTGTTGTTATTTTTACTAACAGCGCAGTCTTCTACATGTCTATTCAGAAGTGAGCCCGCTGAGTTCAGTGGGAGTTAACAGCACCTATAGGACTGCAGCCTAAACTGGGGAATTGTACAGGAAAAGCAGGAAGACTTGCTGCAAATTAGGCAGGTTTCTAAAGACAATGATATTATATTTCCTCTCCTCCCAAAAATATCACAGACCTGCTGAGATAAATTTATTCACCCTTGTTTGTATGATATTTACAGCAATCATTCTGTCCCTTTTCATTGCAATTAACTTTTCATTATGAAATGGTTTTGTTGTTTGTAACAATGTGTTTTATTTATGGAATAAGTTTAGGATATGCAGGGATAGGAACAATATAGATATCATCACTGCTGTTCTTATTGTAGTTTTACTATGATTTTGTGATTTTTAACTTTGTTTTCATTTTCTACAGCTGTTTTATTCATTCTTGTTAGCTGACCTGGGCTCAAAATTGGAGGATGACAGGAGCAAAAAAGTTTTGATTAAACAAATAAATGAATATAAATCAGCAACCAAACAAAGTTCCTGACTGGCTTTGCTCATATGGGCAGTGACATTTCTGAGAACTGGCACTTTCATGGCAGTGCTATAATTATACTGTAATTATAATTACATTGTTAAAACTGTGTTTGTTTGTGTGTGTTTATGGAAGATAATCTTACTCGGCTACGAGTGATCACCAAAGAAGAAGAAAGAAGATAATTATACGCAATAGGTAGCTATTGAATATTAACCAGTTTAACTCTTCTCACTTCCAAGATCCAAAATAAAACACATCAGTATGGTCTTTTCAACAAGAGAGACTTCTATTGTTTCTTAACATTTCCACCAAACCAATGTACAAATGTGTGTGCGTATGTGATCCTAATATGTTCACAAAGCAATTGTGCACAATTTCAGGTCAGTCTGCATATTCTCCAACATGCCTTGGGAAATAAGTATCTTTTGTACTTTCCTCAAGCCAATATGCATGAATGTGCATCTCTCAACTGCATCCTACACATTCTCTAGAAAATACGCATAATCTTCCATAGGCCTTGGGGATTGTGCTGTTGCGTGGTTTTATTTCCTTCCACTAAAATACTGAAGTATGTCCTTAGTTCCATACTACTCTTCATATGAGTGTAATAATCCTATGAAGCACCTAAATACCACAAAGCTCTCATTAGCCCTGACATTTCCAAGTGAATTACAACAGCTGTTCTATGTTAAAGGGAAATTTCAATCAAATTCACCTTTGATAAGCAGGAAAGGTAAACATGACCAAGCTGCTAATGTGCAGGCTGTTCCATTAAGCTTAAGCTGGATGTTGTGATGGAAAAGTATGCCTAGCCATCTGATAGATTGTGGCTCCTGCTTTCAAAATACCATTCCCGCTAATCAGTCTGAGCAATCAGTCTCTCTCTGTCAACCCACTAACACATAATCTTAACCCATCATGTAGGTTTGTATTAAACTCAACAATTCCTGTTCCTAATGGAAAAAATACTACTAATAATGAAAAGTGGTGGAGCACCGAGAAACCAAGGGTGAGAATTGCGTGTCGAGGTCCCCAATCCACCCCCCAAAATAACTCACAACAGACACGTAATTTTTGTTTAAGATTTTTGGCATGATTTTGGCCACAACTTTATTAAAATACAAACTGTGAGTGGTTGTTTAGGCATTGGTTAAGACTATCTGTCCCCCCGCCTGGGGACAGAACTGACTTCCGGGCACCACCGAAAGACAGTGCGGGGGAAAGCAAGTCGGGGAAGAATTGGAGCTGAGACACAGACCCTCAACTCTCACCCGCCTGCTCCCCAAAGGCTTGCTGGCCCTAGTCCCATTCCAGGGATTGGACGAAAAGATGGCAAGCCCCAGGATTCCTTTAACGGAATTCCCTTTCCGCAGCAACCATGGAGGGGCAGGCCCAGCCTATCCTAACCCCTCATCCACCAGATTTATAACCAATGCCTAACCACAACCTTACAAGTTGTGACAATTTGCTACGCAGTAGGCAAAAACCACCCAGCCAGCCAATTTGCCAGGTGGAAAAATTCCTACCAGGCCCCTGCTCAAAGGCAGACAACCACATGACAGGCATAGCAAGGTCAACGCAACAACCCCTTATTCTAGGGCGGGTGGGCGGGTGATCCGTTGCACGCAGCAAAAGAGAAAGTACAAGGCTGCGTGCAGAGTATTTAAACCTTTTACCCCTCCCACCAAAATTGCAACTTAACTTTTCCCCCAGCAACTCGGCAATCCAATCAATGACCCCTGGCCATCTTGGAGAACTTACCCAGCAACAAAGGGGGTGGCTCAGTAGACCCCACCGCAACACGTGCTCTCCCTGAAGGAGAACACGCTTTACACCAAAATTGGTGCAGCAATGTCTCTTCTGGTCACCATGGATATTTAGTCCACAGTCCACTGAGTCAATGGGAAAATCTCTCATTGATTTTAAAGGATACGGAATGCACTCTTCATCTTCAAGGGTATATCATCTGATATATTAAAGCCAGCTGACCATATTCCATAAAGCAGATGCGAGGCGACCCACAATGCCTGATCATTGGCCAGGCTAGTTAGGACTGATGGGAGTTCTAGTCCTCCAGCTGTTGCTGATCTCCAAGTTCCTTGCCTCTGCTGTTAGGTTTTTATGAAACCAAGAAGTAGAATCTGAGGTAGGGTGAAGCAGCAGCAGCAACTTCAATCAGTCTTTATCGGCATACAGAGAAGACAGGAATACATGAATCAAAACACAGAACTGGCATCTCTTCATAGGAGGAGATGCTCTGAAACAAAACCATGCAGGCCTAATAAGGTTAAAAAGTACCACTCAAGTCTTACGGTGAAGTAATTTCATGGCGTTAGCAACAACTTAAATCTCAACAGTTAGGATCATCAGAGCACAGGCGACCCTACTTTATTCATTAAGAAAATGTCCATGCCACAGTCAGTTACTGTCTCCTAATATTGCCATTAGAACCTATGGGGGCAAAATTAAAGCACAGATGCTGTTGCTCAGAGGGCAAGGAGCTGCCTTTTCATCCCTGACATTTGGTGTCATGGCAGCCTGTTGGTTTGAAAATATATGCACAGGGAGGTGTTGCAACCTCCCATGGTTCTTGCAATACTAGTACACAAATACAAACACACACCATAATGATGGGCATTTTATTTGAATTAAATAAAGCATACTCTAAATCATACTCAGGCATGCTAGAGAAGGGAATAGCAATGATCATATAGCTATATTCATGGTATTCTCCCCATCCTTACATTTTTGTTTCAAACCATTCTTCATTTCTCCTGCCCAGGAAGCAAGCGTCAAAGTAACCTTGACCTACTTTGAAAGAGCTGTTGGACTGTCAGTCAGGTTTAAAAGAAGTCATTAAAAGCTGACTGAGGTACCTTCTGTCAGCTTTGTGAAATCCCCTGTTGTACAAAACCACCCTTCAAAAGTGACACTGCAACTAATTAAAAGTAACTTGTTGAATCACAGCCATGACATCTACCAATCCAAACAACAGCTTGTTAAACCATTCAATATTGACCAGCAGCTTTTTGATTCCTTAAAAGTTAAAGCCCAAGAGAAGGAAGCTGGACTGTCAAGGACTCTTCATAAGAAAAGTGAATTCCAGCAGAGCAATTTGTGCTTCCCAGCTGATTCCCAAGAAAAATACAAGATGTACATCAAAGACTAGGATTTCAATAATAAAAACAATGGTATTTTCAACACAACAGCACACATCAATCATTTGCCATCAAATGATGGATCAGCTTTACCAAAATCTCTCAGCTCAGGAACCTTCCTCAGATATCAAAGGTAGTGTGAGTGAACATGCAATGTCATATACAAAAGCTATCATCAGATGCCAGAGATGGAAACATCATTTGTTAGTGGTTTCTTGTCCTTTTTCTGTTACCCTTACATAGCAGAACTTCCAAAAAATAGTAAGTAGTGCAATTTCAGATTGCTTACCATTTACCAATTGTATAAAAGTGGAGATTTTCTAACAGTTAAATCACTGGCATATCTAATGTTTCAGGTGAGCAGAAAAAAAAGTAAAGGCACTGCACACTTTCCTTGGGAATATATATTTATAAATATGTTGCCCATCTACTTACCATTTACTTTTATTCTGACATTTAAATGTTGGTGAAAGACAACATTTATTGTAATCTTTAGGATCTCAAGGGATTTTATAACATTCAAAACAGGAAACGTGGTTTGTTTTTGCTTTAAAATCCCTCCACCAGTGCTATCATTTCACTTCTATGGAGATATGAAGCCAGAAAGCAGGTCTTTACAAGCTTAGTGGGTGTCAAGATTCTAATTTAGACTGGATTACTCATAACAGAACATTGGAAGGACCTTTTGCAGCCCTCACTCCCTATTGTCAGGTGTGCCGTCAACAGCTCACTGACTAACTGCCTAGTGAAATCAGAGAGCTTCTTTCAATTCCTTTATTTTGACCACAGAAATGGAGGAAGACATAATTTTATTTTATTTTTTAAAAAAGTTGCAATTAAGCAGCTTCTCTTTCCAGTCTATTTCTGAAATTCTTTTGTAATAAGACAGCCCTCTATGTTGGACAACAGGACAAACCCTATGCCAAAGGATAAATGGACATAAATCTGATATCAGGAATCACAAGACAGAGAAACCAGTAGGAGAACACTTCAATCTCCAAGGACATTCTATAAAAGATCTCAAAGTAGCTGTCTTATTACAAAAGAATTTCAGATATAGATTGGAAAGAGAAGTTGCTGAATTGCAACTTATTAAAGGTAAAGGTACCCCTGCCCATACGGGCCAGTCTTGACAGACTCTAGGGTTGTGCGCTCATCTCACTCTAGAGGCCGGGAGCCAGCGCTGTCCGCAGACACTTCCGGGTCACGTGGCCAGCGTGACGAAGCTGCTCCGGCGACCGGCACCAGAACAGCACACGGAAACGCTGTTTACCTTCCCACTATAAAGCGGTACCTATTTATCTACTTGCACTTAAGGGTGCTTTCGAACTGCTAGGTGGGCAGGAGCTGGGACCGAACGACGGGAGCTCACCCTGCCGCGGGGATTCGAACCGCTGACCATGCGATCGGCAAGTCCTAGGCGCTGAGGTTTTACCCACAGCGCCACCCGCGTCCCGGAGAGACCTGGTCTGAATAGAGACATTGGATTCTTATCTCATTATACATGATAAAGCTATTTTTAGCCATCTCACCCCTTGCTTTTTCCTGTAAGACCAATCGCAGTTGTTAACAGTCGTCAACAGGTTCACCACACCTATCAGCCAATCACCCATTCCCACCACCCTTCTGAGTAATACCCCTCCCTACCCTCTCACTATATATAAGGGTCTGGTGACTTCAGTGTATCTGAAAAAGTGTGCATGCGCACGAAAGCTCATACCAATAACAAACTTAGTTGGTCTCTAAGGTGCTACTGGAAGGAATTTTGTTTTGTTTTGACTATGGCAGACCAACACGGCTACCTACCTGTAACTAGGAGGAAGACATGAAATACACACCCTCAAGCTTGAGCTGGCATTGCTCAGAGTGCCACTCCAACCCCTGGCAGTTACTTCCTAGCCCTCAGACCCCTCCTGCTACCTACGGTGGCTGCTAAGGGAATCCCTTTCTGCTGAGACATGAAGGGTGTGCCTGATCCTAGGGAAAGGAGGGGGCTCCAACATACTCTCCAGAGACAGCACGTCCCTTGGCTGCTGTACGGTTTCTAACACATCTGACTCCTGTCTCTGTTCAGGGCTGGTGCACCTGCTATCTTGCTCCTGTTCTTCGTCACCCATTATTTCCCAGCTCCTTTCTTCTGGGGTATGTCCCATCTCAAACCACCACAAACCTAGGTCCATACTCTCTGCCCCTTCCTCCTCTCTGGAAGGCTCTTGGGGTGGTGGTCACCACCACTCCTCATCTGCCCAGCCTCTGACAGGTATCTTCCATTTCAGTGGTGGCGGGTGGCGACAGAGACAAAAGTGCAGTGAGCAACAGGTGTGACATAGTATAAGCCAGATGTTTTCACACATACTCCTAACCCAAACACACCTGTTCTGTCCATCCTTCATCCAGGCAAGCAAGAGGTATTATCAGAGCTCAAGGATATTTCCAGCTAGTCAAAAACATGCAAATAATATATAATATTGGACCACTAAGGGAATGTGGCCTGGGGAGAGAGGGCATGGTTAGGGATAGATCTGGGGAAGAGTCAAGGGCCAGATAGACCCAGAGGACTACATTTGACCCAAAGACCTGAAGTTCCCCACCCCTGTAAAAGAACGCTATCCTTTCTCAAACAACGAGGTTGGTTAAGAAAAATACTACAGATTTTGGAAACTGCTTGGTAATATTTTAAGTGAAAACCTGGCTTATTGAATTCTGGAAATTATAATGTATACTGATGCTCCCACAACCATGCATTTGCAAATTGTTCTCCAGAACATAGCCATTGTTGTCATAGCCTTGTCCAAGTTCTGTTGCAAGAAGGGGTTAGGAGTATCTACTGGTGTTTTGCAACTTTGACCTGTTGCAGGACCTTAGCCAGACCTTTGCTTTCTGGAACTCTGTGTATGCTCTGCTATCAGTTGCAGGCAGGATGGACAAAGCAGGAACAAGACGCTGCTACCAGTAACTTGGTTACTTAGAGGTGTTTATTATTTACAGCAGACTCTACAAGTTGCTATATACAAGAATAGAAACAGATCTTAACTAGCTCTCTCTTAAACTCCAAACGACTCTCAGAACTCCACACTGACCAACAAACTATCCAGTCAGTAAGGTCATCGTGCCTGTGCGAGACCTCAACCAATGGTAGAGCTGTATCCAAGGTCCTATATCTCCAGGCAGAATAACTCCTCTGCTTGGTCTTCTTGGCCTTCGGCCAATGCTTAATTGACTCTGTGTGAAGCTGCACAGAATGGCACGTAGTCAAAAAACCCAACAGTATCTGAGGAACTCTTACCTGAGAAGAGTCTGACAGTCCAGAGGCTAGGGAGTTCAGATGATTGCAGAGGCACAGGTCCAGCAGGAAGCAGCAAGGTAGAACTGGGAACTTCAGGCATTGTTTCCAACATCTGACTGCTGCTGAGAGCTCTGTTAAAAAGACCAGAGCCAGTTGGTTCTAATCAGTGCCAACTGGCTCTTATCAGTGCGTTCCCCTCTGTAAAGGCTAATCAGCTACAGGTAGAATCACTCAGTCTTCAGGCTGCTTTTTGGCAGGTGAACCTGACCCCTGACAATTGTCCTGTATGGGCACCAGTGAGCTTCACATGATGGAAGCACCATGGATGGTACCAAACCATGCTAAGTATTTCTGGCTCTTTCTGACTATACTGTGAGATTGTTCCTGCCTTTAAATCTCAGACAATGTTGTGTTCATGTAGAGACACTTCCCAAAATTTCAACAGAGACAAACTTCTGTAGCCCCCAACATGTGCTAAGGATTGTAATGATATGGCAGATTGTTGGTGGACATTTGGAAAATTGGGCTATACTCCAAATCAATTTGGCGTCAGTTTACATTTTGGCGCACACCAATGACATCATCACCATGCACCAGAGCATAGAAGATGGAGCTGCCTGAAAAGAAGGATAAAGCCATCTACAGCAGCTCTTTTGAAATAATGCTATTGGACTGAAATGACTTATTTCAACCACATAACATGCAATACTCTCTGAGGCCTCCAACCGTAAATGAGTAGATCTCTCATAGGTAAAGGTAAAGGGACCCCTGACCATTAGGTCCAGTCGTGGCCGATTCTGGGGCTGCAGCGCTCATCTCGCTTTATTGGCCGAGGGAGCCAGCTTACAGCTTCCGGGTCATGTGGCCAGCATGACTAAGAGCAGCGCACGGAAATGCCGTTTACTCTCTCATAGCATCATGTAATTCTTATGTGCAAAAAAGGCACGAATCCACTATGTTCGCATGCTCAGTGGCATACAGAGTCTCTATGTAGACTGCCACTGCTGCAGCAAGCATTAGGTTTTACCTGTTGCCAGTAAATGCCTAGCTAAAGTGTTATTCTAACAGATGGTCTACTCCTCAGTCAACAAACAAATTAGGTGATGGGGAGAGAGTGAGACATACATACTGATCACATTAAGCCACATTGCTGAGTTTCTTTTATGCATCCATCCAATGTGTAGCACAGTCAACTATTTATATTTCTCCCTTTCATCAATTTGCATATAAATCTTGTAATAGCAGCAAAAAATGGTGACATGATGATCCAATTGATCCCAACATTAAGGAGGGGAGATGGCCTTGCTGCACTGAAATCTAATGCTCCGTACATTTCCTCATAGGAAGAATTTGGATTGTTGTTGAAAGCTTTGACAGCTTTGTCATTTATTTGACCAAGGTCAGTGGGGCTATTTCAATGTGCTTGCTTGAAGGTTGTCTCCACAGGGACTAATCCCAATTGCCTTGCTCCCACTGAGCAATTATTTCTCTTGATCTCAGTGAGGCTACTGAAAAAGTGAAGTAGAATTCCAGATAAGCAAAGCCATTAGCATCCTGCCAATTTTAAGATCTATAGATGGATCTTATCCAGGAAACCACTTCAGCATATGAGCAGCTTCCACCCAGATCAATGGAACCAGTCACATTGGTTCATTAAAACATACACATCAGGTCTTTTGTCACATGAAAACCTGGAAGCTTCCAAGCTGTAGAAAAATCACTTTTTCATTTGGAAAATGAGCCAACTGCATTGGTTTTAAAACTGGAATGGGAAAACCGTAGCAGCCCTCCAGATACTCCCAGAGGAGGAGGAGGAGGAGGAGGAGGAGGAGGAGGAGGAGTTTGGATTTGATATCCCGCCTTTCACTCCCTTTAAGGAGTCTCAAAGCGGCTAACATTCTCCTTTCCCTTCCTCCCCCACAACAAACACTCTATGAGGTGAGTGGGGCTGGGAGACTTCAGAGAAGTGTGACTGGCCCAAGGTCACCAGCAAAATACGCAAAGTGTTTTAACCGTGGTGTTGCTAGAAACCTCATGAAATCAACATACTTCTGTCTCCTACACACGCACGCGCACACACTCACATACACACACACGAACACACATACCAAGTTGCTGAAATGAAGCAGCAGCTCATAGAAGCCAGATTTCAGGTGTTCAGCAGTGAGCCAGTGTGGTGTAGTGGTTAAGAGCAGTAGTCTCGTAATCTGGGGAACCGGGTTCGCATCTCCGCTCCTCCACATGCAGCTGGGTGACCTTGGGCCAGTCACACTTCTTTGAAGTCTCTCAGCCCCACTCACCTCACAGAGGTGTTGTGGGGGAGGAAGGGAAAGGAGAATGTTAGCTGCTTTGAGACTCCTTAAAGGGAGTGAAAGGTGGGATATCAAATCCAAACTCTTCTTCTTCTTCTTCTTGGACAGGAGGAGACCTTGTGCCAGAGAAAAGACCAAACTCTAATTCAAGAAATGCCACTGGTCTGCCTCCTTTCCATTGTATGCGATGCAGCTTCTCATTATACTCCATTCATATGGCTGTCCAGTAGCCATGCAGCTCTGCCTTGCACTGGGTTTAATCCTTCGTATTGTCTATAGGAATTGTCCACAGCTACTTAGGGTCTCCATCAACTTCTACCTGACTTGTGGATATCCAGGATTACACTTGATTCCTCCTAGATGCAAAAAATGTGCTCTGCCAGTGAGTTCGTCTTCCATGTAGGGGTGAGGAGGAAATTTGTTTCCTAACCAATTCTCACTTCCTGAAACAGGTGTCCTTCAAAATGTACATTTCTCTGAATTTTGTGGTGAAGTTTTCCAACCAGAAAATGTGTACAAAAATGAATATATTAGGGAAGTGTGTGTATAAAAATACATTTATTAGCAAGGATAACATGGCCACCTCATGAGAAGAGAAGACTCCCTAGAAAAGACCCTGATGTTGGGAAAGATTGAGGGCACAAGGAGAAGGGGAAGACAGAGGACGAAGCTATGAACATGAGTTTGACCAAGCTGCGGGAGGCAGTAGAAAACAGGAGTGCCTGGCGTGCTCTTGTCCATGGGGTCACAAAGAGTCAGACACGACTAAACAACTAAACAACAACAACAATGGACAACATAGACAAATGCATTGCATCGGGGGGGGGGGACTTGCAAAATTGTGCACGCTAGCAAATGTTATGCAAACATATGGACAGAGGCGGATTTAGAGGAGCCCGACTGATTCTGTTGCACTGGGCAGGGAGCCTCCAGAGGCGCCACACCTATGATTTAGAATGAATCATGGGGGTGGAGGGACACTTAATTTTGGTGTTGCACACGGTGCTACTGGAATTTGAGACCCCAAGATCTGCCACTGATATGGAGAACTGAACTTAAGACTGGAAAAGTTAGAAAGTGAGAGAAGCCAACATGGACAGGTTCATCCAGCCTTACTTTCCCCTAGACTAAGTGCATCTGTATCCTTTCATTTGATTATGTCACTGAAGCAGAGAGGTGAAAGCATAACAGGCCAAATTAAAATCTGATAGCCCCACTTTCTATATAAACTATCCAGCTTTAAGTGTGGGAGTGCAAATAGATATTTGTGCACCACAAAAAGTACAATTTGTGACCAACTATAGACCACTTACTGGAAAACCAAAAAGAGGAGTGTGAAATATTCCTTTCAGATGTTCTCTCCCCCCCCCCCCCGCCACCGCTGCTTAAATAAAAATGCAGATTTACTCCAAGGCTTCACAGATTCAGCCACAGTGAAGAAGGCACAGTTCATGTCCTTTCCAGCATTACAGCTTGATTCTTACACACACACACACACACACACACACACACACTATGTTGATAATCCCTCATGAAGTGGATTACTGTATGTTATCACCAAATAGTGCCGTAGGTAGGTAGGAAAGAAAAAGGGGGGGGGAGCAAGGTCCAAAAGACAGGACATGGTGGATTTTATTTCAGCTGGCTTGACCTCCTTCATATCCTCCACCCCCTCTCTGTGCACTCACAAATTTGTTTTCAGTTGCCAAACTGAAAAATGGGCGAAAGCAGCGATTAATTCATGGAAGTCTTATAACTTGCACTATTTTCAGTAGCTGAGTCCCCTTTCCAAAGAGATTTGTACATGCTGGGAAGTGTGATGAGGCGGCAATAGAGGAATTATACCAGGATCTTTTCGTTTTTATTGCAGTGCCCTGAGAGTGGATTGGATGCTCCTTTCCTGCTCTTTTCTGCTCCCCCCCTCCACCTCTCTGTGCATGTGAACCATCACTTTCCATTCTCCAGCAACACAGCGGAGGTGCCCGTAGGTTTGACAGAAAGACAGCTGTGCTCTTGTTTCTAAAGAATATAGTAAGCCTATATTTTATTTTATTTTCCTCCTTTTTAAAAAAAGCAGAGAGTAATATTAGGGTAGACTCAGGAAATGAACTGGCCTTGAGCTAACAGGAATCAGTTATTACTTTTGCTCCCTAAGAAATCTTTGTAATTTCAAGAATTGGAGACCTGTGGCTTTAATCTGCTTGAGCTATAGGAGTCTGTCCAGTGTTCACACAAATAATACAAAAGCCCATGGATTTACTAGGATATTTTGATTTATCCTCCTGCATTGTCTAAAAAGTAGGGGCTCTCAAACATTTTAGTAAATAGACCTGCCAAAAAAACGTTGGGTCTGTGCTCATGAGCTGTCAGCAGGTCTGATGTCACTGTATATAAATATAAATAAAACCCATAGACTGCCATGTCCCATCACAACCCAAGCCCCTAAAATACTGTTGCATTGGCTCAAGACAGGAGAAGTCAAGGGCTGGAACAAAGTTGGTAGAACAGACATAAGTGGGGGGAAATACCAACAGACAGGGCAAATTGTAGTAAACTCTCCTTCAGATTGTACATTTTAGCACACCAGGTTAGAAGTTCACACCCTAATGGGCCAACCATTGCCCATTGCCCAACACACACATGTTATCACCATTTCTGGGCAGTAGTTGCAGCTACTACTGGGACTGGCTTGAGAACAACCATAGGGTGACAGTGACCACACCATCTAGGTCATCTATGAAGCAGCCCAATGTTTTGCATGATCACACAGTAATTTAAAGATTTTCTTACATGGGTGTTGCTTGTAAAGAGGATACTTAGACATGGAAATGCAATGTCTGGATCAGACCAGTGGTCAAAATAACCTTAATGGTTAGACCTATGGTTTACATCAGGAGTAGCTAGTGGGGAGAGATGCTGCTGGACACTTGACCTCCTGGCAGCAGTGTCATTCCCATGTATCAGGTGGAAGGGCTGGGAGGCTGGGGCTTTGCAAGCACACCAATGGAGCCAACACCATGTCCATGCTGGTGCAGCCAAACTGCCCCACCACCACCCCTCCTCTTTTCCTCCTGGCAAACAATGCTGCTGCCAGGAGGTCAGGTTCATGGTGCCATCCCTCCTCACCATCCCCTCCTACTTCAGAGTGTGAGAGTTAGGAAAGTCCTACGAAAGTTCAGTCCCATGTAGGATTGATAGAGGACATTTTGGGAAATAAGTACACAATGCTCATGTCAGAGATGAGTTTGTTCCATCAGATGGTATGAAGTTGACAAATAAATAAATAAAAATAAGGCCCATTCATCTACCACTTCTCCAAGATGAGGTTATTTCATATTATGAACTCTGTGATGTGGTGTAGTGGTTAGGGTGTCAGATTGGGACCTTGGAGAGCAGGGTTCAAATTCCCACTCAGATACAAAGCTCAGAGTGACTAGTCACAATCTTCCTAACCCATTTCACAGAGTTGTGATAAAATAGGGTTGGTGAGAACCATGTACAGTACCTCCTTGAGCTCCTTGGGCGGAAGCTGGGATATAAATGCAGTAAATAAATAAATGATAGTGGCTGGAAGAAGGCAGTCTACTAGGACCTCTGAATGCCATTTGCAGTGAATCACATGTGGACAGAATGCTGTTGCACTTATGTGGAGTCTTCGCACAGGCATCTGGCTGGCCACTGTGAATAAAGGCGGATTCAGGTGAGTGTGACTGGTTCGGTCACACCTGGTGCAGAGCCTCGGGGGTGCCACAACTACAATGTATAATGGAAGGTGAGGGTCAGAGGGTTGGCATTGCACAGGGTGCTGCTGAAATTTGAGATCCCCAGGTCCACTGGGCCATATTCCTGATCCAGCAGGTTTGGCTTATGTTCTTAATCATAAGCAACATCTTGATGCCCCTACACAATGCTCAAAATCAGTTGCCTGAGAAAGAGAAGTACCGACCAGAGAAGAGTGACAGACGAAGCTGATGGAATATGCAGAAATGGCAAGACTGATGGGAAAGATCAGAAACCAGGAAGACCAAGTATTTTTAAAAGACTGGAATAACATTTTAATATATTTGAAAGACCACTGTAGACAGCTGAAATCATTGGCAGGGATATAATGACACTTGTGAAGTAAAATGAGCTTTGGTTAGTCTTCTTCTTTGGTGATCACTTGTAGCCGAGTAAGATTGTCTTCCATAAACACGGTTTTAACAATGAGTCTGTAAGTGACTGTGGAGGCCAATTCTGGATCCACACGTCCTTCCACAGTGGGGACATTGGTTTCCAGATGGGAGTTGATCATGGTGTGGTCTTGGCATGGTGCCAAGCCTGCCTTCCTCTTAGCACATTTCTCCCTTGCGTTCTGAGTTCAAGTCTCTTCAAAGCCCATGACACCTTTGGTAAAGGCTGTTCTCCAGCTGGAGCGCTCACAGGCCAGTGTTGTTGGCGTTTATACTACATTTTTAAAGATTTGCCTTTAGACAGTCTTTTAACCTCTTTTGTTGACCACCAGCATTAGGCTTTCCATTTTTAAGTTCAGAATAGAGTAGTTGCTTTGGAAGATGATAATCAGGCATCGGCACAACATGGCCAGTCCAACAAAGTTAATGTTGAAGAATCATTGCTTCAACACTGGTGATTTTTGCTTCATCCAGTACACTGATATTAGTTCACCTGTCTTCCCAAGTGATGTGAAAGATTTTTTGGAGACACTGTTGATGGAATCTTTCAAGAATTATGATTATATAATGGATAGGTAAAGGTAAAGGTACCCCTGCCCGTACGGGCCAGTCTTGCCCGACTCTAGGCTTGTGCGCTCATCTCACTCTATAGGCCAGGAGCCAGCACTGTCCACAGCCACTTCCGGGTCACGTGGCCAGCGTGACAAGCTGCATCTGGCGAGCCAGCGCAGCACACGGAACGCCGTTTACCTTCCCGCTGGTAAGCGGTCCCTATTTATCTACTTGCATCCGGGGGTGCTTTCGAACTGCTAGGTTGGCAGGCGCTGGGACCGAACGACGGGAGTGCACCCCGCCGCGGGGATTCGAACCGCCGACCATGCGATCGGCAAGTCCTAGGCACTGAGGTTTTACCTACAGCGCCACCCGCGTCCCACAATAATAGATAGATAACAGTAAAAGATGCAGGTAAAAAACATTTTTAGAAATAGATCCCATGGAGAGAGGGAAGGAGGTCTGAAGGTTTGAAAAAACCTCTTTTTGTTTTGGGGTTATGTTTATTGTGTACAACTTTATGTAAATCTAATAAAAATTCATTTTAAAAAACAAAACAAAATCAGCTGCCTGTGAAATATGTCCTGCTCTCCCTAATGGTAGGACCTGCCTCCATAATTAGCAAGCACTGGCAGGATGTGGCTGAGTCTATATATGGTCCCTGTATGGTCCCTTCACAGCTACTATTATTAAGCAATGATATCCTTATGTGTACATGTTGAGGCAATCTGTATTTGCCGGTTAGGGGGGGCAGGGGAGAGACTGTGAGGATTCACCATTGCAAGATGGGTACACAACATTATTTCCATGTTACAGATGGTGGACATGAGCATTAATAACTTCTTTAAAACCACACAGTGACTCCTTAGCTGCATCTGAAATGCCCAGTACTCATTGTTTCCATAGTTGGCTGAAAAACAAAGGCCTTTTTTTCATTAAGAGGTTTTATGGAAATGTATTATTTAAAAATGGAGTAAGGAATTTCCCATTAAAATGAGGAGTGTTTGCCAGACTCAGTTTATTTCTAGTTCTCATATTCTAGTTACTAATGTGAAATGACTTTTTTACATCGCAAGCAAAGAGGATCTTATTGCAAATCTGAAGCTTCTCTGCACTTAGAAAGTAAGTAGCTTTACGTGATACAGATCATCACAAGTCTCTGCAAGCTCCACCCATGGAAGGCTGCAGCTTACTGTAAAGAGATTATTTCAGGAGGAAAGAATCAAAAAAATACCTGTTATCCCCCATAAAAAGGCACACACTGTATTAGCTCCTACAGTAGCAACCATTGCACTGCTGGAAAACAGTTGGAATGGTTTTTAATGTCTTGGTTAAATGAAACATCCAAAAATGCAAAGTTATTAATTTAAAGGGTGTGTTATCACTTGTACTCACACAAAGGAACAATGTGAATGTCCAAAAGTATTCAGTAATGAAAGAATGAACACATTTCTATTCATTTCATTGTCATTCTTCTAAAAATTCCCATTTGTTGATGCTTGTAACAATGAATGGATGGAAAGAGCTTGTTCATTTTTTCTGTCCTTTAAAAAAACACAAATGCACAGCCCTGGCATGCATCTAATTAATTAATGTTTTTTATTGCATTCTAAATATGCATTCTACTGTTCTGTTGCATATGCTATACCTCCCACCCTAAGGGATATACTCATAGGGCTGTATCTAGCAAAATCATCTCATCAGTGCAGGGACTTCCACTTGTACAACAGAACTTCCCCTCCCTCTCTACATCCTATATACCAGACAAGACTGTCCAGAGCAGATCTCGAGGGAATGGGAAGAGAGGAGATGGAGGGGAAGTTCTGTTGCACAAGTGGAAGTCCTTGAGCTAGTGAGATGACTTTGTTGGATACAGCCCATGGTAAAAAAAAAAAAAAATAATCCAAATAATCCAAAATAAAATGTAAAGTAAGAATGTCACAAACCCATGTGTCATATACCAAATGTATTTTGTTTAATGGAGAGATATATATTGTTGTAAACTGCCTGGGAGCTCATGGTAAGTGGCAGATAAGAATTCTAATAAATGATTATGGTAATTATGATTATCATATCCTAGGTGGAAATGTGTCTCACCCCTCTGCATATAATGCATGAAATTGCCCTCTATAAGTGTGTGAATGTGCACATGAGAGCAGTTCAGTAGAGAGGGCAGCTCCATGTATTCATCCGTCGGTCCTCTCCATTGTGGCAATTATTGCAGACTGAAGGAGTATTACAGCTCTTACACCAAGAAGATATCACCCAACTGGGTAGTGTCAATATGCAGTGTTTGCCAAAGCATTACACAGGAATCAGGGGATAGTTATTGCCGGCACAAAGGAAAGTCAGTTGTCCTTTGCACCTGGGTGGCTAAGGATCACATATAGTCCTCCTGGATGGTAAAAGGTAATGGATATGCCTCTCTTATGCAGCAGGACACTCCATGGGCAGTCATCAATGGCATGAAGTTGATTATTTTCCAATGCTGACACAATATCTATTTATGTGTGAGGTTAAAATAAAACAAAAATACAAGCAGCAGCAACATCAAGAAGAAGTCAAAGACAACACAATTAAAACATCTGAGTCAGCATAAAAATACATACAGGCCAATGGCAAGCTTACTTTGATGATCTTGTCTTCATCAGACAGTGGAAGACAGAATGAGAAGGGTGAACCTACCACAGAAGGGAAGTCCACAACTGGGAACCAGCCACAGCAAAGGCCCTCTCCCATGTCCTCATTTCAACAAGTGTCGGGATGCAGAGAGCCTGGACAAGAGATGACTGAGAGGAGATATGATAGCCATCCATAAATATCTAAAGAGCTGTCACATGGAAGATGTTTTCTCCGGCTCCAGAGAGTAGGACCTGAACCAATTGCTTCAAGTTACAAGAAAGGAGACTCCAACGAGACATCAAGATGAACTTTCTGATGGTAAGAGCTGTTCAACAGTGGAATGGACTCCATTGGAAGGCAGTAGACTCTCCTACCTTGGAGATTTTTAAGCAGAGGTTGGATGGCCATCTATCACTGATGCCTTAGTTGAGATTCCTGCACTGCTGGGGATTGGACTAAATTATCCTTGGGGTCCCTTTCAACACTACAATTCTATGATTCTAACAGAATCACATATTATGGTGCAGTATTTGTTGGAAAGTACAACATTGACCCCACAAATAACACCACCACCTTAAGAACTTCCTGTGCCAAGGGTGCACCTGCTAATGAATGAGCTAGCCATACAGAAAATGAATCTGAGATGAGCAAAGTGAATCACCTTCCCCAACCTGGTGCCCTCCAGGCATCTGTTGGGCACTGTGATGACAGAATGATGGACCAGATGGGTCACTGGTCTGCTACAGCAGGCCTTTTTGTGTTCTTATAAATCCTTTACCAACATTACTGAGCCCACATTGCACTGTTTGTGGCCACAGCATCATAAAAGAGTGCGATATTGATGCAAGTATGGAACAAACTAAGATGCTGAGCAAATAAAAAGCAGTACAGTACAGTGTATAAATTTAGTAAATGGTGCACCCACACATGGGGGGGGGGTGAACACATGATTAAACTAATAGGATTATGCAAAATAAGCTTCTAATGAAATGCCAGTAATTAATCTTTCTTAGTCTTGAGGCTTGCTTCTAATCATTCTTCCTGCACATAATTTGATTCCAGCAAAAACTAATTCTATTCAAAGGACATGCCTTACAACATCCCTCCAATTTGTGGAGACACCACTGCTCCTAATCTAGTTATACTCCGACAGATGCTACAAAGTCCTTATGGTCCAGGTTTGTTTTGGCTGTTGGCTGCCTACTTTCTCTTCAACTATTTCATCTTAGCTGTCTTTAGTTCCAAACAACATGAAAGGAGCCAAGGAACAAAATGAAAAGGAAAAAATATGAGCAACATCTGATGTACATGTGAAACCTCAGGAACTGGTTACATTGAATTCGAGAGAGAGAGAAGATTCAAAGTGCAATACAGTTCCTATTTAGTCTTGAAGGTTGCATCCTTCCAAGTAGTTGTGCTTAGCCTAAAAAGAGAGATTATACTGCTGTTCGTGAATAATTGTTGAGATACTTCCGGCTACTTCAAACCTCAATGTGTTTTATTGAACAAAGTAAACAGTCATCTATCCATTTTAAAGATGGGAGAATCTATTTCCAACACATGTTGGATGTTAATCTTGCATGTTTTTACCCTTAGTTATGTTCTGTTCCTGTGTTTTGTTTTGTTTTGTTTTGTTTAAAAAAATGTTTCAAACTGCATATTTAAAAGTCTGGCCACTAGATCCTTCTAGACAAAAGGTGAATTACGAATGAACACAGAATAAAAGAAAATAGGAATAGGAAGCTGCCTTATGCTGAAAGACAATTGGTCCATCTAGCTCAATACTGTCTACATTGCCTGGCAAAAGCTTCAAGGGATTCAAACAGGAGATATTCCCAGTCCTACCTGGAGATGCCAGGGATTGAACCTAGAACCTTCTGTATGCTAAGCAAATGTTTTCTCCTGGAGCTATGGCCCTTCTCCAGAAAATGATGTCTAAGAGCCACAACTATTATTAACATCCATGCAAAAGTTATGGCATCACTGAGCTGTCACTAACGACTCTCCATAGTGTGGCCTCCTACAAATGTAAGTGTCACGACTCCCAGGCTAGCTGCCTAGTGAAATCAGAGACACAGAGCGCTTCTGCTTATTCTTTTATTTAAATCAACTGGATACACACAGAGACCATGGATTGTGCTCCCTTCAGTCTTGAGACATTGCTCAGAGTGTCTGCTCCACCCACTTTGCGGCACTTCCTCACTTCCAAACCCCTTCTTGATGCTTATGATGGCCGGCAATGGAATCTTTCTGTTTCTGTTTAGCTCTCTGCTCTAAGACAGTGTTTCCCAACCTTGTGCCTCCAGCTGTTTTTGAACTACAACTCCCATCATCCCTGACTAGCAAGACCAGTGGCAAGGGATGATGGGAATTGTAGTCCAAAAACAGCTGGAGGCACAAGGTTGGGAAACACTGCTCTAAGATACAAATGGATCGCCTGGTCCTCGGAGAAGGAGGAGGTTCCTCCAGGCTTTTGAGTGATGTAGAGTCCACTGTCTGCTGTACTGTTTCTCCCACTGCTGAGCCCTGTCTCTGTTCAGGACTAGAGCCTCTGCTGGCTTGCTCCTGTTCCTCACCTTCCATTATTACCCAGCTCTTTGTTGCTGCTTCTGGGTTGTGTCCTGGTCCAGTGCAACCCCATCTTCCTCTTGCTCGGACCCCTCTTGAGGTGGAGGTCTCCACACCACTACTCCTCATCTGCCCAGTCCCTGACATCCCTGACAATAAGGATGCAGTTTTAAGAGCTGAGCCGCTGGACACAAACTTCAAATGGCAGTGAGGCTGAATTCCTTGGTAACAGCCATTTACTCCTACTGGGAGTGGCTTGCCCAGCAGATATCACCTAGGAGAAACATCAATACTACTTACCAGGAGAAAGATTGCTTTGGCTCTGCCCCATGGGACAAGCCGCTCCTGATTCCTGCATAGCATGGATTGTGCCATTATATAATTTAGCCACTGGCCTTGTTCTAGTGCTATTAGCTCCTGTGCGCTAGCAGCCCCACACCCCGCAACATGTCATAGGGAGCCTTTGCGCATTTAGCTGTATGTGTGAAGACTTCCCCAGGGTTCCAGTTCCCAGGAATGCATTTAAGCATGCATACACTGTGGATGAGATGCCTCATGTTGAACTGGGGAGAGGAGTGTGGGACAAAGGATGGAGCAACTCAGTCAGGTCCCAATCCCTTGTTCTTGTGCTGGTGTATAACACCTGATGCTGGATACAGGAGAAATTCCTTCCTCGGTGCTACTAGCAGTCACACAATCCCCAGTCAGAATTTTGACTGCGGTAGGGGGACAAAGGATTAAAAGCCCAATGCCCCAGGTCCCAATCCAGGGTTGTACCGTACATTCAGAAGTCCCCTCCTTACACCACAGCTGTACATGAAAGGGGGCCTTCCTACTCACTTTTAAAAAGGCATTCACACAATTGCTAATTGCACAAATGACATCTCCCCTAGTTGCCCCTAATCACACTCACTTTTGAATTGTGTGATTGCTCCCATCAAGCTTCGTTTTGAAAGGAAAGGATCTGAGAAGAAAGAACATTGTTATTTTAGCCAAAGGTTTCTATAAAGAAAAACGAGAGGGGGGGGGGGGGAATGGCTTCAGTATTTTCTTTGCAAACTTTCCCACTGCATTTTTACCAGTTCTTTCATTAACATATAAACCCAGAGCATATTGCTGATTAAAACATGGGGCTCTTCCTCTCAGCATAGCTAATCCAACACAGGTCAAAATATTTTCTGGTGTTTCATCACATCTTAGAAATGTGTTTCAAATACATCTAAATTCCACTTCACATATCATAAAAATTCAGTAAGTATCACAAAAAGTTATATTATGTGTGTGCACACTCACACACACAAAGACACATGCGTGCGCATAGTCAAACACACACACACACACCCCAGAGAACTAAAATTAGCCAATGAGTTTCATCACTAAGCAACGGATAGTGTAAAATTCATGCCTAGAACTGCAAAAAAGAGAAGAAATAAGGGGAAAGAATGCCAACATCACCCACACCCAGAAGCCCAGCACAGAGAAAGTTTAAAATGCTTAAGTCTCTTTGAAATCAAACTGAATTTAAGCTAATCACAACTAATTCACTTAATCACACATCCCAGTGGAATTTTCACTAAGCCCAAAGTGACTGGGGACCCAAATAACTGAAGGAAGCCTCTTGTAGTATAAGCCTGTTAGATCTGGAGGGGGGCTTCTAATGGTTCCACTGTCAGAGTGGTGGGGAATGTTCAGTGTGCAGGGCTAATTAGATCTGCCAGGTCTCCCTGTTTGATCCATGAGTTCATATTGTTCAAGTATCACCCACCTTCCCTATACCTGACATGGTATCAGGTATGGGGCAGATTGACTGAGACAGAAGGGGGTGTGCAGCAGACACCTTCAAAACCTTGCATTAAAACTCCATGTACAGCATCCAGCTCTGTCACTGGAGGCCCAGGTTGCCTCAGTAGCTAGAACTGCCTTTTACCAACTGTGACCGGTGCAACAACTATGGCCAATCTGACCAGTCAATAAAAACATTGCTTTTATCTGTTTTTCTTGGTAAATTTCTTGTAAACTGCTTAGAGGTTTCGTTACAATCAAGCTTCTGTGCACATTTTGCTGGGGGGGAAAATAGAAAATGAAAATAGCAGTGAAAAATGAGACCTTATGAATTCTTCTGAACCTCTTGGTCACTTTTGATATCCTCAAGGTATCCCTCTGGTCCAACTTTTTATAACCCAATAGTTCTGTTCCTGCCTGAATGGCTGTTCTTACAAGATGGTTTGTGAAGACTATGGCTGTGCTCCATAGCTTTTGCGTGGACAGGCGGAGTCCCCAGATCCTGCGCGGTCCCCCGTCATGTGGAATAACGACTCAAGACAACGTGCTATGGGATTAAATTGGCCACAACTTTATTAAATTTCAAATGTGGGTGGACCTTGGCTCAGGCATTGGGCGTTCTCCCTCCCCAGTCCCCAGCCGGGGACCTAGGGAGCATCAAGGTTATCCAGTGTGTGTGGGGGGGGATGGGCCGGCTCTGGAGAACATATGTTCAAGCAGAGATAGCCGCCCCCGTTACGCCGCCGCTGCAGGGGAGAGCAATGACAAGCTTTCGGCGCACGGCCAAAGCCTCCCTTCAGAAACCCCTTTAACGGGGAACCCTGGTATCGCCGCCGCAAAGAGGAAAATGGACTAAAGGATTCCGCCCAAGGCCTGATACCGCCACCCGAGACCGCAAAGATTGCGGTCTCGCCGCCAAGACTACCTACATCTGAAAAGCCCCTTTGCCATCCTCCAACCAGTCAATCAGGCCATGCCTGATGTCGCTCAGCCAACGCTTGTTACCAAGGTCCGATAGGTGCACGCCATCGGGCCGAAATAGCTCCTGCATGTAAACTTTAATGTTGGGATGTTTCACGACCCAACCTCCCATGCGAGTGGTTGCAGAGCGCACTGCCCTATTGATTTTTTCCACAGTGTAATTAAGTCTGGTGGGTTTGATGTTGCCACGCCAATGCAAGCGTGGCAGAAGTTCGGACCAGAAAATCGTAATACTGGGGTGAGTGGCGTGTATGCTTCCCAGGTCTGCGATCGCTGTTTTGATCAGAATTATGCTTTTACACACGACCAAGTCATTTTCGCCGAGGTGGAGCACAACCGCGTTTGGCGGGTGGCGGAACGCAAGTTCGTGACGCAACCAAGGGAGCAGGGCATCCCACCGCATTCCACGTTGTCCGAACCAGGGATTGGACAACTGAGTGAGGTAGGCGGAGACCTCCAGGTATCCCACCTGAGGGAAGGCAAGGCCAAGCCTATGCTGTTGGAGCCGCTCCGGATCTAGGGGCTGCACGCGTCCACGCAAAGGGCGCCCCCCGTTTTAAGCGGGGAGCGGTCATTATGCTGTGGCATATCACAGGCTTTTATTTTGTTCTCCATTCTATCTACAATCTCCATGGAATTGCTAAGTGAGGACATCCAGATATTATTTTATGTGTCATCAATATGCAGATGATACTCAGTCCTTCTCCTTTTCATCAGATTCAGACAAGGATACGAAAGTGCTGAACTTGTGCCTGAAGTATAGATGGTGACAAAGGGTTCATCTACACTTTCTCTTGTCCCAGGCCTAGAAAGCATGGGTCCAATATTTTTTTCTGCTTTATAGGAATGGGTCCAAGCAGTTTTTCATTTGTCCTGCCACTTTCACTGGGAAAACTCACTGTTTACCACTGAATTGGAACAAACATCAATCCACAGAAAAACTGGTTGATGTTTGTTCTGATACCACAGTAAACAGCAGGTTTTCTGGGGGGAAGTGGTGGGACAAGCAGGAGTATGGGACAGACCCTAAGTGAAGGCCAACAAACTGAAACACAATCCATACCAAATGAAGGTCAGGTTGGTGGGTGGCAATTTCAGACTGTTTTGTATTGATGGGGTTGCAAGTAAACAGAGAGATCTCCACCGTATCCTCAATCTAAGGGAAGGGGAACAGAACCTCATGCCCCACCAGCAATCCTTGGAGTAAGCTGGGATGTGTGTGAAATTTTCCCTGGCCCAGCCTTTCCTTGGAATCTAGGCTCTTTTTGAACCCCACCCACCTCCTATGATTCATATTGTATCCACTCTAAAACAGGAAAGTCTGCCCTTACAAGAAAACCACAGAAGTTATTATCACCATGCCTGAAAATTGCATCTAATTCTGGAAGAAAACAAAAAGATTATAGACTTTTCCTTCTTTAAAACCAAAAACAGTTTTAAAAAACAAACATTAAATGTGTGAAAACCGTGAAAACCTATCTGCCTGAAATTTTGCAGGCTTAATCCACTCTGGAGGGACTTTGTGTTTGCAAATTTCATCCACTTTTGCCAAAATAGGACCATATTTTAGATTCTCCATTATAAGGAATGGATGACATGGATCTTCATTTGCTACAAGACAGCTAGGAACACAGAACCCAAATTAAAGCAGAGGAAGCACAGAGAGTCTCAGAACAAACTGCATTTTTTTTTTAAAAAAAGGCACAGATATAAGCGCAAGGTGAGGGCCCATGCACCATCTTAGCCCATAATAGGTGAGAATTGTTTGCATTTAAGCAATTTTTTAAAACCTCATTTCTTTTTAAGACCAACTAGTGAGATGAGAATTAGGGGGGAAATCTATGCACACTGAGTTTTTCAGAAAATTCCTTCCCTACTTTGGACCATTCAGTTAATATGATATTTGAAGGGTTGTCACATAGAGAATGGGACAAATTTGTTTTCTATTGCTCTGGAGGGTAAGTCAATTGCTTCAAATTACAAGACAGGGAATTTTGTCTAAACACTAGGAAGCAGTATGAGCTCTTCAATCGAAGAATAGACACCTTCATTAAAAGTTTTTAAAGCAGGGGCTGGGTGGTCACCTATCAGGGATGGCATAACAGTGTATTGGTTGTACTAGATTATCTTTGAGGTCGATTCCAACTCTGTGGTTCTGTAATTATCTGGTCCAATGCCACAGTTCTTCAGTCTTCAGGAATGAAATACCATCTCCACAAGGTATTTGGTCTTCTCTCTGTTTATTGCTAAAAGTGTGGGCAGAAGTTTGTTTCTGAAGCTTTAATAAGGTTGTCTGTACTGTGTTGCAAACTTCAGTGACTTTGGGGATTAGATGTATTTATTTAGAAATTCTGTATAATCTTCTGTGTTCAGTGAGTAACCATGGTTCGGGATTAAAAATGTCTTTTAAAAAACACACCAAAAAACAATCCTTCTCCCAGCTCTGATATTCCAGAGATTTTACATCTGCTTAGTGACATCTCATTTTAAAAAAGGATTCATTAGCATTAAAATGCAACTGTTTATTTTAGAAGCATTATGAGAGTTAAGGTTGAGTTGGTGTCTCCTTTGCTTAACTAAATTTTCATTTCCTTTTTGTGGGGTTTAAACTTCTCTGCAGTTTCTGACCTCAATAGACTGAAATTTGGTATTACAAGGTATCAGCAGTGATGCACACTGTTAAACAAAAAGAATGTTTGAAATCCATTAAGCTTAAGTCTTAGAGTTTCCACAAAACACATTGGGGACCTAATTTCAGCCCTTTCTTAAAAAATAACAACTTAAGGTAGAGATAATTAACACAAATAACTAGGTAGGCATTGCAAGATGGCTGTCCTTAATACAGTGCAAACCTTCGGTCTTTCTGGGAAGACATCTGACATGAAGCAGATCTTTTCTTGCACAAGTAAATATTAACTACTGAGCAGGTGCAGTCGTTAATTTTCATAATGTTCCTGGTTATGCAGCAAATATAGCATTGCAAATCTCATTACAAGGTAAAATAGATTCTGACAAATTCTGTTTTGACACTAACTGCCATTCAAACAAATGAGGAAAAATACTTTCATTTACATTAATGAGAGATGCCTTTGAGGGTGGAAAAATGCATCAATAACAAATCATGATGCTGAAATCTTGATTGGGATAAGGCCAGAGGTTTCACTTGACATTTTGAACTACAGTAGTTTGAAAGGGCTTTGTTTGCTCTGAAGAGCATATTCAGTATAAAAGGCTAACTAGACATGCTGTGGGCAACCTCATTTCTTATAAAGACAGTCTGTGGTTGTCAGGATGCTGTCAGTGGCTCCTGGCTGGTTGCCCAGAAAAGTATAAAGACAAGGAAAAGTTTCTAACCATCATTTTTTATTTCAACATTTACAGGGAGAGGCTATAGAACCAAGCCTCTTGGACAGGCATAGGCAAACTCGGCCCTCCAGTTGTTTTGGAACTACAACTCCCATCATCCCTAGCTAACAGGACCAGTGGTCAGGGATGATGGGAGTTGTAGTCCCAAAACATCTGGAGGGCCGAGTTTGCCTATGCCTGCTCTTGGATAATGGTGTTGTCCCGAGTGAATCTCCACCCCACCCCACTCGATCTCTCCCACTTCCTCATTCGTTGTTCTCATTGTCTCCTCTATGGATGCCACTAAGTGCCCTCTGTTTCTGAGCTCTTTGCTCGCCAGGTTCTGGGAGATGTCAGCCAAGTGTTACTCTGGCTCTCTCATGATTTCCCAGCTTTCCCCCTCATCTGCCTCTGAGCTGCTACTTCCTTCAAACCCCTCTTGTAAATCTATAGTGTCTTCCTCTTCCTCCTTCCTGGAAGGGTCAGGATGGGGAGGCGGTCGTCACCATTCCTCCTCTGCCCAGTCCCTGACAGCAGAAGACTAAGTAGGCAAGAGAGCCTCCTTCAATGGGGGTGGGGATATACTCCTGGCCTCAGAATTGGGGACATTGCTTTGCCCGACCTCTACATATCTGCAAGGTATTCCGTAGTGAAGACGGCTCTGTGGGAGCAGTGATGCAGAAAGGAGGCTACATTTCCATTCAAAACTGAACCGATGAGCACTGTAATTGCACGAAGCACAATTTGCAATGGAAAGCTTGTGCAGTGTACATGTTGAAATATTCCATTTAACATGAAACCTTTGTCGGTAACCTTTTGTGGATCACTGATGACACTGGTAAGCTCTGGGCACCCAAAAAAGGCCAGCGAGATTATCTCAACCAATAGTTTAATTAACCAACTTTATCTTTATGCCGCAACACAATATTGCATTTTAATAGAATGTAATTTGTGTGGTCGGATAGCAATTATTTGGCTTTATAATTCTGACTCTCATTCATCCATTGGGAGTTAATTATAAAGCTTTATTGCCTCTTGGAACAACCATTCATCATAGTCGTTTTATACAGCATTGAGGTTTACCATTTTGCCAGCTAGCACATAGGAAGCTGTCTTCTATCAAGCTAGACATCTAGTCTGTCTAGCTCATGGGTAGGCAAACTAAGGCCCAGGGGCTGGATCCGGCCCTACTGCCTTCTAAATCCGACCTGCTGAGGGTCCAGGAATCAGCGTGTCTTTACATGATTAGAATGTGTGCTTGTATTTAAAATGCATCTCTTGGTTATTTGTGGGGCATAGGAATTCGTTCATTCCCCCCCAAAAAAAATATAGTCCAGCCCCCCACATGGTCTGAGCTACAGTGGACCAACCCATGGCTGTAAAAGGTTGCTGACCCCTGGTCTAGCTCAGTCTAGTCCACACTGACTGGCCCTAGCTCTCTAGGGTTTCAGACCAGAGTTCTTTCCTGGTTCTATCTGGAGATGCTGAGGATTGAACCTGGAACTTTCTGCAGGTGCTCTACCACTGAGTCATCTCCCTTCACCAGAAGATGATCACCATCTTCAAATATCTCAAGGGCTGTCACAGGGAAGAGGGAGCAAGCTTGTTTTCTCCTGTTCTGGAGAGTAGGTCTCAAACCAATGGCTTCAAGTTAGAAGAAAAGAGAAAACATCAAGAAGAGCTTTCATGTGGTATGCACTGTTTGACAGCAAAACGGTCTCCCTTGGGAGGTTGTGGACTCTCCTTCCTTGGAGCTGCTGTAACCAGACATTGAATGGCCATCTGTCATGGATGCCTTAGTTGAGATTCCTGCATTGCAGGGGTTTGGACGAGAAGGCCATTCTAACTCTACAATTCTATGATTGGGCCAGCTTCTGTTTGTGGATGTGGCATATTGTTTGGAGCAATGTCCTTCAACTTTGGATTCCCAGAGATTGGACTGCTATTCCCACAATCCCCAAATAACCTATCCATGGGTCAGCAACCTAAGGTCCATGGGCCACAAGCTGCCCATGAGGGTCATTTAACCAGCCCATGGACCCCTGCCGCCTGCTCGGTTAGCTCCTGTGTGCCATGCTAAACTGGCGCAGAGCAGGGACCGCCTTCCACGACACTGGCGGGCTTCCCATTGGCTGCAGGAAGCTCCTGCAGCCAATGGGAAGCTGCACACGCTGGAAGAAGCGCTGGAAATAGTGTTTGCCCACTGCGGCATCTGCGGGACCGTGAACCGGCCCAAGCCACAAAAACTTTGCTAACCCCTGAGTGCTAGCCAATGGTCAGGGGTGGTGGGAGTTGTGGCCCAACATCATCTAAGGCCCAAGGGTGAAAGGCACTGGTGCAGGGGATGTAGGATCTCCTCCTAATGAAAGTAATTTACATACACAACACCCTTACTCATTTTGTCCCAATCGCCTTAGCTTAGCTCCCCAAGTAAACTTTTGTCAAGTTCATTCTGGTGGCAGATTTGGTGGGTGAGCGGTTAATGTCAATAACCTTCACCTTCTTTCTATATTTTATCCAAACTACAGCTGTACGCTTGCTAGCCATGTGAGTAAGCTTTGTATAATTTTGCCCCTTCTGTTCACAGTGAGGGAAGAATAAAGTTTTTAAAAAACGTGGTACCCATCTGGAGATGGAGAGCCAGACCGTTCTGTGGTGTCAATCAGCTTAGCTCCAGTGCTTTCTGTGTAAGCAGACAGCTGAGGATTTTGTCCTTTGAGTGCTCTGAGTACAGGACCCAACTGTTCTAGTGGAACCTAAAGGGAATAAGATTAACTCACCATGATGTCGTTCTGAATGTGCATGTCTGTGTGCTGAAGCATAAGCAGAGCTGGATGGATCAAAGAGCTTGATGTTCTGCAGAAACATGCATTTGCTGTAGGACACCACTCAGTTGTAGAAAGCTAATAAATTAAGGTTGTGAACTTGGCACACAAGTAAGCTGATGAATGGAACAAGTTAAGAATGCCTGTGCAATGTTAGTTGACTCCATTCCATTCTCCAATTCCAAAACATGTGTGTTTTGACAGACAGCCTTTATTTTAAGGGGTATCCAAGATAGCATGGCTCTGTTGTGTTCTCATAATGCCATGTGGGTCTCCTTAACAAGACACGAGCACTTTCTTGTAAGGGTGAGAACATCTCCATGACCCTTTAGCCTGGATTTTGTGTTCAAGCTTATATGATTTCAGATTGAAGAATGAAAGCCTTGGAAAGGGTTAGGCAGTTGAATTAGAGAAAGGTTTAAATTCCCATGAACTTTAATTGTACAAGTTAATTATTCCATCTTTAATTCCACAGTAACATGCAATTCCTATTTCTTTCCATTTAATCAAAGAAGAATTATCTCCATAAGTCTGTACTGTCTATAAATAAGCACTGAAATGCAAAGTAATCATGAGCACAGGCTGCTGTTTTCTAAAGAATTGGGCAGTGCTTACATTCCAGCCACAGAACACCAATTCAGATGTAAAGGTCTTGGTGTCCTTTAGGAAACTGAGCAGAGTTAGATATTGGCAAATCCCAATAGGAATTAAGCTTCCTTGTTTGGAGCAGCCCACATAGATTGCTCACCATCCTCCTCTCAGCTCTCAATGTATGGATATGATGCATCAACAGTAGAAAGATCTGGCATGGGATAAAAACTAGCTATATTTCATTTAAAAAGCAGGATACACAGAGGTCAAGCTAAATATTCGGTTTTCCTGTCCTTCATATTTCCTCACAGAATCACCTTACTACTCATTCCTCAAATAGTTGTAGCTTCAGGAATTTTGCTATCTACAAGAAAGTAAAAGGCTGAAGACTTTGGCTATAGGCTTTTTGAGACACAGTTGTTTTGTTTGTTTGCTTATGCTTTGAGAATTCTGAAAAAAAAGCCACTTTTCTTCATGGTGTGCAATGTAAGAGGCAATGTAAGTTGCCCCTTACATTGGTGTGCAATGTTAAGGGGCAATGTAAGTTGCATGGCTGACCATGGAATGACTGAGAACGAGGGAGATAAATCTGGGCTGCAGAAATAAGGCAATATATTAGCAGACCTTGCAGTCTGGGTCTTAGGTCAGAATTGCCCTCCTGTATTAAGAGCTCAAATTTGTCTTGCTTGTTTCCCATACTACGTAAATTAGTACAGAGACAACTGAAACCACGAGTCATTCCCTCCAGTTGCTTCCTTCTTGTAGTTTCCTACCCTTTAGTGGGTTTCTTGAGTGCCATCTCAGTTTCCTGCGCATCTATGAAGCTATTTTTACAGATGACAGGTGTTCTCCTGTCAGCTGTAATATTGTCTCCCTCCCCCTCAGGATTTAGTTTAAAGCTCTCCTGATCAGGTTTGTGGGACTCTTAGCAAACACATTATTGCCAAAAGCTCACTTTCTGCCAGCCTGAAAATGGTCACATCTTGTTCAATTGAAATATGTGGGCTTTTTGCAGAAAATAAGTTACAACTGATGGGGTGGTCATGGTTACATTTATTTTCAGGGGAGTGGGGGAACAATGTGTGCATGTTTCTTCTATCTCTTTGTCATCTTGGAACGAATGCCAAGGGAAGTCTTTGTTTTGATTTTAATTTAGATCTAGTTGATGTGCTTCTCTACAGATAAGAGCACTTGTGAAGGTTATGCCCTAAATATAGTGCATATTACATAAAAAGGGAAAGGAAAACTCCTGAGCAGTTTGTATTTGTATTCATGTGAGTACACTTACCCTCCACAACTTACAGGTCTCATTTGCCATGGTATGGTATTCACAGCAAAAAGGCAATAGGAAAACTTTGACCTGAAATTGAAAAGCATCTAAACTTTGCTGTTTTAATCACAAGAATTTTGCAACCAACCACATTTTCTTGAAGAGACATTCCAACAGAAATTGTGGGTGCAATTTGCAATCAAAACTTTTGGCTAAAACAAAATAACATAAAAATTGGGAAAGGGGCTGTGACGGACAGCAGTACTAGACCAGAGTCTGGCAATGCAGTCCCCCTGAAATTCCACCAGTGTGCTGGAGCCTCTCTCTGATTGGTTAAAAAGTCAGCTAGTCACAGAGTGGGGAGGAACAGCACTTTGGGAGGGAGAATAAAAGGAGCAGTTTCTGAGAAAGAGAGTTATATAGGGCTGGATTTAAGATGAGTGATAGGGTTTGGTTTTGAGATAGTTTGTTTTTAACTGTTTTTATCAAAATTTTAATTTTTTGTTCTTATATTTTTGTAAATTGCTTAGGTGCTTCCTTACAATCAGACAGCATGCAAATTTTGTTAAATAAAATGAAGTAATAGTTGCCTGTTGGGCATCTGCCATTCTTGAGGGCACCTTTCTGTTTTAGGGTATGACTCAAGATGGGGGTAATCAGATATCTTCAAAGTGATAGGGTAGACTTGCATGATAGAGAAGAAAGGCAGCAAACTTGAGGTCTGTTTCTTCCTGGTACCCACCTGAAATTTGACAAGAAAAGAAAAGAAAAGAAAAGCTTTTCATCCCACAAATGATTGAAAATACTGATCAACTGTGGAAAATTGAGGCAATATTGATCTCCGCAGTCGCTGCACCTGTCTAACTCTGATTAATCGCTGTACTTTTTTTCTGTAGACATTTTAAAATTATTATTACTTTGTTCCTTGAAAACTGTCTGTTTAATGCAGTAGCATTTTTTAGAAGATAAAAATTTAGGTGTGCAAGTGCTGCTCACTTAAGCATGACCTTGGCTAACACTCCTCATCCAGAAACTAATATCACATTGAAAGTTGTGATGGTGAGACACTGATAGGGTTTGCTCAGATCTTGTTCAGAGCTCGCACAAAACTTGAAGAATGGGCAGAAAAAGAAGCACTGAACTCCATGTTATACAAAATCCAGTCTTTTTCTTTTTTAAGGAAAGGTCTCCTTTCTCCTTGTGCCATCACTCCTCTTTCCCACATGCCCCCCAACACCCCGTCTTCTTCTACTACTCCCACTCTTTTCTACCAACAGTGGCAAGATCTGCTCAGCCCCTACAGCCGGATTTTAAGATCTTTCACTCCTGCTGAGAACCCTTTGGATCCATCAGGGGAGCACCACAAAGTCCTCCCACTGAGTGGCACCATGGAACTTTATAGAAAAAGGTGTCATCGTGAAGCTTGTCACTATATCTAAGAGTTCTCAGGCTGTGGGGATCTGTGTAGTTCACCTTCTTTGAAAGCAAGGACCAAAGCACCGTTGCCTATTGCAAGGATGATAACTAGAACTGTTGCAAAGGATGTTGTGAGAGTGGTTCAAATACCTTGCAATTAGGTATGTGTGGGTGTGGGGAGATGTGCAGGTGCAAAGGTAAAGTGTATCTCTTTGGCCCTGCAAAACTCCCAGACCTGTAATCTTCAGTGTTTGCATGCCAAGAATTAACCTGTCATCTTCTGCACACTTAAAAATACATTTTACTGCAGAGCTATAGCCTCCTGTTTATTTATTTCATTTTTATTTATTAAATATACCACCCTTCGTCTGAGCATCACAGGGTAGTTCACAATATAAAAACATAAAAATGCATAGCATAACAAAACGATAACCCCCTCTTGTCTTGCCCGATTACATGAAACTTGCAACTCCTGTTGTAATCAGCAGAGCTACTGTGAAATAATTGGATTGTGGATTTAGTTACTTCTGTTTGACCTTAGATAGATATATTTCCCCATTCCATTTCATAAATCTCTGGTTCACAACTTTATACCTTGGGAACCAACCTGTGGAATTTTAATGCTGTTCAATCCCTAAACTGCCCATCATTCGATCCCTGAAGTCCTGCCCCCAGCTGCATTGTGTTCAACCTCAACCGTCAACAGCCTACCAATAGTTTACCAAAGCTCTCATGTTGACCCTCTGTTTGGAATGGAGGGTAAGGACTAAAAACAATTCCTGGATCTAACTCACATTAAGCCAACTTTTTTGATTAGAAAGCCTCCAGGGGCAGAGTGTTTTCCAAGCATTAAATAAGGCATTTGTGGAGCTTATGTAGACCCCTCTTTCCAGGTATTGTTCGATCATTTTTAACATAGCATCTAAGCATATGAATCCCTACTAGAATATCTCAGCCTAGCAGTTTCATCTGATCATCATAATTCCTGTCTGCCACCACAAGCACAAGATCACTGAAAATGAAATGTTCCACTTCATTTGACCTTTTCTTGTAGAAATATATTAAACATGTATAAAAATTGTACATTTTCTTTCATTGATTCCAGAATGTATTCAACCTGAAAAGCAACAGAACACGGATTTCAAGAGCTGTCAGACACTCAATTTACTACACTTCTCCGTACAAAAATGTGCAAGGCTAAAAGAACATAAAAAACAAACCTACCACTACATGCTTGGCATACAGAGGACCCACGAGAGAAATAAAGTGGTTGCTAAAGCCTTCTCAAAGTCAGAACTTTTGTTTACTTGAGCATTCACTATGCATAGTGGTACAGAGTAGTATATTCCATCCTGATCCTCTCTTCCTTCACTGCCACACCTCTGTTGTCCACATATACAATAGATACTCTCATGCACACCAATGTGTTGTGTGCAACTTATTATGATCTCATGGAATTAAACCTCATCATATACTGTTAAGCCGTAGTAGTCCTTGTGGTGCACAAGAGCCACTGAGTCCTGCCACCAGCATCACTACAGGTAACCCTGGACAGGGCTCAGGTGTAGCAAAGCTTCATTAACGTGTGACCCCAAAATTCCAGATTCCCTCCAAACTGATGCTAAACTTTTGTGCTAGTTTTGTGCCATGTTGTGCTAGGAACCTCACATTTGGTTTCCCCCAACCGAGTAATTGACAAGGCAAATCAGGGACACAAGTTAATGCCAAAAAAATCCAGCCTTGTCCGATTGACTCCAAACTGGTGCCAACATGTTGTGTTGGTTTTGTGCCATTTTGTGCCACAAACCCTGCTTTCTACACAGCCCTGCAAAATGAGCAACTGACACTCAAACCAGAGTCATAATTAAGGGGCCCCAAAGCCAACCTTGTCCAATTGGTTCCAAACTAGTGCACAAGTGGTGTGCTGGTTTTGTGCCGTTTTATGCTGCAAACCCCACTTTCTGCACAGCCCCCCCCCAAACTGAGTAAACCAGGGGTCATAGGGACACCCCAAAACCCAACCTTGTCTGATTGACTCCAAACCAGTACTGCTGGAATGAACTGGGATGAGAGATAGCAAGATAACTAGAAAGCTAGATAGACAGATTGGGTGATATATAGTCCAAAACTGGTTTAAAACAGATGTAAAACAGATAAATGATAATATTATCAATCACCACATGGTCACTTTCATCAGCAGGCAATCTAAAATGCATCCCAACTGTTCAACAGCAGCTGAGGCCCAGATTGACTGATGAAGTACAGCTGAGGCAGCTGAATGGATCTTGGGGTTCTTGTTTAATTGGGAGTGGGCCAAGAGAATGTCTGGGGCACATTCCACAGCAGAAGATGCATTCGGATACCCAATCTCAGCGATCTCAATGATCATGGGCAGGAGAAGGAGTTCTGCTAGGACCAGACCATGTCATTACTGAGAAGGCAAGTTTAGTCACTGTCTGAAGACTATCCCTGCCTCTGGGTCTTGTCCTGAACAGAAGGATACAGGTATCAACAAGAGTGTCCCACATAACCTTAAGGAGCTGCTGTGCAATGCTAGGTAAATGATTCACAAGACCATTGCCATCCATGACTTGAACGTGGATGGAGGAATTGAATAGGCATGTGTAACAGAGACTTGGTTGGACATGGCAGATGGGCCTATCCTTGCTGCTGCTTATCCACCAGGTTTCTCCTATGCACAGCAACCCAGGGCATGAGGGCAGGGAGGCGGGGTTGCAGTGATTTTTAGGAAGTCATTAGTTGTCAACAGGCATCCTATTAGGGAGACCCACTTTTCGTAGTCCATGTTCTGGAAGTTGGGCAATAGGGGCAGTACGGGATTCCTATTGGTATACCGACATCTGTGCCACACCAAGGATTCCCTGCCCAAGCTGCTTCAGGTAATAATAATAATAATAATAATAATAATAATAATAATAATAATAATTTATTTATACCCCGCCCATCTGGCTAAGTTTCCCCAGCCACTCTGAGCGGCTCCCAATCGAGTGTTAAAAACAATACAGCATTAAATATTAAAAACTTCCCTAAACAGGGCTGCCTTCAGATGTCTTTTAAAAACAGGATAGCTGCCACAGGGTGGGTGCCACTACCGAGAAGGCCCTCTGTCTGGTTCCCTGGCTCCCTCACTTCTCACAATGAGGGAACTGCCAGAAGGCCCTCGGTGCTGGATCTCAGTGTCCGGGCTAAACAATGGGGGTGGAGATGCACCTTCAGGTATATACAGGTATATTTTGGCCCTTTACTTGTGACCCCAGTTTGAGTGTCAGTTACGCTGCGGGGTGGCAAAAAACATGGGGTTTGCGGCACAAAACTAGCACAATACATTGGCATCAGTTTGGGGGGCATCTGGAATGTTGGGGTTACACATTAATGATGCTGATGTGGCAGGGCAGTGATGAGGTCAAGCTTGCATAGACACACCCACAGAACCACCTGATTGGCTTTGCCAGTGCATCTGCACAATGTCAATCATGCTGATGCCCTGTGGTATCCCTGCTACATCTAGATGGTGGGTTCCAATTTTGACTGCTAAAAAGCAAAACTAAACACAAAGCACTCTTTAAATAAGAAACTAACCCAGGAGGTAGAAAAGTTATTTCTCTGTTTTGCGTTTCCTGTGCTGGCTTTCAGTTTGCAAATAGGTTTTTTAAAAAATAAATAAATAGAGTAGAATTTGGAATACAGGATTACACACCAGCAGTCTGAACTGGTTTAGTCCATTCTATCACCTCAGCACTCCACCCCCTCATCTCACTCTTTTCTGAAGTGGCTCTTGATTAAAATGGCAGCCCCAGAACAAGAACCTGCTGTTAAAAACAGGGCTTTCCTAGATAAATACCACAGGCTCTGGTTAACACCACCCTCATCTATATTCTGAACCGTTTGGTCTCTGTGAAGCTCAGTTTTCATTAGGAAAGGCCAAAAAGAAAAGAAAAAGGGGAAGGAAGGAAGAGGGAGTTTCTCACCCTTTCCATTGCAGAGGTACCGATAGCCTTCATAGTGAAATAGCCTTCACAGATAGCCCCCATAATGAAAACCGATTGCTAGCACTGATAGACTGTCATGGTGATTTTTCTTAAACCTTTGTCTATACGTGGTTCCATTTTATAGCTGTCCAGAAGCAATCTTTAGAGCGGTGAGAGGGTTTGGTCACAGGGTGCCTCTGATTTTTGCACAGACACCTGGTTAATCCATAAATTGAATTGCTAAAGGAGCTGCATGCTCTTTCCCAAAATGTGCAATTTTCCCTACAGCTCTCTGCGGTAGGCAGCAATTCTTCTCTAAGCAATGTGCAAATGCATCGTTTTGGTCTAAAGAGATGAATGCATATACCAGGCTCCTGAAATGATCTGTTGATCTGCTCTACGGGTATCTGGTTGTATGATACACACTAAGCAGGGGACCCAAAGGAGTGGGGTAGATGCTGGCTTCACAGTTTTGACTGGACAATTGCCCAGTCTAAGGACAGTTTCCAACACATTAAGGTACCTTTGGTTGAGGAGGTGATATGTTATCAAGTTTTCAAAGTAGTAGCTACATAACAGTGCCCGCATATTAACCGTCTGTAGAAAGAAAGAAAAATGGTCAGTATCAAATAGAGTTATTGCAGTAGTAATAAGGAGAAGAAGAAAAAAGATTAGGCCTGGTCTGGCAGGGGAAGAGGCTATTGAAAAAATATTTGAAAGAGCCATATATGCTTTCAAATCATTATTTACCACTTATTTTACCTCTGTTGTAATTTTTAATTATAGGTCACAAATGAAATCAGAAATCCTGAGTTCCTCCTGACAAGTTTTAATCGTTTTACACTATTATTTCTTGTGAAAAAACTTTCAATGTGTCAGACCAAAGTTGTCTTCTGACAGTGGGTAAATGCTTCAAAACTCTCTGGAGAACAAAATGTAGCTGTCACATTGAAGATAATGCATTTAATCTTTTCGCTTTGTTGCAACAGTTTTAAATACTCTTTATTATGTAGTGTTCTGTGGAGCAAACCTTGCCAAGGGGGGGAGGTCCTCCTGGTATAATAGCATATGTTGAAGGAAGCCCAGAAGAATTTTGGTCACTTAACAGTTAGATTACAACCTTAAAAAAAGAGAGAGACAAGTGTTGATAGTGAACTTTTCCTCGCTAGAAAAAAGAAATACACATGCCAGTTATTTCTTCTTTCATTTTTTTTCTTTCTTTTTAAAAGAAGAGAGATGCTTTCTAATTGTGAATCTGTCAAGCATGCATTTGGAAGTGGAATGATGTTGTTGTTTTTTAAGGAGCAGAAAGAGAAAAATATCCACACATGGACAAACAAGGGAGACAGTTCAGTTGTTTGTAGTGACACTTGGGCAGAACAAGGCACAGAGGGAGGACGAACCCAAGGCAAAGGAACTGTCATATTTTAAAAGCCCCATCAGACACATGAAAGGGTGGAAGCTATATGTCTTTTTTCCTGAATTTTCCACCAACCCCTTCATCTATGCAAGTCAACAAAGAGAGATCTCTCCCCTAAAAAAAATAGGATGTATCCCCAGCAAAAGGGTGATTACGCCTGTAAATTGCACCCAAATCTGCAGAAAATCAAAAACTTACAAGGTTTTCATTTTGTTTTTTAGAATCAAACTTTAAAGGTGCATTTTAAAAAGGGAAGCAAAAGCCCCAGATATGTCTGCCTACAATTTGGTAAGATTAATCCATTTTGGAGGGACTCCTGTAGCTGCAAATTTCATCCACTTTGGCCAAAGGGGAAAGATGTTTAGCCTTTTTTCGATTCCACATTATAGTGAACGAGCTTTTTTTATGCAGAGTGGCTCAGAACTGGGGCACAGGTCAAACTGAAGAGACAGCAGAGCAAATAAGGGGAGAGGGTAGAATGGGTAAAAACATGAATATAGGCAAGGGTGTCCCTTTACCTTTACCTTTACCTTTACTAGCTGGCTATCTATGATGGAGTGGGTGAATACTACCACAACTACCATAAATTCCATTGATTGCATTGCGTCTGCTCTAAGCAAGATTAAATCTACATCTAACCCAGTGTTCAGTACCTCAAAGAGAACATAGCCCAAAATTTAAAAAGTTGTTTCCTATTCAATATATATTGGTATATTCCAAAAACAAAAATAACCTGCCCATGTATTATATAAAACCAAAACAGTGGTTGAGAAGGCAGAAAACAAAGAGTAACCAATAAGAAACTTGACATCCATTCAGAGTTGCTGAACTGTGCCACAGATTTAGTTCATTCCAATAAAGAATAAGATTGAACATAAAGGTTCATGTGCTATCTACAAGAATATTACTAAAAAAAATCATCAATAAGGAACAAATGAGGTTAGGGACTGAGGCTTCCCACTTGTATCTATAAGTTTCCAAATAGATAATAAATGATGTTCTGTTAACAATAATCAAGGTGTATATGTATCTCACAACCAGAGACAGCCCCACAGTGAAAATATTGCCAGCATCTGAAAATAAATTTGTTGAATAAATCCTATATATTTTACAATAGTTGAACGCCACCCCCTATCTTTGCCTACCTGAGGGTTCCAGGCCCTCACCCAGGTTCTGTGTTCCTGTGAGAATCAAGACATGGCAGGGACTATCATGCCTTTAGAAATATGGTTTAATTACACTTATTTCACCTTTAGTCTACATAGAGGGAGTACAGATATTACAGTGTGATAATCTCAAGAGGGGCTTGTTCCCCACAGCAGTGCAGTACTGGAGTCCAAGGCATCTCTCGCAGCCTACCTTCAGCCAGTCTCTCCAAATCGGTCATGTCTTTGTTCTCCCAGCATGCCTCATGCCCAAGCAACTCTTTCCCATCCATTCCATAGCCTGCCTGCTACTCCTCACCTTAGCAACTCCTGTCCTTCACAGATCTGAGACTCTTCAGTTGTTGTGCTAATGACCACCAAGAAGCACCTTTGTCTATTAATGACTTTGCTCTTAACTAGCCAGGCCAGGCTGGTTTTCAGATTCCTTGTCTGGCACAGTTCTGAGTACCAGCCCTTATATAGCCAAAACAGCAGAGTCCATACAGAAAAGGAAGACATTTCTTGGGAAGACATTGGGGAAACCCGAGAGAGAGAGAGAGAGTGAGAGAGAGAGAGAGAGAGAGAGAGAGAGAGAGGAGGCCAATGGGGACTGAGCATACTCCTTGGTCATGAAATGTTGACTGTTGCAAGGATGAGGAGAAAAGGAAACGAGGGAGGGAGGGGCAGGTACCTAATGCCAATGGGCAGGGAGCTCCCAAGAGTGGGTGCTGCCACACTAAAAAAAAAAAAAAAACTGATTTCTTTGTTATTGGCCCAGAGATGGAAATAAGATAATGTCCCTACCAAAGAAGAATGGAAGATCAAGTTGATGGATTATGCCAAAATGGCTAAAATGAACAGAAGAATCAGAAATCAGGAAAACCAAGATTTTAATAAGGAATGGGGGAAATTTATAACTTCTCTTAAAAACCATTGTATACAGTTAAAATGATTAGTAGAATTGGAATGTCACTTGTAGTTTAATGGTGAATTTTGGATACAATGGAGAGATAAAAGATTTGGATTACTATAAAAGATGCAGGAGGAAATGACTAACAATAGGACCCACAAAGGGGAGGAGGGAAGTCCAAGAGACTCCTTGGAATCTTGTTTTTATGTTGTATGTTGGATATGTGACTATAAAATTTTAATCTGAAAAACCAAATACATAATTTTTTTAAAAAACCGATTTCTTGCAAGTACAGAATGAACATTAACAATTAAATGGGTACATATGAGATGAGCCATTCCATCCATAAGTGCACCATTACAGCCGGCTTAGGAATACCTGAGATTACTGCCAGCTCACACAAGTAGGTTTTCTGTATGGTTCTCCTGTCAACTGGTTGTGTGAATTGGCCCTATCCATAAATCAGAAGCGGAACTAAGGACACAGAGCAATATCCATTATGGACATGTCCGAATTGAGCACCAGTGTGATGCAATGGTTGGAGTCAAGGACAAGAGATTTCTGCATTAAATTGGATTGGTTGCCTGTCATCCAATAACATTGTTCTCTGGCCAGCTTGCAAAGATAGCATACACTGTTAAAATGTCACAAAGCAGTTTCATCAGAAAGAGACCTAAAACCATATTTGCAGTATGACTAAAGAGACATTATCTACAAGCAGAGGGAGAAATCCCTACTCTGCCATGCATCTTGAATCTGCCACCATCTCTCAGAGCTATTGTCAGGCTAAAACAGGGATAGCAGGAGAATGATGTACTACACTACTCTGAAATCCAAATTACAACCATTATCAAATTCAGTTCTAATAAGAGAACAGTCTCCCATGAAGCTTCATTGAAACTTCTGAGAGCTGCAGAAAAGAGTCAAAGTCATTCACATTTAAAGCACTATCATACCACTTTAAGCAGTCATTAAAAGGTAAACGTAAAGGACCCCTGACAGTTAAGTCCGGTTGAGAACAACATTGGGGTTGTGGCGCTCATCTCGCTTTACTGGTCGAGGGAGACGATGTTTGTCCACAGACAGTTTTTCCGGGTCATGGCCAGCATGACTAAGCCGCTTCTGGTGAAACCAGAGCAGCGTATGGAAACGCCATTTACCTTCCCGCCAGAGGACCTATTTATCTACTTGCATTTGATGATGTGCTTTCAAACTGCTAGGCAGAAGTTGGGACCGAGCAATGGGAGCTCACCCCGTCATGGGGATTCGAACCACTGACCTACCAATTAGCAAGCCCTAGGCTCAGTGGTTTAGACCACAGTGCCACCCACGTACCAATTAAGCAGTCATGGCTTCCCTCAAAGAATTATGAGAGCCTTAGCTTGTTAAGGCTGCTGAGTGTTGTTAAGGGAGATCCCTTGTTCCCTCACTGAAGTCCCCACTCTCAGCATCCTTAGCCAACTTTAGCTTCCAGAATTATTATCCAGCTGTGTTCTTGTGACAATCTAGGATTAGGGCCAGTTTACATTTGACACTCATGTATGGGGTGCGTGGGATACAAGTCGTCCCCCCCCCCATGTGATTTTCAGCTACAAATCCTATGTGAACAGGATCTTATTCTTGCAATCATCCCTCCTTAAAATAAGGGGGGAAGCTATGACTGTCCTAAGTATTATTGCAGTGTTTCAAATGTATGGTGAGAATGTGACCTGTAGGTGTGGTTGTCCTGCTTTATCCAAGAGTCAACAACTTCCTTGGCAAGCAGGAAACCTCTGTACAGTATTTTTACTTCTGAGTCAGCCTCAGAGAAACCAATAGGGCTTACACAGCACTTTTAATGCATTTAGGCTTTCAGTTCTTCCACACATCAGCCACTTCTCTGTTTAATCATCTGCCCAGTCTGCTCATTGCCTCACAAGAGCTATACCACCATGAACATTATTATTTGATACTTTATTTCATTTCATGTTCAAAGGGAAATGTGGCAGGTTTACCCAGTAACTAAGAGAATGAGATAAATGATGGTGGCATTTGATCATTACGCTGTCAATAAAGAGTCCCAGGCAGAAGTTTTATGTGTAGGAAACACAAAACAATATTAGCAGGCCCAGCTGAACTTGAAACAGCAGTTTTGGTATTCTGTGTGTGTATGCAGTTTAATGCAAGAACCGGTAATTTTTCAACACCATTTACTATCTTCTTGGAAACAGCATGTTAACAAGACTGTGTTAATGATCATGTTTTGAAAATCAGGTCCTTTGAGTTCCATTACTTGGCTTGTAACTATTGTAACAATTCCCTCTACAAGCGTGTATTTTTTCTTTTCTTTTTTGCTTACTCCTTTCAATTTCATAGTTTATGTACAGGATGCCTCGTTTAACAGCCTCTCTCCTGGGCTCCCACAACCTTAATTCAGTGGAAAACTCTGCATAACCTATGTGCCATCTGGTAACTTTTACTGCTAAACTGACTTGATAAATATATGCATTGGTATTAGATGTATTTTTCCTCCTCCAGGCTGGAAGATTTCAGCACCATCGCCAAATCTTCATTCGGCTGCCAAGATCAATCGCATGTGGGTTTCAATTCCTATCTTATGGTAGGTTTTTAAAATGAAATAAACAACACCACTAGTAGGCTTGTGGTTTATGCAAATTATAATGTTCGTTGTTTGTTTAATGCAAAATGATTTTGAGAAAATGTATCATTCGTTTCACTAGAAGGGCAAATACAGTATTTGTTTGTTTGTTTGTACTTTATTTTTCCAATTCTTAAACAATTTAACCTGAAAGCTTTTCGGAAAAAGTCTGGCTAGCACATTCCTGCCATGGTAAATTGCGAATGCAGCAGGGTGCAGTAACAAGCCTTGGACATCTGCATCTCCCCCCCCACACACACACACATACACCTTCACTGCAAACCTAGAAAACATCCCCTAAATGCTGTTGTATGTTGGCAATGCATGCATTTTCCACCCCCTTATTTTAAGGAGGGATGATTGCAGTAATAAGATCCTGTTCACATAGGATTTGTAGCTGAAAATCACATGGGGGGATTTGTATCCCACTCACCCCATGCATGAGTGTCAAATGTAAACTGGCCCTAATCCTAGATTGTCGCAAGAACACAGCTAAATAATGATATGGACTATGTAAAAAAAAAAAGTGTCATCCTTGTATCTGATATATTACTTATTTTTAAAAATAAGTATCTTTAAGGAGGCATACCTAGTCCTTTAAGAATGGTATTGCTCATCAATTTCAATGTTTTCTTCTTATCATTGGAGAGTGCAGGGAGAAAGCATTAATCACTTAAAAGATTGTCATGGGTGTATGAAAATTTGTGTATATGCATGTGACAAATGGCAAACATACCTACATACCTGCTCAAATTTTCCTTGACCACACTTAACTGGTTGCATACAGTTTCCAGAGGATTTCAGCTGTGTTTTTTGTTTTGCTGTTGGATTAATCAGGACCCCTGCAGGAAGCACTAGCTGGTGTTGCCATAAAAAAAGAACATTTTCTGTCTATTTTTGAACTTCATTGGGACAGTGCTGAGAAACCCAGGGTGGTGATTAGATTTAGCTTAAGAGTAACCTATGGAGATTAGCCCACCTTCAACAACTTCATCGCCACTGAAGTCTGAAAACTTTTTTGTTGATGTTTGTTAATAGCTGACTTGCTATCAACTACAAAGCAAGGGGAGAAGAAACTGAGCTGCCCAAATCTTTATGAGAAATTAACACACACACACACACACACACACACTTACAGCTTCTGCAATGCACACTTGCAGCTGGCTGTATACATGGTGAAAATATAGTCACCACATCTATTAAATAGGAAGGCATTTGGACACCAATTCCGCCTTGCCAGGAACAACTAGGACTGGTTGCAATAAAGACTCAACCAGACCTGTCCCTTCCTAATTTATCAGGTTGTCCAAGCACATGCCAGTTTCTCTCAATTTTCCTCCCCATTAGTCTTAGCAGCCTGTCTACTATTGCATTACTTTTAATTAAATGTCTGACTAGAGTCCCAGTTCTGTCACAGCCACATTCAGTAGAGCACCACCTATGCAACCATCCATTTTATTAATTTTAGAATTCAGCATTTCCTTTTTCAAGTTAAGGCTGTGCGTGCCCAAGAGCCCATCAGCCTCAGAAATGAATGGTTGTATTAATTTCTGAAGCAGGTTTTCATATTTTAAAGGGGACTGATAAGGAACCCTCTTATTCCCCAAAAGGAATATTAGTGGTATTTAGGTTGCCTATAACATATACTTGAAATCACTGGTGGATTTTATTAACTGACTCCCTATCAGCCCCCAAAACAGCAACTCTGTCTAATGGCAATGGCTGTATCTTCTGTGTACCTTCCTGTTGTGACTGATTCCTTTACATCAGGGGTGGCTAGCATTTTGTGGGGCTGGGGGAGCCAACCCTTTGGGGCCCACATGTCAAACTGGCTTTGGTCAAACTGTCAAAGAGGGTGTGGCACATTGATTTTTTTTTCTCTTTAAAAAAAGGACCAATCTTGGGAGAACTTGGAGGATCATAAAAAGCTTTTGGCATCACAAAACCCCACAGCAGGGGATCTGCAGTAGTGGTAAGTAAAAAAAAGCATAAATTATAAATTTAATGTTTAGTAATTGATATATATCTACTTCATTCAAACTCAACAACAAAAAATCATACGAATTGTTGGGGAATGTTTCTAAAATCCTAGTGCAATTCTCAGTGTATGTTAAGAGAAGATTTTGGACCCCAGAAATATTTTTGCATCTGTGGTGTCCAGTGAGATGTGTTTGACAAAACTTAAACACCCAGAGCCAGAAAACACGTATTGTTCCATGCAGTAAACAACTGCCCCCTGCATATTAAGTGAAAGCCCCAGTTTCTAATCCTTAAGATACCTGCAAGACCATCACCCTTGGTCCTCAAACACCATTGTGTGGTTTTCACCAATCTATTGACACCCCACACAGTTCCCTGACCTTTCCCTGACTATTTTTCTATATTTCTGCATTGCAGGGGTTTGAACTAGATGATCCTTGTGGTCTCTTCCAACTCTACAATTTTATTATTTTATGAAACACCCACCAATGCAAAATTCAGTACTTTTCTGGGGTGGCTTATGCCCTGGTGTTTAGTTTTGTATCCAGAAGGAAAATGATAAGTGGCAACCGGCTGAAATTTGGGGATGTTGTACAGGTGGCAATTTGTGACAATATCCTTAAAGGACTACCCTGTAGGGCTACTTAGGTGTAAATTGCACAGTGAAAAGTGCAGCTAGGGTACTTTTCTTCACCCCAGGAAACTGGATGGTTAAAAAAGTGAAAGCTGAGATATCAGCAACAACTGTAAGAATACTTCCTCAGGGAAATATTTAGAAGAAGAAAAAGATCAATGTGTTATCTGGATTAGGCCTGCATAACCAGTGCTATTTTTCTAGAAAAAGAGGTGCCAGAATTCAGCATGAACACCTCCCTTGTTCTCTTTATACTGGCAATGGTGCTCACCTGAGGTGTTCAGGCTGAAAAAAAGCCCTGTGCATAACCCAGCCCAGCCCAACCCAACTAAGCCCTGTGCATAACCCAGCCCAGCCCAGCCCAACTATGAAGCCAAGAAATCATTGACTTGTCATGTCTTTAGCAATCATCTTTTTCTTTTTCTTTTTCTTTTTCTTTTTCTTTTTTTTTTTGGCAGTCCCAAGCAAGCAGTAGAAGCAGGAGTTTTATTGAGGCCATTCTAATAATTTGCCTTGCTGTGTCACAAGTTATGCAGTCTTGATACAATATTTAGTTCTAGCATGAAACGTCGTACATACTTGCTCTGAGCAGCTTTCCCAAATACAGTGGTACCTCGGTTTTCGAACGTCTCCATTGATGAACATTTCGGTTTTTGAATGCCGTAAACCTTGAAGTAAATGCTTCAGTTTTCAAACACACCCCGGAAGTTGAACATGCCATGTGACTTCCGCTGAGTGCAAGATCCTGGGGCCTAGCTGTCGGCTATTGAGTTTTTGGTTTTTGAACGTTTCAGAACTGAGTTTTCCAGAACGGATTACATTTGAAAACCAAGGTACCACTGTATGATGCTCTCTGGTATGCCAATGTGATGTAGTGGTTAAGAGTGGTAGTCTCGTAACCTGGGGAACCGGGTTCGCGTCTCCGCTCCTCCACATGCAGCTGCTGGGTGACCTTGGGCCAGTCACACTTCTTTGAAGTCTCTCAGCCCCACTCACCTCACAGAGTGTTTGTTGTGGGGGAGGAAGGGAAAGGAGAATGTTAGCCGCTTTGAGACTCCTGAAGGGGAGTGAAAGGCGGGATATCAAATCCAAACTCTTCTTCTTCTTCTTCTAGATGTTTAGGAATACACCTCCCATCAGCCCCAGCCAGCATGGTCAATGATAAGAGATGAAATACACAGCCGTCCAAAACATCTGGAGGACACCAGGTTGGGGAAGGCTGGCTTAGAGAACAGTGAGTGACACTTTAGCTTTGGGGTTAAGTGTGCTAGCTATTTTTCTGCTTATTCAAAGACAGCACAAGCTGCTTTCTATGTTCCCTTTAGAGGGGTAAGTGTGTGTGTGTGTGTGTGTGTGTGTGCGCGCGCGCACACACACACATGTGTTTAAATTGTCACTGCACTGTGTGTAAAGGAACAAATTACAAACTTGTTTGTATTTTGTTTTGTTTTAATAGCAATTTCAAGGACATGCTCTGAGGCAGACCGAATTACATATTTTATATAATGGTATCTTGCACACCTCAGATAATTGTTCCTTGCATGAGCCTTGCCTCGCCCTTCCAGGATTAATAAATGCAACTATTGTATTTGATAATTATTTTTAAAAGAATCATCCTTGTGACCTTATGAGCTGTTCTTCAAACACTGCATTTCTGAGCCGTTTTGTCGGTAAAAACCCCCCAATTATGGAAGATCAAATATATGATTCTTGCAACCTCTAAAACCTTTCTGCTATTCAACCTATTCCACTGTAAGGCGTATCTGAGCTAAGCGGATTCTATTATAATAGTTTAGCTTTTTTCTTTCGTTTTTGGAAAATATCTCAAAGAGGTAGGAAGAATTCAGAGATGGTTAGATAAAGGCACTGACCAATCCTACTCCATGTTTCCTCAGAAATTACAGCAAGTCACTAGAGCTCATCCCCCAAATAAATATGCAAAGGGTTGCAGTCTTCAGTATCTTCAGTTCCAGTGACACTTAAGCTCATCTACCTTTCTTTAGCTGGAAATACAAGCTGCCAATATTCTTGACTGCTTGACAAATATGATGGGTACATCCACACCACTACCTGAAATCACTTGCCAAGCCACTTCCACTGTTTTGACTTTCACTAAAGAACCTTGAAGATTTTAGGTTCATTGATAACAGTTTCAGTTTTTCTATTTACCACCTCTGCAGGACTACAGTCCTCATGGTTTAAGTTTGTGGCATGACCAGTTCGTTTTTGCCCTTTTAAGAAACTAAAATGCATGTCTTTGGGGCATTGTACTCATCCAAGCAGGGGACGCAGGTGGCGCTGTGGGTAAAAGCCTCAGCGCCTAGGGCTTGCCGATCGAAAGGTCGGCGGTTCGAATCCCCGTGGCGGGGTGCGCTCCCGTTGCTCGGTCCCAGCGCCTGCCAACCTAGCAGTTCGAAAGCACCCCCGGGTGCAAGTAGATAAATAGGGACCGCTTACTGGCGGGAAGGTAAACGGCGTTTCCGTGTGCTGCGCTGGCTTGCCAGATGCAGCTTTGTCACGCTGGCCACGTGACCCGGAAGTGTCTCCGGACAGCGCTGGCCCCCGGCCTCTTGAGTGAGATGGGCGCACAACCCTAGAGTCTGTCAAGACTGGCCCGTACGGGCAGGGGTACCTTTACCTTTACCTTACTCATCCAAGCATCGCTGGAAAATGCAAGATACAATCAATCAACGATCACAAGATGTTTCAAGCAAGATTTGGGTACTTCAGTTCCTCATGTGATAACGGAGTGCTGCCAGGGACTGGGCAGAGCAGGAATGGTGGAGACCGCCTCCCCATCCTGACCCTTCCAGGGAGGAGGAAGACAGTATAGATTACAACAGTGGTTCGAGGGAGGTTGCAGCTCAGAGGCAGATGAGGGGAAAAGCTGGGAAATCATGGGAGAGCCAGAGCAACACCTGGCTGACGTTGTCATTCAAAAGCATTCCAGACCCTCCATCTGCCAGAACCTGGTGAGCCTTAAAAGTAGGAGAGCAAAGAGCTCAAAGGCAGGGCATGTAGCATCATCCATAGAGGAGGTGATGACAAATGAGGAAGTGGGAGAGATGGGGGTGGAGATTCCTCCGGACAATGCCATTATCCAAGAGGCTGGGTTCTATAGCCTTTCTGTGTGAAGATTGAAATAAAAAAGAACTCTAAGAAATTTTCCCTTGTCTTTATAATTTCCTGGACAACCAGGCGGGAGCCGCTGACAGGGAATAAACATGCAATTCACTGACCATCCCATTGGCTACATAACATAGAGGAATAAGGTCTTAAAGGAGGGACTTTTTTAACTGGTATAGCTGAATCTACAGGTTTCTAAACCATGCATTGACCCTGCACAAGTGGTGCCAGTTCTCCCACTACAGATATTTGATTCCAATTTGTGGGGAACACCAATGATAGTAATGAGTGCAGATCTGGTACAGTTGTCTCTAAGCTTCTGCACACAATTCTTTGCTGTTGCTTACAGGGGTGGGGAGGGGAGAGATGGTGGGGAGATTGGCATGGTACAAACACACTGGTGAAACCAATTTGGCACTCCCACTAGTGCATTTGCACCACACCTCCCTCGTTTCCTGCCTCTCTTTGTTTACCTTCAATTCCAAGACAGATATTTATTGTTGGTCTCCTATCTATCTTTACTGGTAAATGAATGTATATCTCCTATGAAATACATTTGTTACTGAGGACGCAGACTCTGTGATCCATGCTTCCATCCAATTATTTGCATTTCTTTCCAATTAGAATTACCCCCCCTACCCCAAACAATATTTAACACAATCCTCCTGAGCAGCCCACGTTTGCTTTTAAAATTGGCCTAATGATGGCATGAATTCTATGAACACTCACTCACAAACCTATTCATTAGCTCTTTTGCAAATAGTAAACTGTTGGAAAAAGAGAGAATATCTGAGTTAAACTTAGAAAGTGTAATTATATCACCCTGGTAACTAAAGATGCTTCTCCCCCTTAGCAACTCCTATATGAGATTGAGAACTAACCGTGTATTTCTTCTGTTTTGCAGTTGAGGAGAAATGGAGCAGTAACTTGGTCTATCATTAACAGGGCCAGCTCTACCATTGGGCAGCGGGAGGGGGCTGCCTCAGGTGTCAAATCCTAGGGTGCAGAAAAGAGCAGCAGCAAGACCGCTGTGGGTTAAACCACAGAGCCTAGGGCTTGCCGATCAGAAGGTTGGCAGTTTGAATCCCCGCGATGGGGTGAGCTCCCATTGCTCAGTCCCTGCTCCTACCAACCTAGCAGTTCGAAAGCACATCAAAGTGCAAGTAGATAAATAGGTACTGCTCCAGCGGGAAGGTAAACGACATTTCTGTGCACTGCTCTGGTTCGCCAGAAGCGGCTTAGTCATGTTGGCCACATGATCCGGAAACTGTACGCCGGCTCCCTTGGCCAATAAAGTGAGATGAGCGCCGCAACCCCAGAGTTGGCCACGACTGGACCTAACGGTCTGGGGTCCCTTTACCTTTTTAAGACACTGGCAGAAGAAAGCCACCTGACCTGCCTTAAGTCAGTCTACGGTTCTCAGATGCAGTTGAAGACACTGTCCCATCATCAATGTTGAAGTAAGATTCAGTTGTCAGACTGCTCAGCTTTTGCACATGGACTGGGAGTAGGTGGCACAATGTCTTGGGCCAGCCCTGATTGTGCGGAAGGGATTTCCTATCAAAATCAGTCAAGGGTCTGCATTCCCTCTAATAAATCAGGGAGTGGCTTGACTGTGTTCATGTATGGTACTTGAAACATAGAAATGGCTCACCAGGCAGCACAAAATGTCACTATGCTAGCTTCATAGCCTGTGGGTCACTGTTTCTTGCCAGGGCAAAGAGAGATAGAGATGAAGTGGTGAGGAGGTTGGTACAGTGCAAAGGCATGAGTGTGATGCTCCAGACAGTACTGTACCACACTGACCACCTCTCCTCTCCTTCTTTTGCTCCTTGTAAACAGTAGTGATCGCTATTTGAGAAACCTGGCATAGCTGCTTCACCCCACCACCTGACTACTTCTGCTCAGACTTTAATCTCTCCTGCTTGTGTTCACCTTTTGAAAGCTCAAGTTTAATGCCTAGTTTTAGAAATTAATTTAACAAGAGAGGGAGGCGGGAAGACTTCAGGAAGATCTGGGGTGGTTTAGAATGAAGTGATGGGAGAATCCAGTCTCCTGAGTGGCAAACATGATGCCAAATTTAACTAGGGCAGGATAAAACATGAGATGTTAAGGACAATGACTTGCTTACAGATTGCTGATTACAATCAGAGGAGTGCTTGATACTTACACGGAGAACCTCTGGGGCAAATTCACTTGCCATGATAGGAATGAATCTTGCATCTCGCTCCTCGCTCAGAAAAAAAATAAATTGGTCAGATGATGTGGGGAGCAACTAAAACCAACAATTAGCTCACCACATGAAGCTATCCATGTGGTCCAGTCTGAAAAAGTCATCCACAAACAAAACTATATATGAGGAATTCGGTCTTTGCAAATTGTCAGCATACCCAAGGAGGAGACTCAAGACCCAGGAATGGTGAAATGGTTATATGCATGGAACATATCAATGTGGGGAGGTGGGCCTGAATTAACGTTTAGAAGGTTTAGAAATGTGTAAGAAATTAAGAAGGGAAGGAGTATCAGTCAAGTTGAGGGAAGTCAAAAAGAGAATGGACATAAAAAAGATGTATGAATTGTAAAAATTTTGTATTGGAAAAATTGAATAAAAATATTTTTTTTAAAAAAGAACGTTTAGAAGGGAAGTGTTCTTCCAATCCCTTGAGCAAATTGAAAGCTACATTCTGTGGCTCCCAAGCCTTTCTCTTGAAGTGAGCTGTAATTGAGCCCAACATGTACACCCAAGCCCCACTGTCTAGCATTCACCAAGGTACATGGGCAAGGCCTAAAAGGCACCCCCAAAGACACACTCACCCTGAGCCTATGGAAGGTGCCCTTCACCCAATAATGTCTCAGGGTATCTGGATAGGAAGTTCTTACATTCATTCTTGCAGATCAGAAGGTAACTAACCATCAGATTTCTCACTGCTCTGCAGTAAGTTATCTGCAGTTTAAACATACCAATATACACATTTAATGATAGCTTAAATAAACATTGAAATGCCTACCTCAAGGGGGAAATTCACATTTTATTATGCTTTAGAACAACATTTAAATATACATTTTTATTTTAAAAAACCTTAGATCAATGCAGAAGTAGTATAGAACTATGGGTAATAATATGTGAAAGTAACACAGACCAGAAATAGTCAGATTCATCCACTCCTAATTATGAGATAATAAGGCACATCTCCTAGTCATTCTGTACTTCATAAGATGGATCTAGCTAGTATGACTCACTCTTTCTTTCTTTTTTGCTTTCCTTGAGACTGATGATTCACTCACGCAAGAACTTGCAAATGGAGAAAAGAGAGAGGGGAGGGGGAGAGAGAGGGGGGGGAGAGAGAGAGAGAGAGTGCTTCAGGTAAGACTCAATAGGAGAAGAATGTGAAAATGATGCACTAAGGACTCAGGACTACATTTTAAATGTGTAGTGAAGTGCAATATACAAATGTGACACTAGATGGTGACAGTGAGCTATTCCAAATTCAATGTATTTTTCAAAACTTTTTTTTTAAAGCATTTTCACAGCATTTGTTATATATATGTAGATTCCTCCATGGTGTATCTAAGGTCTTTTGCTGGTTTGCCTTGAAATCCCACAGATGTTTCACTTCAATCTTCACTTTAGACAAAATTCAGCGGCAGCTCCAGATAGGATGAATGGAAAAGCATGGGCAAATGAGGTGCTTCAGGAATCTTCATGTTAGTCATTTGCAGAACACCGGCAGCAACACTTTAGCCCTCTCCGAGAAATCTGTGAGTGTGTATAGTAAACATCTGAGGGTGGGGACAACAGGAATGAATGCGTTCCCTTTGCTCATCTTCATTGTTGTTCTTGCTGCCTCCTATGAGATGGGAGGTTTGTGTACTTGTGGTGCACAAGTACATGAATTTTAGATCTCATTTCATACCGATGCCCTCCAGCTGAAGGAGGAGAAACAGAACAACAAGGGGGGTGGCCTCAACCAGCATGTTCATTCATGATGCCTCCTCTTTCATAGAACCATAGAATCATAGAGTTGGAATAGACCACAAGGGCCATCGAGTTCAACCCCCTGCCAAGCAGGAAACACCATCAGAGCACTCCTGACATATGGTTGTCAAGCCTCTGCTTAAAGACCTCCAAAGACGGAGACTCCACCACACTCCTTGGCAGCAAATTCCACTGTCGAACAGCTCTTACTGTCAGGAAGTTCTTCCTAATGTTTAGGTGGAATCTTCTTTCTTGTAGTTTGGATCCATTGCTCTGTGTCCACTTCTCTGGAGCAGCAGAAAACAACCTTTCTCCCTCCTCTATGTGACATCCTTTTATATATTTGAACATGGCTATCATATCACCCCTTAACCTCCTCTTCTCCAGGCTAAACATGCCCAGCTCCCTTAACCGTTCCTCATAAGGTATCGTTTCCAGGCCTTTGACCATTTTGGTTGCCCTCCTCTGGACACGTTCCAGTTTGTCAGTGTCCTTCTTGAACTGTGGTGCCCAGAACTGGACACAGTACTCCAGGTGAGGTCTGACCAGAGCAGAATACAGTGGCACTATTACTTCCCTTGATCTAGATGCTATACTCCAGCCCAGAATTGCATTGGCTTTTTTAGCTGCCGCGTCACACTGTTGGCTCATGTCAAGTTTGTGGTCAACCAAGACTCCTAGATCCTTTTCACATGTACTGCTCTCAAGCCAGGTGTCCCCCACCTTGTATTTGTGCCTCTCATTTTTTTTTGCCCAAGTGCAATACTTTACATTTCTCCCTGTTAAAGTTCATCTTGTTTGTTTTGGCCCAGTTCTCTAATCTGTCAAGGTCGTTTTGAAGTGTGATCCTGTCCTCTGGGGTGTTAGCCACCCCTCCCAGTTTGGTGTCATCTGCAAATTTGATCAGGATGCCCTTGAGTCCATCATCCAAGTCATTGATAAAGATGTTGAATAAGACCGAGCCCAAGACAGAACCCTGTGGCACCCCACTAGTCACTCTTCTCCAGGATGAAGAGGAACCATTGATGAGCACCCTTTGGGTTCGGTCAGTCAGCCAGTTACAAATCCACTGAGTGGTAGCATAGTCAAGACCGCATTTTACCAGCTTCTTTACAAGAATATCATGGGGCACCTTGTCGAATGCCTTGCTGAAATCAAGGTAGGCTACATCCACTGCGTTCCCTTCATCTACCAGGCTTGTAATTCTGTCAAAAAACAAGATCAGGTTAGTCTGACATGACTTATTTTTCAGAAATCCATGCTGACTATTGGTGATCACAGCATTCCTTTCTAGGTGCTCACAGACTGTTTGCTTAATGATCTGCTCCAGAATTCAGTAGCAGCCTGTAGGGTGGGATGCAGCCATCCTCTTGTCACAAACTTCCCAGTGCCTTACTTGGACAGGGCTGGGGCATTGCAGGGTGGTGGCGAGCTCAGAATTCCACTGGCACTCTGATGGAGCCATTCCCAATGGTGTACTTGCACAGCCCTGACCTCACCACCACCCTGCTCCATCCAGATAAGCTGCAGCAATGCCAGTGTTTGGAAGGTGTTTCAGGAAGAACTACTCTTACAGGAAAATTCAGAATAACAGGAACAAGTGGTTCAAAGCCAGGTGCGATGTAATGTTATATGGAAAGTCTACAAAATTTTGGATTCATTTCTGTAATGTTTCAAATGTATATGTAGAGGCCAAAATGTTGTGTCCTGTCATATATACTAGATATCAAGATAATCTTTTTTTCCACTTAAACATAATGAATTTATGGTTGTGTTCCTGCACCAATTTCTAATCTGTGAAAGAGCAAGATCGCAATCTGTAAAACTGATCCTGTGGTTTTATTTCAATGTAGTGGATCATTATATGACTTAATTAAAGTCAGCACCTTCCAATAACCTCATCTTTCTAAGACATATATTCTAATGCTCACAGAGCAGTCTAATTGGCTTTCAAAACTGCCTCAAAGCAGCCATTCAGCAAATGATTCATATATAACCTCTTAAAATATTTAAGCTGTTTCGAGCCTTTGAAATATAATCACTTCTGTAAACAGAATAAATCTCAAGATACTTCCTAAATATATTATGTTTCATTATACAAAAAAGTAACTTTTGCTCTGTAAAATATACGCTGTAAAATATATGCAGATTTATATCTATGCTTGCTATTTAAATGAAATTTAAGGGTTGTTTCCCCCCCCCCCTTTTGACTTAGGCCCACAAGACTTTAGTTTCTACACAATAACTCTACTAGGCTGTTGATTGTTGCAAATAGGCTCTCCCCCCCAAAAAAAGAAAATATAAAAATGCAAAAATATACACAAAACAAAAAGCAATTAGAATATGTAAATGATGTAAATCTGTTTACACTTGCAAGACAGCCCTTTTTGCTCTTTCTCTCCATGCAATCATTCTTAACCATGTCTGGCTACCCCTTCATGTGGAGAAATGCAATGTGTATAAAGGCATATATTGAATCATAAATCATCTGTTGTTTAAATTACAGAGAACCAGTTTAAATTGTTTGCGGTGCAATCCTATACATCGTCTACTCAGAAGTAAGACCAGTTTAATTCTTTCTGGAAAGTGGGTATAATAGCATTGCATTTGGAAATTCAATTGTATGGGCATAGTTGCCTCTGTTGTAAGTACTGTCAGTTTCTTCTGGCCCTCTGTTTCCAATTCTTCCACCTGATTACAGGAGCAGTCTTTTTACCCCGTGACGATTAGGCTCAGCAATGAACATTTGAGAAGAGGCTCAGTCAAAGGTGTTTGGGAAGTCCAAGTATATCATAGAATCATAGAGTTGGAGGGGACCTGAGGGTCATCAAGTCCAACCCACTGCAATGCAGGAATATGCAGCTGTCCCATACGAGAATCGAACCTGCAACCTTGGCATTATCAGCACCACGCTCATCATACAAGGATGGGGAACCTGTGGTCTTCCAGAAGTCATTTGACTCCACCTCCCAACAGCCCCAGTCAGTATGTCCCATGGCCAGGGATGATGGGAACTATAGTTCTACCAACATTCTAGAGAGCCATATTTTCTCTATCCCTGGTATAATATCTAGTGGATTATATCCACATGCCAGTTACACCCTAAAAGACAATAAGGCAAGTAAAGCAAGACTGCTCATTGCACAATCTACATGGATTCGCCCTCAATATGGCTTGTTCTTGTGTGTTTAAACACTCTAGCTTAAATCAAACTTTCTACCAATTTACCATGGACAGAAGTTAAGCTGACAAGTCAGCAATTTGTCGCACACCCTCTGCGCCTCAGATCCTTTCTTTGAGGAAAAAAATGGTGTAACATTGGCATCCTTCCAGTCTTCTGGCAAGGAGGCTGAATTTAATTACGCTGAATATTTTTGCTAAAACAGTCAGCAATTTCCCATTTGAACTCCTTAAGCACTCTTGGGTGGGTGCCATCCAGTCCCGGTGACTTGTTCATTTTGAATTTTGAGCTCTAAAACTCCATCCTTGGCCACCCCTTTCCAGCTCCCCAATCAGTAGATTCAAGTGTGACTATCCAACCAGGGCTTAGCTGAAATTCAATTTTTCCTCTTCTTTGAGAGCTCTTACTAAACTTTTGGAGAATTTCAGTTCTCCCCTGAAGGAAGCAATGGGCTTTCTCCCCTTTTCTTCCAGTTTATCTCTATCAATTCATGTCTTCCTCCATATACCAACATGAATTAGCTATAAAGTTTCAATCAATTATGAGCGAGTTAACATATCACAGAATATCATTTTTAAGGGGAAAAACCAATGTTGAATCCAATAGGCAAAGCAACCCCTCTTATGTCAGGCTCTGCATGTATGGTTTGGGCAGAGACAACTCTGTTGGCCAAGTAAGCCTCCAACTGGCTGCCAACCATATAATGATGAAAGCATTACTCTGCCATTCTACAGCTTCTGCTTCCATCCACTGAAAGTCAAACAGAAGTGTCACTGGCAAGATCCCTATCAGTGAAAGGCCCTGGAATGGGGCAGTTTCTGGAGACAAGGAGGAGCTGAGGCAACCCAGAATTCCTTGGATCTCAAGCCCTACTGCCATCATGGGATAGCACTGGGCCCAATAGCTGTGCCAGATCCAAACTGGTACATTGATAATCTTGTATTCTGGCCACATCGGGGGCAAGGATGTAGCAGTGGTCTCACTGGTCTGTAAAGCCCCATTGGATATGACTAAGTCCACTGAGTTCAGTAGGTGTACTTACTTGGAGACAACCTTTGGAGAACTTTTATCCCCACACCACAGGGGAGCCAACCATAAGAGGCTCTAGGTGCCCGAGCACCCCAAAAAAATTGTTGTGGATGCTCAGCACCCACACTGCAGGGCCCCTGACGCAACTTTTGGTGCTACGTGAAGTCGCGTCTGAGGCCTCGCAAGACCTCGGAATCCAGGTTCCGAGCCTGGGATGCACGTATGACATCATGATGACACATTGCAACATGACATCATGATGTCACGCACACTGGGCACCCATAAACTGGGGTCCAGGTTGGCTCCTCTGCCACACCATGAATATTCAACAAAACGATCCCATCCCCAATTTGCTCTTCACTAATAAGAGAGCAATTCTTCTACAATTCTTCATTCTTCTACAATGAAGATCAATGAAAAAGAAGAAGAATTCGGCTTCTCAGCAATCTCCCTGACATCCTTCCTCACTCCTTCCATTGTACATGGCTGCAATCTTTTGCTTAGTAACCTGGTAGGAAACGCCCCTGAAGTGCTTGCTGAGACTTATTTATGAGTAAACGCATATACATAGAAGTGTTCTGTAGAAGTCCTACAACCGCCTTGGTTGTTTTTGTCCCCTAACCCCTGCTCTTTGTATTTTTAAAGAAATGTTTGTTTTCATGCTTCTAGTATAGTGGTTTTAAATCACCTCCAAGTTCAATCCTCATGACTCTTCCCTACAACTTCTTCATAACTTACGTCTTTATTTCCGAAGCAGTCCCTCTCCTGAAATTAAATGTGACTGCACTGGACTTTCTAGACAGTTTCTCATTCACGTAAACATTGGATTTCATAGTGTTGTGGGCACTCTGCCCAAGCTGTTTGGCAACTCTCTGCATATATAAGAACATAAGAAAAGTCCTGCCGGATCAGACCGAAGATCTACTAAGTCACATTGGTCAGCCAGATGCCTATGGGAAGCCAGAGAGCAGGATCTGAGCATGGGGCATAGGTTTGTACTGTTTGTCATGAGTCATCATGACGTTTTCCACTAAGTTGTCTTTGTCAACTAAGGCCCCATCTGCACTGTACATTTAAAGCAATATCCCTTTAAACTGTCATGGTCCTTCCCTCCCCGCCGTATTATGGGAGCTGTAGTAGCTGAGGCTGGGGCAGTTCCAATCTTCATTTAATTGTTGAGCTCTGATTTTTAAAAGTCCAACAGCAAGCTGTTTGGGCACTAGGTAACATCACCATAGACTGTTCTGACTGCCTTGATTATGTCCTCAACTGTGGATGCTGAAAGTTGTAAGGGGACTCCTATTCCCCACAGAGATCTAGAATTCCCAGAGTTCCCTGGGAAGAGGGACTGATTGATGCTGAGGATTATAGCTCATTGTTGTAATCATTTTCAGTTTGATGTGCAGGTATGCACTAGTTGAGTAAGCTACAGTTTAGGGCCTCAGAATATGTGGCTCATCTAAACGCACACTTGCACTGAAACACACAAACATATCTTCGCTGAATTTCAAGTTTAACATAATTGGATAAAAAGAAAACAGGGAAAACAGATTCTATAATAGACATTAACAAAAATATACTTAATGGCTACAATTATCTGTCATATTAAATTCATAAATCTGTGCAGAAAAACTACAATATCATTTTCGTGTATGCTAAATAAGAAACCGTGAGGTATTTTCATTTAAAGGTATTTCTTATGCAAATAGGCTAATTGCAAAAGATATGTTTTAGCTAGATGGTTAGGTTTTAGTTGCATCTTCACTGGTGTGCTGGCATACATGCAAATCTAGAAGTTTATTATTTCTCTTTTCTTTGTCCTTTCTGTGAGAATAGTTAACTTTCCTTCTTCTTTTTTAGTACAACTATGGGCCCTCTTAAACTTGACACAGCCTAGGACCTCAGCATGTCTTAATCTGGCCCTCAGTGCAATCCTATGTATATTTGCAAACTAGGATGTCGCACTGTGTTCTGTGAGGTTTAATGCCCCCTAGTGAGTGGAGGGGTGTTTCCAGCCCAACTAGCCCAACTGATTTGTCTCATTGTATCTAAAAAGTTCATTTATTTGTGTGAATGTACATTTACACAGACAATAGGAGAGGACATGCTCTTTCTTGTAGCTTATTGCAACACTGCCATCTAGAGTAATCCTTTGATGGAAGAAGCACATGGCCACAGTGGATATTGGGGCTTTGGCCCCCAGACCAGCTCTGCTGCATCAAGGAGTTATCTCATCAGCTTGCTTGTGTAGTTCATTTGCCAAGTTATTGCCAGAAAGGCATGGGAAGGATGAACAGGAAAGAGGCCTGGATTCTGCTGGGGGAATGTATGTACAGTGTTCTCTGCAAAGAAATATGTGAGCACAACTATATTCATGGTGGCTTGGACATTAAGGGAAAACATGCACAGTAAGCTGATGTTTTTCATGTTCTAAACGGTCAGGTTTTTATTTTACTTCTACACACTGTCAGCTTCATGGTTTTGATATGCTGATTTAAGACTTTTGGACTTTTGGGGTTAAAAACGTTGTTGTTGTTTAGTCGTGTCTGACTCTTCGTGACCCCATGGACCAGAGTACGCCAGGCAGTCCTGTCTTCGTTAAAAACATTAAGGACACTGAAAACCATTTAAAAACTAGCCCCTTACCCTCAAGGAAGATGGTGTGGAAGCTATAGCTAGTGCACAATGCCAGGGTCTGGGTGAGTTTTGCTCTTTATTGGGCACAAGTCAAGCCAATACAAAAAGATCTTCACTGGCTGTACCACATACATATAAAGTCCTAAACAGCTCTGGAGCAGGTTGTCTGAAAGACAGTCTTCCCCTCCCAGAGTCTGGTAAGGGTGTTAAAATCATCAAATGGAAACCAGTCAGTTTTGCCTAATGATTATGAACCTGCAAAGGTAGAATTTTTTACTAGTAGCACCAGGAATATGGGACACTTTCCCTGCTGAAATACAAGACATTCCACCTTCTCTTGTACAGATAGGCATTCCTCTAATCTCCTGACCCAAACCTCCTGATCTAATTGTTTTAATTGTTGCTTTAACTGTTATAATGCTATAATGGGCTTGTATTATTTTACATTTTAATTATGGATGTTTTTAAACTGCCAGTGATTTTTATTGTGCATTTTAATTATGTGTTGCTTGAAAACCACTTTAAAGACATTTTGGCAAGTAACTGGGATATAAATAAATAAATATAATAACAAAAAGATACGGGGAATCTTGGCCATCTCATCTAAATTAAGGTAAATCATCTCTCTCTCTCTCTCTCTCTCTCTCTCTCTCTCTCACACACACACACACACACACAATTATGAAAATGTTGCCTGCCTCCTATATAGTTGTCGTTGTTACATAAGTATATCCCACCTCTCTTTCAAGGAGCTCAAGGTAATGTTCAAGGTTCTCTCCCTCCTCATTTTATCCTCACAGAAACCCTGTGAAGTATATTAGTCTGTGAGATAGTGACAGGAGAAGGTGACAGGTGAAAGATAACAGGAAACCACACTGAGCAAGCTGGAACTAACCCTTCATTAGCAAAAACAGTGTCTGCATAGGAGTGTCAGGCCTAATGAGCACAGCAACTCTTCTCTGGCAGGTCTGGCCCCCTTCAAGCAGTTATAGGGACTGATGGTCCCTGCCTCCCCACAGATGCCTAAGTCCTCTCCTCTCCAGAGTTTTTCCCAAGCAAACGGAGATCATGCCTGCGTGAAGCTAACTTCTCCTCCACCCTTTTCACACCTCTCCTGGTTCTGGGAGACTAGGGAGGAGGGTAGCTCATTGCAGCAAGAGGGGAAGGCACCCGTGCCTTTTCACTAGCTGGACTCATCTCTGTCCCTTGGCCTCCTTCCCTTCCTGCTTCAGCTTTTGCCTCAGAGTCTGGACTGCTCTTTGCTACAGACCCACCCACTGGCACACTAAGCCCGGTTAACTCTTCAGCATCCGACACCTCCCCACCCCCCACCCCCCAGTCTTCTCCCTCTGACCACTCATCATCATTCCACCACCAACCCCCCGATTCTGAGCCTTCTTCCCTTGTGGGTTCCTCAGGTGGTTCCTCCCACCATTCCTCTGCATCCAACCAGCCCATGAAACAAGATCACCCCATGAGCTTCGTAACTGAGTGGAGAATTGAACTATAGTTTCCCTGGAGTTAATCCAACACACCAGCCACTGGACCCCACTGGCTCTCTTTTCCATTTTCTGACTGGTAAATAGTCATGTGGGGACATGGCTGGCGCTGTGAGTTAAACCACAGACCCTAGGACTTGCCGATCAGAAGGTCGGCGGTTCAAATCCCCACGACAGGGTGAGCTCCCGTTGCTCGGTCCCTGCTCCTGCCAACCTAGCAGTTCGAAAGCACGTCAAAGTGCAACTAGATAAATAGGTACCGCTCCAGCGGGAAGGTAAACGGCATTTCCGTGCACTGCTTTGGTTCACCAGAAGTGGCTTAGTCATGCTGACCACATGACCCGGAAGCTGTACGCCGGTTCCCTCGGCCAGTAAAGCGAGATGAGCGCTGCAACCCCAGAGTCGTCCGTGACTGGACCTAATGGTCAGGGGTCCCTTTACCTTTACCTTTAAATAATCATGTGAGCGAGTGGGAGCTAGTTGTCCCAGCATTAATGCTGGGTTGCCTGAATTTCAAATGTGGATTGTAAATGTGCCTGAAAATCAAACACCCAAACTTGGTGTGTGTCCCTCCACTTCCAGATCATTACTCAAGAAATTTACTTGGAAGTAAGCCCAACTCACTGGGACTTAAAGCCACTAAGTATGGCAACCTCAATTAAAATGCAACAACAGCATACCACACTTTGGACTATTATAGGCTTTTAAACACTTGCTCAATGAAGTGGGAGTGTAGATGAATGGTTTAGGCATTAAGGAACCAAATCTAACGTTTATATTAAAACAAAACCACAGTTTTATCCAGCTGCCTATCACTTCATTTTACAAATAAAACGGAAATGTGAAGCTGCCATCCCACTAATTAATTAGCAATTCATTTATTATAGTCTGAAATAAATTTTCTCCACTTTGCTTACTCTGTGGGCTTCGAAATGTGTTCTACATTATCCTGCAATCAAGTATGCTTCAATGAAAGAAAGGCGGTGGTGGTGGGGAATCTTCACCTAAGCAAAAAAGCAAGCTGTACTGGGAAGGGACCCGCCACCTCCAATGCTCCTGGAGGAATGTGACCATCTGTGCCACTAATGAGCTTGGGATGCCTGCAGTTCACAGGTCAGAGAGAGCTGCCAACTTGTTGAAAGCAAATGAGCCAAGCGGGGATTCTAAAGGTCCTGAGGAGAACCCTGGAGGGCTGCCTCCAAGCTGTCAGTTGACTTCAGAAGAGGTCCAGCAGGAACTACACAGAGTGATGGAATCAGGGCTGACTGGAACAATGTAGCGAATCTGTGTCGTGGATGACAGCTCCCATCAGTCTCAGTGAACGGGCCGTTTCAGTTGCGCACACTTTTTGGTCCAAAAATTATGAATGGAAAAGAGAGAGCAGCACCCCTTGATACACAACAATGCCGCTCCAGAGTCCTGTGGGGCATCAGTGCATATGTGGAAGCCCTGAATGAAGTAATGGCCCTTCACTTCCACACTGAATAATGCTCCCCCTTTTTCATTCAATCCCATATACTGCAGAGCATTCCCTGAGAATAAAGTTAACGGGCAACCATTGTTCACACATAACTTGTTGCTGGCAGACAATGAAAGTCGAGAACTTGTTCGCTGAAGCTCCTGTATAGGGGCTATTTTGCACAGCAATCTGTGTACATTCTTCTTCAAATGACAGAAAAGCACAAGGTTTGCTTGGGGTGTGATGCTTTATTGTTGGTTTTTGTTTTGCTCTTTAGAGATTGCACTTTCTCCTTACATACACCCACTCTTTTGCCCTTTTCCAAGCATGACAGAAGGTGAGGGGAAAAAATGCCTTCCTAAAATGTGCTACTGTATTTAGGTGGAGGGGTCTGTTCACCAGCTCTACAGAGGGGCAGAATTCAACAGGGTTTTTTTGGGGGGGGGGGCAGCAGACAGAAAATTCTCAGATTTCTTGCTTGCCTGCATTATGAGGCCACCCCAGATTCAGCACCATGGACAGAACTTTCAGAGTTCTTCCTGTATCCCTCTGTGTCATTTCAAACACAGTGTTATTTTCCCCCTTAATTGAGGCAGTTCACACATTCAATCACCAGCCATCCAGAAAAGACAGTTCAGCCAATTGCCTTGAGGGGCAATAGACCAACCCCCATCTCTGGAGGTCTTCTCAAGCTCCATGGCTTTCTCTGGCTAAAAGGCCTTCTCCAAATCTAAGAAATCAGTGTGATTATATGAAATAACCCACGGACTAGCAGAGCAACATCTACCCACACAGCTTTGAAACCAAATGCTGAATTGTGGAAGTCAAATCCTCTTCTCCCTAAATCCAAGTTTGTTCCTACAATGTGGGTCCCCCAAAAAAACATTAAGTAATCAACAGGAAGTTAGAGATGGTAGGTTTTTGTTTTCCCTCCAGCTGAGCGATAGCTAGAGTGAGTGAAAAGCAAGCTCATCTTGAAAGTTTTCAAATATAAAACTTTAACTCAGCAAAATTTCAGGCAAATTCAGAACTATCACACATTCTACTACTGCCTCTCAGTAGGCCATTATTACTTCGGTACTAATGCTCATCCAATCTATGCTTGACATTTGATAGTGAAATGATTGCTCAGCTCTGAGAGGGGAAACAAAAGCAATCAAAAGGCAAACAGGAATTTCCAAAAGCAGAGAAACACAGCGTTTAGATGATACATTGATGGATGAGTTCTAAATACACGGACAAATAGATAAATCATGGCAACTTTCGAAAATGGAAGCTTTTATGAGTACTTTGGGAGACTTTAACAAGCAACCTACATATACATTCACAAGGTCTAATCACAGCAAACATCATTCACTTTTTTATATGTAAATAGCCCTAATTCTCATTCCATTTCCAACTGTTTTGTAACTCATAAAATCACAATAGCTCAACCTTAATTATCCAGATTTTCTCATTATCCAAAATAAGCATATATCCCCCAGAGGGGCCCACATCAATGAGAGCAGAACCTTTGATATCCAGCAATGCATTTATTTGAATATACAAGATGTCAAGAAACAGTCCACTACTAAAAGACAATATGTTTTGCCATTTAGTATTTGCCATCCTGCAAAGGTATTCCAAGTGGATATGTAATTGACTTGCTACTCAAAAAACATGACCTACACCTGGCACATTCAAAAGCCAGGAGCTGCATTTTAAGTAAACCAAAGCAGTCAAAGCTGTGAAGGTTATCATAAGCAAAACTTAAATCAGGAATTTGATCATGTTGGTGCCCCATTAGCTTCTTCATCTGGACTCTCCTACACTCAGGTTTTCCAAAGTATGACAGAAACCTTACTAAGCAGAAACAGGTGATTGGCAGGAGATGCACAAACCTCTCCTTAAGCCCTCTTCCTCTTCTGAAAATTCATGTAAAATTGATTAGGACTGTCACTAAATTAAAGAAATTTTAGCTGGCCAGGCATATGAGTTTTAGGCAATTTAACAAGAGTAGTATTCCATTCACCCATTCTGTTAGTGCAAGGAATTACATTTGTCCAAACAAATTATGCCCTCCTTCCCGGTGCACACCCCATGCCCTTCCCAAATGTGCTGTGGGGGTTTGAGGAAATACCTAGAACAGATTTATGGGGTGCATGGGGGAAATAGCGGAAGTATGTTCCTGTCAGGGGCTCAGGAGCAGAGGCACAGGGGAGAGAGAAAATGGAGAGCGAAGGGGAAGAATCTGAGGGCAGCGTAGGGGAGTATGACAGTGACCCGAGAGATTCCATGAGCTTCTCCAGCGAATCAGAAGATTCCCAGAAGGGGGCGCCGATGGTCAGGGCAAGGGGGGTCCCAGGGGGGACGCACCAGAAACAAGGGGCCAGCGGGGACTCCCAAAGCAGCAGCGGGAGATCAGGACCAGCTTCCCCACCAGAGCGTAGTGGGGGGGGAAGAGTCCCATGTGTCAGGGCCAGCGTCTCCTCCAGCGGGGAGAGAAGATGAGTCAGGGCTGACCACGCCTCTATCGGAGAGTGGGGGAACGGAGGGGAGGTCAGGTCCAGCTAGCCTCCCCGAAGGGGGAAGCAGTGACAGGAGCAGTGTAACGGTCAGGAGGAAGGTTGCCGGCTGGGCGCGCGCGCCAAGTTCGAATGTACAGGCGCGCGGGACAGCAGAAAACCCGGATTGGGAACCAGGTCCTAAAGCCCGCCGGAGGCAGGGGGAAGACTCAGGGGACTCAGTGTCAGAAGAGTCGAGGAAGGGCAAGACCCCAGCGGACAGGCGGAACCAGAGGAGGAAAGAGCAAAGGAAGAGGTGGAGCAAGGCTAGAGTCTTAAACTGGTGTCTGGGGGGAGGAGATTCAGACGGAGCTTCAGCGGTCTAGAGTTTGAGACGTAGAGCTGCGCGCTGCGGCTGTGAAAGCGAAACTGAACTTCAATAAAGACTTTTGTATATAACAACGAACTGGCGTTGGTCCTTTGTGAGCTGGGACCTCGGGCAGCTCTGACAGTTCCATTTTGCAGGCAGAAATCCTTGTGCTGATGAAAGCACAAGCACTACTTTGGAGACAAGCCAATTGTTTGCATAAATCTGCATATGCATAAAATCAATAGTCCAGGAAAAAAGTGATTCACACAAACACTGGTCATTATTTTAAAAAGGGTGTGTATCAGTAGTCATTTTATTTCTTCTCAATGGTTAGACTCCTCCATGCAATCAGGGAACCTGCTTGATCAGGATCTCTGATTGCCTGAAGAGTGGCATTCAAGCAAACACAAATTGAAGGCCCTGCAGACCTTCCCTCCACAACACAGGAAAGGTAAGGACTGAGAAGGGTGAGACATGCACTTGGTCACTGCAGGCAGTGTGTCCATGTTTCTACTCTTCTTTTTAACCATTGTGTGCTCAGGCAAAAGGCTAAATAAGTTATTCACCATCACTATTAATCACTCCCTCATTATCACGATGCTGCTCATCATGAAAGACTGCTTCTCTACATTGGGAGGCATTAAGGATGCATTCATTTTCTCTGACAGAGTAATTACAAAACCGAAGTTTTGTGATTATAGAATATAGAAAGTTGCCTTATCCAGAACTATTTATCCAAGTTGTCCAGTACTCTGAATAGCAGCAGATCTGAAGAGTCTCAGGTGAATGGCTTTCGTAACTTCTGGTACCCAATATCTTTTTCACTAGAAATGCATTGGACCTGGGACTTTCATAAAGGAGGTTCCACCCACTGAGCTATAGAAAACACCTTCTCTGGGTAGCTAAGACTGAACTGGTGCAGCCACCCCACCCTGAACATGCATTCCTTTAGTGGAGACTGGTCCATTAGGGACCACCTCTCTCCATATGAACCTACCCAGACCCTGAGATCATCTTCTGAGGCCCTCCTGAGGTCCAGAGGGTAGCAACATGAAAATGGGCCTTTTCTGCAGTGGCTTCCCATTTTTGGAACGCTTTCCCCAGGGAGGTTTGGCTGGCACCTTCATTGTATGCCTTTAGGCGCCAGGCGAAAATGTTCCTCTTTAACCAGGCCTTTGGTTGATTGACATCCAACACCCTTTTAAAATATGTTGGGGGGATTATTGGGTTGTTCTTGTTCTTGTTTTTATTACGTATTTTGAGTTTTTATATTGTTATTTTAATCTTGTGAACCACGCTGTGAACCAGACCAGTATACGAATTTGATATTATAATAATAATAATAATAATAATAATAATAATAATAATAATAATAATAACCTCCATCGTTCTGCCACGACACTGAGGTCCAATGCCGAGGGCCTTCTGGCGGTTCCCTCGCTACAAGAAACCAAGTTACAGGGAACCAGGCAGAGGGCCTTCTGGTTACAGGGAACCAGGCAGAGGGCACCCGCCCTGTGGAATGCCCTCCCACCAGATGTCAAAGAGAACAACAACTACCAGACTTTTAGCAGACATCTGTTTAGGGAAGCTTTTACTGTTTAATAGGTATTTTAGTGTTCTGTTGGAAGCCACCCAGAGTGGCTGGGGAAACCCAGCCTGAGGGGCGGAGTATAAATAAAAAATTATTATTATTATTATTATTATTATTATTATTATTATTATTATTATTATCTTTAGCCTTAGCCTTTATCTAGCCTCCCATGTACCTGCTTTCTTACTTGCAACTAGTCAAGGGGGCAGCACTGCCTGTCAGCTTCCTCTTTCTTAGTTTCAGTGTTGCCCTTGCAGAACTTAGCAGGGAGGTTGATAAGGACAAAATAGCATTAGTTGGCTCTGCCTGCCATTGGCTCTGGCCTCACCTACTCTTGACCTCTCTGCCTTCTGTCCCATCAGTTTCAATAGGCACCAACCATAAATGCCAACTCCCTGGGGCCCTGGCTGCCAGAGCACTCACAAAATTCCCCATGAAGAGTCTGGGCACCCACAAATTTGGATGCCAGGGCCATGCATGCTGCATGGCACCCACAGTCCCAGGCACTCACAGTCGTGGGGCCAAGTTGGCACTCCTGGCACGAAGTGGTACTGTATGCCTTCCTATCTCAAAGTACAGGGTCAGCCGTGCTATTTTTCTAGAAAAAGAGATAATGGCACTCACCGTGAACACCTCCTTCTCTTATAGTAGCAATGGCGCCCACCTGAGAGGTGCCGGAACTAAGTTCCCGTGAGTTCTGGCTGGAAAAACAATAACCTGAAGAGGTAATGGAATCCCTCCCCCAAAATAAAACTCCTTTAACTTTCCCCAGGTAGTGTTGCCCTGCAGGCAAATCTCCAAATTTGACTCAAAAGTTGCTTGAGGCAACAATTGGTGGCAAATATACCCAAAGGACCTGTTGGCCACTCCAGACATGTGCAATTTTGTAAGCAGCAAGGGGGAAACTATGGGCCCTGATGCTTGGTAGTGCTTTTGAGGTGTTTGGATGATTTTTGTTCTTACAGCTTAAAAAAAAAAAGTCACAAGAACCACCTAAATATTCATGCCTATTATACAGAAATGCTCAGAGCACACTTTTAACAAGCAGCAGTGGAAATAAGGGGAATACGGTATGCTTCTGAATGACGTTCGTGCAGGGGGATGATACACCTTCCTCATTAGGCTAATTGAGGACTAGACGAGGTAGCAATTGTGCAGATGTCACTAGGAATTCTGTACAGACATGCACAGCTGTCAGCATCAACTACAATGTCATTGTGCTTAATGCCTACATTATCTGCATATGACAGCCTCAATAATGAGATGTTAGTCTGAGATGGAGAAGAAATAATTTCTCTGCTTGTTCCCAATAAGCTAGATGGATTCCTTATAGCCTCAGAAGATGCGGTCAGAAATCCGTCTTGAGTTTAACAGGGCTGCAGAATGGGGGATTTGCAGCAGAGGGGAACCTACAATCAGAAAAGAGCTGAGGCAAAATTATCAGGAAGTGGTAATCACAGCAATCAGAGACAGAAATGTGACCAAATTTTGTCTCCAGAGGGAAAAGGAAGCCAGAATATTTTAGCAAGTGCAAGGGGTAGGCATTTAGTGAGTCCGAGATAACAAGCTCCCCAAATCTCAATCTTATTTGACAGTGAAACTCCAAAAGTTGTGCTCTCGCACAACAATCCTGATGAAAGAGGTTCCCAGGAGCACATGATGAGCTTAAAAGAGCTTGGAAGAGTGAAGCATTCTGAAGTTCTTATGAAGTTCAGCAATAATAATAATAAATGAAAATTTACTATTGAGCTTTAATAAACTCCTGGAAAAATATATCAGTTAATTCTTATGGACGGATAGGAAAGCTCAAATATAATTTAAAAGAATATCTCAATCAAGAAGGAAAGGAGGCAAGGTTTGCTAAATTTAATCACATGTTACAAATGCAATGAAATTAGCAGTGGCTAGGGCATGGTTTATAGACTTTAAAATGTTAACCTTTCACCATGTAGCTATTAAAACAAATTTGCATACTGCATAATGGCTCCAGGTGATAAACAGATTTTTAGAAATCCAAGAAACTCAACTATTGATGATGTTATGTGAAGCTAGATGTTGTACAGATCAAATTTGAATGCCAACTTTCATTGTTAACATCAATGTTGTATAGCTAGGAAATAGCAGATCTGGGAGATAGACACATACGGAAAGCACATTACCAATAGTGAAAACATAATGTTTATTATCCTATTTCATCTATATTTTTAAAGAATACTTTTTAGTCTGTCTGATTTTGAAATGCAGACAAGAAGGGACCAGATCAAATTTTGAGAAAGTTATGTAACAACCATCTGTAAAAAGTGCTATCGTTACATAAAAAGTTTTATGGAACTGGATTCCATGGCAATTAATGAAAATAAAGAAATAGGAGGCATATACAGTGGTACCTCTATTCACGAACTTAATTCGTTCTGGAGGTTCATTCTTAACCTGAAACCGTTCTTAACCTGAGGTACCACTTTAGCTAATGGGGTCTCCTGCTGCCACCACACCGCCAGCACACGATTTCTGTTCTCATCCTGAGGTAAAGTTCTTAATCTGAGGTACTCCTTCCGGGTTAGCAGAGTCTGTAACCTGAAGTGTTTGTAACCCGAGGTGTTTGTAACCCCAGGTACCACTGTATACACTAAATCCATTTATTTAGAAAGATGCATAAACTGCTAAATCAAAAACTCTCTAAGTGACATGCATAATAAGCTTATTGATAAAAACAGCCCAGCATTTAAAAAGCAAGGATACATGAATTATCAATAAAATCAGTAGAACTTTTAAAAAGCAAATATGGATCACTAGACTATATGCACCTTAATGTAAATTATAAATATGTTAGTGAAATCCTATACATATCTACTCAGAAGTAATTAAGGCTTACTCCAGGGTAGATAGGTATAGTCTTGAAACCTAACAGTGCAATCTATCTATGTTTACACAGTAGTAAGTCCTATTACTGCACACTAACTCAATCAAGCTAAATGAGAGTAAGATCTAAACCAAGAATGTGGTCTTTCAGATGTTGCTGAACTTCAACTCCCATCAAATCTAACAGGTCTGACAAATGGCCTGAGATCATTATAGTTGCAGTTCAGCAAGCATCTTGAAAGCTACATGTCGGAGATTATTGGCTATATACTGTCATTGCCTAAAATGAAAAACAGAACCAGCAGACTTCATACACATTTAGTCATCTCATGGAAAGCTCTAACCATATTGAGATGGGAATGCATAATTGGGCTCATTAGAGAAATGTAAATTACTGAAGGTCCCGATGATTTTATTTTTGAAATTCTTGAAGGATAAAATCAAAACATAAGATATTAAGTTTGTTACACATCTTTTATACACTGCAAGATTTTTATTTTATTTTTTGCAGCAAAACGTAAGGTTAAGGAGACACCTACTTGAGATAAATGTTTAAATGAAAATTTGGCAGATAGCAGAAATGTTAAGACTGACTAATTATGTCAGAATAAGAAAATGGACAACAAGATTAATTAATCAAAAATGAGAAATGTTTCTTCAATATTGAACCAACATACATAATGATTTAGAGCAAATCTTTTCGGGAGCTTTTTGTACTGATTATGTAATAATTACAGTAATCATCATTTTGCTTCTTAAACATAAAAAACACTAGCTTGGCCATTTAAACAAAAAAGAAACCTAGGCAGATAATTCCTGGTAGCGTGCTAAATTGGCTGGAAAATATGTCCACATATCATTAATGTGAAAACAATGAGGGACTGGGGAGCAGGAAGGAAAGAATAGTGAATGAATGTGGGTGATTATTATAATTTGTGCCCCTTCCAAAAATACAGAGAGAAAGGGAAGGGCCATAGCTTAGTGACAGAACAACGGCTTTGTACTCAGGTTCAATCTCCAGATAGTAATAGGAAAGACCTGCATGATGCCTTGGGCGTTTGCTGCCAGTCAATGTAGGCAATGCTAAACTAGATAGAAAAATGGACTGACTTCTAATAAAGCAGCTTTCTATATTCCTGTGAGTTTTAGTATGTGAACAGATGAACCACCTCCAATGTTTTATCAATTAATTTCAAGGAAGGCTACTGATCTGCTAAACCACATCCTGTTTTGTTGTGGCAGCAAGATAGCATGCAGCTTCCTTCTCCAGAGAGGTTTATCAAAGTTTTATTCCAAAGTTTTATTCTACAGAGGTAGAAAGGACCCTAAATAAGACTCAGGGCAGGATACCTCCCTCCACATCAATCTGGCTCTATGTAAAGATCAAACTCTCCAAAGTGCCCTTGTTGGCAGGAGAGATATTGCCTTCTTAGGCACCAGCAACAGTACGTCGTAACACTCACTGCACTGCAAGGATCTCGAACCATAGCATTCCTGACAGATAGTTATTCAACCTCTGCTTTGAAACCTTCTGAGGGAGCCCGTTCCACTATCAAACAGCTCTTACCACCAGAAAGTTCATCCTCATGTTTAGTCGGAATCTCCTTTGTGATTCGAGGACCTGCCACCCGCTTCAGGATAAGAAAAAACACATGGACGCAGAATATTAGGTTAATGGGCTAAAAAAGGCCACAACTTTATTGATTACAGCATGTGAGAGGTATTGGCTTAGGCACTGGATAAAACAACGGAGCGTGACTCCACTCCCTCAGGAAGGGGTGAGTCTAACAAGGGTTAACCACCAGCAGGAGGATCCTGTTGATGCAAATACAACTGAAAGCTCCCCCTGATGTCACCGGGGGTCGTGCCATGGCCCTAGCTACCAGCAAGGGCATTGGACAGGATCCACGACCGCCAGATTCCTTTAACGGAATACCCATAAAGCAATGAGGTGAAAGCGTTGCCGCAGCCACATTTTGAGCCACACATTTTGACCCCGCCCCCAAGCCTCCCCCTGATTGGATAGCTGCCAGGGGCCGCGGCGCGGCAACAGGGAGAGCAAATCAGGGGACGGTACGCCCCCTGCTAAAGGCGGGAAATGGCTCCTGCTCACAACTCCTCCCCTCTGGGAGGAGGAGAGGCTTTCTTATAACTTGAAGCCATTGGTTCAAGCCCTACCCTCCAGAGCAGGAGAAACACAAGCTTGCTCCATCCTCCATGTGACAACCTTTTAGATATTTAGCCATGAAGATGGCTATCAGTCTCCTTTTCCCCAGGCTAAACATACCCAACTCCCTCAACCGGTCTACATAAAGATTGGTTTCCAGACCCTTAGTCACCTTGGCTGCCCTCCTATGCACATGTTCCAGCTTGTCAATGTCATTCTCAAATTGTGGCACTCAGAACAGGACACAGTATACCAGGTGTGGTCTGACCAAGGCAGAATAGAGTGGTAATATTGTTTCCCTTAATCTGGACTCTATACTTCTGTTGATGCAGCCTGGAATAGCATTAGCTATGGAAGAGTGGCCCTACTGTTGGTCCACCTTACCAGTCCCAGTGAGCATTTTGTACTGTCTGTTGCATAAAGTATAACGTAATCACAAAGCAGTGTGTAGTTCCCTTTTCTTGGAGAGAGAAAGCAATATCTAAATCTCAGGGGCTCATGAAATTTCTCTGTAGAATCTGGGATAGCCAACGTTTTCATTTGCCTTGAACTCCTGTGCCTTAAAGAACAGCCTAGCTGTTCAACTTCCTTAATTTCCACATGGGCGTACTAATAAGACTAAAAAGATATGGTCATTTCATGGTGCTTCATACAGAAAGGAACTTTACAGTAAGAATTAAACGGTTACATCTAGATCTGGTTGTATGCGTTAATGCAAATGGCCAGCAGACTGAGCCTAAGCATATTTACACAGAAGTAAACCCTACAGATTTCAATAGGATTTTCTCCTTAGTAACCATACGTAGGACTGCAGTATCAGACAAGCTTTTAAAATGACTGCAGCAAATAAGCCCAGCAACTTCTTCACTTTTTAGCAAAGTTTTAGTAATAAGTATGCAGGCTCAATCCTTGCCCAGACAATAATATAGGCCTCAGTTTAGCAAACAGTTAGGCAAATGCTTGCAAGAAATACTAAACAGAGATGGACTTAAATGTACGCTTGAGTGCTTTTGCTGAGTGCGGGAGCTGCAAAATACAAGCTGGTTAAATGATCCTTACAATGGTGTGATTATATTTACTACTGTTATGAGTGTTTTACATGGGCAGCTCTAATGAAGCCTCCTGACCGTAGTGTGAACTAAAAGCCACAAGAGCATTCAATGAAACTAAGAGGATGCAGTAGCCAGCCTCTTTCAAATTAAAAAGGTTCTCTGTAATGAACTAGCTTTAAACTACTGCGGTAAGGAGGAGGAGGAGGAGCAGAAAAGTTTGCTTGGATTTTGTTCTCCAGTCCTTCAAAGTGGGGGTCTTAAGAACATTAGAGGAGTGTTCTAGACCACACTGGTCCAGCATTGTAGACTCATCTGGTCCAGCATCCTTTTCTCACAGTGGCCAACGGAAAACCCCAAAGAAGGACCTGGACACAACAGCACTCTCCCTTTTTGTGATTCGCAGCAACTGGGATTCAGAGGCATTCTAATGTGCTGAAGATCATTTAGTTTGTTGCTCTAGGACTTTCTTCTGCTAACTGTACTGGTAGCACTCACAAAACCATTGGTGGAACACTACCACTGCTTATACTTTTTCTGTTAGTGTAAAGTTTTATATAGCCCGTTGACATAGTTTGCATAAAATGCTAAGCCATGGTTTGCTTAGCCCAAGGGTGCATTGCTTGAGCATTCAAACCCAGCCCAGCAGACTAACCACAGCTTGTTTTCTGGCAACAAGCCACACTTATTTGCTGGCTTAGAAAACACAACTTATTTTAACTCCAGTTTGTCATTATAAGCCTTGCTTAACTATGGTTTGTTTGGGCACTGCGCTCCAGATCCTGACAAAGCTATGAGGGAAGAGCAGCAAGAAAACATATCAAGTTGTGAGGAAACAAGCCGTGACCAGTTTGCTTATCTGTGACTTGGTTTGTTGAACAAACAATGGTTAAAACTAACCATTGCTTTGCACTATGTGCAGACACAGTCACTGTGTTTCAAATACGTTTACTGGTTGTGGGAAAGTAATATTAAAAGGGGCCCTTAGAAGAGTACTTAAAATGTAGTGGTGATCAAAAAATAAAATAAATCGCACTGGCCATAGACAACACCACAGGAATGTCTAATTCCTCTTCATTTCTTCGCCATCCCATATTTTATAGCTTCCTTATGAAAAATGACTTCTTTCAAGACCTGTCAGTTGTAAAGTGTCTCCTGGCAGAGTTTGGCACAGCAGGTTGTTAAAGGCGCTATTATCTTGACAGCTGCTGCAGGTTTTACAGCTCTCTAGAATGACAATAATTTGTTTGTTTCATATTTATATATTTAAAGAAAGAATAAAATGTTTTTCCTCAAAAAATATCATTAACCTACACCATTTATTATAAAAGAAATTGGACAGAGTACTGGCCTCCCTTGAATTTATAAAGCAAGTCATCCCCCTCTCCCATTCCAACTTCCCATAATTTTTAAGTAGCCAGTTTTTAATTTTGGGAATACTCACATCTTTCTACACTTTAGGTGTACTAACTTTGGCAGCCACCGATATAATTTGAATAAGATCTTAGATTGAAGTCAGAACAGGGGCGTTATCTCCTAGGGGCCAAGCCCTTTGGGGCCAATATTTTTGGGGAGGGGCCACCCCCTAATGTTCAAAGCAGGTGGAGGATTCCGAGTGCAGGAGCCACAGAGGGGAAGGAGTAGAGAGGAAGCCCCCAATCAGTGGCAGCAGCAGCTGGAGGAAGAGGGGCCACCAGCCACTGAAGCCACACTTTTGATGCATCTAGCTCCATCCCCCGATGTCCTGACATCATGCATGCGACTTCACACATACAACTTTGGGGGCCTCATTCTCGCTCCGAGTTGGCACTTCTGAGTCTAAATAAATCCTGAACAAAACTCAAGGATTAGAAGATATGGAACATCACCAGAGATAATATGGGACATTTGTAGTACATTGATAATATAGGTTTCACAATACTTTTTCAATGACCCACCACGTGTACCATATATTTCCCCAATGAAACAATCTTTTTCTGACACCAAAAAATAGCAAAAGAAGCTTAGGCAAGTCTTGCTGGGGAAAGATTTTTATAAGCAGGGAGTTAAAAAACAAACAAAAAACCTCTGCCTAGTAACAACTCACATTGTCTCCAATGACAGGGGTGCCCTAAGAAAAGCTTCCATTGATGACCTCGGAAATTGAGCAGGATGGTGTGTGAACAGAACAACAGCAGGAAATGTCTACCACATGGGACAAATTAAGCCTGTTAGGCTACCCAATTTGGTCTGCGAGCCCATTTGAGGGTGGCCACATTTGGGGGCATTGCTCACCTGATGTCATATGAAATCAGACACAGGACAGGTAAGGCCATGGTTGCAAAGGAACAACTGGTAGCATCTGATTGCCCTTCCTTTGCACCCTCTGTTTATATCTGGTACTGAATGCAAGCTCCAATGGTTTCAGGCAGGATTAGTTCAACTCAGAGCTCTGCCTTGCAATCAGCACTGTTTAAATTTGGTGCTGAATGCAAGCCCCACTGACACCATATGACTGACAAGTCAAATATGGCCCATGTGAGGTGGCCACTTTTTGATCTGGCCTACCAAACAAAAGTGGTTCTGCATCCTTTGAAATGACACCTTTTGGTTTCCAAATCATGGCAGGGTTTAACCCTAAGCACTAATACTGATTCCCTGTCCCCTGCTCCAGAAACAAATTTGAGCACAGAACTACACTTTGGGGGCCCCTGAAGCTCGAACTGATATGGGGGCCCCTTCACAACCAGCAACAATGTCTGGGTAACCACTGTTATCTTCTTCAGTGGGTTTGTTCCATAACAGATCACAACTTTTTTAAAAAATAATAATAATTGGCTGCTACATCTTAGATCTTGATTAGAATTGTTGTTCTGGATTATCTCACATCAAAGGCACTGGAGTGAATAAAAAAAATCCTATGCCTTATTGTTTTTGAATGAGAGCTCAGTTGGCCACACAGAGTCCAGTTCTTCAATGATTGCACAGGTTTATTTATTCTAATTGTGATTATATCCCTGTGGATTTCTGGTGGTGGTAATTTCTAAAATCCCTTTAGTGTTCTTTTAAAAGCAGTGCTGCTATCACAGTAGCACTCTTTGGGGCAGAGATATGAAACCCCACTACAGAAAATGAGCAAGAGCCCCCCCCCCCAATGCTAGGCAGCCGGTGTGACACAATTTGAAGCAAACGATGTAACATGCATTACCATCCAAAGAGGAATGGCACTCTATATAAAACTATAAAGTGCAGCATCTAAAATTATCTAGTTGCATCACTGTTATAAAGACGCATTATGGTCCAAGGAAAGAAGTAAACAGGCAGCACTTAACATTGATTGACTTCCCTGGCACAGACATGGGAAGAGGATTTGCACTAAGTTTAACTAGAACCTAAGTCCAGACAGAATATCTCAGCAGGGGTTCTGTTTGCAAAAGCATTTATAGCCCATGATCTTTTAAGAAATAGTATCAGTTTAGTTAAATAGATTTTAATAAGTTTCAGCAACCTATGGATGTGTGTGTGTGTGTGCGCGCGCGCGCGCATGCACGCACATGCACGTGCACACACACAAACACACACACGTAAATGAGCCAGCCATTGGTCCAGTTAGCTCCATACTGTCTACAGTGACTGGAGCTGGTATCATTGACTAAAGTGATATTAAGGACATAAAGCTAAGGTAAAACTAATCTTTAAGTACCCAGTTTTTCAGTCATGATTAATGGCCCTTCCTTAGATCCAATTTGTTTACAAATTCAGCTGAGACTGAATGCCCTTTCCTCCCTTACTCTGCACTTGCCTTGGAACTTCTTGCATGTGTCATGAGGGCAGGATTCTTCAGAGACTGGAGGTATAAGAAATGGAGATCAAGAATTCAGGTTTATGCTAATGATGCATTTCAAATTCAGTTAGATCAATAGCCAAACTGCTTCAAGTGATAGACTTCTTTGGACTGCACTCTGGCTACAAAATTAATTGGCCCCAAATGTCAATTGTGAAGCCTGGATATGTTTACTCATAGGCAACCCTCTGATAAGTGGCTGTCAAAATGGCAGCATTGGTGATTAAAATATTTAGTGCTTAAGATCCTGCAGTGTGAGTCAGGGACAGCCACTACACAAAGAGGTGGTAGCTGGTTCCTTCCACATCGGGAGTCTTCCAAAAGCCAATCAAGAGGGGTCTCCAATTCTCTGGAGTCAGTTTTCAAGAGCATGGGTGTCTTCAGGGAGGGGGCACAAGGAGAACCACTCCCTACATAAGCATTATTAGCACCAACTTGGCCTCTGTCTACAATGTAATGTTTCCAACCATCAGAACAGACAGAGGAAAATGGCAAAGACTCTCTCTGTGTGTGTACTGGAAAGAAATGGAATATATGTTGTTAGGACAAGGGGAGAGTGGCTTTCAACAGGTTGTCTCTTTGATGGTTTATTTAGGGGCTGTATAGACACTGAACCTGTTTAGTAGCTAATATTAGAATTCTTCTAGGCTTTAAGGAGTTCATTGTGTTGAGAAATTACATATCATGTCATGAGAAAGGGCTGTGGAAAGACCACTGCATGAGAGAGCCCCTTGGCTATTAGCCAATCCTTTGAAGTCACACATTAAGAGTCAAATTGGAATGTTGGTGACTTCATCTTAAGGCACCAAAAACAGTATGTAAAGCCCAGTACAGTTAAGAACTTAATTTGTTCTGGAGGTCCGTTCTTAACCTGAAACTGTTCATAACCTGAGGTACCACTTTAGCTAATGGGGCCTCCTGCTGCCGCCGTGCCACCAGAGCATGATTTCTGTTCTCATCCTGAAGCAAAGTGCTTAACCCGAGGTACTATTTCTGGGTTAGCGGAGTCTGTAACCTGAAGTGTCTGTAACCTGAGGTACCAGCTTAGTGGAGATCCCAACACAGAGACCATAAGAGAGTGCAAGGAGTTTGGTACCATTACTTGAAGGAAGGGATTTCCCACAACTGATAAAGGACCCATAAGATATACCTGCTTTTCTATGCTTTGTGCTTTATGTTATCTTCTGAGAAATAAAACCCGTTAAAGTACAACATGTTGTTACTTTTCTTACTGAATCTAAAAGAACCCCTTGCCTCTTGACAAGTCAATGTGGTTGGTTAACAGAGCATCTTTACCCAAGAAATACTGCATTTGCAAAGGATACAGCCATTAACTAATCTTTCTAGCCCTTACACATGTTCTGTTGCCCCTCCCATATATCAGTCCTTCAGAAAGCAAGCACTTTGAATAAAGGTACTGTATACTATTTGTTTACAAAGCTCTTAAAAGTTGCCTCTGCTGTGCAACTGTACCTATTTCACTGTTGTTTGTTCAAATCTATGGAAAACCACACGTGTCACTAGATATCTCTTTGGTTCGGATCCAGCTGAAGGTATACCTCAGAGCTTACTGGTTTCTAGACTAAGGGAAACCAGCAAAAGGAAAACCCTTGGTGTGGGTTTCTGTTGGGGAAGCAAAATAAATTACACTCTCTCACACAAATTATAGAACTGCTTAGCCATTGATCCTTTTTCAATTACGAGCGAGCAATTCCACCTTTAAATACAAGCAATCTTGAATTATTTCCCAGCAATTTGGGCTTTGGCTGTATCAGAAGAAGCCTGGCTTTGGAGAACATGCATAGTTGCCAGATGAATCATGTGCTACCATTGGAAATCCTCTGTGATACCAGTGGCCTACTCACTGCTGGCACAATTATGTCTCTGAGTACCAATTACAGGGAATCCCAAGTGGGCAGAGAGCACTGTTGCACTCAGGTCCTGCTAGCAGGATTCCTACAAGCATCTACTTGGCCCCTGAAAATTGGAAAGGATTGTAGCACAGTGGCAGGGAAGTGGCCTTGCATGAAGAAGATCTCAAGTTCAATCCCTGGCATCTCCAGGGAGGGCTGGGAAATACTTTTTCCTGAAACCTTGGAGAGTCACTGACAGTTAGTGTAGTCAGTAGTGACCTGGATGAACCAGGGCAGCTTCCTGTTTTCCAGAAGAATGTTGGTCTAGATGGACCAGGTCTCTTCTTAATTTATGTGTGCAGTAGGGAATAATAATAATAATAATAATAATAATAATAATAATAATAATAATGTTTAGTGTATTGTTTTAAGGGATAGAATTGAAACAATATGGAAACCATTTTGGTATCTGATATCTTCTTTATTTTTAATGCTTTTATTGAGTTTTTGATTAGTTTTAGATAGTACAAAACAGAGATATATTATTGCCTGTCTTGAATGAGCAGAAACACTTGCAAAAGCATTGTACTGTAATGGGAAGTAAGATTTAGCAGGTAGGAAACAGAAATGAGGGCTGTATAAAATATACTTCAAATCTGCCATCTTCCTTAATGTTCCAGTGATCTGTTAAGTATGTTGACTATATGTAGTGTATTGAGGTATGTTCCTAAAGTCTGAGTGAATACTGAAAATAATTCCAAAAGAGACGAAGTATTGAGCTAAGAAGATCACTGGACAACCAAATAATGTAAAAAGCAAATAAATCTAGAATTACCATAACAACAGCTTCATGATGATAGTTACTTGAACTATCATTACGGATCATATTTCTGAGTATTTAACCCCAAGGTTGCCATTTGAAAGCTTATCAATTAATGGTCTAATAGGAACTGTTTTACAGTATCCCTCAATATCTGGAACTATAAGTCTTCCCATTTCCAGTAGACAATTTTGTCTAGCTTAATACATGGGTTTTGATATGGCAATATGACTCCCTGTAATTGACTTTTTCTTGAAATAAATCTTCAGGGGGAGTGAAGGGAATAATTGTAAAGGAATATACTATCTTGACAGAATGTTAATTCTTAAACCTATCCCACAGTGAGTTGGCACTAAGAGGAATCCAACATGAGACATACACACACACAAAGTCCTTGAACCAGTTGTATGAATGATACATTCTGACAAAAATATTTTCTCACATATGCACCCATGGAATTGATTTCAGCAGCCACCTAATGCAAAAGACTCTTAAGGATTTGTGCTCAGGTAACTGCCTGAAACTCCACATGAATATTTGTAATGCTGCTCTGCTGTGTCAGTCAGTAAATCCCAGACAAAGCATTTAATTACTGAAACAGCCAATCATCTTTTCCATTGTCAAAAATAATTGATTACTATGCCTTGTGTCTTTATATATTTTCAAATTTCTCCTAAGTTTAAAGCGTGTTTTTTTTAAGGTATGGAAAAAGCCTATAGGTTGGTTTTTTTCCTGGCACGATTTAAGATTAGTCATGCTGCGTCTACATGCATCTTAAAAATGAAGTTGGCTAGAGATGTTGCAAGCAACCTTAGCATCAAGCATTGGTCACACATGTACACACCCTGGAAAGGACTTCTCCTGATGAACAGATGGTTGGCACTATTACTGGTCACCAGTTTGGGGCAAAGATGAGGAGGGATGCCTAGAAGCAAGTCCTCTGTCTCCTGAACAGGTGAATGGCACTGCCAGGCTGAAGATGCTGACGATATGGTAACTGGTGTGCAAAAATGGAAGTGGGAAGCTCAGTGTGTGCTATGAGAGAACTGCTGCCACAATGTCACAGCCAGTGTGGTGTAGTGGTTAAGAGCGGTAGTCTCGTAATCTGGGGAACCGGGTTCGTGTCTCCGCTCCTCCACATGCAGCTGCTGGGTGACCTTGGGCTAGTCACACTTCTTTGAAGGCTCTCAGCCTCACTCACCTCACAGAGTGTTTGTTGTGGGGGAGGAAAGGAAAGGAGAATCTTAGCCGCTTTGAGACTCCTTAGGGTAGTGATAAAAGCGGGATATCAAATCCAAACTCTTCTTCTTCTTCTTCGCATAAACATAAGGGGGCACAGGTAAGCCTCACTCCACATCATCAATCACAAGATGCGGCACATGCACACCATTTGAATGGTGATGCCCATCAATTTTGGGGAGGCCTGGCCCCCTCAAATATTTTATTGTGGGGATAAGGGATCCCAGTCCCTAGGAGTTGGCTCTTGTGCCAGAGGAGATGTATATATGGGACATGTATATATCGTCTATATATGCATATCTCATCTGACTCTTTTGGTAGCATTGTGGCATCTGAATATAGACTGCATTTTTAATCAAGGCTTATATTGGCTTATATTTTGATCAGGTTCATAAAGTCTAAAAAGGGCTTGAATTCATAAATGTTTCATGCCAGGCAGAGAAAACCTTGGCCATTCTCCTAAGACAAGGGGCCCCCTTGATTTATAGCAGGAAAATAACTTTCAAAGTCGTAAAAGCTGGAATTACAGACTAAGAGCGAGGACATTGACCTACATGTTACAGAAGATAAAAAAAGCAGAGATAAACATAATTAGGAATGAGTAAAATGATACCAATGTGCCTCCCAGTAAAATGAGCCAGATCTTCTTCCTAAGGTTAAAAAGGCCAAGAGCAATGGAGAAGCATCTAGCTGGCAGAAAAAGAGCATTTCTGGGAAGTCTTTTTTAAAAGCAGTTTCTTTCTTAAACTGAGAGAGTTAAAAGAGCAATAAATATTGGGAACAGCTAAAGAGGAGAGCAGATGGCTGAAGGGGGGGTAAACTGAAGGGGTTCCTTTTAAAAGCTGTTTTTTACTGAGTTCCTTCCGTTCTACTTTGAGAAGCTTTATTCTTTTAAAAGGTTACCTATGATAATGTATGAAATATATTAGCTTAAATATATTGGCTTAAATGTAATTATGCAAAGGATTTAAGAAATGCTAGATTCTTATTTCATATAGTTGTAAGAGTTGTATTTATCCTGAAATTAAGTCAGCCACCAGCCTAGCCCCCCCCTGTCAGACAAGAAGACGCCATCCAAGCAGCCATCCAAGCAGTCCTGATATATAGTTGTCAGACATTTGTTTAGAAACCTTCAAAATGAAGGAGATCTTTCAATGTTGATGTGAAACTCAAGATCCTTGACATATGTTTAAGATAAAAATTTAAGATTAACCATTTGTTTTAGAAGGCAATAGGGCGAAGAGGGCAAGAGGTGAGCTGGTAATTAATATTCCTTGTTGAGACACATGTAAGATATATTACTACTTATTTGTCATTTATAGATGTAACAATATATAGCTCTTTGTGCTCCATATAAGGACAGGAGGATATGGGTGTATCTTTTGTGATTGGATATAGCAGGCAGCCAATAGGAAATCCAACCAGGCTGATTGGACAGATGCAGCCACAGGAGGAGCAAAGGGGGCTGGATTAAGGGAATATAAGTGCTGGCCATAATGGCAGGAGGCCAGGCCAGAGCTTGGTAACCATATACCACTGTGCCTCTCATTTATTTGTCTGACAAATAAATTATTATTTTAATTTCTCTATTGCTGCGTTGAATATTTCATTCCAGCTAAGCGTTAACCACAAGCAGGGTGCTACAGCATGTGTAACACTACATTGGCATAGTGAGGCCATATGGGACATGTGCAGCTCTATTTCAGGAAGCAGGAAGAATGATAGGAAAAATTCTATAGGTTCAAAATGTTTTTTTGGGGGGAAGAATCACTCAGGAGGACAATATGGGGCTTGAGCGAGTTACACCACTATACTAAGGCTGGTTCAATACATTTTGTTTCCTGAGGTAAAGGACAAAGTGGCATCCCTCCCAATTCTATGCATATATGCTTATGGGACTGGCTGTTGTCCACTGTGCCAACAGACCATGATTCATTTATGGCTCTGTCCTCCAACATATGGGAGTACTTAGGAGGAACAGCCAGTAGGTTGTTCCTGTTGTTGCCTTGCAGCGTCTGCAACCTGAAGCAGTTGTCACACTTTGTCCAGAAGGGTCAGCCTCCTGGACCTCTTCAGCTTATCCCCTATACTGTATGCAGTTTAGGAAACTCCACCCCCAAACACACCCCCAAACACACACATGCCACATCCATTTACATGATTGACATGACATCCATAAAGGGGATCTGCACAATCTCCACTTGGTTGCATGTGTGCACGATTCTTGCGGGATAGAGGCGACTGACATTCATTAATCTGCAATAAAATTGAGATCTAAAAAAAAAAAAAATCACAAGAAAATGGCAGAGTTCTTCCCACTAATTTTGGTAAACATCTCTAATTAGTCTGCTGGCCCTGTGAGTTTGCTTAAATGCTACCCTTAAATTTTATTGACAGCATACTACTGGCTGCGGGTTAATTTCTTTCAGTGTATTAACAGAGCTCATAAATGAACCTGAAATATTAAGGAAGCTGAGAAATCCAAGAGATGAGGCATTAACCAATTCTTTGCCAGGCCATAATTTGAACATCACAAAATAAAATGAATTATTCCCTGGCATGTTTTATCATTCTACTACATGCATGCAGTGTTGTCCTTGCTTATTCCTCTGAGCTAGCAAAGTTATATCGTTATTTATTGGTCATTCCTAATTTAACTCAAAAGAAGATGATATTGGTGTTTTCAAAGGTAAACGTGTCCATTGCAACCATGTCCACGATGCACAAATGTCTCCAGTCAAGACCCCCAAAGTGATACTTCCATGAACATGTGTGTGTAAGATATGGATTCAGATGTATTACAGTATGTGTATAGACACACAAGCAAATCTAGTAACAGTTGGGAGTGGCTTAAAGAAAAGAATGCTATGACAGGATATTGAATTTTTCTTCTTCCATAACTAGAAGTGTGATATACTGCTGTCTCTTGTGTTTCCTTCACCTTTTGTATAATAACAAACTTCCCAGGTTTGGATACCCTGAGCCAAGCAGAAGGTAAACCAAGTTCCTCCCCAAAGTTTACCTTTGTTTGTAATTAACTCATCTCAGTTCCTTCAACTGTTTCTTTTCCTCCTTTTCAAGTGGTAGGCAGGGAAGATTTGGAACAGTTGAAGGCCGGTCTTTAAGGTTCCAGTCTTTTGTCCTTTTGGAAGGGAGGAGGAAGGTTCCTACAGGTTCATTTTTAATTGCCACATGTTTATATGATTTGGCTAAACTGAAGCACTTTTAATTCCCTTCGATTTCACTGCAAGATTGGCTTGTGCCTGTACTTAACTCTTCCTTTGAAAACAGAAGGATTTATTGGGCTTAGCTTCGATTGGATTGTGTTCTAGTACAGAGTGTTCTGTTCTTTGGTGTTGCTGAAAAACACTTTCGCAACAACACTAGGAAACATCAGGCATCTCTCCATCGGTTTCAGATCAAAGCCTCTTGTCTTTGCTAGGTACTTGTATCTCTGTCAAAGAAAACAAGAAAGAGATCTTAAAACCCTTGTTCTAAAGCAGTACTGGAAAGTTTGTGGCCTCCAAATGTGATTGGGTTGCAACTCTCAGCATCCATGACCAATTACCATTGGCCATCTTGGCTTTGGATGAAGGGGCTTGGTCTAACAATGTCTAGGTCATGACCAGAGTCAGGATGCTTCTGAATACCAGTTGCTGGAAACCACAGGAGAAGAGAGTACTATTGTGTTCAGGTTCTGCTCGCTGGTTTTCCACAAGTATCTGGCTGGCCACTGTGGGAGCAGGATGCTGGGCTGATCCAGCAGTCTTCTTATGTTTTTATGCCACTGGTTCCTCATCCCTCTTCTAAAACCATGAAACGGAGCAGCACGTATACACAATCACTGTTGGCTGTTTTGTTGAAATGGACCCCAAAGTCAAGAGTGAACTTGGGCTAAATTTTGCCATCAACACGCATGTATACTCCCAGCTGCTTCTGTTACCCTCACCATTAGGGTTGTGATTCTATGAAATGAATCTGAGATACTTAGTCATGAATGAGAGATTTCGGTGGGGTGGGAGGAACACCCACGTTAAAAAAAAATATGATGCTGCAATTATGTCTCTAGTGTTTGCAATTATAGAGTTTTGCAAAGTTTGAGCAATAACTTGTACTCATTAATTTATGCAGCAATAACAGTTTTGGCATGAAGGTAGCTCTGCAGGCCAATAAAACAGATGAGCAGGCAAAAATGTCTCTGGCTAAAAAGACAATGGGCCTCTGAGGACTTCATCGCAAAGCCCATAACTAATAAGTATTTACACAGAGTGATTTTGATTAGGAAGCCTTTCACAAATCCTTTTGGGATAGAGGGAGAGAAAGGTTTGTGTGTGGATAAATGTGTGTGGCAAGATTCCAGGGAAAGGGAGGGAAGAGAGATTTACAAGTTACAAATGCAGCTTCTAATTTGGCTCCATGTAGGGTTTAACTGAAAGACAATAAACACTACTGCCAAACAAAGAGAAAAGAACCTCATACAGACAGAAAACCGAAGGAAAGGAGGGAAAGGGAAATGGTCGGTGTCTTACTCATATAGACTCCCAGATTCCCGTGAGAGGTTGGGATTTAAAATGAATGGAAAGAATCAGAACCTCTAGATGTGGCAGCCATAGTGACTGTGGCAGCTAAATGAGCACAAATTGGAAATGAATTGGCACATTCTAGCATGGTTTAGACATAATGATAAGCAATAGTCTTAGACTCCTGCACTCTTTCCTTAGCTCTCCCCCTCCAGTGCAGCCACAGGGAGGAAATTGGAAGCTTTCACTTCACTTTTCAATTAATCACACTTTAGTGTTACAACCATACCCTAAACCATGGTTAATCTTAACAATGGTTAGTTGAAACAAACCAGCTTCACAATCTATCACTTGAAATTAGCTTGTTTCAACTAATCATAGTTACTAACCACATTTTAGGGTAAGGCTACCATGCAGCTAGTCTAATGTGGAACTGAAAATTTATGAACTCCCCTGCCAAGCTGACCGGATGGAGAGAATATACACATTTACCTGAAATATACTTCTAATTAGACATACAGTGGTATCTCAGGTTACGTACTTAATTCGTTCTGGAGGTCCGTTCTTAACCTGAAACTGTTCTTAACCTGAAGCACCACTTTAGCTAATGGGTCCTCCTGCTGCTGCCGCGCCGCTGCTGCACAATTTCTGTTCTCATCCTGAAGCAAAGATCTTAACCTGAGGTACTATTTCTGGGTTAGCGGAGTCTGTAACCTGAAGCGTATGTAACTTGAGGTACCACTGTACATAGGATTGCCCTGTGAGAGACAAAGCCTGAGAGCTCAACACTGGTGCATACTGGAGTGAGAGGATAGAATACTGTGACTTTTTAAAGAGACCTCACACATCTTTTCCCACCTGCTCCAGTGCCACAATATTGTCATCTTTTCCCACAGAAAAAGGTACTGAGATAAGGGAATGTGGGGAAAATGAATTGTGGCAAAAGATCCTCTGTGTTTCAGATTCCTGGTTTGAGAGCAAATTCCTTCCCTGAATACCTAACACTTCAGGGTAAACCCTGAAATGTGGCAGCCACAGGACTGCCACACTGGCAAACCTGTCAATTTCAGTTTATCATTTTTCTAATGTTAAGTATAGTTCTCCATTATTTCCAGATCAGTTTTTGATTTCATTATTTTTAAAGGCCTCGTGAAAATTCAATTTGCAACGTGAAATAGTACATTCAATGTATATGTTTACCTTTTTGTCTGTTTTCCCCAAATGTCTTTGTTATTATATAACAAAGACCCAACTCATTCTGGTCACCATTGGCCATGCACCCTTCAAGTTGGCCCTACATATGAAAGACTCCAGTTCTAGGTTAATGCAGACAACTGGTGGGGAATACGTGGCAACCTATGTGTTGTTGGACTCCAATTCCCACCAGCCCCAGGAAGCATGGGCAATAGTCAGAGCTAATAAGAATTGTAGTCCAATGACATCTGGTGGCCCATCCTTGGTGTAGACCTTCTGTCTACAGCCCTCTGGATTTTCTGTTGAACAATACGTTTGTTTGTTGGGGGGTAGGTAACATACCCAATGAATGGCCAGTTGACTTGTCTTTTTGGTGACCCTGATTTAAAGCAGAGAAAAGTATCATGTGATTGAGTCTCTGCTGGTACACCTGGAGCTGCTTACCTTCCACCCGAAGCAAAAACATGTTTTACCCCAGCTATGAAATGTTTTAAATTGATCTTAGCTAACAGGCAATCTGAGGTGTCTTTCATTTGATGACAATATATTAAATGGTTTTTTTTATTAAAAAAAAACAACCCTGAGAGTTTGGAAAATCATTCGCAACACAAAAAAGGACTGTTTTCTAGAACCATAGCAGAGTTGGGCCAATTAATGCAATAAACACATTTTAATTGGGGAAACATCTCAGATTTCTGTAAAATGTAAAAGATATACAATCTCTAGAGAAGAAGCAAGATTTGAAACTAAATGATTCATACTCATAATCCAAGAGCTCGTTTTCTGCTAGTCACATAATTGGCATCGCTGTAATTGTTTACTCTTTTATGAGGTAGCGCAAACCAGAACATGCAAAAATGATTAATTCTCTTTCTCTGCTAAAGGATACAGGCAAACAGCACAATTCAACTAAGGAAGACTCATACGCATAACCAGATTTAGGCGCACATGTCACTAGGCTGGATCAGAACCACTGGTGTAAATAAGAGGCATAGAATACAGTGCCAAGTGTAGATAAAGCTCCTTTAACCCCCAGAGATGATTGGACACTAACTCCCATCAGCCCCAATCAGCATGACCAAGGTTAAGAGATTATGGGAGTTGTAGTCCAGCATCTGAAGGGCCACAGTTTTCCCAACCCTGATATATTCTGTTGGCAATGCATGGCTTAAAAGAGGAAGTGCAGTCACCCACATTCTACTAGGCATGGCTTATCAGCTTGCTTATGCATTGACTACAGGTGGATCAGAGCCAAAGTGTCATCATATATACATAGAAAGAAGGGGGTAGGCAGCCGTGAATCTTATTTTACAGCTCAATATTTAGACTAGCAATCTCAATTTTCTGAGTGCCACTCCTTATGTAGCCAAAATGGCAACACTTGCACAGAAGAGGGAGGTAACAGGCTGACAAGAACCCCAAGGTTTTAGTAATACAGAAATACAAAAAGCTCTGTAGGGAGGAGGAATAAACTCAGTCTGGATGAAACAGCTTCAGTGTACACTTCCTATCTGCTGGAAAGAAAACAATGGGAAGAAAGTAGGGAGGATGGAATAGAGCATCCTGGAAGAAGGATGAAACACTGAACAGCAGTACTCCAACATGATATTCACTCTCCCCTATGCATTGCGAGTATGCATGAGTGGTACTTTCCAGTTCTTTACTCTTTAATATGAAAACTTGTCTAATGCTTGTTAACGGGCTCCTGAACCTCTTTAAGAAAGAGAAGCAAGGAATGCTGCAGGCATTAATTTTCAAGTTATTTAGTCCTTCCTTTTTGTCTTCGTTTGAAAAGACAAGGAGTATCACTTCAGGTGTCCAAAGCACATTATTCCACTGGCTTCATTCCTGAGTGAGGGACTGAATGCCTACATTTGTCAATGAATAATCTGTAGTGGCATACAGGTGTGTGAATAGCACTTGAATGAAACAAGAGAAGAGGGGCAGGCCGTTGGTCAGATGAGAAGCAGAGTGATTAGGTTATTGTCTTAGCACTGCAGATTCCATTTTTTACCAGAAACAATCCTCTGAAGGCCAAGCTACATGTGGTGTTCTATCAAGGGGGCAGTTTTTCACCTGCCACAGAAAGCGAAGAAGGAGGAGGAGGAGGAGGAGGAGGAGGAGGAGGAGGAGGAGGAGAAACCATATACAGGCTTTCAATCACTAATATGGCTAGTTAGTGGATTGTGATGGCCATGTCATAAGATGAATCTGATCAGAATACATACCACTGGTGTATGATGATCTTCAGAGTTGTTAGGGCTGCAGTTTTTAAATCCCTTTGCTGACACAGGGGCTTGTGCAGCACCAATAAGGAAACAGTACCATGTGTAGAGTTTCATGAGAAATGTAAACAATTTACTATAGTCAAGCATATACTATAGGCAAGTATAGGGAGTGGCTTGCATACTAGGCTAAGCCCTGTCACCTCCCGTGGCTGTTGTTGTTGTTGTTTTAGCATTACGGCCTTTTTTAAAAGATTCAGATGTGCAATCATTGCCTATATCAAAGTAGCTTTTGATTTTGGGGGAAATACCTGTTCCTTGTCGCAGTCAAGCCATCCCCACGCACAAAAGAACACCATTCATCTTCTTGAAGTCAAAAGACTGCTGTTCCTAAAATTAAACAGCTAATTACTTCAATCATGTAGAGTAGGTAAAAATAAGTGGTTCAGCTGAGCTAAGATATACAGTGGCACGTGACCCAGAGAGCAGTGAAGGAGAGTTGGAGTTCTGCCTCTAGATCAGGGCTCTCATGGGGTCCCATGGGAGGATCCTACTACAGGATCTCGTGAGAGAGGGAAGGTGGGCAGAAGCTACCAAAGGCCTCACTTGCCTGGGTATGGGGCCATTTTACCCCACAAACTTCCCATGTACCCACCCTCACATTAAAGCCTTCACCAAGCTACTTGGGTTGCTGGTTAATGGGTCCAGAAAGGAATTTAATTGATTCTTGGTTGGGAGGTGTGGCGTTTGCCCATTCATTTAGACCCTGTCTGTACAGGGGGGAGAGATAGGGTTAAAAATATAGACCGATAGGAAAGCCTGAGGTGGAGCCTACCTGTGTATAAAAGGGCTTAGCACGAGGTTTGAGTTAGTTGTTGTTGGGAGTTGTTGGTGGGTAGTTGGTTGGTTTTAGTGGGTGGCTGGTTGGGAAAGGTAATTGGAGAAGCAGTTGGTAGGCAGTTGGTAACAGACAGGGCAGTGGGTTCTTGAGTGAGGGGAGGTAGAAGATATAGAGAGAGGAAAATAAGACTAAGAAAGTAAAGAGCAACAACGTTTGGAATGTCGATAAAAGTTTGTTTGTGTCTGAAATAAAATACACTCTTCTTTATTAATTGAGAACCTGACTGAGGTGGTGGCAGCAGGTTAGTGGTGTACGGGTCAATAGTCCGTGAGACGACCAGGGGCTCCATACAAACGCCACAGGAGGGTTTCACCTTTCCTTCAATGAAATGAAGGCATTAATATTGTCTGTTATGTAGAAGGCAGAAATGGCTTTGGGCAGGATCAACATAGTGAAGGGGGGGCCCATAAGGGGTCTGTGGGGAAGATTGACCATGTCATGTCCTAAGCTCAGGTTGGGATCTCTGCTTGGCTGAAATCCTCACCCCGGTTATGAGATCCTAGAATCTTGGCTTGCTCCACAATAGGGTTCAGACAGGTGGCTGAGTAGAATGACAAACTGATCTTTGCTTTTGAATTGATCATATGATTCAACTGGGCTTGCATGAGGGACTGTTTTTCAGTCTAAAACAAGGGTAAGGCACCTTTTTCAACTTGAACGCCATTTGCTTCCTCTACCCAACCTTCCTTTGGCTCACTGCCTTTCCAAATCAGATTGTGGATGACGTCAGAGCAGTTCAGCCAATGGCGGCAAGGCAAGAGGCTTTGGCTCTGCGCAATGCTGAAATTGCTGGCAAGCAAACCAGGAGGGAAGTGCATGCTTTTCAGCTGCAATTAATCTTTATATATACCCTTTCCAAAAAAAATCTGCCCGGTGACATCCTTCAGTAACTGTCACAACAAGGTGTTTGCTTTTACCTTTAGCACAGATGCCAGATGCCTTTCTCAGGGTTAATTAATCAAAGCGACTTGTTAATTAGGTGACTTTCTACTGTATAGGTAAGCTATATGGAGTTGGCAGTGTCCCCTTGTCCTGTCAGGGCATATAATTGCTTTAAAGAGGTATAGCCTGTGCCAGGCAGCAGAGCGTGTGATGGAAACTGCAGGGGGGCTGGCTCTGGTGCAGCTTATTAGCCCATCTGCTTCATAAAGTACATTGTGATGCACTTGCAGAAATGATTTCTAACAGGAGATGAAAAAATGTACTTTGCAAAACTGTTCACAGGTGGAGGATGCCACCGCTGTTGCCCTGGATCAAGAGGCAAGTTTGGTTCAGAGTATTATTGTTGTTGACAATAGTGTGCCTATTCTTCCTCTTCACTTGCATTGATGTTTGTTTTAATATTGGGAATAGGATGCACGTGGTGCTGTGGTCTAAACCACAGAGCCTTCTGGGCTTGCTGATCAGAAGGTTGGCGGTTCGAATCCCCGCAACGGAGTGAGCTCCCATTGCTCTGTCCCAGCTCCTGCCAACCTAGCCTTTCAAAAGCACGCCAGTGCAAGTAGATAAATAGGTACCACTGTGGTGGGAAGGTAAACAGTGTTTCTGTGTGCTCTGCTTTCCATCATGGTGTCCTATTGCGCCATAAGCGGTTCAGTCATTCTGGCCACATGACCCAGAAAGCTGTCTGTGGACAAACGCTGGCTCCTTCGGTGAGATGAGTGCCACAACCCCATAGTCGCCTTTCACTGGACTTAACCTTTACCTTTTCTCTTTTTTCATGAGAGAAAGGAATGGTATGGGATTGGGCTGTGTAATGATTTATCAGCATGCAGGCAAATTCCTACTAAATAATTTCGTCCCACAGCTTCTTCAGGCTAAGTCCCCTATCAATTTACATGGGAGAGAGATCCCTCTGTCTTCTTAGGAGATGGGGTTTTGACCCACTAAACAGTTCTTTTGATACATGCCAAGGATAAAACACCTTATAGGAATGGGGAAACCCACATGCAAATCTTCGCTCACCAGTGGAGCTCACTGGGTGACCTTGGGCCAGTCGCTACCTGCTCTCAGCCTTGCCTTCCTCGCAGAATTGTTGTGTAGACAAAAAGGAGGAAACTGTGTTCACCTCCGTGAATTGCTTTAAGGAAAGGTGAGGTGTCAGAAACAGTAGCATATGTCATGGTGGAGCTTCAACATTCACTGGATCTTCAGATAGTCACTGCAGCTTACTGGGAGCGAGGAAAGGAGGGGTGAGGCTGTGGTAAGCTTGGTGCAAACCACACCAACAGAACCAATGCCACTCTCACTGCCTTGGGTGTTAGGTGAGTGCCACCCCCATACACAACACCAATCACAGCTGTTGTTGTTTTTTAAGTACCGTATTTTTCCGTGTTTGACTAGGTTTTTTCCTAAAAATAATGTCAAAAATTAGGGGGTGTCTTATACACGGATACATCTCCTCCCATTTTCTTAAATCTGACTCCCCAAAAATAGGGGGCATCTTATACATGGGGGCATCTTATAGATGGAAAAATATGGCAATTTTATTATAAATGCATAAACCAGGGGATCATTGGCCCATGACACAACAGGATAGTAAATGATTAATTTGATCTGTGTCAGAGCAATTTCAAGACCAGCTTACCAGATCACCCATGCTTTTTTTTAAAAAAAAAAAAAAAGCCTTCACAATCTCCCTCCTTAGGTATCTTTCTTTTTCCTGTGTGAAAGAGTGACAGTTCCACACCAATTTCATTTGGAGATGATGGTTTAATTTGCATGAGCCCTCATGTGGCAAGAGATGCTAGTAGTTACTATGCGAGGGACAACCATTGGCTGTGTGGGAATAATTCAAGATGGTAAATAATACCTGATGTCTAGGCTTCCCTTCCAGGTGTTTTGATGAATTTATACATCTTTGTAGCAGCCAGGAGCTCCTATGCTGAGTCAGTTCAGGGCATTTTTTTTATGATGTGTGAAAGCATAAGCTGTCTTTTGTTAACTGCTTTCTCTAAAAAGCTTGCAACTTCATTTATCTTTATGTGGCATCTTATTGTTTAATTGAATTTCTGCACTAGCTTAATAGTTTCCATGTGTGTGTGTTTTATGTGCTAAACTAAAATGCTGCTAATGTTTATTTCTACCTTGAGAAAGAAATTATCTCTGAAACCAAAGCCATCAAAAATAGATTTCAGCATTGGTCTCAGTAAACTGCATATCAAAGTAATTAAATTCAGCACCTTAATGAACTTCAGATTCAAAACTTGCACTCCAGAAGCCCTATGGGGATTATGCTGATTTGAAGAGATATAAAGTCTGTCTAAAAGAGATAGGAATAGACAGAGAAATCAGATAAACACAGACTGGCAAATGAAATGTGATATGTGCCGCTGATATTTTCATTAATGTTTTTCCTCCTGACAAGTTTTCCCATTATCTAGGAAGATCACATTTTTCTATCTCTGATATTTATATGTCATGTCTCCCAAAGCTGCTTTTCACGATCTGAGGAGAAGCCAGAGTATTAAAAAGCTTGATATATTACATGTGCTGGTATACAATGTGTAGTTTGATCAGTGTGCAGAACCAAGGAATTGGCCAGGACTGAAGATGTCCCTTAGAAAGAATCACTTCTGGCTTGAAACAGTGGGGGAAGCTCTCTTCCCTATGCTACACCCTTGGATGCTATATCCTAGAGGTCATCTTTTACCTGGTGCCGTCCAGCAGGGGTTGGCTGGGGCTGATGGGAGTTGCAGATCAAAACATCTGGAGATCATGAGGTAGGCAAAGGCTGGCCACTCTCCAGAACTTTACCTGTTTAGTTCCCACCATGCAATAGAAACAAAAGCAAAAATGTGCTCCTCTGATTTGCAAGGCATTTCTGCTAGAGATTTTCCTGTGGCACACTCCATCCAGCAAAGCAAATCTTTAAAATACCTCCTTCTTAAGAAGATGCTGAAAGGGGGGGGGGCGAAGAGAGAGGGAAATCTTCCTTGTGAAAAGCCTAGCACTTAAATTCTTTAGACTGTCATGACCGTCACTTTGCTATTAATCCAAACCTCTACTGTGCAGCATTAGGATTTCACACACCTTTGGAGCTTAAAAGAGGATAGCATTCATTTTTCAGGCTAAGTCAGGATCAAAGAATATCTTTCTCCTTCTCTCAGTCGCATAAATATGGCTCACATGCCGCCCGCCTACCAACAGTGTTTACCCTAGACGCTCCATGGGCCCCAAAGCATATGCATACAGGGGATTGTCAGGACTTTCATTCGTGATAAATCTCACACAAAGGAAGAAATAGCCGACAAAATCAGAAACGCGGGTCAGTTGATGCTAAATCAGTGGCATTAATCATGCTTATTTCAGAAGTGGCCTGGATTCAAGAGAAAGAGGATTTGAAAAACAACAACAATCAGCCCTGGAAAATTACAGAAAAGAGTGCAATGCTCATACTAAGGAAACAGGTAAGCATTTTATTATTGGAAATTCCTTAAGTACGTTTTATGATATTGTGGTCATATTTTTCAATGTATATCTTATCAATGCACCTTTCCATCCTCCCTATCATTTTGCCCCATGCTCTACAGTGCATAAAAGCCTGAGAAGCTGTTGTCTGTTGTTCGGGTGAATGTGCCAGTTGCATGCCAGAGGCAAGGTTGACCCAGGAGAGGAGGATTATGATGTGAAACCGTTGTTCAAATAACAAGGCGACCCTACCATTAGGCAGTGACACAATCCCTTCTCAAGGCAGCCATGATGCCCCCTATGCCATTTCCCATGAGCCCCTTGGGCCATTTCAATCTGTTGGAGATAAGTTCTATGTGTGGCCCATGCCCGTTATGTTACCACATTGCCATTGTTGAAGTAAGACTCAACTGTGTTATATGCTGGGATGTGTGTGTGTTATACGCTGGGATGCCTTTGAAGGCAGTTTGCAAACAGCAGCTGCTGCAGGATTCAGCAGCCAGGTTGCACACTGGGGCAAGGTGATTTGAACACATACCACCAAATCTTTTTTATTGATTTTCATTTTTTTCCAAACTGATCACTAATTAAATATATTAAATTAAATTAAAACAAAATAACATTTTCCCAAATCTGAACAAATTCAACATTTTCCCAAATCTGACTTCCTGCACGCCCTCCTGAATGTGTCAATGGTTCTCCTCAATGTTGCATCATATTCCCCAGTTAACTCTAGTTTAACTTCAAACATTACAAATAACCTTACATTACAATATACAGTGGTACCTCTGGAAGCGAATGGGATCCGTTCTGGAGCCCTGTTCGCATCCTGAGTAGATCATAACACTCAACTGTGCATCTGCGTGTGCGCGGGTCACGTTTCACCGCTTCCATGCATGCGCATGACGTCATTCTGTGCGCCTGCACATGCGTTAGCGGTGAAACCCGGAAGTAACACGTTCTGTTACTTCCAGGTCGCCGCGGAACGTAATCTGAAAACTTATCTTGAAGCATATTTAACCTGAGGTATGACTGCACTTGCTTTTTTAAAACTTAACTTCTTTTCAGACAACTATCCACCAACCAATTCCTGCACATTTATTAAATGAACATTTCCAGTTTCAACAAGTGAGTTACTTATCCAACTGTCAATCCCTTGATTAACATTAATTAGCATAGAAAAGAAGAAGAACTTCATCTCTTTCCATCTGTGCTACACTGGCTACCCATTAGTGGCTGAACCCAAGTCAGAGTTCTGGTTTTTTATTTATAAAGCCATATGTTCCTTGGGACCCCAATACTACATTGACCAAACTACAAACACCAAGAAATTTAAGTGGAAGCTATACTAATTTTAAAAGATAATTTGAGCATGCCCAAGTTGGAATGTTTGGTTGCAATGGCTCATGAAACCATTTGTGTCCATATGCATTCTACTGTGGGGAAACCAAGCATTTCAAGAAAGATCTGGGGGTGAGGAGCCTATGACTCTCCAGATGTTGTTGGACTACAGTTTCCATGCTGTCTACTAGGTCTGATAGGAGTTGGAGTCCAACAAGTCCCCCCACTCCTGCTATAGGCCATCTTTGTCATTTTCTCTTTGTTTTTCATTCCTACCCCTTTCTCTGTTTTTTTGACATCTCTCGCTTCTATCTGTATTTCAGGTGAATTCTGAAAGACTGAAAGCCCGGCACAAGGAGCAATTGAAGGGAGTGCGAGAATCCCTACACAGGTCTTTCAGATCTGCTGTGTGGTTACAGAGATGTTGATATTGATAGCAAACATCTATTTCGGAGATGTCACAATAGAAGTACCTATGTGCAAACATGTACTTTAGTCTCCCTTCCCTCCCCCCTCTTTGTGAAAGCAAAATCAATACCAAAACTATATTGTAGCTGTATTTTTACATCGGAGACATAACACTTTTGAGAGTCAGTACAAAGGCTTTCACACACACACAAAAATGCCTTTCAGTTTGCTCACTGGACATAACCACAATGCACTGTGTTAAGCTGGTTACCCAGAGACATGTTTCTAACGGAATCATATAGTTAATAAGCTCAGTGCGAAAAGCTGTAGGTTACATCTTTTACCCACAGCTTATTTATAGTAAACAAAAGACAGCCTCTTTTGTCTGCTGCAGTGTATTCTAAAAAAAAAAAAAAGTGTGGGGACTAATAATATAATTTGCCTGTCGTTTCCTAATAGCTGTCACATCTATGTGGACTTTTAGGTTGGAAACAGATGCACTATAAGGAGGCTCACAGCATGTTCATAAGCACCAGGAACCACCTTCACAGCTCAGCTGATGGAACAGCAGCAAGCCAGCAAATTGTGCCTTGCATCTTTTCCTTCTGACATCTCCTCCTCCTTCAGCTCTGTCTTGGGAAAGTTCTGGGCTTTTAAAAAAGTTTTCTGTAGCTGAAGTGATGTGACCTTTTCCATCCTTAGGCACCTGGTGGTGTGGTGCTTTATTAACATTCCCCAGCTGGAATGTGGAAAAGGAGGAGGAGCATTAATGACCCTCTAGTCAAGTGTCAATGAAGACACAGAATTGGAGACGGCAGAGTCACCAGCTAAGGAGTCAGGCTGGTTAATACCAGTCTCCACCCCCACTGTTCAGCCCAGACACTGAGGTCCAGCTTCGAGAACCTACTGGTAGTTCCCTCACTGCAAGGAGTGAAGCTACAGGGAACCAGGCAGACGGCCTTCTTGGTAGTGGCGCCCGTCCTGTGGAACGCCCTGCCATCAGATGTCAAGAAGATGAGTAAATATATAACCTTTAGAAAACATCTGAAGGCAGCCCTGTATAGGGAAGCTTTTTAATGTTTAATGTTCTATTATGTTTTTATATGTGTTGGAAGCCACCCAGAGCCAGATGGGTGGGGTACAATTATTATTATTATTATTATTATTATTATTATTATTATTATTATTATTATTAAAGTAGCAACAGTGGAATCAGTCAAACATGCCTGCTCCCTCCTTGCAGCACCAGTGGTGCTCTGTTGTTGGCAAGTTTGGATCAAACCCAAGTACTGCAAAAGAAAAGAGATTTCATTCACTGTTAACTCTGAAGGACAGCTTATATCCCCCTCCTCCAGCTTTATGGTTCTTTTTTCTAAACAATTCTAATTTCTTAAAAGAGGGCTATTAGGATAATGAAAATACTTTCATTTTCCATTGGTTCTGCAGAAGAAGAAGAATTTCTTTGATGTTTTGGCATGATCTCAATTTACAATAAGTTTTTTTTCCCTCTTGCAAAATGCAATTTGCAGTTTGACACCAGTATGTATATTTACAATGGACTTGTTGGACACAGATCAAACTTTAGAACTTGTGCTTCCCAATAAAATTTATATCTCCAGCTAGCTAAAAGAGTGTGTGGATGGCACCCCTGTTGAGTTTGTTGACAGCTGCAAAACTGCAGTTTCTTTTGGAGTCGATCTCCTCAAATTTTAGACTCTGCGGAGATGACACTCAGCACTAAATTTTGCTCTTGTCATGAATAATATCATGCTTGTTAACAAGAGCGAACAAACTGACTTTTTAGTGGAGTCCTCCCTCCCCCCCCCCCCGCCAAATCCTTTGTTGTCAGTTCTTCAGAATAAAATCAGCAAGTTAACAAAACCGCAGGCATGTTTAAAACTGGTGTGTGTGTGTGTGTGTGTGTGTGTGTGTGTGTGTGAATGTTGGAGTGAACAATAGGCCATCCGTAGCAATGTCTGCATCACTTCTAAAGCAATCATTATTGCAGTCTGCCATCTTTGCCAAGCCAGCACTCTCTGCGGAAGCATAAACTTTATTCTTAATGTGACATGTGGCTTCTAAATTTGCTTTCAAGTGTGTATGCTTGGAAAACAGAGGCTTGAATTCAACTTTTGAACACTGAAAAATGTCACTTGGCTAGTTCCTCACATAGCATTATGTTGTAGCAAAGCCTCGTTAGATCTAGAAATTCACTGTTCTTCTTCCGTCTCTGTTGGTGACGTCTGAATTCCTGCATAATAAGGTTTTTGTGTTCACCTAATATTGCCATTAAGAACCAAAATCTCTATTGTGTGTTTTACTGTGTCAGTAGAAATCCTCCAGTAAGCTGTTGGATAGCTTACGCTTGCATTTCATAGTGCGTTTAATAGGCAGTAAGTCCCAGTGCGCAAAGCAAGGCCTATTATTGTGTCAGGTTAACTGAGGCACAGAATATATTTCAACAAAGGTGTAGCCCTACAAAAGTATACATTGCATAGGGATATGTGATGTAGATCACAACCAGCTCCTCCTCTTCTGGCTTGCCTCTGTTTTTATCCTCTCAAGTTATATACCACAGCACACATTACAATCTGTCACCGCAAGAATGGCACTGAAAACTATCTCTGTGTGGCAAGCCATCCCTGTCCTGCTTGGAATGTTCTAAAGCACCGACTTGCTTCCGTCTTGTCATAAGTCCCCAGACTCCCCTCTGGGGCCACCAGCAAGATTGCATGATGCCGTGGAGACTTCGCAACGGCAATGAGGACAAGTCATGCGGTGATGTTTTGTCCTAATGGTATGTCTGCCATGAGAATTGCTTGCCCCGGGGAGTTCCCTGGTTTCTTTGATATCACCCCCATGTTGACCATAAAGCATGGTCCAGCTCTTCATCTCTTCCCAAGGACTTGTACGTGTTCAGTTGATTACAGCGATCAGGATTTCTGGCTCTGCAGGTTTCATGGAGTAGGGTGCAAAAGGAAGATATTTTGTGACAGGCAGATAGCAGATCTTGAGGATTTTCTTGTGGTTTAGGCAAAAGCACTTCATGGGGGTGGGTGGGAAGGGAAATTGTCATATCTCAGTGGCGGAGCATGCTCTTCTCACGAAGATGGTCCTGGGTTCAGCCTCTGGAATCTCCAAGAAGGCTGCAAGAGACGCCTGCCAGTAATTCAGGAGAACTGCTGCCAGTCTGTGCAAACAATACTAGGCTAGATGGACCAGTTGTGTGATTCTGTAAAAGATGGCTTCCCACGATCCCTTGAGCTCTCAAGTGGAGGCCAGTCAGTCAAAGTAATTGAAGCTTTTTGATCTCTTGTGCTTCTGGGGTTTTGATAAAGCAAATCAACTTTTCAGTTTAAACATTAGCTAGGGATTCATAACATTTCCGGTGTTTCTTCCTCTATGCCCCCTTATTCCACCACTTACCCCATACTCCTGGACCAGATCAGGTGCATCCAGAGCAATCTGAGGCTACCCAAATTTGGGGGGGGGGGCAGGTCTGGCAGCAAAGGGGCAGAGGAGATGCAAGCCGGCTGGGTGTCTCCTCCTCTCTCCCTCTCCATCACAATTCTTCAGAGGCTTTAAGGCTAAGCCTTATTCAACACTGTGCAAGGCCTCTGAATCAGTTTGGAGCCCAGACCTGGGTCAGCCTTATGTCAACCTGGGTTGGATCGGGATCACATCAAATCACTGGATTTTGGACAGGGTGTGTGTTTGCTCGCACAGCCATCTGTATGGTGAATGCAAGAGCTTTCTACCATCTCCCAGAGGACTTGGAAGGAAAATGTCCCTCATGAACAAAATTCTGAAATATCTATGAAATATACTTGGAGTCGAGTGTGGATTTCATGCTCTTTATTCAGCTCATAGTAGTGAGGAATGAAAGTTCCCCCAAAATATCTGCTTTATATACATTATTTACACAATGGGTCGCATGTGATTGGCTAATTCTGGGATTCTCCTGTAGGCCAATCAGGTTGCGGATTCACTTCCACCTGGAGCTGGATTGGGTGGCTCCTGCGGACCAATCATACTGCTGCATTGTTCTAGGACCAATCAGACTGCTGCATTCTGGACCCTATTGTTCTAGGACCAATCAGACTGCTGCATTCTGAATCCTATTGTTCTAGGACCAATCAGACTGCTGCTTTTTGGATCCTATTCAACTCAGTACATAACAATCTATTTTTTTAAAAAAAAAAAAAGCATGAAGAGTTCTCAGTCTGCACTCATGCTTCTGCAGCTGAATTTCACTAGTGAGAAAGAAAAATGGAAAGGAGAGAGGGGTGTCATGTAAGCAGCCTCATTACGAACACATCCTATCATAGGATGAAAAAAGGAAGAGCTCAATCACAGACTCCTTTAAAAAATGAAATTATTATGGTAGTGCAGGTGGTCTAGTTTCACACCCAACACATCAGGAAAAGCAGAAAGGATGGCACTATAAGAGGTACAATCTGGAAGAACCCTTAGTTACAAGTTTTTCCAATGACCAGCTCAGGTGGAAAAAATCAAGGACAGGAGGACCTCAAAGCTGCTGGTTTCTCAGCTGCTGGTCTCTCAGCTGCACTTCTTTTCCCTCCTCTGCTACAGTCTGATGTAGGCTTGCCATACACCAGGGAAATTTCTGAGATGTCCTGGTTTTCGGGTGTAAAAATGTCATGGGAGGGAATTTTCCCGAATTGGCAAAATGTCAGGGAAAACCTGGACGTATGGCAACGTGATGGAAAAAGCAGCGGAACAATTTCAAAAAGCTCATTGATTTCGGGGTCTTCCTAAGAAAAGCTCAACAACTTTCTTTGTGGGCGCCAGGTATTTTACTTTTTGAAATAATCTGATGCAATGGTTGCTGCCAGGTGACAGGTGATGGGAGGAGCTGCCTGTCTTCTCAGCAGAGTTGATGATGGGCCTGCTTCTCTCCTCCTCCCTCCTCCATTAGAGTCTAATGGAATGGATGCTGCCTAGTGACAGATATATCACAATACTATTGGAAACAAGCGATGCCATGTCTGCATTTGCAGAGAGACAGCTTGTATTCTGGACAACTCTGGCACTATAACAAATACTTCTGCCTAGATGATGGGTTGTTAAGCCCACTAGAGTGCTTTATATGTGGAAGATTTTTTTAAAAAAAAAAAGTTTTGCAGCTGGTTATTTTTTCATTTTATACTCATTAAATATACTGGGGCAAGCAGCTGAATGCTAGACAAGAATAATATTATTATGACTGGCAGGCTACAGCAACTTTCTGATGAGTTTGAAGTAGGTTGTTCAATGAGAGCTACAGAACGGCCACTTCTCTGGAGGGTCCAGTGTATCAAGTAACACAAATTTTATCAGCTGTAAAGGCACAGCCGGTTCACATTCGATATGTGCATTCCAGACCCTCCAAGTGTCCCTATTTTCCAGGGACAGTCCCAGATTTACAGAAGCCACCCTGGTTTCTGCTTTGATCCCAGAATGTCCTGCTTTTCCTTAAAGGTAAAGGGACCCCTGACCATTAGGTCCAGTTGTGACCGACTCTGGGGTTGCGGCGCTCATCTCGCTTTATTGGCCAAGGGAGCAGCGTACAGCTTCCAGGTCATGTAGCCAGCATGACTAAGCCACTTCTGGCGAACCAGAGCAACGCACGGAAATGCCGTTTACCTTCCCGCCGGAGCGGTACCTATTTATCTACTTGCACTTTGATGTGCTTTCGAACTGCTAGGTTGGCAGGAGTAGGAACCGAGCAACGGGAGCTTACCCCATTGTGGGGATTCGAACCGCCAACCTTCTGATCGGCAAGTCCTAGGCTCTGTAGTTTAACCCACAGCACCACTCGCATCCCTTTTCCTTAGGACGTCCCTATTTTCATTGGAAAAATGTTGGAGGGCAGTGCTATAATAATAATATAATAATAATTAATTATTTATACCCCACCCATCTGGCTGGGCTTCCCCAGCCACTTTGGGCGGCTTCCAACAAAATATTAAAATGCAGTAATGCTTCAAACATTAAAAGCTTCCCTAAACAGGGCTGCCTTCAGATGTCTTCTAAAAGTCTGGTAGTTGTTGTTCTCTTTGACATCTAGTGGGAGGGCGTTCCACAGGGCGGGCACCACTAACGAGAAGGCCCTCTGCCTGGTTCCCTGTAACTTGGCTTCTCACAGTGAGGGAACCGCCAGAAGGCCCTTGGAGCTGGACCTCAGTGTCTGGGTAGAACGATGGGGGTGGTATATTTTGGAACTTACCATGTTCTCTTATATTGGCAATGGCACTCACCTGAGACATGCTGGAACTGAGTTCCAGTGGGTTTTGGCTGGGGAAAAGCCCTGTTGGTGGATATGGTAGGACGTTTCTATTTTCATCAGATAGATGTTGGAGGATATGGAGTTATCCAACCCACAAGCTATACTGAAGGCAACCCTGTATAGGTTTTTTAATGCATTTCTATATGTTAGGAGCGACCTAGAGTGGCTGGGGCAACCCAGTCATACGGGCAGGTTGCACCTGATCTATTCTACCTTTAACAATGAGTAGAATAAAGGTGGAAGTTACAACCTTAAAAAGTATAGAAGAATATTAACAATTTGGGAATATTGTCACATGGTCCCGGTGAAATAATGAGGATAATCAGCTTGTAAACACACTTGATGTTTATGAACTGTGAGAACAGTTGTGAATCATCAGCGGAAACTTTTATACTCGTTATCATTCCTTCCACAGAAGCTATTTTCTTTCATTTTGTCCTAAGTAATTACCTAATAATGTCTTAGTAAAACATATGAACAATTATGAACATAACAGCACTTCCTTCAACAGTTACAAGCAAGTACTTGGAAGAAAAGAAAACGAAGAGCTATGGGGCTTTTTTGTAAGGAGGATACAGCACAACTAATGACAGGGGCAATTCATCTAGTCAGGGCTAGACCAGAGGAGCAGTTTTCTAAGGCTAAATCAGTGGTGCTACTGGCAGGGATGAGTCAATTTGTTGATTTCAGCTTCTCCTGATTTATCTTTTTCCATTGTAAAGTTCAGCTCTCCACATTTTCACAGCAGTTCGCAATTTTAACAAATTTGCATCTTTTCTCAGCTCCTAGCTCCAGACCAGGTTTAGACAGACAGGCTAGCTCCAGATGTATTGTCCTTCTATCCCTAGGATTATGTGGCATCCAAGGGAAGCATCACTACTTTGTTGTTTCTATGACAACACATCTGTTCTTGACCAACACTTTAGACATGTAAATAGGGTTTTACAGGCCTGGCTAGGACCATTAACTTAACAAACAAAAGATAGATTTGAACACTTCAGCAGTACCTTCTATTAAAAACTACAATATTACAGATATAAAATTACAGGCTAGATTATGATCCAAATATATATAAGTCAAACCAACCTCCCCCCACCCCAATCCTATAAAAATATTTGTTTCCTAAGGTATTTGGTTCCTTTTGGATTCCCTTTCCTCCATCATATTTCTGCAATGGTGGCAGAATGAGTTACAGAGATGAGCTAGTGAATGAAGAGGGAAGAGAAAGGATTCCTCACCCATGAAAAGTTTCATTCTTTTGATGCACCCTATAAAGAAGTTTGGGGAATGTGCAGTAGCTTTGTTAAACATCTCCTGTAGAGGGAGAACAGAAAGAAAACCTGAGGGTGCTAATTACAGCATTCCCCCACCCTCCCACCCAAAAAAGCACAGTGTGATCCAAAATCATATTTCCTAAAGCATCCATATTAGAGCTAGAGTACATTTTTTTGAGCTTCATGGGAAACAGAGAACATTCAAAAATCAGTAAAAGAATTCAAATCAGAAAAATAATGCTCCGACATTCAGTTAACTCAGAAAGCAGTATTAGTCATATTGCTAAGTATGTTGAATAAATAAATGTATATATATCTCCCATCCACTGGAAGAAGGGCATCCTCATTATCTCCCAGCATAGAGATCTTTGTTGAGTAGAAATATGTCCACAGTGTAAGACCATGTGAGCGCCTTTGGGTCCATGAGTTCATGTATTAGAAAGTGGCTGTTTCACAAGCACTGTTGATGCACTGGAACGGTCACACCAGACAACAGCTTGGGAAGAAAGTCATGACTTTTTTTGGGGGGGGGGGCGAATAACAGCAGGAAGCCACATCAAAGCAAACTAAGCTCAAACATTTGTGTGTGGGGACCTTGTAACATCTGGAGATGTCAGTGCTACCATCACCTTGACTGGCAGCTAGGTGGAACAACCCTGGCCCAAGAGGCAGGTCTGCTAGATGCTGCTCCAATGTTTATATTGCCTACTCACTACAAAAGCATACCGAGGGATCTGTCCCTGCTCAAGCCCACTGGTCAGTGTTGAATTAACTGATGCCTCCATGGACCAGGGGGACTCCCATAATGGCCAACTGGAATCAGAATCCATGCTATTTCACAGGGAGGGAGGGAAGGAAGCTACGCCAGAAGGAAAGACACTGGGGAGAAGGTGGGGTTGGGTCAGATAGGCATCTTGCCCTCTCCCACCCAGCCAATCATCCAGTGTTAAGACATCGGATGCCTGCATGTCTCACTATTATATCTTGAAAAAAGGAAGGGGTGAGCCCACCTTGTTGATTTCAGTGGGAGAATGATGCTCCTTTAGCATCATTCTCCCACTGAAATCAACAAGACAAAAGTGTGTAATTTTCATGTGCAGATTACTCCAAATGAATTTTTCCACTTCTCTGCATTTTGATAATAGCATTTCTATTCCTATGTGTGCTTTTCAGGCGTAACCTCTGAATTCTGAACTAATGTATGCTGCCCTTCAGCTAGTTAAATCTTTCTAATTATGGCAATTATTATGAGTGAGCTGATCCTCCAGCGTGAGAGACTTTAGGCCTGATCTTCAAAGCATTCCACAGGTGCAACCTGCATACATTTCACGGTCTCCTTTTGCCAACACAAAGTGCTTTCAAGATTAGGCTGTCCATGGGATCATAATATCTGGGAGGTAAAAGTAGGAAGCTTTCATGGGAAGCCTTATTTGGAGAAGTTATATCACTGTAATTATTTTTAAAGATCTGCCCCGAAGCTAAAGATTCATCCTTATTACAATAGTGTTGTATCTGCCTTATAAAATTAAATGTAATGATTTCAAAAGACTGAGTCTGCAGTAATGCTGTGCGCATTCGTATTTACAACCGTTAATGTTGGAGCAAAGCAATTAATTTAAAATCCTTCAAAATGAGCCCAAAATGTGAAACAAATTATGGTACACTAGAGCAGACAGAGGTTCTGTACAGAAAATGAGGCACAAAACGTCCTTATAACTCAAACACTAAGGCTGACTCCAACTGTTTGCATATGGACCATATGTGCTTACTACAGATTACAGTTTATATTAGGCAAAAAATGACAAGGTAGTATTCCAAAAGGTTTTTAGTCAGAGTAGACCCATGGAAATTAATGGACCTAGCTCAGTCATGTTCACTAATTTCAACAGATTTACTCTGAGTAAAACTGAATACCACCCACAGTGATCTGCAGTAAATGGCAAAACCTAAGACCTAACTTGATTTTTCAGAAAAAGCATGCGGTACAGTCCTGCCTGGAATGCTCCACTTCAGATTGAAGGTGTGAGGGGTGCAGCACATATGAATGGTCATTTACATGAAAAAAAATGCATGAGTCAGGGAAGCTAGCATAACTGGGCTAAATCCCAGTCTTTGCCACTCTAACTGCAGTTATTTACAGGACTGCTAGGGCAAGGTTTGCAAGAGGGAGAATAATGGCCCTTTCTGTTTATGTCACAGCTCTGCTTAGACTATAAGATGTCAGATAGGGCCTGGTGTTTTTATCAGCCCCTTTATAGATGCTGCTATAGGCTGGCTGAGGTTACTGCCTGCCTCCCCTCTCTCTGCCTGAAATTCTGGATGCTTGAACTGGTATAGTTGCCTCCTTGGTTCCTTTTAAGTGCAGTTTCCTTTGGAAGCTTGATTGATTCTAACAGAATCAGCAGTAAGCGTTCTAATTGGTATTTTCTCCTTTCAGTACCAAGGAGAAGAAGAAATGAAGAAGCAGCATTTAATGACTGCTGTTCGGCTTTAAAGTTGTCACATCATCAGATTTGAATAATCCTAATGGGATTAATGTTTTCCTGTTGTGCTCCATCCATTATATTTATGGTCAATTCTTTTTCTGTGTGTTTGCAGCTCTTCCAGGAGGAAAATCTCCTACCCAGGGGGTGCATCATTGCTAATCTTGTCTTTGGGAAATGAGAGAGTAGAATATGGCCCCAAACACTCATACATTTGTGAGGCATGGAACGTGTTCGTAGAATAACATGCCAGGAGGCAAGGTGGAGTGGCCCAGGCCACCTCATAGGTTCAGAGAGGCATGGGCTCCTTCCAGCTTTTGAACATCCTAGCCATAATAAAAATGCAAAAATCACAACACATATAAAAGGATCCCAGAGAGAGAGAGAGGGAGGGAGGGAATTTTGTTGATATAATCAGCTGATCTGAGAGGACATACTCATCAAGGTCTAATTTTGTGCCATCAGAACAAATATATCTTCACTCTTTAATATGACAAAGCAAAATTCTTTAATATGACATAGCAAGAGGGGGGCGGGGACCAAATCAGAGCTCTTATTTACTTAAATCTGCAACTGTCAGCTGAAAGAGCGTGGCACATTTTGGTCCGATGTGCATAAATGAAAGTTGCAGAACTCAGCAAACTGAACAATTGTCTAAATGTGAGGAGGGCACACTTTGAGCTTGAGGCCCAGACCAAATGGCCATCCTCACTCCCCCGCTTCTGTTTTGCCCTAGGATGGCCTTTGGGATTTGCCTTTGGGATGGCCTTTGGGAAGTACCAGAACAGGTTACTTCTGGGTTTTGGCTGTCGCGCATGCGCAGAAGCGCTAAATCGCTCTTTGCGCATGCGCAGAATTGCCGAATCGCGACCCACACATGTGCAGACGTGCTGCTGCGGGTTGCGGATGCTGCAGGTTATAAACGTGCAAGATCACGTTCGCAACCCAAGCATCCACTGTACTGCTAAGCAGAAACTGGATATTCGTATCAGGGATGAGGAAAAAGGTACTTCCAGGTCAGAGGTGTCAAGAAAGTTATGAGAAACTGAACATCTCTCTTTTTCAGAAATTGATCTCTGATTGCTCTGTGGTGGGAGAAAACTGTCACATGAAATAACACCATCTGATCAACATTCCTGAGTATCCAGCAATGTGTATCTTCTTGTCAGTTTATCAGAAAACCTCAAGACACCAGGCAAATGAGATTTCTGAAATGAAGCCCATTTTCCCGAAAGCCCTGTGGACTCTGGATCCAGCTCTGAAAGCCTCCAGCTCTTGTGTACCTGAAGTCCACTTAAGACAAACAACAAATGTACCTTCGTTTATTAATCCCCAGAACCTCACTATTTGACACATAACAGGAGATTTAACGAAACCTGTGGAGGAGCAATGTGTCACATTTTGTGTGGGAAATAAGGGCAGGAGGCGATTTGCTCTGTTCTCTCTTCAGAGATTTAATCTCCTCAGAATGTTACACGTCACCTGCTGTGTCTGCACATGTATTTGGGATTCAGTGAAGAATGAAGCTAAGAAAATTCATCTCAGAGGATGCATCATTTGTGCCCTGCACTGAGACAATTAATGTCATCTGAAGATGCAGAATTAATAGCCCTCATTAAAAGCACCTGGAGAGTATTTCACTGTCACACAGTAACAGGAAACAACCTATAACAGCCAAATGGATACCAATGTTACACCTTTTACTTCCAATTTTTACAGGGGTTTTTTAAAAACACACACACACACACACACACACACACTCCATTTCTCTCTGTCACATAACACGTTAAATACTTGGCAGCAGCCTATGCCAGAGCATCTCTGACAGCCCCCCTCCCTGCTCTCCCTTGCAGTTGGTGACCCGTGCCTATTCCAGGTCAAGCGAGAGAAGACAGACACGTCCTTGAGTGGTCCCCCGATGTCGTCCTTGTGTTACATACACCAAAGGGCAAAGGCAGAGAGGAAGAGTACAGCAGCAGCAACTTGACACCTGAGGATGCTTTGCTTTGTTTCTTGAATGCTGCCTGAAGGAACACACACCTCTCGCTCCTGTGCCACGTCTGAAATTGGAACTGTTTCAGATGCGGGGAGGGGGGATGTCAAAATAAGTTTCTTTTTTTATATATAAGATATTTATTAAGGTTTTTTTGAAGTTAGAACAGACATCATCATCCATACACAAAAAGTAAGCAAACTAGAACAGTGTCCCGTTCACACAAACACATAAAAATACAGTGCACATTTTTTAAAGAAAAAAAAAGAAAAGAAAAAGAGAAAAAAGACATATAAAAATACAAAGATCCAGTTTCTTATTAACGTTTTTTCATATCCCTCTTTTCCGACTCCCTCACGACTCCCTTTTCTGTGTTCCTTTTTACAAAATCATATTCAGCAGTACCTTTCCTCTTTTAAATCTTAATCTATACTATACATTTCAATTGTTATGTCTCCAATCCCCCCCCCATATTTCCACTTATTTAAATTTGACATAATAATTTTTTTTAGCTTCTTTTATCCTAATTCATATGAAACATTCCTTGCCTATTCCTTACAACCAAATCACTAATGCCATATTATCTTTATATCTTGCATCATTTTAACATTCATACAATTTACAATGCTTTTGCAGGTAGTCTTTAAATTTCTTCCAATCCTCTTCCACTAACTCTTCTCCCAGGTCTCGGATTCTGCCAGTCATTTCTGCCAATTCCATGTAGTCTATCAGTTGCATCTGCCATTCTTCCAAAGTGGGCAAATCTTGTGTCTTCCGTCAAAATAAGTTTCAGCATGGGACACAAAACTTGCGCGTCGAGGTCCCCAAGACACCCCAAATAAGAACACAATGACACTTGATTTTTGTTTAAGGTTTTTGGCATAATTTTGGCCACAACTTTATTAAAAATACAGCAATGTGAGTGGTTGCTTAGGCATTGGTAGCAACTAACTGACCCCGCACGGGGACAGCTCTGATATTCGCATCCCCCACGAAGTCAGGAAGGGTAAGTCACCCGAGGAGAGAGACAGGACTGGGAACCATGCCTCACCTTTCCCCAGAATGCTCCCAGGGGCTCTTGTGTGGCCCTAGCCCCTTGCCAGGGGGTTTGGACAAAAGCATGGCGAGCCCCTGGGTTCCTTTAACGGAAAACCCTTGCAGCAGCAGCATTTTGGAGGGGCAGGCACAGCCAAATCCATACCCCTCCACCAACCAATTCCCAAACCAATGCCTAACTGCAACCTTACAAGTTGTGACGATTTGCTACACAGTAGGCAAAAACCAAATGGCACCAGCCAATCAGCCAAATGGACAAAATTCCTACCAGGCCCCTGCCCCAAAGCAGACAACCCCATGACAGGCATAGCAAGGTCAAGCAAGCAGCCTAACATTAGGGAGGGAGGGCGGGTGATCTTAAGCACGCAGCGAAAGAGGAAGCTCATCACTGCGTGCAGTGTATTTAACAAACAGGGCTGTCAATCAATAAATGGCAACATATAAATCTCCCCAGTAACAGCCCACCCCTGCTTAAAGATGGCCAAACTCTTTTGCCCAGCAACAGTGAGGTGTCTTGTTAGCCCCTACCGCAACACGTGCTCTCCATGAGGGAGAACACACTTTATAGCAAAAGAGAATAGTAGTAGTAGTAGTAGTAGTAGTAGTAGTAGTAGTAGTAGTAGCAATGATGCATTTCTTGGACTTGTTTTCCTTCATTCAGCATTTTAGTGGGGTTCACCTGAGTAAGCCATGCTCAGAGTAGACCCATTGATATAAATGGACTTGACTAACTAATATATCCATAGGAACTGGACTGTCCAAATATTAGTTTCTCCCACACAGGCCCTTCTCCAGATACAGTCCTTTTAAGAACTTTTATTTTTTCCCAGTCCTTTAATTCTGTTTTAATTCTGATATTTCTGGCTGCTCTAGTAGTTAACTTTTATTGTATCATTTAATTGATTACTTTATATATATTTTAATCTATTGTTAACTGCTCTGGGAGTCTCTTCGGACTGATTAGTGGAATACCAGAGAATAGTAATAAACACATAAGCGAACAAAAGAATGCACCCCTAATTATTATTGCTAACAATTATTCTTCTAAATGTCTTTTTTTTTTTTTTTTTTTTTTTGCTACATAGAAAACAAAATGCAGGGTCTCTCCAAGCATCCTTTTAATTGCGCATATATGAAAATACACATCCATGGTTATACACAACCCCACTTTTAATACTGTTTGCTCCTGTCAGCGTTTTTTGAGTGGATATACCACATCATTCCCTGCTGAAATCATGTAACTGTTTATACCTGAAATGACCCAGGCTATTTTTTGTCCTGCTTTTGCCATGCTATAGCACAAAAGCCTGGGCACTAAGGTCCAGCTCCGAGGGCCTTCTGGCAGTTCCATCACTGCGAGAAGTGAGGCTACAGGGAAGCAGGCAGAGGGCCTTCTCGGTAGTGGCACCTGCCCTGTGGAACTCCCTCCCATCAAATGTCAAGGAAATAAACAACTATCTGACTTTTAGAAGACATCTGAAGGCAGCCTTGTTTAGGGAAGTGTTCAATGTTTGATGCTTTCTCATGTTTTTAATATTCTGTTTGGAGCTGCCCAGAGTGGCTGGGGCAACCTAGTCAGATGGCTGGCACACAAATAAAATAATAATAATAATAATAATAATAATAATAATAATAATAACAACAACAACAACAACAACAACAACAACAACAACAACAACAATAAAAGAACAACAACAACCCCTACAGACAGTAAAAATGTGGCAATATTAGGGAGGCATTGCAGAAAAATAAAGCAGAATGATGTGTGGAAGATTCAGTATAAACAGAGGCATATCTAGAGATTGGTGAAACCGGCCTCTGCCAGGTGCCATGGCCTAGTGGGGAAACAAAAAATTACCTCAGAAAATTGTTTCTAGTTATATGTATTAGTTCATGAGTTTAGACAAGAGCTGGGAGCTGAGCAGTTGGAGAAATGGCAAGGCACTTTGAAGGTTATGGAAGACTATGGAGTGTATGCAGTGGTTTTCTTTTCTTTTCAGGGGGTACTCAGGGGTATGCAGTACTGGCACCTCTTTTTTGTTGCTAAAAAGTGTGGCACTTACTGTAGCAACTTCATGGTGAGTACCGGCACCTATTTTTCTAGAAAAAAAGCACTGAGTGTCTGGCGTATATGTGTGTGGTGCTGCACCGCTGCTGTTGTGGTGAGATTATTATAAACAGGAGAAACTTCCTGTCTTTCTTGCACTGTGGTACAAAAGCATGTGAATTTGTTCACCCTTCCCTCCTCACCTTGCTTCCACTCTGGATGCTTTGAGTACCTGGGCTGCATAAAATGTAGTACAGTGGTACCTCAGGTTAAGTACTTAATTCGTTCTGGAGGTCCGTTCTTAACCTGAAACTGTTCTTAACCTGAAGCACCACTTTAGCTAATGGAGCTTCCTGCTGCTGCTGCCACGCCGCCGGAGCACAATTTCTGTTCTCATCCTGAAGCAAAGTTCTTAACATGAAGCACTATTTCTGGGTTAGCAGAGTCTGTAACCTGAAGCGTATGTAACCTGAAGTGTATGTAACCCGAGGTACCACTGTAATTTCTAATGCAGCTATTGCAGTAATGTGATTTTTCTCTCTCAGGGGAGGCACTGATACAGCTCATTGCCAAAGGTGCAAGGGAACCTAGGTACACCACCACGCAGAAGAAGAATAAGAACCCACCAGTTTGAAGGGGCCCTCAAGTTCTTGTGAACCGCATATTCTCAAGGGTCTTCCAGTTCAAATTTTGTGGATATTATTGGACATTTAATACAATACAGGGAGCTTGTCTCCAGAATTTAGATGTAGATGCAAGTATCTGATGGGTCTAACTTTATCAGATTTTAAAAGCCTTTGATGGTTTTATATCCATTTTCTACTCCTCCCCACCCCCTCCATCCTATATTTGGTTCCTAATTGTTTTGTCCTGATACTAACAATCTGTTGTTATTCACTGAGCCTCGAGTCAAACTTTGGCATTCACTTACACAAAAGCTATTTTGAGAAAAATGTTGAAATGCAGTCCCAGCTTTTGTTCTTTAGCAACACTCCTTGTTTTATTCTTAACTGAATTGTTCTCAGCAACGCAATGACTTTATGTGTACCTGCTATGCATTAATACAGGGAAGGTTGTAAACAGAAAAGGGAAAACAAGGAAGGAACTGCAAAAAAGCACCAAAACACAATCTTCATGCACCCTTTGTAGGTAAAGCACCATAAAATAGGGAGACATTTGGTAATGTTGGATACAAGAACTAGTTTTAAAGAAAATACACTTTAGAACTTGCCAGTAGAGACTGAATCACATCTGCTGAAAAGGTTTAACTCTCAGTCTCTAAAAACAGGATCAGAAAAATATAAACAATATTCACAGAACCACAGAGAAACATCTCGCTCAGAAAAGTTACTCATTCATTCCCTAAGATAAGTTAATGGAAGCAAAGTTTTCCATTATTTCCTCTCCTTGAAGTCTCCTGAGCCATCCACCCAAAAAGTCTCTTTGGATGGCAAGGTTTGGTGAATCTCTCAGTTTCTCATTTTTCTGGTCAGTTATAAGTATTTACACTTCTGTTTGCATTTTTTAAAAAAAGTAGTCCTCATGAAAATTCATCAGCATTTTAGTGTGAATTTTTTCTCAGTGCAACATGTTTCTATCCAATATACACATATCTGCAAACTAATTCTCACTCATATTTCTGTATGTTGTGATTTATTTATTTGCAGCTAACAATTTACCCTAGAGTATATGCATTCTTGTACACCTTACTTGGCTCTGGAACTACACTGCAAAATGGGTGCTACTGTCAAAGGACTGGTGTGTTTTAGTTCCCATATCATTTCAGGAAGTGTGAATTAGGTAAGGTTGCCTTTAAATGGGGGGGGGGACCTATCCCTGCTGGAGGATCAGGAGGCCTCCTGAAGAATGTGGGAGATTGGAAGGCCAAGAGGACAGGGATTCAAGCAAATTATTCTTTTATGAATTTCCATACCTTAGGATCCAAGCCATGATACACAGATGTCTAGTTCCTCTTCTTATTTGCTTGATCAGCCTCATGCTCTTAGTCTGCTATTTCGCTTCCGTTGGTTAGCACTCCCTTCCAGCCAGAGTTGCTTGTTCTTTTTAGCTTGACAAAAATCCTTTGGTCTTGCAGCCTCTCATATTGGAGTCTTTCTTACAATTCCTAAAAGAGTTGCCACTAACAACTTATCACCTAAGCACTTACAGTTTTGCGCCCGTTTCATACCTGCAGACTTCTGGGGGCGGGAGTGGAGCACTTCAAGGATCTCAGCTCCACAAAAGTGGATTCTGGGAACAGATCATTGTCTTTGCTTCAGTGGCCCTTTAACCTCTGCCTACAATTCATTTCTGCTGTGATCTTAACACCGGGAGCTTCCTCCCATCTTATGAAGCTCCTTGCAGCCTAGTACTTATTGCATTCTTCTGGTATAGGTATTTTGAACTTTCCCCATCACCTTTCCCCAAAGCATTTCATTATGTTTTGTTCTAATAAGACTAGCAATTTATTAATGCATCTTCTTTCGGCAGTGGGTTTAAACTAAACCATACCCCAGTTAAAGTATTGTAGAAGCTCAGGAACATTTACTTCAGAGATAGGAGGGAGGAGTTCTTCCAGAGGAGGAGGTGCACTGCTTTGCATCATTTGGAGATCCTTCTGTCTCCAAGTGCTATGTTCTTCATGCCCTTCTTTACCCACAACCTAATTTCCCTCAGTCAGAAAGCTTTCCTTCTACATCATCTGAGTAAACACACTTCTTTCCTAACCTTGGGACAGAAATCTTCTACATTAGCAACTTAAATGTCTTTCTTTCTGGCTGGCCTCATTCATGACCTTACTATCAAAAGCTTTGTCTTCCCTGCTAGTCCTGTCAAAGGTCCTTTTGTATTCCTCAGAACTATTCTACCATCTCCTGGGTTTTGTGCCTGAGGCAAAGTCTGGACTCTAGTTCCAGGTCTGATCAACTTTACTCATTGTGCTGCATGAAAGTGTATGAAAGGGGCAGAAACTGTGAGTACTTTCAGCTTGGGGAATGTAAACTGTGGTGGGGTTCAAGATGCAAAGGGTGCAAAACTAATCACGCCCTTTTGCTTATGTCACTTCTGTTGCCTTTGTTTTAGGGCAAAGAATGGTGGCAGATGTACATTTCCAAGCACAATTCAAAGTGTTGGTGCTGGCCTTTAAAGTCCTAAGTGGCCTTGACTCTGTATACCTGAAGGAGTGTCTCCACCCCCATCATTCAGCCCAGACACTGAAGTCCAGCTCCGAGGGCCTTCTGACAGTTCCCTCCCTGTGAGAAGTGAGGTTACAGGTAACCTAGCAGAGGGTCTTCTGGGTAGTGGTGCCTGCCCTGTGAAACGTCCTCCCCTCAGATGTCAAACAGATAAACTATTTGCCTTTTAGAAGACATCTGATAGCAGCCCTCTTCAGGGAAGTTTTTAATGGTTGATTTTTACTGTGTTTTTAATATTTTGTTGGGAGTAATCCAGAGTTGTTGTTGTTGTTGTTAAAACAAGAGTTTGTTCCGAAAGCATAAAGCTGCAGTCCTAGGCAGACATACTTGGAAGTAACAAAATGGGATGTGTTGCCAGTACACCTCTGTAGACTCAGATGTGCCTAGGATTGTGCTGCTTAAGGGTAAATTATTGCAAGTTTGTTAATGATTAGACTCTTGTGTGCAGTTCCACCACTACCACCATCTCACAGTGGGGTGCCTCTCTCTCTGCCTAGGTAAAGACTGTATCGTGCCCATGCCTGTTCTAATTTGCAAGATGACAAACTGTATGCAAGCTATTTACACAGGGAAAAGCTCAAAGGAGGTCTCAGAACAGAGCTTATGATGTTTCCAAGACCAACTTCAAAACGGTCAACTTACAGCCATTTATAGGAATAAAGTGAAAGATGAAAGCTTCAACATATGCTTAGAAAGCATCCAAAATTCAGCTTAAAACGAACACTTCTCACTACTGATGAAGTAAATTAGCTGATCGGTTTCAGGAAACCCTCTTCAAAACTTTAAAAACAGTTCCACGGCACATTCTTACCATTGCATAATGTTATTTCCCAGGTAAGTGTAAATTTCTTGCTTGCACACCAAGCCTAGTTCATAGCCAGACATGCTACTTGCTCAACTGCTCTTATAACTGGGCTGATTTGAGGTTCTGTGTTCAGAAGTGGACTAGATGGGATGACTGGGTTAAGAACAGTCTGGGCAGGCAATACTCTTTTTTTTCATGTTTGCTCTCTGAATCAAGACTTAAAGCTTTGGGGCTTGCACTTTTGCTTCCTACTTAATTAGACTGTGAATAGGGTAATCATGGAAGGATAAAAGAAGTCAAGACACAATTAATTTAATCATTCAGGAATTATCTTTAGCAACAAGTGCCTTGCAATTCAAGGTAATTATCCACAAATGACTTAGTTACTGATAAGTATTATGGAGGGTGTTGAAGTGTGTGTGTGTGTGTGTGTGTGTGTGTGTGTGTGTGCACGTGCGCACACACACGCACACACACACACACACACACACACACACATCCTTTTTTTCACTCTGTCACCACTGAAGACAGTATATTAAGAGGTCAGCATTATAAGGCAAGTTTACATGCCAAATCTGTGATCATTCCAATTAATACCACACACAGGCCTCTCAAAGGAAGAATCTTGAGATGACAAATGCAACTCAGAGCTTGTAATTACAATGACTTTTTGTGGTTAGAATCTGATAACTGGAACTCTTCAAGGGAAGATGGAGCCAATTATCATTTGCTACCAATAACCACTCTTTAATGTCTGCTTTTAATCACTACTTTCCGAGGAATATTTCATACTGTTTTATGTAAACCATCAATAGATTTTTTTTATTATTATTAAGTGGCATGTAATTCGTGTTGAATAAAACAAACAGACAAAAACGCATGCAAGTCACTTAGGCAAAGCCCGTGGAACTCCTTGCCAACAGAGATTAGCCATTCACCCTCCTTGCTGAACCTCAGGCACACAACAGAGATTTTCTGTTAAGGTAGCGCTTGGGTTTATGTTCGATTTTATGATTTATTTATTCATTGTTATTGTTCACTGTCAGGTTCCTTTGTATGCACACTGCTCAGAAATGCAAATTATTAAGTGATAAATAAATAATTCTTTCTGAGCGTTTGGAAAGCCCAAAGTGTCATATCTCCTCCATGCCTATCGATATTTTTTTTACAAAAAGGCAAACTGCAGTTATCCTATAGGAAGCACAAACATACCGACCATGCAATTAAATATTAACATCAAGCATTCCCAATATATTAAACAAAGGAATCTGTTCTTACCAGTGTAATAGCACAACAGCTTCCAAAGCCAGCAAAAATAAGGATGCTTTTTAGCTAAGTAAATATTGGAAGAGAAAAGCTTTCAGCTCTGTGTGTGTGGTGGGAGAGGGATGAGAAAATACGGTGTTACAAGTATACAAGAATGTTCCGATTTTCCACTGTGAAATGTTACAGGATATGTGACTTAATTTTTTTTTTTTTTTAAGGAACACGGAGAGTCTCTTATTAATCACACTAGATAAGGGAACGTGCTAGATTGGGGAACAAAAGCAACATTCGGTTCAATTACCAAACACTGTGATCGTGAAGACAAGGCCTGCTTATTCCCTAACTTGTAAATTGGTGTTGTATTTAAATTTCAGAGGTGATTTATTTTGGTCCTATCCTTATGCCCTAAATACATCGTTGCATATTTTAAATAGTTTGCAGTAACATAACAGGAATCTGAGAAGATGTAGAGGAAACAACCATAGCCACCTCGGAGTCATTTAGACTGTAACGGAAGTACCTGGAAGTAAGCCCTATTGAACTCAGTGTGACTTTGGAATAAAGATGTATAGGATCATACTGTCATATTTTATTTTGATGACACCATCCTTTTGTAGTTGGACTTTTAGCCACCAACTATTCCCAGAAAATCTAGCCAGATAGTCTAAAGGCAAGTTCACACATACTTTCTAACCATGTATAGTAGGGGTGTACAGTGACCACAAGATTCAGCTTGTCTCTGTAGCACTTAAAAGCAGCCCATTCTGTTCCAGAACCCTACTGTGTCATTCCAATTCAAATCATTATTCAGTCCAAATCTGCTCTGTTACAGTAAATCTGATGCTTTGTTTCACCCCTGTTCATTGTAAAAGAGAATCTAGAAATGGTTAAACCCAGTGCTATTTTTTTCCTAGAAAAAGAGGTGCCGGAATTCACCATGAATCCTTGTTCTCTTACAGTGGCAATGGTGCCCACCTGAGAGGTGCTGGAACTGAGTTCCAGGGAGTTCCAGCTGGAAAAAAAGTCCTGGATTTTTATCTTTTCATGTAACCGGATGACATTTCCAGGCAGAGAGGATCCTTGAGTGCATGAAGCCTGCCAAAGTTCAGGCAGATACATCCAGGGGTTTTCATACAAGGAACGATGACATTTTATTTAAAAGAAACAGAAAAAGTATTTCTATTTTTAGTTTGTTTCTTTCCTGAGAGAATTGGATGCAAATTACAGGCATGACCACCCCTTCTGAGGGGATGAAAACTCAGATTGCAGAAAGATAGGTGCAGCTAGTCTCCCCTAAGGGCTTACTCTAGTGTGAGTGGGGGAGCAGAAAAGAGCTCACAGCCCCTCCTCTAGTTTTATTATTCTTAAGAACAAAGCAATTCCTGAATGATGAGATTTCTTGTGGTGCACATGTTTACACAACCCATCCTGTACTCTCTTAAGAGCCGGTTTTGTTTTGTTTTGTTTTGTTTTGTTTTGTTTTGTTTTGTTTTGTTTAAGAAACCTATCAAGAACTTGGCTTGGTACAAGGCCTAGTAGACAAATATTGACAGTTACCAAGATTTCTTTTATTTTAGGCTTATTGTATTTTTAACACTGTTTTCCTTGCAAGCCACCAAGGGCATATTTCCTATATAGCTTTAATAAATAAAGATCCAGAGTTATTCAGGATAGTTAATAGTGTGTGCATTGGTCCATTTTGGGAGGGGGGGGGGAGATATTTCCATCTACGCAGGTTTTGATTGTGTTTTCCTTGTGTGGCTCCTTGTTGTTGCTTTATGCCATTTACTCTTGGTGCTCGCATGCAGAACCATCATTCCCGTTTCCTGTTTCTTCTAGTAATTCAGCAATCCCAGCACCACCACACACAATCTTTCATTTATTTTCAGCACATCTTATTCGCAGTGTCTGATTAGCTTCCTGCTAGGGATTTTAGCCATCTGTGCAACATAGTTGCTGAGGGAGTGAAAACAAGACAGAGAGAGCGACAGAGAGAGAGAGAGAGAGAGAGAGAGAGAGAGAGAGAGAAGGAATCAAAGTCATTAACATGGAACAACAATAAAGGATACAAATTTTGTAAGCTCAGATTTTTGCCTACAGTTTATTATTAATCGAGGCAAGTACTTACTGAAAGCTGATTAAGTGTTTTATTTTGGGGTGCCTAAGGGACTCCAGCAGCTTAACACAGACAATAACAGAACACTTCCAAATTCCTCAGGCAAGCATAATTTGTTCTCCCGTTTGCCGTCAATGGGTGCATCATAGTTGGGAACGGTGAGTCAGCATAAATAATTAGGAGCACCAAAGATTCTGATAAGTCATCTTCATGATATTTTATTGAACAAGGCTTCCATAGAAACCAAGCTGGGTATCCCAAAACCACTGAGATGTGAGGGGGAATCTCGTCCAGCTCCCTTAGCCTAAGACAAGACTATCCAAGCACAATGCCTTCCATAAACAAGAATGGAACCAGCCCACACAATCCAGGTGGCCCAACAGCCCTCCAGGAAGGCCACCTCAAGCATCTGCAATCCTGGATGCTTGACTTAAGATTCATAGAATTGTAGGGTTGGAAGGAACCATGACGATCATCTACTTACTCCACCCTCCTGCAATGCAGCTGTCTGATACGGGGACCGACCCTGCAACCTCGGTGTTATCAGCATCATGCTCTAACCAACTGAGCTATCCAAATGCAGTGAATGCATTTACATGGCGGAGGGGGGGGGGAGGATGTGTGCCTTAGTTCTGCCCATCATCACTGGCCTTGCTGCGCTTCACAAGTCGGTGGGAGACTGAAGCAGAGGCTATTGGGGTTTCGCAACTTTAACCTGTTGCAGGATCTTAGCCAGACCCAGTTGAATATAGCAGAGCATACGCAGACTTCCAGAAGCAATCAGTTGCAGGCAGGTAGGATGAAGCAGGAACAAGACGCTGCTACTAGTAACTTGATTACTTAGAGGTGTTTATAATTTACAGCAGACTCTACAAGTTACTACAGTGGTACCTGGGGTTAAGTACTTAATTCGTTCCGGAGGTCTGTTCTTAACCTGAAACTGTTCTTAACCTGAAGCACCACTTTAGCTAATGGGGCCTCCTGCTGCTGCCACGCTGCGAGAGCACGATTTCTGTTCTCATCCTGAAGCAAAGTTCTTAACCCGAGGTACTATTTCTGGGTTAGCGGAGTTTGTAACCTGAAGCATATGTAACCTGAAGTGTATGTAACCCGAGGTACCACTGTATATACAAGATACAGACACGGATCTTAAACTCTCTCTCTTAACAAACTCCAAATGACGCTCAGAACACCACACTGACAAACCAACTATCCAGCCAAGGAAGGTCATGAGTCATCACGCCCATGTGGAGACCTCGACCAATAGCAGACCTGTATCCAAGGTCCCATATCTCTAGGCAGAATAACTCCCTCTGCCCAGTCTTCATGGCGTTCGGCCAACTCTTAATTGCCTTTGTGTGAAATTGCATCAAATGGAATGTAGGCATAAAATCATGGCCTCAGTTTAGGGAGGCTCTACAAAACAGGTGTCCTTCAACTGATCATTATATTTTCATGTTGTGAAGTGCCCTGAGATCTGCAGATGGAGGGTGGTGTCAGGCATGAAGAGTCCTCTCCCTCTCAGGTAGTATCAAAGGCAAGAATAGCAAGCAGTTCATATTTTATAGTCCTTTCTATTCAGTCATCTGGTTGCAAGACAAGAATCCATGTCTTCACACAAAAAGAGACGTTGGCTACTCTAAGCCCCACCTCTTCCATCCCCAACAACATCCTGAGCTCCAACAGGAAGTCCCAGGAGTCCCACGCATCTGCCTTCTCTGTTCTGGAATGCAGAGGGACTGATGGACCCGGGGAGATGGAGGATCCCCCATACTCTCCAGGGAGGTCTCTGCCAACTGCGCCCTCAGCTTCCTCCTCCATTATCTCGTAACTCGGCAATTCTTCCTCAAATGGTATAGCATTGATCTCTCTTTCTCCTCCTGAAACTGCTGTAGACAAGGTAGGTAAAGCTTCCCCCTCCTCCTCTTAGGGAAGCTGATCAGACTGAGTGCACACTTCCCAGTCTTCCTGTTCAGATCATTCCCTGACAGGAGGTATACAGATTTAATAAACAATAATTATAATAATAAATAACTTGTGGAAGGGGACATGAATAGTGATGGAGGAATGGAACTAGTACACTGACCGCTGGGCCTTTCCTGCATCAGTTGACTTTGCATGCAACGTGAATGCCTCAAGAAGGCTAGTGCCATCATGCGACAACTGCCCCAGCCTATATGGGGCTTCAGATCCTGAAGCTGAGGCTCCAATACTTTGGCCACCTCATGAGAAGAGAAGAGTCCCTGGAAAAGGCCCTGATGTTGGGAAAGATGGAGGGCACAAGGAGAAGGGGACGACAGAGGACGAGATGGTTGGACAGTGTTCTCGAAGCTACAAACATGAGCCTGACCAAACTGCAGGAGGCAGTGGAAGACAGGAGTGCCTGGCGTGCTCTGGTCCATGGGGTCACGATGAGTCGGACACGACTAAACAACAACAACATATGGGGCTTACAGAACAATAACGCTAGATGACTTGGGAAGGCAAACCCTGCACTGCAGGATTTCCCAGAATAGGTTGGGTTTAGCCTGGATGGCCAACAAAATCCAGACTCCTGAAGTCAGCAAAACAGGGTGTTTATTAAGACGTTGCAAGGCCAGTGCAACACAACCTCAAACTGGGGCCCATTGGGTTTCCGTTTGATACTGTAGCTTTCATCTCCTCCATACCATGGAAAGTGCATTGATGAAAATATGCACGCTGGGGTTTATTTTTAACCGTGGAGATTTTTATTTTTAAATGGACTCAGACACACCAAATGTTAGCCTGATGCAAAAGCAATTCAAGTAATGTGCATTGGGAAACAACAAAAAGGCAGCTGTTTCCTCAGTTCTTCCCACCAATTCCCCATTTATGCTTTTCCGCTCCTTAGAAACAGAACTTCTGTAATGCAGGCTGTGATAGGGTCTTCCCCCTCCCCACCTACCCCTGCTTTTTTGAGATGCAAAGTCTGGCAGAAATTCAGTGCAATTTTGAAGTTTTCGAGGAAGTCCGCAGGAGAGAAAGGCTGCAACTGAAAGATAACTTCACAGGGTGCAAACAATTCCTTAATAACCATCCAATGGAGTTTCAAAAAACTATGTATAAACTCTCAGTGTTAACTAGCACTTCTGGGTTCTTCTGGGAATTTCATAACGGTACTGTTTCCATGATTTTTGATTACTGCTAAACGAGCAGCATGCTCATCATAAGCCATGATAGTTATGTTCTATATGTTATATAGGGAACAATCTGAAACTCTACATATATGTTCATCAGCAAATTCCTTATCTACGGTAATTTTATTAATTTTGGTGGTTGATATATTGAGGGTGGATTTCTTGTCTGGCACGACAACATGGGAGGACCTTGTTGAGTTTAATGTATCGGTGAACAATAGGACTGAGAATGTTAACTTTGAGATAGCTGAAGGTTATTGTAACATCCTACTTAAAAGGACGCGGGTGGCGCTGTGGGTTAAACCACAGAGCCTAGGACTTGCCGATCAGAAGGTCGGCAGTTCGAATCCCCGTGACGGGGTGAGCTCCCGTTGCTTGGTCCCTGCTCCTGCCCACCTAGCAGTTTGAAAGCACATCAAAGTGCAAGTAGATAAATAGGGACCGCTTCAGCGGGAAGGTAAACGGCGGTTTCCATGCGCTGCTCTGGTTCGCCAGAAGCGGCTTAGTCATGCTGGCCACATGACCCAGAAGCTGTACGCCGGCTCCCTTGACCAATAAAGCGAGATGAGCGCCCACAACCCCAGAGTCAGCCACGACTGGACCTAATGGTCAGGGGTCCCTTTACCTTATATTGAAGGTGGATTTCTTGTCTGGCACAACAACATAGGAGGACCTTGTTGAGTTTAATGTATCGGTGAACAATAGGACTGAGAATGTTAATTTTGAGATAGCTGAAGGTTATTGTAACATCCTACTTAAAAGGAGGGACGTGGGTGGCGCTGTGGGTAAAAGCCTCAGCGCCTAGGGCTTGCCGATCGAAAGGTCGGCGGTTCAAATCCCCGTGGCGGGGTGCGCTCCCGTTGTTCGGTCCCAGCGCCTGCCAACCTAGTAGTTCGAAAGCACTCCCGGGTGCAAGTAGATAAATAGGGACCGCTTACTAGCGGGAAGGTAAACGGCGTTTCCGTGTGCGGCTCTGGCTCACCAGAGCAGCGATGTCACGCTGGCCACGTGACCCGGAAGTGTCTCCGGACAGCGCTGGCCCCCGGCCTCTTGAGTGAGATGGGCGCACAACCCTAGAGTCTGTCAAGACTGGCCCGTACGGGCAGGGGTACCTTTACCTTTACCTTTACTTAAAAGGAAGTGGCAAAGCACCACTCAGTATAAGAAAAGTAGAGATTGCAATACACTTCTAAGTTGTGATAGCTCACACCCCAAACATATTAGAGAAAACACTCATTATGGGAGCCTCAAAAATTTAATTAATTAATGGTTCAAGTGATACTGATTATAAAACTGAGTCTGAAAAATTGCATCAAGCCACAACATGAGGGGGTATCCAGGGAAATTGCAAAAAAAATGCCTCCCACCCGAAAAAGTGTGGATAAATTGAACAGAGAATCCCTTTTCACAGCAAAACAAAAGACTTTAGATGAGAAAACGGTGAGCAGTTTGCCTATCTCTTTAAGACAATTCATCAATAAATACTGATATATGTTAAGCGATATTGTTGGATAGGCACTCTATATAACTTATAAAAAAGGCAAAAAACATAGGTACCATAAGTACCTTTCTTAAAATAAAATAAAAATCACACACTTTGGTTATCAGTTGCACGGTACATGATAACCTGTCTTTCCTCTCACAGAATGTTTTTCACACATAGGTCACCAGAGGAGCAATTCCTTTATTTACTGAAACCAACAGAAAAGTACATCCTTCTTGTACCGCCAAGAGTTTCCCAACTTCTATAGCTTCCCTACAAATAGCTGTTGCCCTGACAACACGGGAGAATGAAAATAGAAGATTTTGGGCTGCCATAGCAGCAAGCTCAATGGTTTAAGTCAGTTTTTTCACCAGTGCCAATATTTTTCAACACATGAAATACCAAAGAGGTTTAAACAGCATGTTAAAGCAAATATCACATTGCAACTCTAATGTTTCTATGCAGCGTTATGAAGACTTTAATTTCGTATCGCTTTATGTTTAAGTTTGTGACATTAAAAAAACCCATCCCTTTGAAGGTGGCATTTTTATCAGTGCCTTTTACCAGCTTGGGCTGATATACCTACTGCAAATGTACTTGCATTAGCTTGGTTACCTGTTCTTTGGCACCAGAAGCAGCTCTCTGGCTGGGATGGAGCCACTATCCCTGCAATTGGGTTGCTGTTGCTTACTGGGTAGCGGGAGCGGGGCAAAGCAGGGGGGAGCAGAGCAAAAGGGGGAAGCAGGGCAAACACACCTGTGGAACCAATCCAGATCTCGTGCTGGAGCACCAACCTCCTTGCTGCCCCCTTGACCTCCCAGTGGCATAGCCTGGGTAGCCAGGGCCCGGGGCCATGCAGAGTGGATGGATAGGAAACAGAGTACACATGCACATTCAACTGTCTAACATTGTGCGTGCAACCCAGGAGATCACAGCCATGGAGATTAGAAAAGAACAGTTGTGCGGTTGTCTGGAGAGGTCACTTCCTAGTTCGCATGAATACCAGTTAATTTCTTTGCATCTCTTTCCTTTTCCCAAGCAAAATATGACATTAAATAGGGGCCAATCCCAACAGGAACTGCACACACACACACACACACACACACACACATGCATATGTAAATTTAAAAGTTGCGTACATGATAAAAGAATGTAGTCAGAGCTACTTAGTTTAAACTGTTCTACATTGACTTTCAAAGTTTTCAAAAACAAATCTTCTGGGGAGAAAAACCCAATTATGAATGCAGAATTCAGATATTTGAGACATATTAATAATTTAATGTCCTATAATAATTTAATTATTAATGTGTTTGGAGGTGAGGGAACAGGGGGAGGGGGAATTAAATTTCCAATGGCTCCACTTTATTGATATATTAGCCTGTTGGTGCAAACTCTGCTTCATGAATAACAATAACTGTATTAATATTACTATATATAGAAATAACATTTGCTCTTTATTCATCTGATTTCCTGGTTTGTGGCAGGCAGCTATATTGTATATAAATCATTGTACGGTGACATACCAATTTTCATTCCTTCCTAGTGCATGTATAAAACAAGCTCAGTAGGCAAATGGTGTGTACACATGATGCATAAGAAATCAAAAGAGAGAACTTAACACAATGATCATTGCTTCTCACTGTTTGTCCCTAGAAAGAAAACTGGGTAAAACTCAACGTTGCATTTTAGTCTCTCAGTTGGAATTGGTTCAGTTGGAATTTTAAAAATGTCACATATTCAATATATATGCCATTTCTCAGCTTTCTACATTGTTCTCTATGTGGAAAGTTACAAATAGTGTTTAGCCCCTCCAACTTCCTTTTATAACAGGTTCCACATTTAAACTGCACACTTTTTGTAAGCGTTTTGTACACATTTGTCATGTAAAGTACATAGTTTTATGTTAAGCATGTGCTTCTCAATGCATTCATCCGTAAAATACACACATTCTGATCTTCAGGCAGGTTCCTAAGCATCAGTATGGGGCAGTCTGCTGCAACGGGTGGACCATATCCAAGAAAATAGATAGGGCCACAAATCAGGGGTAGAACATCTCCTTTTCATGCAGAAGATCCTATGTTCAATCCCCTGCATTTCTGAGAGACTCCCTACCTAAAACCCTGGAGATCCACTGCCAATCAGTGGGCACGGTGTCCCACTGTGTCATGGGAGTGTCTCTCAGAGTCCTCTCTAGATGAAGCTACAAGACTCTTAGCTTCATCTCCTGTTATGTGCCTGTCTATCAAGGATGCATTGTTGGTTTGACTGCATTGTAAATATCCCACAAGTGAAGAGCAATATAGACCCAGTGGTCAGACTCGGCATAAGGCATCTTCCTGTGTCCCTTGGTGGCTTCCCAGCTGGTTTCTCAGAAGGCTTGGAAATCAACATTGCTACTAATCTGGTCAACCTTAATTAGCTGTCTGTTGACCTTTGCACCCATCAAAGCAACTACACTTGCTATAAGTAAGAAATCTCAAAGTAATGCTTCACTCAAGGACTTGAACAGCTCCACCTAGTTCTAGGAAGATTCTACTCTTCCTGCCGAGTCAGAAACAGCAGGGCTGTGTGTGTGTGTGTGTGTGTGTGTGTGTGTGTGTGTGTGTGTATTTCAAGTGTGCTCCTCCCTTGATTTGGATTTGAGAGACCCCCCATGATAATAATTCAGTATGTATGTATGTATGTACTGTTTCTTCGGTAGGCCAGACCTGCCCAGAATTCCCCTCCTGCAGCTCCAAATGGTTTCCAAAGCCCTGGAAACACATGTGCCTCTTCCCATGTGCCTCCCCTCTTCCCTAACCCATTCTGCATAAAAGCACTTGGAAGCATTGAATCTCCTTAAAGTAACAGATCTAATTAAGCCATATGAGTTACATAGGCACAGGTTTCGTTTAAAGCAGGATGGCAAATCCTAAATGACAACAGTCTAGATGAGAACAGCATCCGTCACATTTTGATTTCACCAAATGTAAGCTGGGAACCAGGCAGCGATGGCGACCTTTGGTCCTTCACATTTCAGTGCCCCACCCACCTCTTGCCTTCTGCTCTACATGGTTGTTGTGGCACCCCCTTGGCTCAGTGCCCAGTGCGGGCAAACTAGTCATGCTCACCCAAATCCCCCTCTGCGAGCAGAATTGCAAGGACACTTCAAAGGGAGCACTGTGAGTTCACTGTGGAAAGGAGGAAATTTACCTGGCATTTCATACATTAAAATACGTTTTGTGGAGCCCCGCACACTAGCTGCTACTCTAGGTGGTTGGTATTGTTTGCTTGTTTGTTTGTTTTTAAATAGAAATATATAAAGTGGACTACCCAGTCATGGACCCCAAAAGCACTGTTGATTCTGAGGTGGGTCCATGATCCAATCTGCACATTTGTCTCGACGGAGCAGATTGGACGAACTCAATCTGCTTCAGAAACTGAGTGCACCAGATATTTCCCTTATCTTAGCCTCAAGCATCTCCTACTCATCTCATTGCTCCAGAACATGACCACCAAATTTGCCTTAGTTCCTTTGGAGCCTTGCCTGCCTTTCCTAGAACTTAGAAGCTGGCCACTGGTCTAGGGGTGGCTCACCATTTCCTCAAACCCTACTGGGTCAAAAACTAGATGCGATGTGAGGCAACTGTAAATTATACGCTCCCACTTTTCTTTTCTTTTTTGCAGAGAGAATAAACACACATTTCCTACATAACAAGAGCACACACTATATTTCCATTAGCCTGAGGAATTATACATGGCTCGGTTTGTCAACAGGAGGCTCGTGTGTTGACTGCAACTCCAGACAGCTCCTGACTCATATACGATCTTCCTGCTACAAGTGGGGAAATAATGGGAAAGGTTGTTCAATTTATTCTCTTGCCATTGCTTGCAGGAAACAACACAGGGAAGTATGTGGATGAAAATGAATTTAAGGTTTGAAGTTCTACTTAATTTCATGACAAAACAAAATCTATTTGGGATAAAAGCGTGGGTGGGAGGGTAACTCGGCTAGGCACAAAAGCTAAAAACAATAAATTACTGCTCTGTAATAGCAGAAACAATACCGTTTTCATTCTCATCTAAGGTGCATGCTCCGTCTTATTTTTACCCAAATTCCATAAACAGAAATGGCTCAAGAAGAAAAAAACCTCCCACATATTTTTGATGCGTTTTGAGAGAAAACATATTAAAAATATAAACTGAAATGTGAATTTTTGTGTGGATTTTTTTTTAAAGTGACCTACTAATTAGTGTGAAAATAAGACAGAATGAACTTCAGGGTGTTCACATGTGAAAGTGGCAAAAATCAATGTCTAAACTGTATCCAAATTCTAATAACAATCCAAAATAATAGAGTGATGATATTGTGATGGTGACATTAGAGAGCAAAGTGCCTCCCCCAAGTTATTTCAGAGTATCTTCCTCTTAAAGATTAGGAAGGTCAAAGTTGTGAAATGTCATTAATTGCTGAACACCGGGTATCAATTATTGCACCGGGACCCAGGGACTAAAAGTAATCTCAAACAGAACTTTCTTTGAAGCAGCGGGAAGGTCAGAACATCTTTTCTAGTGTAATAGCTTTTCAAGATGGAAAACCACGACCAGAAACTTTACTTGTCCAAGCTGAGTTTCGCTTTGTTTTTAAATACAAAAAAAAAAAAAAAAATACACCCCAGAACACAGCTTACTGAGAAAGCTGATTAGAGGGGGGAGGACTTTTGACACTGAAAGATGAGAGTGGAGGGTAGCTAGGGAGGGAGAGATGAATTCAGTCTAAAGCTGACTGCCTCTGGTGGAACATCGGAAATGGAATACCAGTGTAAAGATGAAAATGAAACAGATACCCTGAGTGCAGTTTACACTTTTGATTGATGGCGTGGAATGAACGTAAAGTTATTAAAGTATTTGATGGTTTAAAAACCATGGTCTCTACAGAGGGCTGGGTGGGAGACTAGCTCATTGTCTGAAATTGGAGATGGACAAGGATTCTGAGGCATTTTTGTGCAAAGAGATAGGACTTTACTTACTTACTTACTTACTTACTTACTTACTTACTTACTTACTTACTGCAAGATCTGAGAATGTACCTCAGAGAATGTCGAACAGCAGTGACTATTTTGTCTTGGAAGCAATTGCCGCTTGAGCCCAAAATGTGGTTTTTTATAGTATTTGTGTCCCACTCTGTTCCTAGGCAGCTTAGAGCGGCATCATTGGCTTATACAAACATCTCAAGTGTGTTAGCCTGACAGAGGTGAAGTAACCAGGGAGATGTAATGAGCACCTGCAGGGATGTGGATCTGGTTTGTTGACATTCAGCCCAGATCATTCAAGCCCAAATCAGGTGGGAATGGTATTCCATGGTCACAAACAGCCATGGAAGGTGTTTGTAAGTTGTTTATTTATTTATTAAGCATTAAATTCATTCAGCATGCATCTTAGGTGAGAAGTAAAAACATTAATTTCATCATTAGGTGTCATGATCCCCATGGTCTAAATACAAAAGTTTACCCTAAACAGCAGAGTTAATCATCATCATAAAAAAAAAATAGAGCCAAAATGAACTGGCTCTTTTACATTGACAAATTGAATTTGAGTGCTTGTCTTCTTCAATGAATATCAAAATTTGGCAATTTAACTCTTGTGAATTCTGCCATATTAATTTTGCCACATCAGGTCTCATATTTTGATGCATTTCTTCATCCCATAAAAAATGGGCAAACTAGTTACTTGACGGAACAGAGTTTAACCTACATTTAGGAATGCCACTTCATTATGGGGGGGTGGCAAATAATTTTTAGCAGAGGATAGCGCAGAGTTTAGCAAGTTTTGCTATTGGATGCACTCAAGGAATAAGCAGCAGGAAAAGAGTGGACCTTGAGATGGTGGGTGTTTTATTTTTATGCCCCACAGTCACACAAGTGCTGTGTCCATTTGCTGTTTTTCACAACGTGCAATTCACATTTACTTAGGGTGCATTCCCTGGGCATCAAATGGGCCATAGATAGAACATGTACACCTCTCTGTGGATGGAGAAGGAGGTCTATCTTCTCAGAGAAGTGTTCCAATGACAGATGGGACAAAAATGTTAGGAGTATGTTGTCACCATCACCATCATTTTGTTAATTATATGATTCATGGATAGAATCGGGGGAGGATTCAGATCCACCAGATCCAAAGGCTTCTCATTTTCTGGTCCCCCTCTCAAAACAGGTGGCAATAGACTCCTGGAGTTGGTGTGCCAATTCACCTTTCTCAATACGAGGGAGCATACCTCTGAAAATCAGCTGCTGGGAATCACAGGTTTGCAGAGTGCTGTTGAGGTCATGTCTTGCTTGGGGTCTTCCCAAAGGTATCTGGTTGGCCACTGCTGGAGTAGTGGCCAACTAGGTGCCTACGAAAACATGAGTACAACAGCTCTCTCCTGGCTAGTCATATGGCTTTTAAAAAGTTTTGCTCATGGCTTGCTGCACTATACACTCTATCAGAATTTATTATGTATTACAATAAAGTTGCACATTGCTAATGACTCAGGGCTGCCAATTAACCCTCCATCCCTATGTGCAGTGTCTCCATCGCCCTGCTGTGACATTGCAATGGTGTGGGTTTGTCTACCAGCAACAGCCAATGATATCAAGCAGGGGCAGAAAAGCTCGATGTGATGGTGCCAGGACATGGAGGAGGCAGTACTCACAGTGGCGTAGCATGGGGGTGCAGGGGGGCCGGCCACACCGGGCGCAACATCTGGGGGGGCGCTCGCCGCCTCCGGAGTCGCCGAAGAGCCTCGGGCGCAGACTGTAGCAGAGCCCCATGTCTCGCGGAACCGACAAGCTGGCAGCGGCTCTCAGCGCTCACTGCGGTCCCCGCGCGTCAGGGCCACGGAGGGCGCGCCAGGCAGCCCCTCCTCACAGCCCCGCCACCACCGCTGCTGCTGCAGCTGCTGGGCCATGTTGCATTTTCCTCGCCTCTCTGCCCTCCTCCTCCTCCGGGCAAGCAGCGTCGTTTGGGCGGCAGCGCCAGCGGCAACTCACCTCAGATCACCTGACACGGACCCGCCGCCGCCGCCGTGGCTACCTTACCGTAAATACCCCAGCCCAGGCAGCAGCAAGAAGAAGCTGGTAGCGACGGCAGGTTAGGGGTTAGGTGGCGCAAATTACTTGCCTTGCCCCGGGTTAGGGGGCGCAAATTATTTGCCTTGCCCGGGTGCTGACAACCCACGCTACGAGGCTGAGTACTCATTCTGCAACACTGTAGTTTCACCATCATAAACTTCTTTTTAAAAAACCAACTCTCCAATAACCATTTTAGGCCATGGTTATTACTGTCGTGACAACAGGCCAGACGGAACAAAATGCACTTTTATAAAGTCTGGCATATTTTGTTCCCTAAATTTCAGCAGCAAGTCGATGGCCTGACCTACTTTAACTTGAGCAAGTGCTGAAACTATATTTTTGCCATGCAATTTACCAATGAGTATTATTGTAGTTCAGGCTTCTGCTTCTTCCAGATAGCACTGAGAAATACGCCTAATAACAACGCGCAATCTGTTGCTGTGTCAAACTGTCTGGAGCCAAGCAATGGTGCTCTTGTCATTTTGCTTAAATGATTGAGACGAGCATAATTGTTGTTTTTAAAGGGGGACTGTAAGTGCAGAGGTTGGGGACATTTTGAATTGCTGATATGTGCAGAGGCACATACGTAAGGGGAAATTTGCTGAACTTTGCTCCTGAGCTTAAAATGACTGCTTTAGACAGTCAAGATTGAAATCTTTGCTATGCTATGCTTTTTTTATAGCTTTAATCTGCTCAAGCTACCATCCTTTTGCAGCAATATTCTAGCTGGGGTGGTGCACACTGCCACCTTCACCAGTGGCTAAATCATTTTGTAAGGTACCTATGGCTGTAGCCAAGATGCCAATCTTGTTTCCATGATTTTTGAAATTAATTTCCTGAAAGAGTTTGCATCAGTAATGGAAGTGCAATTGAGTCGTCGGGAATTTTGATCAAATCTACCAAATTCCTCAGCTGCTAAAGACAGGAAAGGGACTAGCAATTAAATCTCTCGGGCAGATTTTCCACATCACTGTATCATTTTGAAGTACTGTGCTGAGAGTTTTTTTCAGCGTTCCTACATGAGAATGTCTTGTGATTCGAGGACCCGGTCCCCGCTTGGGGAATAAAGACATGTGGACACAGAATGTAAGGTTAATGGGTAAGGTAAAGGCCACAACTTTATTGATTACAGCATGTGAGAAAGTATTGGCTTAGGCATTGGACCACGGAACATTAGACTCCACCCACTCGTAGAGGGGTGAGTCTGAGGAGGGGTTAACCACCAGTAGGGGAAGCCTGTTGATGCAAATACAACTGAAAGCTCCCCCTGATGTCACCGAGGGTCGTGCCATGGCCCCCCACCACACGGGCATTGGACAGGATCCACGACCACCAGATTCCTTTAGCGGAATACCCAAAATTGTCGGGGAAGGCGATGGCCACATCTTGCCCCCCGAAACACCAACAACACATTCCAATGCCTAACCGCCAAATACCACGAAAGTTGTGACGGTTGCTACGAGGTAGGCGGGGGGGAAACCAAGAGGCCGAGCCAATTTAGCCAATTGGAAAAAACTCCTACCAGGCCCCCTGGTTAAAGAGGGTGACCAACCAGAGGTCCATAGCAAAGTCTCAGGAACAGCTAATCTAAAGGGAGTGGAGAGTGGGTGACTCGAAGAAAATGTGTGTGCAATGGTGGGGATGGCCGGCGCGGCTGCGTTTGAGCAGCAAGCCATGCCCCCGCCGAGCTTCCCTATTGGGTGCTCAACTGGGGAGGGGCGTGGCGCCAGCCCTGGAGTTGAAGCAGGGGGCGGAACGCCCCCTGCATGACGCGGGAATCGTCTCCTGCTCACAACCCCTCCCCTCCTGGGAGGAGGAAAGGCTTTGCTGACACATCTGTTTTACCACACACACACACCGTAAACTGAACATAGCTCAGGAGTCAGGCTTCATATTGTGCTCTTGTGCACAATAGTATGGATCAACAAGTATGGATCAACAGCACAGTTGCTTTCCAAAAAATAGGGCACCTCACCCTAGTTATGTTAAATTTTAAAAAGCTAAATCAAGTTGTTTATGTATGCTACAACAGCGGCAAGAATTATCTACATGCAAAAATGGAAAGAAGTCCCAATAAAAGAAGATTGGCTTATGAAGATGATGGAATATGCTGAGATGGCTAGGCTGTTGGAATTAAAGGGCAAAATGAGGAAAAACTTTTTGCAGAATGAAATATTTGAAAAATATCATGGTTATGTTAAAACATATGCAGGATTTGAAGTATAGCAACAGTTGAGAATTGGTAGTTGAGTAAGTTAAAATTAATGTATATAATGGATAAAATATAAGTAATACAGCAGCTTTAAAAGGTAAGAAAAGAACATCATGGAAGGCTGAATGGGAAGTGAACAAATATGAGAGATTTGTTCTGATTATTGTTTAAAAGAATTTGTAAAGTTTGAAAATTTAATTAAAAGCTTATGGGGGGCCATTAAAAAAGCTAAAATAAGCCCTGTAAAAGGTGGTGGGCATGGTCTTATTCCTGCATTTAAATGAAACTGCCTTTTTCTATGCTGGATGTCCCCCTAGGCCAGCCCAGGAAACTTGCCATCAGAGTATTCCTGATTGCACATGGGGTTCTGCCTCACCAAATCAATTTGCTGTCCCTGTCTACACTGAATTTCTTTCATTTCTTGAATCCTGAAATTCTGTTGTTACATTCCTGTGAAGCTGGGACCAAGCCCCCCAAAATATAGGCTCATAAGAACAGATAAGTAGCCCTGCTAGATCAGGCCAGTGGCCAGTCTAGTCCAGCATTGTGTCCTCACAGTGGCTCAACTGGATGCCTAGTAATAAAATGGTTAAAAAGCACAGTCTGAAAAGCCAGGATGGGTGTAAATTTGAGACGCGCCTTTATGAAATGATGATAAATATGTTGTACCTGGGGAAATGGTATCTTCATAGATTATGTCAAAGTTTAAGACATGCATAATTGATTTAGCTAGCTAAAGACAAATGAGACACACTGGGAATGAGGGAGATAATAGTTTTAGGGAGAAGCGATCATGATTACTATAAAGCACAGTTTAAAAGCCATGAAGTAACTTCTTATAACTCAAAATTACTGCCATCATGTTATTTTCACTGAACATATGCATGAATCTCTGAGGTAGATAGGTGTAGAACTATATGGGAATTTTCACAATTTCAATTCTTTAGATGTTTCCTTCTGCAATAATATCCTCATTTGCTTCACGCTTCTGCTTTGGGCAACTCTAGTCCTGGGTCTTAAGAACTCTGCCCAAAATGTGGACAGTTTCTTCACTAGTGCAAATCTTCTTAACAGAACCTGCAGTGATGGTGATAAGCAAATGATTCCCACAATGGCATAGCTTGACTTACAAATAATCTCTCTTGGTGTTTGATGTGGGCATCATGAAGGAATATGTGTAATCCCCACAGATAAATTTGCTAGTCCTATGAACAACACTGTTGTTGCTGTTGTTGTCTGCCTCAAAATTCCAAAAATGTTTCACGCACAAAGCATATAAAAACGGGCAGATTTGCCCACCTCAAATTACTGTAGAGCAAGTAGAGCTCCTACATAGAAGTGGCTTGCCCCAGGAAGTAAACAACATATGAAGATTCATTTACAAGCAAAACTTTCTGCATCAAAGTCTAGCAGGGGAATCCAAAACCTCCAGATGTAGTGTTGGGGGGAAATTTGAATGAGGCAGAAATCCTCCTCTGCCCAGCCCAGTCTGGATCACCCAGCCTCTAGAAGCAAAGAAGCTACACTGTAAGCAGGGGAAGCACACTAACAATAAGCACACCAGTAAGGTAAAGGTAAAGGGACCCCTGACCATTAGGTCCAATCGCGGACGACTCTGGGGTTGCGGCGCTCATCTCGCTTTTTTGACCGAGGGAGCCGGCGTTTGTCCGCAGACAGCTTCCGGGTCATGTGGCCAGCATGACTAAGCCGCTTCTGGTGAACCAGAGCAGCACATGGAAATGCCGTTTACCTTCCCGCCGGAGTGGTACCTATTTATCTACTTGCACTTTGACGGGCTTTCAAACTGCTAGGTTGGCAGGAGCAGGGACTGAGCAACGGGAGCTCACCCCGTCATGGGGATTCGAACCGCCGACCTTCTAATTGGCAAGTCCTAGGCTCTGTGGTTTAACCCACAGCGCCACCCGCGTCCCTAGCACCCCAGTAGACTACCCCAAATAGTGGTCTCTAGGGCAGGGGCCGACAGAACTCCTCCCCCAAGAAGGCATTTCAAGGTCTATGGGATCGTGAGCCAGCCCTGCTGCCATCATGTGAGCTTTTCCCTGTAAGCTCCCTTAAAATAGATAGTATTTGGGAAGCTTACAAAGAGCTAAGTCCCTGATGAAGGCTCGCTCAAGCCAAAATGCATCAGACTATTGCCCAGGCAGGCTCATTATGTGACCCACGAGAGTAGCAGAATAACAATGGTGATGGGAACAAAATCAGACCAATGCTCTGTTGACAGCAGCAGGCAGGGCAAGGATTGGCATAGCATTTGGGTCCGAGGATCAGTTGATCTTTCCACAAGCCACATGTTGATGGAATGGATCCATCAGGTTTGGATCACTCCAAACCTGTTCCATGGGAGTCGGCCAGTGTTGAACCTTGCCATGGTGCAAGCCAAGCAAGCAAAGTCTCACTGGGTGACCAGGGTGCAGATTCCTACTAGGCAAATACCCCAAGCTTGGAGGTGCTGGGGTCAATCCTCCCCTCAGGCCCATTATAGGTGCTCCCCTATACTATGTTGATCCTGATCCAGTGCCGTTTCCACCCTCATACGAACAAGGTTCTGCACCTAACAAAGGAAAGCAATAATTTCATGGAGGGAAAGGCAAAAAAAAAAAAAAAACCCAAAAGCCAATCAAAAGGTGTACTTAACATTCCAAAACAAAGTGTCTAAAAGCACCAGGGTAGGATGGAAGGGCAAAATATGAAGGACATATTGCTAGTGTTGCAGCCTGAGACATGGGAATGGGAATTTGATCTTCCACTATTGATTGAAGAAAGCTTTCAGATCCTACTTTCTCAGCTCATGTTTTCAACTAAGCGAGGTAATTAGAAATCTGATGAGCTTTGTGCTTCATTTGGGAACGAAAGTTTCAAGTTAATGCCTTTGTTGCACGGCTGGTGCAGACAGAATATTGACTACAGTGGGTGAGAAATGATATTTATTACAACAAAAGGATTGGCATTTGCCTCTGACCTCTAACAAACCATACTCTCTAAGGAAAAATCTGTTTTAAAGAGTGAAATCTAGTGATAATCGATACATGGATTTGGAACCACCTCTTAAAGTCTTATGACCTGAAAGATTACATCATATATCTTCATCTTCATAGAATAGAATAGAATAGAATAGAATAGATTCTTTATTGTCATTACACAAGTGCAACATTGCACAAGTGCAACGAAATTGGATGCCATCCCTTAAAAACAACAAAAGCAAAACAACAACAACAACCAAACAAACCACATTCCAGCCACACCCACACCAACACCCATCAAACTCCCAGGTCACACTATCGAGTTACAGCATTCAAAAAGGCCACAGCTCTTGGATAGAAACTGTTTTTCAGTCTATTTGTCCTTGACTTGATGTTTCTATATCTCCTGCCAGAAGGCAGTAGTGCAAACAGACTGTGTCCCGGGTGAGATGAATCCTGCAGGATGTTATTTGCTTTCCTAAGACAACGGGAACTGTACAGTTCTTCCAAAGATGGGAGAGGATGACCAATAATCCTTTGGGCTGTGGTTATGACCTTCTGGAGCACCTTCCTCTCCCTAGCTGTACAACTGGAGAACCAAGCACAAATACAGTATGTAAGAATGCTCTCTATGGAGCCTCGGTAGAAGGACACCAGCAGTCTCTCACTCAGATTGTTCTTCTTTAAAAGTCTGAGGAAATAAATTCTCTGCTGGGCCTTCTTCACCAGAGCAGTGGTATTTGCGCTCCAAGTCATGCCCTGATCGATAGTTACTCCCAAAAACCTGAATTCCGCCACCCTCTCCACCCATTCCCCGTTGATATACAAGGGCTGAATGTCCGCCTTTTTTTTCCTGTAATCCACCACCAATTCCTTGGTCTTAGCCGTATTAAGAGCCAGATTGTTCTCTCCACACCAAACACAGAGCCGCTCCACCTCGTCCCGATAGGCGGACTCATCCCCTCCTGAAATGAGCCCTACCACCGTAGTGTCATCAGCAAACTTGATGATTTTGTTGCTGGAATAGATGGCTGTACAGTCATACGTATAGAGAGCATAGAGCAGGGGACTCAACACACAACCCTGTGGTGAGCCGGTGTTAAGGCTAAGGGCTGTGGACATATGTGACCCTACTCTAACCCTCTGAGAACGTTCTGACAAAAAATCCAAAACCCAGAGACAGGTGGAGTTGGAGAGTCCAATCGCCTCTAGCTTGGACACCAGTCTATGGGGGAGGATAGTGTTAAAAGCAGAGCTAAAATCCACAAACAGCAGCCTCACATAACTCCCCGGCTGCTCCAGATGGGACAGAGCAGCATGGAGAGTGGTGGTGATAGCGTCTTCATAAACACTCTCTCTCTGTTAACAAACTCACCTCAACTCAACCCATATTTTACTCACTGTTGGTGGTGTAGGAGTTGGTACCCTCTGATCCCTATGAAGACTGTACAATGATTCACCAACAGCATGCAAAATTTGTGATAGAATTATTACTTTTCTTCCAGTTAATGTGGTTCCAGAACTGTTCATTGAATACATACTGACTCAGATGAGGAATAGGAATGGGTGCAGACACATTCAAGGTGCTCATGTCACAGTTGTTTGATCCTATGTGAACTTCAGCCCTGGGATGACTGTTCTGCTGATATTATTAATACCTTAATGTCAAAATAGGCTTCTAAGTGGTTTACAGAGTGTATAAACTCATTACACAGACTCTGGTTGTGGGAAGCTGCTGTTGTATAACAACTGCAAATACACACTCAGAAAATTGTCAGGAGGTTCGCCAGTGCTGTTAATCTGGAAATCACTTGCCAGAGATATGAAAACATTACATAACAGTTGAACAGGGTTCAACTGGGGGGAAATGGTAGGGTTGCCATATATAAAAAAGTAGAAACCAGGACACTCCAAAAGAGCTTTTTTTTTAGGATGACACCAAAATTCTTGAGCTTTCTTTTTTGAAAACCCAGGATCCAGGACAAACTGCCACCTTTCAGAAATTCTGCCTTTGAAATCCCAGATGTACGGCAGCCCTAGGAAATGGTGACCTTCTAGGTGGCTCTATGTGGTACACTGGATTGACATCAACTGATAGGAAGTGCCTACAGAGGGTGGTGAATACAGCACAAGATATTATGGGCTGTCCCATGAATCCACTGGATGACACTGCAGAAGAACGTTGCCTCAGGAGAGTGAGGAAAATTCTCAGGGATGATTCACACCCTGGCCGGCACTTTCTTGATCTCCTGCCCTCGAGCAGCAGATATAGAAGCATGATTAGTCGCACCAACAAGGTAAAGAACAGCTTCTATCCATGGGCTGTTAGACTGCTGAATGAAAAGATAACAACAGGGCAAACGACCTTCAGGTTTGGTGGGTGTGCGTCAGTAAACGAGGGGAGTTAAGACTAAGAGAGCTGAGTGGCGGGTGCTCGTGTAATCTCACTGTATACAAGTTGTACAAGTGACAATAAAGTATTTCAATATATATATATATCTCATCCTTGAAACTCTCCACAGGCCACGCCCCTTTCCCCAAGCCATACTTCTCAATATTCTATACAAAGATGGCTGAAGTTTACATCCATTGCTCCACCCACTTTAGCTTCTGGCCTTGTCCAGCACTGGAATGCAGCCTTTGGACGGCTGTCCAAAAGGGAATGTGAGCCCTGGGCTGAAAAACATTCCTCATCCCTCCAGCGAACCATTAGTATGTTTGACAAAAAGAGTAGTGCAAGAATATTCAGTCTTCCACACCAACAGACATTATTTGATATGAAAATTATGTCCATGAGAATTTTAAATGATACATCAATTATTTAGACATGTTGAGCTCTTTGAAGGGTTTCAGCCTTTTATACTGACAATCTCTCCTCTTTTTTTTTTCTTTTTTTTTTTTGAAATCATGTTGCATGTATCCATTCCTTTAGAAACTTCCTCCATTTAAAATGAACGGCTCTAATTCATTTCAGATATTAACTCAGCAGGCACTGATGTCTCAAGGAAATGTGCAGTGAAGAAATGCAACATCTTGCTTCATGGAAAACAATCAAAGTACCTTTTTTTTAGTGTTTTGCAAACACAGTAGGTAATATTGGACCGTGCAGCAGGTAATACTGGAACATTAAAAAAAAAAAAAAACTAGGGGGACAGAGCACCATGATTCTGCATGAAAAATAGATAGTTTTATAAAGGAAAACATATGGAGTTGAAGGAGAGAAGAGAAGGAAGCAGCAACCTAGGAGGAATGTAGGGAGCCTTTGGAGATATAGCTTGCCCGAGATACTGGGGGCCAGACTAGTGGTGGGGTTTTTGTGGGTGCATCCTGGACTTCTACTTTATTAGTTCTTCTATGATGCTTCCCCAAAGTTATTACATCATTAACCTCTGGAGGGGCATTGTTGTGCTAAGGTGCAACGAAGTGGGACAAAAAATTAAACTGGAGCAGGTGTGCTATAAAAAAAGTTTCAGGAGCTCTGTAGGAAAGTATAGAACATGTTGATGGCATCCATCTGTCTCAGGAGACAAGGGAAGTGAAGTCAAACCATTGGAGAACACTGATTGGAAATGAAACAATATGCCACTCCTGCAAGTGGCAAACAGGATTGAAAAATGAGACTGTGAATAACCATCCCATCCCATCCTGATCACAAATCATCATGAATGCACAATAAAAAGGATGTGTGGATGCCTGGATTTAAAAACCAGATGATTCCATTAGTTTGTGCATTTCTTCCACCTACTATCTTTCCCTCTTCCATTACCGATAAATTTTCATCTTATTTGAGAGTTGACAAAAATCTGACCCAGTTCTTCTTGATTCATTCACCATGGTAGCAGTCCACTCTGGTCCCTTCCTTGAGACTTGCATTGGAACCTCCAACTTCCTTTGTTGTTCTAAGCAATGAGATTTATCTGTATGTCAGTGTTTCCCCGAAACTGTATTTTTATAGAGGCAATTATAGCTCAAAGTTACTGTTTCCATTTTCATTTCTTGTCTCCCTTGGAAGGAGGAGTGGCTGGTTTTATCATTCTTTCTATCTGCCTTTCGATCTTTGTGGATTTTGCTTTTTTTCTATTTTAATGTCTGTTTGAGCTTCATGTCAAGCCAAACATGTAAAATAGGATGTTGGGGGACGGTGTATAAAAATGCTCAGTGCTGTAATTCAGTGTTGGCTAACAGGCCAAAGTCACTTCAGTTTGACTGATGATCAGCAGTAAGCAGTGGAGACAAGGTAGTTCATCTAAGCTATTTTCATAGCCACATCAACAGCAGGCACTGTGCAGAAGCCTTTGTTATTACAAAATCAACTCTGGAAGATCAATGATGTATTTCGTACGCTATAAAATCTGGGTATTTCCTTGTGTAATATTTTGAGCTCACACAATGACTTTTGGAAGTCATCCCTCAAGCACAAGTGCATAGAGAAGATAGTGCTCAAATGAGTCATCTACCTATGTTTTTGAGGACTGCAGCTTCAGTGGACAGGCAGAAAGTCCTCTCAAGCAATGGACAAGTCCCCTTTTCTCTTAATGATTTGCTAGGGCTGTTTGTGTACAGAGATGGCCCTCTTCTCATATTGTGGAAGGAGATGGGGATGGCCTTAAAACTGCTGGAGAAGTCTTATGGTGATAAGAATTTTTCTTCTTTCACCAATCCAAAACATGACAAGGCAAGGGCACCCCACACATTAAGGACATGGTGGTCATGATTGGGGCACCACAAACTGCCATTTCCCCAGAACATTTGGTTTCATTTACAGATGCCAGTGAACTTCTTCAAGTTCTAGCCTAGATCAAAACATTGAGCTACAGTATTTTATTTTTAAAAAATCAACATTTATTATTCTTGTCACTGTGCTATTCTTAACAATATACTATAGAGCAGGGTTGTCCAACCGGTCAACTGCAATCGACAGGTAGATCCCCTGGAGTTCACGGTTGATTGAGGTCAATCGCGTGATGCTTTTAGATCTCCTCATTGAAAAATCTCCTGCAAGAATGTCTCCACCCCTGCCCCCTCACTCTGTCCCTCTGTCGCCTCAATTGTGTGTTCTTTTGTCATCTTCTTCCGACAATCGTTAAGACGTTAGTTGGCTGTAGTGCTGCACATGTCTGTTATTGTTGTATGTGAGCGTTTGTGGCATCCCCCCAAAAAAAAGCTCAACAATGTTGCCTTCCCCCTCTAAGAAAAGGGCAACTACTCTTGCCTTTCCCCCCAAAAAGCTAAAGAACCCTGGGCCCCCCTAAAAAAAGCTCAACAACTATGGGCAATTGTCCCCTTCCACACAATCGTCCCTTTCCTCCAGTGACAATGGGTAGATCACTGCCAGTATTTTTATACTGGGAGTAGATCATAGTCACTGGGGCATTGGACGTGCCTGCTATAGAGCTAGATGTGTTGCAGCATGACCTCTTCTGGGTTGTAGTTTTTAAATGAGTTATCCCAGGGACATGCATTTTTAAACGATCTGTGCACTTTATTACCATAAATACAGTAAGTTAAAAAAGAAAAAAAGATGCTAAATTATACATTTGATTCTCACTACATACATAATTCCAACCAGATCACAAGATAGGTCACAAAAGACCTGTCTAGATAGCTTCAAATCTATATATATACACCTACCTATGGATATATCAGTGTTTATTGTTCTAGTGTGTAATCACGTGATAATTAATAATATTGTGCCAAAATATTATCCTGGATTTTCCCAACTATTCTCCATGAACTAATGAGATAAGAAAATGCATTAGAAAATTATCAAAGTGAAATAATGTTTCAGGAAATTCTCAAGAGTAAGATGCAGGGCCTCCTCCCTTGATATGATTATCTTATCTCAAACAGCCTACCAATTATATTTTAAAAAGAAAGAAACTATAAACAGTGTGTGGCCAAGGATTCCAAGAATACCCCCAAATGCCATTTATAAAAGTGGCTACCAAAATCCTTTTTTATTTTTTTAGAAACACTGAATGTTGTATGTTTGCAAGAACTGGTTCCCCATGCATGGAAATAATAATAACAACAACAACAACAACAACAACAACAACAACAACAACAACAACAACAACAACAATAATTTATATAATTTATATCCTGCCCATCTGACTGGGTTTCCCCAGCCACCCTGGGCAGCTTCCAACAAAATATTAAAAATACAAACAAACATCAAACATTAAAAATTTCCCTAAACAGGATTGTAGATATGCAAGTACGATCTTCTTCAGGGCTTTTGAAAGTACTTTGTTGCAGTGGCAGCTTGAAAGCTTTGGGCTTTCAGAATTCGGTGCCTTATGCGAAGCCAAAATTCAGTGCCTCTCACCTTCCGTTCTACATCATCATTGCAACGCCCCCTGAGGAACCATCTTGGCTTGCGCTAGTGAGGGCAAACCAGTTGCTCTCCTCTAAATCTGCCTTTTATGACTGTAGGCCTCCCCAAAGAATGATTAGTGTGTTGCCAAAGTTTTTGCAGTGGGTGGGATTTCACCAAATATTCTCTGGAGGACAAATGAAATTCTCCAAAATTCCACAGAGGAGCTCATGAGCTGTGCTCCAATCGCAAGAGAACTGTTTCAGAGCCTTTTCATTCTGGACAAACATAGTTTCAATTTTAAATGTGGAATGACAATAGTGCAAAATTAAGAGTGCGCCCACCCACTGCAAAAACTTCCAATTCCCATTTAGTTGAAACATTAACACACACTCTCTCTCTCTCACTCTCTGTCTCTCTCTCTTTCTCTCTCTCACACACAGAGAGCACTTTTTCAACAGCATTGGCAACCATCTGTAATCACCAAAGCCTGTTCTCTAAATCCTTCTCTCTCCTCAGTGTCATTGTCTTATACTTCACTCTTTCTTTCCTTATTGCTTCTGGGTCATTCACTTATGACCCATTCCTCCTTTGTTCTCTCTTTATCTTCCAGTACTTATTTTTGGCCTGCCAGCCATATCTTTGTACATCAAATAATTTTAATTTCCTACCAAAAGCGTATTTGTGGCTAGTTGAGACTGTTTATCATTTTGATTTTTGATCCTTTTGGGAAATGTAGCAGAAAAAGCTGTAACTGTGTGTAGGTGCGCACGCATGCACGCAACAAAATTACATGTTGTAGATGAACATGTGGACTTTAGAGACATCATTTCGTTTAAAAACAACATTTTAAAAAGAAACAGTGAACAATTTCTGAGCAATCCAAAATTAGCCAACATTAAAGTCCTTTAATCTGAATCATTTCTCTGGACTTTCAGATGAAAGAAGCACAACCAAGTCACGCAGGGAACATAAAACTTAACAAAAATGGAAGGAAATTAAATTTTTAAAATGAACATGTGACTTTCCATTTCTAAAAGACAGTCCATAAACAATTTGTCTGCTAGTTATCTTCAGTAGCAATGTAGTAACTGTTGTCAAATTTTGTATGTTTGATCTATCAGAAGAAGGGGATATTATTTTTCTTATGTGGAATCTGGGATTTTGAATTTGGTATCCACCAAGCCAAGTGCCACCTACCAGGTTTATATGACATAGGATTTGGGGTTTGTTTGTTTTTTTGGACTACAAAAACAAAAGCAATCTTCAGCAAATGGAAAACCTCAATACATGTATATGGGCTGTGTGTGACTCCAGAGACCACAAGGTTGTACAAGCCTATTCTATATTTGAAAAAAAGAAAACAAAAAGACTGAAACATAGGCCTGAAGGGGACCTAAATGCTATCTTCTCTAATACGTTGGTTATGCCATAGTCAAATATTTGCTTGTACATATACAACTCAATAAATGTGATGTGCATAACCTTATGAAATTCAATGTGTGTCTTCTTTAAAATATTCAGGACCAGCAACCAGTAAATTATCAAGCCCCAATGATTTTCAATGGGCATCTGCCAGATTTTACATTATTGAACCTTTTCAGTCTGGATATGAGACAGCTATTTTATATTTGAGTACTTCTACCTGAGATAATCATGCATGCCCTTGCACACACATGAGACAGAGAGAGAGAGAGAGAGAGAGAGGAGAACACCAACCAGTAGATGACACTGAAGTAATACGAAGGAAATAATTTCCCTCCCTGAAAATCATCACGCTAAACTGAAGATGCTCTTGCACTTGCAATGACAGTGAGGGTGCCTGCTGTTGCAGGACGAACAGTCTCGGTGCTTCATGTTAGATTCAATTTAATTAATAAATGAACCACCCAATAGCAGTTCTGCACATTGCAGTATTACAGAGATAGTAGTACAGATAACTGTATGAATTCAGCGTGTCCTCGCTAAGAATCAAATGCCTCCTTACTCATTACAAGGGGTAATGAACTGTAGGAGGGAGACAAAACACTGATGCAAATGCAAAAGTGATTATCAAGTACAGACACAACACAAACAAAGTAGTTGCCATGGAAATTACCATGGGAACAGAATCAGATGAAGCTACCCCAGGGGGGTGGGAAAGGTTAAGTGAGTCTATATCTAGAGACGTGCAAGCTATCAGTCTCATTTCTTTGCTAAATTGTATGCCTTTAATTATGGTGGAGTTATAATTATCCATCTTTACTAACATGTACACGAGTTTATGGGGTTTAAACACCTGTAATGATTTCTCAAGGGCAGCATATCTTCATCATCAACTGATCTTCCCACACGCCAAAAAGAAGAAACCCACACCCTACATTCAAAGACTGTTCAAAATCTGCCAGGAAGTGTTAATAGCAAAGAAATTCAGGAAATAGGAAATGTGCCATATGTCGTTCCCCCCACTTTCTTCAGTGTTTCCTTGAACTCGCTGCTCATCAGTTTTGCGGAAGTCGCCTCGTCAAAAACTGGCAAAGGAGGGGAGGGATTGCTGCAGTTTCCCATTTGAAGTCAAGAGAGTTATTGACCAAATAAAATTGGAGCTCTTCCAACTTGTTAAAGGTGCTAATGATTCATGTGTGTCATTTTCAAAGGAAGAAATGAGCCTCCGCAGTTTGACTTTTTCTGTCAGAAAGTCAAGCTGTTCTTTGAGTTCTGTAGTACTATCGTCTTTCCGAATATGCAAGGGAAGGAAGGGGGAAAGCGAGTGCAGACAGATCTGATGACGCATGTGCCACCTTCAAAACAACTTATCCCCTTATATTCTTGGGTAATGTGTCCTTTGAAAAGCTCTAGGCTTCGACTGGAAATCCATTTGCGGTGCCTGGCAAAGCATTCCGAAATCCTAACCGTTGTCTAGTAAATGCTCAGCTTAGCACAGCAGAGGACCCAATGTGCTTTTGATACTCTGCTTCAAAAATAGTTTTTGAGGTGATACACGGGTGGAGAAATTTTGAAAAGGGTGTAAAGGGTGCGCTGTCCATACATTGAGTCAACAAGGAACTGCCTAAAAGATACTATGAATTGAAAGTGGAGATGATAGATGTACGTTTCCCTGTTTATCTGTTAAAAATATCCTTAATAAAAACTAATTTTTGAGAGAGAGAGAGAGAGAGAGAGAGAGAGAGAGAGAGAGAGAGAGAGAGAACTATTGCTTCTGGGGTTGTGGTGGGGAGTATATAACTTTTTACAGTCAGTTTCTCAACACCCTCAAATAAATAGCACAACTGGGTTTTACTACAATGTAGCAGACAAATTACATTTAGAATTACTACTACAGCATGCACACACCAATATCTACCTCTCTTTATCGCATATTTCAATCAGTAAGCGTTCCAGATGTTTTGCACTGAAAACCTTCTGCAAATGTCTCAAGGAAGGAGTGGGAGAGGAGCAATAACATTGCTCCAACATCTTCTAAAGCTCAGGGGCAGAGGGGGAAATCACGTGGGGAACAATCTTAGCATATTATGAAAGTGCACATATTGATTGTGACTGAAAATAACACCATGCAAAATAGAGGTGAATTAAATCTTCTAGCCATGTTGGTTTGATTGGAAAGTTTCTAAAGGAAATGTCACCTAAATAATTAGGAAAGGGTAAATTACGAAGGGAGAGGGAAGAAAACCACACAGAATTGATGCTAAAACCAATAAAAAATGGGCAAAGTTTTTTTTAATTCCCATCTCAACAAGTGCATTAATAATACAGAAATGATAATAGATTGCATATTCTCTTCAAATCTCAGGAGTTCAATTTCATCTTTGCTTTTGCTTCCAATAAACTGTCTTCCAGACACTGTGCTATTTAAGTGTTCACCTGGAAAAAAGAAGTATTCCTCTAAAAATGTTGAATTTCACTCTTTTAAGAAAAAGAGGAAGCTGCAAGGCTAAAAAATAGCAAGACACATAATTGTTCAAAAATATTTTTGTTAAAATCATAGCACAAGTGCTTAGTCAATTATTTGCAGGGGTGTAACATGGGGGGGGGGGTCCAGAAGGGCTGTGGCCCTGGGCATGGATTTTTGAGGGGGCGTGAAGCAGGCATTCCCCAGCTAAGAGACCACATCCATCCTCTACGTCCTGCTACTTACTCATACACCATGCTCCTCACCATCACTGGACTGCCGGCCAATGATAACAACCTCCACAAAGATTTGTAACTCCGCCTCCCCTCCCCCCCCAAAAAAATATCTAGCAGCTCTTTCCTACTGGCTATCATATACCCCTAAACAGAAATGTGAGCTTACTTGTACAGTTTAAAATGTTTGCTGACACAGAACATATAGAGATTGCCTGCCTAATATATCAGATGAAGCCAGGATCTAAGAAATCTACAACTAAGACCAGTTCATAAGACTTAGTATATTGGATTGGCACCACAACAGAATACACACAATGGCTAATCCTCTTTGCAGATCACAACTGCGCTGCACAAAGAAAATAAAATTATTCAAAGGAGGATTTTCTAAATGAACAGCTGACAATAAGCTGAAGGCAAAAAAAAAAAAAACATAGACCATTTTACAATGTTTGGGGGCATGTTGCTTGAAACAATTGAACATTGCATTATCTAACAAGACAAAGAGAAATGTGGGGAGTAAAATCCACATGAGATATGATCCATATATCTGCCTTTCCCTAGATTTGCATTTCACAGTGTCCTTGAAGTTTAGAGTAAGCAGCAAATGCATATTTATGTAGTTCTGTTCCACTCATTTGTCTAGGGCTTCATGGTGGGTGCTACTGTATATGAATGACACCAGTCGTCCTTACATGCTTTATTTCATCCATCGATCTGACATCTCTAGCACTGCAATCTCAGGTAAAGGGAACATCTTTTTTCCATGTTACAGTAGTTTTAAAAAACCCCACAAACTTTTTTTTAAAATGACAGTGTTTTGAGTTGCTTGAAGGAAGACTATCTATGCAACTCTATGTTGTGGCAAACAGAATACTTTAGTTTTCACATTCCATGAAAAGCATCTAAGGGTGATGTAGTTGAGGGTATGAAAAGGGAGAAAACATGCCACATAAAGAACTCTCATTGTGGCTACATCCATAAAAACAGAAATCCATGTCTTGATTTTGAATCCACTAGCATCCATCTGCCAGCAAGGCATACACTATTCACTAGGGGGTCCCAGACTGTGGTCTGTGGACCACCAGTGGTCCAGTAGCTTCACCCACATGGTTTGTGGTGTGCCGCCATTAAATATGCAGAGTGATTTTTTAATTGCATTTTAATTATTTCTTTTATTTCATTATATTGCATTTTGCTGCCTAACAATTTGAATTCGGTGGAATTCGCACTGTTGTTTCATCACAGGACAAAACTCATGAAAGTCTGTTGTTTCATCAAAGGACAAAACTCCACACTTGCTTTAGGTAAAAAGCAAATGACAAGTTAGGGGAAGGTAGAATCCCTGCTTGACAAACTGTGCTATTTTATCAAAACTATTTTCCTTGAGGCAGAATACACAAATACTCTGGGGGGGGGTGTTGTGTTGGGAATTTTCTTTATTATAGGATGGTGTTAGAAACAAAAAATCAGTGAAAGCTGGTTCATTAGAGTGGAATGGGGTGTTGCCCCACCAGCCTCAATCTGCCCTCATCCAACCCCCACCTGCCTGCCTTCTTACTTACATCCAGCCCAGAGGATGGCCCAAGCTGTCACCTTCACTTCATTCATCTCAAGTACTCTTTGTATAACCTAACAGGAAGGAAAATAAGAACAGAACTAGAATTAGTCAGTTCTGCCTGTCATTAACCCAGATTCTTCCTACTGTTGGCCTCTTTGCCTTCCACCCTACCAGTCCCAAGGGTCACCAGCCACAGACTCTTCAAGTGTCCCTATATTCCAGCGATGTCCCTGATATAGAGAAGCCATCCCGGTTTCTGATTAGATCCCAGAATATCCTGCTTTTCCTTAGGACATCCCTATTTTCATTGGGGTAATGTTGGATGGCATGGAGTTATCCAACCCCTGAGCCATTTGAAGACAATCCTGTACAGTCATACGAGTTGAATGCGCTTCAGGTTGAACGCTTTCGGGTTGCCGCGGAGCGGCAACCCGGAAGTAACAGAGTGCGTTACTTCCGGGTTTCGCTGCTCACACATGAGCAGACGCTCGAAATTATGTCGCACGCATGTCCGAAAGCAGCAAAACAAGACCCGCGCACGTGCAGATGCGCCGTCATGTCTTATGTTCTGATCAGGATGCGAACGGGACTCCGGAATGGATCCCGTTCACATCCCGAGGTACCACTGTATAGGGAAGTTTTTTAACGTTTAATGTTTTATTATGTTTTTATATATGTTGGAAGCCGCCCAGAGTGACTGGGGCAACCCAGTCAGATGTGTGGTGTATAAAGAGTAAAATTATCATTATGGAATGGGATGTCCCTATTTTCATCAGATAGAAGTTGGAGAATATGCAGCCGCCACTGCAAAAAGTGGCTTCTTCTATAGTTCTAAGTGTCTTAGGTAGATTGTCAACTTGCCTGTAGTAGATATTTCTGAGACTTATTATTTTTTAAAGGAATCATTATCTTCATCTGCATATATTTTTTTTTAAAAAGTCCTGCTGTAGGATAAAAGTTAACATGACCACTGAGCGTTAGTATCAGTTTACGGAGATGAGCTCGGCCTACGTAAATGCATTCCGACCTTGGAATGGCTGCCTGTCGCCACTGACAGAATATTTAGGATTGCAGGCCTAGCTATCCATGTGACTTCACGTCTTTGAAGCTGCTCTTTTCTTCATCTCCACATGCCTTCTGATTGTGATAAACGAGGGCAGCCATCCTGTTGAGGGGAATGACAACACTGCCGAGGATGACAGCGTGGCTGGCACAGAGAAGGAGCTGTGAAATTTTCACACACACACACAAAATTCCACCAGAATCCGTTGCTGCTGCAAAGGTTTCACACAATTAGCCTTTTGTGTCATTTGTATCAAGGTGAATACTGAACCTGTCTTCCTGCAAAGCGGCAGGAGGAATAAAATGTCTTCCTCTAAAGGTTTAGAACACTAAAAGCAAGTCATTCAGCTTGCCAGTCTCTCATACATTGATATCTTAAGACAGCCTTCTCTCACTCTGGGCCACAAGTGATGTAAAATAACATACCCTCCAACATTTCTCTGATGAAAATAGTGACGTCCCATTCCATTACGATAATTGTACTCTTTATACCCCAGACATCTTACTGGGTTGCCCAGCCACTCTGGGACGCTTCCAACATATATAAAAACATAATAAGACATTAAACATTTAAAAACTTCCCTATACAGGATTGCCTTCTGACTGCTTGGGTGTCAGATAATTCCACACCCTCCAACATTTATCCAATGAAAATAGGGACATCCTAAGGAAAAGTGGGACATTTTGGAATCGAATCAGAATCCAGGATGTCTTTTCTAAATCAGGGATGTCCCTGGAAAATAGGAACACTTGGAGGGTCTGAAATAAGGGGGGGGGGGACATAATTATATTTTCCAAAATATTTTACTAAATCACACATGCACACACCCCTGTATTGTATCTAATGTAAACATTTTCTATGCAATTCTGCCTAACTTACACATTTTCCCATATTTGCCTTATAGAATTCATTTTTATGTCATTTCCACTAATAACCTGTATTTTTATGTAGACTTTACTCTAGTATATGCATTTTGTATATACTTTACCCTAGTATACGTTACCCTAGCATATGCATTTTGTTCATATTATTTGGCTGGAGAACTGCATTTCAAAATTTAGAGAGTGCAAATTTCAAAGGAAAGCTGCATTTCTATCTCTATTGTTCCACAGGGTGTGAATTTGGCAAGTTCACCTTTAAATGCAAAATGAATTGAATACACTCCCCATTCCTACCTCCCATCGAGAATGAAGGTCAATATTATTATTATTATTATTATTATTATTATTATTATTATTTATTTGTACTCCACCCTCCCCGGCCAGAGCCAGGCTCAGAGCAGCTAACATCATATAAATGACACAGTATACATAAAAACAGGCATCGATTAATTAAAATACATCTTAAAATTAATTCAGACAAATTAAAATCTGGACAAATGGCAGTTATCAGGTTAAGATTGAGAGCAGCTGATACTTGCCAGGACCAACGGTTTTCACTGATCATATAAAGACCTGTGAACAGGCTAAGATAGTGCTATTTGAAAGTCTGCAGAACTTGACATATGTTATCTCAGTAATCCTTGGAGTAACCTTCTAAGTAGAGTAGCATTAGTATTCCCATATTGAAAATGGGACGGGGTCATAAAATTCTATTTTCAAAAAACTGTGTTAGGAAAAAATGTGTTAGAAATAGCATAAAACAACAACATTAATGTGACATTGAAATACAACAAAGGCGGAGACCACAGATGAAAAGCAACCTTTACTGTAGATACTGGTGAACGTACACAGAATAGCTTCCCCAACTTTTCATGTCGGTTACAAACTTTTCAGACATCATTTTGCGACACAGTAATTCGGTTTTACTAGCAAACCAGAGGTTAAACTAGCCCCTTACCAGTCCCAGGAGGAGCGCGGGGAGCATTCGTGCAACACACCTACACACTGCAGCCAACACACTAACGTTTCACGACACAGTTTGGAAAGCTCTGGCCTGCAGAAATAAAAATGTTTCGATTTTCAGTGGACAAAAGACACCTGCATCCATGTTTCATGGGGATAAGTGCTCTACAGTATTGGTACCCCTGTTGAGAAGGCCTTATCATGGTTGCCCAAATGCACCAGCTCTCTGGACAGTTGGACAACATGTACCATTTCCAAGAGATGTTTCATCATTTGTTGCATCATGTGGTGCTTTATCTTTAAATATGTTTTATTTTTTTGTGTCCTGTGATGCCTCTAGGTGCTACTATAGTTTCTGTGTAAACAGCACTATAACCAGTGGCGTGTTGGACTAGGACCTACCTCACAATATTGTTTTGAGGATAAAATGGGGAGCTGGAGAATCATGGGGGAAAGGTGGTGTACAGAAATAATAAATAAACAAACAGGGCTGTGGTCTAAACCACTGAGCCTAGGGCTTACCGATCAGAAGGTTGGCGGTTCAAATCCCCGTGACGGGGTGAGCTCCCATTGCTTGGTCCCTGCTCCTGCCAACCTAGCAGTTCGAAAGCATGTCAAAGTGCAAGTAGATAAATAGGTGCCGCTTCGGCGGGAAGGTAAACGGTGTTTCCGTGTGCTGCTCTGGTTTCTCCAGAAGTGGCTTAGTCATGCTGGCCACAACCCGAAAAAACTGCGGACAAACGTCGGCTCCCTTGGCCAGTAAAGTGAGATAAGCGCTGCAACCCCAAAGTCAATCATGACTGGACTTAACTGTCGGGTCTTTTACCTTTTTTTAAAACAAACAAAACTAACAACAGGTAACGCAATAGCATAAGGTGGGAAGGTTGGAGAAATCACAAATATTGTATTCTGTTGCTGCAGCACAGTTCAGTTTTGAGTTGGTGTGTCCACAACCATCTGTAGGCAGAAACTCAGCTAAGGATGTTGGTCAGGTCTGTCATGTATTCAAAGATAAAGCTCTGCTTACTCTCAGTGATGCCAGCATCCCTGTCTACTTGCCTTGTCCAACTGAAAAATCCTCTACCCTCATGCAGGAGAGGAAATAAATTATTCAGCCCTATTGAATTTGAAATCCTTCATATAAGTTTGTAAGCTAGCAATATGTCTCAGCAACAAAAGCCAGTCACGGTCAGCAAAATATTTTCCTCAAGGGCCTGTATTCTTTATAGCAAGGAAGTAAAATATAAAAAACCCACAAAATTATTCCAGTCATGACAAGGAAAGACCTATATTTCCTGAAGAATTCTCTGTTCTGTGCATTTTGAAGCAACCATGCTCAGTGTTTCATGTTGCACCTGGAAAGGGAAGAGGCATGGTAAAGTGTCCATATTCTAAACTAGGTATGGCCCTGTGCTTTTAACAAAAGCCTGGTGCACAACTCTCCTTCTCCCTGGCATAGGTGTGCAATAGTGCAAGCAGTTTTACAGGATTAATTTTTGCATTTCTAAAGATTGCTAAAAGGCAACAGAGCTGGGCAGTAAAGGAGAGAGTCTTAATCTCTGGCGTGCAAGGCCTGCCCAATCAACACATTTTGCTGTTTGAGTCAAAGAGGCAAATGGAGACGTTCTCCAGCTCTGAATTCTATGGAAGTCTTCATATATGCAACTTGTATGCACAAAGGCATAAACCTACAGACAGTGGCACCATGGACGCAGATGATGAGAAAGTAGTAAGCAGCATTAAGCCCACTCCGTGCTCCCAGGTTGTTGAGCACAGGAGCAAAGTTTGCACAAATTGTGTTTATTTCAGTGTGGCTTTCCTAAGTGCTTAGAAAGGAGCCATTGTCACTTTGGGAACGAACTTCTGGCATTCTGCACATGATTAACTGCTCTGTGGTTAGTCATTCCCTCGCTTGCTCAGCGGCAAAGAGGAATTTCTCCCAGGTGAGTCAGCTGCAGGCATAACACTCATTCCTCCTTGTGTCCAGGAGGAATGATATAAATGTCTCTTTAACTGGGGAAAGTGTGGCACATACCTGCCTAAAAATGTCAGGATGAACACTCATTCAGTATCCAAAGGTGTCTAAAAAAAATACTGAGAAAATGGTCCACTCTGCCAGAATTTTGGTAGTTGTTTCCCACAGTGATGTAAACCTACATAGTGCTTCTCTCGCCTGCCAGATGTCTGAGTGTTCAGAATGTATGTTCCAAGGGCCTAAAACAGTGTATGGTGATTGCACTTGGTGCTTAATTCCACAATGTTTGCCTTCACAACTCATTCTAATTTGTGTTGCTGGAGGATTGTGTTCACTGGCTTTTTCCCTTTATTTTTTTAACAGTGCAGCTAATTTAACTGAGGCATGTAATTGGCTACAGTAGCTGAGTTGAAAAAGGATAATGGATGATTTCACTTCATATGAAAATAATATGTTCGGCACAATCTCAAGCTGCTGAAGGAAATTTAATGGAAGTGAGTGGTATGCCGTCATGTGCTGGTCATTCAAGTGAATATCTTATCGTGCCTAATGACACCTTTTGCCTGTAAAGGAGAAGCATTCTCACACCACAACTTATGGTAAGGCAGATAGTTTTCGCTCATGGGTTTGCATTTTTCTTTGGGATAAATCCAAACCTGACATGGGGGCAGGGTGTGTGTCCATTTTTTTAGTGCAAAAGGGGAACAAGTTCACATATTTGTTCAGTTATAAACCTATTTATATACTGCCAACTTGCATAAGCTATCAAGATTGTATGCAAAAGTATATACGAAAACAAGAAAACACAAAAATATGATGAAGCAATGCAAAATAATCATTTAAACTGCCCACTCAAGAAAGCTTAAATAGCCACCTTTGCCGCTACAGTGGTACCTCGGGTTACATACGCTTCAGGTTACACACTCCGCTAACCCAGAAATAGTGCTTCAGGTTAAGAACTTTGCTTCAGGATAAGAACAGAAATAGGGCTCCGGCGGTGTGGCGGCAGCAGGAGGCCCCATTAGCTCAAGTGGTGCTTCAGGTTAAGAACAGTTTCAGGGTAAGAACGGACCTCCGGAATGAATTAAGTACTTAACCCGAGGTACCACTGTATTACCTATGTGGCAGATGGTGTGGTGGAAGCAGCAGTGGCAGCAGCAGCGGCAGGTATATTGCTGGTGGCCATGGTGGCAGTAGCAGAGCGGCACTTCCCGTTTTGCCTCAGGCAGCAGAATGGGAGTACCGCCCCCTGGCCGACAGAGCCACTATCAGTCACTGTAGACAGTACTGAACTCAGTGGGCCCGTGGTCTGACTCAGCATAAAGCAGCTTCCTTTGTTCCCATGATCCACTGCAAAAGTTGACAGTATGTGGACCATTTTGTAAGTGGCACCTACCTGACAGCCAGAATGTGTAAATTTGTCCTAAGAATGGTTCCAAAGAGTAACACGATTAGGATCGCTGTATTTATTTAACCAAAGGCTAAGGCACGTTAATTATCGAAGGACCCATGGTTAAGGTTCTCAAGAAATGTTTCCCTTTCAATAAATGTCATTCATTGCTCATTTCCTATTGCTCTCGAATGCACTTGTTGAATAATGCAACAGCTTCTGGCCTCTGCTGTCTTTTTTTTTTCTTTTTCTTTTTTTGCGCAAAGCATTGTATACAAAATGATGTCAAAATCTCACAGTGTTAAGTAGAAGGATGAGAGGAGCAAGACCAAATGTGAGCATATCATGACAGAACTCAGCAGGGATCGCTACAGGGAATGCTACAAAGCATATTTCATTTGAAGCAATGAACTTTTAATAGGAATTTCATTTTACACATGAATGTACATTGCGTGATAATCCTGAGCTTGTATATTCATCAGCCAGAGTTCAGGATTAGAAGGTGAAGGTGAAGGAAGTAGGAAAAAAAAATATAGTTCCAAAAGTGCAAGAAAAGAATGCTATTAACTCAGTTTGGTTATATGAACATTATAATGTTTTAAAATCATCATGAAAATACACTTCCGTCAACCCATTCCCCCCCCCCCTTTTAGCAATGGGAATGAGAATCTGCGCTCACAGACCTTTGAACCTGAGCAAAAATATTTATTAAAAAGCCACGTCTCTTAGGATGGATGTCACAGAAATGTGTGATGGATTATTCAGTTGATTAAAGGGAGACCCAGCCACTGCTCCATCTCTTACAATGTATCATGCTGGGCTTCAGACATGGTAGCTTGCACTGAATTCCTAAGTTCTTATCCAGGCTTACTCAGAACTAAGTTCCACTGTTCAGCTGGGTCTACTCCTTAGTAAAATGTTTCACAGGAACATCAGTGAAAGTAAATAACATTCCCTTTTTGCACAAGGGAAGGAGGCGTGAAGCAATATGCTTCTTATAGGCCTGTCTTGATTTTTGTCAGGAAAATCACCATGGTGTACTAAATCAAGACTCATCCATATTGATTCAGCAATGTACAAGATATTCAGGGGGGAAAGAAGAGCACATTGACTGTCCTTATCCCTGAATTTCAGACAATTGCTCAGCATAACTTGACTTTCTACATCTCCACTCTGCCTTTTAAAATGTACTGCTGAATTTCAGCTCTCATAAAAAAAAACCTGCGTCAATAATTTTCGTCATCTTTGCATCTCCACATCAAGGAATATCCTGAGATCCAAATCAATGTGATTTCATGAATAGCAAATTCAGATGAGAGAGCAATAGCCATCCGCCATACCTTGTCCTGAAATGAGCTTTTTTTCTTTCTTTATGAAAGTTGCAAAAATAAATAATATATAGGTTGTGAACAATATTCAGGTGGGATACTCCAACCTTCCAAAGACCAGTATCATTTAGTGAATGGCTGATATTTAAGGAAGTATGCCTTTCTCTTAGAAAAAGGTCTCTGACATTCTGAAGATGTATGGATTGTTAAACCACTCTGGAAATTGTACCTCTGGGAGGGGAATAAGGACTTCTTAACAACTCTCAGCACCCTTAACAAACCACAGCTCCCATATTTGGGGGGGAGGGAACCATGGTTGTTTAAGGTAATATTATAGTGCTTTAAATGTATGGTGTGGATGTCCCTTGATAGGAGAAAAAACTGAACATAGGTCAGAAGGGGCATGGAATTGAGTGGCTGGGAAGGAAGGAAGAGACACAGAGAGATATGAAAAAGTGTAGAAAGAACCATCCAATTGGCTGAAGAGGTCACTTTATGACTGATTCCTACTGAGAGGCTATTTTAAAATGTCAGCTAGACCCAGTAGAGAGCTATCTCTAGATGTCAAAGAAGAAATCCAATATTGCGGTGTAGCTGGGATTGTGCACATGGGTGTCCATGCAACCTCTGCCGCCATAAAAAGAAACAAAGCCAAAAGGAGAGGGGTGGAAACATTCCAAAAACAGCCCAAAGAGCACTGACAATGAAATTGAACCAATGATTGGATTGTTTGGATGAAAGGTGGTGCTATGCAGAGAGGACAGAGCTCTAGTGGTGGTGCTCCTCTGATACTCATGGAACAGAGAGCAATTGCCCTTGTAGGGACTTTATGGACAGAGTATGTATGGCTGGTGTGGGGAATCCTTGGCCCTAATATGCTGCGGAACTGCAACTCCCATCAGCCCCAGCAAGCCTGTCCAATGGCCAGAGATGATGGCCAGAGTTGCAATCCAGCAACACCAGGACTCCATTCAAAAGATTTCTCAGTCTACAACCTTTCTCACTAACCTCGCCTGTCATTATAACCTGCATTGATACAGCACAATCTGCCTACACAGATTACTGACAGTAGTCTCAGTTCTCAGCATATCGTGCTGCAGGAAGCATAAAATCAGACCTTTTTAAAACATGTGGCAGAATATACTATAATCCATTTTAGGTTTAAGGATTACACGGCAAACCATGCATTGTAAAATAAAGTTGTTTAAAGAATGAGAATCTAAAGAACATGGTAAAACCCAAGCCTGCTTTTCATCCCTGACTATTTCCCCTTTGAGCTTATTAAGTACAATTTATCATTCAACATTTTTTTGCTTGATAGGTTCCAATCAAATGAATGACTCATTTAAGCACTTTTTTTAATAATAAAAAAATGTACTGTAGTAAAATGCTTTGCTGTTCCCTGAAAATTCAGTTGTCCTTAGCTAGAAAATACAGTTGAAATGCTGGGGAAAGGGGCTACTGAATACAGCAAAGTTCATCTAACCAAATCTGAAAACATATGGCCTCACTTGATTGAAATGTATTTAAAATGCAGTCCATAGTTCCAGTGAGACTAGAATGAATTCTCACTTAATGCGCCAGATGTGTCCTAGAAGAGGTTCTCAAAAACTCTCTTCCATTTTCTCCACAATTTCAGAAGTGCCCTGTGAAAAGTCAACTGAGAGCTTTCCCTCTATGCCCTGGAAGCTTATACAGGGTACATAAAGGGGATCTTTTGTTGTTGCTTCCCTTGAGCTAGGTCCTTTGGAGTTAGGGATGGAGAGAATTTCAATTCAGTTTGCATTTAGAGGCAAACTTAGCTAATTTGCACTTTCCAAAACAATGCTCAAACAGAAACACAGTCACCTTTCAAAATTTGCATTTCTCTCAGTTTTGCAATGCAGTTCTCCAGCAAAGTGAGGTGTACAAAAATGCATAAACATGGGTAAAGTGTTAGGAGACATTGGCATTAAGATGCTCGTGACTTATTTTAACACTATTTTTATTGATTTTCAATGATACAACAAATGTAACATAAAATCAAAACAAAAGGATTTTAGACGGACTAAGAACAGTAAAGGACGGCGTTTCCGTGTGCTGCGCTGGTGCCGGCTTGCCAGAGCAGCTTCGTCACGCTGGCCACGTGACCCAGAAGTGTCTCCGGACAGCGCTGGCCCCCGGCCTCTTAAGCGAGATGGGCGCACAACCCCAGAGTCGGTCACGACTGGCCCGTACGGGCAGGGGTACCTTTACCTTTTTAAGAACAGTAAATAAGATGAAGCAAGATATCAATCATGATAGAGCAAGAGCAGCTGATGATGAATCTTCATGAGGACTTTTTAAAAAAAGTCACAAACTAAGAGAAACTTAAATTGAGAGATTACCTCATCCGTGTTCAGTCTAGTCTTCTCTTCTCTGACTGGTCCAGATATATCAGTTTAGGAATTCTTATACTTTATGTAGATATACAAAAGGAATATAAAAGAATTCAAAAAGGATCTCTCGAAAGTAGAAGAGTGGACATTAAAATGGCAAATGCAGTTCAATGAAAACAAATGTAAAATGATGCGCTATGAGGCACCTTCCCCTGCAATTTCATATTTACTGTGTTGTAGACTCAGCTGGCAGTGACTGACCAGGAAAGGGATTTCAGGGTTATGGCAGATAATTTCATGAAAATGTCGACCCAGAGTTTGACTGCTTCATGTTGGGAATCATCAGGAAAGGGAGTGAAAACTACCACGATCACAGCACATTTAGTTCAATAGTAAAGATAAAGGGACCCGTGACCATTAGGTCCAGTCGTAACCGACTCTGGGATTGCGGCACTCATCTCGCTTTATTGGCCGAGGGAGCCGGCGTACAGCTTCTGGGTCATGTGACCAGCATGACTAAGTTGCTTCTGGCGAACCAGAGCAGCGCACGGAAACGCCGTTTATCTTCCCGCTGGAGCGGTACCTATTTATCTACTTGCACTTTGATGTGCTTTCGAACTGCTAGGTTGGTAGGAGCAAGGACCGAGCAACACCCTGTCGCAGGGATTTGAACCGCCAACCTTCTGATCGGCAAGTCCTAGGCTCTGTGGTTTAACCCACAGCGCCACCCACGTCCCTTTAGTTCCAACAGAGTTCTTGGTTAAAAATAAATACTTGAAAATGTGTTCTCAAAATACGTACTTTAAGTGCAAAACATGTAGAAATTGGTATTTTTGTGACCTGAATGAGTAAAAAAGAGGCAACATGTGGGGTTCAACCGGGGCACATTTAAATCATTCTAGATTAGGGCTGCCATACGTCCAGAATTTCCCAGACATAGCCGGGATTCATCTGTTGAAAATGGTGTCTGGGCAGATTTTTCCAAAAGCGTCTAAAAGGTCCAGGGAAACCTGGACGTATGGTAGCCCGATTTCCCTTTTTAAAAAAGTAAAAAACTTCAATTTGGGGGGGGGGGATACTCAACAACTTTTGTGTCCAGATTTTTCACTTTTTGAAATATGGCAACACTATTGTAGATCTCAGCAGAGGATAAATGGAATGTGGGAGCAACCACAACTCAGCCAAACTTGAGTGAAAACAAAAAAAATTCCTTCCAGTAGCACCTTAAAGACCAACTAAGTTAGTTCTTGGTATGAGCTTTCGTGTGCATGCACACTTCTTCAGATACACTGCTACTGGTGCTACTGGAAGGAATTTTTTTTTGTTTTGACTATGGCAGACCAACACGGCTACCTATCTGTAACTGAAACTTGAGTGAGCCACTCTTCTTCTGACAAGGGCATAACTCCTTATCTGAGCCCTCGCTGGGAGACTTCTCAGACCCACCACAGCGCCATGCAACTCCTGGTAGGTGAGTCCCCAAGGAATCCTGCGTCCAGCACCACAGGTCACACAGCCAGGAAGAAACATCCCTCAACTCCAAAGCCGACAATGTTACCAATTTGGCCACAGTCATTACATTACAGCCACTGCATGCAGTAGGTGAAAAAACCTGCATGACCGAGCCAATTTGAGAATGAACAACAACAAAAATCCTACTCAGCCCCACACAAATAGGCACACTAAGATATGTACAACAGCCTAGAGTGGTCCAGGTCAGTGCTAGAAATCCAAGGATGAGGAGAGAAAGCAGGCATGGGTTTAAATAGCCCTCTAAGCCACCCACCCCAGACACATACCGCATCATACACCCTGCTGGCCACAAATGATGCTTCTAGCTGGCAGGTTTGTGCAAATATGCACATATTCCTGCAGGTTAATGCATAGATGAGAAGGAACAGTTTAAAGAGTGAATACATGTGAAAGTGACAAAGAGCAGAGATAGACCATTTTATCCACCGCTAGATCCATCAAGATTATTGCGGCGATATCTTGCCACTTCAAATGTAATACAAGCCCGTGCATTGTAATACGTGCCCTAGCAAACTTATGAAAGACGTCCCCATGATTGATTTCTGTACACCATTTAGACTGCCAGTTGCATGCAAATAGGGTTTTGTTTGTCTCTTTGATACGTCTTTCAGCCAGGAATAAAAACTTGAAAAGTTTGTCAAAACTAGTCCCGAAGATGAGAATAATGATGATAGAAAAGAAGGCATTACCATATCTGAACGTTAGATTTTCTAAGATGCTTCTTGGGCTAATCTCTGAAATCCTTCTTAGTCATTCTGAATAAGAGAAAACCTTTGCCCAAATATTTCAAGCAGTTGTTCCTTCAGAGACATAATGACCGAAGTAGCGATTTAATAATATTCATACATTTCTTGTTCACTGAGTGATGAGTGACAAACGGGGTGGGGGTGGGGAGGAGAGAGGAACAGGGAACAAAAGTGTGGCCAACTCAGATTATATTCATTTTTCAGTGACTTGCAGCCAGAGAAGGGAGGGTGTGGGACAGCAGATAAGGTGGATGAGAAACATTTTAAAAGCTGATTCCCTAACGTAAAAAAGAAATGTGTTTTAACATTCCATGATGGGTTTTCTCCTGACAGGAGAAAATACATTTGAGAAGTGGCCAAGAAAGAAGCACTGAAACTTAATCTTTCAACTGTTCTGATATTTCACTAGAGATTTCAGGCTTTGGTGCTTCAAACTTTTTGGCCTGTTTCTCCAAGCAGTGAATGCTAAAGCTATAAATTTGCCGTCCCCAGCAAAAGCTGCACAAATGAATTTGAGAGCAGGGAGCAAAATGGAGACTCTGAATTTACCAAATGTTTCTAGACCTGCACTCTAATCCAACTAGAGGCCATCTGTGCAGGGAGGCAAAGCTGCCATGGTCGCCATTTGGGGAATTGAGCATGAAATCACAATTCCCTAATCTACTCTGCACCAACACACACCAGGGAGACTTGAGGATTTCTTTTCATCTACATTTTTAACCAAACCAATCTGGTTCACACTTCCAGGTCTAATACACAGATTGAAAAACAGTTGTCCTTCAACTTTCACACATCTCTGAATTTTGCAATACATTTATTGGCTCAAAAATGCTGCCAAAATGTATATTTGGGGGTAAACTGTCTGCAAAAATGTGGATTTTTAGAACAAAATGCAGACACAAATGGGTGCCTGGAGAGAGATAAATAAATTCAGAAAAAGAAAAAGAGATTCCTAAAGAAATATATTCAAAGTACTGCAAATTTTCATTTTAAAAAATCACAAATAATGCAGACATGGGAAGAAACAGAATCATGACCCTGGAAGGTGGTGTTTGGCTCAGCTCAATGCCCCTCTCATTTTGGGGAAATATTTCAAGTCAGTCAATCAATCAATCAAGGAACATGGCAGGCTGCCAGAGTAGTGTTTTCCTTCCAAACATTGCTGTGGTTTACTCCCATTGTGCCTCCCAACACCATGACATCTGTTGACTGGCATCATTTAGAGGGACCCTGTGCTACAGTGGTACCTCGGGTTAAGTACTTAATTCGTTCCGGAGGTCCGTACTTAACCTGAAACTGTTCTTAACCTGAAGCACCACTTTAGCTAATGGAGCCTCCTGCTGCTGCCACGCCACCGGAGCACAATTTCTGTTCTCATCCTGAAGCAAAGTTCTTAACCTGAAGCAATATTTCTGGGTTAGCGGAGTCTGTAACCTGAAGCATATGTAACCTGAAGTGTATGTAACCCGAGGTACCACTGTATATGGATTTGGGTCCTAAAGCCTAATAGCACCATTGCTTGTAAGAATTTGAGCAGGAATGCCTACACAGTCAAGTAGTAACAGGAAGATGGACTGCAACATTATGTAACTATGAAGACTTGAAGAGTAGCACCACATACACACATACAAAAATGAATTGCAGCATTCAATCCTTGATGTTAAAATGTTAAGTTCTAAGTGTCTCCTTTTTCTGATGCAGGGACCCCTTCTTGCTTTCAGACTCAAACAGCCTCGGTCCAGTATATCTGAAGGAGCGTCTCCACCCTATCTTTCTACCTGGACACTGAGGTCCAGCGCCAAGGGCCTTCTGGTGGCTCCCTCACTGTGAGAAGCCAAGTTACAGGGAACCAGGCAGAGGGCCTTCTCGGTAGTGGCACCCGCCCTGTGGAACGCCCTCCCACCAGATGTCAAAGAGAACAACAACTACCAGACTTTTAGAAGACATCTGAAGGCAGCCCTGTTTAGGGAAGCTTTTAATGTTTGATGCAATACTGTATTTTAATATTGTGTTGGAAACCGCCCAGTGGCTGGAGAAACCTAGCCAGATGGGTGGGATATAAATAAATTATTATTATTATTATTATTATTATTATTATTATTATTATTATTATTATTTGCTATTTTCTTCTCAGAGAAACTAAGCATACAGTTCTCAGGTTATCCTAAGGTCTTCTTGTGCTACATAATTCCAAAGAGAGTGGCAAAACACTTGTACTAACTCTGCTTCACATAAATGCAGCTGACAGAGATTTCTTGAGTAGTTTTACCACAAGGAGAGGTTTCTGGAAGGGACTGGGGAAGAGACGTGATGGCTCTAAGTCAGATGCTCTATTTTAGAGCACTTTCCACCAATCTGATCCACCACTTTCATGACCCCAGGTGTGCTTTACGGTTCAGTGGGGCACTGATACAATAACTGAACTTGGTGGAAAGGTCAAGGGGGCGTTTGCATAGTTACTTCTCTGTCATTCAGCCACTATCAGATGTCATTCAGACATGAGATTTTCCAAGAATTACTGTAGCATACATAACTAGAATCCTAAGCTTAATATAATACAGTGTCAAAGAAAAAGTGAGAATCACAGAGAAAGAGTGAATACATTTTTAAAAAACGAAACGAAAACAAAGCAACATTTAAAAACAAGCTGTCAGACTACATATTCCTCAGCAGGATTAGGTGTTAACAGCAACATTTGGGAAACATAAAAACACAAAATATTTCAACTTTTAAAAATGTTCTGAACATGCACACCTAGGTTTTTCCTTTTTTTATGCACAGGGCATTATGTCTCTTTCAACCACTGTGTTTGGTATTTTGCATCCTTTCCAAAGCTGGCCAAGTGCTAACTAGGCTTTGGGAAACAGACAGGAGGCCTCTAGGACCCTATCAAAGCTTTCATGTCTTCTTCCCAAATCCCAGTGTTTCCTAGGCTTTGGGAATGAATTGGGAAGTGGGCCCCTTGGCTCCTGTACCCTGTGCGAGGGAACCAGTCATGCTGCCCTAAATCTGCCTCTGCCACCACCACCAGTGACAATAGCAGTGGTGGCAGCAGCAACAGAAAGGGAAGTGAAGGAGATAAGTTGCTTCTACCCTTCATCTCACTACTTCTGCCACCGCCACCACCCACTACAGGCAGAAAGCAGAATGAATGGGAGAAAGATGTGAGGTGGGAAGCAGCAGCATAACAAGATGGCTGCTGGTGAGCTGTCACAGCCTGGTCTGCCTGGTCCTCTGCAGCTTGCCTAGGCTGCCCACTGTTTGCTCCATCCTGCCTACCTGGGCTGCCTGCCAGCTGTTATTTTTTGCCATGCAAACTGCAGCATGACAACAACCTTACAATCTTATTATATACTCAGACATAGTGTACACCACAGAGAGACTTTTAAAATAGTAAGAGGTTGGAAATGTTGTTAAATAAATAAATAAAACCTGTCTTCTTTGGGAAGAGATTTGCCATAGCGGATTCAAGATAGGAAGGCAGAGTTTCACAAATAACAGGGAACTGTAGCTTCAAAAAAAACAACCACCATTATTTCATCTACCACATTTTGCAGTGGTAGCATCACAATGAGGAATAATTGCAAGTGGAGTAGCTTGGTGTCTGTGCACATATGAATGCATTCTTCTAACATGGATGCCTAAAATAGGTTTTTTCCCCCTCAGCATATAGTATATTTCTATTTTGAATACATGTGTATAATATGCATGAGGATAGAGCTCCATTAATCAGGAGACTTAATCAGGGTTGCCTGCTAGTTTCTACCAGTGGGAATCAGGCACATCATATTTTAAACATATATTTTGTGATTGCATATGCAAGATGGTTTGTAATACACTTGTTATTAAACTGCCAAAATTAGGTTTGGGGCTTTGAGCCACATGGTAATTCAGTGGTATTACTCACCCATGAAATGGCTGCCTTGCATTTGCTTGTAACTGACCAATCTGCAATTGAGGGGGGATTTTCCAATAAGAGAAGAAGCATGGCTGCATTAATTTGAATATTATACACAATGTGCAGCCTTGAGATTAAAAGTTCCTTCCTAGAGTGAAGCAAACTTCTTTGTTACTACTCAACATTTAGTTGTTTTATAATCTAGTATTGATCGTTTCTCATGCAAACTACCTACGGTTCACTATTGTAGCTGCATATTCATTGTTAATTTGGTTATTTACTTGTGAGAATTAAAATTCAAGAAAAAGCCATTACATCCCTTCCTCTCCTTACATATCAGAGTACATGAAATTAGTACATGCAGTGAAAGTCTGTGATAACAGCTAGACTAGCACATACGATTCTGGCTCACTGTATTGGCTCCAGAAAGCAAGGAACCTGCACAGATATATTTCCCCCCACCCCCTTATCTGCGTACACTTTAGACTGTACCAAGAGTGGGAGTCTGCGATAAGAGAGTGAAAACTTCCATCCCTCTTGCAGCATTTGCAAACTCCTTTCTTCTGAAATATGGATCTGGGCAAAGAGGATATGAATGCTAAGAAGAACTTGCAGTCGCATAGAGCCTTGCCTTAGCTTTATATATATATAAAAGAGCCAGTGCACACTGATAAGGAAGAAAGTGTGTGCGGAAAAAGTTAATAATTTAGAGACATTCCCTTACAAGCAACACCGTAAATATTCAGTGAGCAGTAATTTGATGAAATGCCCTAAATACACAGCTGCCTTCTAGAGGCATGGGAAGTCAAGTCTTACAGCATTTTTTAAGGATCCAGTTCACATGCATAGCTGAAGGATGTTGCCTAGAATTATGACAGAGTCAAAAAGGGGTGTTAGGCAGGTAATTTAGGTAGGTATTCCTCCCCCTCCTCCAGTAATTCTCTTAGGCCTAGAAAAAGTACTTTCCCCTATTGGTTCTGTATCAGTCTTCTCTCATTTACAGTCAAACTGAGCAGGATTACCTGGCTGCCAGCATCTTCATTCCGGATACGCAAACTACTAACGGTTGAGAATGATCCAGGACTCCCTCCCTATTGGTCACAGTTAACCCAAATGCCCTTTCAAAATGTTTTGGGCGACTGGGATTAAATCTCAAATTCCAACTGTGCAATTAAAGCTGATTTGCAGTACTTTAAAAACAAACTCAATTTCCCCCCAAATATCAGGCCTACTGTGATAAGAAAAGCAGTGGGGAAATCAACTGGAAAGTGTGAAATAACACTTGCTTTGCCCCTGCAGTCATCCCACCCACCACCACTGGGGTCATGCTTTGGATTCCAGCAATATCTCACAATATCCATGAGAGTTCACCAGAAGCCAGCAATGCCACAGCAGACACGCAACCCCAGTAAGTGAGGGGGGGCAGCAAGGACGTCACCTTCCTATTTCACATCAGGTGACAAAACAGGACAGGCCACACCCATATTGACAGATCATCTAACCTCCCAGCAAATAAGACAGAATGAATGCTCATTAAATAGCAGACATCTAACTTTGCAACAAACTTAGTGCAGACATAACCGGGTTAAATGCTTGGGAAACAGGTCCTCTAGAAGCTCTCCTAATCTGTTCCTACCACAAAGGATGGTGTAGCTTCCTCCTTTGACTTCCAAGCACAGAGTCTAGTACAGACCCAAACTCTCTGGTCAAGTAAGTGGTGCTAGAGACTACATTTCCTGTAGTCACTGAGGAGGTTGGGGAAACTGACCAGTGATCTCTGGGAAAGCTGTTTCTCCCTACATCTGAAAACCTCTGCTAATAGCAAAGATTATCTCTCCTGATTTCTTTTCTCTTCCCTGCATGTCACTTCCTGTTCTTTTTCTGTGCCTCTCCCCATCTTCCCTCTTTCATACTCCATTTTTTTTTATATAGTTGCCTCCATTTCCCTCCCTTCTTTCAATAGGAGCTGACTCCTAGGGGCCGAGGTCACTTCACACCCCACACCCCCAATTTAAGCATTTGAGGGGGGCCCCAGTTGATGGGCATTGCCATTCAAAAGGTGTGTGTGCTTGTGATTGATTATGCGAGGCGGGACTTACCTGGGACGCCTCAATATTTTATTCAAGTTGGCACCTCTGCTTCTGTCTCCTCTTGACCCAACAAGAGCTCATCTCACCTGTGGGGCTGGGAGACAAGTATGCAGCACAGAAGACTGTCATCCTGATGAACCAGGAGAAGGAATGGGAAAACCTGACAATTTCTCTCATTTTCTCATTTCTCCAATATTAAGGTCAGGTCATCACATTTTCCCAGTTTGTGGTGTGGGTTGTTGTTGTTTTTTAAGCCTTCATGAAAATTCATCCACATTTTAGTGTGAATTTATCATCATATACATGGGTGGTGCTGTGGTGTAAACCACTGAGCCTTGGGCTTGCCGATCAGAAGGTCGGTGGTTTGAATCCCCGTGATGGGGTGAGCTCCTGTTGTTTGGTCCCTGCTCCTGCCAACCTAGCAGTTCAAAAGCATGTCAAAGTGCAAGTAGATAAATAGGTAAACAGCGTTTCCGTGTGCTGCTCTGGTTTCGCCAGAAGCAGCTTAGTCATGCTGGCCACATGACCCAGAAAAACTGTCTGCAGACAAACGTCAGCTCCCTCGGCCAGTAAAACGAGATGAGTGTCACAACCCCAGAGTCATTTGAGACTGGACTTAACTGTCAGGGGTCCTTTACCTTTACATATTTTTTGCAAAGCAGTTTTGTCTAATGTAATTAATGTGTGCATGTTGTTTTCACGAGGCTGAAGTGACCTGCTTCAGGTGGCTGCATGAGAGTGGGAGAGTTGAACTGGGGTCTGAATGGGGCAGCAAGACTCTTTAAAATGTTGGCGCTAGTAGGACTGGGGTACCATTTCAGCCCTGTTTCAGACAAAAGAATATATAAGGGAGACACTGCCAGAGACAGGTGGAGGAGACTTTATATAGAAAAGAAGATCCTAGCTCTAGGCCATGATGGTTTCTCCAGCTTCAGTAAATTCTTACCTTAGTATTAGTGTTTTGCTAATAGCAATACGTTTTTGAATCAGCCCTCCTGTCTCCAGAGTGCTGGTGGAGCACACAGCAATCAGCACAGCAAATATCCATATAAGAAGTACTAGCCGGCCACCTGCTGGATTGAAATTTCAAGTTGAATTGTCATAAGAATTCTGTAACAGATCTGAAACGTAACAGCTGCTTGAAAGGACCATAGATATATGCAGTCATCCCTTTGACTGAGTCTTGCAGGATGACTTAAAAAAAAATCTGCAAAGGAATCTCCCAAAGGACATGAGACAGATAGCATACACAATAAGCGTATTCTTGCCTTGGGGCCTTGTGATTGCAGAATTCTGTCTGTGCCTCATAAAGCCTAGGTAGGCAGTTCAAGCAGGAAATAAATGATACTGTTTTGAGTGGTGCTGGTAGTAATTCTTTACCTAGTATGCACAGATTCATCGTAAGTGTGTGACAGTAGGTCAGCCTCTTCAAGTTCCCAGTTAATCCCATGCTGTTGGTCATCTATGGTCTTAAACTGTAGGGGCTGTTGCTGTCCCAGCTTCAATTTGTTTCACACAAAATGGATGCACTCTGAAAACCATTTCACTGGGCTTGAGTAAACCGTATTAAATAGTCACGCTCTGAACAATATATTTCTAAATAATGACTTGGATCCAGAGATATTTTGTGTTGGTGAAAAACTACTTTCACATCTACAAGACATTTCCACATCCCGTTGCAGCCTTTCCAGATGCCATTCCAGAAGGTCCCTTGATCTTGGCAGTGAGTTGAAGGGCACAGGTGGCTTCAGTGATGGTCAGAGAAACCCCATTGTGCAAGTGGAACCTCACTTGCTTATCTCTGGTTCTGAACAAATATTTACTTTCCAATGCTAATATTGACTTGTTTTATTGATTGTATGAAAATGATATATTGTTGGTATCTAACACCGAGTAAACTGGCAAAAATGTATAAATCTAAATCAAACAAGTGTTGGAAATGTAAAGAGAAAGAAGGTTCTTTTCATCATATGTGGTGGTCTTGCAGTAAGGTTAAAGCTTACTGGGAAATGATATACAATGAATTGAAAAGGATGTTCAAAATAACTTTTATTTAAAAAAACAGCAACTAGAAGCTTTTATTTTTGGAATTACAGAGACAGAACTACCTAAATTGTATAGAAATTTATTTATGTATGCTACTACAGGAGCAAGAATGCTACTTGCCCAAAAGTGGAAAGAAGCAGAAGTCCCAGCAGAGGAAGAATAGATACAAAAATTTATGGAATATGCAGAAATGGTGAAACATACCGGAAGAATAAGAAATCAAATAATTTTTTATAAAAGAATGGAATGGTTTATTGAATATTTACAGATAAATTGCAAACAGAAAGAAACATTAGCAGTATTATTGTAATAACCTGCAGTTTCATAAGAGTATATATTTAAAGTAGATAATTAAATGAGCAAATTAAATGAATTTGCATATGCAGAAGATATTAAAAAATAAATTTAAGGATTCCAAAACTAAGACTTTGTCAAGGATGTATAACTTGCTGTTGAAATGGAATACTCAGGATGAAACAGTGAAATCTGCTATGATTAAATGGGCACAGGATGTTGGACATAACATTATGATGGCTGGCTGGGAACAGTTATGGACCACAGGTATGAAGTTTACAGCATGTAATGCTTTAAGAGAGAATATTATGAAAATGATATACAGGTGGTACATGACACCAGTCAAGCTTGCAAAAATCTATCATTTGCCTGATAATAAGTGTTGGAAGTGTAAAGAAACGGAAGGTACATTCTTTCACCTTTGGTGGACGTGCCCAAGGATTAAGGCTTTCTGGGAGATGATATATAATGAAATGAAAAAGGTATTTAAATATACCTTCCTGAAGAAACCAGAGGCCTTTCTCCTGGGCATGGTCGGCCAATTGGTGTCAAAGAAGGACAGAACTTTCTTTTTGTACGCCACAACAGCAGCAAGAATACTTATTGCAAAGTATTGGAAGACACAAGATCTACCCACCCGGGAAGAATGGCAGATGAAGGTGATGGACTATATGGAACTGGCAGAAATGACTGGCAGAATCCGAGACCAGGGAGAAGAGTTGGTGGAAGAAGATTGGAAAAAGTTTAAAGTCTACTTACAGAAATACTGTAAAATTAATGAATGTTAGAATGATGTTGGATAAGAAATTAAGTGGTTTTTAGCTATAATGCTATAAAGGAATATGAAAAAATGGATTATTAACAGGTAAAAACTTAATGTTATAATACTTTAAGGACAAACAAAGAGGGAAAGGATTTGCTGAACTAACAAATTGAACTGGAATACAAAAAAGGGAGGTGTGAGGAGGTCCGGGAAACAAGCAAATGAAAGACAAGTAATGGAAAGATGGAATTGTTTTTAACTATTTTAATTTTGTATTTTTCTTTTTTCTTTTTTCATTTTGTAATATTTTGAAAATCTTAATAAATATCTTTTTTTAAAAAAATAAATTTAAGGAAACGCAGAAAGAGAGGGAAGGAAGTCAAACTTTGAAATATTAAATTGATTGTAAAACTAATGAAATGTATAAACTTGAAAAGTATAAATAAAAGCTTTTTTAAAAAAAGATTGTATGTCTTCAAGATATAATGTAAGGTTCAGTGCTTAACCAAAAGTCCTATTTTGCCCTGTTTTTGAATTGCTGGTATATAGAAATCTCTCCAAAACCTAACAGAGCTAAGGTGTGGAAATGGAGATTGGAAAGATAATAGCCACAATTTAATATAATGTTTCTCTTGGAGTAGATCATGGCCACCTGTCAGTCAATGAAATCACCATCAACTCTATAATATCCCTTCTGAGGAGAGTTCAAGTGGGAAGAGTGCTGTTTCGCTCAGGTCTTGTCTGCAGGCCTCCCATATGGATCTGGTTGACTACTCTGAGAACAGGATGTTGGGTTAGATGGACTTTTGAGCCCGCCAGGCTCTTCTTACTTTCTTACTATTCAGCAATGCCCCATGGCCCAAATCCTCCTGCATGTTTCATAGCTTTAGTTCATAACTGCTACGAAACTTTACAGTTTGCACGTTTGTTGAATTTCATTGCTTCTTGTTGATTCTGGTTTGGGGATTACAGCTTAAAGTCGTTCTTTTTCAGGTGACAACCCCACAGATTAATAATGGATAGCATGGGGAGGAGAAATTTGTTGTCCTTATTTAGCAGCTAATACCCTGCCTCTCGTGGATGTGGTGTCATAACACTAAACAGCAAACTACCCTACCATTCAAGTGTTGTAGGGTGTGTGTGAGAGTGTGTGTGTGAGAGAGATAATAATAATAATAATAATAATTTATTATTTATACCCCGCCCATCTGGCTGAGTTTCCCCAGCCACTCTGGGCGGCTCCCAATCAGTGTTAAAAACAGTACAGCATTACCTATTAAAAACTTCCCTGAACAGGGCTGCCTTAAGATGTCTTCTGAATATCAGGTAATTATTTATCTCTTTGACATCTAATGGGAGGGCGTTCCACAGGGCGGGCGCCACTACCGAGAAGGCCCTCTGTCTGGTTCCCTGTAGCCTCACTTCTCGCAATGAGGGAACCGCCAGAAGGCCCTCGGCGCTGGATCTCAGTGTCCGGGCTGAATGATGGGGGTGGAGACGCTCCTTCAGGTATACAGGACCGAGGCCGTTTAGGGCTTTAAAGGTCAACACCAACACTTTGAATCGTGCTCGGAAACGTACTGGGAGCCAATGCAGGTCTCTCAGAACCGGTGTTATATGGTCCCGGCGGCCACTCCCAGTCACCAGTCTAGCTGCCGCATTCTGGATTAATTGCAGTTTCCGGGTCACCTTCAAAGGTAGCCCCACGTAGAGCGCGTTGCAGTAGTCCAAGCGTGAGATAACTAGAGCATGCACCACTCTGGCGAGACAGTTCGCGGGCAGGTAGGGTCTTAGCCTGCGTACCAGGTGGAGCTGGTAGACAGCTGCCCTGGACACAGAGTTAACCTGCGCCTCCATGGACAGCTGTGAGTCCAAAATGACTCCCAGGCTACGCACCTGGTCCTTTAGGGGCACAGTTACCCCATTCAAGACCAGGGAATCCCCCACACCAACCCGCTCCCTGTCCCCCAAAAACAGTACTTCTGTCTTGTCAGGATTCAACCTCAGTCTGTTAGCCGCCATCCATCCTCCAACCGCCTCCAGGCACTCACACAGGACCTTCACCGCCCTCACTGGTTCTGATTTAAAGGAGAGGTAGAGCTGGGTGTCATCTGCGTACTGATGAACACCCAGTCCAAACCCCCTGATGATCTCTCCCAGCGGCTTCATATAGATATTAAAAAGCATGGGGGAGAGGACAGAACCCTGAGGCACCCCACAAGTGAGAGCCCAGGGGTCTGAGCACTCATCCCCCACCACCACTTTCTGGACACGACCCAGGAGGAAGGAGCGGAACCACTGTATGACAGTGCCCCCAGCTCCCAGCCCCTCTAGACGGTCCAGAAGGATGTTATGGTCGATGGTGTCAAAGGCCGCTGAGAGATCCAGCAGAACTAGGAAACAGCTCTCACCTTTGTCCCTAGCCCGCCGGAGATCATCAACCAGCGCGACCAAGGCAGTTTCAGTCCCATGGTGAGACCTGAATCCCGATTGGAAGGGATCCAAATGGTCCGTTTCCTCCAGGCGTGCTTGGAGTTGTTCAGCAACCACCCGCTCAATCACCTTGCCCAAGAATGGTAGATTTGAGACTGGGCGATAGTTGGCCAAATTGGCCGGGTCTAAAGATGTTTTTTTAAGAAGCGGTTTAATGACCGCCTCTTTCAGCGGGTCTGGGAAGGCTCCCTCACAGAGGGAAGCATTCACCACCCCGCAGAGCCCATCGCCCAGCCCTTCCCGGCTCGAGAGAGAGTGAGTTAATTTCATATACAGTGATGTGATGAATACTGGGGGGAAGGGGTGCTTAAACTCTAGGGGGGAAACTCCAGCCTACTGTACAAATTAGGTCTATGCCAAGGAAGTGCAGCTTTCAAGATAGAACATTTGGAAATCTCAAGATGTACTTTCCTACAATAACATGAAATTATAACCTGCCTTGACCTTAAAAATAATATGGAGGAAGGAGATGGGAAGCTCAAGGAACATTCTTTTTTAGTGGGGGGGGGGAGCTGCACACAGTACAGTGGTACCTTAGGTTAAGTACTTAATTCATTGCGGAGGTCTGTTCTTAACCTGAAACTGTTCTTAACCTGAAGCACCACTTTAGCTAATGGGGCCTCCTGCTGCTGCCGCGCCACCAGAGCCCGATTTCTGTTCTCATCCTGAAGCAAAGTTCTTAACCTGAAGCACTATTTCTGGGTTAGCGGAGTGTGTAACCTGAAGCGTGTGTAACCTGAAGCGTATGTAACCTGAAGCGTATGTAACCCAAGGTACCACTGTATTGTGAAGTCAGCTGCCAAACCAAATGCAAGGCAACAATTCACAGCTAGATAGCTTGGAAAGTTGGGAGGGAGGAAACACATAGCCACTTACAAACAACATACAGACTGAAGTAAGCATGCCAAACTCCACGCTGATTAATACTAAACTAAGTCTACTGAAAGAGTGACCAAGGGGATGGCTGGGAGTAGGAAACAGCAAGTACTAATGGGAGCTCTGAATCCAGCAGGATAGCAAGTACGGTATATTTCCTATGTATGATCCAGATGCTGCAAAATTAAAAACGATTTCACAGATACATATATTAGTGGCATGCAAGGAACATTGTTTCAGTTTGTTATTCCATTAGGTTTTTCTTATAAAGGTCGTCTTTCGTTTTGTTCTTCACTTTTTAGGCATTGGTTGTGTTACATTCATTTTTCCCGGGCTTTTTATTGATTCTGCGGGTACTTTTGCTAACAGCAGCACAGCTGATTTTTTTGGCTGCTCCTGAGGGCCACAACCCAACCCCCTCCAATGCTCCAAACTTTGCTTCATTCTAGAGAATTCTATAATTGCAGACCCCAATGGTGGCTGGACTTTTTTGTGGTGGGTGCCATTCCCCCACCCCACCCCCCCTGCAAAAATCAGAATGATTGTTAACACATGAGTTCTTTATATGTTATAGCAATGGGTAAGTGAAAGAGAAGGTGGAAAAGGGTGTGGTATGTATAATTAAAAAATGAAATCTTCAATAACATGTTAGTTTAAAATATCTTGTCATTTGACAGCAGCTTCTCTGTAGTCCCAACTCTCCTGCCGAAACCTCAAATGGCATCCCTCATGGAGTAAATATAAAATGAAAGGGGATGATTGTCTGAGAGCACCTGTAAGTTAAATGTCTCAGCAGCATGCAAATAGTTAATTAACCGATCCAATGTGGCACTGCGTCTGCGAAAGCCCTCGTGTGTCCTCGTAGCTATGTGTTTGCACAGCTGGCAAATTTAAAGCAGCAATTACCAGTCCATTTCAGAAAGTTTGGGGGACTCTAAACAGCTTTCAAGAAGAAATATTAATTAGAACAAGTATGATTCAAATGTCTTATAGGGCTCTGAGGTACTAATGAACTTAATTATGAGCAATAATCAGGTCTAGACATTGAAAACAGTGGATTAGATATCATGGAATAAGGAGTCTATTTGGTGTCATTTCTTTAAGGTTATTTATCCTCTTGATGCCACAAACTTAATTTCATTTCTTATTAACACCATATTGAAGCATGGATGCTTTTTTAGAGGTATCAGATCAATTTTCTTGAAAGCCTACAATGGGGATGGGGAGTGTGTAGCCTTCCAGATGTTTCTAGACTACAACTCCCATCATTCCTAGCTGTTGGCCATGCTGGCAGGGGCCGGTGGGAGTTGTAGCTCAACAAATGGAGGAGCACAGGTTCCTCACTCATGGCCTACAAGAACAAATATTTAAGTCACCCCAGGCTGGTAGGTAGGCTTGTGCAAAATTGTTGTCAGCATTGAGCATCAGCTTCCTGCATCACTGTTTTTCATACTAAGCACCCTGCCACTTGTTATGAAAAATAAGTGATGTCAGGACGTTGGAAGGAGCTGGGGCAGAGCCTAACGCAGCAGCAGTATGGCGGCAGCATGGCTTCAATGGCCGTGGGGCTTCCTGCTGCTGCCACCACCAGCAGCAGTCAGGGGCTGCTTTCCTACTCCTTCCCCTCTGCAGCAGCAGCAGCAGGAGGAGGAGATGGAGACAGCCACTGAAGCAATGCCACGCTCAACTCCACCCTTGGCCTTGTCGACCGCTTTGAACATTGGGTGGGGCTTTTCCCCCTCCCAAAAATATTGGGAGCCCCAAAAGGTCTCAGCCCTTAGGAGATGGCACCCCTGAGCACTGGACTGAACCCTGCCATTCTGCAAATTCCACCCCACTCTTATCTTCAGTTCCAAATTTTGCATGCAAGCCTAGATGCTTTGCCCCGGTTTTGAGCATCTCACATTTTATTAAAGAAACTTAATGAAAAGCAATAAAACTGCCTGATGGAAGACTATCATTTTTTAATCAAATGCAAAAGAAATTGCCAAAGGTGCATACAAAAACTATAAAAATCAATAGCCAGCAGGCACGCAAAGATTTTAATAAGGATTTCCCCCCCCCCCCTACTGTAGCCTTCAAAAGGAGATTTCAACAGCACTTCACTGTTATGGCCATGCTGTTTAATGTTTACCTTTGAATAAAGCTTTAGTAGAGAGGAAATATAGATTCCACCCCCACCCACCCCGTCTACCGAGAAAGTTATTATTATACACAGATGCTAGGACTTGAGAACGTGGGCTTCATAATCTGCACTATGAACACAGCAAACAGCAAGGCGGAAACATGTGGGTGAAACTCTACAATATTGCAAAAAGGGGGGGGGGGGCAGAATAACTTCAATAGGCCTTAAAAGCAATGAGATAGGTGGAAAATGAGTGTTAATGAATGACAAATTACATATACTCCAACACACCTATAATGTTATGTGCCGCATTGTTTCCTTTTTAAGGAACAACATGAATATTAATTTACACTAATTGCTTCTTTTTAAATAGGGGGAGTGTTTTAATAGTTATGACTCAATCACTTGCTTACATAATCAATTATCACAATTGCTTACATAATCAATTATCACAAGGCGAGAACAACTTATTGAACCCATGCTTAGATTTGTGTGCACTGCAGGACACTATGGGTCACCAGATAGGTTCCGGTAAATTGGTGTTGCTCAGCCTACGCTACCGTCTGAGGTGAGCGACTCAGTCCTACACTTTTCTGTCCATTGCAGAGCCAGCTTCAATGTACTGTAAGAACTAACCCAAGCATACATTCCCACCACTTCTAAAATAACCTAAGCACCAAACTAGACAGGATGTCAGGGGATCCATGTTAAAAGTTGTTGCAATTATTAATTATTTAATTTATTTTAATTTAATTTAATTTAATTTATAGACCACTTCATAGCATAAAGTCATTAAAGTTCTGTACAAGTTCTTGAGGGTTGGTGGGCAGGGAGTCCTGAATTGGATCAGGGTTACAGTACTGAAGGGAAAACAACATTTTATGGTGGGGGCAGGATTTAGACCAGGAAAATGGCACGAGGAAGGGGGAAAGTTAGCCCACCTGCCACAGTACCATTGACTCATCAGATGAGTACCTTTGCCCATCAGATATCTAGACATTCATTGAATATACATAATAAATTGGGGGCAGGACAGGAGATGCTGCAATACAATTACCCCTTGTGGAATAACCGAATGCAGTCAGCAGTCAGGGAAGAAAACAGAATCCTCAATATACCAAAACAGACTAATTAAAAACTGAGTTGTATAAAATGTGTTATCTTCCTTTCTAGACATACAGAGAAAAGGGCAAATTAGTCACAGTTACACAAAGAAAACCACTTCTGTGTTAAACAGTTGAGAACTGCATTGACTTTCAGTTATAAAGTTGGCATCGGATTATTGCTAAATAGGACCAAACAAAAATGGCTTCTCAGATTTCTCCATGCTATTTGTCGTTTTGCCAAATTCTCCCCTGAGAAATTTTGAGTCACTTGATATGAAACTCTATTGTCATCACCTCATATACTGTAGGTGTGGAGGGAAATGATGGGTTAAGAGAGGAAGAGTGGAATTGTTGCTTTCTTCAACAATTTGAAAAATATGATTAAGTAGGGCTGCCATGTTTCAAAAAGTGAAAATCTGAACACAAAAGTTGTTGAGATTTGCAAGAAGAAGAAGAGGAGGAGGAGAGCTATTTTTGAGCTATTTTTAAGGAAATTTACCAAAATCTATACTTCCGGCATGGGTTGCCATACGTCCAGATTTTTTTCCTGGACATTTAAGTGATTTCTGCCCAGACACTGCTTCCGACGGGCAAATCCCAGCAATATCTGGGAAATTCCGGACTTATGACAACCCTGTATTAAGCAATGTTAAAGCAGGATTGACTGTTGGGCCCCCATTTCGTGGGTGGTGAAATTGGGGAGGCCATCTTGCCAAACTCTTCCACAAATTCAGGAAGAGTTAAAAAAGAGAAAATACTCAACATGTTTGACAGAAAGTTCTTCTCTGGAAGAATTTCACCTCAGATCAGTTGCTTAATGAGAATTGGCTGTTAAAGCCAAATGAATACCTCTACCCATATGATTCTATGGTTGCTGTCAAGTTCAATGACAGTCTAAGGCAAGGGTTACACATAGTTTTGCCTGCTTCTTGCCTATGGCAATAAGGAACTGATGGTTTCCGGTGAAGGGCCAGAGCCTGCCTAGCATTCCACTCTTGATGTGCAATGAATAATTTGGGCTCAAAATGTGCAGCCCTTAGAAACAGGCCATCCTACTGTTCTCACAATAGCAGAGCTTGGAGACACTGAATGAAGGTGAATCTTGGAACATTCAGGACAGATAAAATAAAGTACTTCTCCACACAGCACATAGTTAAACTATGAGTTTTGCTTCCACAAGAGGCCATGCTGGCCTCCAATCTGGATGCTTTTAGAAGAGGTTCAAACAAATTCATGGAGGACAAGTCTACCAGTGGCTATGCTCTGCCTTCATGGACTGTGGAGACAGTATGCTTCTGAATAACAGCTACCGGACCTCAGAAGGTGAGGATGCTGTTGTGCTCAAGTCCTGCTTATAGGCTGGCCATGGGCATTTGGTTGGTCACTGCTGGACTAGATGGGCCACTGGCCTTCTCCTGCAGGGCTATTCTTATGTTCCTATATAGAAAACATTCTGCCAACTGCTTTCAAATACTAGTCTGTTATTAGTTCTGCTTTCATGTCCTGATGGTAGCTTACAGCCTAGAAACTCTTACGTTGTTGTTTAAAGTCACCAGAATCACTCTTCTTCTTATAATGACACAGAGTGGGGACCAAATTTCCTATTACATGGGGAATCCATTGGGCCTCCCAGTGTGTTTTTCTTTTCATAAAAGCTGAAGTGGGGGAATTGACGGCCACTGCAGAAGGAGGGGGTCACACATTGTGTCTTCACCTCAGGGATAAAGGCCCTCCAATTGTTGTTGGAGTCAAGCTCCAATCAGCCCCAGCCAGCTGGGCCAAAGGACTCTGCTGTATCGGCAGCTATGGGGGAGGAATTTGCACTGGAGAATCAGTGTGATGAGAGGGAATTTAATCACCTCTTCCTGTGCTGTGAGAGCAATGAATTGTCTCATCTACATGCCTGCTTTTTTTTAAAAAGGGGGGGGGATACTACTATGTAACTTGGGTCTTCACCTACAGTTGACTCAGATTTTTATTTTTATTTTTGCTAGCTGTTATCTTCCTGGATATTTCCCTAAATATAGGGGGGGGGTTTAAGAAAATGCAATCATTAAAAGTTAATAATCTAAAAACTGCTACAGATCCATAAACTTTGGAACATTTAAGAAGCAAGCACTATCGTCCACTGAATATGAAAACTAAAGCAGAGCTCAGCTTTTAAATTATATTTTGCATGCAACACATAATTTGTGCTTGTGTGATCAGATTCAAAAAGTAACAGCACTATTGGGAGAGTGTTAGGGGGTTTTCTTTAGACTGGAAAGCTTGCATGTCTCTACCAACATAGTCACCCCTATAAGAGCTGGAGTGTACATCAACAGTTTCATAGGCCAAAATGCTCCTGGCCTGATCTGCATGCAGAGGGGTTGTTTTTCCCCATTCTGCGCTCTGAGCAATTGAAGAATGTTTCCTGAGTGTGAGGGTGAATCCTGGCACATGCAGCATTACTCTTTATAGGGGACTTGGACAGCTTCTGTATGGGGATGGATTGGTCAGTAACTACAAGGTCTAACAATAACGGCAAAACCAGATGTTTACAAGCTAAATTACACATGGAGCAATCAAGCCATAAGTTGCATAATTAAGGAAGCAACAACATAATACTGCCATCTCATGGCAAAATCGTATGGTGGTTTTGCTCAAATCTATAAACTGAGACTTTTTGCTGGCCACAAACCTATTTTAGGATTTTCTCAAAACAACTTGGAATATAAATCTCCCTGTCTCTTTCCACAACACTACCCTCATTTGGATTCCTTCTTCTTATAGCAAAGAACAGGAGTATTTTATTTACCTATTGGTATGGATAATAGTTACCTTCTTTATAAACACACACACACACCATGAAAGCCATTTTTCTCCTACCTGTGAACTTTGCTATTCTATGCATACTATGCATGTTTCCTAAAAAGTCAGCCCTCTTGGGTAACTCCCGACAAGTGCGTATAGAACTGCAGCCTTTAGGATTCTACACAGTTCACTGCATTTCATTGATTTATGATAACGTGACATTATCTGCATCAGGAATCAAGCCATAGCATTCTTAAAGAACACCTCTTTTGTGTTTTAACCCTGAATGGGCCCATGTCTTAGGACTTCCCTCTTCCCATAAAAGCCTGAAAAAAGCAGCCATGGTTGGTAAGGTTGCTGAACTTTATACTGTTCTGAGTTTGTGGGGGCAGAGGGAAGTAGGCTCTATGTGAGATCCTTCTAACCCCTGGATCCGGCAAGTGTTAAAATATAAGCCAGGCTAGCTTCCTACTGTATGTTGAAGTGATAGTCTGGGCAATGGGCCATTAAGAGAAACAAAGGAAACGGGCTCTGTGTGAGATGGCAAATGTGTGGGGCAGCTTGTGGTTAGTTAGAAGGACGGAGCAGAGTTTAGAGTAGGGTTGCAGTGATGCGACAAGCTGGACAGAGAGTCGGAGCAACATTTGAGAGCAATGTCTGATTTCTGTTTGAATCCAAGGCTGGGAGGAACAAGACTCTTTTGGAACATTAATGCTGTGAACCCCTCCCTCATAGGCTCAGTTTGTATATATATAAAAATAAACTGTATATTCACAGTCACCACTGTGTCTCATATCTAAAAGGAAACACAATCCTGGGTAAGCACATGGAACCCCTGGAATCTCATACTGCTTGGAGATTGGGGTGGCGCAATACTCACATGGCAGTCAGTATATGAATTAGTCCATCTTACAGAGCTTGATTGTATGATAATTAGAGCAACATTCTTCCCATGTAGCTCGTCGGTGGCTCAGAATGCTAAAAGACATTCTGCACATGAACATTAAGTAGACCAGGGACTTGAGGCTAGTAAATCTGTAGAAGCCACATGTGCAGAATTAACCCTCATATTTGAAGGCTTGTTATTTGCTATGAAACTGCATGGACTGCAAATCTAGTCACTTTGTAGGTAAATGCTTACTCTCCATGAAACTATCGTCGTTTCCTGTGAACCATGTGACTAGACCACCTGACCAACCAGCATTGGTGAGCATCTTCTCTGTTTGTGTTTTTGTTGTGCAGCAAACATATTACATTGTTGTTGTCCCACATCCGCATCTAAAGCCCTCTCTTTTTCCAGGGGAAATTGAATTTCCGAACACCTTCCATTTGTGATATAAAAAGTTACAGGATATCAACAGAAAGTTACAAGACATGCATTGACTGGAAATGGATCAATATTCTCTGCCTGAAACTTTTGCAAATGAAAGCTGTCCTGAATGCAGTATAACCACCTCCAAACCATCATGAACACAAACAATAAATAAAAAACACATCTGGAGGGGCTGCAACATTGGATACAATCAAGGAAGTGCTGTTGTGGAATACAGTGGTGCCTCGCAAGATGAAATTAATTCGTTCCACGAGTTTTGTTGTCCTGCGATTTTTTTCGTCTTGCGAAGCACGGTGTCGGGAAAGTTTTGGAAAAGCTTCAAAAATCACCAAAGTCTTTGAAAACCTCAAAAAAGGCTACCACACCGCGTTCTATGAGTTGCTCCTTGAAGTCAAGTCGCAACTGTATTAACGGTGTTAAGAAAAAGGAAAGCCCATAGGGAAAATAGTCTTGCGAAGCAGCTCAAAAAACAAAAAACCCTTTCGTCTTGCGAGTTTTCCGTCTTGCGAGGCATTCATCTTGCGAGGTACCACTGTAATTGTGTGTGATATATTTAGTGAAAAGCAATAAATGTCCTATATGTTCTCATTCCATGAGCAAGATACACTGCAGTGAAGGATGCTGGGGGAATTAAGTACAGCAATGATTACATCGGTTCAGTACTGAAGATTCTGAATCCAGAGAGAGCATGGTAGAAAGGCATCCAGGAGGGCAAAGTAGTCAGTCAGAAATCTGTTTGGGAAATCTGTCACTGCAACAACAGACTTTCCAACCAGCAAGCACAGCAGTCGACAATGTAGGCAGCCAAGAGAGCAAATGAGGTCAGGAAAGAAACAGCCAACACAGACCAAAACATGGCTAGAAGAAATAATAATACATGAAACAGAACAACAGTGTTTAAATAACACTCAGGTCATGGCGAAAAGCTGGCTGAGGCTACTAAATGGAAATCGGAGGCCGGTGCTTCAGCTCAGCTCAGTTCAAGCTACAAACAAACTATTTATGTGCAATTTGGTGTCTTTGAAATGGAGGCAATATTGATTGTGGGCTGTGATTCCCCCACCCTGCTTTTCAGTAAGTTTTATTTGGGAACAAAAGTAGAGAAAACACCCAATATCAGAATCACTGACTCAAGAACAGATTGCAAACATGTGGCAGGGGGTGGCATAGTGGGGCTGTGCTACTTACTTGACACACACGCACCCCTGCCAAGTCAATGCTGCATCCTGGGATGGATAAGGGGAGAGGAGGCACATTGCAAATGCACCAGAGAGCCAGTGCAGTGCTCCTGCCAGCATGTCTGCAGCACTCCAACCTCACCTCTCTTCCTCTCCATCCCAATATGCAGCTGTGACTAGGCCAGAGGGAAGTCAGAGAAGTTTTGCAGCCCCATCTCCTGCAAACACAGCTCTCTGTAAAACCTATGGGCAGCAGGATATCCAGATTATGTTGTCTCTAATGCTTCTCGCCCACCTTAGACCACACCTGACAACTGCACATTGAAATGTTACAGTAGAATAGGGATCTAGGTGTGTTGTGTCTAATGTGCTTAGGCCTGATCCACATAATCATCACCATTTCTGGAGAAACAATTGCATTGCTTGAGTCTTTATGCACCTCGGCATCTATTAGACTGTGGCTCCATCACACAAACATAAGGTAGAAACAGGGATTTGGCATGTGGGCTAGGTGCTCAGGAATAGCATCCTGACCCTGCCACTACCATTGTTGCATCTTTCCCCTTTTGTGTCTTTATCTCTTTTTATTACAGTCACATATCCCAACAGTGCCCATCACCTCCTGGCAAATAGAAGGGGAAGAAATGGAGGCAGTGAGAGATTTTACTTTCTTGGGCTCCATGATCACTGCAGATGGTGACAGCAGCCACGAAATTAAAAGACGCCTGCTTCTTGGGAGAAGGGCAATGACAGGCCTAGACAGCATCTTGAGAAGTAGAGACGTCACCTTGCCAACAAAGGTCCGCATAGTTAAAACCATGGTTTTCCCAGTAGTGATGTATGGAAGTGAGAGCTGGACCATAAAGAAGGCTGATCGCCGAAGAATTGATGCTTTTGAATTATGGTGCTGGAGAAGACTCTTGAGAGTCCCATGGACTGCAAGAAGATCAAACACATCCATTCTTAAGGAAATCAGCCCTGAGTGCTCACTGGAAGGACAGATCGTGAAGCTGAGGCTCCAATACTTTGGCCACCTCATGAGAAGAGAAGACTCCCTGGAGAAGACACTGATGCTGGAAAAGATGGAGGGCACAAGGAGAAGGGGGCGACAGAGGACGAGATGGTTGGATAGTGTTTTCGAGGTTACCAGCATGAGTTTGACCAAACTGCGGGAGGTAGTGGAGCACAGAGGTGCCTGGCGTGCTCTGGTCCATGGGGTCACGAAGAGTCGGACACGACTAAACGACTAAACAACAACAAAATCCCAACAGTAACTGCATGTGGAAACATTTCTTTAAAGTAAGCTATGTTCTGGTAAGAAACAGAATTCTTTAGTTGTTTCTCCTGAGAAACTATCATATAACACAGTGACAAAACACATGTTAGTGCGCAGTCCCAGGTTCAGTCCCTGTGTTCAGTCTCTACATCTCTATAGTGATTGTCCTCTGTCTAAAACCCTGGGGAGCTGGTGGCAGTCAGTGTAGAAAATTTGGAGCCAGATAGACCTAGTATAAGAAGAAGAAGAAGAGTTTGGCTTTGATATCCCGCTTTATCACTACCCGAAGGAGTCTCAAAGCAGCTAACATTCTCCTTTCCCTTCCTTCCCCACAACAAACACCCTGTGAGGTGAGTGGGGCTGAGAGACTTCAGAGAAGTGTGACTAGCCCAAGGTCACCCAGCAGCTGCATGTGGAGGAGCGGAGACGCGAACCCAGTTCACCAGATTACGAGACTACCGCTCTTAACCACTACACCACACTCCAGACAGCTTTCTATGTACCTATGTATCATGGAGCAAAAGAAGGAAATAGAGAATCTCCATTTTACTATCTATCATTAGAGTTTGATTTAAGGCAGCCTTCCCAATCTGGTGCCCTCCAAATGTTTTGAACTATAAGCCGGCACATCTAGTGGGAATTCTGAAGACCAAACTATCTGGAGGGCACCAGGTTGGGGAAGGTACACTGGGGAATATGCTAAATTGGACGAACTGAGTTCTTCATGACAGAATATATATATCCCCCTGTGATGGGTCTGGAAGCCTTTCTCAAGGAATACCTCTGCTCATTCAGAGATATCTTTACAGTCTTTATTTACATACATATTTACAAGGTATGGAACATAGCTTCATGCGTCCAAATCCTCGGTAGCAGATCCAGGAAGTGGGAGCTTTCGGCTCCTCCTCCAGCAGAGGAGCTTGGGAAGCCCCAAGCGCTTCCTTTGTTCCCTACATTTTAACCACCTCCTGTCCTGTGCTGAAGGAATGTGCATTGAATATCCCTCTGTCCCTGAACTGGTCGAGTGGTGTTGCTGGTCTCCAGCATCTGGGAGCGTCCTCGCCGCTTGAGTTCCTTCCGCTTGCTTGTCCTCCTCTCCCTCTCCTGTCTTTTCTAAAGGCTCCTGTTCTTCCCCCTCCCTCAGCTCCAGGGCATTCCCTGGCAGCCCCGTGACACCCCCCCCACCCCCCAGTTTAAAAACCTGTGCCGAACGAGTCCTAAATGCCCACAGGCCATTAAGAAAGACTGGTTGTGGTAAGCAGCGCAGTAATTATAAAAGCAACATGGATAAAAACAGTATATATTCCACCAAGAGCTTGATGAAAGTATAATGCAACTATAAATCACACATTATTTTATATTTATTATTTCAAAGGCCTTTTAAAATATATGACAATGGTTGTAATTGATGAAAGGCTGTTGTTTCATAAACAACAAAATATGACTTTCTGTTTGGCTGATCTTTGTTCCTGACATTTGTCAGTAGTGAAGAATACCCTATGGAGAGACTGTTAAATAGATGGCAATTTGTCTCTATTAACCTGATGGCATGAACCAGCTGATCAGTCTGTTAAATGCTTAGGCAAACAGCATAACTTCAGTTGTTAACAGAAGTATTGCATCAACACTTCTCCCTTCCTACAGTTCTCTTTCCCTGTCCTTTTTGCATTCCCCATTTTATTTATGACGGGTGTTCAGCAACCATATGAGTCACCTTGTATCTCTATTTGCAGCAGGCCTGTGCAGAGGGTGGGGGCTGCTGGGTACACTTGCCCAGGGCCCCGGAGGGCTAAGCCGGATGGTAGGGCCCACCAGGGACTAGCTGCTTTTTTTGTTTGAGTTTATAACTTTATGCTAACAAGACTCCTGCCCTGGGCCTCAGACAAGCTCTGCACTGGCCTGATATGCACCATCCAGAAGCAGCCCAATTTCTTTTGGATCTATTCTATATCATTCCGATTTGATTCATTATTCAGGTCCAAATAATGAAAATCCAAAGATTTGTTTCATCCTTACTGCCTATAATGGAGAATCTAAAAATATAACTTTGTTTGCACAAAAGCGAATGAAATTTGCAGGCAAAAGAATTGCTGCAGAATAGATTAAGCCAGCAAAATCTTAGGCAGAAAACTCCAGGAGTTTTCATGTAGGAAACATTTAATGTGTGTGTTTCTTAAGTCTCTTTTTTATTTTCTGCAAGAATTTGGATGAAAATTGTTATCACGGCTGCCGCTTCTGAGAGGATAAAGCCTGCCAAATTTCAGAAAGATAAGAGCAAAAGTTCTGCCACAAGGACAGATTTTACCCTTTTGGGGTGGGAAAATAGAAATGGCATTCCCTCCCCATGTCTTTTGTGAGCAATCAGTTTGAAAGCTAGGGGCCCTGGGTAAGAAACTTGCCTTCGTAGAACTTTTATGAAAACATTGTCCTAAGAATTTGGTTTTTGTTAGCTTTTAATAATATAATTTAGCACAATGAGAAAATAGTAGATACTGCCTTTTACTTAACAAAACATGTAGGGGGTCATTTACAAACATGTTGTGGGCAAGTGCTATTACCATGATAAGTAATAGGGGGGAAATTCATTTGCGAAAAGTGAATGAACAAACACCATTTCTTATGTATCTACATATGAATTTTAATGCAGGCATCCACTGAATTTTGCAGTTGATATGCAGATAATATCACCATTTATATTTATGAACTACAAGCATTCCATAAATACAGGAAATATGAAATTATCACATCATTGCATGATTAACTTTCAAACTTATATAAATAACAATTATGAATGGAACATATTCAGTTTTCACAAATGCAAATTAGAGAACCATTATTTCATGCATAAATTAGTCTTTCAGATTTGCAATCTACATAATCCTTGTAATATTAAAGAAGGCTAAAACCCATTGCTTCCTGTCCTTGATGGACAAGGTGAACAATTGACCCTCATCTTTAGATGCCCCATTTACATGTTTAAAAATATATTCCTTTCTTCCTTTCTCTGGACTAAACCTTTATAAATGATTTCTGTTTTGGATCACTTAATCCTCCTTCAGTGAAATATAGAAAAGCAAAACCCAACTCAGTGATTAGATTCAAGATGAGAACAGAAATAATAATAACAGTAACGATATATTAATAATTCATTATTAATTGTCAATTGTTGTTTGCAGTCTGGGTAGGCTACTGAATTCAAAAATGATGTGTTTGTTAAGTGACTGAGAAGGATATCCAAAGCCTTCCTGTTTCTGAAGCATTCCATCCTGTTCATTTTCACAACAAGGCTAAATGAGAGCCAGCTGGCATGAATGACATACCTATATTAGCATAACATGAAAGCTTTGCTGTATTATTAATTTCCCATATTAGTCCTCATTTCACTGATGTAATCTAGGAGAAGCTAAATGGTTTAACATTAGGTTGCTTACTAGCAATAAGATTATGCTTAATAACCTAAATAGGGACAGCCATATAAAAAGACGGCAAACTGTACTCAGAGGAGCCAATGGGCCAGAAATGGCCCTGACTCTTTAACAAAAAAGGAACAAATATCACTTAGGGAGGCACATGAAGGCAATCCCCACACAGAAGAAAAAGTGGAATTTTTTGCCCTTGCAGAGGCCCATTTGCCCATCAGACATGGCTTACAGCTGCTATCTAGGGCTGGCATTGAGGCTCTGAAGGAGAAAGCCCACTCCAGGGACATGGATGCTTATTTATTCTTTTTATGTAGACAATTTTCTACCCCATGGTTATAACATATCTACAGTGGTGGCTGGTACCCACTGGAACTGGTAGAAGGCAGGGGGCCCTATACCCACCCTCCTCATTTATTCCCATTTTAGCCAAATCATGCCACAGTAGTCTCCTAAAAAGAGCAGCTATGGGTAACATCACAATGGGTTCCAAGGTCGTGGCTCTCTCTGCTCCCTAGAATTTGAGGACTGACACATTGTGCCATAGTGAAGCCTTGTTTTGACATGTTTGTTTATCATGGACTTTGACTGTGATTCATGACCATCATAGTCTGAAGCGAGGTACAACAAATAAAACATGGGTGCTGAGTTCATTAGCATTTAATGAATAACAAATTGGCTCACTTCTGCTAGTAATCTGAACTTGTCATCCTCCGGAGTGTTTTCCCCTCCTCTTCGTTTACATTATCTCCTTTCATGCAAATGGAAGGACTACACAAACAAAATTAGATGTGGCAGCTTTCTCCGTAACCAACAACTGGAAGAGGATCAGCAAAATGAAATTGCAGAGCTTTCTGTTCCTCTCCATGGTAATGATCAAAGAGGAATTTTGGTAGGCTCTGGTACTCTTTAGCTTTCAATCTATCAATTTGGCCAGGATTCAAATCTTAGGGGAAAGTTTCTTTTCATTGTATTTTAAGCTTATGGTTGCACAAGTAGTCAACAATTGCAGGGAGAAGGTTAGGCGGACCAAAGTTCAGCATGAGCTCAGAATGGTGAGAGTTTAAAAATACCGTATTTTTCGCTCTATAGGACGCACCGGACCATAGGACACACCGGACCATAGGAGGGGGAGAACAGGGGGGGGATTCTCCCCCTCTCTGCTCAGCGCCCCTTCAGTGAAGCGGCAGGAGAAACAGAGCCCCTTCCATTTCTCCTCCCGCTTTGCTGAAGGGGCGCTGCGCAGAGAGGGAAAACTGTGCAGCACCTCTCCAGTGAAGCAAAGCCTGGAGAAGAAGAGGGATCGGTGTGCACTGACCCCTCTCGCTCTCCAGGCTTCAGGCGGCTATCCACAAGCGTTCGGAGCGCAGCATGAGCTCCTACTGCGCACCGAAGGCTTGCGGATAGCTGCCTGAAGCCCCCGGAGCGCAGTGGGAGTTCACGCTGCACTCCGGGGGCTTCAGGCGGCTATAGCAAAAGCAACGCGAAGCCTCCGGAGCGCGGGGGGAGCTCTCCCTCTGCGCTTAGGAGGCTTCGCGTTGCTATCGCTGAAGCCAAGGATCCTGCATTCGCTCCATAAGACGCACACACATTTCCCCTTAATTTTTGAAGGGCGAAAAGTGCGTCTTATAGAGTGAAAAATACGGTAATTCCTAAAAGGTTTCTTCAGCTATGTTTGAAGCAAGAGGAAGGACAAACAGTAGGTCCTCCGTGTGGAGAAGATGGATAAATGCTATTGGGTGACAGAGAGAAGGAAGAACTGTTCCACTTCTGCTTTGCCTGTGTCTTCACCCAAAACAAAAGCAGTGTTCAACCTGGTGATAACAGAATAAATGATGCACAGAGGGAGCTGCAGCCCAAGAGGCAGTGAGGGAACACCTAGCTACTTTAAATGAATTCATATCTCCAGAGCCTCATGAGCTGCACCCAAGGGTATTAAAGGAGATATTTACTTTAAGTAGGTCCTGCTGATATCAGTGGCATTTTCTTACAAGTAAACAGGCTTTGGAGCAAGGTCAAAATATGCACACAGTACACTGCACTGTTTCCACACACACAAAACATAGGACCTCAAACCCAGCTGAAGCAACATGAATGTTATGGCTGCCATACTTCAGCACACATAGCTGTATATTTGAATGATATGTCTGTCTCATTGAAACGGAATAATCGGAATAAGTGCAATTGACAACACTGGTGCGTAAAGTAAACTGCAGGAGTTTCTCATGCACTGCTACACACCCGTAGATGAAATCTACTGCTTGCTTTTCCCCAGAAGTAACATCACTACAGAGCAGACAAGTTCAAGGTAAAAATCTCACCTGGCTTGTGGTTTCACACTGCAGACATAAAACATGATTATTTCTTCTTGCAGTTGGGCCAGCCTAGGCATAACATAGAAAATCTGATCACAGGTCAGTTAATGGCTTTGATCTTCTTTTTTCTTTTTTAGACTTAAAGGCAAACTGAATCAGAGTCATGGCACTGGGGAGAAGTGATTCAGCCTTTCATCCCAATCTTTCCCCCCAATTTAAATCGTCGTCTCCCCCCAATCTGCTATTAGCCACTTGGAGGGGGCAGAGAAGTATAAAATATATATCAGCTTTCCTGCTTCCCATATGTATGATGTATGTGTGTATAAATCCCCAAAATAGGGACGCGGGTGGCGCTGTGGGTAAAAGCCTCAGCGCCTAGGGCTTGCCGATTGAAAGGTCGGTGGTTCGAATCCCCGTGGTGGGGTGCGCTCCCGTTGTTCGGTCCCAGCGCCTGCCAACCTAGCAGTTTGAAAGCACCCCCGGGTGCAAGTAGATAAATAGGGACCGCTTACTAGCGGAAAGGTAAACGGCGTTTCCGTGTGCGGCTCTGGCTCACCAGAGCAGCAATGTCACGCTGGCCACGTGACCCGGAAGTGTCTCCAGACAGCGCTGGCCCCCGGCCTCTTGAGTGAGATGGGCGCACAACCCTAGAGTCTGTCAAGACTGGCCCGTACAGGCAGGGGTACCTTTACCTTTATAAATCCCCAAAATGGCTAAGCTTAACTTTTGATTCTGCTAGAACATATACTGCCTACTGTATACATTAGAGGTGGTGATGTTTCTTGGGCAGAGAGGACCACATGCCAAGGTAGGTGTGGCTAAATATAGGGTTTTTTTTATTTTTTGCAAAACCTAGGAAAAACCTCAACTTGTGTTGCCATACATCCTGATTTTCCTGGACATTTCAGCGAATTCCACCTGGACACTGCTTCTGATGGCCAATTGCCAGCTATGTTCCAGACGTACGGCAACCCCACTAAATACAAGTGGGTAGGGTCAGAGTGAAAATATGGTTGTGACCCATTGTCAAGGACAAATGCGGGGGGGGGGGTTGCTGGAGACACAAAAATCTTTTGGCGTGACAGAGGGCTAGATATGGGAGCAGTCAGTAAAAAGAAACATTATTTTCATTTAACAATTGCCTTATTTGTTTGATAAATAAGGTTTAACCTAATTTTGAATCTATTTTTCTACACTGCCTTGTGTTGTTTTTACATGACAGGTGGTACAGAAATAGTTTTAACAAATAAATGATGTTTTGCATTACTCTTTGTATTAACTTTAAAAGTGTTCAGTGGGTATATTTTTCTGAGGGCAAACTTGTGAAGCCTATCAAGTATGTGACTGACCGTCTTCCTGCTGTTGTTTTAGAATTTCTATCAGGAGACACCCCCCCTCCATTTGGTTTAGCGACTGATTCACCACACAGATCTGATGATTATATTGTTATAAAAGTTGGGTGTCTCCTCCTCTTTCTGCCTAGCAGTGGCAAGAGCCCATGGGGTTCCAGGCACTCACCCAGGATTTGTGTTCCTTTGGAGCAGGCATAGGCAAACTCAGCCCTCCAGATGTTTTGGGACTACAACTCCCATCATCCCTGATCACTGGTCCTGTTAGCTAGGGATGATAGGAGTTGTAGTCCCAAAGCGTCTGGAGGGCCAAGTTTGCCTATGCCTGCTTTGGAGAATTGAGACATGACAGAGACTGCCGTAGCTTTAAGAAATACAATTTATTCATTAATTTACAGCTTCAGTCTGTATGGAGGGAGTCCAGATCTTACAGGACAGTCCTTTCAAGAGAGGCTTGTATTCCACAGCAGTGTAGCCCTGGAATCCAAGTCATCTCCCCCAGCCAGCAAGCAGCCATCCTGCCCAAGATGGATCCCAGTCTTTCTTCCTTGTTCTTCTTACCAGAACACCTTGCTAAAATACTCTTTCTGTCACCTCACACCTAGTTACCCTGGCAAGCTTCCAACCCCCCAGACTCTGTTCATACCTTAGGGCAAGGGGGAAGAACAGTTCTCCTGCACTGCCAATGGTTCTCAATGGCGCCATATTGTTCCTTAATGGTCCTAGGTTGGCCAGGTCATTTTGCATGGGCTAGCTCAGGAATTCCTCTGCAGCTGGTATTTATCCCTTCTCACCCCAAATATCCTGCCATTTATTAATTTCTAAGGTTTAGGGGGGGTTCCCCCAAAAAACTAATATAAACATGTGTGTACATGAGTATCTGCATTTCTGTTGCACTGATAAGATGAAAAAAAATCTGCATGGTTAGCAAAAATATAATGTGAACCCTTCACTTGTATGGAGCTGCATTTCTGCAACTCTTAAAGGTGAAGCGGCCCTCCAATTAAAAACCTTACTTGGGTTTCAATAGGCAATTTTTACCTCATAGGTAGAGGAAACAATAGAATCAAATGGCAATGTGCTTCTGCAGCAAGTGATCAAGTACTGTTCTTATTGTATTATCTCGTTTTCTTTTTTATGCTGAACCAAAACATATGTGAGATGCAGTGATCAGGTCATTTGCTTTTTGCAGAAAGAGCAATGCCTTGGCCCTCTAATGCAATCAAGAGCTTCTCACACACATTTCTCTGATCCTTTCAAGCTTGCAAATGGCTTAAGCAAAAGGAAAAGGGGATTTTGAAGTCTGGAGTCATTAGTACAAGATTCCAATTGTAAATGATTACCAACAGGAGGAAAAGGGGTTTTTTTAAAAAGGCTTTTAAAGTGTAAATTAAGGCAGCCACTAGTAGTGGAAATGCCACCTGGAGACATTTGTGTGTTTAAAATTAATGGTAACATGTAGGCCTGAAACTGGAAGACCAAAGGATTAACACACTAATAAAGAGATTGTAGTAATGATGATATATAGAATAGACAAATGAAAATAAGAAAGCAAACTGTAAAAACAAGACAAAACAAAAAATGGTAGAACATGCAAAAGTAATTCTTGGCTCAATGTGGTAAATGAGATGAAGGATCACTTCATTAATCCCAAACTAGGCTCTGCAGCAAGTCAATGACAAACCATGGCTACGTGTAGGCACTGGAAACTACAGAACACTCAGAAGACAGTGCCTTTGTATTGGCAACACCATCTTAGTGAGTGTCCTATTCTCACAGGGCACCAGAGTGAACAGAAGACTTGCCAAGAACAACAACAAGGGGACAGCAAGTGGCAGGTCCCAGCAAGGGAGAGGAGGTGGAATTGAGACTGCAAGAGAGACTCAGCTGGCTGGGGACTGGAGATCTAGATCCCAGGAAGGACCAAATGGGCTGTCAAAAAAGAGCCCCAACCCTATGACACCTGGCACCCTAGTCCAATGCTTTCAACCAATGCGGCAGCTAGACTGGTGACTGGGAGCGGCCGCCGAGACCATATAACACCGGTCTTGAAAGACCTACACTGGCTCCCAGTATGTTTCCGAGCACAATTCAAAATGTTGGTGCTGACCTTTAAAGCCCTAAACGGCCTCGGTCCAGTATACCTGAAGGAGCGTCTCCACCTCCATCATTTGCCCGGACACTGAGGTCCAGCATCGAGGGCCTTCTGGTGGTTCCCTCGCTGTGAGAAGCCAAGTTACAGGGAACCAGGCAGAGAGCCTTCTCGGTAGTGGCACCCACCCTGTGGAACGCCCTCCCACCAGATGTCAAAGAGAAAAATAACTACCAAACTTTTAGAAGACATCTGAAGGCAGCCCTGTTTAGGGAAGCTTTTAATGTTTCATAGGTTATTGTATTTTAATATTCTGTTGGAAGCCACCCAGAGTGGCTGGGGAAACCCAGCCAGATGGGCAGGGTATAAATAATAAATTATTATTATTATTATTATTATTATTATTATTATTATTATTATTATTACTACTACTACTACTACTACTACTACTACCATGGAGCCACCTCTGATGCTGCCTCCTATCACCAAGGAGCCTTCCCCTTCAAGGAAGGTTGCAGAGAGCAAGTCTGAAGAGCCTTTAATTCAGGGATAGGGGACATGTCACTTTCTGGATGTTGTTGGACTCAGCCCCAGCCAGTATGGCCAACAATCAGTGATGCTGGGGGTTGTGGTCCGGCAAGATCTGTGAAATCACAGATGCCCCATCCCTGCTTTAAGTTGAGATGCCAACAATTGTACCAGCAACAACACAACACATCTGATTTTAACACAGAGCTCTGGATAATTGTGTTCATCTGAATACATAGTGAATTCAAGGTGCCAACTGCCATTAGAGCTCCCAATGTGTCAATTGCTAATTGTCATGAAGGAGTCTCTTTTGCAACTTCAGTTATCCAAGGTTTCCTCGCTTATGCACTCAAAAGCCCCCACCCAACTCAGCAGCACTCTCAGATGCATTTTGTAATCAATGTCTGTTTAGGTAAAGGTAAAGGTACCCCTGCCCGTACGGGCCAGTCTTGACAGACTCTAGGGTTGTGCGCCCATCTCACTCTAGAGGCCGGGGGCCAGCGCTGTCCGGAGACACTTCCGGGTCACGTGGCCAGCGTGACATCGCTGCTCTGGCGAGCCAGAGCCGCACACGGAAACGCCATTTACCTTCCCGCTAGAAAGCGGTCCCTATTTATCTACTTGCACCCAGGGGTGCTTTCGAACTGCTAGGTTGGCAGGCGCTGGGACCGAACAACGGGAGCGCACCCCGCCGCGGGGATTCGAACCGCCGACCTTTCGATCGGCAAGCCCTAGGTGCTGAGGCTTTTACCCACAGCGCCACCTGTGTCTGTTTAGGACGCAGCAAATAAATTGCACCTGCTGCTGCGTGTCATATGGTTTGAACTGCAATAGCTCATGCATTACAGCATGAGACTCTTAATTTCAAGGTCATGGGTTCAAGCCCCAGGTTGAGTGAAAGATTCCTGCATTGCAGGTGGTTGGACTAGACAGTCCTCGTTGTTCCTTCCAACTCTACAATTCTATGATTCTGTGATAAAGTCTATGGAAGGATATGGAACACTCCTCAGCAGCACTTAAAGAATTGACGATCAAAGTACTGAATCTCGAAACTAACACTGATAAAGGTACAGATACAATATGACATTAACGCCAAGTCCCTAGATTTAAAATGTGACACTTCTGAGCGTCATAGTCTTCTTTAGAAGAAGCATATCACTAAACAGAATGATTGCATCTTGTCTGTTACTAAAACCCAGTGAAGTACAATATGTCATTTTGCCTTTAACAGTCTTAGCATTCCAAGTGTTACACCTGAGAAGGATGAAATGAGGGCATGGGAAGAGAAAGGAAGATTCTAGGACCTGGAACCTAAGTTTATAAAGCTATCTGAGAAATATTTACAAGCCAATATCCTCTTGTTAATCATGCTTATGATTTTCCAACTGTGTATTTAAAAGTAATCCAGGTCACCTGCAATTCTCAGGGTTTGGCGTTCTGTTTATAATTCTGCTCTTAATTATTACAAAATTTATTTCTCAATAAATTACATGCTGATGGATTTTCAAGTAATGAGTAGGGCTTCTAAATTCACTGGGGGCTTCGCTTATAAAACAGCTGGAAAACGGGCTAAACAGAGAACAGCGTAAACATACCACAGGGCCCTGAATGTGAGAAAGAGGACATCTGAGAATGTTCCTGTAATAAATATGATGCTAATAGAGAATAATGAGTTTAAGGAAGATTGTTCAAGAGGGTCTGCTTCTATACTAACTGTAAAACAACACACATTTCTAGTTGTAATGAAACCAGACATTGTTTGCAGCTTTAGCAACATATTTATACCAAGTTTAAATTCAGTAATATTCAGTAGTGAGTTTAAATTCTATCTTTTTCTGTTCCAGTTATGGTTCATTTACTGTTGTGCCCTGGAGATGTTTGTCTTCTAATTTTTGCCATATTTGATAAAGAGATCACATTGTTTTGAATTGCCTTTTATTGCATTTCCATCTGATTTGCTTCTTCCAGTATTTGGTAGTGCATATTTAAATAAAAAAGGAAAAGAAAATCCCTGAAGGGCTACCAGATGGTGCAACTACTGTCAAGCCAGTTTATACTTAAAGCGTGCAGCAAAGTTTTAAATTAGCATTTTCAAAGAGGAACAAACACTCTACCACTCTGTGCATGTGTGCATGTGTGTGTGTGCATGCGCACGGGCAATTCAGATATACACACACATGTGCATGTAATGAATGTACATTGTTGCTGTGTGTGCATTGTGTGTTTGCAAACTGCTAACAATGCTGTGTAACCCTTTAAGTTTCACACTTGAAAACTCCCTTACATTTCCTGTTCCACCATTCATATATCCTTCATGGGCAGCCTGCTGTTCTCAAGCAGCTCAGTTTGGCTGGATGTCTGCACATGCCCTGAGATGATAGGTCTGGATTTTCTCTGAGCCAAGATTGCATGAATAATCAAAGGAAGCTATATATCATATATTCAGGGAAAGTCCCCGAAGTTCCTGCCAACCCTCACAGCACCCCACCATATTGGTAGTTGTATAGGGGGATTTCCCTACGGTGACCTAAAACTTAGACCTTCACATGGGCCATGACATTTAATGCATGCCTAATTAATCTCCCAGAACAAATGTAAAAATCTAATGCAGGTGACACCTCTCATCCAGCTATTATCCCTTGAACGTAATGAATTTCCTCTAATGCTGTATTGTTTTTAACACTTGATTGGGAGCCGCCCAGAGTGGCTGGGGAAACTCAGCCAGATGGGCGGGGTATAAATAATATATTATTATTATTATTATTATTATTATTATTATTATTATTATTATTTAGTAAGTATGTTTTGTCCCTATCAATCATCAATCATTTTATTTGTATGCCAACTTTCCAAAGTTAAAACCATGCCCAAGTCAGCTTATTTAAAAAATTGCAAAACTACAAACATAACAAAAGTAGTAATAAACAATAAACAAACCATCGAGTTGTACACAACCAAACCACATAAATCAGAAGATCCAAAAGAAAGATCCAAAAAATTAACATAAACAACAGCAGGTCTTCCAGGACTCACAGCCAAGAATGGTTCTTGTTTTTTGCTAAGGCACCCATCACCCTTGGACATTCTGCCGCAGTTCTGCAACAAGAAAACTTAGGTGCTATGACAAATGACAGCTCACTATCCATCTTCTGTTGTGTGGTATTAACCCACCCAGAATTGCCCTTAACAAAATCACCTTCTATATCAAAGTCCATGCCCATGAGGAGGGCCCTTCCCTATCTATAACTGGAAACCAGCATTTCTGACATTGGCTGTTCCACCAGAGGCATGTGAACTACCCAACGTGTTGTTGGAAGCATCAAAGGCCATTTAGCTTTCCTGGAATATGCTCGTCTATTCTGTCAGTATAAACAGCCCAAATTTACTCTCCCCACAGGGATTTCTAACTGCCACATTGGGATGTACAACTAATTTTTCCCCAACCAACTGGGAAAGCAGTAATAAGTGCTGTACATTTATGTATAACAACAGATGTTCCCAGTCAAAATATGATTTTTAATAGTCATTTGGGACAGTTTCATGTGCATCAGTTTGAGTTTCAATCCATCCCATCCCAGAGGAACTGGGTAATATATTAAAATCACAAAATACGTAGCACTTACTGCAATTTGTAGGTGTTTACCTTTAAAAGTCCTATGTACCTTAGATACCTTACTCTCCCAATTCCATCATGCCTGCTCCTTAAGAGACCTTATCTAAATTCTAGTTAGGCTGAGAGGGACAAGAGAGGGTCACATCCATAATACAGACAACGTTGCTTCATATGATATGTTTGTAGGGAGATTAGATGATATTGGCTATTTAATTATCTTTTGGTCTCATTTGTTTGTGCGGAGGTTAGATGACACCATGTCAAAACAAGTGTTATCCCACACTTTACAGTGAATTGCCGCCATCCTCTCCTTATCACAAAGTCTGAGATTTTGTGGATGTGGTCTTCTTGTACAAGACCTCTTAATCATCTATAATTGTGCAATATGCATTTCCCAGCATGGAACTGGATTCCACTTGAAAATAGCAAATGCAACCAACTCAGCTACATCCTAAGTAATTTAAGCCAATCCCCACTCCATGAATTTCAAATTCTCACCCCGCACACTAATCTTCAGAGGAGACGTCTGTTCATCTCTATTAGAGCTCCTCATCATACATTTACCCTCTATGATATCATTAACTCTAAGCGTCAAAAACATCTTCGTTGTCTTAGCAGGGTGCAGCCTTTCCCCTGCTCCAAAATGATACACCAGGCTCACATTCTTCCAAAACAGAGATAAAAGGAGACTGAGCATGTCTTCAGGTTTTGAATGGCAATGCCATTTTGAAAGCAGATCCTCCCCAAGTCATTTAGAAAATCTTCCAAGGCACAGTATTTTGTATGGCATCTACAGTCTGACCTATCAAATGACACCCAATATATATTAAAGCAAACTGAAATCTCTCATTGTTCAGATGGTATACTCTGAATAGATGCAAAACCATTCTCAACTATCTACAGGAGTGCACAATGGGTACATGTTTGAATACAAATTTCAACAATTGTCTGCCGTACAATAATAACAAAAAAAGAGAGACAATAGGAGGACACTTCAGCAAAGTCAATTTGAATGAGATGCCCATTTTTCTTTAAAGAGGAAAGATGTTACATTAAAGTGGCCATTCATGATGTAGAAGCAGACACAATAGGACTGGGAGGGAAAGTATGTACAGTTATTTTAGGAAAGTGGAAAGAAATTGTTGCTACATGCGATAAGATAAGCTTATCAATGTACAGCTTGTCTCTCCACCAATGGGTGCAGTAATCATGATGATAAGACTCTAATCTATAAATGGTTTCAGGTGTTCATGGGAAGCCGTGAGAGAAGTGTGGGTTATGCTTCTTCTCATATTTCCAGTAGTAACTTATTTACTTGAGTCATTTTTGAGTCACTTTGAGTAAAACGACAAAGTGACTTACAAACACAGTAAGCAGAGACATATGGGACATTAGTTAAGTAGCAGGAAACAGTAGGAATAAATGGACTGTTCTTCAAATGGAGGTATGTAGAAAGTAGACCCACAAGGATGAATATTGGGACCTGTGCTTTTTAACTGGTTACTAAATTAACTAGAGGATGCGAGTGGCGCTGTGGTTTAAACCACAGAGCCTAGGACTTGCCAATCAGAAGGTTGGCGGTTCGAATCCCCGCGACGGGGTGAGCTCCCATTGCTTGGTCCCAGCTCCTGCCAACCTAGCAGTTCAAAAGCACGTCAAAGTGCAAGCAGATAAATAGGTACCGCTCCGGCGGGAAGGTAAACGGTGTTTCTGTGCGCTGCTCTGGTTCGCCAGAAGCGGCTTAGTCGTTCTGGCCACATGACCCGGAAGCTGTCTGCGGACAAACGCCAGCTCCCTCGGCCAATAAAGCAAGATGAGCGCTGCAACCCCAGAGTCGGTCAAGACTGGACCTAATGGTCAGGGGTCCCTTTACCTTTACCTTAAATTAACTAGAGTTAGGGGTGAGCAGTGAGGTGGCCCAGTTTTTTGAAACTTAATAGTTATTGACATTTAAAACAAAAAGAGATGGCAAAGAGCTCCAAAATAAACTAACCAAACTGAGGAAAGGGTAGTAATATGACAGAAGCAATTCAATGATGCATGTCAAGGCAATAATAATAATAATAATAATAATAATAATAATAATAATGACTAGCAATGAGATATTGGGGTTCTGGTAGTTAGCTCAGTGAAGATGTCAACTCAGTGTATGACAACTGTGAAAAAGATGAATTCCACGCTAGGGATCATTAGGAAAGGAATGGAAAATTAAACTAATATCATAATACTGTTAAACCTATGGTACAACCACATTTGGAATACTGTGTACAGTTCTGGTCGCTTTCCCTTAAAAACGAAATTGCAGAGTGACAATAAAGGGGCAACCAAAATTATAAAGGGAAGAAGCAACTTCTCTGTGAAAAAGTAGCTTCATCCCCTTGACAATTTCCCAAAGGAAGAAAGAGTGCTCTTGCGCTCAGGTCCAGCTTACAGGTTTCCCAGAGGGAACTGGTTGGTCACAGTGAGACTCAGATGCTGAACTAGTTGGGCCATTGGTTCAATTCAGGAGGCTCTTCTGCTGTTCTTATGCAATTTGAAGCTCTAAAGAAAGTGACCTCTCAAATGGTGAGATTTCAATAAATGCAGCAGCATTCATAATTGCATCAGCACTTCCCATGTTGTACTTCTGTTCTCTCCAGCTGCAAGAGGAAACCCAAAGCAGAAATGAAACGCTGTGCTCATGAAATGAGCGCGATATCTGTTACAGAAACAAACCCTTCCCTTTTTCGATACAGCTGGTTTAATTAGTGATAGTTTAGCAGCACTTTAGCATAGCTTTTTTGTGGAAAATTGATTAAATGTATGGTCTTTTTTGGGACAAATTAACAAAAGAAAATCTCTAGGAATGCGTAATGAGCTTTTTCAGTGCCGTGTTAATCTCAGTTACCAACAAATGCAAAACGGCTGAAGAAAAATTAGGCATTTTGTAGTGTATTGGGCTTCAACTAATGATGATGATTTGGTGATGTAAAATTAATGCATTTTTAATCAACATATTATTAGAACATCCATTTACATGCAATTATTTTCATGAAGATTTAAGTGCAAAGGGAAAAAAATGTTGCTGTGCCCGAGATGCAGAAGTGTGGAAATAGGATCTGTAACAGGGGGGAATAACCTCACAACTGTCACACTTCCAAGTTCATTTTCTTCAATAAAAGGACAAAAAGAATTAAGAGCCAAGCTATGCTTTCACGATGGGGATTTCCTGCCTCCTCCTTCCACCCTGCAGCCCATTGTGATCACCGAAAGCAGCTGCTCCTGAGGGTTAGGACACACATACACACATGCACAATGACACAGGATGTGGTTTGGAGGGCTGCATCTGGAGATGCATCAGAAATTGCCTTATACCAAGTCAGATATTGTCTCCATCAAGACTGGCAGCAGCTCTGCAAGGTTTGAGACAAGGGCCTCTCCCAGCCTAGCCTTCCGCATGCAAGCAGTGCTTTTTTCCAGCCAGAGTTTGCCAGAAAACAGTTCCGGCACCTCTCAGGTGGGTGCCATCATGGGCCAGGGCTCCCCTGCCCGCTTCTTGCCTTTACCTACTTCTGAGACGCCCCAAACGAACATTTCAAGTCAGAGCAGTAGCTGGCCAGCGTGCGTGAGTCCTACACTTTTTTAAAACATCTATGACTCCAGCAGGAGACTCTTGAGAGTCCCATGGACTGCAAGAAGATCAAACCTATCCATTCTGAAGGAAATCAGCCCTGAGTGCTCACTGGAAGGATAGATCCTGAAGCTGAGGCTCCAATACTTTGGCCACCTGGTGAGAAGAGAAGACTCCCTGGAAAGGGGGAGATTGGGAAAGATTGAGGGCACAAAGAGAAGGGGACAGCAGAGGACGAGATGGTTGGACTGTGTTCTCGAAGCTACGAACATGAGTTTGACCAAACTGCGGGAGGCAGTGGAAGACAGGAGTGCCTGGCCTGCTCTGGTCCATGGGGTCACGAAGAGTCGGACACGACTAAACGACAACAAAATGACTCCAGCCCGCTCCTAGCCATGATTGGCCAAGCTATGGGGTAAGGCCAACTTGTATTTCCTTTTCTTCCATCCTTTTCTCATGTAGAAGCAGCAGACTAAGCTTTCCAGCCAAGCCTCTACCATTGCACACATGCAAGTTTGTGTAAGGACCCTTCCGAGCTGCCCTCGCCGTCCGCCTGAATCTAAAAAAGAGGGAGGCGGGGGATGCATTTATTTGACCTGCACCATAACCAGGGGGTGACCCACAAAACCAGCTTGCTGTGATTTTTAGCACCTCCATGAGTGGTGAACGCAGCCATCGTCAAACCGGCATCTGTTCAGGGCTGCCCCGAGTCTCCTGGTGACTTACTGTAAGAGCTTTGTGGTGACTTCTGGCACCTATTTTTCTTGAAAAAAGCACTGCATACAAGTCACATGCTCCACCACCTTCTCTGTGAGAAGCAGCAGCAGTAGCAGGAGACTCCAAGTGTGAGTTGGAGTGGCTTTCATACGTATAAAAGGCTCTCTGGATCCTGCCCAGTGAATGTGAAGTATCTGGTCCTTTCCTACTCACTCTGCAGCTGGGCACGCAACAGCTCTAACACAAAAACAGACTGGGAAAGATTTCTACATAAAGGGCACATTGAAAGAGGAAGGTTGTGGACTACAGCTCCCATCAGCCCCAGTGAAGTTAGCTAGTAGCCCAGGGTGATGGGAAATGTAGTCCACAACAATAGGAGGGATCCAAATATTCATAGATCATGGAACCGGAAGGAATCTTGAGGATCATCTAGCCCAACTCCCTGCAATGCAGGAATATGCAGCTATCCCTTATGGGGATTGAACCTGAAACCGTGGCGTTATCAGCACCACACTCTAGCAGACTGAGCTATCCCTTGTAACTAATTTCCTGTAAAAATAATTAAATCAGTCACTCACCAGATGGTATTTTGAGGCATTTTAAGATAAGCAATTTTGTCATTTTAGAAGATCTTATTATTGAACTGCTTATAAAAAGAGTAATTAGACACCTGGGCAGAAAGTGAAACTGAATCATGCTCCCTGTTTTCATGCTGCTTTGACATGTCTGAAATGGAGGCTCACACATGGCCCCCGTGGGAAGCTCCCATTTTGAAGAAGCACAAAGATGGGAAGAACAAGCCCTCTCTGCTCAAAATTTCCCCATTCATTAAATGGATTATATTGCTGCATGCCACCCCAATCTCCGAGCGGTGCAAGATTCCAGGGCTTCACATTTCCCTTTGGAATGAGGCACAGCAGAGACTGTTGTGTCTTTATGACACATGGTTTATTTACTTATTTATTTATTTAATAAAGATTTTTATTGATACAACAAGAAAAAAGAAAAAAAACACAAATACCAAATTACACAGAAGAATAACCATAGACACATAATTTTCTTAGCAAACAATAAAACATATATTGGTCTTAACACTAAAGACCCAACCTCCCGTCTATTCCATATTTCAATTTCATATTACTTATTGCCAATACACACTTTTATCATAATTAAACTTATTCTTAATAAATCTAATTTCTTATATCTACCTTGCAACTATTACTGAAGTTCCTTGAATGCTGCAACAGAATTTAAACTACTATATTTATTTTTCAGATATTCTTTGAAAACCTCCCATTTTGAAACAAATTCCTGTTTTGATTTATTCTTTATTTTTTCTGATAGACCATCTAATTCGGCATATTCTATCAGCTTTTGGATCCAATCTTGTCTAGAGGGGATTTCATTACTCTTCCATTTTGCTGCGATCAAAACTCTTGCTGCCGCCGTCGCATATAAAAAGATACCCTTCCTCTTTTGTGGAATATCCAAATCTGTTATTCCCAAGAGGTAGGCCTCTGGTTTTTTATTGAAAAAGATCTTTAGCATTTTTTGCAGTTCTGCATGGATACTCTCCCAGAATACCTGTATTTTCCTACATATCCACCACACATGGTAGAAAGTTCCTGAGTCTCCGCATCTCCAACAATTACTTGACACATCTTTATACATTTTTGAAAGTTTCCATGGTGTTAGATACTATCGATGTTGCATTTTTTGAAAGTTCTTTCTAATCGTGTAACAATTTGTGAATTTCCAATTGATCTTCCATAAGTTTTTCCATTGGGCCATGGTTATTGAATGGCCAAAATCCTGGGACCACCTCACCATTGCCACTGTTACCTTCTCCTCCTTAATGACACATGGTTTATTTATATGCAACCTGAGTCTATGACACATGGGTTCACAGCATCAACAACCCAAAGCGGGTATTGTTTCTCCCATAGCCTTGGATTCAAGCAGAAATCAGGTATGGCTCTGTCGCTATGGCTTTCCAGCCCCCCTCCTCTCTTTGTCTTTCTACAGTGGTACCTCGCAAGACGAATGCCTCGCAAGACAAAAAACTCGTTATACGAAAGGGTTTTTCGCAAGACGAATTTCCCTATGGGCTTGCTTCGCAAGATGGAAACGTCTTGCAAGTTTGTTTCCTTTTTCTTAACACCGTTAATACAGTTGTGACTTGACTTCGAGGAGCAACTCATAGAACGCGGTGTGGTAGCCTTTTTTGAGGTTTTTAAAGACTTTGGTGATTTTTGAAGCTTTTCCAAAACTTTCCCGACACCGTGCTTCGCAAGACGAAAAAAATCGCAAGACGACAAAACTCGTGGAACGAATTAATTTCGTCTTGCGAGGCACCACTGTATCAGCCAGTTGATGGAGGGTACATTTTGCCTCTGATGCTGAGCCGCTTCATTTGTTCCAGTAAAGGCTCGTTACCTAGGCTATCACCTCACCAGGAAGCTAGCCTGGCTATTCCAAGAATTAGAACGTGGGCCAAGCATTCAGCCTAACACACACACACACTCCGAAAACTCATAACTATATTTACTATCACTGAGGGTTGCCATGAGGAATGATATTTGTACAGTTCTGTGTGAATATGAAACTCTACACAGACACTACACAAGTCTCTTGTTTTCTCAAACTATAACTTGATTCCTCGGGGACATATGGGACTTAGCTACATTAGTTAAAAAAAAACAGCATTTTGAATTAGGTATAAACATGCAACACCAGATGGCGCTGGAGAGCAAAAAAATTCTATGTGATTTTCCATAGTGTCCCCCCCCCCCATTTTTGTTATAACAGTTTAATTTCTGTCTTATTTATAGTGTCATTGTTTTTTGCCTTTGTGTGGATCCACCCACAGAGACTTCCTCAACTCGTCCCATGATACTCTTTGTCTGGTTGTATTGTTAGGAGGATTAAATCCGAACACTACATTTCTCAGATCAGTAAGAAAGCCACCTGAACATTCCTCGCTTGTTGAAGACTCTTGAGTGTGTATATAGACTGCAGCTATAGTCCTTCCTTTGCAACAATGCTTCCATATCCTCCCTCATAGGAGTCACCTCCTAGGGGCTGATGTGTCTTCGCACTCCCCCCAATAAAATATTTGTGGGGACCCCCACCCCTACAAAGTTGGTGGGCATTGCCAATCAAATGGTATGTGTGTCCCGTGTCATGAGATTGATTATGTGGGGCAGGGCTTACTTGGCCCCTTCCAAATATTTTATTCAAGTTGGAACCCCTGTCCTCCCTTATGTACCAACTTGGAAAGTCTTCTGAAAACTTTTGTATTGTACCAGAAAACAGAATCAGCACATGTTGAGATTTGATAGAACATGAGGTTTACAGCAGGAATATTGTAGTAACGATACAGAAGGGAGAATTTTCGTCCCTTTGCTTTCATACACTCACTGCCAATCTCTGTACAGGGAGGAGATTTACCACAAAGAATGCAAAGACTGCTCAGAACCTTTCAACCTAGCATGCAAATTAATTTGTACAAAGACTAATTTTCTGACACTAAAGTTCATCCAATTTATTTACTTAAATTACATTAATTCACCCTCCTGACCTTTCAAACAGCTTATATTGTCTCGGCTGACAACTGCATAACAGTACTTAGCTGTTTCTTAATCAGCGCACCATTTACTTAACTCTGAAAGCTAATATGAAAACGCCTCATGTGTTCTGATCACCCCCTTCAATTTTTATAGCCCCACTACTCCCTTCCCTTTGCATGGGACTCAAACACATATCATTCAGAATCACACTGAACTGAGTAGTTAAAATTAGATAAAATAAAAACACATGCTCAAATCTCACATCCATTTAAAAGCTCAACTGGGTAGCAAAATCCACCCCAAACAGAAGCATATTCTATAGTAATAGCCACCCCACTTATCTGCAAGCAAGCAAATTTACCTGTCCTTCTGAACAGCTTTACCATCCCAAGCACAAGTTAATCTGAAACAAACAGAAGGATGGAGGGTAACACAGGAGAATTTGAGGATGATGTCATTGAAATAGTAAATGAACAAAGCATTGCAACTCCATACTAAATGCCTACTGGGAAAGCAACCCATAACTATCCCATAACAAAACTTTTAAACCAACAAAAACATTGAGGTGGAATATAGTCAGACTTAAGACCTCGTGAAGAACTGTGTAAGAGCTCGTCCACACTTTCGCTTGACCCGTATTTTGTGTACTGATTAATTCCCCCAGGTCTGAGAGCATCTCTTGTTCTGCAGCTGTGGCTAGTGAAACTCTGATCTTACCCACTGAATTGGATCTTATAAGATGTGCAGGAAATCCAAATAAATATTTTGCTTAAATGAGCTTTGCTTCAGCAGGTAAGGCTGGATTTTCACAAGGCACAGCCACAGAACAATGAAGAAAGAACTTGGACCTGGGTGGCTTAATCTGTATACAATGTAATCAAAAATTCAGGTCAAGCAAAAGTGTAGGTGATTCTGTATTTCCTGGGAACAGAAGCAGCTCTCATCAAAGCTCTGTTTCAGAGTTCTCACTCTCACGGGTTACAATCCTATGAATCTGCTTCATGCAGACTCCATTGTAGGCTCATTCCCTGCACATGATTGACAACTGGCCGGTAGTTATTTAGATTTTCTGAGTCCAAGGAAGATTTCTTGAGGAGTGGTCTTACCACTGCCTCCTTCAATCAGGCAGGGACCACCCCCCTCTTGCAAGGAGGCATTAATCACCTCCCTGGCCCAGCCAGCTGTCCCCGACCTGCTAGTTTTTATCAGCCAAGATGGGCAAGGGTCCAGAGCGCAAGTGATTGCCCTAACCAATCCAAGCACCTTGTCCACATCCTCAAGCCTTACTAACTGAAACGCATCCAGCATAACAGTACTAGACAGTGCTCTGGACACCTCTCAAGATTCATCTGCTATAACAGTACAGTGGTAACTCGGGTTAAGTACTTAATTCATTCCGGAGGTCTGTTCTTAACCTGAAACTGTTCTTAACCTGAAGCACCACTTTAGCTAATGAGGCCTCCTGTTGCCCCTGTGCTGCCGGAGCACGATTTCTGTTCTCATCCTGAAGCAAAGTTCTTAACCTGAGATACTATTTCTGGGTTAGCAGAGTCTGTAACCTGAAGCGTATGTAACCTGAAGCGTATGTAACCTGAAGTAACACTGTACAGTCATACCTTGTGTTGCGTTCCGTTCTTGTTACAGACTTTCAGCTTATGAACGTGGCAAACCCAGAAGTGTTTACTTCCTGGTTCGCTGCCTGCGCATGCACAGAAGCGATCTGCACACTTCACGCACACGCAGAAGCGCAGAAGAGGCGCTCTAGTTGTGGAACTTTTGGGGTGCGAACGGCACCCCGAAACGGATTACGTCCACAACTAGAGCTACCACTGTAGAGTCAAGGTCCCAGTGGATGCAAGCAATTTTATCCCCCAGATGCTTTGCAAACAAGTCACAGCGAGCCACCATTGATTTTACCACCTCCCTTGGGCCAGACTGTAAAAGGCCCCATACTACCCAAAAAAGCTCTGCCGGGCGCCATGATGAGGATGCAATGGAGCCTGGAGGCTCCAAATAGCAGGAGTAGGGAACTGACAGGGAATGAGGACATATCTGCTTGTGAGTCACACATAGAAAAACAATAGTAGTCAGAGACTGGTAGATCAGAATCATTGACAGGTTCAAGAGTAGAGTCTTCTTCCAACAAGGGGTGGTTGCTGGCTGAGATCTAATATAGTCCCTCAGCCTAACTGCCCTCCCAGGTTCTGCCCTCTTACTGGAGAATGGAGATCATTAAAGAGATGGGCTTCTGGAATGAAGCCTGGCACCATGTTGTTTCTCTATTGCCCCCTGCCTGCAGTGGAAAGACTTTGCACATGTGACCTTTTGGGGGAAGGATGATCTGAAGGCTCAGATGCTGAAGTCTCTGGGGACCTTGACTTCCAGACTTAAGTTAGAAGTCTCAGATTCCTGGTCCAGGGTCTGGTGGCACTACTGACTTAGTTAGCCCCTCTCCCAATCAAGTCACTGTTCGTAGGCTGGGTTGTAACACAGACTTGATGGAGCTGACAGTCTTTTTAAAAGGCAATCATACATGAGAGACTAGCATGTTGACTGTCAGTCACTATGATGCATATTTATTATGGCTTTCAAAATATATCAGCAAAATCGCAACAGCACTTTGGAGATAGCAAGGAACTGAGAAGTAGCCCACACAGTTTCTGTTCCACTGGGAATACGCTTGATTACTTGTTCACACCCCATAGTTAAAAGGATTAAAGAGAAAAAAATCATAAAATGTTAGCGATTGAGGCAGAGTGAGAGTTACTTAGTATTATCCCCTTCACACTAGGAGGGGAGCAAGGTTTTTTTAGTTCAAGGGTCACATGGTGGCCACCTACTGGTGGTGGGTGGGATGAGGGGCAAGTGGGTGGGAACAGATGTTACTACATTCAAGACATGCAAGAAGTCAAGGAGTAGGTCCTTTGTGGTGTATGGCCTGAGGAGAATGCAGGGCCTGTAAAGAGCCTGGGTGGCACATTTGGTCCATGGCCCCTGATATAGACCATCTCCAGAACATGCTCTCCCTGCTTTGAAAAGTCAGCAAGGAAGATTCCACAGCTTCTGTTGCCCAAAGATTCTTCCTGATAGGAAGGAGAGAGAATTTCCTTCCAATCCTAAGTTTACCTTGGGTCTGTGAACTTGACATGCACAACTTTTGAGGAGTTCCCATATATATATCAGCTCTCCTGTGTAGTAACGTCAGAGAATTTCAACAGAAATGGAAATGTGAGAATGTTTAGTTCCACCCTAACTCACGCGGGTGGCGCTGTGGGTAAAAGCCTCAGCGCCTAGGGCTTGCCGATCAAAAGGTTGGCGGTTCGAATCCCCGCGGTGGGGTGCGCTCCCGCTGCTTCGGTCCCAGCGCCTGCCAACCTAGCAGTTCGAAAGCACCCCCGGGTGCAAGTAGATAAATAGGGACCGCTTACCAGCGGGAAGGTAAACGGCATTCCGTGTGCTGCACTGGCTCGCCAGATGCAGCTTTGTCACGCTGGCCACGTGACCCGGAAGTCTCTCCGGACAGCGCTGGCCCCCGGCCTCTTGAGTGAGATGGGCGCACAACCCCAGAGTCTGTCAAGACTGGCCCGTACGGGCAGGGGTACCTTTACCTTTACCTTTTTAACTCACCTTTAGAAAAAATAATAATCAAAAGGTGGTTATCAGTATTCCTTCTAATTTATCACTATGCAGTTCAAAGTTTGCAAAGATATACTGTGTACTAACAAACAAAACTTTAAAACAGTGTTAAATGCCCAAGTGTTGGAAAGGCATGTAGTTTTAAGTTATATTTCATTTGGAACTCAGCTGACTGTCCTTGGCTTGTAAATGACTCACCATGACAATCGTGTTTGGGGTGCTGCTGAGTCAAGGCAGTCATAGGAGTCAGTTTTGCTTATCTTGTCAGCACAGCTCCCTATATTGAGTTTACCCATCCTTCAACGCAGTAGGAGCCTCTGCAGTAATCCTTTACATTTCCAGCACATGGAGGAGAAGGAAAGTTAAGTGAGGGCAAGTAAGTTTGGGGAGGGATCCATCTTATTTCTCTATTGTTAACCAACATCTTGGCAGTTTATGAAAAAGAAAGCTTCATTTTTTGGTCCCACAAATGATGCCCCATTCCACACAATGCAGAGAAAAATGTACAATTGCATCATGTCAATCCAGAGTTCAAGCTGAGCAAAATAAGATATTTTAACTATAGATGAGGTATTGCACTAAGCAGGGGTGTTTCTAGATGCTTAAATGAATTTGGGCACTGACCCACGAGTGACATAAATTTGCACAAAATAGGCATATGCTAATTTGTATGTGTAGATACAACTTTAGGGTGACTTTCAAAAGGGACAAATACAAACTTGGTGTTTGTTGTTGGGGGTTTACTGTGAACTGTGGGATGGAAATAGAATTTCCTGGGTCCAGAATGCCTTAGGGCGATTTTTCAAAAAAGCTCAACAACTATTTGTGTCTGGATTCTTACTTCTTGAAATATGGCAACCCTAAGCTATTGCATATACTTACAAACCCCTTGTCACCAGTCAATACCATCCATACATTATACCCAGCAACCAAAGAACAACACAATCTGTACAACAAATGGAAAAGAAGAAACTCTCCTGTGTGCAGAGCAGAAAACTCAAGCAAGTTAGTCAAGACACACATGATATGCATTATCAAGAAAATAAGCATGCAGAATTGTCAGCAAACATGTCCATTTTAGGGATCAGAAGCTTGTGAGATGCACAAAAATTTCATTGTTTGGTTAAAAAATAAACACCAAAAAACAACCTGAAAGATTGTATTTCTCAATTCCAGGTTGTGGAGGCAAACAAATGATTTTATATTTCTGTCCCACTCAAATTTCCAAGAGACATTTTACTTATCGGGTTTTGGTACAGCAGAAAAGACTCGGGCTACCCCCCTAAAACAATGCCATGGGCACTGAAACTATATAGGACGAGAATTCAGGATGGAAGAGAAGAAACTGAAGCTTGTTTTTCCTATAGGCAGATCCACCCTCACTTCCTTTTTTTCCCCTGAGCTAGAAATGTAAAGCATAAGAGAAGAGAGGGGGATTTTTCTTCTCCTATTGTAGTCTTTGTATCAGTAAAATCTATGATCGCTTAGCTCAGTGGAGGTTAGATATTTCTAAGGCCCCTGGTTTTATTCTTCCCCCATTGTTCCGAATTGTGCTGGCAATTCATCAACAGGACAGGATTCTTCCCCAGCGGTGTCAGCACGAGAAAAGTGCAAACTCTTTAAGGCTTGCCCTTATTTAAATGCTCTACAATGAGAGAGTTTAAAAGGGAACACAGGCAATATATTCATGAGATGCTTTATTTGACAAATCCCCCTGAAAGTGCATAATGTTTTCTTGTTATATATCATCCATTGGCCAGCCTGAACACCTTTTTCATTTCAGAGCTGTCACATCAAACTGCATTTGACTAAAATAAACCTTGGGAATCAAATGTTGATATACACTAAAGCCCGTTCTGTGGCCCATAAATCATTGGGCTATTTGACTACAGATCCCTTTTTTCATTTGGATGAGCTTTCATTCCATTCTGACTTGGCAGTTATAACTCATAGCCATATTTATTTATTACCTCTGTCCTATAATGCTGCCCAACAGCAGTAAACATGAGTCTAATGATAACAGAGGTTCGAGATGGATGGAGAAACACCCAGTAGGAGCTGAGTCAGCCTTGGGTAGCTTTCGTGGCCCTAAGAGCCTCCTGCTCTTCCACTGGACTATAGATGGAGGAATTAAATGCTGCTCTAAGATGAAGGTTCCACCAACATAAGCATTTCAGTTTGGCTGATGAAACATTCTCCCCTCTCCTCTCCGTGTGGTGTTCTGGGGGATCTCCTACAGGGGAAGGAGAGGTGATATAGTGCAACTAAATAGTTGAATCTACCCCAAAGGGAAAATACATTAAAAGTAATAGTAATAGTAATTTCAATGCAGTTTTTTAAAAAAGAAAGATTGTCCCGAACCCCTGGCCTACCTGGCAGCAAGACGCTATGCCAAATCCAAAGTTCAAAGTCCAGGGGTCAATCCATTTAAGCAAAGTCCAAAATCCAAAGTCTGGAGGTCAGGAAATACAGTACAAGCCCAATCTAAGTACCCAATCCTGAAGTCCAGCAGTCAGCATACAGTGCAGAGTCAAATCCAAAGCACAGTCCCGTAGAGGTCCAGGAGCATCCAAGTCAAGGTCCATCAACATGGGCAACTAAGTAAACACAGCACCCCAGCTCTGCTTCCTTTTGTACTCTGTATGCTGACTGCAGCATCCGGGCTTGACGAGGTAGGTGACCCTTACTTGCTTCAAGCCTTCTCCAGCTGAGGAATCATACACCTCTCCCTAGAGCTAGTGAGCCCCACCTGGCCAGCTAGGGAGCTGGGCTGTGGGCCCTTGCCTGCCTCAGCCTCCTAGAGCACCCCTCCCACTACTCCCTATGCCTCAGAGTCCACTTGTGTCCGTGGAGACTGGGGCCCTTCTAGTGATGGGGCCTGCTGCTCTGGTTCCTGTGCATCGACCCCCATCCCCTTGTCATCCTCCATCACCCTGTGAGTACTTCCTTCCCCATCCCCAGTTTGCCACAATGTGTCCCAGTCCCAGCTACACCCTTTGCAGGGATCCTCTTCCTCCAGAGGTTCTGCCAGTTGATGACACAGATTGATGGAAAGGACATATAAATAAACATATGCAAAACAAACAGAGACTAGAAATAGGCTCCTCTGTCCATCTCTAACCTCTTGAACCTGGTTGAATTGTAAAACTGCTCTCACCAGCATGTTGTTCCTAACGTTCAGCTGAAATCTACCTTCCTGTAACTTAGATCCAGAGGTGGCCCCTGGGTCAGCAGGGAAAACATCTTTGCCCTTTTCTACATGCATGTTCATACATGATATTCAAAAAATGTACAGTCTGTACCTGTATACACCCTTGTACAGCTGTTCACATGTAAAGTTCAATGAGCACACAGCCTGTGTACCCATTAGCTAAGCTGCACAAATCAAATATTGCCCACTCTTTCACAAAAACACTTGTACATGTGTAGAGACAGCTTGTGAACTGTGTTAAGCATAACGTAAGGACAAGCCTTATGTGACATTCCTTCAGGAGTCTGATGAATGTTCTCCTGTCCACTCATCTTCAGTTTAACTGCTCCAATCAACAGACTGGCATCATTAAGAGAAAACTGCAAATGCTACATTTGCATGTACTACTTCGCATTGCCACGTATAACATGGCTCTCCTGTTATTTACAAGTTTAGGCCAGTGAGCCTAAATTGGATGTCTGCAACTATAACAATACATTTAAATCTAAACATGCCAAGGACTTGGAGTGGGAAACAGTAATTATATGAGAAGGATTGATCCTTGCCTGTGGAGGTCTCTCAAGGTCTCACACGAAGGCCCAAGTCAAAGAAGGTCTAACAAATTATCAGATGAGCCATCTGCTTAGTTAAATGTCAGCTGCCAAACTTACTCATCATTGATCTATTGCAGTCTTTTTTTTCTTGGCGGACAAAAAAAGGTGAAGCTGTGAGTATAATTGATTCTGTCTATTTATTTGTCATAATTTAAATGCTTAGAGCAAAAATGTACTGCTATGAGTTTGTGGGGGTGCCTGGACCTCCCTTCTAATTCCTGGGTGCCAGACACTGGATTTAGCATGTTAAAGCACAAACCAGACTGGGGTCTTGTGTCCAGGAAATTGCCCAGGGAAGGGCTTAGGCTGAATTATTACCTCTTCCCCACTTCTAATTCCTGGATACAGGAATTCAGTTGCTGAAATAGCCAGGCTGCCCTGGTAATGACCCACTAAAGATGGGTTGTTAGGGGCACAAAGAGAGTGGCTCTGTGGCAGAGGGCAAATGGGAGGAGCCCCTCCCTCAACTCAGAATTAGATAGAAAGACAAAAGCCTTTGAAGCTGAGTTTTAGAGTTTTGCTGTGATGTGAGCTAGAGAGGAAAAGTGGGAGTCTGTAAAATGCAGCAAGCTAGAGAGAGGGTCAAAGGGGGAAACAGGACTCTGTTCTGCAAAAGCTTTTACTTCTTTAAGCAGATACAGTATTTTTGAATTTTTGGGTGCGGGTAGCAGGGAGCAAAACAGTAACAAAACCTAGGATTTTATTTATTAGTTATTTGTATTTATTAAAACATTTCTGTACTGCCTTTCACATTGGATGTTGAGTTGGTATAAAACAGCATTTAAAATATAGATTTCAAACAATGGAAATGCAATACAAGTGAAACAGAGCTAATAGCCCTTAAAATCACGAGCAAACCATTAGTATCAGATATTAAAAAGATTTTCCCAGTCTTTTCTGGATAAGTGCCAAAATGCAAGTAATGTTGGTGTTTACCTAAGCTGATGGAAGAGGAGGATGTTGGGACACCATCCTTGTATGAACATCACTACCAGTGGATACTGTTATATATTGAATGCTATTACTTGTTAAGTTTTTGATGCGTTGCTTGGAGCTCAACCTAGTTGCTGGGAAAGTGGCACATATATATGAAATAAAAATTTTAAAAAATTAAAAAAAAAAAAACACAACCTGCTGGTTTTGTTGTATTGTTAAACTCTCACAGTGCTTCCCCTGGCTGGAGCAGAGAACTCAAATAAAGGTCAATGCGATCAATTTAAGTTACATTCAGCATGACATCTCTCTTTCTACTTACTTTCAAGTTATCCAGATTCTTTTTTTAAAAGTTTCAAGATAGGTCAACTGATCAGGTAAAGCACATTTTAAGAAGAAAGGTGGGGGGGGGGGAGTTAGTAAACTTTTGCTCCAGAAAGCTGCATTCTGACAAATAGGAAATCTTGTAGATCTAACTACTCTTAGGATTCCATGCTTTTTCTCCCACCAAGCAAATATTGTAATAGATCAATGGTGATTTAGTTTGGTGTGCAGCCTGTAACTAAGTGTGTCACTTATCTCACCATTTCAAAACTGTATTCTGAAATTGTAAACTTGTGGTTCGAGGACCCGTACCCCGTGCGGTGGAATGAAACACAAGGACACGTGATATAAGGTTAATGGGCAAGAAAAGGCCACAACTTTATTGATTACAGCAAGTGAAAAGGTATTGGCTTAGGCATTAGATTATGTCAGCTGACTCCACCCCCTCAGAGAGGGGTGAGTCTGAAACAAGGGGGGTTTATTCACCAGTAGGTGGAGCCTGTTGATGCTAATCCAACTATAGGTTCTCCCCTGATGTCACCGAGGGTCGTGCCATGGCCTCCCGCCAAGCAGGCATCGGACAGAATACACGACCGACAGATTCCTTTAACAGAATACCCAAAAATTGAAGGCATAGGCGATGGCCACACCTAGCCCTTCGACACCACAACACATTATTCCAATGCCTAACCTACCCACCAATACCACGAAAGTTGTGACGATTGCTACGAGGTAGGCAAAAAAACCAAAAAGCCTAATGCCAAATGGAAAAATTCCTACCAGGCCCCCCGAACAACCAGGGCGACCAACCTAAGGTCCATAGCAAGGCCAAAAGAAAACTGGAACCCTGCTCTAAGGGAGTGGAGGGTGGATGACTCACGACAACGAAAAGTGAGGGCTGGAGGCTGGCACCGCAGCAATTTAGGCACCTGCTTGGGTGCCTGGCCGAGGGCGTGGGCGCCAGCCAGGTGAGTGGGAGGCAAGGGGCAAACGCCCCCTGCTTGAGGCGGAGTCTGGCTCCCGGCCACAACCACTCCCCTCTCTTGTAGGGAGGAGAGTCTTTCCAGGAAAGGTGCACTGTGAGCCTTTTTTCATATACAGATTTGCTCCAAGCATCCAGCACACAGGCAAAGCCAACCCAGCAGTCCTGTTAGTACATTTGCACCAGCCAGCCTCCCTGCTGCCTCTTCCCAATAAGCAACAATGACCGCCACCAAGCTGCTTCTTTTGTCAGCATTCTGAGCTGACAGAGTCACAGGCCAAGGCAGTATTCAGGACCAAGGGACAAACCAGGAGGTATGAGCGAAGAATAGCCAAGGATACAGGAAGACACCAGAGCTCAGGACGACCTTGTTGTTCAAGCAAGGTTAAATGGAAATAGAAAATAGTTAATACTCCTCGTCGCTCAGGAAGAGCATACCATTCAACATTTCTCTGATGAAAACAGGAATGTCCTATTCCATCATCAACATCATTTTACTATTTATTGTCCCAGCCACTCAGGGAAGCTTCAAACATACATAAAAACATACTAAAACATTAAACATTTAAAAACATCTCTCTACAGGGCTGCCTGCAGATGGCTCAGGGGTCGGATAACTCCATGCCCTCCAACATTTCTCCGGTGAAATTAGGGACATCCTAAGGAAAACTGAGACATTCCATTATCAAATCAGAAACCAGAACAGCTTGGAAGGTCTGGAAGTTCCAATTGGCACATTGATTGGACAAGGTCAGTCTAAGGCCTGAAGGTACCTTCCCCCGAGAAGCTGCCTCCAGCAGTTCACTGATTTGAAAGCAGCCCTTGAGAGGAACATATATAGGTATAGGCATCAATTCTCAGGACCAGCAATGCAATCTTTTTCAAAACACATACATCTGTAATGAAAGCTAAGGGAGAATTATTTCACTCAGTTCCATATTGGGTGGGGGCGGGGAGAGACAGTACCTGTGGTCAAAACGTTTTTCTGTCACCTTCTATGCAATTCGCAGTCAGACTCCAGACCTTGTTTGCACAGGGTTAAATGTCGCCGTGGATGTGAGGAAGACGGGTCTCCTGAATGCCAATTTAGAACTGTCTGCAAAACAGAATTGTGACCTTCTGTGTTTTGCTTGCAGCACAGATTCAATAGCTGCTGCTCACTGTAAAGCTGTTTTAATTTTCATGGCAGGTAAACTGGGGATTGTTTCAGAGCCCTGGCTTTCTAAGTGTGAAATGAGCCTTCAGAAGCAGTTGGTAGGGGAAGTGTACATTTGCACATAACTTCATCCCAAGCCTGTATGTGACTGTTCACTAAAGGAGGTGTTTTACAACTCTGCGGTCTATGTGTCCTATATTCTAGGCTTTTGTGATCCTGGCAAAGGCGGGGGGGGGGGGGCTCCTCTTTTGCAAGGGATTTTATAAGTGTGCAATTTTACAGGGATGAAATAGCCTTGCACCCTTTGCAATCCTATTCCATTGAATAGCAATCTAAAGTTGCATAGGATTCCTCTGACGATGAGTTAGCTCTAATCAATCAGAATGTATTCAGTGAACGTGCATATATGGACATGAGAGGTGACATCACAGTGGCAAGTCCCACCCAAACTTACGTGGCTTAACTGGTACTTGTAGAGAGCCCCCTCATGCATGCACACATACTGATGTTCCAGTTGTTCATGTGGGAACCTTCCAATTGTAAGTCAATACCTTATTGCCTATTTGGTCAGATGCAGCTAAATCATTTCAATAGCAGGAGCCAGTGCAATGAGTTCCCACTAGTGCAGTGGGGCTTTCTCCCCTCCTCTTCCCCCATGCATGCACCCGCTGTGCCCTTCACAAATCTGTTTGGGATAGGAGAACCCCCAGAACAATGGGGCACTGGGGGCACAACATCTGTTCTGCCTGCCAAGCAAAAATGCTTGTGCCGATGGAACGATTCCTCTCTAAATATTCTGTATGGGTACATTTGTTGAATTCCACCCTAAATATTCTGTTAGGGTCAGATTGCCAGCTGACTTGGGGGTGGGATTGGAGCTCAATCCACTCCTTTCCCTTTAAAAGTTGCTTGACTGGGAAAATTAGCAGGTAAATAAACATTATACCCTGCTAAAAAAATTTTTTTAAAATATACTGTTGAAGACACAGATACAAAAATAAAGTTAACAATCCTGTGTTAGTTTTCAGTCAACAAGCCCACTATCACGCGCCTTTGGTTAGATGCAAGCCAATATTTCTGCAGCCTTGCACAATATTGTCTTTTTCGTAAGGTTTCCTTAGGGACTAGTTGAATTGGCCATTTTTGTTCAATCCCCGAATGTCACTGCAAGATAAAGAAACCACCAAAAATGTAAGGTTTCTTCCCCCTTTCATTTAGAGCCGGCTGCTATATTGTGCTAAGAGGTCCATTTCCATTTAAATTATTTCATTCAAACAGAGGTCAAAGGCTGCAGAAAAATCATAAAATATCCAAGGGATGACTAATTTGCCGCTTTCACTACGCTGTTCAAACCTCTTGTACATGTCCAGATTTCATTTGGTGGTCACATTCTCAAGGACGGCAACATCTGAACAGGCATGTCTACTGGAGGTGAATGTTAACTGATTAAAGCAATATTGCTTTCTTACCACACGGTCTTGAACACATCATTTCAAGAATCAATTTCATCGAGGGTTTTTTGCTTAGTGGTAAGTACAGTATGCTTATAATTGCAACCTTAGATGTGTCTATAGTTTTTTAGTATTGGCCCTTTAAACTATTTCAGGAGCACAACAATATTGCCTCATCAGAGATGCTCCGTGCCAAGTCATCACCTCCACAGCAATACATTTAGCAAATGCACAAGTATCCCTGACCTATTTAGCAGTGCAAAGGTAAGCAAAAGCAAACTGTTGACATAATGATATTTGTCAACAGCTTGGAGAATGCCCAGAGATCTACCAAGGTCAGATCTAAAAAAAGCACTTGAGATCCCCACACTGCAAAGAATCTCATTTTTCAAATCATAAATTCAGTTCTCCACATTTCCACATCAGTTTGCATTTTTTTTAAAAAAAAGTCTCTATCAAGACTCATCCACATTTTACTGCAGATTTTTCCTGATACACACATTTTTACAAAGCAAATTTCCAAATATATGCATTTTTATGCACGCTTTAGCCTAGTAGATGCATTCTGTACATGTTCCTTGGCTGGATAACTTCATTGCAAGATACAGAGAAGTGTGGATTTTGAAGGATGGCTGTGTTCCCCTTTGTATATTGTTTCAGAAAGTGCAGATTGGTTAGATGTGTCTTTAAATGTGAACTGAATTGAATTTCTCTGCCATTCCTAATCATTTTACTAAAAGAGTGCAGAGCCAGAGAAGAAAACTAATTTCTATTATCCAGTTGGATGCCTGTTAATTTTAGTCCAGTTCTCTCACCAGAACTAAAACTTGAATGCTCTTTTAAAAACCCACAAAACCACTATCCTATTCCACAGGATTGATCAAGACCCAAAGGCCACCTTCATTTTTAAAAATCCGGTTGTAACTTAGATTAGAGAGACGGCGGCCCTCAACCCCCCTGTCCCATGTGCAGCCTCATTTCTCCAGAGCGAGCAATCCAAGGATTGCCATTATAAATCCTTCACACAAATCACAGATGAATGCTGGCAGTCTGTACATAATCCGCTTTCTTGTTCTTTTAAAAACTGTCGTTTTTCCGCTTGACAACAGTGAGGCTTTTGTAAAAACATTGGAAGTTAGGAGCATTACCATATTTTGAGGCTGTCTATTGTATAGAATGTGTCATAGAAATAATCCTCATGCATTTTAAGAGCTTTCCTGCCTGTTCCCCAAAGCAGCGTGTTTTCCAACAAAAAGGGGGGGGGGGAGCTATAACCACCATAGAGAGAGAGAGAGAGAGAGAGAGAGAGAGAGAGAGAGAGAGCGAGCGAGCGCCTGGGGAAAATCTCTTACACCCACAGTTAAATCAAAATATCATCTGCTAAGTCTGCCTAGTACTAAAATGAAATAAGAAAAAGACACGGTGGGGCTGGCTTCCACTTCAACCATCCTAACCCTCTAAATGGGTTTTGATGGCGCATATCCAAGCAAAAGACCCTCCAAGTGTCCCTATTTTCCAGGGACAGTCCTGGATTTACAAAAGCCATCCAAGTTTCTGATTTGATCTCAGGACTTTTCCTCAGGACATCCCTATTTTCATTGAAGAAATGTTGGCAGGTATGGAGTTATACGACTCCCGAGCCAAGGAAATACAGTAAGTAACTATGCAACCCTTAGAAGACATCTGAAGACAGCCCTGTACAGGGAAGTTTTAAAATGCTTCATGTTTTATGTTTTTATATATGTTGGAAGCTACCCAGAGTGGCTGGGGCAATTCAGTCAAATGGGTGGGGTATAAATAAAATTACTGTTATCGTTATTATTATTATTGAATAGGACATTCCTATTTTCATCGGAGAAATGTGGGGAGGGTACAAAGTAAAGCTTCTTTTTTGGTCACCTTGCCTCTCTGTAAGAATGCAACATAGGAAGTTGCCTTGGGCTGAGCAGAACCATTGGTGCATAAGGCTCTGTATTGTCTACACTTTCATTGTCTACACTGAAGGAGCATCTCCATTCCCATCGTTCAGCCCGGACACTGAGATCCAGCTCTGAGGGCCTTCTGGCGGTTCCCTCACTGCGAGAAGTGAGATTACAGGGAACCAAGCAGAGGCCTTCTCAGTAGTGGTTCCCGCCCTCTGGGACACCCTCCCATCAGATGTCAAGGAAATAAGGAAATAAGCAGCTATCCTATTTTTCTGAAGGCAGCCCTGTTTGGGGAAGTTTTTAATATTTAATGCTGCATCTTTTTTAACACTCAATTGGGAGCTGCCCAGAGTGGCTGGGGAAGCTCAGCCAGATGGGCGGAGTATAAATAATAAATTATTATTATATTATTATTATTATTTCAGGGCTTCAGACAGAGCCTTTCCCATGCCTACCTGGGCATGCCAGGGGTATAAACCCTGGGTGCCTTAGAATGCAAGGTGGGTGCTCTTTCATAGAACTACCCCTCTTTCCAGTTGTGATTTGCAGTCCCAAGCCCAGTGAGCCCACCAGCAGTGGGGGCTCAAGCATGAGAGATGTGAGAAACTCAGGGCAACCATCTTGGGACCGACAACTTGGTTGATTACAGATGTCAGTAGGCTTTGGCGTAGGCACTGGGTGTGTATCCTGAATCATCTAACCCATCTGCTGGCTGATTGCTTGGCAGGGTCAATCCTGGGTTAAGTTTCAGTTTATGACATCTGTCAAATCAGGGTGACTTTTCCAAGATCAACACCTGGGTGGGAGGAGGCAGAATAAAGGTCTGGGCATTTGGAAAGAAGTACATTCATAGATTATTATTTTTCTGGAATCAAATAACAGGGCAATAAGCACTAAACATGAGCTATATTCAATTAGTTTTTCAGAAGTTGTTTTTTTACACTATGTCATGTGAAAGCTCAAACATAATGTGGAAATTTACAGTCAGGGAAACATCAGGGAAAAAGAATAAACTGCCATGGGAACGCAGTTCTAGTCTCCAGGGTGGAGAGTAAAATACAAACATTGGCTTATCTGTTGGATTTTTTTTAAAAAAGGGATTGTATGTTGCCTTCGGTGCCATGTGATTGGAAACATGTTTAAGAAGGAATAGCAACAGTAATAGATTGGATCCAGATTTAGTCGTGCTTAAGAGTAGATCCATGGAAATCAGTGTTGATGTTTAGTCTGGATCCAGTCCAATAAATTATACATGCCAGATCTGGGTGCATTTGGCTATTTGCATGCACAAATATTCCTGCCCCATAGCTGCAGAGAAAATTCTCATGCATCTGCAGAATTATCTGTATTATTTTAAAAAAAAAAATCAGCATGATGCTTCACACAATGAAAGGGGCTGCCAATGTCGCCTGGACTCTTGGAAATGTATTTATGTTCCCAGAGGGAAATTGCCCACACTCTCCCTTTCACTTTTATATTTGATAATTATTTATTTTGTTCCTTAATTGGCTAATTATGCCTGCATTGTGGCATCTTGGAAGCAAACCGTTCAATATAATTGCTAATGAGTAGGTTTTGTATTTTGTTGCAGAGAATTCGTAAGTATTCTCTGCCTGGTGTTAAGAGGTTTGTAATGGGTTTAGTGTGCTAATTATTAGTTATTTTGGCATAGTGTGAAAATTCTAAGAATACGGGAAAGCTAGACTTTGGACTGGAAATTAACAATGTGCCAGAAATACTCCAAGCTCCTTAACTAACTGTGCAAAGTTAGCACCTCAATCATATCCTTTTTTCTTTCTTTCTTTTTTTCTTTTCCTTTTCTTCTTTTTTTCCTTTTTCTTTTCTTCTTTTTTTGCTTATAGAATACAAGGAATCATAGCAGCTTCTGGCATTATAGAATCATAGAATGAAACATAGGACTGTAGAACTCTGGAAGGGACCCAGAGAATTGTCTAGTCTAACCCCCTGCAATGCAGGAAAATGCAGCTGGATTAAACCCACAAACTTGCCATTATCAGAACAATGCTCTAACTAACTGAGCCACCTTCAGGCCATCATAGTGGTGTCTGCATAGTGACATATGTGCATTGACAGTAGCCCCCAATCACACATACACACACACACACCAGGCATTGGAAGACAAGTATGCTTGATTAAATTCAGCAGACTAGGTGGGTTTGTGACCCTTTTGCATTTGTTCATGGAGGCAATTTCAAGCCACTCTTCTAGAAAAGGTCTTGATCAATCGCAATCTGTTTGTCCGTTCCCAAGCAGTAAAAGTGTAAACAGAATTTCATAGGTGGTTTGTTAACAACAATGGTAAACCCTAACGTTCCAGAGCACAGCGTCAATCCAAACAAAAGAGGGTTTTGTTTGCGTGGTTGCTGCCGATACGATATATGTGCTTATATGCAATAATGTATGTAGTTACTCAGAAGTAAATTGCAGCTGAGTTCAACTGAACTTTTTCTCTCATGTACCCGTGTGCAAGATCAGAGCTTTTAGGTTCTTCTAAATCTAGTGGAGCTTTAGGCATCAGCAGAGGCCAGAAGCACTTTACACTGCCATGTGTATGATGAGAAGACTCTGCCTCTTTCCTTTGAGATTTTGTTGTGGCAACTTGCATACCATCTCCTTTGAAGCCTCGAGGCTGGACTAGTGTTAATAAGCCATGCTTCAGGCTGCCCTTGATAACTTGCTGGAAGTTGAAAATGATTTGAGGAGTGGGGGGAATTGGCCGCCCATCTCTTAATAGGAATGATTTCTGGAGCACATTTCTCCTTGACTTCAGGGTCTGCACTTCAAATGGATTCCAGTAGCCTTCTGGCCACAATTTCCAGACATTGGCTTTGACCTATGAAATTCCAAGTGGTTTGCAGCGCACATACCTAACCACTTTCTCCTGTCTTTGTTTTCCAATACAATCTCAAAAAATATATATATCAAAAATCTGGGCCCTTAGTATTTCAGTATGTACGTGCATATCCACAGATGGGAATCAACAAAGGTTGCTTCCCCCCCTTCCCCCAAGCTGAAACAGAAATGCAGGGAAGCAGTGCTTAAACTGTAAACAGGATCTGTCTTCATAGTGCAACATCATTCACTTGGCCCATGAACCAGGCAGCAATGGCAGGAGCAGGGGTACTTCTGCACCATAATTTCCACCATCTCTATCATTAACCATGTTGGCTGGGACTGATGGAAGTCCAACAGCAGCCAGAGGCCACAGTTTCCCCCTCCCTGATTTAGAGAGAAGGCATTCATCCTCCTCCAGCTGCCTGGACTCTCTTTTTCATCAGAAGAGACCCCTCAGGGATTCTATCCTATTGCACAACTACTGGTTTCTAATAAAGAGCCACACCATTCCTGCTTGCTTTCTCCCTCATCCCCAAACCTCATAACAATTCACTGTAGTCATTCAGGCAAACAATGCTCTTAACACCTGGAGAATCTTCTGCTGTTCTTGAATGGTCTACTATCACCTGCCCACATGCCAGTCCACCTGTATTCTACTCCTGCCCCTCCACAAATCCATGCTACTATTTTTTTGGACTTACTGTAAATGATACTAAAACCCACAAAAGATTTCAAGGGGGGTGGAATCAATCAAATCTGTTTGGGAAGGAATAGGATTGGAGGAGGAATCCCCCACAGAAAGTTAGTTGCAAAAATCTGTCCCTTATGTCATTTTTTATGCCTGGTTACTGAAGCATCTGCTACTAATTTCAGCGTAACTACATTTGAATCACTGGTCTCATCTAAAATGGCATTTTCTACTTTCCCAGTGAGGAACCAGCGATTTAGCAGATAAAGTTCAAGTTTCTCATATCTACAGGCTTTCTTAGGACAGTTATCTATGCATTAGCTTAATTCAACACAGCAGAGCTCCAATCAGCACTTTTGCAGATAAAGAAAAGAACAAATATCACATGGTAAAACTCAGCCACAGATGTTACTCCCTGGACCCCAAAACAGAAAGCAACCTTAAGAACATAATGGTGAAAGTGAAGTGGAATTCTGAACTGAGACATTAACATATAAGCATCAGTGAAATTGGTCACTTGGGGTAACTCTAGATATAGGGGGAAAACACACTATAAATAAGTCAGAAATTATATTGTTATAACAAAAGAAAGAAATCCAGAGGAGGTAACCAGTAACGTGTCCAGAGGAGGGCAACCAAAATGGTCAAAGGCCTGGAAACGATGCCTTATGAGGAACAGCTAAGGGAGCTGGGCATGTTTAGCCTGGAGAAGAGGAGGTTAAGGGGTGATATGATAGCCATGTTCAAATATATAAAAGGATGTCATATAGAGGAGGGAGAAAGGTTGTTTTCTGCTGCTCCAGAGAAGCGGACACGGAGCAATGGATCCAAACTACAAGAAAGAAGATTCCACCTAAACATTAGGAAGAACTTCCTGACAGTAAGAGCTGTTCGACAGTGGAATTTGCTGCCAAGGAGTGTGGTGGAGTCTCCTTCTTTGGAGGTCTTTAAGCAGAGGCTTGACAACCATATGTCAGGAGTGCTCTGATGGTGTTTCCTGCTTGGCAGGGGGTTGGACTCGATGGCCCTTGTGGTCTATTCCAACTCTATGATTCTATGAAATCCCTATGGAAAACCGTGCTTTAAAATTTCCTGCTCCATGGCGCCTTCTAGTGTTGCATGTTTATAGCGCATTCAAGTCACTGTTTCTTTACTAATGGAGCTGAGTCCCTGGTTCTAAATGGAATTCTAGACATCTTAGTAGCACAAACACATCAGAAATTAAGAATTACCTACTTTCTGTGATAGATCAGAGGCACAAGAAGGATAATTTAGAACAACATCACTCTACTCAAAATGAAGAGGTGTACAATGTAGATGTTAGCTTAATGAACATGGGTGATCATAAAAAAATAAAAGAGAGAAAATATATATTCTTAGGGGCTGTGTCCCTGTCTGTGCCACTCATCAACCCCCCTGCCATTCCCCAATGTCAACTCCCTAGAGCTTCCCCTTCATGCAACTACTAAGCTCACTTTTCACCTTCCTAACCCCATTTCTGGTACATTCTGCATGCAAAGCAGATGTTCTACTACTGAGTTAAGCACCTTCACCCACAGCATCTCTCAAAGCTATACTCCATGCAGGACCAGCAAAACATATATATTCCACCTTTCTGCTACCTTTCCACAGTAGCAGAAAGCTTTATCAGTTCTTATCCAAACTCAGAAACAAGCTGATCTTTTTTAATCTAATGCCCATTAGTATTATAATGGAATTGTGAACTTTGAATTACCTGTGTTACTTCAAGAACTCTCTTAATACTTGACTTCATCCACTGATTTTTCACCTTTTACAGCTACAATACCTGTGCCCTGCAAAGAAATAAAATATGGCAAGGGCTTAAACAGTAGAGTGTTTTAAATATTTAAAAGTAATTTGAATAGGCATTATTCATATTAATAGCTCTAGTTTTGAGGACGAGTCAGAACGGGAAGTTTTCACATGACAAATGTTACCATTAAAATTCAGTAATGAATGCATTTTTAATAAGGCAGTGATCTTGTTAGCTTTAGAGGTGATTTGTTGTTTTTCTCTTTTCTTTTAGAACACCTAAAATCTGAGTAAGCCTCATCAGATAATTAACCAGCATTAATTACTTCCTACGAGAAAGACTTCTCGTTTTATAATTAGGGGATGTGCTGTCGTTATTTTCATTATTTTTTCCCCCTTTGCAGCAGGTGTCTTTTATGTAAAGGGTGCTCCAGAAATTGTTAACGTGTGGCGGTATGCTAATAAGAAAAAAATTAGACAGCTCTTTCTACAAAGATACTGGGGCTCTTAAGTCAATGGTTCCTGATTATACATAGAATTACTTACTTTCCTACCACATGCAAGCTCCCCCTCTTGAAGTCTTGACTAGGTTATTTGGGGAGGGGCATGGCACATTAGCCTTGAAATTTTAATTTATCATATTTATATCCCACCATTCCCCTAATGATCTCAAGGTGGCAGGTACAGTATTCCCTTTTCATTGTATCCTCAACAACCCTGTGAGGCAGGTTAGACTAAGACAGAAATGCCTCTGAATGGGAATGTCTTTTGCTTTTCACAAATAAGCCTGGGCACCTATACAGACACCTGAGATTCGGGTCAGGTGTGGCAAGTCAGAGGATGTGGCTTATAGGTTGCTTGGAACCCTGGCAGCTCACTTCAGAAATTAACCACCGCCTCCTCCCCTCCTTGAGGTTTGCAAGATAAGTCTCGAAGACAGCCCAATTATTAAATGACCTTCTTGGAAACCATTAGGAACCCTGCTTATCTACAAAATTCCTTGCAAAATGAAAATTGCTTGACCTTTACTCTACTAATATGCAAGATATACTGCACAAGGCCCAGCTCTCATAAACAGTAAACAATACACTGAAACAATATTTGCTGAATAGTCAATTTCTACCATTTATAAGGCTACCTTTGCGCTCCTTCTCTCTCTCTCTCTCTCTCTCTATCTATCTATCTATCTATCTCAGTTTTGCTTCCAAAATTACCACTAGTTCATGTTTAATATCTAGATTCCATAATACTTCATTAAAAGAAGCCTGCTCAAATTTCAGTAAGACTAACTGGAATATGTAGAACTTCAAAGTAACATTTATAACAAGCCAACACATTATCTATTAAAGGTATGTTATCAAACTGCTAAAACCTCTGTGCTGAAACTTGCCTTGCACAAGATTCTTCATTGCTTATAGGCTAGATTAAGATAGTATATGCAAAAAGATACCAAGGCACTTGGCAGGAGTATAAATAAACTGCATGAAATAATAAAAACACATAATTTTGCCCTCTCTGCAGCAAATGTTGTGGACAAATGTAATTCCAAATATAGTAACTTTTGCTAGTTATATAACAAGGCCATGGAAGGTTGTTTCACCAGCTTGTTGAAGAGATGGAGCAGATGTGAAAACCCTACCAAATGAAACAAAAGAGAGAAAATGGATGTTGCAGGAAATTAATTTTGCCATGTAAAGAGTAATTTCAGCCAGCAGAAGTCACAAGAGAGGACAAAATATCTAGTATCACACCAAGCATGATGCAACATGCTTGCCCTCTGTATTATTCCCTCCTAGAGAACTGTGTTGAAGAAATGGACCATGTAATAACATCAAATGTGTAATAAGACGACTACTATTACTACTTATTCTTATTATCGTTGTTGTTGTTGTTGAAATTTGTATACTGCCTTTCATCCAAAGACTACAAGGTGGTCCACAACATAAAAATACAACATGATAACACAAAATACATTAAAAAAACAAGAACAGAAACAACCCAATAACCATCCTCCCACAAACACATTGAAAAGGACACAGGATCAGCCAAAGGCCTGGTTAAAAGAAAAGCATTTTTGCCTGGCTCCTGAAGGTATGTAATGAAGCTGCCAGGCGAGCTTCTCTGGGGAGAGCATTCCCTAAACAGACAGCCACCACAGAAAAGGCCACTCACTTCTCATGGAGATGTCATACAGAGGAGGGCCTCAGGTGACGATCGCAGGGTCCAAGTCATTTCTTATGGGGAGAGGCGGTCCTTGAGGTATTGCAGTCCTGAGCTGTCTAAGGCTTTATAGGTCCAAACCAGCACTTTGAATTGAGTCTGGAAACTAATTGGCTGCCGGGATCAGTGTAATATGCCCAACCCGCCTTGCCCCAGTGGTCGCCAAATTCTGCTTCAGTTGAACCAACTCTAGAGGCTGCCCTACATATAACACATTGCAGTAATCTAACCTTGAAGGTAGCAGACACTGACAATAGAAGTTGAGAGGAAATATTGGGGGGAAATGAATAACAGAGAGAAATTGAAATCGACAGATTCACCTATCCCTAGATAACACTATGCTTAGTCATTCATTACCAGCAAGAAATGAGAAAGGGGCACACAATGGCAGCAGTTTTGTGACTCTCATACCAGCAATATACACAAACACGTTTATAGGGATGAGACATAACAAACATTTGGTAATAGTTTTGTTTAATATCATATATATATAACTTTCCAAACTAGAAGCTGCGGCTACTGCAAAAGAAGGATGGTTTAGTATCACATTATTTTTCCTATTATCTATTCTCCTTTTATTTTAGACCTTATTTTGCTTACTAACATTTTTATTATGTGTGTTTCATGGAGATGCATTTCAGTTTTGCTCTCTTCCGCTGTGATCTGTTACAGCTCTCATGTCAGCTGAAACATTAAGAGTCCACATACAATGGTTCTTTTTTTATGTAGGAACCAGGGTTTTCTTCCCTGTTGAAAACATGTTTAAGCGTGTTCTGGATATTGTATAATCATCACCCTGATCATTTTTGAATACTATTGTGAATGAGGTTAGGTACTACGTGTGGGACTTTAGCGATGAAATGGGATGTGTGTTGCATCCTAGAAGAGGGGCCTTGGATCCTCTAATAGAATACATCTCACATTTGAACAAATTGGCTCATCCCAAGATTCTCTCTTGCTATGATGAAATTATGTTTAATATTACATAAAATGCGGTATATTTTAAATGCATTGTATCCAAGTTACTGTAAAGAATGCTTAAATACATTATTAGTATTTTAAATACATTTAATACATTATTGGTATTGGTTTCCCTCCGGAGGCTGTGGACTCTCTTTCCTTGGAAGTTTTTTAGCAGAGGTTGGACAGCCATCTGTCATGGATGCTTTAGCTGAGATTTCTGAATTGCAAAGGGTTGGACCAGGTCACCCTTGGGGTCCCTTTCAACTCAAAAATTCTATGATTCTATGCTTCCATGGAGCTGGTGTTTTATCTGGATAGCTATATTTTCTTCTGTAAAGGTTTTTGAAGTCATCACGCTGGGATCAGTGTACAGGGACTTTGTAAGATGAAGACAAATGTAAAAGATTTATTGTTTTTGTAACCGAATTTCTGCAAGTAAAGCTTTAGAACTTATCCTTCTTGCATTGAAGAATTTATTTCTACACAAGGACCTTACTGGCACCCGTGTCTCAAGAGACAATGGAGTGTGCCTCCAGGGATGAAGTCAAACCACTGTGTTAGTTGCAACAAAGTGACCTCCCCAAGGTGGAAGCCTGGGCAGTATATATGGAGGTCCTGGGCTGCCCAGATGACAAGACACCCCCGCCCCCCAATGTGGTCCAAAAGAAAGCAGAACAATACATTTGGCAACAACTTGGCTGCAGGAATTGTCAGAAGGAGGTGAAAAGGTCCAGTCGTGGCCAACTCTGGGGTTGCGGCGCTCATCTCGCTTTACTGGCCGAGGGAGGCGGCGTACAGCTTCCGGGTCATGTGGTCAGCATGACTAAGCCGCTTCTGGTGAACCAGAGCAGCACATGGAAACGCCGTTTACCTTCCCGCCGGAGCGGTACCTATTTATCTACTTGCACTTTGATGTGCTTTCGTGCTGCTAGGTTGGCAGGAGCAGGGACCGAGCAACGGGAGCTTACTCCGTCGCGGGGATTCGAACCGGTGATCTTCTGATTGGCAAGTCCTAGGCTCTGTGGTTTAACCCATAGCGCCACCCGCGTCCCAGAAGGAGGTGTACAAAGTGCCATACAACTGTCTTGGAGACTCCACTCCAGATTTGTGTAGGGTTTACTCCATAGCCTTTTCTTCTCCCATAGACATTCCACGAGGCAGTGGAGGTTTAGGACCAGAGTTTTCTTTCTCCTAGATGGGCTACCTTCCCAGGTTGATGAGCCCCATCTGCTCCTCCCTTCCTTCTTCAGCACATGCAGAAAATGCCTTCTTGACCGTGGGACCCACTCTTAGTCTCGTCTCCTGTCTTTGCATGCAGGGGAATGCCCTAACTCACGAGGGTTTGTTACAGATTGACTACCCTCAGCTGGTTTAGCCGGCCACTCAAAGCTGTTACCAGTGTCTCGGCTGCTGAATGCTGACAGCTTCTAGGAGCCACAGGTGAGAGCTGAGGGCAAGGTGGTGTCCAAAGGTGGACAAGTTACCCCAGAAGGAGCATGGCATGGCCCACACCAGAGGTACTATGCCTCTCCTAACTCCCCACACACCCCAACACAAGGACCAGATCAGAAAGAAATATTCCACTAGCAATATCTATCAACCTAGTCCTTTAAACTGAGAAGAGGGCATCCTTAAGTGCAGGGTGAAGGATCCTTCTTCGCCCCAAGTGAAACAACCTTCCAGGGGCCGCCTGCAAAAATGGACAGAGCAACAAACGCAATGTCTACCTTTCCTTTGTGCAATAGGTTAGTTTCTAGACACATACCTCTCTTTCCTCCATCCAGGCAACCAAAAACATTATCCAAGTTCAAGGACACATTCCAGCAAGGCAAAACATCACACAGAGGGTGCAAAGCAGGATGGTGAGGGAGACAGAGGTGACTGTGGAAAGTATATGGTGTGGGAAGAGTCCTGTGGGTCAGATACAGAGGCTTGGAGGGACATATTTAGCCTCTGGAGCTTTTCTTTTGCCTGGGAATCCACACAATATCTTCTTTTTTTAAAAAAAAAATCTAACTATCCAGCATCTTCTTAAATGACAAACACTCCCTAGTCCACCACACGGATTTCTCCAGCAGACATAATTTTTAAAAAGAGACGTGAAAGCACAAGGCAAAATTGAAGAAGTGAATTGAAAAGGTAAGTCAAAGAAACAGGGTGGCCAGCTGCACGTTTCAGGTGTGCCAAGTTTTATTTCTTGGCAGGGTAGAAATTGGGGAGTATTTAATACTGGAAGCATCACATGAAAGACATACCCAGCCACACAAACACACAGCCACTTGCTGTACTTGAGAGCATGTTGCACAAATGCTAAAAATATGCACGAAAAGAAAGGAACTGTACAGAGGAAACATATGCCGTGCTCGAGTGGAATGTCTGAGAAACTGAGAAGCAAAAGAATTAGGGATTCTGATGGATGGCTTGCACATAAGTGCATAGCAGCCTGCGGAGGCTCTGGTGGGACAACAGGGAGTTTCTATCCCATTAGTGCCTGGACTTTATTGAGAACTGTGGCCCTGGTCCTTTCTGACCCAACTAATTTTGCCACCACTTTAAACCTTCAGCTAAACCAAATACTTGGTTTCTTTATCATTTTCTGCTCCCCTGCCACCATTTATTTTAAGACACTTCTATTTACCTCTTACCCATTTTTCCCAAATACAGTGACTGGCTGTAGGCATGGGACAAAACAAACTGGAGTTTCATGCTCAACAATGATGTCAAGCTTTATTAAAGCCTTTTGTAAACAAAACATAACAAGTTTACTTGCAGGTAAGTTATAAAATAAATTTGGCTTACTATTAGAAACAATAGGTTATTATTACTTAAAAAGACAATATGCAACATGCATGTAAACTTAAGTAATGTGTTACTGTTGCTTTAAAGAGAGGTTACTATTGTTACCATTGCTTTGAGATGACAGCAGCTATTTACTCTATCTCCTTTACCTTTATTGACCTTATCCATTTACCCTTTCACATCCTTTTCCTTTTGGTGGAGGCAGGAGGAGGAGGAGCCACCAGTGTTGCCAGTCATGAAAGCCGAGCTCCCACACAACGCCCAGATGGTGTGTGCAACAATGCTGTGTCCAGCATCCGGGCATCATGACGTTGTATGCAACATTCAAATACAACGTCGTGATATTGTGGCATCGTGCTGGACATCAGCCCTGTTATCTCCTACCCAAGTTGGTGTGCCTGGTAGAGGTGAACCTGGAGAACATTGTTCATCCCCCCCACCCCACTGCTATAGTTCCACCCCTTGGCCATAAGAACATCAGAACCTTGCTGGATCACTCCAAGTCATCTTTGGTCCAGCATTTTGTTCTCACAGTGGACAACCAGATGCCTATGGGAAGCCTGCAAGCTTGACATGAGTCCGTAAGCAATCTCCTACTTATGGCTGCCAGCAACTGGTCCTGAACAAGAAAGCACTTGAAATTGGAAACCTCATACATGGGGTTTGCAAAGATAAGGTGGATAAAAATGTAGCAATTGCATGAATAGATCTTTCTCTTTCTGCCTATTTACATATTCCCATCCTTTTTCCTTGTCACACTGGAAGATTAGAGAAAAACTCCTTTGTAAAAGCATTATAGATGGTAACAGCAACATGTTAGTGCTGTATTAAGAAAATAAGAGGAAATGTATAATAGCTTTAATTTGTTAAAGTGGAGCTATTGCTAGATGACTTGGGTTTGGTGTGGTGTGATTTTTGTGTGTGCAGATGTGTGCGTGCAAGATGTAATGCTTAGAATTACCCAAAATATCCTTTCCTGCATCAGAACCCCAAGGAGCTCTCCACTCCGTACACACACACACAACTAAGTCACTGGTAAACTAGAATTTCATGCTGTCTAGGAAAAAATCAACCATACCACCCATATCCAGATGGAAAGCATTGCATGCATGTATAGGCATCATGCTATGTATCATAGTGATTCAGAATGGTTATTTGCACTAAGAAGGCACTGGATGATTATAGCATATATCTATCTATAGCTATATCTGTTTTCAAATCACTGCACAATGAATTTACAACCCTCTGTTCCTCTAACCATGCCTATTTATATTTCTGTGATTGCTTCCCCCCCCCCCCCACTTTTGAGGGAATGTTTCATCAGCTGTCCAAGGTTTGCAGTTTTAAACCCAATTAAGGAACCATTGTTTTATCATCTAATGAGTTAATAAGTAACAAGTAGCCAAATCTGTGAAATTTCATATAAATCATTAATGGTGCTAAATAACATTGTAGCTTCACAGTTTGCAAATATCTCCCTGAATAGCCTACCAGCTGTCCAAATATTAGCAAATTAAGGCTATGAATCCCCAAATACAAAGAAGCATATTTCTTAAATTCAGTCCTCCTATCATTTTGTGCATGCTGAAAACTAAATTGAAAAGTAAAATATTACTGCGTATATCATGAAATTGACCCTGGGTCACTTTAGTCCTTGGTGCTTGGAGCAAGTTCATGAGCAGATATAATATAAGTAGATAAATCTTCATCCAGGTGTTTATATTTAGTGTGGGGATAATTGTGAACAAACATTTAAATGACCATTCATTTATTCCATGTTAATGGCATATGTGGGGTGGTTCAGTGTGGTTTCATTCATTAGGGCATATCAGTGGTTTAATATAAAGCATTTTATTCCACTCCTTTTCAAAAAGACAAAGTGGTCTACAAGATAATCCCTTGCCCTCAGGTTTACAATTTAAAAGACAGCACAAAATCAATAAGGAACCGGGAGGGGAGAGAAGGAAGAAAGCAAGTCGGAGTGCCAATTGTTAAAGTGGCATGGTTTTCAAATTTCCTATTATCAAGAGCATTGAATCTGACAAGGAGGAGTGGATGGCGCAGTGGGGTGAAGCCACTCATTTTGGCCGCTGGTGCATTTGCCCCACACCTCCCCTCTGCCTCCCCGTAAGCAGCAGCGATCCAAATGGCCAGAGGTCAGGTGAGCAGCCTCACTCCACCCCTCTGCCTGCTACTGCTGACAAGGAATCCTTGCATGTCTGGCACAGAACCGCAGCACATTAGCAAAGGACTCTGAGGCATGCTCCCAAAGGGTTACACAACTCGTTCCATGTAAAGTGTGTCGAGTTTCGCCGCTGAGCTGCTTGAGTTGGAAGTCTTTCCCAGAATTCTTCCCACACTCCATGCATGCCTTGCTGGATGCAGACTGCAAGAGAAGAAGAGCTGGTGACCTCAGTTGCAGGGAATCTTGTTCGCCACTGCTACTATTCTCTATGAAGGACTCCAGTAACATTCAAAGGGACCGCGGGGTATCCTGGAACACTGTTTGTACTTCCTGCTTCTCTGCAGGAAGGAAGATGTTCAGGTTTTGACTCCAAATGCATCCAGTTTGTTCCAGGAGCTATCCATGTGCTACAATATTGTTATTATTAGTTACTTGATTTGAATCTTTCATTCAGCCATAAATGAAGCATTTGTACATTTGAATGCTTCCATGCATCCTTGTTTGGGATGGAACATATGCTTGTTTGTTTTCAAAGTTGGCACAGATGTCTGTTCATATTATCCTGGTGGCAGGGAAAGGAGGAGGGGGAAATCACTTGACTGGAAGCATGAAAGCAGTAGGTCCAGATGGGCTAAGTTCTGCGAAGAAAGGACGACACAGTGATGCTTTGCACAAACAAAGCCTTGAAGATGTCTCATGGAGCTCATCTCCACTACAAATATTGCACCGTCTGGAAGGTGGGCCAGAAATGAAAGTTGTTGTATGTTTCTGAAGGGCTCCACTTCTATTTTAATTTTTCATGGATGTGTAGATACAGAGATATGAAGGTTATGTGTAGGGAGGAATGTGGGACTTAGACTGCATCGAGCAACTGAGTCCTGTTAACAACTAGGAATGGGGGAGAAATTTGATGGTTTGCAGTTAAAGAGAAACCCGCCTAATTTGCACCTTCCAAAACAACGCATTTCTCTGAATTTTATGGTGTAGTTCTCGTTTGTTTTATTGAAAGTTTTCAACACAGCATACAATAAAAGCCAAAGTCATCTAAAGAAAAAGAAAAAAGAAAACCCTAAATAATAATAAAAAAAGGAAAGTAGAGAGGCAGAAGAACAAACACAAAGAAAAAAATGAATTCAAAAGACCTCTCCCCCCCCCATACAATCCATTTTTTTCATACACAAAAAAGTAGACCCTCTCACCAGGGAGCTTATCTTTCTTCCCCTAGTTCATCTTCTCCCCCAAACCTATGTTATTTGTCTCCCTGCCCACTATGGTGAAATTATGTAACTTATGTAATTATGGAAAGTACATTGCCATTGCTTTATTCTACCCCATTCATTTCACTGCAAAGGAAACTCAGTGAAATGGGAAGCATAATAAATTGTGCCACCCCAATTTCCCAGGGTTCATGCTTCCTTTTGGAATGAGGCACAGTGGAGGCTTCTTGGATCTGAGAGGTCAGAAAATTGAGCAATATGTTAAGAGGCAAATAAATAAACATTAGTTTAAGAGAAAGAAAACTACTGATACTGGGGGGGGGGGGGTTGGGGGGATGCAGAAATTATTCAGTTTGGATTTATGAAAGAACACATGTGAAATAAACACAGACTGGAAATAGACCAATCTGTTCATCACTTGGGTATTATCTATATTTTGTAATATCACTTTGTACACTGCAGGAAAACTGTAGTGGAGCTCAATACTTTGAAAAGTGGAGCTCAATACTTTGATGCAGCTGTCTTCATGATCAAGGAGTCGCCCCGCCCCCCAACTTCATATTCCTTGCAAGCAACGCTTTAAGCATTCTTTTTGCAAGAAACCTAATGTTTTTCTCATGTCTTTTTATACCCAGTAATTTTATTACAGGAGGTTTTTTTCTTCTAAGGGGAAACTGAACAAAACCATTCAAAAGCACTCAAAGGAGTCATGAGCTACAGTGAATTTGGGTAGATGGATGAGTGCTTTATCTTCGTTCCACTATTTATTTAGTTAGTGGAAATCAGAATGATGTCTTTTCACAGAAATATATGGTATTCGAGTTTCCTGCATTTTCTGCTGTAAAGCAGCAATTACGGCTGCCCTGATTAAGTGCACACTCAGAAGGGAATTTATCCATGCCTACCACTTATTAGGAAGACAAGGAGAAATAATTATGTCCTTAAGTTTCAGAGTTTGCATGATGACAAATTCATTGCATTACTGCTTATTATGTTATAGTAGAAAGCTTGCTTATTTTTAACTCCTCTGCCCACTTATCATTTGTTAAAGTTCTCTAAATACACTATGTTAGAATATTTTTTCATAATTTTAGGGGGAGGGAAACAAAAACCTGTCCTGCATGGTAGATTTGAGGCAGTGGTTTCCAAACTTCCTACATTCAGGAACACTTTCTCAACCCATCTGTTGAGAAACATGTATGTCTACTATGGATCCTTCCAGAGGATTCTGGGATATGCTCTGAAGCATACAAAGAGAGTTCATAGTTTGGGAAGGGTTGTAGCTCAATGGGAGAGCACCTACTTTACACATAGAAGGTTCAACCCATCACATCTCCAGGTAGAGTGGAAAATTCTTGTCTGAAGCTTACAGTCACTATGGAATACTTTTCTAAATGGTCTGACTTGGTTGGAAGCAGCTGTCCCATACATGACATAGGTTTGGCCTGTTGTACCAGACCATCAACCCACATGGACTGCAAGCGCACACAGGAACTTGCCGGACCCTCCTTTCTTGCTCTGAATCACAGAGGAAAAGATGTACAATGGTAGCTCATGTTACATACACTTCAGGTTACATACGCTTTAGGTTACAGACTCCACTAACCCAGAAATATTGCCTCGGGTTAAGAACTTAGCTTCAGGATGAGAACAGAAATCGTGCTCCGGCGGCGCGGCAGCAGCAGGAGGCCCCATTAGCTAAAGTGGTGCTTCAGGTTAAGAACAGTTTTAGGTTAAGAACGGACCTCCGGAATGAATTAAGTACTTAACCCGAGGTACCACTGTAGTGGCAGGCAAACTGTCTTTCAGAAAAGTTTGTCCATTATGATTTATTCTCTCATTGAGAATCCTTGACGACCTTCTGAGGAAATCCTGTACTGTCAGGACTACCTGACAGTACAAACTGCACAAGATGGTGGAACAGACTGTCTAGGTAGGTGGCAAGATCTCCTTCATTAGAGGTTCTTGAGCAGAGGCAGGATGTTCACCCACCAGGGATGCTGTAAGCAGTGAATTTGCTACATTGTGAAGTGGTGCACAACCATCTAGCACTCTAGTGCAGGAATGGCTCCCATGGAAGCCTCCAGATGTTGTTGGATTACAACTCCCATCAACCTTGATGATTGGCCATGCTGCTTTGGGCTGATGGGAACTGTAGTCCATATCATCATCATCAGGGTCACAGGATCCCTTTCCATGCTCTATTACTGTATAGGTCAGGGTTTCCCAAACCTGGGTCTCTTGCTGCTTTTGGACTACAATTCCCATCATCCCTGACCAGTGCCCGGGCAGATCAAGATGATGGGAGTTGTAGTCCAACAACAGCTGGAGCCTGCAATTTTGGAAACCCTGGTACAAGTACTTATTACACTATTCAAACACGTATACTGACTTTTACTTAACAACATATCTATATTTACTTCTAAAAACAAGCAGCAGGCATCTGGTTCTGACAAATAAATAAATCTGGCAACAGAATTCTGGCAAAACAAACTCAGCTGGATCCATTATTGTTTTGGTCAATCAGCAGTCCTAGTAGAATATCTGACACACTTGTCTTCAGAATCCTACCATTCTAAGGCAAAGGTTCTTACCAGGAGGGAGAGGGAGAGAGGAAAGGAAATGGGGAGCTCAGTGCCAATTTATGCTCCTTGGGTGAGGGATGGGATGAGACAATGAAACCAGGAGAGCTTGTGCAACCTTGCTGCTGCCTCACCCTGTCCCAGGAAGACACAGCTGCCTCTGCCCTGCTCTCACAAGCCGCTGCTGTACATAGGAGTTATAGTGCCTTGCACCCTAATATGTGAACATGTTCTTAACAAAGATGAGGGGGGAAATAGCCTAGGATGAAAGGGACATGTAAAAGGTTCAATCAGTAAAATTAGTGTCTTGGTACATAATCAATGTAGTAGGTTTGACTATTAAAAGACCTTAAAATCAGGCAAAAACCAAGATGGCAAAGTCATTAAAGGTTAACATTTTATCAAAAATTATTTTTGCAGAAATTATACCAACCACACACATGATGCTTTGCTGCTCTATTCAAATTGTTGCCACTAGTGTTCAGACCAATTCACCAAAGGAAAATCTCCACTTTATTTAAGCCACCTCCACACCGTCAAAACCAGATTCTGCTATGGGAGCTTCTAGATGTTGGATGGATAACCTATGGGCTTCTAGATGTTATTGGACCTCAACTCCCAACAGCCCCAGACAGGATGGTCAATGGTCAGAATTGGGAGGGTCTGTGGTCCAGCAACACCTGAGGGGTCGGTTTTGATCCTTTCAAAACAATGTTGTTGGCCACATTTGAAATGAGGGGGGGATAAGAATTTCATAGGTGTGGGTTATGCCAGATGCACACAGAGATGAAAGTTGTCTCACACAATAGTAAGCCCAGAATAGAGAGCTGGGCCATCAATTTGTTTCATGACTAATATCCTTTGAGTTGCAAGGGGAATTTAAGTGTTACAATAATTGGAGTGCAAAAGAAGGGAGCACACTTGATCAAATAATAATATGACAACTTAATAAAGCAGAGACAATGAGAATGAAAAGCGAATGATGGAAATAATGGGAAACAGCAACTGCGAATATTAGAAAAGCAGGGTAGGAGGAATGTTTTTATAGGAAAGACAAGGTACAAAATCCAGATAATGGCATTTCAACAAGGGGCTGTAGGAATCTTTGAGATATTGCTACTATAGCGTCTGAGGGAAAATAGTCCTATCAAATCAAGCATGTGACATGACCAAAGATTAAATAAGCAGCAGAAAAAGAGACTTGAGAAACAATCTTACCACAAGTCCCTTATGTCTGTCCCCTGCTTACTCTCAATACTTTTCACCCCCTTTCTGCCCTGGCAGGACCCCTGTGCCCCAACAGGCTTAAATTCAACAGGTGAGTCTCTCTCACATCACTACATCTCTGTAGCTTTGCATGTTCGCATGCAGCTATTGAGAGAATGGAAGAAGTCACTGGAAGTCCATTTGCTGGAGGTCCATAAGCTCATTCTGACCTTTGGCCCACCTGACCTTTTCCCAGTGACTGCTGATTACTTGTGTATATACCTCCTCCAGAACATGAAACCAAACCTTTATTGTCATTGGCCCAATCCTGTGAAATGCTCTTTCAACAGATATTGACTGAAAATAAAATATACGGTATGCTACCAGACTTATGCAGACAATTATGAAAATGTATTTCTGTAAGAGGTAGTTGATCTCAGATTTTATTTTTTGTGTGCAGTTTTTCTAATATGGTTTGTTCTGTGGGTCTTGTAAACTGCTTTGTTTTTGTGTGTGGTTTTTTTAAGGAGATAGCAGGATGCAGGTTTTTTAATAAATAAAAAAGGGCCATAATTGCCAACGTGCTCAACCACCCTGATGACATAGGAGGAAAATGGTAGCCTCTTTCATAGTGAGAGAAAGCTGTTGAGGACAAGTTTTGGCACAGCACTGGATAGGACACAGAGAAGCATATCTTAGGGAGGAGGCTACTGCTTATATGCTCCCTCTCCCATCAGTGGACTGAGCACAATATTGAACACCAACCAAAGGTTCCATATATTTTTTCAAAGATGTAGTTTACATTACAGGAGCTTTGCCTTAGGGTTACAAAAACTTGGACAATAGTGTGATAGGTACAAACAAACAAAAAGCCATTGCCATTTTATGAGGCAGCAAAACACTTCTGGCTATGAAGGAACAGTGATGGATTTAAGAGAACCAGAAGACTGATCGGGAGAATTGGGCAATGCATTTCAATAGATGTCTCGGACAGAGTCTTAACTTCATTAAAGCCAGTGACAAAATACCCATCAAAATCGATAGACTCCAAAACACAAGCAATGTCTTGAAAGACTCTCAGGTAGATTCCTTCCCACCTCTTCATCTCATTTTTTCAACAAATGCCAGTACTGCCACATAGTGAGGTTAAAGTGCCACACCGCAAGTGATAAAGATGATGGATTTTCAGCGTTCCATCACCTTAGTCCTCCACCTCTGAAAACTGTTTGCCTCTTCTGCTTTACAGACTCACCTGCAAATCTCGCTCATGCTTGCATGCACATAAGAATGTACAACGGTCTAATAGCAATATAGGAACACATGAAGCAGCCTCATACTATGTCAGCGTCATCCTAGCTCAATATTGTCTACGCTGACTGGCAGAAGCTCTCCAAGGTTTCAGACAGGGGGTATTCCTAGCCCTACCTAGGGATGCCAGGGATTGAAACTAGAACCATCTGCATACAAAGCACTTCAGGTACAGTTTGCATAAAACTGAATATGTTACTGAAAATAATGTACCCCCCAAAAAATGCAACATAGTGAGAGAAATTGCATGGAAAAATACATACAGTGGTACCTCAGGTTAAGTACGTAATTCGTTCCGGAGGTCCATATTTAACCTGAAACGGTTCTTAACCTGAACCACCACTTTAGCTAATGGGGCCTCCTGCTGCCGCCATGCCGCCAGAGCACAATTTCTGTTCTCATCCTGAAGCAAAGTTCTTAACGTGAAGCACTATTTCTAGGTTAGCAGAGTCTGTAACCTGAAGCGTATGTAACCCGAGGTACCACTGTATAATGGAGGAGATGTGCCTAAAATGTAAGTGAATGTTTGTGAGGAATTCTTTTTTAAAAAAAAGGGGATTGAGAAATGTGGAGAAGACTGGAAAATTGAAAAACTGAAATGATCCCTATCCTGAGTACAGATTGGCTCTAGCCAGCTGCATGAGTGAGACACCCTCCAACGCCTGCACGTTTCCGGAAATACTAAAAACAATTTCAAATGGCCACAAAAGGGTTAATGATGGAGGCGAGTAAAAGCAAGTTACCAGACATGAATCCTTCTGGAAACATGGAAGAAAACTGGAAAGGATTCAAGCAACGCTTCACCCTGTATGTTCTTGCAATATGTGCCAGTGGAAAAGACAGCTGCTCTCGCAGCATCTACAAGAGACAGCTTGCGAGGGAGATTAGGGGGGTGGAGAGTGCTAGGTTTCGACTCCAGACCCACTGCTAAGTATGGGAAGGGATCCTTTTGCAATATGCTGTAGAATTACAGATGAACTTAACAAACAAATCATGATCCTCCATACTTTAGACTCCAAGGATTTGCCAATTCAGAAGGGGGAAGGATGACCTTTTGAAATTGTGTCAACTGCATCAGGGCCCCTGCAGTCCTAGCAACTTAATGACTCCTGGGTATTTGGTTGTGTGTGTGTGTGTGTTTCTTCTGCAGTGTAGAACACGCAGACCCACTCCCCTTCTCTCTCTTAATCATTATATCCTCATCAATCACCTTCATTTTCTGACTGTAACCTTTTTAAAAATTGAAAGCCTGTTGAACAGATGAGTGCAGAGTGCCTTAATAACTGCATAATTGTTCAGATAATTATTAAAATAATAAATCCTTCAGATCCGATTTAAATAATTCATACAAGCCTTTTAATGCACTGAGCTTATTGCTCTGCTGTAAGCATTGTTCTGCTCATGAGCTTGGGATTGTATTTTTTTTTTTTTTTTTTGTGCACGCGAAATAAACTTCACATTGTCGTTCTCAAACAAAGAGCATCTGTGTCAGTCGACTGATTTCTCTATCAATAAAAATAGCACAGTCCAAATGGGGAATATGGGGCATCTGTGGACATAGCAGCACCACAGGCTTGAAGAAGTTTACTAGGGAACCCAAGAAACTCTAGTTCAGAAAGAAAAACTAGGTATCTCTAATAGAATTATTGGCACTTTCACTCAAACTAAAATTCCCAGGACTCTTAGGGTGAGGGGACAGCCATGACAGTCGATATATGTTTAGATATGCTCCATGGATTCTCCCTATTCAATTGCCACCTATTATTTTGTAGGGGGCAAACTTTTTCTATCCAGTTTGATGGCTTTTGTCCAAGGTTAGATGCCAAATTGGAAACAGTGTTTTAGGAGATTAGTTATTGAAGAGCAGAACGAAGGGCTGAGCTATAAACAGGCATTTGTATCCAGGTCAGGCCAGGCTGATCTTCCTTCCCTTCCTAGCGTTTTTGCTTTTAAATTGGTTAGTGGCTCTCTTCCTTTTGACAAATGGATGGGGGTCTGGGGGCCCTTTCCCCCCCTTGCTTCTGCAGGCTCAATACAACTGGCTTACGGAGCAGATTGCAGAAGTGGGGTAGAGTCACTACACTAGCTTCCGGGAAGGTGGATCACTGTTGCTTGCTGGGACTGAGAAGGCGGTCAGGTAGTGAGGAGGTGGCATAGTGCAAAAACAACAGCAGGGTGCCATATTGATTCCGCATGTGGGTTTGCACAGCAATGACCTCCTCATCCGGGGGCCTAGCGTGCGTTGCTGGCACCCGGGGAGGGGCAGGGTTTGCACACCCACCCACCCCAGATGGACAGTCCCTTCGTTGGCCAGCATAAAAGGATGTCTCTCCTTGCAAGATAGCCCCAACCTGGGAGCAGATATATGGCAGACAAACACGAAACCAGGAGTGCCGCTGTGTCTCCTCGCCCTCCTGTCCTGGCAGCAAGGCACTCTGGACAATGCACATGACTCTAGCAATGCTTTCTTGCTTTCCTCTTTTTCCCTCAGTGGGCGGCGGCCGTGCCTCTCACCTTCCTTCCCTCTCAACCGCCCCAGGCATGAGGGTGTCCCTTCATCAACCACAAGAAGTGGGTGCTGCCACTGCTCCAGCCCCGAAGGCCCAGCCAAGGCGGGACTTGCCTTCCCACAGCTGCGGCTTTGATGAGGGAACTTGTTGTGGGGGTGCCTGGTTGGACCCCTCAGAAATTTGTGTTCGGGGCCACAGCTCCCCTGGCCCCTGTATGCTATATCACTGTCCCCACCACTTCATCCTTCCCAGAATTGAACAGCGACCCACCTACCTGGAAGCTGGATTAGCATCTCTGCTCCATTTAATGAGCCATTTCTGGCAGTGTGTTCTTTCTGGAAGCAAAGTCACTTCATCTGCTCCTCTTTGGCCAATGGATGGGATCCAATTGATCTGCCTTTTGTCATGATGCTCTTCCAGGGAGACAGGAAAAACCATTCTTCCAGTGGCCCCTGGTCCCTGGCTGATGGTAGAGTCCAGAGTGTGGAATACGTACCACGGTGAAGCTTTTTTAAACCTCTTAATGCAACTCAGTTTCTACACAGACAGATAGACAAATTTTCTGGTTTGCAAAATTTCCCTAAGTTGTCTCTGCAGCTGAATGAGCAATTTCTACCAACTCATTATATTTAATCTGTTTTTTCTGCTTGGGGAATATTATCTATGCACTAATTACAATTTCCTACAATGCAATCATTATTTGGATTGAAGCCCTTCAAAATAACAACAAGCAGGAAACAGAACTTTTCTAGAGATGTCAATCCTTCATCGGATTGAATTCCAGGAAAGTCACAGAAAGACCTCCAAGGCAGTGCTATGTATGCATTCAGTAATAAATCCCATTGATTTCAGTGCTGCTTCCTAAGAAGCATGCATAGGATTGCAACCTTACAGTGCAAATGTCTACTCAGATGTAAATCCCACTGAGTGCAATGGGGCTTGCTCCCAGATAAGTGTGCACAGAGATTGCAGTTTTAATGCCTTAGCAAAAACCACAATCAGCACTAAGATCAGGACCCCCTGAACCAGCAACTAAACTCAGCCTTCCTTGTTTTCTAAACTGGCAAAATGGCAGCCAGACTCAAAGTGAAGATGTGAACAGAATCACCAGTAGGTGAAATAGCATCTGGCCTGCTGGTTGCAGTGCTTACACTTGTTATAAATCTTATCAAGTAATAGTTTACCGCAGTGTGATGCTTGTCTGTAAGGTTTTCCATGGAGTTGAAGAGAGCTTAATCACATGTTTGTATTTATTCAAACTTTTATCTGCATCTAGATTGGTAAAGTTCTTCCCACTTGACTTGACCAGAGAACCAAACTACCTCATCAACAGCTCTCTCACTTTACCATAGATTAGCCATCAGTATCACTATGCCACATGGTGTATTTTGCCGTACTTGAAAAGTTGGTTTCAATAAAGGATGTAGCAGAATGTGCCTTTAAATTGTTGTCTGTATTCACCCAGCCAGTGGTAATTGTCTAACACTTACATTTGCACTGTAGTACTTTATCCAATCATCATAATGTTCAAAATCAGGATAAACCTTTTTTCCTGTCATATAAGGTAGGCATGTGGCTGTGACACCAAACCATGGTTTGTCCTAACCACAGTTTAGCAACAACAAACTATGGCTTCGATTCCAAACAGAGGTGCCAAATTAGGGGGGCTGGGGGCCAAGGGTCTCAACAAAATTTTCAAGGAGGGGGCCTGGCCCCCTCAAAATTTCATGGCAGCCATGTGCATACGCTGTGCAACGTACTTACTCACACCCAGCACGTGGCGTGCTCACGTCACGGGGGGAGGGGCAAGTTGGCACGCTTGGTTCCAAAAGTGCAACAGGAAAACTGTGCTTTAAGGCCCTTTTCTGAGTTTCATGCTTTCTAGCATAGAAATACAAATCCCTCAGCAGGTCTGTTTGAGCTGCGGTTAACACCCAGGACCTGGGAGAAAAAGACAACCAAATAAGTGACATGTTAAGTCAACACGATTTAGCACAACCAACATTATGAGTCAATTTGGAACCCCCAGTTGGGGAGGACAGAGAGCAGAAAGCAAGATTGTTCTGAGAGTTCTCAACAAAAAGTAATACTTGCAACTGATTACCCATTTTCCAATCAAGCTGAGAAGAGTTTTCCCATCAGTAATTTGGATTTGTTTTGATAAACATATTCCTTGCCTACGAGGCATCCTTTGACATGGGAAACATTGTTCCTTCATTTTGAAAGTGGCATGCTATAATCTGATAATGGCACACTATTATCTGGCTCATTTTGTATACAGTGTGTGTGTGTGTGTGTGTGTGTGTGTGTGTGCGTGTGTGTGCGTGCACACACACACACACACACACACACAATACACACTACTGCATTTCTTTCCCATCCTTCCTCCATGGAACTAGAGTCAACAAAATCAGTCTCACCCTCCGCATATTATACCCTCAAGAGCTCTGTAAGGAAGATTGTGATGAGGGATAGGAACTGACCTGAGACCACTAGTGAGCCTTTTGGCTAGGTAGGGATTTGAATCCCAGCTTGCCCAGTCTAACCCTGTCAGAAAAGTTAGGCTGTGAGATGGTGAGATAGGTAACCCCAGAAAGTTTCATATCTGAGCAAGAATTCACATTTGGGGTTTTTTTGGTCCAAGTCACTGTTGAAATGGAAATGGAACTGATAACTATGACTCTCTTGATTTCTTGATTGAGACTATATCATTCGGAAACATGGAAATTTTGAGCAGTATCAGATTAAACCCTGTGGAGGCCCCTTGGCAGTCAAAATCTTGGGGGAGGGAGGCTTGCAAATTATCTCCTAAAACTTTTTTTTGTAATTTTCTTTCAAGATCAAATCAATATTATTTTGATCCATTGTCACGGGACCCCTAAAAGGCATGGGGTCCATAGGCCAGTGCCTACTCTGCCTATCTGGTAATCTGGCACTGAATGGGGCTTCATAATATTTCTGGATTCCCACCTTCTGGGGGATGGCTAACTCTCATGTAGGACCCTCTGACAAGGTCCAGTTCAGCTTTGGCTTGTTCCAGTTTATATGCCAGGGGAAAGTATATCTGTCTGCCCAGCAGAAGTAGTCCTGTTAGGTGTGATGGTAACACACTGCAATATTTAGTTGCTATTCCCTCTTGTAAGTGCCTAAGGAACATCTTACACTGAAACAATAAATGTATCATAGTTATAAAGTTTAAAACAAAGTATAGCAAGTACCAGAAAAACTCGATTACAGTTGGCAATCTTGCTTTGGATGCCTTTTATTAAGTGGTTTCTATAATTTAACAGTAAGAATTGATTTGTAACCACTAATCATTTTGCTTCCAAATTGTCAACTGCATCTCATCTCTTGCAGAATCTAATTATTAATCGTATACAAAGGGAGATGACAAACATGCTGCTATAATCATGTTGATTATATCATGGCAAAATTGAAACATTTTCACTTGATCTATTAATCAATATGGTTAGCAGTGTTGCTCAGAGCTCATTAAATGTTCATTGCAGCTCAGGGAAAAAAAGATTAACTATAAATATTTCAGCAAAATAGAATTTTTTACATGAGAACAAGAGGGCATTGTTAATCTCTTATTTATTATAGTTAACACTCTATAAACTCTTCCTTGGTGGCAAATGGAAATGGAGCCCTTCTTGGGCTTGATATTTTGGGATTGGAATTAACAAACAGGAACAATGGGGAGAAACAATAGCTTTGAAAACAGCTGTGCTCCATATCTGCACAGGGAAGATTTTTGGAAATAAAGAAAAATGTTCAGAGTTGTTTTCCCCCCTCACTGCTTAGCAGTGAAAATTCTCTCTGCCTACTTCAAAATCTATACAGTGGTACCTCGCAAGACGAATGCCTCGCAAGACGAAAAACTCGCAAGACGAAAGGGTTTTTGGTTTTTTGAGTTGCTTCGCAAGACGAATTTCCCTATGGGCTTGCTTCGCAAGATGAAAACGTCTTGCAAGTTTGTTTTCAATGCATTCCTATGGGAAACCGTGCTTCGCAAGACGAAAAATTCGCAAGACGAAAAAACTCGCAGAACGAATTAATTTCGTCTTGCGAGGCACCACTGTATTGTTGATGGTTTACTAGCAGTACATGTGAAAAGGATATAGGGGTCTTGATGAACCACAAGCTTAACATGAGTCATCAGAAAGCAAGCAAAAAAAAGCAAATGCTATTCTAGGCTGCATCAACAGAGGTATAGTGTCCAGATCAAGGTAAAGAATAGTATCACTCTATTCTGCTTCGGTAAGACCACACCTGGAATACTGTGTCCAATTTTGGGCACCACAATTTAAGAAGGACGTTGACAAGCTGGAATGTGTGCAGAGGAGGGCAACCAAGATGATCAAGGGTCTGGAAACCAAGCCTTATGAGGGAGTTGGGGATGTTTAGCCTGGGAAAGAGGAGACTGAGAGGAGGCATGATAGCCAAGAACTGTCAAATGGAAGCGGGAACAAGCTTGTTTTCTCCTGCTCCCTCAACTACCTGGAAGTTAGAAAGACAAAGAGCAGAGCTGAGGTGTGAGCTAGAAGCTAGAAGCTAGAAGCAGGCTGGGAAGCCAGAGAGACAGAGCATGCCTGATCTCTGCTTGATCTCTGCGGCTAGGGGAAATGCAATATCCTCTTGGAATGTTAATGCTGTGAGCCCCTCCATTGTAGGTTCAGGTTGTCTACATGTGTAAATAAATCATATATCATAAAAACACCAGTCTCCACTGTTCATCATTCAGAGGAAACCAAACCTTGGGGAGGAGCCTGGAACCTCTGAAAACTCACACAGCTCAGAGAGCGGGGTGGGGTGCAAGAACGCAATGCATGCGGTCTGAAGGGGGCTTCAGTTGAACACGCTTGGAAGCCTCCCTCACAATTCGTAAATCCATATTATCAGGGTTTCCAAGCAGACAGATGTTTCTCTAAGCACTCCGATGCATTCACTTCAAACTCCTCTTCAGAGCTTTGGTTAGAAGTAAAGCCAGTGAGACTAGAAATGCGGGGCTGCACCAGCACTCCTCCACCACCACTTAAGTTGATTTTAAAAAACTGAATAGGGGTGCTTATTCTTAAAAATGAGGACTGGGCTACATACACACTATATACTTTTAAAGTGAATTCAAAGCATATTCCTTCCCTCAGATAATAATAATAATAATAATAATAATAATAATAATAATAATAATTTATACCCCACCCATCTGGCTGGGTTTCTCCAGCCACTCTGGGCGGCTTCCAACAAAACACTAAAATACAATAACCTGTTAAACATTAAAAGCTTCCCTAAACATTCTGAGCACTGCAGCGTTATCCCTCACAGAGTTAAAATTTCCTTGACAAACTACACTACCCAGAATTCCCTGTGGGAGGGAATGTGCTTTGAATGTGCTTTACAGGTATAGCGTGTAGGCAGCCTAATTCTCATCCTTAAGAATTAGCAATCCTATTCTAGGGTTGCCATACATCCGGAATTTCCATGACATTGCCGGGATTTGGCCATCGAAAACAGTGACCAGGCAGAAATCGCTTAAATGTCTGGGGAAACCCAGACGTATGACAACCCATGTCGGAAGTGTGTCCGGATTTTCACTTTTTGAAACATGGCAACCCTATCCTATTCAACTTTTCAGGAATCCAGACTAGAACCATCATTTAAAGCAGGACATGGGGTGTTAAGATTTACAGAATGGACCCAGAACTTTCTGTTTTCTAGAGGTTCCTGAGCCAGCACCACAAATGAATACGGACCTGTTGGGCAGGACGGAGTAACGTTGTTTTGTTCCCTTCCTCATATGGAACATGAAGGTTCCACCTAGTTTCAATGACTTGTGGGCATCCATAGACCTGTCCTCCATGGTTTTATCTAGCCCATGGATGGGAAAGCTGTGGCCCTCTAGATGGGGCTAGACTACAGATCCTCCCTGACCATTGGCCATACTGGCTGGGGCTGATGGGAGTTGGGGTCCAATAACAGCTGGAGGGGCCACAGCTTCCCCATCCCTGAACTAACACCATTTTTAAAAAGAAGAAGAAGAAGAAGAAGAAGAAGAAGAAGAAGAAGAAGAAGAAGAAGAAGAAGAAGAAGAAGAAGCAGCAGCAGCAGCAGCAGCAGCACTCGAGCTAGTGGACATCACAACATTTCATGGTAGTGGATTCCATTCATTAATGACGTCTTGACAAATGAAAGAAATATTTCTTCAGACAAGGTTCTGCACCATTTTGCATTCTTATCCCGGAATGTGCGTCGCAAGAGAAACCTGGGTAATTGAAAAGTGCAGTGAATTTGACTCACGCTGCCTGGAGCCTTGGCAACAACTATTTAACTCAAGTGTTTGAAAAAGATTGGAGGGAAAAAATGGTCAAAACAAAACAAAACAAACAAAAGTACACACGGAAAGAAAGAGAAAATGCTTGTTCTCATTGAAGATTCAGGACAAGTGCTTGCAGGTCTCTAAGTAAAGCCAGCAATCCATCTGTGAATATTGCCTCTAATAAGCCCATGGTACAAACTCGGAACGATTGGGTGCAGAGAGAAATGGAACTCATTTTAATAGTTACTTTTCTATAACAAAGGAGGAGAACGGGGCCAACGAGAATTTCACCATGGGGATGACTTAGCAGCGCAGTGTGGGATATGCAAATAACAGTGTGTGTTAAGCATCACCTTAATTTCAGGGTCCCGCTACCTGCCACAGTTGCCTGCAGCATGGCTTTATCTAAATGCACAGAACAGCTGAGCTTGGAATGGAGGGTGAGAGCAGAGAATACCGTGAGGGACAGCTGCAGTAATGTGTTTACAGGTTCTGTAAAGCAGTATCTCGCCCGTGCAGCTGTTTAAAATCCTGATAGCCTTTGCTGAGCACAGTACCTTTGGGAGCACATCAGCCTGTGATGTCTACCGCAGCCAGTTCATTTTGCATTATTAGATTCCCAGCTAAAGAAACTAGACACTAGGAATGCAGCTAATTCTCTAATCCTTCGCTGGCACTCCCTACAGGACCAGTGAGAGACCAGTGGCGTGAACCTCGGAGGGTCACATTACGCTTTAATCAGAGCTGCTTCTCATATTAACCTCTGCAGAAATGAGATGCTTATCATGCCCCACTCCCACAGCCGTCTCACACAAAGAACATGGACGCATAATATGCAGCTGGTGTTTTAACAGACCCAAGAACAGCCAGGTTGAATGTGGAAGGGCCATAGCTCTGTGGTAAAGAGCTCTGTGCTTTGCATGCAGAAAAGAAAGGTTTGGTTCCAATCAGTTCTTTTTTTCTTAAAAAAAAATGTTTAGGGGTACTCTCATTTTCCTACTCATATTGAAATACTGCCCCTCAATGATGCCAAACTTAGATTCACAAAATGTTTAGGGGTATGCGTCCCTCTGTGTCCCTCCAGAAAAAAGGACTGGTTCCAAGTATCTCCAAGTCAGACTCAGAATGTCTCCTGTCTGAAATCATGGAGAGCCACTGATGCTCAGCATAGACAATATTGAGCTAGACCAGTGTTTCCCAAACTTGGGTGTCCAGCTGGACTACAGTTCCCATCATCCCTGACCACTGGCCCTGCTAGCTAGGGATGATGGGAGTTGTAGTCCAAAAAATAGCTGGAGACCCAAGCTTGGGAAACCCTGAGCTTGATGGACCAATGGTTTGGCTCAGTAGAAAGCAACTTCTAACATTCCCACAGATGGAGGCAGAGCAACAACAGCATGTCAAGATGCTGGCAGTTGTATGCCAGGCTGTAATGAAATTGCAGTAATAATAATAATTGATTTGGGGTGTCCAGGTTTTTACTTTTTGAAATATGGCAACCCTAATATATGCAAAATATTTAATCATTGTGACTCATTTTTGTGTGAAATGTAATATACCTTTCTTTCCTACTCATAAATAAAGAGGAGTCTTCTACATCATTTCCTCAGAGTAAGAATTTTAGGCCTGCAACCAATTCCTCCCCCCCCCCTCTCTCTCTGATCCATTACCACTGAAATGTCTTCTATTCTGAAGCTTTCAAGGTCTCAGTAGACAATTACAGCAAAAAGGCACCCCTACACATAGCAATTTTTCTTTCACAGCATGGAGGCCATGTAGTTTGAAATAAGGAAGTTATAGTAACAGGCATTGAGGTTGCAGGTGAAGAAGGGAGGATAAAATGCCAAATAATATCTGTTTCACCACACATTATCATCATCATCTTTCTTTATAGATCTATACCTAGATCTAGAAGGACAACACTTTTTCTTTCGTCTAAAAATAATTCCTATCCCCCAAATGTATAAGTAATTAGCAGAAATGAATATGCAAGCTTTAAATGGACTGCTTCTCCCTCAGGCTTTCCCCCTTCTGACCCCATATTCGAGAAAGCAGACAAAACTTGGCAACATGGACCATATCCATCATCTTCATTGGCTCCTGTCCAGATAACCTTGCATGCAGCGCTGTGCTCTGTGCAGAGCAGATGGTTGGCACCGTCAAAGATGACAGTGCCAATCACCTGTTGGAGGTGGAGGAGAGCGAGGGAGATGGAATCCTGCTTCCCCTCCCCTTCCTCTCTCCAACAGGTGCACCAACACTGCCCAAAGTCACACCAAGCCGAGTGTTTGGCAATGGTACCAGACCTAGTAAACCAAGCAAAGCCCTTTGAGTGGAGGCTAGCCCATTTGCAGAAATAAGTTCTCCTATGGCCTGAACTTGGTACAGAAACCTTTGCTCTTCCAGAGTTGAACTACAACTCAACAGCCCCAGCAAGCATGGCCAACAGCCAGGATTGATGGGAGTTGTAGGTCTGGAGCTCCCCACACCTGTCCTAAATAAAAAAAGAAAGAAAGATTTCAATATATTAAGTTACTGGGGGTTGTGTGTGTGTGTGTGTGTGTGTGTGTGTGTGTGTGTTCGTGTTCTAATAAGCGGTCTTGTAGGTGCAGATCTGAAACAATATCATGTTGTTTATACACCCTGAAAACTGTTCTGCTAATCTTTCCCAGCTGCTAGTGATAGTGTTCCTGGCTGATGTTTTTCCTAGAACCATAGACTCATAGAATTGTAGATATGAAAGGGACCCCAAGGGTCATCTAGTCCAGCCCCCTGCAATGCAGAAATCTCAGCTAAAGCATCCATGACAGATGGCCATCCAACCTCTGCTTAAAAACCTCCAAGGAAAGGAATGGCTCTCTGGTGCTTTATTTGTTGTTGCTGTTGTTAATGGCTGCTGCTGCTACTGTGTGTATTTTTAATAAGGCACATGGCATCTGAAATATACTCGGAGTCGAGAGTGGATTTCATGATCTTTATTCAGCTCATAGTGGTGAGGAGGAATGAATGCTCCCCCAAAATATCTGCTTTATATACATTATTTACACAATGGGCCGCACGTGATTGGCTAATTCTGGGATTCACCTGTAGGCCAATCAGGTTGTGGATTCACTTCCAACCTGGAGCTGGATTGAGTGGCTCCTGCGGACCAACCATACTGCTGCATTGTTCTAGGACCAATCAGACTGCTGCATTCTGAATCCTATTGTTCTAGGACCAATCAGACTGCTGCATTTTGGATCCTATTCAACTCAGTACATAACAGCATCAAAAATCTAATTTAAATGAACTAGAATTAATGGTAATTCATTAACTTGCTTTGGTATGCATACATAATTTAAGATGACGTGTGGTTTCCTTTCTGTCATTTTCATTTGCCCTCTACTTTCATACGTATTTCAAGATGGCCATTTTAGCAAGTCATTTTGTTTGCTTGAAGGGGTATTCTAGTTTCTATTCTAGACTGGAGACATCCTCATGTGCCCCAAATGCAATGAAAGCATATGTGCATAGAGCTCCCCACACTTCTCCTAACCAAGCAAACGTATGAAACAAAACACAATACCATCCAGATCAACAGGAAGCACTGGGCCCTACACATACACAAATATTTCATTCTGCTTTTCCTTCCTCTCCTTTTATAGTGTAATCTTTCCATCATTCCATCCATTTGGCCATCAAACCAACATCAAACAAGTGTATTTAGTCCTTTTTGACAAGAGTGCTTCCAGGGAACTAGCCAGCCAAACCCTTCCAGCAGTGTTTTCCACTTACCAAGCATGCAGGCATCTCTTCTGTTGCTTTTCAGAAACCTGGGGTGGATCTACACACGGGGGGGAGCCACTATAAGTAAGTCAGAAATTAAATCGTTATAACAAAAGAAAGAAAACGCTATGGGAAATCGCGAATAAATTTTTTTTGCTCTCTAGAGCCATCTGGTGTCCATTTTTATAACAAAGTGCTATGGTTGTTGTTGTTTTAGTTGTATGACCATCTGCACTCACTACTTAAGTTCACTATTAGCAGGAGCAATGCATTGTCTTAATTTATAGTGTTGACCAAGACAGAAACAGCAGCACTCCCAGCTTAATCATGGTGTCTTCTAGAAATTTTCCTTAGACCAGATTTTGCCCACAAAATGTAGCAACTGTCCCCACTTCCCCCAACATAAACTTAGTAAAAACTATCAAATACTGTGAAATACTATCTACCACTGCAGGCCACCCATCACAGATTGTCCAATCCTAAACACTTATTACAGTGAAATGGAAAAATGTTATATTAAATATCAGTGGGTCTAAAATACTGGTGCTGAATATTCAAGTTTTACAAGAGAGATTCCTGAGGAAAGCTTATGGGATGCATTTGTTTAAGCTCTAGGTCTTTCTTATCCTCATTGGAATAAGCATAAAAGTAAGCAAGTTATTAGTTTATGCTTATCTCTGCTTGCAAATTGCAATGAAAGTTGAAAGCTTTTGCTTCATATTTTTGAATTCCAATTCCCATGTCTACTGTTATGGGAAAGTATACCATGTTTTACTTTTGTCTCTCATGCAGCAAAGGAACTGGCAAAGAGGTTGTAAAAAAATTACTCTGGTGTCTGTTTTTTTGTAGTTCAGTGAGCTATCATTTCCCTGAGTGGTGCCTCAGGCAATAATCTGGGACAAAGGTTTGGCAGAACTTCAAAACCCGGAGAAATCAGAAAAGAAAAATTAATGATCACAGTTTTGTTGCGAAGCCTTATCTCAATTATGAGACCTGGTTACCATCCTAGCTGTTAATATTCAATGCAGAACGATCAGGGGAGTGGCTATTTATACACCTGACAATAGCTCTTGCTTTTGCAGGAGATCAGCTGATGACAGCAAAACTACCTAATTGTGAGTGAATGATTTTGTGTTCTTTAAGATCACAGCCGTAGGCCGCGATTCTGCACATACCTACTTGGGAGTAAGGCCCATTTCACATAATGGGACTGGCTTCTGAGTCAACCTGATTAGGGCTGCACTGCATGAACATCAGCCACACTCATGACTTGATACTAAACTAAAGGGCATGGTAGCACTTCCAACAGGCCTCAGCCTTATCAGCGCCTTATCATCCTGCCCTGCCTGATTGCCTGCCACCGTCCTGCATAGCTTATACTGATTTCTCCTCCTCTCCAATAGTGGGAAAGACCCCATGAATTCTCCTGTTAAGTTCATAGGATGAGATCCAACATAATGCTAGCACAAGAAGTTTGAGAGTTGATGTTGCTGTGCTAATGATTCCAAAAATAGAGGGGGAAATGTTATGTGTGCAAAATGACAGAGAGAGAGAGAAAATCTCAAGATACTGCAAATGAAATATATTAGTAAAACAAAAGAAAAACATGTTTCAGTCTGCAGTTACTTTAAGCCTTCATCAGGGGTTGTAGAGGGGACAATATATCACATAAATTCTCAATAACTAAAGACTAATTATACATCTATATCTTCTTGATTAGAATAAAATGTAGAAACAGTCTGAAGAGCTCTCTGGTCATAGTTAATTCACTAATGACTAAAAAATACTATCTAAAGGCACCCAATTATATAAACTGTAAGAAGTCATGATAAGGCATCAAGGTCTTTCACTAATACACATGACAATACAGGAAGGAAAATTTGTAGCATCTTGAGATTTTAGCTCTCTCATTGGCAGGGGGTGCAAGCTGTAGCAGAGGAGGTAATGCACAAAGCTTAACTGTCACCAATAGCAGCTCCACTAAGAGTTGTACAATATTTTGCGCAAGCAGATTTATCTGTTGTGCTGTGCTAAGAATGGTCCCTGTTAGTGAAATGGCTGTCACACAAGCTAGCTGCCACAACTGGATAGCAAGTATATAATCTACATGAAGTATACATGGGAAAGCTTTAGTTTCTTGATGATGTCTGTAGCATTTCAAATCGCATCTAGCTTGGCCCTGGTAGTTTGGCAAATACTGCTGTGGCCAGCATCCCATAGTACTGACTCTGAGAATCTTAAGACGTAGCAAACTCTCCAGTAAGAGCAATTGAGAAGCAGCAGCTGTAAATCTCCTAAGTAAATTATCACAATGGCATTTTAGAAGACAGGCTGATGCAATCTGGTCTTTATATCTGTCACCTTTTAATATAATGGGCAACGCTTCCTTCAAGAGGAAGAATGAACAAATAAGAATGTTCCTCAGTCAATTGCTCATAGTACATAGGAAATGTCATTATTTGCATTACGCAGGCCATAATTAGTTTCACCTCAGTTCGTTTGAAATGATATCAGAATGGCAATAATCCAAGTTGAATGCTGTATGTAAATTAATTAAGGGACGTTTGTTATTATATTTTGTAACTGGCTAAACCAGAGCTATTAGCTCCCTTAGGCACTGCAGTAGAGAACAGCTGGTCATCTTTTCACCTTTAGAAGAAAATCGGTGTTTGATAATGAAATCTTGATCACCTGCCATCTGCCACCTAACGATCATCAGACACAGCATAATTTGTCAACCTGCGCTCTAGGAGGAAGGCGGGCAAATTGGGCAGCTCAAGTCCATGAATGTTTACTCTGAAGGATGAGCCAATTTGCGCAGTGGGCATGAGCCCAAGGAAGCATAAGTAGGGTTGGAGCCATGCAGCACAATGTATGTTTATACAGAAGTAAATCCCATCAAGTGTAATGAGGCTGACTCTCAAGCAAGTGTGCCAGAACATACATGACTTTATTTGGTTCAGTTTCCAACTTCACCACTGGCATTACACACTCGTATTAGGGGAGTTTTGTAGATGATTTCCAACACCTTTTAATTTCCCTTGCAGCATATTGTGGGAGTGAAATTCCAAAGAAAAATAAAAGGCTATATGACTCAGTTTGCTTCACAAACATTCCACTAACATGACACAATAACCATTTCCCTACATTCCTCTCTCATCCAAAAGCCAAGGATATCTTTTGGAAAGTGTATTACCTCTCATCTTGGAGCATTTCACTTAAAAGACCAGGAATATTTCATATGGCAACTCATGTTTTCACACCTCACACTAAACTGTAGAATTTTTTTTCAGATCAGGAAAAAGGGACAGCCAGGGAGGCTGAAAAATGCCAGATAAATGTTTAGTCAGGGTGAAGGTTATACACCACCGCCAGCCATCTCACAAGCATAAGGTAAGCTACATTCCACACCAAGTTTTTGTTTTGTTTTGTTTTGTTTTTTAAGTCTAATGTACCATGAAAATAAGACAGGGAACCAGAATCCTCCTTGGCTGGGGAAGAAAACTTTTGAGAAACTGGAGAACAGGTTTAGGCACAGCACTAATTTATATGACATGTGCTCCACATTTCTTTAACTGAGAAGTCCCTTCAACAAATATGTAGACTGGTATCGTCTTCATCTCCCTATTGCAGATGGAGGCTGAAAGAGAGGAGCTTGCCAAAGACTACTCAGTGAGTTCATGGCCGGGATGAAATTTGAACCATACACTTATGTATATACTCAATAGCCATGTCAACATGTCAAGCTGAACCACAGTTTAGTGGAACATGTACAAATGGGAATAAGGTCAAGCAAGCCCTAGGCTCACCTGTTCCTCCTTGTGCCTTCTCTTCCCACATACAGTGGCACCTCGGGTTACAGACGCTTCAGGTTACAGATGCTTCAGGTTACAGACTCCGCTAACCCAGAAATAGTACCTCAGGTTAAGAACTTTGCTTCAGGATGAGGAGAACAGAAATCGTGCTCCGGCAGCATGGCGGCAGCAGGAGGCCCCATTAGCTAAAGTGGTACTTCAGGTTAAGAATGGACCTCCGGAACGAATTAAGTACTTAACCCGAGGTACCACTGTAGCGGAGAGGGTGTGGTGGTAGTGGTGATATATTACTTATACTCTGCCCACCTGACGAGGTTGCCCCAGCCACTCTGGATGACAACTTCAGACAAACTTATTTTCAGTCTCCCTTCAATACAGCTTGCAATTTCATTCAAACTGTGGACTGTGGTTTATATACTATGTTTAATTTAAACAAGCCAGCTTCACACTTCAAAGTTTGAACCTGACGTTCTTTTGATAAACCAAAGTTAATGCTAAACCATGATCCCAGGATTGGACACAATGAAAGTTGAACCACAAAGTACGTGGTTCCAAAGTCCTCCTTTCAATCATGTGGGAGGCTGAGGGGGGAGCACATGAACACAAAACGTGTTCGGACTTGTTCCAGCTCATGGACATACCATGAAACCACTGTTTAGTGTAATGTGTGAATAGAGCCAGTGTATATGCAAGTTTAGTACTGGGAAGGTTGTTTCTTGATTCTTTGTATTTTAACAAATGGCTTTCTCAAAATTCACATAGTATTTTAAGAACCTATGAAGCTGCCTTATACTGAGTCAGGTCCTTGATTCAGCAATGCCAATAGTCTATTCTGGCAGGCAGAAACCTTTCCCAACCTAGCCTCTGTTGTACCACTACGTTTTGGCTCAACCCCTACTGGTTACCAATATTGTCTCTGAAGCACACGACTCATCACAAAGAAGAAGAAAACCATCAGCTCATTTCACTCTGGGTCACTCAAGACAAAGGAAACAAAAGAAGGTGCTAGCTAGAATTCTGTGCACATAGTTCCGTACAATTCATTCCCTCACTGCTGAATCAAAGACAGGATAATTGCAGGTAACAGTCTTGTGAACACAGAGATTTCTGTAACGTTATTCTTAAAAAAATATATACCCAACAAGCTATTTATGGTTCACCTTTGAACTCCCATCAGCCTGCCTAATCTTGAATGTTTTAATAACTCTAGAATAAGAAAACTCTTAAATCAATATAAACAGAAATAAAAATAAATTATTAAATATTATCACTGAGGCAACATTAGTGGACCAGTAGAAATTTAAACCAAGTTTAGTTCTCCAGATAAAAATCCCAGTAGTGATTAGGATGGGAATGAAGACTTGCTTTGTGTGTGTTACCCAACAGATTATTAATTTGCTCACTAAACATCAATGGTGGTGATCTCCTGAATTCACACACAGATCACCTTGTTAGTTACACTCACCAAAATTAGGAACATAGGAAGCTGCCTTATATCGAGTTGCACCAATGGTCTATATAGCTCAGTATTGTTTACATTCATATCAAATTAATTTTAAAAAATGAAAGTTACACATAAATGAAAGCAGAATCTTAATTTTATGAATGGAGTAAGTAATGTGTTTAAAGAAACTGAAACGTTCAGATTTTTTATTTCAGAAAACGTAAGACAGCTGTTGTGCTGCAAAGCCAGTTCCAACCAGTGCATGATTGTGATACTCTGGGAAAAAGAGGCAACAGCCAATCATCTCAGCCCTGCCTGTCTGAAGCGATTACTCCTTGTAATAGCTAAAGTGAAAGAGCATCTGACAAAATGAAAACCAATAAAGAATGGCTGTCCAGGGTCAATTGCTCACACCTGTATGGCAGCACAGCGAGAAGTGTTTTCTCCAAGGATCAAGAGTGTCACAAATATCTCAAACCTACTGTCGCTGGGGTCAGAAACCTCAGCCCCTTAGTGAAACAAGCCTCTCATTCATTTCACCAAAGGCCTGGTCTTAGGCAGGATCGGAACCAAAGAGAATGGCGTCTGATACTCATGTGTACGTATATAAAAGGTAACAAATCTACTCCTAAATCACTCTTTCTCCAGGGGAAGCAGAGGCCCACCTCACCTTCCCCTGCTGCTTTCTTTTGACAGAGGACCAAGGCAGGATGCTGAAATGTTGGCTCAATCCTTTCACTGCCCACGACAGAAGAACCACAGGCTCTCCCCTTTGCAGAGCTAAATTAATCCACTGCATGACAGTAAAACTGCGACTTTGAGTTAGTAGAATGATAGATTGGCATTCACACTGTTATGGTGGCTTTTGGGCACCCCATGAATACTCCAGCAGGTCTGTCAGCTGGGCGGTTGGCAATGATGAGTTCAGATATAGCCCCAAGCATGGTCCTGCCTTTAGAAAATATTCACAAACTTATTCTATGTGCGGCATTGCAATGCCTGCACCGTTTTGTTTTTTTGAGGGGTGGGGGGGAACCAAGTGCTTTCCTCTTCCGATTCAGGCTCTATTTTATTTGCAGACCTCAGCGCACAGCCGAAAGAGGGATTTTTATGTGCCGAGTGAAATAGCTCAATAAATTTGGGGAAGGGCTGTGGAGAATAATATAACAGAGGAGCTGTAGGGAACAGTACATATAATTTCACCTCTTCCTTCATGGTCCACATATGGAGTTGTTTTGCCCCTCGTCCTTCTCCAGCCAACTGAATAGTTAACCCTTGATGAACTGTGAAGTATATTCATTTTGACAGAAATGTAGGAGCAACTGGACAAGCAGTAGCAGTCTGTGGCGTCGCTCGGAATGAAAAGGCAACTTTATGAAAAGCTGAAGTGCAGCTGTAAGACTGGCATTCAAGGGTGGGGAACCTCAGGCCCAGGGTGTGGGCAGGTGTGGCCCTTCAATCCTTTGTATCTGGCCCTCAGAACTGTCCCCAGGCCACAGACCTCGCTGGCTCTGCCTGGCCAGAATGTGTCATTGAACTCTGACAAGGCCTTTTCCTTGTCCGGATAGAAAGGAGTGTGACTAGAAACTAGCTTACTGTACATAGGTGAAATTCTCATTAGATACTCTGGCTCCACCCAGCACTGGCATATCATAGAATCATAGAGTTGGAAGGGATCCCAAGGATAATCTAGTCCAACCCTCTGCAATGCAGGAATATGCAGCTGTCCCTTACGGGGATCGAACCAGCAGCCTTGGTGTTATCGGCACCACGCTCTATCCAGCTGGCATTAGTAGGTCCTAAAACTGTGTACAAAAAGTGATTGCCTGATATTAATATCAAGGGAGTTCAATTCCTTGCAAAAGATCAATTCCTTGCAAAAGAATATCAAAGAATAATGCTCAAAATAGCTTGTAGTACTCAATTATTTACAAATGAATTTATAATCTGTACTTTCATAAATAAAGCAAAGCAGGATAGAATATGTAAAAATTATCTCTAAAAGCATCATGGCAAGCATCAATACTGATTGGATTAAAGAAGAAAATTCGTGCTGGAAAGGCCTGTCTAAACAAAGAAGTTTTCAAAAGACATCTGAAGGAAGGGAGGGGTGGTTTCTGACAAACTCCTTGTGGTAGGGAGTTCCGCAGGGTAGGGCCTACCACACTAAAGGCTCGGTCTGCAGTGAAGGCCAACTGAACCTCGGGGGTGTGGAAAACCACTCAGAGGATCTCAGTGATCAAAGTGGACCATAAGGGATCAGACAGTTCTCCAAGCTGTTGGGCACAAGTTGTTCAGGGCTTTGTGAATTAACATAAGAAACTTGAAGCGGGCATGGTAGCAAATCAGCAACCAGTGCAGCTTTCTCAGCAGTGGGGTAACATGTTGCCGGTAATCTGCTCCTGTGAGCGGTCTTCACTAGCTGAAGCTTCCCAGCTATAAACCACACTAACATACCCACCATCATTTCTCTAATGAAAGATGTCCTATTCCATAATAAGAATAAGAATTTTATTATTTGTACCCCGTCCATCTATGGTGCTGGAGGAGACTCTTGAGAGTCCCATGGACTGCAAGAAGATCAAACCTCTCCATTCTTAAGGAAATCAGCCCTGAGTGCTCACTGGAAGGACAGATCCTGAAGCTGAGGCTCCAATATTTTGGCCACCTCATGAGAAGAGAAGACTCCCTGGAAAAGACCCTGATGTTGGGAAAGATGGAGGGCACAAGGAGAAGGGGACGACAGAGGACGAGATGGTTGGACAGTGTTCTCGAAGCTACAAACATGAGTCTGACCAAACTGCGGGAGGCAGTGGAAGACAGGAGTGCCTGGCGTGCTCTGGTCCATGGGGTCACGAAGAGTCGGACACGACTAAACGACTAAACAACAACCCCGTCCATCTGATTGGATTGCCCCAGCCACTCTGGGCAGCTTCCAACATATATAAAAACAGAAGAAAACATGAAACATTAAAAAACAGGGCTGCCTTCAGATGTCTTTTGAAGGTTGTTTGGTTACTTATCTCCTTGGCTCGCAGGTTGCATAACTCCATACTCTCCAACATTTCTCTGCCGTAAGTAAAAGCAGGGGACTACGGTAAGTCCCCCACCCCCGGAGGGGAGTGGGTGACCACACAGTCCACCACAACTCCTCCCCACTGGGAAGTGGATTGGATTTCCAGGATCAAATAAGAAACCAGGGCGGCTTCTGAAAATCCAGGACTGTCCCTGGAAAATAGGGACACTTGGAGGGTCTGCATTAACCAAACCATAAAGTTACCAATACATGGACCACTGTCGTCAGGCTGTCATAGTCCAGCTGTCAGTCACAGCTTTCTTACCAGCCAGAGCTGGCAAAAAGCACTCCTGGACACAGACATCACTTGGACCTCTAAGTGATAGATCAAGAAGCACTCTCAGACTGTGCACCTGCTCCTGCAGAGGGTTTCCACTCTATCCAGAACAGGCAGTTGACCTCTCTCTTGGGCATGGGAGCACCCACTCACAAGGCCTCTGCCTTTCCAGGATTCTTCCAGTGCACCACTGCATCCAGCCACCGCCGCCACCAGAAAAGTAACATATAAGGATCAGGCCTCCGTCGCCTCTATCTTTCAGTCCAGGATTTCATCAACACTGAGATTCCATTTTATTTTATCATTAACTTGTTTCTTGAGGCACCGCAAATGGAACCCGAAGCAATCAGTCACTCCCACACTAATGTGGGTGGGTGAAACTGCATTAGATACAAAGCACAAACTTGATTCACGTTTCTAGGATAGGCGGGCTTTTGTTTTGGGAGATTATGATGTTCAGAAGTAATTCATGGCCAATTTCCTTTAAATGCATTGTGGAGATTAAATGCTCATTTCAAATCAAGCTAGTCATCAATATTTCTGGTGGTGGTGGTGGTTTTACATGAAAGTATCTAGTACCAACATAGCGCGGAGCAACATGGCAGCATGTTAATATGGAGGCTCTCACTGAAAAGTGAGCATTTATCTTGAGCTTTCTGTATCTGGAACAGGCTTATATGAGAAATAACTACTGTATAGTTCAGTACTAGAGGAATAAAATGAGGTGTGGGGGCTGTCTGGAGCACCTGCTGTTCAGCCGAGACATTTAAAATCAAAATTAAGAATGGGGGCCTTACATAGAAATGCCTCTGACGTTTTCTTTTTTAAATATATATTTATAAATTATTTGTCACAAATGTTTATGCAAGCCCAATGGCAGCATATCCTAAAAGTACAGATTGGGGAGCATTTCCCCCCCCCCCCAGTCAGAGATCTTAACATCCTGAGCAGCGTGCACTGTTTGCCATGGCCACAACAATTAATTAGTTTTTCTGCTGGGCAGCCGCTGCAGAACAGGAGCTGGGTATACCTGGGTTCCAGCAGCATTTATTCCAAAGCTATGTGCGAACTGGGAAATCAATTTATACTGCTGCTGACCGGAATGGCTCACTGGAGAATCAGCTACAACGGTGAGTACACACAGTTACAAATAAATGGCACCTCCAGCTTGTTGAGCTTTATGAGAGATGCTGCCAGTGAGCACTCTGAATTGGACTTTTAGGTCTGCCCTTTTAACAGAAACTGGATTCTTTGATATAAAGTGAGAAACAACCTTTCCTTACTCATAAAAACAGCCTTTCCCAACCTGATGCCCACCAGGTTTCGTTGGGGCTCCTCAGTCTGCCCAAGTGCTAAGGGTTGATGGGCAACTTCAAGGCCCCTATTCTCACTTCTTAGGGTTCTTTGAACTGGACACCCCTTCGCATAGACACCTTCTTCAAACAGAGTCCTGTTCTCTGTAAATCACAACACATGGCAGTCCTAGTTAGTGCTGAATGAGATGGATCATCTCATTGCTGATCAAGCGATCCAACGTTTATGTTCCTACGCAGGCAGGCTTCCCCAACATGTTGCTGGATTCCAACTCCCATCAGTCCTAGCCAACATGACCAATAGTCGAGGATGATGGGAGCTGTTGTTTGGGAATGCTTTTTTCATGACTCAGCTCTACTTTGATGCTGCCATGCTCCTGGGAAGATGAGGCCATATACCAGTTGTTCCTGTTATTATATGCCACTCCAGAGGGTTAAAAATATAGATTTGCAGCTAAACTAGTGCTGAGTTTTCTCCTCCCCCTACACTCACCTAAATCTGTTCTAGGGGTTCTCCCAACCGCCTGAAGCAGATTTTGAGGAGGGCTGAGGACACACACAGGGAGAGAAGGGGGGAGTCCTGCTACACAAGTAGAAATCCTTGGATTCATTAGTTGGCTACTGTCCACAGTCAGGTCCTTTTCAGTTGTTTCCGGAAACACAGAAAGACCACTGCACTTTCAACCGTTCCAGGCTTCATGCAATGATGAAGAAACATATGAATTATCTGCAATCTAATGCCCTTCCATTCATGTCCTGCTTGTGAACTTCCCATGGACATTTGGCTGACCATTGAGAAAAATGGGATCCTGGATTTGGCAGAGTTTACCATTGATCTTGGGACGCGGGTGGTGCTGTGGGTTAAACCACAGAGCCTAGGACTTGCCGATCAGAAGGTTGGCGGTTCGAATCCCCACGACGGGGTGAGCTCCCGTTGCTTGGTCCCTGCTCCTGCCAACCTAGCAGTTCGAAAGCACGTCAAAGTGTAAGTAGATAAATAGTTAAGCTTCAGCGGGAAGGTGAACGGCGTTTCCGTGCGCTGCTCTGGTTCGCCAGAAGCGGCTTAGTCATGCTGGCCACATGACCCGGAAGCTGTATGCTGGCTCCCTCGGCCAATAAAGCGAGATGAGTGCCGCAACCCCAGAGTCGGTCACTACTGGACCTAATGGTCAGGGGTCCCTTTACCTTTACCTTACCATTGATCTTATGCAGCAAGACTCTACTTATACTTCCATAGTTTATTATGAAGCACATAAAAGTTATAGCAAATGTCTTGAAACAACAAGTGTTTGGGATTTTTTAACAACTGCATTTTAAATGTATTCAAGAGTGTGCTTTTTATAATAAAAAAAACTGCTGAAAACATATTTCCCCTTGTTGAAGTTGACATCTCCCCACCCCCACCCTCACCTAGGGATTGGCAGGGGAATTCAATTGAGTTCACATCTAAAGGCAAACATACCTTATTTGCTGTTCCTGAAACAATACATAGACTGAAACAAAGCCATCCTTTGACATGCACACTTATCCAAATTTTGTGGTGCAGTTCTCCATCCAAGTACTGCATACAAATATATAAATATTATTGCCAAGTGTGCATAACAACTCATATAGCAGGGAAGGGTAATATACAAAATGCACTACATGTGGGAAAATTCCTTTGCAGAATTATGTATTTGGGGCAAGATTGCTTGGAAAATGTGTGTATTAAGGGAAATTTGCACTGAAATGCTGGTGAATATTCATGAGGATTTTTTTTAAATGAAAATTTATGTGGAAAACCAAACTTAAAGTTGGAAAAATGAGCAAATGAAATTGACAGATTTGCCCATTCTTATGTGACTCCATTCCTTCTCCTTGCTCTCACCACCATCCAGCTTTCCCACCTTCCTTTACTGCTGCGATCTTGGCCAGCCTTTTCTTCCGTTTGTGCACAGCCGTCTCCTTCCAGCGCTGCATGCTTTAAACTCACCCAAATCATTGGAGATGTCAACAGCATTGTAGTTCAGAGGGAAGACTTTAATCAGCCTGGTTGAGGCTTTCTTCCGCTCTTGCTGTCCTCCAGCCTTCTTTCCAGCAGTCGCACCGACTGAGATGGAAGCTAAATCATTTCAGATGAAGCCTATAAACAAAAAAATGTGCATTGGGATTAGTGTGCTGCTTTTTTTGCTTTTTTTTTACTCTAAACCGCTCCATTTGGGGTTCCAAGATTAAACATGCTGTTGTCTTTTCTCACTCAAACAACACAATCCAGAACTTGAGCCTGCCATGTCCCTCGTGTGGATCTGCTTGTTACCATGACAGCATCACAATGTTCAGAGGCGCTGTGGGCCTCTGAAATGATTAAAGTTTTCTTTGTGTGATCATAGTTCACCTTATGAGAAAGCTTATTGTAAATCAAAGTGTGTGGGGTGGGGGGAGCTCATGCCAGATAAGGAAAGAAAAACGGCAATGTTCTTAATGTAACCAGAAACCTATTTCTCAAACTGTATTCAAGACCCACATAATAATTAAAGCAATATTATCTTTCCTTAGAAAAAAGTGCCTGCCACTTGAATATGTTGAGACTGAACTATGGGAGCGAGCTGTGTATGTGATGCAAATCTGCCCGTCTTTGGGTCACAGAACCAAAGCTCTGAATCTGCTTCTGATGCAGCCTCAGTGCCGTGGAAATATAGGATGGTGGTGAATATTGTTTCCCTACATTAGCCAAGGTAAGGTAAAGGTAAAGGACCCCTGGACGGTTAAGTTCAGTCGATTTCAACTTTGGGGTGCGGTGCTCCTCTTGCTTCAGTCTGAGGGAGCCAGCATTTGTCCACAGACAGCTTTCCAAGTCATGTGGCCAACATGACTGAGCCGCTTCTCGCGCAACAGAACACCATGGCGGAAGCCAGAGCGCACAGAAACACCGTTTACCTTCCCATCGCAGCAGTGCCTATTTATCTACTCGCACTGGTATGCTTTCAAACTGCTAGGTTGGCAGGAGCTGGGACAGAGCAACGAGAGCTCACCCCATTCTGCAGATTCAAACTGCCGACCTATTGATCGGCAAGCCCAAGAAGCTTGGTGGTTTAGACCACAGCACCACCCGTGTCCCTAAGCCAAGCAAATGGAGCAAGATAAATATTGTGTCCATGAAGCCTGGTGAAAGTTCACAATGGCCAATTTTTATGCACTCCAATTGTTATTCCCCCAGCTGACATTCCCTCTGTGTGTGTGTGTGTGTGTGTGTGTGTGTGTGTGTGTGTGATAGATATTATGTGAGCCATGGTTTATACGGGGCTTTGTGTCATTTGTGTCATGTGTTCAGAGTGTTTATGGTAGATGTGTAATTGCTACTACTATGAATATTTATTACTCCTAGAATGTTTTATTGTAGTGGATATTTCTAGTAAGTGTTATTGTCCAAACTGCTCTGCTTCCAGCAGAGCCTAGACTAATGTATGAAACAATATCAACAACAAAAGCAGCCGCACATGAATCACACATTTACAATCCTCACCTCTCTTTTCTGTCTCTCTTTTTAAAGGTCTTTCCTTACTTTATTCTTTGAAGAACAAAGGTATGTATATTCCCACATATTTGTCTTCTCTCCCTCGACAGACCTTCACAGACTTATAATCATCTGAATTGTCAACAAATATATATTTGCGCTCTATCAGCTGAGGTCAAAACCACTGCCATAGATAAAGGCGCTGATGGATGACAAAGGAGGGGAAGACGTGTGTAAATGGCTCCGTGGTGCCCTATGTCTAGCTGCTGCTTGGATCAGCTTGGCATGGTGATTTTACTGTGAAAACCCAAGGTGCTAAGTGTGCCTTAAATGTTAAGTACTGCCTATATATAGATATGGATCTCATAGAAATCATCTACATTCTTAGAAGGCTGTTCTATGCATGCTTAATAAAGCCAGGGTATTGTGCAGAAGACACCATAAATCCACATTTCACACTCGGCTTTATTTGCTTTCTTAAAAATTTAAATGTAATTAAATATAAAGATTATGGGTAATGTGCTGCTATGCCTTTGCTGACATGTGTGGTAGTTAATAAAAATGATGCATGCAATCTATACCAGAGACTGAGTCCATGAGGGTAAATTGATCTTTACTGGAGGCTGTAGTCTAGATTTCCCTAGGTGACAACTCGAATATATATAGCAGGATTGAAATTCCACCGTACGCTTGGGCTGGATTGCTTTTTCCACAATGTTACTCCGATCGCCACTAAATAACCTGGTGGCGACCTTTAACATCAAAGCAAAACAAATCAGAAGCTCATAATAGAAAAGTGAGAGGTGGCTAAACTTCATTCTGCATCATTTTAGATTTTCAGAGAAACAGTCAGTTATAACTTGCACAAAGTTAACTTTGTTTTGTTGTTCTAAATAGAGTGGTCACAGTTCCCCGCTTAAATATGTGTGTGTGATCAGAATCAGGGGAAATGTAAAAGTTCTGCTTCAGATGAACCAGAAGGTGTTTAGGAACAACCATTTCACCACACAGGTGCATCTAAACTAGTAAGGAGGAACAGGAAGATGGCACCTTCCAGGGTTGGTATACTGGTGCTACACTGTCTTTGTACAGCAAGGCCACCAAAAGAGGTCTTTCTTTTTTTTGTATCCACCGGTCCACAAGTTCTCATTTGATGGACTATATTCTCTTAATATGAGAACACCTAAGGGGCACATTTCAGACTCCCTAAGCATTTGTGGCCTGGATTGTGAGAGTGAAGTCATTCAACAATAGTACTCCATCACTACTACAATTTTCAATTTGTTCAAAGGATAAACAGGGGAGTTTGTGCAGTATAAGTGGGGTCCTTTTAAACAAATCTCCTGCTTTTTCTGCCTACCTGGAAAAGCAGGGTGGGCTGTCAATAGGTCAAAGAGCTGAGCTATCCTTCCCCAGGATGGTTGGGCAAATATGACTGCTGCTATAAACAAGACAGATTGATAAAGGAGGCATGGAGCCTAGCACCCAGTGGCAGAGCCATGCTTGGGAGCAAAGCTTATCTGTGGAGAGAGATGTCAAGCTGAGTGGAGGAGGCAATGTGTGGAGATCATAAAGTTCCATAAAAGGATGGAGGCTGCCATGAATGGATTTTCACCAGTTTCTCCCTCCAGGTTGAAGCCCTCTCCCATATCACCTCCCCATTCTGTTTCAGAAGATTCACATACTCCCAACAGCATTGGGAGTGGTGGGTGGATGCACTATACCTTTTTGACTTGAAAGTGCAGCTTATTTTTATTTTGCCTTGGTAATATGCATGTTGTAAACAATCCCTAGCTCCATACAACCTGGATTATAGTCTACTTTTCAGAAGGTTCTATGTTAAATTTAAAAAAAAAAACAATCATGTGATTTATCAGCAAGTGTAAAATTGCCCCATCAATTAGTGTAAGACATTATTTACATGATCCAATTATCTTTTTGTTCTGTGGTAAACTCTCCCCATATATGTACAAAATCTGTTTGGTTTAACGTTAGTAGACACATGTAGCCCACAAGAATACAACAACGAAAAAGCTCAGTTTTTGAAAAACTGAAAAGGCGATAAATGCTTCGGTGTGAAGATTCTTGTGTGATGCTGTGGGATTGTTTGCTTTTGATATAACATAGCAATTCCTCACTCATTTGCTCCAGTGCTACATTATTGTGCCAGCTGCCATCCCTAGCCACTAGAATTTTTGAAAGACTGAATCTTGTTATTATACTATCAGCTCCTGCTATGAATTAAATATAATCCCAATTTCAGCAAAGAAGGAATGGAATCTGTGAAAGCTTTTACAAGACGTGATAAGATAGAGCTGGAAACACAGAGAACTCACAAGATATTTATTGGACCTGTATAAATTCTTTTCTGTGTTCACATAGGAGAAAGGCATGCATATCCTTCAGATCCAAGGCACACAGCTGAAACATGTGCAATAAATTGCAGATTTTGTTCTTCTACCTCTTCCTTATGATTTTATACCAGTGGTTCCTGAACCTTTCCCTCCTTGTACCAATTGAAAATTGCTGAGGGTCTTGGTGAACCACTTAATCATTTTTCTTCCTGTTGTAACAATTGCAATGTCCTGTGCTCAATGCTGTATGGTTTTCAGTTGCATGTTATCGCAAAATGCAATATATAAGAAAGAAAAGAAGCAGTAAAAATTGACAAAACATTAATTTGAATATTTAGTGTGATGGATATATCATCTCCCATCTTCAACCAGAAATACCTCCAGTCATCTGAATGAAGCTCATGAATCATCAGTGGTCCAGGGACCACAGTTTGGGAACCCTAGGTTTATGCTATAATTTTATTACAACAGCACAGTAAACTGAATTAATCCTATGAGGAAAACGTCCAGTTTTGCATGCCTCAGTTCCATGTACTGAATATTGCATATATCTGGGCTTTTAAAGCCAGTTTTAGCTCAATAATTAATTTTAATTCACTATATATCAAGGCAAGACGATCCATAAACTTACAACTTACAAATCACACTAGTGACTGGGTCAAATGTGTGAATTCATCAATTGCATCTATGAATGAGATATTATGGATATGGATCAAACACCACACACAGAACCTCTATGTCAGCTTATGACCTCAAACACAATTATTTTCAACGGAGTCACGTTTAAACTACAGACACAACTGTAAGCTAGCAGTGACAAATCTAGTGGTGTATATTCACGTGTTAATGGTTTTTAACCTACAAGACAATCTATATATGTGTCAAACAATGAAACTGTGAATTACAATTAGTAAAATCTTATTATTTCTGTTTATAGAATACTTTTACTATCTGGAAATCATGAAGCAGTTTACAAATCCACACACACAACACACACACAGTGATGAGCAAAAGAGAACTTCTTAATTCCTCTATCAATATTTTGCTTCTGCCTTCATCAGTTGCTCTGATAAAAATCGTGCTCGGGTAAATGGCAGGAGTAACTATGACTCTTTATGACAATTTCAAGGTGACAATTATAGAGTTTTGAAGAATGGAATGCTTAGAAGACTGAGGTTAAGTGAGGCTGGTTCTAACCCTTAGGCTGAAGGCACACACACAGTAAGTACAACAAAAAGAATGTAAAAAATAAAACCCAAAAGATTCATATGTATCTGATAGCCTAATCACATAAAAAACCAATTACAGATAGGTAGCCGTGTTGGTCTGCCATAGTCAAAACAAAAAAAATTCCTTCCAGTAGCACCTTAAAGACCAACTAAGTTAGTTCTTGGTATGAGCTTTCGTGTGCATGCACACTTCTAAGAACTAACTTAGTTGGTCTTTAAGGTGCTACTGGAAGGAATTTTTTTTAATAAAAAACCAAGATATCAATATACAGTAAATAACACCAGAGAGCACTACAATGAATCATAATGTAAAATCCCAAACAGCATAAAACATGCTATTCATACAACTACTCACCCATTCTCCCTCTCACCATCTATTACACCCAATGACTACAACATAACACTCTTCTCCCTGAATGCATCATTTTAGAAACTACAAAAACAAGGCCTTTTTTGTGGACAAACTCTGAATTGATTTCTTTGATTTTCCAAGCTCCGTGCGTGAATAATTCACATTCCGAATTGAGTCATAGACCAATAGTTTGTTTGTTTTTTTCTCCCGTTCTCCTCCCTAATAATATTTCCTAGCAGAACTGTTACTGGGTTACTGCTTCGTTGCTTATAAATGTCCATGTCCGCAACAGCATCTGATCTACAAGTGGGACATTAAGAGGAAGTGAAAGTGTCCCTATTTTCATCTATCATATATCAGGGGGTTATTGCACTATATGTATTCTAAACCATTTCCACCCTTCTTCAGCTGGAATCGCCCCCCACAGCTGTTTAAAAAAACAAAAGTTCCAGCTCCCGCTCCCACCTCCCATCATGGCTAGGAACAATCAATATGTTCCTACAAGCTTAAAACAAAAACAAAAAACAAAGATATCATATTCTGAGGATGGTAATGTTATTCTGTTCTCCAGGAGAGGTTTGACACCAAATATTTTAGAGAGACAAGCCTGAAACTAATAATTTATGAGCTTAACTTGTGAAAGTGAAGTATTTACAGCCTGCCCATCACCTAAACAATAAGGTTGGAAAATTGCCCAGTTCTAACCAACCTAGTCTGAAGTTGACAGCAGAAGTATTTATTCTCTGTTTTGCCTGCTCTATCACCGGGGGCGGTGGGGGGGAGATTAAAAAGTTGTGCACATCTTTAGCCTGGGGACAGGGGCTTTATATTGCAGTTAATGGGCCAACTACAAACAGAAAATTAATTTGGCAGGAATTGACTGATGTTGCTGAACTCACAGAAGCATGGCCCATGTTTAGAGCAATTAATCCTTCATACAGCAAAAAAGGGGGGAGGGGGAAGAGAAAAAAGGTTTTCTGAAGGACAGGATATTTGCCAAAAGACAAGCCACACAAAATTATTATAGAGAACGAGCCTACGGGGGTGGGGGAATGAGTGTCAGTTTTGGATAAGGAATGCTATAGAGAGCTGAAAATGCAACTCCTTGTAAAGACTGTGTGGGCAGCCATTGGAGGACTAGCAATATTTAAGCCAGTAGCTAAGCTGTGGTCCTCCAGTTGACACTGGACTCCAAGTCTGATGATCCATGACTGCTGGGCATGCTGACTAGGGCAGATGGGACTTGGAACCCAACCAAAGGTTCCCCACCCCTAATTTAAGTGATCACAAAGCAAGGGTGTCAATGGGATTCCTGACCCATTTTGTAGGCTCCAACACAATTTATGGCCTTTACATTAATAGCCCAAACATGATCTGCTTCAGACACTGGTAATGTCCTCAGTGTTCACAAATACTCTATGAAAAGCCACAAAGTAAAGTACTAATTATCTTGAAAAGCGGCTCACAAATGGTTTGAGACATGGGACTCAGCTACAGTAGTCAAAAACAGTGATTTGAATGTGTTATAAACATGCAACACTAGATGATGTCAGAGAGCACAAAACCTTTCTATAATATTTTTACATAGGTTCCCTCCCCCCCCACACACACTTTTGTTATAATGATTTAATTTCTGACTTATTTATAGCGGTTTTTTCCTGTGTGTAGATCCACCCATGGTGTGGACCTTTTACAATGCATTTACTAGAACAGGATTTGGTTTAGACACAATGTACCCTCTCTTTCTTTTTTCTTTTCCTTCTCCTGCGATGAGGCTACATTTTAATATTTTAATGTTTCAATATTTTAATGTTGTATTTTAATTTTGTTTTTAAGTTGTAATCATTCAACTTGTTTTTATTATTGCTTGTAAGCCGCTCTGAGCCCGGCCTTGGCTGGGGAGGGCGGGGTATAAATAAAAATTATTATTATTATTATTATAAGACACACCAGACCACAAGACGCACCTAGTTTTTGGAGGAGGAAAACAAGAAAACAAATATTCTGAATCTCAGAAGCCAGAACAGCAAGAGGGATTGCTGCGCAGTGAAAGCAGCAATCCCTCTTGCTGTTCTGGCTTCTGGGATAGCTGCACAGCCTGCATTCGCTCCATAAGACGCACACACATTTCCCCTTACTTTTTAAGAGGGGAAAAGTGAGTCTATAGAGCAAAAAATACAGTACATATTTAGTTACATAAGTGTGGTCTGTGAAAAACTGATCTTTTAAAAACTAAGAGAGGTTTGAAAAACTACACTACTAATTGGCTTACATCCTAAACCCTGGTGCACTCTGAGGTTAAGTCCTGATACTGTACATGGTGAGCAACGTAGTCTAAGCAGAAAGTTCTATTGATCACAGTCCCAAGGGCAAGGCTAGAGAGGAGTCTGACGGTCTGTGCATTCAATGATTGAATACAGGTTCAGGTCCAATGCACTGAGAAAGGTTCAAAGTTGAACCATAAGGCCAGGTTCCCATCTCTGAAAAAAACCCACTGGTCTCTTCCCTGGTCTCTTGCCTCTGCCACATACCCTTCAGAGCCCTGTCAGTCCCTGACATCCTGCTGAGAGAGACGAAGAAGAGAAAGTCAAGTGTTCTTTCCCACTTGTGACTCCAACAACTGACATTCACACCCAGCATATCTAGGAAACACAGCCAACATATCTAATAGCAACAAGTGCAGTAAGAGAAACATTTCATACATCTGTGGAGGGCATGGGTTGCGGGATGAATGAAGTGCTGGCATATTCCTGATTCTTGGCCATGCATTCCTTGTATGTACAAGCCAGTTGAAACATTTAGTTTTGGGTTTGTTTGTGTTTTTTTGTTTCACTTTTATTTCCTGATGATTCCATCTGATAGCCTAATCACATAAAAAGCATCAAAAAATGTATTTCAGCATCTTTTATTTGTCCATTTCCCTATCTTGTCTAGGCCACTATTTTTAGGTGGGGAACTTTTAAGAATTGGTTTGCTAAGCTCCTAGAATAATTTCAGACCATTTCAATTAGCTATGAACTTCCCTGAAAATCTATGTTTCTGCTCCCGCAATATTAGCTTTGTTGCCTGAAAGAGTTATAATGTCTCCTGTACATGTATTCCACAAGAAAAAGAAGAATATAACCTGTGGAATAACTTACCAGGTGTTTTAGCAAATCAGTTTTTAAAACAGTTTCAGTTAATTGAACTGAAACTGTTTTAAAACTCTGATTTGCTAAAACTTTCACAGTCCCAAATCCTTCAAACTGATCTTTCTCTCTCTCTGGTTCCACCCCCGCCCCCCGCCCCCAGTAATACACAGAGAAAAGAAATCAGAAAAACACTCTGCTGGGTGAATCAATAATTTAATGTTGTTTTTTTTAAAAAAAAATACTAGCTTAAAAAATTGAATGCTTAGTGTTGATTCTCAGCATGTTTATGGGATGGGTTTGGTTATGTTTGCTATTGCAGCTGATGAGATGCTGGTTCTAATACAAAACCAGAAGCCTTAATTACTGCTGTATATTCCTTCTGATCATCTTCTATGAGATAAACATCACACAGAAAATAATATTTCTGCAAAAAAATAAAACATATCATTTCACAATGCATTGAGCTGGATTGCTTCTGAGTTCCTAACAACTGTTAAATTCAAGGGCTAAAAAAAAAATGGGGAGGGAGGCACAAAATGCAACTCTTAAGACTGCAGATACCCTAACAATACCTTTTATTTCCCCAGCTAGCACAGAAATCCTATATAACCTAGGTAGCCATAGGAATAGCTGCCAATAGGTTGTACCTAAGGGACCTATGCATTTGGAAGATTGCTTGGTCCAAGATAGTACAAAGCACAGGTAGATAGGATAAATGTTTAAGTTGGTTTCTGTTGAGATTTTAGGGTTTGCTCTATAAGACTCACTTTTTCCCTCCTAAAAAGTAAGGGGAAATGTGTGTGCGTCTTATGGAGCGAATGCAGGCTGCGCAGCTATCCCAGAAGCTAGAACAGCAAGAGGGATTGCTGCTTTCACTGCGCAGCGATCCCTCTTGCTGTTCTGGCTTCTGAGATTCAGAATATTTTTTTTCTTGTTTTCCTCCTCCAAAAACTGGGTGCGTCTTGTGGTCTGGTGCGTCTTATAGAGCGAAAAATACAGTAAATTTATTGAGCATTCACCCTGATTTGCTTGCAAAAAGCTTACACAGAGGTTAGACTGTGCTAGGTTTTTATTGAGCATTCATTCTAATCTGTTTGTGGGGTGATCATACGACAATGAGCATTCATCCTCTATTTGCTCATGGGGTGTTTCTGCATCTTCCTTCTACACTTTTCAATACATTTCCCAATCACTTTCTTAACAACAAAAGTCTGGTTCTTTTTCTAAAAGTGGATTTGTTGCACTATGTCAACAGAAAACATTAATCCCTGCTTTAATTGTGCAAATCTAAATTTGTCAGTAAGCACTTGAATCCCTCCCACAGAATACTGGCAGTCCAAAGGAGCCATCAGTCCCATTTTGCATAGATACACAACCTTGCGACTGATATTACTCTTTGGAATGGCGATGGGTACGAATCCAAGTAAATGAATATTAATACTAGGCCAAGAGGTTGGAAATACAAAGAATTTTTATAAAAATCAGCAAGGCACAGAAAAGATATGAGAGACACAGACAAGTCAATCCCATGCTACCACTCCAGCAGCTGTGGCTCATGCTGAAGGATGTGCTGCTGGAATTGCTGGATCCAATCATTAAGGGAGGCAGACAGCATAATGCCACCCAGAATAAGTACAAGTGGTAGCTCAGCTCCAGTATTAGATGCAAACTCTGTACACATCAGCCAACCTTTCAAATGTAGGTGAAGACAACGATGCTGAGCCTATAAAACTTGTGCAGTTGGGGAGTCCGCTAATCAAAAGGAGTGTTTTCCAAGCTACCTGTGATGTTAGCGGACGGGAATGGATTTTAGTTGCTTGCATAAAACATCTAGCATAACTAGTTTATGCAGGAATTATATTCATATGATGGCAACCTCTCTTACAAGTTCATCCCTTTTCGTCTGTGATTCAGCTATTAGGGCTATAGGTCAGAGTTTTCTTTCCAACAATGGGAACATGACTATATGTGAGGGTGTGTAAGAGAACATTCACATTTCCTTCCTCTCAATTAACCTCCCATTTTGAAATGAGCATGCCGCTCCCCTCAGCTGCTCTCTGAACACGTTCCTTCCCTTGTGGGGCACCCATTTAGTGGCAGAGCAGCTCATCAGCTGCACTAAATCTGCACCTACTGAAGCAAAGATTTTCTTTGTCAGAGGCTCTGCTGCAAAATGGATGCTTTATCCCACTAATGACAGCTAGCAGCAGGGGCAGAATGAACTGGCAGATGCTTTAATAAAGCCATTTAGGTGGTCATGGGGGAAGAAAATGACTAGCACTCTGTTACAGGTTTTATCTCCTCACGTCAGAACTCAACCTCAAATCGCATCTGACCTCCCCACCCATCTCTGCCCTACCCAAAGATATTTTTTTTTTAAAAAAGGGATGTAACAAGCAAAGCAGAATGGTTAAACAGCCCCATGAAAAGGCACCATGAGCAGGAGTACAATTTCGGTGTATTTTCGCTGTTTTATCAGACACAGCTGCAAAAGGCAGCTATTTGTATTGGTTTAACATCAGCAACCACCTCTGGACAGAGTTACTCTGAAGTGACACCTTATCAGAACAATGGGCACCATCCACCAGAAGTCTGCAGAAGGACTCAAGCTATACAGCTGCAAATATGTTTTAAATGCATTATACAAATGTGGCACTAGATGACGATTGTGAGCTCATGGCAAATTCAATATATAGATTTAAACTTGTTTTTAAAAAAACATTTTCACAGCATTTTTTATATTCCAACTTATATATTTTAGGTTCCACCTCAGTCCACACCAATGCCTCTAGAGTGCCCCCAGCTCCCATATCTTGCCAGCTCCTAGACTAGTACATATGTTGATGTTGTAAAGCAGCCTTCCCCAATCCAACTCCATCCAAATGCTTTGGACCCCAGCTCCCATCATCACTATTGGGTCATAGAGGTTGGGGGAGGCTGGTTGTTGAGAGAATGGCTAAAATCTGCCATAATCCTAGAGCTCAGGGTCATCCCATGAAATGGAGTGGTATGAGATTATGGATAGACAAGAAGATGAAGACAAAGAAGGCAATGACACACAAGATGAGATTGTGGTTACTAGTTTAGGACTGAATCCAAACTCCCAGTTAGGCAGCAAAGCCCTTCTGCTTATATTGGACTGTTCAAAAAGTAGGGGGTGGGCAGTGATTTCTGCTGCATCAGCTGCTCCAAGCTGGCATAGCATTGGGGGCCAGGAGGAGCAGCTGGGCTGGTTTAGGATTTAGAAGATGGGCAGCTCAGGTCTGCCCCTTCCTGCCATCTCAGGTATTAAGTGGTGGGAAAGACCTTATTCTGAGACTCTGAGCAGCCACTGTCAGTCAGAATATCTGCAGCTACTGGGACCTGTGTGTGGCTGCCCTGTGAGACAGCAAACTTCTCAGGGAAGAACAGGTAGTCCTATCCTGCATTTTTCTGTGAAGCAGTGTCCTGGTTGTGATTGTAAGTAGGATGGTTTGTGGGCAAGGACAGCTACTTCTGCTCTTCCTCCTCGTGTAATTTCGGATAGAGCTTAGTGCTTCCTTATCTTTTATTAAAGGTTTCAGCAGTTTATCCTCCGCAAATGTCAGAAATTGATCCTCCAAGAAAAGTTTCGGCAAACTCAGTTGGGGTAAGAAAACAGAAGCCATGGGTGCTTTGCTACAATGTGGTCACTGACCTGATTCATGAAGAATTAAGTCACTTTCCTTTGGATAAACTTAAGCATTTTAAGTATTTGCTGGCTCAAGTGATTCTTTGAGAAATTCAGCACAAATGAAATCATACTGAAGTCAGCAGGGGGGAAAAGACTCCTTGCTTCTATAGGGTTGGTAGTTAGAGCCCTAGGAATGACAAGTACGGTACATCTTCTTTTAAAGGAGGCACATTTATAGGGACTTTGTTTCTAAGTTCATTGGCCTGTATCCTATTCTTGCACACCATTTAATCAGTTCTATTCCAGGGACTATCAGAAGAGCCAAAAGACATTTGTGCTACTTTGTGCATCTTTCCTGGGGTATTTCAGCAAAATTTCAATCTTAGAATAAACTTTCTTAGATCCTGTATGGGCCTATGGCCGTAATAAATCTTATCTTATCTTATCTTTCTTAGATCCTGTTGGAAATACTGGGTGTGTGTAGTTCATATGTTGTGTTTGGGGGGGAGGGACTGACTCTCTGAGTATCAAGCAAAATAGTGCAAAAGGAAACACAAGAGATGCCTTCACATTTGTTATGTCATGAAAAGGCTATTCTGAACGCCTTCTTGCTGTTGGTTTTAGCCAGTACCTGGGAGAAGCATGGAGGCATGATAGCTCACTCCAGGATGGCATACTTCTTGTGTCAGGAAAGAATCTGGCACAATAATCAGATCACAGAGTCATAAAGGTGGACATGAAGTGATACAACACGATCACATCTTAGGTGCATCTAATGTGCACAATTTCAACTATGCAGGGTTCAAGGCAGGCTGGTTGAAACTGTGCAAGTTAAATCCAAGCAAGGCAGAGAGCTTAAAAACTCTTATTGCACCAGGTTCCTTGGCGTTACCTGGTGCAGAAAGCACTTTAAAGCTGTCTGCCTTGCTTGGGAGTGGGGCAAAGCCCCCTCAGTGCGGCGGCTCTGGGATGCTCTCACAAGATCTTGTGCAGCAATCCAAATTCCCACGAGATCTTGCATGAGCAGTCCATGCCTTCCTTCCATAGCTGGTGTGCTGAGCATAATGCAATAATAATGGGTTAATCTTACCAGTTATACCACCTAAATATTTCCAGATATTACCAGTTAAACGTTGCAAGTGGAATGACTGAAAGCTTAATTTGACTATAGCTCTTCTCCACCTCCCCCACTTAACATCTCTTTCTTCTCCCCCGCCCCATCTTCCTTCATACAGTTCACGTCCATAAAAGCCTAAGTCATAATTGCCGTTATTAACGCATTACATTTGAAGCCAGATTCAGCTAAAAATATGTTACAAGATCAGCTCTGTGTGAACAGAGGAATTAACTAATCTAAGAGGTCCCACCAATCTCTTTCTATTTTATTTCATAACTACTGTAAGTTTAATAAATGGAAGGCATAAAATGAAACCACCAGTCATTGTGTGGGCATGAAAAGGAGGGTGACATCCAAGTGTTCTCTATACTGCTAGTTCCTTTTCTGTGAATTGCCTTTGAATCTAAATCACATATAAATCAGCGGTGTTATCCTTCAGATAAAATACCATATTTTTCTGTGTATAAGACTAGGGTTTTTTCCTAAAAAATAATGTTCAAAATTTGGGGGCGTCTTATACATGGATAGATCTCCCCCCCCCCCATTTTCTTAAATCGGAGTCCCCCAAAATAGGGGGCATCTTATACATGGGGACGTCTTATAGACGGAAAAATATGGTACTAGCATTTAGAGGAGGGCATTCACATTGTTTCTGCTCCCTTCTCTCCCAAACTTTAATTTTTAGGCATGAAGATCTGCCAGTAGATTCTAACCATTTTCAGCTGAACACAGTTAGAATCCTCCTCATGTATGGAAAACCAACGTATTTCAGACCAAAAAGACAATACTAACTGCATCTCAACACACCTTTGTGCTGAACTCATGAAGGTCAGGCAGAAGGAGGAGCTGGGAATGACACACAGAAGGCCATTGCAATGGACCTGACGAGAGCCCCCAGGGGTGGCTGAATGTGTGAATTTTGTTGTGTCTCTGTTTCTCATTTTTACAATTTTAAGTTCAGTTCTTCCAATTTCCACATCAGTTTGTGAATTGGGGGAGTGGACCCTCATAAACATTCATCACACACTTTGGTAAACTGACACTTTAATTTTAGTCATTTATATCTCCTCTCACCCTAATGTTTGGTTTCTCTTAATTTTCTGTTTTCTCATAGTATTTGAAATGTGTACTTCATCTCAAGACCCTTGTGATTTAGGGGAGGTTTGTGTTTGTGCAAACTGCATGCCAATCTTGTTCTGTGTGCTCCTAAGTTGTAAAATGATGGCTATTTGACCCATGGAAATCAGGGAAGACAGCAGATTTTAGGTATGCAAGCCAACAGCTTAAAAAAAGAAAGAAAGAAAAGTTTTCAAGCATCTGCTGAAGTGAAATTAAATCACAGAACCTACCACATTTAACTGCCAGAAATATTTACTGGTGGCTGATAGATCTAATGCTCATTAATTCATTCTGAGCAATTAACAGTATTGCTCTCAAAAGCTTTGCTGCTAGAGCTGAAAATTAGATGAGGCCAAATTCAGGAAAAGGTGGTTGAAATTACCAGCTGTAGGAGCTAATTTTCTATAGGAAGTGCACACTCAAAATGTTGCAAGTACTGATGCAAGAAACCACTCAATGTGAAAACTTGCAAATCAACTTGGAAATGTCTGAAGTAACTTACTGAAAAACCTAGTACCACCGATTTACAAATTATCCTATTTTCTTACTTTGGTATTGACAGGACAAAAGAGGGGGGGAATAAACCCCATTGAACACCTTTCTAATTCCGTTACTTTTGGGAAAGAAATGGTGTATCTGAATCCGGCTACAGTGTTGCATATTCTAGTCCAATGAAAGTGGAAACTCAAGTGGAACTGCTTATGTACACATATTACCTGTTTTACTTCTTTGGCAAGAACAGCTCTCTCTTTCAGTCAAGCTCCCTCACACAAGAGGGGGAAGAAATTTAGTTACCTAATTTGCACTTCTAGAACCAATATGTGAACTTAAACAAAGCCATCCTTTGAAATTCACAGCTTCCTGAATTTTGCGATGTTGTTCTCCAAACAATGCTTACAAAAATGTGTCTGTTAGGGGAACACGCACACTCACAAAATGTGCAAAATAGTGGGGGAACTGCATACAAATTGCATTGTTTTGGGAGAAATCACTTGCAAAAATGTGTACATTAGGAGAAATGCACACAAACGTGTATAGCTTTTCCTAGAGACTTTTTCAAAAATTCAAACTGATTTTAAGACTGGAAAATGAGAAACCTTTTAAGAAGAACTGAAGCTGACATACTTGGCCATCCTAACACACACAAGCCAAATGGTTCTCTATTAGTAATTCTGCACTGGGGTTTGAGAAGTCCTCAGAGAGCCCTCACTACACTTAACCTGAGTGAGGGCAAGGAATCACCTCTCCGCTACAGACTACCGAGACTCTTTGAGATAATTTTCAGGTTGCTTTGGAATAAACTAATATACATTACCTTTTTACATAAGTACAATAAACACACTGGCATTTTCTTCATTCCACTGTAGTTGTCTTAGGTAATCCATATACACTTTCGCCACCCAGAATTAGCATGGGCACAAGCAACAATACAGACCACTGGTGGACCACCTAGTGCTGGAATTCTTCTGAAGAAAGCTGGACCACATGGACTTTGCTTGCATCCAACAAGAGGAAAAGATTCTTAAGAAAAACCTTTGCTCAGGATCACAGATAAGTAAGTTAGACCCATACCTCAACCATACAAATTCTGGTAAAACAAAAAAAGGAGCCTATGCAAAACATAAGTCAACCCACCTCGATATATGCTGCAAGCATTAATAACTTATCTTACTAGCAGAGTCTAGAGAAAGGCAAACATTCAAAGAGATTTGCCATTGATATGATAGAGTTCTATTGCCTTGTCTGAACTTTTTTTTTGGTCAAACAAACCCAGCAATGCCAATGAGCAGAGATGATAGTGGATTGGGCATGCACACTTTAAATAAGCCTTTAGCACTCGGGGGCTGGGGGGGACTAGCATCCATTTCTAGGCTTAATATCCTTATTGCTTTCAGATGCACTTTTTCACACATGTATTTGCAGAGAATTGAAACATTGATTACTTTTACTGTAACATCTCAGACCTTACGAACCGAGGGCTGAACTGTGGTTCTTAAATTATTCATGCTAGAGTGTGCACTTAATCACGTCAATATCACTATGCCAGAACGAGTAAAGGTTGATTGTGTTAGGCTAGTGCACCCAGTGTAGCCTTCCTTACGATGTGCCCAATGTAAATTATAAATGCTGTTAATCAGAAAGGCCCTATACAATTCAACCACACTTTAAATACAAAGTGTGGGTTCCTGAATTATAATGAAATGATGTGCACTTTTTTTGTTGGTTGGTTGTTGTTTTTTTGTTTGTTTGTTTCTGGCAGATTATGATTTTTTTAATGAAAGCATATTTCAAAAACATCCAGGCCAACTCATAGTTTCCCCTCCCCCTTCATGAAATTAAGTTTTCTGGATGAACTGTTAGGAATAGCAATTTGGAATATTTTGTGGCAGGGCTGGCCAACATAGTACCTTCCAGCCTCATCTACAATGGCCAGAGGAAGGGGTAATGGAAACTGTAGTCTCACAACATTTGGATGGCATCTTGTTAACTCTTCTTGTTTTATTCAAAAGGTATTCCGTGTCTAATTGGAAGAACAATGGGTGAAAATAAAGAGGAAGAGGGATATAATATATGACTGGCAGTTGAAAATGCCCTAAGAATGTACATTGTGGGTTAGATTCCAGATTGGTGGAATGGGAGGATCCTGCATATGACATGATGCAAAACCTTTTCAGTAGAATCATACAGTCATAAATAAACAGCTGGAAATCCCTAAATGTACCAAGGCAGAAAGATTAATTCAAACTTTCCAAGATGAAACAGTGCTAAACTTAGAAAAAGGTATGGGGTGGAAAGGCAGAGAAAAAGGATATAAATCTGCCCTAAATTTCAATTCCCATTTGGTAAAGCTTGCAGGCTTAATCCCTTTGCAGAAATTGATGCATTTCAAGTAAGCTTTTTAATACTAACCTTTGTATTGAAAGCTGCAGGAGGGCGTCACTTTCAAATGTGCTGGAGCCAAAACCTTTCATACAGAGTTGATGTATTGGCCTGTTTGAGTCCCTGCCCATTAAATCCTCATTTCTTCCCCGAGCCCATTGTAAGTAATATTAAAGAACATTATAGATTTGAGTTTTTTCTTTCCCCAAAGACAAAAAATTAAAAGAACTGATGAGTTGCAGGAATGACAGTTCTGGGAATTCGTATCAGCTACTCGAGAAAAGAAATGGACAACAGAACTGAGTCCCTGCGTGTGTTTATTAATGGGTCATTTCTTAAGTCTCTTTGTTTTAGAGAAACTTCTCCTCTGGAAAGACAGACAGTTCTTCCTTCATGCCAGGGAACTTCTTAGCATCAGGGCTGAGGATCCAAGCCATTATCTCCATTAGTACAATTTGGAACTGGGTTTTAGAGTTCCAGTAAAGACTCCCTCCATCCCCTTGGCACAGCTTCCCAGTACAAATGGGAAGGATCCTCTTCGTACACTTCAGACAGCACAATGCAATCAGGTTAGGAGGTGCAGTATTTAGCTAACATGAATATGCACCTATATTTTCTGAGGAGGAGGAGGAGTAATATAGAACTGGGCAGAAGATAGGGAAAGATATAAGCATTTGCTTCCAATCCACTGAAATGATTGGACTTTAGTCCTGACTAGCTTATTCTGACACAATGCTTGGAATGATTTAGTTCATTTTAACAAAGTTCACTAAATTAGTTCAAAAATCGCTGAAGTACACCTGAAACTGATTGACATAATTGCTGGGTAAACTGAACATTAATTCAGTTCCTTTGGGGGTTGAATTTTTTTTTTGGGGGGGGGATCCAGTTTATCTTCATTCTCCTACACATGGGTGTGGTTTTTTCCTCTTGGAACCCTTTGGACCTTTAAGATTAAATATCACACACAAAAATGGGGGGGGGAATCAACTAAACAATTCACATTCCACTGTGTGTGTGTTTTGATGTTCACTTAGTCTTAAACAGTGCTATTTTTCTAGAAAAAGAGGTACCAGAACTCACCATGAATGCCTCCCTTGCCCTCTTATAAGGGCAATGGCACCCACCTGAGAGGTACCAAAACTCAGTTCTGGTGAGTTCCAGGTGAAAAAAAAGCCCTGGTCTTAAATATATTTTATATGTCATCATAGCAACTTATAATATTTTGAATGCGGATTTTTTTTTCAGAGGCTCATTTGGACAAACTTGAACTGAACTGTGAGCTGAATATGAACCAAACCAGTTTGTTTTGTAAAGGAATGAATACGAACTGGAATTAGTACTTTTTGGGACGTGTTGCATTTGAACTAGATCCTTTTTCAAATGTGCTTGCCAGGCTCTGGTCTTATATAACTCAACTCAGACTCTCTGAAGTCTCCTTGATTTGAACGAGAGACAGATTTTAGGACAAGAATAAGTTGCTCACTGAAATCAAGGGGATTTAAGCATATTGAGTCCTGTTGATTTTAGCTTGAAATCCTTGTCATGTACTCATTGAGATTTCAAAATGCTTAAGTGCCTAAAACCTGACCATTTTTTCCAAGTAATTAAGGGGTTGGGTTTTTTCACTTTTTCTATATCCACTTACAGGGGACGCGGGTGGCGCTGTGGGTAAAACCTCAGCGCCTAGGACTTGCTGATCACATGGTCGGCAGTTCAAATCCCCGCGGCGGGGTGAGCTCCCGTCATTTGGTCCCAGCTCCTGCCCACCTAGCAGTTCGAAAGCACCCTTAAGTGCAAGTAGATAAATAGGTACCGCTTTACAGCGGGAAGGTAAATGGCGTTTCCGTGTGCTGCACTGGTGCTGGCTCGTCAGATGCAGCTTTGTCACGCTGGCCACGTGACCCGGAAGTGTCTCTGGACAGCGCTGGCCCCCGGCCTCTTAAGCGAGATGGGCGCGCAACCCCAGAGTTGGACACGACTGGCCCGTACGGGCAGGGGTACCTTTACCTTTTTATATCCACTTACTTGGGAGTAAGCCCCATTGAGTTCAGTGTGACTTGCTTTTGAGCAGACATGTATAGGATTGTACTAGAAATGTTTTGTGCTACAATGCAGAGTACAGGGAATAATTAAATTGGCATGGCAGATGATCAATACTAGAAATAGCTGACCTTGGCATTTCCATTGAAGCATTTACTCTGATGAATAGTTCTATCTCAACATTTGCTAAAACCACTGACTAAAAGCACAGATTATGTGTGGCTATAACCATATGTGCTTGCTATTTAAATGAACCTTACTGAATGATGTTGCAGATTACTGAGAGAGGGGCAGCAGCAATAGTACCAATAACAGCACATGACAAAAAGGGCGGGGGAAGGTATTGAGTGACACCTGCCATTCAATGAGATCAGAGAGAGAAAATGAAGGCAGTTCATGGACTAAAAACAATAAGAAATGGGAGGACAGATCAGATTATTTTCAGCACTCATTTCTTATGCCCACCTTCCCCTTTTCTGCTTGAGCGAAAGCTCTTGGCTTTAGAATGGCACTGTGAATGGCAGCTGACAGGTTTTAAAGCCACATGTCCTCCCACTCTTTCCAAGTAATAGCCCTCTAATTAAGAATGTCCATCTTTCATATATCCTAAATACTGTACATCACGCTTAGCTTTAGAAGGCTGTCAAACTGAGCGTGTGCCTATGGAACCGGGAAGGGGAAGAGTCTATCAAAGAATAAGACAGCATTGTGAAATTAAGCACTACTACTTTACCTTTTAGTGTAGCTCCAATTGCATTCTAGTCTTAGAACCTACAAGTAGCATGGGCTTTCAGCCAGAAAGCATACAAATCAGACCTGTTCCTCTAAAGACACCTGTGCATCCACATCCCTTAAGAGACACAAAACAATGCATTGATCTGCCTGGCTTAGACACAGGCAGTCCTCTAGATGTTGCCAGACTCCCAACTCCCATGAGCCCCAGACAGTAAGGATGATGGGGGGTGGTAATGCAGAGTTACCTGGAGGAAACATGTTGGCTGCTCCTGGTCTAAATATATATATATATATTCTCAGGTTGGCTGATATCTTTTTCAGCAGGGTAGGGAACATGTAGATCTCCAGATATTTTCAGCGCCAGCCAGGATGGCCAATGGACAGGGATGGGAGTTCCGAAGTAGCTGGAAAGCCAGTTTTCCCATCCCTGTTATATACATGGTCAGGAGTGAGCTAGCAGTAACTCACACAGAGTGGAGTTAACTTTTATTAGAAGAAAACAGGATCTGCACAGGAATATCAGACCTAATGAGCACAGCAACTCTTCTTTGGTAGGTCTTGCCCCTATGAAGCAGTTGTAGAGACTGAAGGTCCCCACCTCCGCACAGCTGCCTAAGTCCCCTCCTCTCCAGCATTTTTTCCAAGCAACCTGAGACTGTGCCTGCATGTGTCATTGCTCCTCCTGCTTCACGCCTCTCCTGGTTCTGGGAGATCGGGGCGGGGGGAGTTTGTCACAGGAGGAGGGAAGCACACCTGTGCCTCTTCACCAGCCTGACTCATCTCTGCCTCTTGGCCTCCCTCTTCCCACTCCTCTGCTGCAGCTTCTGTTTCCGGACTTCTCTCTGCCACAGACTCTCCCCACTCATTAAGCCCTGCTACCTCTTCAGCTTCCAACACCTCCTCCTCCCAGTCTTTTCCCTCTGACCACTCACAACTGTCCCACCACCAATCCCCAGGCTCTGAGCCTTCTTCCCTTGGGGGTTTCCCAGCTGGTTCCTCCCACCATTCCTCTATATCCAACCAGTCCCTGACACACACTTACCTGGAACTAACATCTGAGTAGACATGCAAAGAGATAGCACAATTAATCTTATGTGACATATGGAGTAAATGGTATTTATTTGTTTTATCTATTCTTAAGTTTATATCCACTCTTGAAATAGATTTCAAGGTGGATTCATACAGACATGAACCAATGTAAAAACAGCCAAACATAACAATAATAGTGAAGTAGACCAATATAAGCTGTTCGGATTTTATTTATTCTTTGAAATCTCTAATATTATAAAGAGACATCCTTATTTACAGCTATAAACTGTCAGAGAAACAAATAATAAAGTCATCTTATGAGTTCTCACAATACCCACAATTGAAAACATCAAAATATTTCCCGCAATATATTTAGAGTAGTATACTGGCCGTATAATTGCCATGTCTAACCTTCAGAACGCCAAAGGTTTCTCTGGAAAAGTGCTCAGTCAAAATCCATGATCAGTTCCATACATTAAAACAAACTGAGTGTTGAAATCAACCCACATCACTCTTTCAAATATGCTTGACAGACTTCAAAAAATAAAAATAATTTCATTGGTGTAGCAGAAATGATTTAGTAAATTTAAACTATAGCAATTAACATACATTATTGTCAAGCTGTAACATAAGCACCAAGGCAAAAAAAAAAAAGCTGTACTAAAAATTCATACATACACACACCAGCAAAAACCTCCCAAACTATATATAGCTTAAGCTTGCATTGATGTTACACCCTTAAAAGAAGTGCATGAAATCAGCACTAATAAAGAAAACAGTCTAATATACGAAAATGGGCTAGGAATTGATGTTTGTTCACATTTTTAAGTCCCTACAGGTTTATTTTAAACAGCTCTTGATGTTGATGGTGAAGACCCTTATAATCAAGATGAAGAGACAGATGAAAAGTCGGCTGCAAATTGTATCATTGACCTATGTGGAATTTCTGATAGCTTCAATCGTCAAGCAACAGACAAAGAGTCTTTTGAATCTACAAAAAGCCCATCTGATGTTCCAGAATGACAGACCTAGTTTTTCTGCTGTGGTTAGTATGTTTTTGAATGATCAAAAAAACCCCACCAGAAGGCTAGTTAGACAGGCAGTGCATATCACCTGTAATGAAACTGATAATAAGAATCCAAAATTAGAAAAGAGCTGGGAAGAATTCTCTGTGTGCTTGCTTTCCCCGTTCTATTTTTAAGCTATCTTGGATTAGAAGATTTCTTATTGAAGTTTTATACATAGCTGGAAATAACAACGTAGCGAGTGGCAGGGAGAGGTGGAGTAAAGGGGAAAGGGTAAGAAAAAAGGGGAAACATTGTGCAGATATAAGTTGGAATTCAACAAAGACAAGGTAAATATTATGGATAGTACAATCAAAAGGACGAATAGATTCTTATAGTGTTGTAGCAAGGGCATGATCAGAGAGTTTCCATCTCAATAAATCCTGTAAAACTTATCTTTTGACTTGTATTGATTGCTGTGCAACCCTCTTTACGGTGACATGATCTGAGATATTATTGTCCAAGATGACAATGCCAACAAGATTACCGATTTCCTGTTAATTGCCACCAATAGGAATATGGTGAACATTTAAAGCAGGGGTGCCTAAATATGGAAGCCCTTCTGCTTGAATGACCATGTGCAGAGTCCAGGCAGGCACACAAGCAGGCCCCCACCCAGATCCTATTTCATTCCTCTCTAGCAGTCCCCCACCACCACCACAAAGGCAAAAACCCTTATTGCGGGAAACAGGTAGGTGGTACTGGGCCCTCCCATTGATTAATGGAACACTGCCATTTTCCAGTGGGGGTCTGGAATTCTAGTACAAGTTGCAAGGTCCCCAATGGGAAAAGATAAAAGTTGAGGTCCTTCAAGATGGTCAATTATTCTCGAAATGTTTCTTCCCACCAGGAATGTTGGACTGCTAATAATTAAAAATCTTGAAACCTTACCAAACACAGCCAATTTTCCTTGGCATTCCTATGGGTGAGAAATAACACATTATTGTGAGCTTTGTGATTTAGTGTTATACCTTGAATAGTTCCAGTTATGGTTGGGAGAGAAGTCTGTCTGATTTTCTGAAGAGATGCTGCCAGTCAGAGTAGACAACATTGAACTAGATAGACCTATTTTCTGACTCCATATTAAGCAATTCCCTATGTTTCTATATAATATCTTTTGAAAAGTTTAAGAGAAACCTACATTGAAAGGTATCAGTACAGGGTATGCTTCTTTGGTGTAAGACATTGAACTAGATGCTCCATTAAATGTTTAACTTCCAACTCAATGGGCCATCAATATAACTGCTACAGTCAAATTCTCGATTGCTAATACATTATGAAAAGAGTAACTCGGAGCTGCAATTTCTTTCTCACCCAAAAAAAGATTTTCCTTATTCTGCATTCTTCCTCCACAGATGTTGCACACATTTCAATGTCAGCAGCAGCAGCATCTTTAAATATCTTGAAATGTTGCTATAATTTATTTTCTGAAAGTAGTACATTTTTCTGAGAAGGGGAGGGGCTCCTTTGTTCACTATATTCTCATGTCACAGGAAAACAAATTCCAGCTATATTTAGCACAGATTTCATAACATTTTTCAGTGAGTAACACCAAGCAAAATATACTAAACACTTAATGAACTTTAAACTTGCAGCTTGAGTACCATTATGTCCTGCAGGAAGCAGGAAGGAAATGGGTAAAGCAATCTTATACACATGTATCTCCACTGTCAGAGGAAGTAGGATTCTGAAAACCAGTTACTGAAAACCATAGAGCTGCTACTGCATTCAGGTCCTGCTTGTGGGCTTCCTGTTGACATCTGATTGGCCATTGTGAGACCAGGATGCGGGACTAGATGGGCCACTAGCTTGATCCAGTAGGCTCTTCTTCTGTCCTTGCCTGGGGGTACATTCCATTAAACATGATTCTGAGTAGACATGCATAGGACTGTGATATAAATAGCCTGGTGAACTCCAATTTTCTTTCTTCCACATGTGCCACCAGAGAACTATTCAGGACTGCCAGGAAAATTGGAAGACACAAGATTTACCCACACTGGAAGAGTGGCAGACGAAGGTGATCGAATATATGGCAGAATCCGAGACCAGGGAGAAGAGTTGGTGGAAGAAGACTGGAAGAAATTTAAAGACTATTTGCAGAAATACTGTAAAATTAATGAATGTTAAAATGATGTTGGATTGAAAATAAGTGGTATTGGTATTAAGATTAATAAGAATATGTAAATATGGATTGATAATGAATGAAAATATATAGTTATAATAGGTTAAGATATAGAGTAAAGATGGTTGAAAGAGGGTAAGGATTTGCTGAAATGTCTTTGTGAATGGGAATACAAAAAGGGGAGGTGAGAGGAGGTCAAGGAAACAAGTAAATGAGTCCAAAGATATTGAAAAATGGATATTTTTTCTTTTTAAATTTCTGCCTGGTTTTTTCCCCTGCATTTTGTACCCTTTTTTATTCTTTTTTCTATGTGTGTTTTTTCTTAGTTTGTTAACTGTTGTAATAATTTTAGTTTGTTAATTGTTGTTATAATTTTTTCTATTTTGTAAACTTATGGTTTTTTTATTTTGTAAAACTTGAATAAATATCTTTTTTTTTAAAAAAGGACTGCCAGGAAAAGAGACACAATCTAGCATTCATTCATATATATTTGTGATGGGCCACCATGGACTGGTCCATCACAACTTTTTTGATGCTTAATACTGGGTGTTTTTTTAAAGTTACCATAGATTCCGGCATATTAGGCGACTGGGCGTATAAGACAACCCCCCAAATTGGCAGCTTATACTCTTTGGCAGCTTCGCTGGACAGCAGCAGTGGGCGGTGGGCTCTGCGCTGGGAGGAAGCTGCCCGGCGATGCTAGGGCGGCTTCACTAGATGGCTTCCTCCCAGCATGGAGTGGAGCCCGCCGCCCACTTCTGCTGCCCAGCGAAGCTGCCGAAGCTGCCGCAGCAGCAGCACTGAGCGGAGGGCTCCGCGCCGGGAGGAAGCCGCACAGCGAAGCCGGCTTAGCATCTCTGGGCAGCTTCGCCGGGCAGCTTCCTCCTGGCGTGGAGCGGAGCAGAGCCAGCCACCCACTGCATCTTCGGCAGCTTCGCTGGGCATCGGCAGTGGGTGGCGGGCTCCGTGCCAGGAGGAAGTGGCCCTGCAAAGCCAGCTTAGCATCGCTGGGCAGCTTCACCGGGCAGCTTCCTCCCAGTGAGAAGCAGAGCCTGCCACCCACTGCAGCCATACCTGGCATATAAGACGACCCCTGACTTTTTAACCTCTTTTCCGGGGTTAAAAAGTTGTCTTATACACCGGAATCTACGGTAACTACTTTGTGAAGTTTTCCTGATAAGCTGTTGGCAGCTGTCTCGGGAAACAACGGAGGTGTGCACCTTTGGAGGTGAAGTCGAACCATTGGAGAGTTAAAGCTGTGGCTGCAAAGACGCAAAGATGCAGGAGAGACATGTTTTGTTGCAGCTGGGGCAGATGAAGGCATCCAGTTGTGCTGCTACACATGTACCATGGCGTTTCTTCTCTCTGCACTCCTCCCAGTGGTCATTCCTCCTCTGGTCACTACCATGAGTACGCAACATGACTGTCTGTCTTCAGGCACTGTAGTCATCTGCAATGGATTCCCACAGAGCGGGGTTGATGTGCCGGCCTTCATGCCTCATTTGCATACATCTATGTAACCAAGAGTTGGAAGGCCAATGGGCCTGGTGCCTGAAGCCAGCTTAGAGCATGTCCTTGGGGGTCCTGCCATCTTCCATTCGGTAGACATGACCAAGCCAGCATAGATGTCACTGAGACAAGAGTACAAATATGCTGGGAATGTGGACTTCGGAGAGTGCCGACAATACAAAGGAAAATGGACCTGTGCCACATCTTCTTTTAGGCAGCTTCTTGTATTCATATATGTAAATTCCATGGGAGTAATTCAACTTCTAAATTCTTTTTCCTTTCCATTAACACAGTTCATCTGTTGACTCAAGTTTCACTAGTTCTAGTCATGTTTTCCCTGGATCAGTATTTTATAAACTATATAATTCAAGGCCCTACGTATTTTCATACATACATTTTCATGCAAAGGCACAATGCATTGTATAGTATTAAAGCTAATCATACAGTTTATTTAATAGTGGCTTTGTGTTATCAGAAGGGGCTTACACTTGCCCAAGGCAAGACACCCATTTTCCCATCCTACCAATTTCAGCATGCTATGTTATATTCCATACAGTTCCAGAGAATTTCCCAGTCCTTGGAATTTTTTGGGTGGTGGGTGGGAGGGTACACTGGTTAGGAGGTCAGTAAAAATCAGCTGCCCTACTTTACAGAAGCACTTAGGCAAGCACAAAGTTATACAGTCATACCTTGGGTTATGAACGCTGTGGGTTGCGTGTTTTCGGGTTGCGGACCGAGCCGAACCCGGAAGTATCGGAACGGGTTACTTCTGGGTTTTGGCACTCGCGCATGTGCAGAAACACAAAATGACTTCATGCGCATGCGCAGCAGCATCAAATTGCATCACACATGTGCGCAGACGCGGCGCTTCAGGCTGTGAATGCTGCAGGTTGCAAATGTGCCTCCTGCACGGATCACGTTCCCAACCCAAGGTATGACTGTATTTGGATATAACCCACAGCAATTCTTACAAATTTTTGATCTTAAGGATTTTTCTTGTGCATATCTAGTTTATTCTTGGCCACACCTGATCACAGAAAACAGTAATGTGCAAAAGGGAGCTAGTTATAGATCCATCACATAATGGTTTAGTAACATTTCCATATTTCAAGAGTGCAGATACCCTGAAAATGTTTAACACTCATTGTAGTAATCTTGGCCATAATGGAAACATTCTGATTCAGAATGAGCACTGCAATAGATTCACCAAAAGCATGGCAGCTTTCAATTAGATGCTCAGAGTGTTTGCAATGTTCAGAGCTGTGTTCTTAATAAACAAGACTCCATTATAGAAATTTCATGTTGTGTTTTTGGCATCTTTTGTACCTTGAACTACACTGAAGAAACTACATAAGACCAAACGTCAGCCAATTGTTTTAAGAAGGTCACTTAAAATTGGATTATGTATATTTATTGGGCAATTATTGTACTGAGAGAAAAATGAAAGATGGGTTAGGGGAAACAGGCTAACTATGCTGGAGGTTCATTAATACTGAACTTAATGCTTGAAAACTTGCAAAGTGTTCCTTATGCTGTGTTTTCTTTTGCTTATGTAAGAAAAAAAAGCTCATTGTTGTGTTTTAAACTGACAGGAATTGTACAAGCATCATTTTATAATTGGCATCTCAAAGTTCTCACTTAGTAGTTTAAAATGTCATGTGGAGGGAGAGCTATATATATTAGCCTTGGCAGTATTCAATGTTAATTAAAATTTTAACTTTCCTTTGAGCTGCCTGGTGCAGAATTGTTTTTTTATAAAAACAAAACAAAACCCACAACTCTTGGTTTTAAATAGGTAAGAGCACAAATTGTAATGATTGCTTGATGAACGCTCATAGTAGTTAGGTTTACTAAGGACTGCTTCTGTATTTGCATACCCAAGTGTTAACCAAAAGGCAGGGGGGACAAAAATGGAAAATCCAAAATGAGAGGTTAGGAAGTAACCTTTTTAAAAAAGAAGAAGACTCTCCTGAGCTCAGCTAGCTGCTCTGGCCCAACATGGTTGGAGTGGGAGACACAAGCTTCAACACCATTTTATCCAAAGCCCTTATCTGGCTGATATGGGCATAGGTGAAGCTGCTCACATTGCCACACTCCCCAGCTCATCTACTGCTGTTCTGTCCCTTTCTTCAGCAGCCAATTTCAGGGGGAATGTTGAGTGGGGCAGTGGAAGAGGGTTAGATGGATCCCACCCATAGCCTCTGATGAAACAGAGATGCTATAGAATAGTATTGAATTTCAAAACAAATAGCTTTATCCTTCATTTATCATCAAATTCCTTCCAAGTCTGTGTCTCTTCATTTGCAGAAGCCTTCATAAAGGCACATACATCTGAAAATACATATCAGGTTGTCTTTGAAACATGATTTGTATGACTGGGGATGCTTTGAATGTCGAGGAGCTGCCATTCGAAAGACAAACAAAATGATTAAGGGAACGGAAAAGCACATTGTCACCTAGAAACATGCTTCAGAATTAGACATGGATATCGAGCCAGCCAGTCGCATTTCAAAAAAGCATAACTGAACACTAAAATAATCTAGCAATACCAACAAAATTGATCAGTTCAGGAACAATAAAAGTTGAAACACAGAATAAAACTTTGCAGCCTTTCCGAGCTCTAAATCTGTCTCTAGTTACAACAGCGCCACCTATAGGGTAATAGCTAACTATTTCTGTGTTATTGCTCCTCCAGCAAAAAAAGAAAGAACCCGAATTCCAAATTTATTGAATTCAGGACTGTGTGTGTGTCCATATATCTTTATATGACAGTTTCACAGCCACTGTAAACTGGCACAACTCCTTTGGCTACCCTGGAAAGCAATAGATTTACATCAGCTGAAGATATGACCTTCATAAATAAGGTATGACCTTCATAATAAAATACATTTTGAATGAGTCCAGCCCCAGACAAGTAATGGCAAAGAGAAACTTAAGTGTTTAGGGGCCTGTTCACACAGCTCTTAACTCCTGCCCAGTAATTTTGACATTTATTGCAATGTCAAAAGAATAAATATATGCATGAGTACAAGTCGAAAGAGATTGTAACATTTCTCACTCTTAAGGAGAGTAGAGCAAACTTATCGACTCGTGTTTTTTTCTTTTTCTTTTTGACACTTGGCAGATGGGGAGGTGCAAAGAGCATATGAAGGCTTGCCCAGCAGGGGGAGAGTGAAACCCTAGCATTGGGAAGGTCTTTTAAGTGGTAATAGAAAAAAAGCCTCTCTCATTAAAAGGAAACCTTTCTCAGTTTTCTCAACTGAACAAAAATGCCCACGCAGCCCAAGAGAGCAGGCTTTTCCTGGGAAGTGAGTTTCACAAGGCTGGTATTACCACTGAAAAGGCCTTGTCCCATTTGATGGGGTGGAGATGAATTCTCTCCTCTGCCATGTGAGGAAGGCCACAGGTGCAAAGGGGGGGGGGAGGGGGAGGTTAGAATTGGAGATAAACTAAGACTGGATTGGCTAGTCAATAACCTATGCTTCAGTCCAGTCTCCTCACCAGAACTGCATACTTTGTGTGGGATTATACTGTATCCCATCTACACTGTGAGAATTTGCCAGCACTAGTTGATTGACACAATTCTTGATTGCAGTAGAGCATCTGAATATGTTCATTTATTTCAGTCAATCATTTGCTAAGAACAAGAGGAGCTCACACCAAGGTAGAGGACCAGGATTCACAATGAAATGGAGAATAAAACAGCCTATACCACACTCATGTACTTTCATAACTATAAATATTTAATACAAATAATAATTAAAATAAGATGCTTCCACAGACCCTACAATGTTAGGGTGTACCATTTTTTATTTTTGAAGTGCAACTGAATTATGGTTGCAAAGGGATGTGTTTTAAAATTCACCATATGTGCCTATCATAAACTGCACTTTTAAAAATGAATAAACAGTCCATCAAGCTCCTCCTACCATAAGATAATCAATTGCTCTTTGGAGAGCTTTTAATCTAGTCATCTGCATCCCTATCCAAAGCAACATCCTAAAGGGTTCTTTTCTCCCTTTTTCTTTTTGTTACATCCTGGCAGCCCTTTTATAGTTTGTCCTGCCAGCTCCGTGTCATTGAATTTAAATTTGCTAGGCCGTCAAGATTGCCAGAATAGCTGCAGGAAGTTCATTTGCTAACAATTGAAATCTGATTGTCGACACTGTGGCAACTCCTCTTTTGCCAGCTCAGAATTAAATCCTGTCTTTCTTGCAACCACCACGTTTAAAAAAACTAATGCTTTTTATTATACTTTTCCCACACTGCAAGCAAAAGCCTGCAGGGTGTGAATGCATTCCATATTTTCAGTGCTGGAGGATCATCAATGAGAGAAGGGTTCATTTCCTTGTTTTTCAGTATCTAGAGATGCTTTAAATATAGCCATGCTTGGGAAATTCATTTTCTATGAACTACAGTGTGAAGCAACCAGATCTTTGTACACCTGTATCAAAATTCATTTTTTAACCATGTATCTTATGATAAAATGTGAATATACTGAGATAAAATGTTTAAATATGTATTTTAGGATAAAATAAACATTTACATATGAATTTTCATGCTGATAATTTGCAGATTTATGTGGCAACAGAAAGGAATGGACTTCTGATTGAACAGTTGTGAAATTGACATGAAACAGAATGGTCTGTCCATCCCTACTGAGGCATTGAACATATTGACTGTAATACGAGGGGAAGGCGAAGGAGGGAGGGGAAGAGAGATCCAGTTTGGATAGTGGATGCTCAGTATAAAACCGGTTAGAAGCAACTCCAAACAGCACAATGTTCAGATGAGGTGACCCACCATCTAGATCCCGGATTTTCACCACATGTCAATAAATCCAACAGGGATATCATTGCAGTGACATGGATGTCAATTGAAATACTTACATAAAGTCCCACTATCTTTTTCTGCTAGCTCTTAGCTTAAGGTTTGTAGAGGGAGTGGCAGCAATCATCACAGTCCTTTCCAATCAGGCCAAGGCATGGAAAGCCAGGTCACTATCAGGACCTTGGACAGCTCCTGTGGGCTCTACTGGCTGAGGTACTGAACATACTGACTCAGTGAAGCATCAGAGTAATCTGAATGTGTAAGAATGCTTACAGGGCCCTTTTCCCCAGTGGTTCTACCACCCAGTTTGGGCCAAATCATGTCCCCAAGTGCCTTCCAAAACATTAACACTGCAGTCCTAAACATATCAACATGGAAATACCGGTACGTCCAGCTGAGTTCAATGAGGGTTACTCTTAAGTAAGTGGGTTTCTTTACAAAAGGCAATTGATGTTGCCCCCTTGAGCACTAATTTGCAGGAATCTGGCTGTAAAAGAAATTAAAATATTTTCATGCTATGACTCTGCATGTGCTTATACAACATAAGCTGTATATCAGGGGAAGCCAAATTGGTGCCCTCCAGGTGTTGTCAATAACATATGAGGGGCATCATGCTGGTATAGGGGAAAAAAAAGTCTTGATATTTCTCTAAGGGTTGTGGGTACTCAGATTTTCCCAGTGCATCGTAGCATTAATTCATTTTAGGAAGTGCCACTTGGTGGTGATTCAAAGGGGATAAGCAAGCTTCAGTAATTCCTTTCAACATGTTCACCATGCTGAGTGTGGTATCACCCTCTGGAAAGCATGAGCAGGTTCAAATATCTCATCCTTCCCACCATCATCAGCTTTACAGATATAACCATCCTAGATGCCTGTCAGCGGCACAGACTCTCAGTATACTACCCAGAACACAGATGCACATCATATCTCTTTTTAACATTGTACATGGCTCCTGTAAGTTCTGAGGCTGCCACTGCAAGACCTGGGTATACCTTAGAGATCTTTGCTGCAGTTTTCGGCCATTTACGTTTGCTAGCTCCCACTGAAGTCAATGGGGTTGCAATAAGTCAGTGTAGTTCTACAGGACTAGTTCATGACATATAAATACTTCCTAGCTCTTTGTCAATGGCCTGGATCTCAAATCTGGGGAGGGGATTTGCTCTGCACAAATAAGGTTGCAAACGGAAGTTCAAACCATGGAGAAACATTGCTTTATCCACCATTACAAATATATTTTAAAGCAAAATAGGCAACACTTGCAAGAGACGGTGATAAACCAACTACAAAGGAGCTGACAGATCATCATGGTAATTATAGTCAGCACAAATGGAAGAGAGATTTCTAAAGTGGAAGAGGAGAATTTGTTTTTAAGGCAGTGTAAAATACAGGAACATACACAGAAATCCTGGAATTTCTTATTATCATTATCTTATCATTATTAGCCATCTGCCAGTGAGTCTTTGCCCTAATTTATTTGAACCAATTCATATATTTATTTCAGAAGCAGGGGACGTCAACATGTGGGAATTCTACCAACCATTTTCATATGGGATATGCTTGTCTTATAATTGTGGTATAGTTTAATAATTGGTCTTCATGTTATTAATCATTGAATTATTCCAGTATTATTATTATTATTATTATTATTATTATTATTATTATTATTATTATTAAAAAAAAACCAAGTCTTGTACAAATGAGGAGAATGAAAGGGAACACCAGCTTCATGGGGGCAGTGCAAACAGACAGTAGGGGATGCTAAAAAAGAATTTAAGGAGCCCATTGCTAAAAACATTAAAAACAACAAGAAGTTCTTTTTATGCCTTTAAGGCATATGCATTTATATGCACACACACACCTGTCTTCTGATGGACCCTTTGGATGCACTCATGATCAACACTATGACCACTATGACCATTGCAGCCATGCTGCAATAGTGGAATCATGCTTAAGCTTAAACAAATGTTTAAATTTTCAATGTTATTATGGCTAAAAATAATAGAGTGATAAACAGATTCCTAATAAATTTAGAAAGTTAACAAGAAATCGAGAACATTAGACAATTCAACTAATTTGATGCACATCATTCAAAAGTAGATGAATACTCCCCAAAATAATTTTACACTGGGTGGTCGAGGCATTTAAAAGGCAGCTTCATGTAGCACGAAACAGAGAATAATAAATTTATAATAAAATTAATTAATGTATCATGATTCAACTAGCAGCGCAACAGGTTTGAAATGACATTTCTCCAAGAAAGCAATTTGCTGCAAAACGTATAGCATTTATAGGAGCAAAATTCATTTAGAATTTGAAACACATTCCCATCTTCAATAGCATGAACACGTTAAGTAGTTATGAGTTCTTGTAGTGCAGAGTAGCTGCTGTTTTCTGACAAGATCAGAAGAAAAAGCAGAAATGTAACCATTTATAGCTTCAGTATCTCTTGAGGACTGAAAGTCTAATTATTCTGATAAGACTCCAAAGAAGAGCAAAGGAATAAGTCTTACGGAACCTTAAAAAGGTCTTTTTAATAAGCACTCTGGGGACTGAATAGTTAGACCATAAGTGAAATCATCATCGTGGTGTTCGAACTGATCAAACCACTGGCCTACAGCATTCTGGGTGATTCAAGCCATTAAAAGTATTGTGTGTATGTACTTCCACAAATATGATAGGCAGAATAGCAATAAAAATACTGGAAGGAATTATGAGCAAAAGGCTGTTTATTAACTATGCATATTACACATTGGCAGTAGTCAGCTGTCAACCTTTTTTGCAAGTCTGAAAACTCCCGTTTGCCCCACTGAATTAATATTTTCAACCTATTCTCTCTCTCTCTCTCTCTCTCTCTCTCTCTCTCTCTTAGCCATCTGTAGTAGGGAGGAGAAGAAATCCCTACCCACCAAAAACTACAGAGGGGCGAGAGTCCAACAATATCTGGAGGGTCACAGGCTCGCCATCCCTGGTCTAAGTCCATCCAGCGTAAAATAGCATCTTTCCAGAGCTGGCACAAAAGGAACCATAAATAGACATTCACATAATACAAAATGCTTAGTACAAAACGTTTAGTACTATTCTAGAAGGCACTATGTTGTGGCTATTGCTGATCCATATATGGTAATGTGATTGGAGCATACACTGAGGAAACCCAAGAAACTTTTATGATGTTAAGACGGGACTATTATTATGTTACAACCACAGACCCATCAATACAGGTAGATTATACACATCTTCCACTAACAATGGTCAGCAAATATCTGAACATAAAACCACATAGCATCAGACAAAGTGATCTGTCTAGCTCTACAGTGCTAATTTAATATTTCAATTTCCAAAACATGCATTTGTTTCCAAAGCACCTCTATGCCACATTAAATAAAGTCAGTATTCCTGGTTTCATATTATTAGTAAATGATACTGCTAGCTCCCTTAATAAGAGCAGACTATTTGCTGATATTGATAAATCAACATAGTTTGGCTTTCCCTGTAGTTGCAAACTAGTGTGGATTTCCCATTTATTGGTACACAAGTGGGTTTTGAGATTATATTTTTTATGATAACTATAAAGAAAGCAGCAGATCAAAAGCAGTGCTTATTACTGGAATGTGCATATATGTTCCAGTTTACCCAAAGCTTATAAGCTGATCAGACACTTGAGCTAAATCTATTTTATTCAGGTTTCATTGCCCTTTGAAATGCATCATAATTAAAGACTACAGGGATGCTAATGCCTTGATTTTACTGAGCTCAGTAAATCATAACCTTTGAAGTAAGTTTGGGTTTAGAAAAAAACAACCCACCACTCTAGATACCTATAATTTTGTTGGCCAAGGAAAATGAGGTCTATGGTTTAACTCACCTATTTCATATTTCCCAGTTTGCAAGCCTATTTGTATTGCAAGGACACCATTGAACATTGTGCTAGAGGAATGAAATCAAAGACATCATTTATGAAAGGCCTGGATAGCTCAGTTGGTTAGTGTGTGGTGCTGATGACACCAAAGGTTGCAGGTTTGATCCCCATATGGGACAGCTGCATATTCCTGCATTGCAGGGGGTTGGACTAGATGATCCTCAGGGCTCCTTCCAGCTCTATGATTCTATGAAAGGAAAGGATTTATGTTTCAGGTTCGAAAACCAGCTCAACTCCATACCCATTTTAAAAGGAAAAAACAAAAAAAACAAAAAATGACTTCGATCCAAAGGATCCACAGCATAAGTTAACTGGTGCTTAACTGGTGGCCCTCCTATATGTTGCTGAACTACAACTCCCATCAGCCCCTGCCAGCATGCCAATCGCCAGAGGTGACAGGAGTTGTAGTTAGGAATGTCAGAGAATTCTGACTGAAATGAAAGACGAAATTGCAGGTGTTCGCTTATTTGTCCCACATCCAAAACAGAAATCAATCTAGCAAATATGGTCAGTATTTTATTTATTTATTTTTATTTATTTATTGAATTTATATACTGCCCTATTCCCGGAGGTCTGAGGGCAGTTCACAGTATTGGCTGTTGTTATTTTCAATCCACAAACAATACATAATTGATGGTAGTTTTCTTTGTTTTTCAAATTTGCTTGGGGTTTCCTTTGCATTGAGACGGTACAGAATAATGTGATAACAAACATGATATATTATGTAATAGATGATGCAGAAGTTCACCACAATGAACAGCAAGACAAATAACACACTTGATGTTGAGAGTCAAACTGCAGCAGAATGGAAACAGCACTGTATGCAATGAAAATAGCATGAGAAGTAGTCCTTTCCACTCGTGTATGAAGAGAACACCCAATTTTCATCTGTTTCCCCCCTCACTGCAGCCCACCATAGTACATTCCATACCATTCCAGAGTGCTACCAAACCTTTCATAACAGCGGGGGGGGGGGGCTACAAGAAGCTGTTGTGGGAAAGAAAAGGCAGAAAAGCCCATCTCCAGGGCCAGCCCACTTCCATGCAGCAGGGCGAAGCATCATGAAATAAAGGCGGAAATGGGTGTCTGAACGGTGCAGCAAAACTTTATCTTGTGTTGACTTGGGGGGGTAGGGATTTGGGTTCTGCTTCAGGCAGCAAAATGTATGGGGCCGTCAATGCCCAGTTCCACAAGGAGAAGTCCCCTCACAGAAGTTAGTACACTGGGTATTGTAATGTGCGATGTCTTTCAAACACTGAGATATCACAATGTATCTAATGGCTACATCTAATGGCCCTGATTCTAGCACTGAAGACCACCTCAAACCCCACATCCACTCTATGGCAGAGAAAGAAGAAACAATGTCAACAAACATTGCAATGTGATCTCTGTAGTACGGTGTTCAGACAGACAGACAAGGCAGACTTGACATTAATTTCCCAGACTACCCTCACATACCCTGAGCTTTATCGCTGGAAGGGGTTCCTTCCAGGGTTGCCACAGAAGGAACCAAACCGGATAGACGTCTCAGTTTGTGCTTTGTGCAAAATGTTTAATATCCTTCTGGAAGGCATTGTGTGGTGGCTACTGCTGTTCCATTAATATCACTGAAGCACACGCGGAGGAAACCCAAGAAACCTTTATGATGTTAACTGAAGACTGCAATGAGATTACAACTGCAGAGCCATCAATACAGGTAGATTATACACATCTTCCACTAACATGATCCTCAATCAACATCTTTCACTAGCACTGAAGACCATTTCAACCCCCCCACCCATTTTATGGCAGAGGGGGAAGAAAAGCTGTCTATAGACATTGCAAAGTGATATATGAAACATACAAACACACACACATACATATATGCTTAGAGACAGACAGACAGACAGACAGACAGACTTGACATTAATTTCCCAGGCTGCTCTACTGTACACTGATCATTATTAGTGGAAGCAGACCAACCTAGGGGTTGGTCAAAACAGCCCACTCCCGGGCCCGGGGAGTGTATGACATATGGGGGGGGGGTACTGCTCCATCACTGTCGTGGCAAGACCAAACACAGGAGAAGCTTTCCTCCTCCCCTTGCCCTCACTCCAGACACTTCGAGTATTTGAGTTGCATAAAATGTAGTGATTTCTAATGCAGCTATTGCAGGAAAGTGATGGGGGGGGCACAATGCAGTTCCTTGCCAAGGATGCAAGGGACCCTAATTATGCTCTTCAAAGGGTAATGTTATGCCAACTTTCACTGAAGGGCTGCTACCTTTCATTTCTGGAAAATCAAGGCAAGCACCTCTAAGCATGTGCAATTTGCCTTTTCCTGGAATGATTTTTTAACAAAAATTAATAAAAGGAGAAGGGGATTTTGGGTTCCTCACACACAATGGTACCATCTTCTTCTCTTAAAAACATGTGTCTTATAGAAAGTTAGTGTAGCAACATACATTTTTTGAACATGCTAACTTATTACAGTGGTACCGCGGTTTACAGTCGCTTCAGGTTACAGACTCTGCTAACCCAGAAATAGTACCTCGGGTTAAGAACTTTGCTTCAGGATATGAACAGAAATTGTGCGGCGGCGGCAATGGGAGGCCCCATTAGCTAAAGTGGTGCTTCAGGTTAAGAACAGTTTCAGGTTAAGAACGGACCTCCAGAATGAATTAAGTACGTAACCCGAGGTACCACCGTAGATCTTGCCATTCTGACAACTAGCTTGAAAAGCTCAAGCTAAGCGGCAGCCCTTGTACAGAATTGGCCCTGCATTTGAAATAAATCCCACGCCATCCCTGTTTCCAGGTCCAGGAAGCTGAAGCAGAAAGGCCAATGCAGATTTCATTAAAGATGTAGCACACCAGTCATCATCCATTGTGGTTAACATCAGAGAACTGCGGTAGTAGGGTGCATTCTAGGCTCCTTAGTTCTAACCATATTCCTCTTTTACTTTCCCTTTGGACCAGTAGACTCCACCAGCCTTTCAGCATGCTTTCGGAGTATTCTTTGGTAGATCTAGGACCATGCTGAACATTTATCCTGCATCTATCTGACCACTCTCCATCAGTTAATGAGAAAAGAAACTGGATTTGATAATTATCAAAGAGAAGATAATTTTTTTGGGTGAAATGCTCCCCATAGAGCTTTTTCACATCAGGAAGTTCAGGCTGTCAGGAAGGTTGCAGAGTGCTTGAGAAATGTTCAGTGTAAGGAAAATACACAGCCCTCCCTCCAGCACCTTGCAACAATAAGGTAAGCTCCAAACCCCACACCCACAGAAATTCATTTTGCATACAGCAGAAAAATTGAAGCTTTTTTCTTGCACAAGAAGAAAACTTTTAAGAAATTGGAATACCACTTTCAGCACAGAACTAGATGAATCAACATTTGCCTAATAATAATAATAATACTTTTTATTTATTTATATGCTGCCCATCTGACTGGGTTGTCCCACCCACTATGGGCGGCTCCCAACAAAAAATAGTAAAGACACAATACAACATCACACACTAAAAACTTCCCTGAACAGGGCTGCCTTCAGATGTCTTTTTAAAATCACACCACTGTTTATCTCTTTGACATCTGATGGAGAGAGAGAGAGAGGAGAGTTTGGATTTGATATCCCGCTTTTCACTCCCCTTCAGGAGTCTCAAAGCGGCTAACATTCTCCTTTCCCTTCCTCCCCCACAACAAACTGTGAGGTGAGTGGGGCTGAGAGACTTCAAAGAAGTGTGACTGGCCCAAGGTCACCCAGCAGCTGCATGTGGATGGGAGGGTTTTCCATCGTGGTGGCGCCACTACCAAAAAGCCCCTCTGCCTGTAACCTCACCTGTCACAATGAGGGAACCACCAGAAGGCCCTTGGAGCTGGATCTCAGTTTCTGGGGTGGACAATGGGATTAAAGGTCACTTTGAATTTTCCTCAAAAACATACTGGGAGCTAATGTAGTTCTTTTAGGACTGGTGTTATTTGGTCCTGGTGGACTCCCACTCATTGTCTGTGATTCTATGTTTATTCCCCTCACCACTTTGACAACACTCCATTAATTTTCCATCTGTTGACTTGAAGGGTGTTTTTGTCCCTAACATGGAAACCTGAAATCACTCCTCAGCTTGTAAAAACCTGGCAGTAGTGAAAACAGATGATTAAGTCAATAATATTCAATGGTGGTAATAATCACTCAAGCACCTGCAAGGAAAGGTAGTCTGGCTTTCAAGTAGGTGCTTCTCTGTAAATGTCTTTTAGGATAACTCAGTTCATATTTTCCTCTCCCCCGGCCCTCCCTGTAAAGCACACCTTGAAATGGGACACCTTTCTATTCTCAAAAGGTCCTACTGAGAGAGTCATTTACAAAAAAAAGAACAGTGATTAGCAATTTCTCCTTGTGGCAAGCACCTCCCTTCCTGTTAGCCCTTTATTGTAGAAATGCTCCATCTATTACATTTCTGACAGAGGCTAATCAGGCTCACCTGGCCTACATGCCAGCATGAGCCTTCAACAATCACAACACACCTCCCATTAGCTTTCCGGCAGTCAGCAACAAAAGAGCCCTTTGGGTCAACAGTTGGCTATGCAAGAACAATTAACACTTCATATTCACAGAATGGGAAGACTTGATTTTGTCTGCAATGAGAAACTACGGTAGCTCATTTGCAGTCCTTGAAACCAATACGCAAACTGAAACTCAACTATCTTTCAAAATATGCGCTACTCCAAATTTTGCAATGCAGAAATGCTTGCAGAAATGTGTCATTAAGTCCATAGGAAAATGATGATTAGCAAAAATTTGCACTAAAATGCTATTGCATTTTCATAAGGCCTTAAAAAAACACTCAACTAGCTATGGAAATGTACAGAACTGAATTTAAGGTTGGAAAACTGAGAAAATGAGAGAAACCGAAATTGACAAAGTTGTCCATCTTTGTTTCTCTCTCTCTCTCTCTCTCTCTTTCTTTCTTTCTTTCTTTCTTTCTTTCTTTCTACCTCAAAGTGCACCAGCGTGATATAATCTCAAAGGCCGGGAACTCCAGCACTCACATGTGGTCACTGGGGCTAAAAGAACTGCCCACCTTTGCCCTAAGAAGTACATTGGTGGTGTAAAGCCTTTGAGATAAAAGTTGGTGAAATGCCTGCTTAATATTCAAAGCCATAAAGGAAAGCAATTTCAAACAATCTTTCATGGTTCAATAAACTAGTCCTCTAGGTCAGTTTCCTGATTCTTGCCTCACCAGGAAGAGAAAGGAAAATTAGTCTTCTGTGTAGAAATGCTGATAATTGGATAAGGAGGAACATGAGCTGATTGAACTTGTCTGTACTAGTGCGAAAAAGAAAACATCAACGACGGAAGTTTCCGCAGTGTACTTAGCTAAAATTTAGTACATTCCCTTCCACCGTGCATTTTACAAGAGCATTACGTTCACCTTTTCAGCAGAGATTAAAAAAAATAAAATAAAACAGAGAGTCTTTAATGGCAAACTTCTCCGCAGACTACACACCATGAGAATTCTCTGTAGCTGATACATAATTAGCAGTTTGGGGGGGGGGGGAGCAGGCTTTGGCTTTCCATGAAGGAAAAGGTAGAAGCTTCCATCAAATAACCAGTCTCATCACGACATTTTGATTCCGGCAGAAATTAATTTTATGAACCGCAGGAGTTTGAAGTAAACACGGGAGTACTAAAGAGACCCATTGCAGCCTTCTCAGCATGGAAGAAAGATTGAAAGCACTGTCAAAAAGAAAGGTTACATTCTGGAGGCTACTCTTGTGTTTGGACAATCCCAGCTCCCCCCTTATAGGCTTTTGGGAGGGAAGCAAATAAATGGGGAACCACATGTCCTCACAGTGGGAACATCTGCTGCTTAAAAGCAGGCACTGAAGGGCAATCTTAGGTGACATGGCTAACCTCTAAATAGATGATGAATCTGAGAATATCTCTTTTCGTTTGCAGGGAAGGGGGGAGCCTCAATCATACACATTTACCTAGGAGTAAGCCCCACTGAACACAGTTGGATTTACTTCCAAGTATACGTGCACAGGATATCATTAACAATAATGGAAATATGTAGTTTGTAGGATTATAGGCCTATAAAATTTATATGCAATAATTGTGCATAAAATAAAGTTTATATGCTTATAATCCCATATAATAGACTTGTTATACATATGTAATACAAAAATATGCACAAATAATATTATTACATTTCTAATGCATGTTGTCAGAAAGGTTTGGACCTACATTTACTCTTAAAGCAAAGCAAACTTCTTCTTTTTTAAGTCGTATTAAACTAGAAAACAGGGGTAGCCAATGTTGTGCCATCCAGGTGCTCTGGACTGCAATGACTATACTCTGACAATGTGTCTTCTTTTTATTCACCCAAAATGTGACATTTCCCAAAATTCCGCCTCACTCTACCACTCTACCTAATGGTAGGGCCGGTCCTGTAAAACATATCCAAACATGGGTCTGTGAGAATGAGCCTGACTTGACATTAAGTGTATTAGCAGGCCCTTTTACTTTGTGATCCACATAGGAACAATGTGTAATGCAATCTCTAAAAGGCCATAGAATATCAAAAGAATAAAACAAGTGTTTGTAAAGGAAAGACTAACAGTTATGAACACTAATTCAGATCATCAATGCTCTTCTGTTTTGCAGTCAATGCTTTACTTGGATTTTTTGAGCTTGAAAGTTGCTAAGGCAAGGCCAAAAGTATCTATTAAAGAAAGAAACTGCCTTTTTCTAATGTCACACTCAATTAATATTTTATACACAGATCATTTTGATTGATTTTTTTTAAAGAGCTTTACCTGGAGAGAGTGTGAGAGAGAAAACTTGATCTCCATACAAATACTCTCTGTGATGTGCCAATCCAGAAAGGGACATCTCAGTTCTCAGCAAGGAGTGGGAATTCAAACAACAGTTAGTGGAGATGGCTAAGATTGTGATGCTTTCATTTCTGCAAAATGCTTAGTGACCTCCGGACTTCAATTCAGCTAAAAAAAGGGATGATCATTTTTAATAGAGGTGTACAGAACACTGTTTTTGCCTGCCATTCCCAGAGAATATTTCACACTAGACTTTCTCTGATCGAAAGAGCAGGAAAGCAATGGGTGTCAATTATCTAATGTATAAAAACCTTTATGTAACATGAAAAGCGTTTGCCACTGCTTTTCAGATACACAAAACAGACAAAAGAAATCCCTTTTTAGCTGTTGCTCAGATCAACTTCTCTATCTACAATGGCAGACAACCAAATATGAACATCATCATATTATATGTTCACTCAGTCACAGATAACATGGGGCCAAGCAAGAGGCGGAGCTAGCCGCTCCGGCATCCGGAGTGGCGCACATGCTGTGCACCCCTGGGCTAGCTCCCCGCGCAGGCGGGGCTATCCAAAACACAGCAGAAGGGGTGAGAAATATGAGCTACATTGCTATGCTTTATTTTCCAAACTATGCAGACAATAAGAATTTACATCCTCTCTCTGTGAGAGCAGAGAGCAACTGGAAAACAAAGGAACGGGAAACCAGTAACATCACATCCGTCTCCAGTATTCTGTGAGACTTCCAACAGTCTGGAATGTCTGGAATGCAAAACAGAGTCTTGTGACTCCAAGCACTGCGCAGTGGCAAAACACAGAAACCCAACATCCTCCCCCTTTCTGTGAACACCACTGGGCAGTGTGTCGTGTACAATCTCAGTACAAACCCAGTTTCTGTACATAGGTACAGGGTTGATCCCTTGGAACAACCTTGGACAATAAATCAGCAGGAATTTCATTACCTGGCATGTAGGATACCGTTACGAGTCCTTTCTGAACACATTCTCTAGCATGTTGCAGCTTCAGTTGCAAGTGCTTCGTGCTTTGCTTACAACCTTCAGAAGTCAGCAAAACCAGAGGCCTTTCTCCTGGGAATGGTCAGCCAGTTGGTGTCAAAGAAGGACAGAACTCTTTTTATGTATGCCACTACAGCAGCAAGAATACTCATCGCAAAGTATTGGAAGACAGAAGATCTACCCACCGTGGAAGAATGGCAGATGAAAGTTATAGACTATATGGGACTGGCAGAAATGACTGGCAGAATCCGAGACAAGGGAAAAGAGACGGCGGAAGAAGATTGGAAGAAATTTAAGGACTATCTTAAGAAATATTGTAAAATTATTGAATGTTAGAACGATGTGGATTCAGAAATTAAGTGGTTTTTAGCTGTAATGATCAGGTAAATAAGAAAAGAAAGGTCAAAAAAATTAAATAGAAATTAGGGGAGGGATTTGCTGAACTGAATTAATTAGAGATTGGAATACAGAGAGGGGAGGTACGAGGAGGTCGGGAAAGTAAGTTTTATGAATATAAGGGATTGAAATTATACTTGTTGATGTATGTGTTTTGTATGTAGGTATTTTTGTTATTTCTGTTTTTTGCTTTTTCTATTTTATATAAATTGTTAAAAAACCTTAATAAATATTTATTAAAAAAAAGAAGAAGTCAGCAAAACCAAACATGCTTTGTTGTCCTGATAAACCTGGATTGGACACTTTACAGGAATTCTCATGTCTTTACACAATTGTAACAACTCCAAGCACTGCACAGTGGCAACACACAGAAACCTAACATGAGCAAGCGTCCCAGGGGGGTGCTGCCTGCAGTGAGCTGCCCAGGGGGTGGCGTGGCAATGTCACCCCCCCTCAAGGATGACACCCGGGGTGGACCACACCTACTACACCTCCCTTCCTCCACCAATGGGCCAAGCTGCAGGTTTATCCCATAATCTGTATGTCTTGCTGAAGAAAATTAACCCAACTACTAATGCCACCATATTCTAGATGTTGCCAAACTAAATTGGTTGAGTTTTGGGGCATTGGGGGAAGTAGTCTGTGCCTGTCAGATCTCACTGAGGATATCCAACAGCCTTCTGCAACCTAGTGCCCAGCATTGCCAATGGTCATGGATGATTAGTGCTGTAGTCCGGCAAGGTCTGGAGGGCACCAGGTTGGGAAAGGTTGCTACAAAAACACACTAGGTTGAATTTTGTGAACATCCTGTTTCCTTTGAGCGCCTACCTACTAATCACACCAGAACTGTTGCACTTTATTCCCCCTGTGGTGCAATCAATTTTGTGGAACTGTGATGACCGAGCCAAGTTTAGCTCATGAGAGTTAGGAACATAGGAAGCTCTCTTATATCAAGTAAAGCAATTGACCCACCTAGCACAGATTTATTGGAACTGAATGGCCGCAGCTCTCCAGGGTTTTGGGCAGGATCCTTTGTCAGCCCTTCTTCAAAATACCACAGCCTTAGCATGTAAAGCAGGTGTTATAGCTACAGACATATTTCAAAACTGCTGCATTTGCTACATTATGTGCCCTTCTCCAGTAGCATAGTGAGTTTCCCCTTCAGGCCTTCTGTTAACAGTCTGAGGCCAGTAGGTGGCTGATATTTTTAATGGATCAAGGTAGTGTGTCAATAGTCCATTGCCTAGTCACGGCATTAAGTTCTACAAATGGAATTCAGTCTTACTCAGCTCTTGGAACGAACCAATTCAGATTAACTAATTCACTGAATCAATTCAAAAAATCTCTGTATTACACCTGAAAGTAGTTCATTTTTGGATGAACTGAAAATGAATATTCCTTTTGGGGTGGAACTTTGGGCAGTTTTTAATGCAATTCGATTTTAATTTTAAGTCTGTAATTCCCTGGTATGCACACAGAAGTTTCATCACACTTAACTCTGGGTCTATTTGAAGAAGCATAACAGTCAGATTAATTTGCAGATAGACCCAAAATCTAAGCAGCAGTGGCAAATAGTTGGAATAGTGAAAATAGGTGGAAGAGGATGGTTAATCATCATATGCAGCAAGATAAGGACAAATTAGGAGACCAGGGAGGGATGGTGGGAAAGTACACACATAAGAGAAGGCCATGAAAACTTGTATGTAGTAAAATGTTGGGAAAACCCTTGAATAAAATAATATTAATAATACAGTGCTACCTCGGGTTATATACGCTTCAGGTTACATATGCTTCAGGTTACAGACTCCGCTAACCCAGAAATATTACCTCAGGTTAAGAACTTTGCTTCAGGATGAGAAGAGAAATTGTGCAGCAGCGGCGCGGCGGCAGCAGGAGGCCCCATTAGCTAAAGTGGTGCTTCAGGTTAAGAACAGTTTCAGGTTAAGAACGGGGCTCCAGAACGAATTAAGTTCTTAACCCAAGGTACCACTGTAACAATAATAATACAGTCGTACCTTGGAAGTCGAACAGAATCCATTCCAGAAGTCTGTTCGACTTCCAAAATGTTCAGAAGTCGCAGAAGCCTTGTTGGATGTTCGGCTTCCAAAAATAGTTCGCAAACCGGAACAGTCACTTCTGGGTTTGCAGCGTTCAGGAGCCAAAACATTTGAGTAGTAAGCTGCTCAAAAACCAATGTATGACAATAATAATAATAATAATAATAATAATAATAATAATAATAATAATAATGTGGCCATTTCATTGAGGAATGTTGAATGTGCACAAAGATCCTCTATTATCCATATTAACTTCTCAACTTACATTAGCACTAAAATATATACCATTTAGGTATACGTGGGAGAGAGGGTATCCATAAATATTGTCACTATGTCATTCTCAGATCTGCTTCCATTGTGAGTATGCTTTCATTTACTTGTCTGGAAAGCATTTCATAAATGACCAAGGAAAGATGGCAGGGATCTATTTAAAAGGAAGGGGTCAAAGGAATAAAAATAGCCCATCACCTCCTTTCATTCCCACTCTCAATTCCTTGCACTTTTCCACTTGTATAGATGTACTTCTCAAATGAAACACTTTATATAGTCTACATAAAGTAACACACACACACATATATATATATGTGTGTGTGTGTGTTTAAAGTTCTGAGTAATGTATATTACCAATGTTTTTAAAGTTCTGAGTAATGTATATTTTATCAATGACAATTAGCCAGCAGATACAGCTTATGTTTAATCACATGCTACTGAGACTATGCTGAGTACAACAGTCCTTAGTTTCAATGTACCACTTAACGTAATGTTCTATCACAATGTAATTTTTCAGTGTATTGCGGTGGGGGGAGATACTGTTGTGAGGAGATATTTCTTCATTGCTACTATCTTGGCACAGCAACAAAGTTGTTGACTTGCTAATGGCTGCAAACTGCAAACTAATTCTTTTTCTTAGAAAATGCAAGAGAGGGGAGATTCTGAAATAAAAGGTTAAAATGCAGAAGAAGGTGAAATGATATATATTTTCCTGGAACCCATGGAAGCCCGCTGTGAAAAGTTTGCAAGGCTTGTAAGTATGGAGGAAATGCAATCCTAGGACTTTTGCTCAGTCTCTCAGTTCTCAGTAGCTTTTGACACCAGTAACCATTGTAGCTTGCTCAACTGCTCCATGGGTTAGGAGGGGAGGGCACTGTAGAACAGACTTCCCGCTCCTACCTGCGTGGTCAGTTTCAGAGGCTGGTGTTCAATGACTATACTTTAACCAGATTCAGAGGTAACAGAAATGCTCTGAAGCATTTCGTGGAGTCTTCACACACCTGGAGCTCTATATGAGAAGATGAAAGAAACATTAGACAATAAAATCAGCCACCTTCCCTCCTAGCAAACATCCACAAAGGAGATAATTGTTCAGCAGGCATGGGGATGCTGTAATAGCTAGGATACATATTTGTGCAGGTGTCATGCTTAAAGATCTGACAGAAAATACAAGAAAGCAGGGATCATATTAAACAGAGGAGTCTCTTCAGTGAAATCTAAGCGGATCATTTCTCTTCCATTTGTCGAATGTCTTTGCAAGAGAGACAGAAACCAAGTTGCTTTCCCAAGTCAACTTGATATAGAGTTGGGACAACTATGGAGCCGTCCTATGGGAATAATATGCATTGTATAGTCAGTTAAATTTACATACCAAACTTTGTTGATTAGATTAATTCTCAACACAGTTTATGTAGACACTAAAATGATTTTTTTAAAAAAACTTGGATAGGATGTCTTCTACCTGACAACATTTTCTGATTAATACTCCATCTCGCAACATTCAGTGCAGGAATCACAGAAGAAAACACCCATGTTCACATATTCTTCTATTCATCCAGGCATGTAAGAAAGCCTGTCTAAATAGACATAGAGTGCTTCCAACCTGTGGTAAACTAGTCAAACCACAGAGTAAACGGTCACTTGGGTACACCACTGCAAACAAACCTAAATGTGGCTGGGCCATAGCTGTCAACTTTTCCCTTTTCTTGCGAGGAATCCTATTCAGAATAAGGGAATTTCCCTTAAAAAAGGGAAACGTTGACAGCTATGGGCTGGGCACATATCAGTGATGTGTCAAAAGCCAAATCATTTGGATAGTGATGGGCACATCCAACTGGATTGCTATAGGCCCGACAGCATAAGGTACAGTGGTACCTCGGGTTAAGTACCGGAGGTCTGTTCTTAACCTGAAACTGGTCTTAACCTGAAGCACCACTTTAGCTAATGGGGCCTCCCACTGCTGCTGTGCCACCGCCGCACAATTTCTGTTCTCATCCTGAAGCAAAGTTCTTAACCCAAGGTAATATTTCTGGGTTAGTGGAGTCTGTAACCTGAAGCATATGTAACCCGAGGTACCACTACAATGACCAACTTGCCTCCCAAGCAAGGAAATGGAGTGGAAACGATCCTGAATTTAAAGTTTGATACCCAATAATGCTTCCTACACTTAAATACTTTTAAATAAAAAGCTCGTCAATCAAGCACTGACTAGTCACCTTTTTATTCAGCTACATTATGGTTGGGGAACTGGATCCAGTGGGCAGGGCAGATGTTCCCACACCCCACACACCCATGGGTCACGGGTTCAAAATCAAATTGAACAGGCAAAAGAACAGACCTTGCAAATGCTTTGCAAGTGCTGACAGTCACAGGAGTTTGCGAGGGCCTTTCCAAATCATGTTTTCAGCCAAGCAGCATTTTCCCCAATTCTACACCTAGTTTCGGATGCGGGTGGCGCTGTGGGTTAAACCAGAGAGCCTAGGGCTTGCTGATCAGAAGGTCGGCGGTTTGAATCCCTGGGACGAGGTGAGCTCCCGTTGCTCGGTCCCTGCTCCTGCCAACCTAGCAGTTCGAAAGCACATCAAAGTGCAAGTAGATAAATAGGTACCACTCCGGCGGGAAGGTAAACAGTGTTTCCGTGCGCTGCTCTGGTTCTCCAGAAGCAGCTTAGTCATGCTGGCCACATGACCCAGAAGCTGTATGCCAGCTCCCTCAGCCAATAAAGCGGGATGAGCGCCGCAATCTCAGAGTCAGTCATGACTGGACCTAATGGTCAGGGATCCCTTTACCTTGACCTTACACCTAGTTTCATACTCACTAGCAGCCAGTGTGGCAGAGCAGAGGGAGAAACAGAGTCATCCAACCAGCTTTGGCATTGCTACAACTCACCTGCATGAAGCTGGGACATGGCAGTGCAGTGGCAAGGTCAGGGCTGTGCAGATGCACCAACAAGAGTGCTGGATTGACCCCGCCAGTACATCCACTCAGCCCTGACCTCACCACTATACTGCCCTGTCCCAATCCAGGTATGCTGTGGTGATGCTGATGTTGAGAGGGCAGTTCTGCCCCACCACATTGGAAACTATTGCCTACGGGGCTCTTGTACTTGCTTGCCAGTCGCTTGCTATTGATTTAATGTTTCAGACATGTTAATATTCTAACAGAGTTGTGTGGCTCAAAGTTAGGGTTGCCACCTTTGCTCTGGCAAAAGCATGGGGCGGGTTGGTTGGGGGTGATTTTTTTTTTTCCAATCTGGCACTGAAGTGACTTCAAAGCAACCCATTACAATCTATTGCAGCCTAACAGAATGGCCCCTCTGTGTGTATGTACAGACATGCATTTGTAAACCTGTCTGTGCTTGGCTAAAGGTAAAGGTACCCCTGCCCGTATGGGCCAGTCTTGACAGACTCTGGGGTTGTGCGCCCATCTCACTCAAGAGGCCGGGGGCCAGCGCTGTCCAGAGACACTTCCAGGTCACGTGGGCAGCGTGACAAAGCTGCATCTGGCGAGCCAGAGCCGCACACGGAAACGCCGTTTACCTTCCCGCCAGTAAGTGGTCCCTATTTATCTACTTGCACCCGGAGGTGCTTTCGAACTGCTAGGTTGGCAGGCGCTGGGACCAAGCAGCGGGAGCGCACCCCGCCACGGGGATTCGAACTGCCGACCTTTCGATCGGCAAGCCCTAGGCGCTGAGGCTGCTTGGCTACCCAGAACTTAAATACATGACCTGCATTTGGAGAGGATCCCTAACTTGGCAGAGAAATTGACAGGCCTGAAATTCAGGACAAAACTATATCAATATCAATGTAGGATTTTACCCTGAAATATGGGACAATCCTGTATTATACAGGACAGGTGGCAACCCTACAAGTCCTGCTTGATTAGATGTGGTATTCTGAAGGCAGAGTCTGCACCTGGCAAAACAGTACGTGACATTCTTGGCGGAAAAGAAGCTCTGTACATTTTTAACCTAGCTGGAGGGAAGCTTACCTCCACGGATCGTTAACTTTTCTGTTTTATCTATGGAGTTAATGGATGTCAGGAGAGAAGCATTTCCTCAGTAGGAATTAGCGGCTGTGTAGAGAAGAGACTTCCCTTGGTGTGATACTTGGGGTTGGGTTGTGGGTTGTTCTCTTTTCCAGTGGGGAAAAAAAAGATTGCACCCATGTTTCCTTACAGTTGAAAACCTTGTGCATAACACATTGTCATCATCTGCCTTTCGGCTGAAAGGAGAGTCTGTGATTTAATTCAGACACAGAAACTAAATATACAGCTCCAGGTATGGTAGCAGAGGAGCTTGAGCTGACTAATCAGCCGTTCAGTGCTCCCCAGTGGCAAACGCACAAGAAAAAGTTCAGAGTGATGAAAGAAATTAACAAAATGGCTCTGTGAGAGGAAGGATATAATGGAAGGTTAATGCGAAAGTTTTACAATGTTCAGAATAGAGCAAATTGGTTTGAGAGAGAGGTTAGCTCCTTAAATGTTAAGATCATAAAGCAGAAGAGTCCCCATGATTTATTATCAATTGAACAACGCTAATGTAAATTCTAGGTAACTGCAGTGGATCATTCTACATTGAATTAAATGCTAGCCACCAATGTGACATTAATAAAACATTATAAAGTTCCATTGATTGTGGACAACTTTAAATGGAACCATATGGGCATTGGCACAGCTTGAGTTGGCCTAGCATCCAACAGGAAGCCATGTGCATTTTTAAATTATTTGACATGAACAATACAAAACAGATCAGCTTTAGATTCTATCAGGATCGATGTGTGTTCATAACTTCAAGATGGTGCTTTCGTGATGCGATCTGTTCAGGAGAATGAAGGCTGGAGATGTTACAGAGCGGGGAAGGTCACTTCCTAGCAGAGCTGAACTGTCAGGAGCACATTATTACAGGGCTCAATGTGCATTCTTGTTTCTAGATTTTACATTGTTTTTTTCATAATAACCTTGATTTTAAAATAAAATAAAATAGATATAACACCATTCCCCAAGTGGTTGGTGTTTGTGAAAGGAGGGAGTTAAAGGCAAATGAGCTCTATTAGATGGGAGGGGCATTTTGCCGTGCATGGTTGATTATTTTAATAGGCTCAAGTCTGCAAAACTGTTGCTTCTCGCACCCATTACTCTATTGAGATTATGATTTCATCAAGATTAACTAACCTATGTTTCTTCTTTAATACAGCTCCAGTAAGACAATTAGGGACAATCAGCTATACCATGCAAGCCACATCTTATCCTAATATAATTACCAGACTTTAAAGAGTGAAGCATATTAGCTGGTAAGAGACATCTTATTTGTACAACCAGACTTAGATAATATGTGTCATCCTGACTTTCTTCCAATTAGGGATCCTAAATGAGAGTAAAAAAAAAAAAAAAGCAATCGCTCTGTGTAATGCTGAAGTCAGGAGGCTAAGCTGGAAAGACTGAATTCATCCAGCATCAATCAAGCTGATTAGCAGGCGGATGAAAAACACCCTATTTAATTGGTTCTTTGAACAGAAGATAAAATGCAACACCGTAATGTCACCACCACCACCACCACAATTGGTGTCAATGAATTCTGTGACTTACGGTAATTTTGTGCAGTGCAAAGAAAGACATTCTTTTGCCTGTCCTAACTATACTGCCCATCAGATTCATAAGATGACCCAAGTTCTAGTGTTATAAGAGAGGAAGGGGAAGAGAAACTATAAGAAGAGCCTACTGGAATGGGCCAATGGCCCAGCTAGTTTAGCATCCTGTTCTCACAGTGGATAACCAGATACCTGTCGGAAACCCACAACCTGAGTGCAGCACCCTCTCCTGTGGTTTCGAGTAACAGATATTCAAAAGTCTATTGCATCCAGCAGTGGAGGTTCATAACTGCTTAATAGCCTTGTCCTTTATGAATTTATGCAACCTTCTTTTAAAGCCAGGCAAGTTGGTGGCTATCACTACGTCTCATGGGAGCAAATCCCATAGTTGAACTACGTACTGGGTGAATAGGTGACTATCCTGAATCTCTCAACGTTCAGCAACATTCAGAAAATTACTTCCTACTTCTACACAGTCTCCACTGGCCTTCATTCCAAGGAAAATGAACCCTGGGTAAGTCCCTGGAACCACTGAATGATCTCGTCACTCAAAGATTGAGTTATCTTTAGGGTATATGATTTAATTTGCACATTCATGCAACCTGAGCACAAGACAGAGGGGCTCACAGCATTAACACCCAACAGATCTTGCTTCACCATTAGTCACAGCTTTGGATCCAGTATCTAGTCTGCTTTCTGCTCAACTCTCTCACACTCACTATTGTTCTTCTACCTAGCAGCTAGATGGAGGGAGGCCCACTCATTTGTTCTATAGTACAGAGCAACTTCTTTGGTTATGCTAATCATGGTGCTTAACTAACCAACCACAACCATTGCCTAAACAATGGTTGACAGATACAGGAACCCAAGAATTGAAAGGGACTCAGGTCATTGTGCAGACTGACCCCACCAGCCCAAACTCACAGCATGGTTGGCATGTAACAATATTATTTTAATGTAGTTGAAGGAAACAATGGACTTGACCCCTACCCCTGGGTGATCCAGCTTTCTGACAAACCGACCTCATAGGGTTGTTTTGTGAAAAAGAAGCTGTAACAAAATTATACAAAGAAATGCTAGAGATATGAAGAGAGGTTTGTATGTGAACTGGGGCAGATTAGACATGCAACCTTCACAGGGAGCAGTAAAATTCAAGAAGTTTTCTAAAAAAAACAAAGAATATAGCTTCACATATACTCTCTCTAAGGTGATTTGTTTCACCATAGTATTTATTATATGCATATTTAGACACTGTATCTTGCGGTTTAGTAAAAACTGAAGAACTGCAAATGCTTTTTTTAAAGTATTCACTTACCCGCTGTATAAAGCCAAGCTCTTCTGATAAAACATCTCTTTCTATTGACAATGGTTATGGAAATTTCTCTTTTTGACCTGTGATCCACAACAGCAAACAATATGACTGGCTTCTGCCAGCAGGTCCCATGGTGAGGACCCATTATACCTCTACGGCAAAACATCAAGAGGATGGACTAGTGACACTTAAGAGATCACAGATAATATTAGATAAGAATTCTCTGTAGGTGCTTTAAATCCTATGATGGTTTGGAGGAGGAATTAAAAAGAACAAGAAAATAAGAGTCTCACATAACAGGGTCCCTGTGATTTACAGGCATTACAGGACTTTTGAAATACTGTTCGTGAGAAAATTGTTTTGCACAGAGGATCACGCCAGCCAGCTTAAGTTGAGATAAAAAGGAGAATCTGAAAGAACATTTTCTCTTCAAAGGCTGGGTACAGTACATGGGGTGGCAGGCGGGGGGGGGGGAGGGAACTGAATATATTAACTGGAAAGCTTTTGTTAGAGTGGGATTTCAAGGGAAATTGCCTATTTTTAGCCTCAGTGTTCTTACCTTCCATCTCTCATTTCCACCATAATTAGCAAGCAATTAAAAATAAAGGGTTTCATAACAGCAAATAAGTATTTTTGAAACGAAGCAGGAATATCAATGATCTTAATTAAAAGGAAGATAATTATAATGTTCACGTTCAAGTGCAATGGGCTAGGAGGAAGACCTTGTTCGTTATGCTTTTGTGTTTCTTAAAGCACTGTTTGCTGAGATTGTACAAAGCAGGCACCTAAGGAAATGATTGCTATTCACCTGTGATGTCCAGGTTACTGTTGGGTGGCCACAATTAGCTCTAGAGTGGCCCAATGGACTGCCCTGTGGATACTATCTGTGTTCATCTAGCCACCAAATAAATTCCATTAGTAGTGATAATAACAGATTGGCTACTAAATGCTTGATTCAAAAATAAAGTGACTTGACAATTATTACACAATAATTTGATTTAATGGCCACTTGGGGTAAGAGTGTGGCCTAAGGGAACTTTGGCTTGTTGTAATGATTACATGAGGTTATGAGCAAGGCCTAAGGGGGTTTTCATAGCTGCTGATAAGCATTTTGTAGCATGATTCATATCTAAGTTTGGGGTGTAATGTGCAACCTTTAGGATGTTGGATTTGTGTTCTAGTAATCTACTCATATTTCTGTTAATCTGTGCAATCATGAACTTTGGGGATAATTGCATTACATTAATCAGGCAGAAGATCAAATAGAAATAGGTAACATTCCCCAATATGCTTACAGAAAACCCTTTAATGTAGGGAAAATAAGGCAGATAAATTCAAGCCAACCTAATTTGCACTTCCTGAACCATTAAATCAACCAAAACACAGCTGGCCTTCAAAATTAGCATGCATTTAATTTTGTGAAACAGTTATTCAACCCAAAACTACACACACACACAAATTAATGTACAAAGCTGCATATTAGGGAAAATAGATTGCAGAAATGCATATATTAGGCCCCTATATAATAAGGAAATTAGCTCAAAAACACAGAGTGATTTTTAAGGGGGGGGGTTGCTATTAGTGCCCAGTACAATATTACCATGATGCCAAGATTCTCCAAACCAAACTTTGTATTGCCTTGGTTTCATCTCACATTTTGGAATTTTTCCATTCAAACACTTGAACAATACCTTTATATTTCCAGGTGATTACAAAAAGTGACTGGGCTAGACAATCACACCCCTTTCCAGCACACTTTGTGATGCATCCCCCACCACCCATCAAATTTCTTTATAATTATTTACTTACAGTATTTATTCAATGCAAATCACACAAAGTTCCTGAAGGGTCTGGATGCAACTCATATAGGGCAAGACCTTTCAAGAGGTCACATTTTTATCTCTCCCTTCAACATTTCATCCAATTTCCATTCGGTACCTGTCTGCTTCTCTGGCACAAATATGGTTCTTAAAAAATAAAAATAAAAAAGCATCTTCTGCTTATAATCGTCTTATAAAAAGAACCCAGTAATATCCAATGATTATGTCTAGTGGATAAATAAGCCAGTGCATGGCATGGAGTATGAATCATGTTTGTTGACAAGGAAAATGAAGGCATAATGAAATTAAAGAGTAGCACTGAATATTTTATAATGGAAATTGGATTAAAACACATTTAAAAGAGTAATTGCATTTAAACATATTTCGAGTTGGACACAACTAAACGACTAAACAACAACAAAAATGTTTTTGAATGTATTTTCTCATAAAATAAGCATTTCTATATTCCTCTCAAAATACACTTTTTTCTAAACTTTTTATCACAATGAATATTTTTTCTAAATCTGTTGTCTCTCAAAATATGCATTCCTGATGCATTTCGATATGAATTTTGAGCAGTACCTCCATCGCAAAATTCAGAAGTGTGAAATGTGTTCTGATTCATACGTTAGCCTTGAAGGTGCAGGTTGAGTCAGTTTGTATCAACCTTGCCAATGAATGGACACCCTTGGAAGATGGTAGACTCTCTTTCATTGACAGTTTTCAAGCAGAGATTGGCTGGCCATCTGTCATGGATGCTTTAGTTCAGTTTCCTGCATAGCAGGGGGCTGTTCTAGATGACCCTCAGAATCCCTTCCAGCTCTACAATTCTATGAATTAATTCCTCAAGCATCTGCTGTCCTGTCCCCAACAAATGGCTGACATCACCACTCTTTGGCGTTGGCTGTCCCTTAGCATAAAAATGATGGTGATTATGATAACAAGCAGCACATATTCTATAGCCAACACAGTTCTCAATAGTTCCTTACTCTTGGATATCAGTATAAGTCGGATTAGAGGAGACATCAAAATGAAGTGATCTAGACAAGCACAAGGGGTGGTGGTTAAAGTCTCAAACTGTGTTCACCTGTTTATCTAAACATATGAAGGGTTAAACCAGGGAGGGGGGGAAGGGGGCACATGCAAACCCCACCCATAACATCCCCAGACATGTGAGATGCTTATAATATCTCCACATGATTAGCATGAAAGTATGAATGACGTTTTTAATTTAAAAAAAAGCATGTTCAACTGCACATGTTTCATAACCTCCCTATGAGTGGAAATTTGGCTTACTGGAGCTTCTGATTGCAGGGACAACTTCTACGTGTGGTCTAACAAGCACTCTTGAAGAACTCCTCCAGAGCTACAGGCTAATTGTTCAAAGATCTGAAGAGTTTGAGTGCATGCCCCTCCCACCTTCCCTAGCTGAACACACCTGCAGTTTCAGAAGAATCAAATTCTTATATAACTACCTCACAATATGTCAATGATTGGCAAAGGATTTGTGTTCTGTTTCCGTTTGATAATGAAAAAGAAAAATATACCACACACACATTTCATATCACTTTTTTTTTTATCCTCAAACAGTGAAAGCACCGGGTGCTGTGTTTGCAAGAAAAGGATGAGTTAATCCACTAATCCTAAATGTTTCTTGAAGATAGATAAAGTAATAAAACAATAATAATACTTGGTGTTTTCTTAATGCTTTCTATAAGAGGATTTCAAGTGAGTTTATAAATATTAATGAAATAAGCCATGTAAAACCCTTCAGTTAAGGAAAGGGAAGAGTTATTATTAATAATTTGTTACAAATGTGAAACTTTACCATACTGAAAGTAAGGGTAGGATACAGATGTGTACACAAAACCATACTGTACACACCTTCAAAACTCAGCATCACCATTAGATTATCAACACTTTCGTCAAACATTTTTAAAAGAGGATTAGACAAATTCACAGAGCATAAGGCTAGTAATGGCAAATAGTCACAAAGGCTATATTTTTCTGCCAGATTTAACAAAGGGAAATAAACAAAGAGGTGAGATTTGAACTGGGCAGGCACTCTGGGTCACACCTCAGTCTTAAGCCATTACACCAAAACCACCAGTCACAAGCTTTGTGGACAATATACTAACTTGATTAACAGCTTACTGCTGTGGCAATTTAAACAAGAATGGCAGCTGGGCCCCAGGGACCGAACATTACATGTGCTATGGTTGGACAGACTGTGAAGCCATCCATTGATGCAATTCATATGCTGGCCTTCATGATATGAAGTTATAATAGGGTGATGGCGATGAGGCTTGCACACAACAGTTTCTCAGCTTTGCCTCTTCCCCTTAATAAAGCTGTGGATTTTTATCCCCAATTTATGTTGTGTTTGTCTTTCTTTCAGCTGCCTTTCCAAAAAGAAAGCTGTAAAACAGGTTTAATGGAGCTGGAATCTCCTTCCCAACTCATAGCATCCATTGAAACACTTGGGAGAAATCAATTTTCTTTTATAGCTGAGCCAAGAAATGCTTCTTCCCTACCTAGTGCCTTACCAAATAATCAGTTCAGATATGGTAGCATAGCCTCTGATGCCACTTCCTGAGAAGTTATGGGACCTACATATTAATCAGGATGGCTTGGCCTTGCAAAGTGGGAGGAAGTTATTGGTTGTTGTTTTTTAAACTGCTCTGTGGTCTTTGAATGAAGGGTGGTATATAATTTTTATTATTATTATAGTTAATAACGAAGTCTGAAATCTAACCTGGATTTATCACAGTGCACTTGAAGCAGCGGGCAACAGGAGGACAGACACCATATTCTCCCAGCAAGATTTTGGGCACAGACACAGTATTATCCCAGTGAGTATGTGAGATGATGTATTTGCTGGTATATTTCCCAAGGCAAAGAACACAACTCCCCTTGCAGCATCTCTCAAGTAAGACTTACTGGAATGAATGGAACTCACGCTATATCACAAAGAAGGTCCTAGTGATGGAAAAGGTTGTAATTAGCCCTGTTTCCTTCAGTGTTAACAGTGTGGTTTACAGCTGTTTCGTGTAGTTCAGTAACAAGCATTATTAGAAAAATGTTGGGTTTGGGGCAAAAAGTCACTGGAAAAAGCCACTTCGGTAATAAATTAAAAGAAATGAGATAATGTGAAATTCATCAGCAGGATCACAAACACAGGTCAGTCATAATGGATTGGAACTGGGGGGAAGGTCACATTTTGGTTGAATGAAAGGAAGACACATTTTCACATACACCTTCCTCACTATAGGAGGTACCTGAATATTTGCTGCACATGTTAACTGCTATTTTTAAAAAGGATGAGGCCAAGTAAACCCCCAAGGCCTCTCAAAAGATAGCTCTAACAAATGATTACAGCATGCTGGAAATTTTATTTCATCAGTCAAGTACGGGATAGCCAAATTGGTACATTGCAATGGATTGAACACTGTTACACAAGTTATTTTGTTCAAAGCAAAAAAGAAAAGCTACCCAAAACCTTCCCAGGGGAGCATAAAAAGTCTGTACGTATTTAAACAAACAACCTGGCAGAAGCATTAGTATTACTATTTTTTTGCTCCTATCCCTGCAGAGGACAAGTGCATTATTTGTATAATTTGTTAGGAGGCCCCATGTTGTCACTCAGGGTAAAACACTTTCTCTGCACTCTAGAGATATTATACCAGGCAAATATTTTAATATTTTATAAGCCACTGTTAACATAGGGCATCTCACCCTGGTGAAGAATTTGTATTGCTTACTGTTGAGCTACTTTCATTCCAATCCGTCCATCACTGTAATGCAAGGATTTCACAATGTTTTCACCCCTGTTAGCATCCAGCTAGTGATAACTACTTTGTGATTGTCAGCCATTAAAAGATGGTTGGGTGGCAATTCATGGAGGATAGGGCTATCAATGCAGTAGCTGTCAATAAGGCATGGGGGTACTACTTACCTGACCTCCCATAACCAGCATCAGAAAGGGGAGAAGTTGTTGTTTAGTCGTTTAGTCATGTCCGACTCCTCGTGACCCCATGGACCAGAGCATGCCAGGCCCTCCTGTCTTCCACTGCCTCCCGCAGTTTGGTCAGACTCATGTTTGTAGCTTCTAGAACATCGTTCAACCATCTCGTCCTCTGTCGTCCCCTTCTCCTTGTGCCCTCCATCTTCCCCAACATCAGGGTCTTTTCCAGGGAGTCTTCTCTTCTCATGAGGTGGCCAAAGTATTGGAGCCTCAGCTTCAGGATCTGTCCTTCCAGTGAGCACTCAGGGCTGATCTCCTTAAGAATGGATACGTTTGATCTTCTTGCAGTCCATGGGACTCTCAAGAGTCTCCTCCAGCACCAGGAGAAGTTAGTGCAATGCAAAAACTAGCAAGAGTGCCATTGAATTTAGGTCCTGCCTGCAGGCTTCCCATAGGCATTAGCTGACTGAGGTTAGAACGGAATGATGAATCAGATGGGCCTTGGGTCTCATCCAGTAGCTAGGGTCTTCTGCCCTCCGATTTCCTGAAATCATGATCCTCCCTTTGTGATGTTCACCTGGGTCCCAGCAATATGTGATATCAACAGACCTGCATCTATAAATACAGGTTTGCCCTAGTCATGTGAACAGCTGAAAAAAGCCCAGTGGGTGAGGTTTAAAAAAAAGACTTGCCTGGCACTGCCCCCCCCCCCCCCGCTAGCCCCTCTCTCACTTTTAAATAGATAGTATGAATTTTGCAGTGACCCCACAGCTGTGATTCCGCGGGACATCAGGCAAACCCCATCCCTTGAAGACCTCTTTACCACTGCCTTTAGTAACTAAACCAGCACTTTGAACTGAACCCAGAAATGGACCGGGAGCTAATATTAAGTCCATTTAAGGGCACATGTTTTAGGTCTCATTGCAGCCCATATGCCTGGTCCCGCAGTGTTATTTTTATCACTGTGTTATAAACGGAAGACTAAGGCTGAGAGACAGCGGCTAGCCTAAGGCCACCTGATGAGTCCATGACAGAAGAAATCTCTGAAATGAAGACTACGGTTCACAGCTCATGGCCACCAATCTACAGTGGCTCTTACTGACCTGCTTCAGAGAGAATCACATTTATGTCACCCCAACCATCTCCTGCAATTTGCATCAAGTTGAGGCACAGGTCAGCCTTTCACCAGAGACATGACAGCATCCCTGAAGCATGTTTCCTTCATCCATCAAGCTTGGAAATCTCCCATATGTCCACCATTTGGCTCTAGAATCATCTGCTAAGTCAGTATGGCTTCTCAGTATTGATAATAGCATTAATCCTTTGCAGATTCCTTAGACAGCCATGATAAATACTGGATAAATGCTTAATGCGGTATAATCACACCCCTTTGCTAGCAGCAAAACATATCCCCTTATTTTGTATGTAGACTTTATACTCAATTTCCAGTGAGTATAACTACAATCAACAATACAAAATGAAAACATACCAGAAAGTCTAGGTCAACATAAAAAAAAAAATCCATCAAGTGAAAAAACAGAGGCAGTGGGGCATCAGTGAGAATGCCACCTGAGGGTCTTCTGCTGCCTGAAGCAGCAGCCTCCTCATCCCTAATGTCTGGACCTAATCAACCAACCAACCGCCACCCTCTCCACCACATTTAATAAGCCAGGATAGACAAGGATCAAGAAGGCATGTGGCCATGCAAATAGCCACCTGCACCTTGTCTGCTTTGACGGCATAAGCTAAAATCATTCCCACAGTACATTACTGACTATGGCATTGGATGCTTAATCTTAAACTGCAATAACTGTAGAGTCAGGGACTGGATCAAAAAACTGTTTCAGGAAAACACGTTGTAAACCTCATAATGGGAAATCATAATGCCAAAAGACCAAACTCTACTGTGCCATCTGGTGTGGCAGTGGTATAATGCATTTTAAATGCCCTTTTTTATATACAGTGGTGCCTCGCAAGACGGAATTAATCCGTTCCGCAAGTCTCTTCGTCTTGCGGTTTTTTCGTCTTGCGAAGCACGGCTATTAGCGGCTTAGCAGCTTAGCGGCTATTAGCGGCTATTAACGACTTAGCGGCTTTAAGAAAAAGGAAACAAACTCGCAAGAACTCGCAAGACGTTTTGTCTTGCGAAGCAAGCCCATAGGGAAATTCGTCTTGCGGAACGACTCAAAAAACGGAAAACCCTTTCGTCTAGCGAGTTTTTCGTCTTGCAAGGCATTCGTCTTGTGGGGCACCACTGTACTAATGTAGCTGAGTCCATGGTCACTCTGAAGTTGAGCACCTTTATCCTCAAAATGTGCAGCCATATGTGTGTGTGCGACTGGTATTCTACTATCAGTAGTACAAGGATTTTCACTTTAATGGGGCGTTCTCTTTTTTCCTCCCACTGCACACAGGGGAACAGAACCTCTAGAACACATTTATAGGGGAAAGTGGAGACAGCATTTCATTGTACAAACAGAAATTATTGCACAGGTGGAATATTCACCTCAGTCTGGTTTTCCAGAAGTGGCTTAGTCATGCTGGCCACATGACCCGGAAGCTGTACGCCAGCTCCCTTGGCCAGTAAAGCGAGATGAGCGCCACAACCCCAGAGTCGGCCACGACTGGACCTAATGGTCAGGGGTCCCTTTACCTTTACTACATTGAATTCCACCATGTATGTGCATGCACGTACACACACACACACACACACACACACACAATTGCTGCAAATTATTTAAATCATAATTTTCCTTTGCTACTTTAATATCATATAACATCTGCCATTCCATAAACTTCTCAAGCTTCTGCATCAGTTCTGTATCTCGAAAGGAGGCTGTCCCACGAACCACTGAATACTTAGAACTGGAGTCACAGAATACGGAACATATCCCTTCCCCGCCCGCCCCCCCACACATATCCACAAACACACATTGAAAAAAATCTTGCCAAAAGTTTCTTGAAATGAAACCTCCTTCTCTTTATCTTACAAACATTGCCAGTTTGTACATTTTGGCTACCTTCCAACCCTTCCCCAGCCACCTGTGAATAGCTTGGTAATTCAGAATTTTTGCAGCAAATAAGCAATTCAGAACCACATATGTCGGAAAGCCAGAGGTTATTTCCTTTAAATATCCCAATGGTATAATAATTGGATCTAGTGGTAAATATTTCATGAATTGCTGGCTGTTCCCTTATTATCACATGATAGGGGAGCCTGGGTTCCAAGTGCAGTAGAAATGCAATGCTGTTGCAACTCCTCAAAGTGGTGAAAGTTCTAGGAAAAGCACTATCAGATTTAGCTCCTTCTGGATGAGAGAGAGCACTGGAGGCTTACAGTGCCTTGGTAAAGTTTACTTTATTTAGCAACATACAAGCGGAGAATAGTGGTGGCATATGCACTCCTATAAGCAGACAGTACAGCCTGTGTCTGAGTCCCAGAGAGAAATCCCAAGTGGTTCTCCCCTCCCCAGTCTGCTGTCCACTCTCCCTACCCACTTCAGTTAACTCCAGCTAGAAATTCAATTCATTTCACATTTTAACATGAACTTATCTAATTTGCACTTTCACAAACAATATACAAACTGTAACTCAGACCCTCTCTCTTTAACCTTCTCCTTTCTTCTTTCTCTGATCTAGTAGGCTGCTGAGGGATACAGAGAGAGGAATCATCCCCACCATTTAAATCACATTTCTACCACTTTTACAGTCATGGCTTCCTTCAAACTGTACTTTATGCCACACAGACCTATAATTCCCTACCACAGGTGGAGGAAGAGGAGTGTGGGGGGAGCGCACTGCCCCGGCAGCACAATCCCAGTGGGGTGCCCTCACAGCTGCCCCCTCAGGCAGTGCGCCACGCTCCCAGGAAGCCTGCTCTCTGCCCCCCGGAGCCAGAGCATGAAGCTCCGCCACTGTTCCCTACCCCGTTAACAAACTACACTTCGCAGAGGAGGATTTAGGAGAGCACAGCCAGTTCCGCTGCACTGGACACCAAGCCTAGGGTGTCAACTCTCACAGTCTCAGTGAAGTTAACTCCTTATTCAAGGAAACAAACAGCTCAGGAGGCCAGACCTATTAAGCGCAGCAACTCTTCCTGGTAGCTCTTGCCCCAATGAGGCAGTTGTGAGGACTTAAAGTCCCTGGCTTCCCCCAGGTCTCTAAGTCTCCTCCCCCAGTTCCTTCCCAAGCAATCTGAGGCTCCTTCATCTTGCCTGTCTTTGTTCCGCTTTCTTAATACTTCTCCAGGTTCTGCGAGACCTATAGGGAGGGGAGCTGGTCGCTGCAGGAGGGAGAGACAGCTTAGCATCCTCAGCAGCCTGACTCATCACTGCCTCTTGGCCCTGCTTCTCTCCGGCCTCCACTTCTGCCTCCAATCCTGAACTGCTCTCTGCCACAGACTCTTCCTGCTCACTAAACCTTGTTATGTCTTCAGCTTCCAACACTTTATCCTCCCAATGTGCTCCCTCTTACACTCATCGTCACCCCACCACCAATCCCCTGGCTCTGAGCCCTCTTCCTGTTGGAGTACCCTTCGGGGTTCCTCAGCTGGTGCCTCCCACCATTCCTCTGCATCCAGACAACAGTTCGTGACAATTGAGCAGAACAGAAGGTGAGAAGTGGGGGGGGGACACTGGATTTTGGGTTCACACAGGGCAGCACTCTAATTTGGAAGACCAAAGTCCACCCCTGCTTCCCAGGATTCTTTGGGGGAAGCCATGGCTGTAAAAGTGGTATCATGGTGCTTTAAATTAATGGTGAGGCATGTGACCAAAGGCAGGCTGCTCTAGCCAGAGGTCTGAACAGATTGCATGCAGAGGGCTTTCCCCTCCTCCCCCCCTTCTTCTTCTCCTCCTCTTTCCACACCATCTGTTCAGCTTCCCCTTCTTCCATTTTCCTCCGCCTGCCCTCCTTCTCTCCATTTGGGCTCCAACCATCCATATGGCCACATGCAGCCTTCAGGGCACAAGTTCCCCACTCTTGTGTAGACCTTGATCTCTTCCTGTGTGAAATATTGCCTACTGAATGTTGATGCAGTTGACAGTGGCTGCTTTATCTCTGTGAATCAATAATTCACCAGAATCATCATACATGTATACAGTTCACCACTTCTCTAACCAAACGGAAGATTTACAATCAATTGCCAATATATCCGACTAGCTTTTAGCAGCTTTTTGCCTTGTTTTTTTTTCAAAGACTGGGGTTTGTTTCTAAAACAATGAATTATGTGGGTGAAGGAGCAATCTGAATTTCTTTTCATCAGAGAAAGGCAGCAACTTGCTTTTGATGACATGACTTCAATTCAGCTTGTCCATACCTAGCCCCTGTGGGCATTCCTGCACCACGCCTAAAAGCATTTGAAACCTCAGGTTCAGTCAGCCTGTATGTCAGGCAGAAAAACACAATAGCAGTAAAGTTTGTGTTTCCCTGGAGGGATAAAATGGTTTGATGCAATTTGTCAAAAGGCAGAATGGTGCTTTAATGGACAATTTGCTTTAAATGGTTGCAGCTATCGCTGAGCAAAACGACCCAAGCCAAGGTTAAACAATATTTTCCAGAGTTGGTTTTACTCTGATGGGTTTAATTTGCAAAGATTAACAGTATCCATGCCTTTCCAGGTGCCCCCACCCTATCTCAAAGTTATATAGTAAGCAGTAAAAACTTCTTCATACAGTCAAAGCCCCATCTCATTTTATATAATTTGGTTTCAGTCTCCTCAGTCTGCGGCTATACTGTAGGCAATACCAAACAATGCCAACAAAAATGGAAATTAAAATGGACACTTACAAGCCTATAATCATTTCCTAAACATTATTGCCCTGGTTAAAAATCAGGTTACATTTCCCCAGTCCTCCTTTTCCCACCAGTCCATTAATTCTTCTTGTCTGAGCCTCTCTAACCCATATCTTTCCTTTTTACAAAATTGTGTTTTCTCTGTATATATACTTGCAAACAGGGACCCAAAACGGTAAGAGTCTTGCTTTTCCTTCACTTTAAAAATAAAAAACTTCAATGCTAAGCACACTTATTAGGAACTAAACTCATTGAACATTGGGGTGTTTGATAGACATTAACATACACCATAAGTTGTACATACTTCTGAATAAACATACATAGAATTAAACTGTCATACAGTGGTACCTCTTGTTGCGAACGGGATCCGTTCCGGAGGTCCGTTCGCAACATGAAAGGAATGCAACCCACAGCGGCACGTCTGCACACGCACAGGTTGCGATTCGCCACTTCTGCACATGCGCGTGATATCATTTTGCGCTTCTGCGCATGCGCGAGCTGCGAAACCCAGAAGTAACCCTTTCCAGTACTTTCTGGTTGCCGCGGGACGTAACCTGAAAGAACGTAACATGAAGCGGACGTAACATGAGGTATGACTGTATATACAATTGTATAATTGTATAATTATAGCCATTCAGCTGATTTAAAGTGGCAGCCATCTTACACTGAAATACAGGGATCTGCCGTATACCAATTCAAATAATAATAATAATAATTTATTATTTGTACCCCACCCATCTGGCTGGGTTTCCCCAGCTACTCCGGGCGGCTTCCAACAAAGACCAAAAATACACTAAAATGTCACACATTAAAAACTTCCCTGAACAGGGCTGCCTTCAGATGTCTTCTGAATGTCAGGCAGTTGTTTATCTCTTTGACATCTGATGGGAGGGCGTTCCACAGGGCGGGCGCCACTACCGAGAAGGCCCTCTGCCTGGTTCCCTGTAGCTTTGCTTCTCACAATGAAGGAACCGCCAGAAAGCCCTCGGTGCTGGATCTCAGCGTCCGGGCAGAACGATGGGGGTGGAGACGCTCCTTCAGGTATACTGGGCCAAGGCCGTTTAGGGCTTTAAAGGTCAGCACCAACACTCTGAATTGTGCTCAGAAACATACTGAATCAAACCACTGATCCATCAAGTTCAGCATTTTCCACACTTACAGCTGGAAAACACAGGTGTAAGAGGTTTTGCGCTTTTTAAGCACAACTCTGAAAAGTTTTTTATTTGTTGTACCGCTTTCCCCGAAAGAAACCCACTCTTTAGTACTGAATTGGAGCAAACATAATCCACAGAAAAAGTGATTGAAGTTTGTTCTGATTCCATGGTAAACAGGAAGTTTTCCCAGGGAAAAGCGACAGTGCTACTAAATTGTGGTAAATGCCGCCATTTTTCCACCAATGAAAATCTAAGTTAGCTCTGCCCCTAGTAATATTTTCCCAATCAAGAAACACATATTGGGTTGAGTTCCCCTCCTTCCCTTCTCTCTGGCTGACCCTGCCCTCCCCCAGAAAAATCAGCTCCAGGGGGAAAGACTTGGATAAAAATTAATTCAACTTTACAACTCTTTCCGCCAACAGCTTAGTTTCCCCTAATTATAAGTAACATTGCATTTTGAAGAACAAAGCCTACTACAGCAAAAGTGTATGCCCAAAATAAACCCAAAGGTTCTTGACGCATGTTTACGGGTAGCACTTAAATTATTTTGAAGACGTATATATTTAATTGTCTCATTGAGGTCCATTAAATATAGTTTGGACCCAAAGCATTGAAATAAGACTTCCCAGCAAATAAGCCCAGCCTTTAGAAAGGGAGGGCATGCTTGCGGCAGAAAAGCAGCACATTTTGGAACAAACAAAATAACTCTGAAGGCCCAAGATAAAATGCCCCCAACAGAAAGATTGGGGTCAAAGCCTTTAGCACGTAGCAGATAAATCCAGAATCAATTTAAGATGTTCTGTAGGCTCGGAGTAAAAATAATTGATATTTGATCAATGCTGGTGTTGGAAGCAGCCTGGTTTTCGGGCACTTTCTGTGGTGAATCAATATCCAACAACTTTAAAAACTCTTCTAGCATAACAAATGACAACAAATGAAACCAATCCCATATGGAAAAGGCTAAATAGTGGCGCACAATATAAATTGTGCTTTTTTTAAAAAAAGGACCATGGACAGCACTTAATGCAAAGGAGGACTTTGGTTTTTTGCAGTTAACACTGAATACAAAATGGGTACAACGCAGTGAAGAACCTTGTTTAATCCACCTCTCAAATGAGCCTGAATGCAGAAAATTGGTTGCTTGCTGGAGGAAGGAAATAAAACAGGCAGACACTAATGGCTGGGATCAAATGGGGCACAGCTTTATTAAGGGTACATGGGCATAATACATCAAATATTAGGGAAGGAGCATGAAAGCCAGCCCTGCACATTTTGCTGGCTGAAGCAGAGCCCAAATAGCAATACCTCTCCCCTCTGAAGGGCCAACACTTTGGTCCCTTCCAGCCATCCTTTATATGGTGCATTCATGACTATTTGTTCTCGTGATTGTATCTTTTTACACCATAAATGTTCTGGTTTTGTTTGGGAGTTTTCTGGTGTAGGGGATGGGTGTTGTCCTGCTTTTGTTGTGCTATAGCACAAGAGTGCCCCTCCATATGACAATAATGCAATAACATTGGGGAAGCATTGCAGAACAACTAAGAAAGTGGGGTGGGGTGTGGATGGTCCAGTATAAATCCACAACTAATGCACTACTGTACAGTTGTATCAATGACATGTTGCAGAATGCACCTGCTTATAAATGTCCAGTCTGGGCGGGTCTTCTTACTGCAACATTCAGACACCAATTTTCCTGTTTTCCTCCATCCCCTGCCCTATACTGCCTTCTGAATCAGGCCTCTCTCTCCGCTTTCACTAAGCAGCTACTGTTGGTATCTGCTGGTGCTTGTGTCGAGTATTGGGATAGATTGTATGTTTCAGATATTAAATATTCCACTTTTTGAAGCCACTAGAAGCATAAGAACTGACTCCTTTGGAAAGGAAGCATTATCCAGACCCATAGAAATATTATTCAAACTTTTACTGCCAGAACTTTTTTTCAAAACAGACTTAAAATATCCATACAATGTCTTGTGCTGTCCAGCACAGGCTCAGCATCTTACAAAATATGAAATAATCAAAACAGACCCATACATAAGCAAAGGACTCTCTCTCTATCTCTCTCTCCATCCTGCCTTCCAGCCTCCAGGCTGTTTGCTCTTCCTTCAGAAGAGCCATGTACTTGCATTGTTCTCCGTGTGGCATTCAGAGAGATGACTCCTTGCATCTTCACGCCACTGAGTTTGGGAGGCAAAGAACTCAAAGACAACTCTTTTTCAAAATGGAGCTTGCAACCTGATGCCTCTCACGTGACCCCAGGTTTACAGCCCTCACATGTTAGTTACCAGAAAACAACAATCAGTTAGTTAATAACTCAGCAAGAGCTCAGAGTCCTTGTGGAAAACCCCCAGTGTTAGCAATACACATTTAGTCATTTTCCATTTTAAGCCTTCATTGATACATATACAGTGGTACCTCAGGATGCGAACAGGATCCATTCCAGAGCCCCGTTCACATCCCGAATGGAACGCAAGGTGCGACGGGGCATCTGCACATGTGCGGGTCACGTTTCGCCACTTCCACGCATGCGTGTGACATCATTTTGAACATCTGCACATGCGTGAGTGGCGAAACCCAGAAGGAACACACTCCGTTACTTCCGGGTTGCCGCGGAGCACAACTCGAACTCGCTCAACCCGAAGCACATTCAACTCGAGGTATGACGGTACATTTTTCATTTCTGTGTGAATTAAACCATTATACTTAACACTGTGGAACTGTAAAGAGTGAAGCTCTGTGGCTTGCAAATTAAAGATTTTGCTTCCCCTTCTGATGCATCCTGCCCCTCTGCCTGTACATATGAACCAACACACACAACTACCAATGGTGGGGGTTTAACCAATTTTACCAGGGCATAAGACAGTAAGAGCACAGTTAGGAAAACAAGAAGTTGCCTTATACTGAGTCAGACCACTGGTCCATCTGGCGCAGTACTGTCGACAATGACTGACAGTAGCTCTCCAGAGTTTCAGGTAGGGAATTTTTCCCTGTCCTACCTGGAGGTGCCTAGGATTGAATCTGGAACCTTCTGCAGGCAAAGCAGATGCTTCATCACTGAACTACCACCTTTTCCCATTTGTGATCATGCTCTCCATCAGGAATCCAATTGTTTTATGCAGGAAATCACAGTGCACTACACATTAGGGTCACTCTAAGGTCAAGGAGGCAAACACAAATATCGTTAGAGGCTTCCATCTGCCTGATAAGCACAAAGCCTCAAAGTTATGTGTTGAGAAAACAAGTTGTTGGATATGAGATCAAGAGAAAGAGGACAGGCTTTTCTGCATAAATTGCTTTTCATCTGTTCATTAGCGTCTTCTGTTTGCAAGCCACGGGAACGAATCATCTGCTTTCAAGGCAATGAGGACAGTTGAGGACAAATCAAAATATAACTGGCAGTTTTGTTAAGCGACAGCTCTTGCTGATGTTTCACTGATAATTCTGTGCCAGGGAGGGGGGAGATTTCACAAGTTTTCCTTTTTTAAAAAAAATGCAAATGGCTGGAGGGGAAATGTGTCTGCCTCAGCTGAAAAGGGCAGAACAAACGAAGTCCTGTGCTTGACAAATTGAGCCCTGCCTTTCCCTTGATTTGCCTACTGTAGCATATGTAGAAGAGGCACAAATAATATCACCATCTTCATTGGTTAGATGACTGTCACAAAAGAGTATCAAAATTACAGAAAACACAAAAAAAGCACACACAATACAAAATATGGAAAAGATTAAAATTAGCAAAAAACACTGAAAAATAAAATAGATAAATTCTAAACACAACAGGCAGGAACCCTGCCTACCCCAACCACATGACCACAATCACCAGGAAATCAGACAATTTAAATTGCCTCAGAGATAACAGAGATGTTAACAATGAAATGCCTGGGAGAAGAAGTGAGTTTTTTGGTATCAAAATAGAAGGCGTATACTGTTTGAAATACACCCAGATCAGCAGTGACACACTCGTATTAACTCAGCTTCCCATGTTCCCAATGTAATGCTTTACTGGATTGGAGTACTGGGAGTACGGAAGGGTTGCTATAAAATTAGTGCAACATGCCATTGTGGGCTGCAACATGCACTGTGAGAAAGTAGAGAGGCAACAAAAGCAGTCAACCACCCCTTCAACTTCCTTAATTTGTTTGGCTACCACCCAGTGGCTATCTTGTGTCCCCCCCCCCCCCCCGTCTCCCTCATCTAAACAACCACCACATACCCGCCAACGCGACATGGCCCAAAACTGGGACACCATCTTCCACATTCCCATACAAATCATGTGACCAGCACAAGATCGTGTACCTGGAAAAATGTTTTTTTTTCAGGGCAATATCTCGATCCGAAATCACAAGAGCAAGGCACCTAAAATGGCTGCCACAATCTCATTGGGGGGGGGGAATGTCCCAGTTTTTCTGGGGCAGTTGATGGGTATGCAACCATTTGTATAACCAAAACCCAAACACAAAATGTTAGAATACCTATTCCTTTACATTTGTACATTGGGCTCTCTGAGGAAGTTCCAGAAGTTTTGGTTCATCCAAAATAGGCCACAAATAGTAATGTTAACTGAGACAGAACAATTTGACCATGTTACAGAGCCTCCACAAAGTGAGATGTTGTAGGTGGCTGTGGGGTGGTGCACTGTTTTTTCCTGTGTCGGTTTATTCTCTGCTGCTGAAATATTTATGCAGATTTATTTATTTTTATGTATTTTAAAATTTGTATACCGCCCTATACCCACAGGTATATTATATATTTATGATTTATGATTGCTACTGTTAAAGATTTTATTGTCTGTAGGCCACACACAGAATGCTGTTATTTGGCAGCATAAATGTTGTTAACAAATTATTAGTAAATACTGTGCAACACAGAGGTTTCAGTATATTTCCATGTAGTAGACTCCAATGACCTCACTAGTCCATTTCTATGCTATGTGGACTACTGGTGAATTGGCAGGCTGTGATGATTTCAACTGCTTGTGGATTTGCAAAAGCCAAGAAGGAGCAAAAAGCAAAAAAGCTTCTCACATATGTATATACCTACATCATAATGACAAAAAGCTGGCTGTTTTCAATAGGAAAAGTGTAAGAGAGGATGAGATTAGCAAAGTATAGACAAAGATGGACTCATGGAATACAAAAACTCTGAACATGGCTGAAACTCTGAACGTAATCCTCTGCAGTGTGGGACAGCCAAGAAGACTTCTCCTGGGCCTCAGAGGGCTAAGCTGGCTGGAGGACCCCATTAGGGGCCTGCCTGACCTACGGTGTTTGAGTTTATAATTTTATTCTGACTAGACTCCCACCCTGGCCCTCAAATAAGCTCTGTAGAGACCTAAGTCATCTATTTGGAGGGCTGATAGCACTTTGCTTGAAGGTGTCTTCTGTTTGAAGGGCTCTCTGGTCCAAGAAGGAAGAGGAGGGGCCTTGAAGTTGCCAATCAAGAGTTTGCTGCACTTGGGCAGCAGACTGAGCAAGGACCCCAATCTTCTGGTCATCACCTCCCCCACTCTAGTGTAGGAACAGGGAACAAATTAGGTTTGGTTTGAATTGGAATCTTCCCAATTTCCACTTCCCAAAACAATACACAAACTGAAATGCAACTATCCTTAGAAATTTGCACTTCTCTGAATTTTGCTCTACAGTTCTCCAACCAAATAATGGGTGCAAAGATTTGTACATTAGGGGGAAAGTTAATACAAAATATGTTGTATTAGTTAGGGGAAGTTGTTTGCAATAATGTATATAGTAGGCAAAATTTCTTACAGAAAAAAATGTATATTATGAGAATGCACTCTTACAATTCTGATGAACTTTCATGAGGAGTGCAAACTGATCTGGAAATGTGTAGGGCTGAATTTAAGATTGCAAAAATAAGAAACTGAGATTAGCCGAAATTGACAAGATTCAGCCTTCCTCCCTGTGGTGAGATGCACTGTATTTCTATTTAATTTATAATAATTACGGTATTTCTAAATGAGCATCAACACATACAATAATTTTATGTATACCATATTTTATGCAAACCTGTGTCATATTTTGTGGATGACGTGTTTCTTCTTCAGCAATCTGTAAGTGCACCTTCTAATCTGGATATGTTAAGAGCATCAGAATGTATCCAAAAACAAAAATGTCTGTTTTCTTTCCTGGGTCCCCCAATTTCTGCATGTCTTTGCATTGTTGCTGAATAAACCTTCCCACCTATTATGATATTAAGCAATAACACAAGCAAAGACTGAGACTGGCAGATAAAGCACGGCTTCAAAATAAATGAAAGTGCCGCAAAACAAAGCACAAAAACCCATGAAATAGCATGTCTTTAAAAAACACCACCACCTGTGTAGCAAGACAGGCAAACAGAATGATGTCGTTGCAGGAGAAATTCTCATTCTGCTGCACTCACAATCCAAAAAGGACAACAAAAGTTTACTGCTTACTGTGAAATAGATGTATCATCAGCTGAAACACACTCCTGTTGCCCTTTACCTGGCTCTGCCTCTAAACACATCTGCCAAAAGGCAATTGCTGTAACTTTGGGAGTTTGTCTCTGAAAGACATTCAGCAGAGTTCCATCATTAACACTGTCTTAATGCAATATTAAATTTGCTGTGACAGAGACAATATGAAGAGCCATTTTAACAGCTGTCTAAGCCAAAAACACATTGAAAAACAACATCCATGGTCTTCGTACCATTCCTGTGTGGCACACTAAGCCAAATCAAAAGAGTAAACTCTCTCTGGTTACTTAAGACAGATTAGGTGAGATTTAAAACATCTTTCTCCAGTGAGTGATACACTGATTACTTTATTCTTCTCATGTTTTCTGACTGCAGGCTTAAATTACCAATTTCTTCTGAAGCTGCTAGCCAGATCCTTGTTGCTTAGCAGCACTAAAATATATATTCTCCAGGTTCTTGTCCTTTGTGGAAAAATAAATTGCAGTTTCCTCCGATGAATGTGTCATTTATGATTTTTTTGGTCCTTATAGTCTTGGAAGCAATTAAATGTGATCATTTGCAAGTTGAGTTGCTTTGCTTAGACAAATATAATGTCACATCTTCACACCCAGTCTCTAGGCAGGATTTTTTTTTAAAAAAAAAAGTTTGGATTGGGTTTATGGTGCAGCTACTTCTCTACGTCTGTGTTAAATAAAACTGATTTTCCCTGGTGCATTATCCTTTGATCTCATTTCAGACAAAATAGGTTCAAGAGTAACTCCAAAGCCACATGGATTCCCAAATGGCAACATGTAGAGTCACATACCCATTCGATTTTCCTTATTTCAAGGCATGTTGAGCTCTGTGAAAGTTTACTGAAAAGGTTTCACTATAGGTGATCAGAAGAAGCAAAGTGGTGCTGTCCCTTAGAAACTATATTGCTAGTGCAACTGTTTTTGGTATCACCAGTACTTTGAATTGAGTGTAGAATTAGACCAGGACCCAGTGCAACTGTTTAAGCAGCAGGGAAGCACAAACCCAATCCAAATACCAACTTTGCAGCTGTATTCTGAGCTAATCGCAATGGCTAATTTTCCTGATGGTTCTACAACCCTGTTGAAATCTTTCCCAGCCTACATTTGCATTGGAATTGTGTTGAATACGTATTTATTGTTTTATTACTTCTTGCTGCTGCCCTGAGCTTCTCTGGGAGGAAGTGTGTGTGTGTGTGCATTAAAAATGCACATACAAGTGAAAACAACATACAAAATTATATTAGGAGAAATTCACACCAAAACACTGTTTGATTTTTATGCGGGTTTTGAAAATAAAAAAATCACAAACTGACGTGGAAACATGGGAAAATGAATTTAAGACTGGCAATATGAGATACTGAAATGGATAGATTTGCCCATTTCTGCTTGGTGTTTGAAGCAGCTACAAAGTTTGGCATCTCCTGCACATGCACACCATGATGTGCTGTCACTTTCTGAGTAATCGCATAGGAAAATAATGGCTGCCCCCATGTACGTCATTTTGTAGCTGCTCCAAATAGCTAGAGAGTTATATGTGCATACAAATATACATAGGATTATGCCTGCCTTCACACTGCTGCATAAAGAAAGAAATGAAAGACAGTCCTTGTACATTTGTCAACTAATGGTGGGATTCCACTTGTGTGACAGGGCTTTCCTCCCTCTCCTCCCTATGCCCCCCCAAATTGGTTCTGGGGAGTCAAAAGAAGCCCCAGAACAGTGTGTAGTGGGGGGGGGGCGAGGGAGGAATCAATCCATCTGACAAGCTGCAAGACTTGCACACATGCAATGATTGAAACAGCATGGTGTTGAATTCTAACCTATTCGTGGAAATTTTGTCCAGAAGAAGAAAGAAAAACATACAAGCACTGTAAAGCAGCATAGAATGTACTTTCTATTGGTCATGTGCAAAATAGACATGAACCAAATTAAGATGGATCCACTGATAGCCATAGACAAGGAGGGGGGCAGCTGCCCCCCCATCAATAAAAATAGTTAATGGACTGAGGTTCTGCCCCCCCCCCCCTACAAAAGGCTCCCCCCCCCACACATAAATCCTGGCTATGTCGATGGATCTACCTATCCTTACCAATGCAGCAACATCTTATCTGGGTTGAAATTTTGTTCCACACAGTAGAAAAACCTGAAAGACACATCATTTCTAGACTATGTTGTTACCATGGGTGCTGCAGTGCCACCTGACTTGAAGCTATTTTGAGAGTTCAGAGTCCTCCTTATTTTAGTCACAATCCATTATAAGGCAAGAGATGCCATAAATTGGAACAAATGATAAGCACCAGTTACTTATGGGTGGCCATCTTGGCCATTCGGCTGAAATCAGCTAAAACCATTGCACCATTTCTTTACATGAAGTAGAGGTTGATCTGAGCTGCTTAGGGGGAAAGAGGATCATTGTAATAGTTTTGTTGTGCCGCATTGTTTCTGCTTTTATGCAATGTTTTTGGCACTTAATCTTTTTAAAGTTCCTTTTATGCTGTGTCTAATGAAGTAGAAATAGTAATAATAACAACAACAATCATATTGGTGATGTTTGGACCCAGAAAGCCTCTTAACTCCTAGCAGCCCTTCATTTCGGTGACTGTAGTGGCCAGTGTCACAGATGATGGCTCCTTGCCAAGTGATCATGAAGCACTTACCTGCAGCCAAGTGACTGTAACTTTTATGGCTTTTCATCAAGCACGATGTAAACGTTACCACATGCAAGTCTATGCACATCTATCATTTTGTTTCCTTCCAGAAACAAGCTGAATTGGGTATGTGGTTGGGGCGGAGGCATCAAACTGATAAAAAACCTTTGGTGCACCTCAATAAGCTATGAAGATGAAGGTACCAACTTGGGTGTCATCCCGATTACCAAGATGCACAAGTCTTATCTCTTGGGGCAAATCATCCGTCATCCATCATAATTCATCACTTTGGGTCACCATATAGCGCTTTGCAAGTTCTTGTTTGTTAAGGTGGCGTAAGGTGCAATGTTTCTAAATGGATTAGAGACATTGTAAATCCTTGCTTGTTAAGGTATTGCTGTGCCCTGCACTATGCTGTTTAGTCACTTAATTATGTTAGACAATCTAAATTGTTTCAAATGAACCCTTACAAAAGGGTCTTAATAAGATAAAGCACTTGCTTTATTTCATCCTATCTGCTGGCTGCCAAAAGGCTCTCCCAGATCCCTTATGCAGTTTGCAAGCCTCACAGTTAAATAACAGTATGCAAGTCAGCCCATTAACAAACAGGACTCTCTGCAAGGAGGAGATTTCTCTCCCTCTTAACAGGAGCTCTGAAGAGATTTTGCAATCTAAGCAGTAATTTCCTCCCATATATCTTGGAGCTGTTGCCTCAACGCACTGCAGAAGCTTACTACTGCAGGCTAATTGCTCGGTGCAGATATGCACATTTCCTAAATCGAATTCTACACCCAGGTTGCTCAAGCTCACTGTCTTTGGACTGCTCTGGATTTAACTGCAGCAATCAGACATTTCCATAGGGTGTCTAGAAATAAGGCCAAGGGACAGCTCTTTCACCCTTCCTTCCTGCTTTCACATCGTTAGCAGGGGCTAACTATGCATTTTGAGCAAATGTGTCACAGAGCACGGATGTATTCTAAGGGATATTGCTAAGGAAGGAAGGAAGGAAGGAAGGAAGGAAGGAAGGAAGGAAGGAAGGAAAATCAGCTTTGAGAAAGAATTTTTGGCAGAGTTGTGGAAGGCGAGGGGTACTTAACCGTTTCCCTTCCTATTTCAGTACACCATCTGTACACCAAATCGCTTTCCATGGGACTTCTAAGCCACAAAGTTCAAAATTTGCATTAAGCCATGTTTTGTACACTGCAGGAGATGTGCTACTACAGCGGGACCACTGATACACAGGGCCATACTCTGTTTGACAATGAAGAAAGAACACAACCATAGTGGTTCGCAGACCATGAATTTGTCTAACCCTCTTTAAATGCCGTCCAAGTTGGTGTCCATCGCTACCCTTTGTGGAAGAACTACCTGTAAGACTGTACTTCTATCATTATTTATTATATTACTACATTTGCATTCCTTCAAAGAGTTCAGGGCAGGGTTTCCCTTACTCCCCATTTTGTACTTGCCAAAATCTTGTGAAGTAGCTTAGGCTGGCCCAAGGTCACATGGCAAGCTTCCCTGCTGTCAGGGAAGTGGGGGATATGGTCCAAGCAGTCCCATTCCAGCACTCTTAACCACCACCCCATACTTGGCTCTTGCATATTGGTAAAGCTATGTAATAGGAAACAGATTTGCCAGCCAAGTAGGAAAACATATTGAAATTTGAACAAAGGTACAATATTGAACGTATAATTATTTTTTAAAAAACACACTGTCCACTTGCATTATGTAATTTTTTAAAAAAGAAATACAAAACAGCAAACCTGCTTTGCATATAATATATATTTAACTTTTTGAAGATAATTGCCTCACATCAGATCTCACAATCATGGGAGCTCTCTTTGTATGGTGGAGTTATTTCCTCCAACAATAGAGAATCATCCACTCAGCAATGCTGCACAATTCAAAACATATAATTATATAAGATTTAAGTAATTACAGGACAAAACACTTAACTAGCTACTTAAAATTTTCGTAATTATTTCATAGAAGATAAATAAGTAATTAGGACTTAAAGACTACCATAAAAAAGCATTGTTAAAAAAATCATTTGTATAGTACTTTTTGCCAAAATTAGACTACCATCTCCACCATTTCTCTGCATAATTACATAGATTCCATTCTTTGATGTGACGTATACATAGCAATTTCCAAGAAATTATCTTGCTGCAGGGGGGACAAACAATAAAGCTTTAAATACCAGTGTATTTCTTTGTCAAACCACCAAAAACGTAACTTCACTTAAATACAATAGGACTTACATCATATTCACACAGAAACACTTTCTGAACATCCATTATAAGAGCGTTTTATCTTACATGGTAGACCTGTGGCCTTCCAGATGTTATTGGACTCCATCAACCCCAGTGAGCTTGGCCAATGGTGAGAGACGAGTAGTCCAACAATATTTTTAGCCAGCCTAGATGCTACATTTGACAATGAGATTGGCATCCCCTTGACAAATTGAGGTTAGGTCCATTCACCAAAGTAAATGAAGGCTACAAAATTTTGAGTTTCCCCACTCAGAATCAATGGTGCTCAGTCACGCAGGTGGGGAAACTTACAATGTAATGCACTTGATTCATTTTGTGAGTTGTTTCAAACAATATTGTGGAGGAGTGAAAAACGCCATACAGAGAATTTCTACATGGCAAGTGCAATACCGAAAGCAGCTTTCTTTCTCTGTGTTCTACTTGCATACATCTGTCAACATCTGACAATTCTAAACAATTCTAAACAATTCTAAACATGGAGATTCAGATTCTCCCACAAATCATCATTGTCTCTTAGCTATCATCCTTGTTGCCAAAGCCTTTGGAAGTTCTGCGAAATGTGTGAAGGCATAAATAGTGTCCTCATACGTGCTTGGGAGGTCAAAAGGAGATGGGGTTCAAATGTAAGGTTCACAGTCATGAGAAAACATAAAAGCAAGCTCAACCAAACATGCTTAGAATCCTCCTTCAGGCCTTCCTTCTCCCAACCTTCCTTCACTGAGTGGAAAGGAACATCAAATCAGCGCACACCCTCAGCACACTTTTATGGCCTCACACATTCAACCGAATGTCTGGCCTGCAATGTAAAAATAAAAGCAATGTAAAGCATTGCAGGCTTATTGTACTCTCTCAACTCCAGAGCAGCCCCCAACCTGCAATTGGGTGGGTCTAATTCCACTGGAGGACGCGGGTGGCGCTGTGGGTTAAAGCCTCAGCGCCTAGGACTTGCCGATCGAAAGGTCGGCGGTTTTAATCCCAGCGGCGGGGTGCGCTCCCGTTGCTCGGTCCCAGCGCCTGCCAACCTAGCAGTTTGAAAGCACCCCCGGGTGCAAGTAGATAAATAGGGACCGCTTACTAGCGGGAAGGTAAACGGTGTTCCGTGTGCTGTGCTGGCTCGCCAGATGCAGCTTGTCACGCTGGCCACGTGACCCGGAAGTGTCTCCGGACAGCGCTGGCCCCCGGCCTATAGAGTGAGATGGGCGCACAACCCTAGAGTCTGGCAAGACTGGCCCGTAGGGCAGGGGTACCTTTACCTTTACCTTTAATTCCACTGGACAACATTGTGGGTCTGTTGCAGTCTACTCAGAACCACATTTGCAGTTTACAGGGTGAACAAAACTTCAGGGCTGTAATAAGCAACCGTCTCCCCACCACACCCTCGCCAAATCTGCAATATGGACAATTAACTACATTTGCTTTGGAATTTTCGTGAGCAATTTTTTAAGAAATGTACTCCAAATAAGAACTGAATTAGAGAGCACAATAATTATTTCCTTCCTGCTACTTTTTCGGGGGGAGGGGTGTTTTAAAGGAGGGGTTTCCATCCTGTGGCACAATACCATCAGAGGCAGATGTAGCACAGCATGACCAGTTTTGCTGCACTGGGTGCCAAGCCTAGGGGGTGCTGCAGAGTGTCAAAACTATGATATGGTGAACTGAGCAGAACAGAAGGCAAGAGGCAGGGGATGCCAGCTTTTGGCCTTGCACAGGGCACCACTGAAATGTGGAAGACCAAAGTCCACCCCTGATTCATTTTACTTTTGCAAAAAAAAAAGTGTGAACCAGGAAAATGACCTATTAGGAAAATGATATGTTTCTCCCTCCTTCTTTTTATCACTTTCTGCCTCTTCCTTACTCCTTTCTTTATAGCTGCTCTCCACCCTCAATTCCTCCCTCCTAACTGGTCAGCTTTTTTTTTCTTAGCGGTCTCTCAACGTCCCATTTCATTATAAAAATTCTGTGTACTTCTGCAAACCTTAGGTTTCTCTAGAGTGCACCAGTCCCTTCCTCTTACATGTGGCAGCTGCCATCTTAGCTATATAACTGCAGACACTCTTCTTTGAAGTTTGTAAATAGAGTATAATATATGATTGATATACATTCACGGCAGGACGTGAACAAAAAAAAATTGTGCAAATACTCCCCCTCTGGGAATTTACTGTGTATAAGCAAGCACCGGTAACCAAATGCCTCGGGTGCTAACAAATAATTTTATTTTATGCCAGAGCTTGGGCTCAGTCTACCCCATGTGGGTCACTTCTGTTCTTGAAGGAGATTATTTTTGTACTTTTTCATTTCAAAGTTTATTTCTTGGAAGTCTTAAGAGGCATTTATTGATCTAGCTGTCATTTGGAGACCATAGAATCACTGATCTGGGAACTAGAAGCTAAATATAGATTTTTTTCAGATAGGAGTCCATTCTTTTTAGGGAGTTGCTTTCTGTGTCCTTTAGAAGTTTCCAAGCCTTGAACTGTGCTCTACAAGCTAAGCTTTCATTATTTCAGTTGCAAAAGCTTGTCCTAGAGCTTTTTCAGGCAAGCTCTTGTTAAGGCATTTAAAACATTGTTTGAGCACATGAAGCGGGGGAGAGAGATTCCACAGTATCTATGTTTCCATGAAAAAATAATAGAAACACTTATCTATTTTCAAACAATCGAACAGAAACAAGTTTGGGACAACAGATTATCTCACTGTGGTGCTAAGCACAAAGCCTTGTACATTGTAGAAATACAATATTAAAAGTCAAACCAGGAAAATAACTTTTCCTAAAATGTTTTAATGGTGGACAACCAGCTTATTTCTAAACAGCTGGACACAATGATGTCACAAGACTGCTCATGCTAACAGCACGCAAGGAAGAAAATATCAAAGAACAATGAGATAACGCAGGGGACTCCGTGAAACATTGTTCTTTGCTGTTTTCAGTTTCCAGTACAAAGGTGGATTATAATTCTCAAGGGATGCTCATTTTTCATATATAATACTGAATGGTTCTATCTTATGCTGGTCTGTGACCGAAATAAAGTTTGATACTGATACTGAATGGTTCATTGCAGAAATTATAGCACCCAAATCATGTACCAAGATGTACACTTGGATATGCATTAAGACCCTGCAAATAATGGTCCTGGTTGTTTTTTTTAAGTGTAGAAAATAACAGCTGAGCTATTTCTATACATTTATGTTAATTGAGCTTGAAACACAATAATCATCTTTGCCATGATTTCAAACTGTATAACGGCAAGGAGCTTTGGATTCTCTCAAAAGTGCAACAAGGACTCTACCATGACAACTTCAATAAATGGTGGGCCAAGCTTCCTGAAAGGCAGCTTGCTTATCATCACCACTTAAGAGATTTTCTAAATATTAAGCTGTGAATAAATGCTCTTAAATAAATAATCATTTAGGCTTCTCCCAAAACATGCTGGGTGCATTCTGGGATACATTCCCTGCAGCAAAGGTTTCCTCGGCAAATAAACTTATGCTTATGAGGTTCCCTGGTGGTGGTGGTGGTGATTGTTACCTCACCCATCTTTCTCGGTTGCCCCAGCCACTCTGGGCAGCTTCCAACATAATATAAAAACACAATACAGCATCAAATATTAAAAACTTCCCTATACAGGGCTGCCTTCAGATGTCTTCTAAAAGTTGTATAGTTGTTTATCTCTTTGGCATCTAACGAAACAGCATCCAACAAGGTGGGAGCCACTACTGAGAAGGCCCTCTGCCTGGTTCTCTGTAACGTCACTTCTCGCAGTGAGAATAATAATTTTATTATATGAAGCCCTAACCCCAGTAATTTTGTGGTATACAACTTATACAGTCTTTTCCACAGGGCACAAACTCTGCAATCATTATCTTCTTAAAACAATAACATTTGTTTCCTTGTGGCATTTGTATGCTATCCCACAGCATGAAGTTCTCTAGTTGGCTAACATTAATAAAATAAAAAGCAATGAAAATACTTTTCATTCTTAAGGAAATCAGCCCTGAGTGCTCACTGGAAGGACAGATCATGAAGCTGAGGCTCCAATACTTTGGCCACCTCATGAGAAGAGAAGACTCCCTGGAAAAGACCCTGATGTTGGGAAAGGTGGAGGGCACAAGGAGAAGGGGGACGATAGAGGACGAGATGGCTGGACAGCATTCTCGAAGCTACCAGCATGAATTTGACCAAACTGCGGGAGGCAGTGGAAGACAGGAGTGCCTGGCGTGCTCTGGTCCATGGGGTCACGAAGAGTCGGACATGACTAAACGACTAAACAACAACAACAACAACAACAACGAAAATACGTTATGAAACAAAAGGAAGAAATGGGGTGAGGGAACATTTTTAGTCTGAGGGCTACATTCCTTCCTACAGAAACATGTCAGTGGTGCAGGAGGTTAGAAGTAAAACGGGACAACAGACATTACTCTTACTTTTGTACAGTAGCCTAGATTCCAGCCATGCAAAAACCAATTACTTCAATGTGCTCTATGTGGAGCTTGCCTTGCACTTGATCTGGAGGCTGCCATTAGAGAATGCTGTAACATGACCACTGACAGAAGCTGGATTTGTAGAGGCTCCTTGCATGTTTTAGAATCCTTATCTGGTTTGTTGTAGTTGTCTGACAACCAGCCTGAGGAAGCATTCTATGACTCTCCAAAGCTATCTTGGTGTTTTTTCAGTGAAGGTACTTTAATCAATATGTTAAGACAATGTTCCTTTTTGTTTAGCTTTCCTTAGGTGATATTTATGTTAGTCGTGTGCAGAGGTGGAGCTCACCCAATATGTTTCAAGTGAGCAAGTATTATGACAAACCTGCATCATCTCCCTCCCATTTGTGAAGAGAGGAAACGTCATTTATGAAACCCCAATTCTGTCTCTCTTAGACCAAACTACAGACAATGTTAATTTCAGGATTGCAATTAAAAGGCATGTTTTTGTTATGCAGATGGCAACTGCAGGAAAGGCTGAGCAGCCTCAGGACTTTGGTAGATCAGGAGGGGAGCATCCCTTGAAATGCAAATAAGCAACTTTAGAGGGGGTGGGGCTCCCCTTCAGGACCAAGGCAGAGAAAGATGGAGTCACACTTCCATTCCCCATCCTCTATGTTCCTGAGGCTGCTCAGGCTTTCCTCCTATTTACATAATAAAAGCAAGCAACTAACTTGCAACCACACAGTTAATTGGATAGTTTTCCCACTGCAAACTTAGGCTTTTTCTCTCCACTCCTTCATTTAAAGAGACATCAAAATGGGGCCAATGTGTTTGTGGTGGTTTTGTTTGGTGAGGGAGCCATCTTATACTGCCTATTTCCACCTCCCCTCCCTCCGGTCACATTTGGGCTGCCTTTAATTCAGAATGGGTGATATTGATTACCTTTCAATTTGGAGCTGCACAGGATTTTCCCCCTCCCTGGATCCTGATTGACTTTTGGACCACATGGGCAGAAAGTGCCTATGATACACTGAAGTGGCCAGACGTTCTGCTAAGGGATTTTGGCAGGGAAACAAAGCACACTGGGTTCATTCTTTAATTAACAAGTTGTATTTATAGCAGGTATCTTCAATCTTTTCCACGGGATCCGCTTTTAATCAAAACATGCATTCGGGGACCAATTTCTCAAACTTTTTCCCATATATTTGCATGGTGGTAGTGCCCCTGTTGTAACCCACCTTGGATCAGGCCATGGATCAATAGCTTGTTGCAATTCATCCATCTGTCCTGCAATACAACATTTGTATGCTTGATTAAACTTTTAATGATTTGCTTCTATCTAGGTAAAGGTAAAGGTACCCCTGACCATTAGGTCCAGTCGCGGACAACAATGGGGTTGCGGCGCTCATCTTGCTCTATAGGCCAAGGGAGCCGGCGTTTGTCCGCAGACAGCTTCTGGGTCATGTGGCCAGCATGACTAAGCTGCTTCTGGTGAACCAGAGCACACAGAAATGTCATTTACCTTCCTGCCAGGGCGGTACCTATTTATCTACTTGCACTTGACATGCTTTTGAACTGCTAGGTTGGCAGGAGCTGGGACCGAACAACGGGAGCTCACCCTGTCGCAGGGATTCAAACCGCCAACCTTCTGATCAGCAAGTTCTAGGCTCTGTGGTTTAGACCACAGCGCCACCCGTGTCCCTTGCTTCTATCTAGTTACCTAAAATATTGCCTCATTTCCTATACACCAAATTGATCAATGTGTTCAGCACTGAGGGCCTCTGTCAGATACCATCTCATCAGGAGATCCATTCTGCAAATTGTCGGAGCCAGGCCTTTAGGGTGGTGGCACCCAACCTTTAGAACTCCTTCCAAGTGTCATCAGGCAAGTGCCATCTCTATTGTTCTTTAGGCGCTTGTTGAAAACTTTGGCATTCAACAAGCTTTCTAAGTGGAAATTGATTTAATCTATTTCAAATGCAATTGAACAACCTATGCATTTGCTCCTTTGTTCTCTACCTTATTGTCTCCCATTTTTATTTTTATACATGTAATTGTCTCATATATGTTTTTATTGTATTGTAAATCTTTGAGGTGCCTCTTAGGAAGTGGTTCGTAGATGAAATAAATAACAATAGTTTATTTGTACTCTGCCCACAGGTCCTACTGGGCTTTGTAGGTGGCAAGTTGAAGGAAGAATAAATCTGATAAACAAATGCTTCCACAGGCCAACCATGCTACCTGCAACATTAAGAAAGAATATGGTGTGCAATATCCCTGAGGTTTCTTTCTTTCTGGTGGGAATCTAGGAATTGTTAAGGTAAAATATAGCAATTAAATCAATATCTAATCTGGCAACAATGTACATAGCACCACATAAGAAAGTCGTTTCAAAATTGCTAGCTTCTTCAAAGTCATCTCTCCCAAATACCTCTGAGTACTTGCAAAACAGCCCCAAAGCAAAATATACAGTCTATTTGAGTGGGCTCATTTGTTTGCCTACTTCTTTTCTCCTTTATAGCTGTAAAAGTGAAACACATGCTGGGGCTGGTTATTCAAGTAATTGTAATGAGCCCCTCTCAGTTCCCAGCCCCCTTTAATCCATAGCTTCAATACTACAAAATCATATAAAATTGCAAGGCTGAAAATTAGCCAGACATTTGCAGTAGCTTGGCCAGTATATGTAGGAGAGACATAAAACTGCATGGGGTGTTCTACGTTTTTGTATTTAAAGTTATATACACATGTATTAAGGTATTTAAGGTATAACTTAATAAAGGTAAGTATAATAGTGGAATTAAGGCAGTGTTAATTTGGAAGGGAAAGAGAGAGAATTTGAAATGTTGGTGGGGAGAGGTTATTGGTTGACAGTATGAAAGCGGGTGATTTTGAATGTAAGTGGTGAGACAGCTGAAGGTCAATCTGAGTTAGGAGTTCGGTAGAAAGAGTTGACTGTGGAGAGTTGTGGAAAGTGGGTTGTGAAGCAGGGTTGCTTAGATGAGCATTATGGGAACCGCAAAGTAACAAATAAGATGCTAGAATACAGAAGCCATTTGCTTATGTCCACAAAGTTATCTTGAAACCCTTGTTTGCTGTATATATCTAATAAATTTGTTGCATTGCACTGCATATCTCATTCTTGCTTATGTAAGGGGTGAATTTGTCAGATAAAAGGTGGGAATAACAGGACCATTTAGTGAAATGTCCAGCAATGACACAGCTCATAGCTGTACTTCTTGAATGAAGTGAATAGGTAGTACAGGTAAGCATGCACAGTATGTCAAAATGCCCATGGAGGTCCTGGCTACAGCTCAAAAGACACTGGGTGAGCAACCAGTTTTGTTATTAAGGAATAACAAAAACAAAACAGACCTCTACCATTATGGTAGTTTTGACACCAATAATAAAGTAGCTTCGTGTATTCCCGTGTAATAAACAACAGGTGTCTTGGTAGCTAACCTCTCTAGCCAAATGTGAGAGATATATGGAACATACTGGATTAAATGCATTTATAATTTGAAATGTACCACATACCAAGAGTTGCCAGCCCAGTGTGTGTGAAGGTCTTCATTGGTGCCCCCAGACAGGGGACCCCAACTCTTAGCTTTTTCTTTTCTTTTTTAAAAAAGGAAGTCTCTAGCAAGGTGTGGTGTGGAGGTCAGTTCCCATTGGTGTGTCCACACAGCACCAAGCTCCCTGCCACCTCATCACCCCAACCCTGGTAAACGGCAGTGACACCAGTGCTGGGAGGCGACCAATCCACACACACACACACAAGCTGCTCCTGCCACAGATATCATTGCAAGTTACTGAAATCCCTAGTCTTACACTCTGAAAATGGGGAAATTGTCACTCGCTATCTTTCAGTCCAGCTTCCCTCACGGACTTGCTGAGAAATGGGGGAGAGAACCATGATGTATTTGGAGGAAAGGTGGGGCATGACTGCAATAAATCAATAACAGAAATCAGCGGGTCTTACTTCTGAGTAAACTTCTTTAACATTAAAATGGGGGGAAATGTTCTCCTTTTTTTAACATGCCCATGAAGCCTGCATATTGTAAAGTGCCTAACTGAGAGCAAGTATTATGTGACAGCAACAACACCATCAAAGCCAAAGGGCTATATGTGTACACACAAGACATACAGATATGAAGTTACAGATTATTTGCAAAAGGCCTTCATGTGAAGAGTCACAGTGTACGAATATCCTTGACCAGAGGCTGCAGCCATTTTAATTCATTTCTAAAGGAGTGCTTTTAAAAATCTGAGGGACAAAAGTCCTGTCAGTTTCAGTCAATCATTTTGCTGCAATACGAATAACTATTCCTTTCATAACAACAGATAGCATAAACTTGACCTCCGTGAAGAATTTAGGGCTTTTGTGATCTCTAGCATTGATGGAGGGTTTTTGTTTTTCCTTCTGGTTGGTGGTTGTCACATGACTTCCCTGGATGCTACTTTATACACCCACAAATACACTTATTCTGTGATCCTGGAGAGCTCTCTATGGTTGTGGTAATAGAAATGTACAAAAGGTAATAATGGTGGTGATGGGGAAATCAAAAGCAGTTAATGTGTGTTAATGATTAACTGCGGATACCCAACAGGCCCCAGCCAAAGCAGCTTCTAAATATCCTCATTAAATTCTAAATTAAGGATAATTACCCCCCAAAATTATAGAGGGACTTCCCTTTACACCCACTAACACTCCCACCAGTGGTCAATAATACAACTGTGCCCTATAAAATTCCAAGTATTATCTGAAGTAAAAATCTTTAGCTCCTTCCTGCAATGCAATTAGAAAGTTTGGTGCTGACATTCAACTTGCTTATGATGCAGGGAAACTGAACCAGGGGCATAAAATGGCATGTTTTATTGCTGTAATTCCCACATGCTACAGTACGGGGGTGATGACTCAGAAAAAGCTGTGCACTTTGATTGAGTATGGATTAGCGCTCAGAGGAAAACCATTCTGAGCAAGATTAAAATTCATGTGGTAATGAGAAGTCGTGCGTTAGTTTTTCACAACACTATTACACACTGGATGCCATCGCCCCTAAAACATTTTCTTCTCAATTTTCTTTCCCCCTGGAAACGATGGTCCCTTTTGTTCCAGCTGTAATTCTAATTCCTTTATGTTTAAAATTGTGTGTGTGTGTGTGTGTGTGTGTGTGTGTGTGTGTGTGTGTATTCCCTTTTACCCTCAGCAACTCTGAATATGTAAGCAGTGGAAATGTGAAGCTTAGAGCAAAATACAAAATTAAACAAATATGTTTAAGCCCGCTGGGTTTATAAATCTTTTCTTTCTTTCTTTTTAAGCATTGCGTGGATCCAGCTGAACAGTATTTACTCCATACTTGAATGCAGATTTGAACTTGACATTATCAATTGTGTCTTGGAAAATTTCTTGCATAGCAAATGGAATTTTAAAAAAATGAAAACAGCATTTTCTGTGAGGAACTAATATATTACATTCATTTGATATTCAATGCAGTAACGTTGTGCATAATGAATGCATTTGCTATTTATACTGTTTAGCCCACAATTGAACTCAAACCTTCATAGAAGTGTTTTTAAAAAAAAAAAAAAAAAAAAAGATGTCCGTATGTTGTAGAAATCCCTTAATTATTCAATTTTTGTTGAAAATAGCTCAACCTAATCAGATTTCATAGGACTCTACTGGGGTCATTGCTTTTGTGGAAACGCGCCACAGTCAAAACTGAGGTGAAGAATTAATTTTTTGTGGCTTTTACCTAGGATTTCGTTTCAGCCCAGTTGCTTGCCACTTCAATTCAGCTTTTGCTCCCTCTCCATGATATGCAAATAGCTCTCATCTGAGCCCCTACGGCCAATCCTAGAGTTTGAAAATAATCAAATAGAACAGTGTGCAATTTAAGGTCCTGACAACAAGTACAGAAATGTTGTTTTATGCTTGAGGGAACTGTGCATAGACCATCTGCTGCCTTGGTGATTCTCATGATGCCTGTCAAAAGAGAGTATGCATGAAAAAACAGTGAACAGAGAGCGAGATGTTATCATCTTGTTTGCTACGGCAACCTGTGAGGCCCCCATGTCTCTGCTGGACATCGTGTTGATGATAATTAGTTCCACGTGGAATATCGTCAGCTCACCTACTTTAATCTAGCACCTCCCCAGAGAGGATATTCGTTATCAGGATGCCATTAAGTACAGGCCTACTTCTGATGTATCGTGGGTTCAGTTCCAGACCACCACAATAAAATGGATATTGCAATAAAGCGAGTCACACAATATATTTTTTTGCTTCCCAGTGCATAAAAAAAGTCATGTTTGCACTATGATATACCCAGCTCCAACCCTAGCCAGCTCAACTCCCATGGCCAGAGGAAGTGGAGTGGTGGGACACTTCCTTCCTCTGGGAGCATCTGGGCTGCCTACAGCTGCACCTGCATCCTCATAAGGAGCAATATTTGTGAAGCGCAATAAAGCAAATTGCAATAAACTGAAGTATGCCTGTACTATGTGATGTGGTTAAGCTTTAACACCAAATGACAACAAAAACATGGGGGGGACGGGACCTGAGATGAGGAACAGAAAGTGAGACCGCACGTGGTTGTCACTGACACAGGCAAAAAGAGCTGCACTGAGAAAGGATTCCAGCTCATTCTAAGGAGAGAAAGTTGCAACTGTTATTGCAGGGTCCCAACAAAGAATGAAAAGTTGCAAGTGAGGTGTGCTGGTCCCGGGGGGGAGGTTACCGTGGGGCGAGGTCCAGGACCCGAGTCGAGGGTCGGCAGACAGTCCTCCACGGGCGAAGCGGGGTCCACAGGGAGGAGCCGGGCAAGGACAGGAACACTGGAGGAACAGGACTAGATGCTGGCCGAAACAGCTCTTCAATGACGACGTTGCTCCTGCAACCTGGGACCGGGCTGACTGGCCTTTATCTTCTCTGAGGCCAGGGGTGGTCCCAGCCCCCAGGAGCCCCGCCTCTCCTGGCCTTAAAGCGAGCACTCCTCCTGGGAGAAACCAGTTCCCTTCGCCTCTCTGCCTAAGCCTCTGCAGTTCAGGAGAGGCTGAAGGGTTACTGGGCCCAGGGGGAGACTCACCTGTAGGCACTGAGTCCTCAAGCACCTCTGGGGCCAGAATGGATTCACCTGGTGCCTGCTCCTCAGGATCTGGCACAGGTGCAGGCTGCTCAGAATCAAGGCCTTGCCCCAGTTCAGCCGGCCCTGGAGGCGGGGACTCCTGTGCCGGCTGGGATTCCTCTGGTTCACTCTCTGAATCGGATTCCCAGGCCATCACATGAGGCAAGGTACTGTCATTTAGCATCCATAAAAGCTGAAAGGGGCCAAAGGCAAGCAAAGGGACCTAAATGATCAAGGGGGCAGAGGCAGAGCTTCATGCTCCAGCACCGGGGAGCGGAGAGTAGGTGGGGCGGGGCTGGCGCATGTCCTGGGGGCGTGACGTGCCACCCGCAGGGGCGTGACATGCGTCCTGGGGGCGTCCTGGGGGCGCAGCGCAGGCAGGGAGGCAGCCACAATGGCATCCCACCAGGATTGCACTGCTGGGGGTGGTGCACTTCCCCAGCATTCCTCTTCCTCTGCCAGTGGGTGGAGGAACTCCCCTATGAAGAAAGAGTGTATCATTTGGGACTTTGAAGTTAATAGAAAAGACAAGTAAGAGGTGACATGATATAACTTTATAAAATATGCACGGCATGGAGAAACTGGGTAGAGAAAGGTTTTCTCCTTCTCTCCAAAGACTAGAACTTGTGGGCATCCAATGAATCTGAATGTTGGAAAATTTAGGACAGGTGAAAGAAACCACTTCTTCATGCAGTGCATAGTCAAACTATGGAACTTGCTCCCCCGGGAGGCCCACCAACCTAGATAGCTTTAAAAGAGGATTAGATATATTCATGAAGGAGAGGGATATTGATGGCTACTGGCCGCGATGCGTATACTCTACTTCCACAGTTGGAGGAAGCAATGCTTCTGAGTACCAGTTGCTGGAAACCACAGGAGGGTCCTCATGTTCTGCCCACTGGTTTTCCACAGGCATCTGGTTGGCCACTGTGAAGACAGGATGCTGGACTAGATGAACCATTGACCTGATCTAGCAGACTGTTCTTAAGTTCTCGCTGCTTCCCATGTCCTCCCAGTCACTCCTGCAAAGAACTATCATACATGAACCGCCTACAGGTGAACCCACCCATATGACAAAAACCACATTGCTCCCCCAGAAGGATGCTCTACTCTGATAAAGATGATTCCTTAAGTGAATCAAGGAACATCACAGAGCAAAGGAACAGGAGAAGGTCACAAATCTCTTGTCCAAGGACCATATGGGTAGGACAGAGGGAGCACCACCTGTTTCAATCCACATGCATATATTCTGTTCTTGAATTTGATTTAGATGTGTATTCATTGTGCTTAGATGTTTTCAATGGTTTTTAACTGCTCAACTAAAACATATTCCCATGAAACCCCCCAGAAAAGGGGCTTGAGTCATACCGAAAGTCTACCTACCATGGTTGGCAGTGTGGCCTCAATGCAGTTCTCCAGTACTGAAGACAAGTGTTTTTTTCAGAGCTTTCAACTAGGGAGCGCTTTGCTGGAAATATTGGTGAGCAGCTTATTTTACCATTTAGCTGAATGCAGTTTCATTTGGGCCCTTTTCTGCCTACTGATCACCCCAGTCTGGCTTGGCTGTCTATGGCTGCTAGAGGTTCAAAGAGAAAAGCAAGGTGGGAGGGTACTCTGCTGCATTTGGGGAACTAACAAAACAATGAGGGAAAACAAGCTGTGGCAATTTTCAGGCGTATATGCAAATATTGGAGTCTGCTTATTCCAGGAGGCAAGCCTCCCATGACTTGCACTCCAGCAAGTCCTTAAACCTTTCCTTTTCATCAGGCTTTTATAGCCACTTGATTGAAAAGTCACATCTGAGGGGGGAGACAGAATTGTGGGGAGGGAAGGGGTGAGAGAGGCTCAAAAGCCCACTATAAAACCTGTCTAGTCTCATCATTACACTGTCCCTTAATCTCTATTTTCATTTGCCCAGATGTTTCTTTAACTACGTAAGAATTTTTATCCTGGGATAATAAATCATCTTCTTGGCAGGGACCATGCAATTTCCTTCAGATACTGCAGATAGCTCTATTGCTTTGTGACAGTTGAATACATGCTCTAGAGCAAAATGATCCATTTTGAAAATCTATACAAGACTGCTTCTTGCAACCAGAAGATTCCCAGTTCTGCAACACTGTAAGCACACTGATTACTCTTGGCAGCCAATCCAATATTTAATTTTACAAATGTGCAATTACAGGGAGGGGGATATCTGAAGATGGTTAGAAAATCACTCCCCCCCCACACACACACACTATATTTATATAACATGAGGGTGTGCCTACATCCTAGATCCATTTCTTAAAGCTTAATGCGCTTTAAGACAAAAAAACAAAAACAGATGCAGTTTATTATTATTATTGAAAATTAAATAATTTTGGATTTGTTCATATTGTAGCGTTTCACATATATGCAGTTGTCCTAGAATCACAAAGTTTGCATTAATATAAAAAGGCATGCCTATGTAAAATACTAAGTCAATGAAGTTCATGTAGACAATGATACCAGAACACTTTGAAATTATTTTGGTTTTTAAAAAAATAATCTCTCATCTACAACCAAGGATTTCTGGATGACTCCAAAGCAAAAAAGAACCTGCCCACAATAGGGTTTATTATTAAAATCTAGCCAAGTAGTCTGCAATCTAGAATTTTTTTTAACAAGGAGTAAGGGTAAAGGTAAAGGTACCCCTGCCCGTACGGGCCAGTCTTGCCAGACTCTAGGGTTGTGCGCCCATCTCACTCAAGAGGCCGGGGGCCAGCGCTGTCCGGAGACACTTCTGGGTCACGTGGCCAGCGTGACATCGCTGCTCTGGCGAGCCAGAGCCGCACACGGAAACGCCGTTTACCTTCCCGCTTGTAAGCGGTCCCTATTTATCTACTTGCACCCGGGGGTGCTTTCGAACTGCTAGGTTGGCAGGCGCTGGGACCGAACGACGGGAGGGCACCCCGCCGCAGGGATTCGAACCGCCGACCTTTCGATCGGCAAGCCCTAGGCGCTGAGGCTTTTACCCACAGCGCCACCTGCGTCCCTTTTTAACAAGGAGTAAGACCCATTAAAATCAATAGAGCTTAGTTCTGAGTAGATATGCATAGGATTGTGCTGATAAATAATCATCAGGAGTTATTAAAAGCATTGGAGAAAACAAGGTTGCAGAACATATAATCTTGTTAGGTTAAAAACATAGGCATGCGCTCAGGGTGTGTCCGGTGTGCCCAGGCACACCATAATGCTTTTCTAAAATACTATATGAGGATTGTGGTCAGGAGGAGAGTACACAGCAGCAAGTCAGCTCCCTCAGCTGCCACAACTCATGAGGGAGATACAAAAGGGGAATGGAGAAGGAGGGGAGCAAACCGAGAAAGCTGCAGGCAGAATGAAAAGGCTGGAATGGATCTGCACCTTCCACCTGTGTCTATTTCTGGAAGCAGCGAAGCCAAAAGCTGCAGATCCACTGCAGCCTTTTTCATCTGCCTGTCTCTATCTCATGGCTCTGTTTCCACCCAAGCTTGGATCGCCAATTTTTGCTCACACCTGATGAGCGATGTCTCATTCTCTAGGACAGGAAGATGAAGTAACCTGAATCTGCTTTGGTCAGTTTGGGTTAGCTCATTATCTGATTGAAGATAAAGATCATTAAAACTAACTGTATCTTTAGATCAGCCTAGTTATCTGTACGGGGGGGGGGGGGTATTTTGTGTCTCATTTTTCTCATTTTTTTTAAGTTTGTATTTTTTAAGTAAAGTTTAGTAGTTTTAGTTTTAGTTTCCCTTGTTTGTTTGATGGATAAAAACAATTTCCTTTATGATTATGTGTTTAAGAAATGTTTGCCTTAAAAAAATTCCTGGGTGCACACCCTAATGAAATGTGCTGTGCATGCCTACGGTTAATAATTTAATTAAGGAGAACCAACTTCAAATGAGATTTTTTGTAGTAGTGGTGGTCACTGAATTTCATCATTTCATGCTTTTATCCACTCGACTGGCTCACAGCCCATTTTAAGTCACCCATTTGAAATGCTCTTATTTTCAAAGTGGAGAAGTAGCAGCAAACATTGTATTACTCTCATGACAATTTCCAATCACAATGTTACAAATCAAATTTAAATTTTCTGTTCTATAGGACAAATAAATTGTAATGGCTGTGGATCTTGACAGCTTCCCTCATTGAATTTTACACTCCCCAGAAGAATGTTGTAAAGAACAGCCAAACAGCAACTATAGTTTTAGACACATTCACTGCTTCCATTTCTTTCCAAAGAAGCAAAAATAGGAAATCTTCAATTATATAATGGCTCCTCAACCAATTTATTATTTGACAATCAATACAAAGTTATGCCAACGCATAGCATCATCATCTGCAATGTTCAAGGCTCCAGTGGTCTTAATAAAACAAAAGGCCACACCATCTAACTCCTTCCAATGGCAGAAACCAATGTGGTCACTCAGGCATAAATTGTTTGCAGAGTGCAGCATAATCCATGCATAATTTCAGCACATTAAACTGCCAATAAAGAAAGCTACTTGATGGCACAAGTGGCACACTGCAATTGCTTGGTCGATTTCATCCCCTCTGCCTTTTATGAACAAGAAACAGCAGTATTCCATTAGCAGACGGTACAATGTTCAATACAGCTGGAAATATTCATAGTGTAAATTATATTTGTTCCCAGAAAAGTAAGTTGCATTCTTAGCATAAATAACAAGGAAAGAAAAAAATTAAGCTATCTACAAATCTTCCCCAACCTAGTGCCCTCCAGATGTTTTGGACTACAACTCCTAGAATCCTTCTTTGTAGGAGTTGTAAGTAAAAACATTTGTAGGGAACTGGGTTGAGGAAGGCTTTGCTAACCATGTGCATTTCAGCTGTTTTGGATTTTAGCTGCATAGATTTTAAATTATACACCACATTTTAGCCAGCCTGTAGTTCATAAACCATTACATACAATAGTATTTCAATGGAGGAAAGTCTAGATCAGATGTCTAGATCATTCTCCCCACCGCCCCTGATGTAGCTGAACTACCGCTCCTACCTGCCCCAGCAAGCATGGCCAACAGCCAAGGGTGATAGGAGTTGTAGTTCAGCAACATCTGGAAAGCTAAAGATTCCCCACACCTGATCTAGATTCCAGTAAGTAGAAAACCCTATCACACAACAAAACTGTGAAGAGTAAAACGCATGGAAGGTTCTGGTTTGATCTCAACACTTTTAGTAAGTTAATGTTGACTTCAAATAGCATTAAGCAAACCAGTCATCAGTAGTAATATGGATAATCAATTTATCACTTCCCTGGCATAGCAATTTGATCTTACCCAAGCAATTTTTTTATATTAGCAACCTTGTCCACCGCAAAACTGAAAATCATTACCTCCTGCTAGAAGGTCATAAGGGAACTCATCTGTACAGCTCAAAACACCTGAGAGGAATCTTGACATTTGTAGGATAAAAGCAGCATTGCTTCTCAAAGGAAATATTGAAACAGGGTGTGTGAAAAGTGCTCGTTTTAAATATCATTACCTCTTTATTAAAAAGAAAAAAGAAAACCCTTCACAATCTATTTTCTCTACAAGAAAGAAGAAAAAATGTACCTAGAGGCGGATGGAAACAAAATACAAGCTGGAATTAGATAGAATATTGAGGGCATTTGTGACATTTCATGGCCAGATAAGAATTGAGCAGTTTGCCATTATAGTTTCCTACCTGTCAAACACCTGTTTCCTCCTCTCTTCTGCTATGGCACCAGACATACCTAGGTCACTGTTTGGCCCTGTTTTTGCCTTTCCCATGTGTACATGGTAAATGCATGGATGGTGAGGAGGCTCAAACTTGCTGGTTCCATCCCAGCCACTGCACATTTTGGGCTGGGGTGTTTGGAGGAGTTTGCTGTGGGAGTTGTTGCTCGGTTTTTTAGATCTTCTTGTGATTTATGTGGAAATGGCTGCTTACCCAGTCTTGGGGTGGGAGGCTGTTGCGGCCCTGTCACAGCAGACTCTCCCCCCACCCCCCAGGAAGCAATGCTGGGCTTGTGCATACAATCTCATTTGCCTCTAAAATCCCCTTTTCCCCATAGTGAGCTTAACAATATAAAAATGCTTTCTTTAAAATAATTTGCTCCGCCAACTTTCTCACCACACAACATTCTCAACCTCACAATTCTCCCTTTTTTAAATTCAAAGGGTTTGTTTTGCTAGGCCTTCAAAGAGGGCCAGCCTAATACATTTTGCTGCCTGAAGCCCCTCCTCAGAAACTGACTATACCAGCAGTTGAATCTTAATTCAGCACTGGTGATGAGGTAGTATCTTCTCTCACACCTGAGGAAGCAGGCTAGTTTATGGGGCCAAGAACATGTCATGTCATATAACATACAGAGCTCTGTCCTCCACCAAGGGGAATGGCCAAAGTTCTTAGGAAAAACAGCTGCTACCCTCTAACCAGCTGCAACCTGAGGTAGCTGCCTTGCCATGCCTCGCTAGTACCATAGCTTGCTGTACTTTTTAATATTGTTTAGAGAGAATATAAACTGCACACCATTAATCTAAAGCATTTGTGTACAGTACTGTTTTTCCAAGACCCAAGGCAGAATGCATAGACTTTTTTTAAAAAACCAAGGCTGCCTCTTTTTTATGCATCCAACCGCACCTTTCTGCTGATGAAAAAGCTATTGGATTCAGGAGAGGCTTCCGACAGCAGAAAGAGTAAAGGTGATTTTCAATTATTGTCTCTGCAGTCCCTCTCCCTCAAAATCTGTTCCAGAAGGTTCAGAGGGGGGCTTTGGGAAGGTGTGAAAGGCGGTGCAGGGGAACGCAGGAGAAAGGAGGGATTTGTGAGAGTCTCCTCCCTTCCCCCTTTCAGCTCACAAAAGCCTCCGCTGGATCAAAGAGCCTTTGATCAACAGAAGGACACAATTGGATGCAACCCAATAATTAATAACAATTCCATTCCAACAAAACTCCACACACCCAAGTTCTGCAGAGTACCAATGAAAACGACATCCCCTTGGCCATCACTTATTCAGCTCAGCTGTCAGAAAGCTAACAGATGATCCCCACGATGCATCTCCCTCTATTTAATGTGTTGTCAAACACAATGTACGACCCACAAGCTTTTCGCTACCACAAAAGACAGACAAAAGCCATCTCTATGATTCTGATTAAGTTTCACAAGTGTCGGGCCCTCCTACGGATGTCAATAATAATAATAAAGTTTTCTGATACAGTGCATGCTGAGTACCAAAATGATCCCTCAGTGCCTAAGCAATGTCACTGTAATGTCTGATGCTTCATTAATATTCTGCAATGCCAGCAGGAAACATCATCATGGATTCAGACTTCTCTGAAACCTGGCTTTCTAAACTTCCTCAAAAATCACTGATATTAGTCTCTCAAAAGAAATAAAAATCTGCACAAGAATTTTCAGCATGTCATGTATCACCTTCAGACAAGATCTCGTGAGTAGGAGAGAGTGTTGTAAGTTGTGATAATTAACATTTCTTTAAATAACCAAGGACTTTTGCACTTTTTCTCCTTGTCTCTTTTTAGCACCCTATTGCAAATTAACTGACATGACAAATGAATCGGCCACCATGCATTTTAGTTATATTGCAGCTCTTGTCTGGATAGCTGCAGCATTGGCCGGAGCTATGGGAAGGGTCGGGATTCTCTGCCCCTCACTGTCACATTGTATGAACAGGAAAGTATGAGAAAATTCAGAAAATATCATCAGAATTGAGAAGACTGAGAAACCTTTAATTTAAATAATAATAATAATAATAATAATAATAATAATAATAATAATAATAATGGCCTTCCACTAAAACTGGGTTCCTACAATTCAAAATTATGTTGCTGATGGGGAAGGGATAAATAGGATATCAAAGGATGAGCTCTTTTATTTGGATAGTTTATACCCATACTTTCTGTAGCAAGAGAGAGACTCAAGTTGGTTTGCAACACATAAAGGACAGTTGAAGAGCAAAGAGTAAAGAAAATAGTTGGAGACTCCCCTCCTCTTATTGCTTTTTTATTCACAATTTTATTTTTTCATTAGATTGTGTTATGTGTATAAGATCTTTATCAAATATAATACAAAATTCCCCATAGATATATTACAAGGATGTGAACAAATACATACAAAATAGTTGGGTTGTATCCAATGCTACTCAGAGTAGACCCACTGAAATTAATGGACTTGACTAACTCTATTCAAGGATGACTAGCACTGGATACAACCCATTGACTCAAATTACTCAATATTATTCTCTGTTCTGCTTACTACCGAATATATTGTTAGAACAGGCATAGGCAAACTCGCCCTCCAGATGTTTTGGGACTACAATTCCCATCATCCCTGACCACTGGTCCTGTTAGCTAGGGATGATGGGAGTTGTAGTCCCAAAACATCTGGAGGGCCGAGTTTGCCTATGCCTGTGTTAGAATATTTCTACTCCTCCCATTGTTATCAACTCACATTTGTATCTTGCCTCCTTGGAGCTCAGAGCTATGTACATGAGCTCTATTTTGTCTCCATGACACTCCTGTGCAGTAGATGATTTTGAGGGCCTACACATTTCACATACTTTGATATCAAAATGAGAATTAACTTCACTGGTAAATCAGTCTCAGTTGCCTGTGTCCAGACCATGACTCCACATCTCCTGAACTGTAATCAAGAAGTTACTGTATCCAAGATCTGGTTTTGTAAAATAAATGTGTAGACCTTTTCAAGCATTTGAGCAAATGTGTGAGTCTAACTGTGGAGTGGATGGGAGCATGTACAGAAGCACCACCCCAAATGGCTCCACATGTTTATGTGGAAAGGTTTATTTCTGACCTTTCCGCATGCAGAGTAGGAGCTGGGGAGAAATTTGATTTAGTACAAACTTTACAATTCAAGGACCAAAACAGAGTCATCCTTCAAAATTCACACTTCTACAAATTGTGCAACGCAGTTCCCCAGCAAAGCACTGCATACAAAAATGAATATACTTGGATCAAATGTGCATAAAAATACAGATATTTGTGAAAATGACATACAAAAATGCATTACAGTGGACCCTCCAGTTACATACCGCTCTGGATACGTAACTTTCGGGTTGCAAACATGGCAGACCCCGGAAGTGCATACTTCAGGGTTTCTCCACGCACGCATGTGCAGAAGTGGTGCCTCCAGTTACGGATTTTTCGGGGTAAGTACGGACCCCCGGAACGCATTAAATTTGTATCCAGAGGGTCCACTGTTCATTATAGAAACTTCTTTTGCTAAATTGCATACAGACATGTGTCTATTAGAAATTTACACTAACATGCCAATGAATTTTCATGAGAATTTTTTTTGATGCAAACTAATGAGGAAATGTATAGAAATGAACTTAAGACTGGAAAAACTAGAAACTGTGAGAAACCAAAACAGATTCATCCCTAATTCAGAGGTGGCTTCTACTAAATGGATTCAGGTGAATTTGCTAGCCAGCCTCCCTTAAAAGCGCCAACCATCAGGAACTGTGATCATATTCAAAGACCTAAGTGGAACCAATGCATCTGAAGACATTGAGAGCTGAGCTTGAACTTCCTTCTCCCAGTTTAAGTCCTCACACATTCACTTCAGTGCCCAACTTGGGCTTGCTTGCATTATTCAATGAGATTCCAATAGGGAGAGCCTGCCCTGCACAAAGTCACAAGATTTCAGGAGTGATTTTTTATTATTATTTTTTAGAAGGGCTATTCATATATGCCAGCTAACCCAACTGGTCCCAAACACTTTCTCCTGACAAAAGGGGGCATTTGTTTTTCAAGAAAACAGCAGCACGTCAGGCACAAAGCTCAAGCATGCTACCAAGTACATACTGTTAGTTGAGATTATCGCCAAGGCAGAGCCCAGCAGGGGCTGCCGTTTTAAGGAAAGCGAAACAAACGTTCTGGAGCAGTTTATATGTCTCAGCTTGAGGTGTGGTAGATGGCCAATAAAAGCTTCCAGAGATTGCTTTCTGTAGTAAATCAGAAGCAAGTGCCCCAGACAAACTGGGGTGAGAATGTCAGGGTTGCCAGCCTACTTTCATCATTCATCATCAATTGAACCGCCCTCCATCCCTTTGTAAATCTGTTTGAAGGTTATAGGCAAGCAGTATGCAATACCCTGTCATGAAAAAGAGCTTGGGACCACATTGAAAACCACAGAAAACAGTTATGAAGGCAAAGTGCTGAAACCTTACAGATGAAATATCACATTCACAAGGTTAAGCCCCAAATGCATGCACGTGTTGAACTACTCTGACTGAATCACAGATACAGGATGCAAAATATGAGGTATGTAATTTATTGCCAGACTAAAGATTCCTGTATACTACTATTGGGGGGAGGGGAAAGAGATAGTTTGGGGGAGGGGGCTGCATTCAGACTTTATTATTCTTCTTATTCAATTTTGCCAAATCAATGTGCAAAGACCAACAAAGTTTTATTTTCTGCTTGGCCCCAAAATCACTACTAGAATCTTCATGCATATATAATCTTGTCTGGTAAATAAGTGCCTTTCCGCAACAGATTTTATGTGACAACAAGAACAGAACAACAAGGACGACAACAACAACAATAACAAGAAATAGTTAAGCTTTTTTTCGCCCCTCCTCTGGCAATAGCCAACTGCCACTTTCCCTTGTCTTATTGTTTTCTAACACATTGACCATTATCAGTGCAATTCTAAATATGTTTACCCAATAATCCTTGGCTGCAGTTAATTGTGTCCAGGAATGATCCCCATTGAACACAATGGGACTTGCTTTTATTTTTAGTAGACATGTATAAGATTGACTGTAAATCAACATGCTTTCATTGCCTTAATTCAAGATGCACCCAATGCTTGTTTTGCTTTGTAGGCTTCAGCTGTGATGACGGACTTATCCACGTCTCTGATGCAGGAAGCTTCTGCCACTCACCTCTCCTCTCACATCCAATATGTTTCCTTTTTATGGCCGCTTCTTTAGCTCTCCCTTTTTTTATAGAAATGTACAAAGAATGTAACTTATAAAACAGTTAACATTCCATTCCAGAAACTAACACAGCAAAAATCACACAGGAATTACCGTACTCTCCCTAGCAGTCCCACCCGTCCCAAGTCACTGCTTCTTGTGTACTTGATTTCAGACAGGTAAGACTAGGAGTAAACTAATAGAGCTGCTAGGAGTAGTGTTTGTAATGGGAGGAGAGATGAATTTGCTCCCCACAAAAAACAAAGCAAAAAGGCAACAAAAGTAGTGTAACAATATAAGCACAAAAACATTAGCCAGGTGCCTATTGTATTGAAGACAACGGCTGTGGGTTGTAACGCACAACTGGGTTGTGACCCCACCTAAGGGGAGGAGGGTGTTCCACCAGTACCACTAATGCCATTTTTTAAAAGGCATTGAGGTGTGCATTAAATTTGATGGCATATTAGACTTGAGTAAATACAGTAGACTCTGCCCAAAATGCATCCTTAGGAGTTAAAATGTGAGCCGGTAAACTAACTTTCTACCCACCTTCTTCCAGTCTTATGTACATTCAATACATTGTAAAGGCTATGCTCTTTGTTAAATTATTTTCAGAAGGGATTTTCACAGCCTTTATGAGAAAATCTGAGGAAACAGAAATCAGGTAATAGGTTTTTTAAAAAAATGAAACATTATGCTAAATGTGGGGTGAGGTGGGGTGGCTAAAGTCAACCTTACTTGTTCCCAAAGGGGGAAGGCTGATTCTTCCAGAGAGACCATGCAGGTAGTTGCCTGGAGCAGCAACACAGTTGAGGGCAGTAAATGTTAAGCGATTCTTTATCATTTAAGTGGATTGTGAGGGTCAGACACATTCCAGATAGCTCCAGGCAGAAAAAGAAGCCTTGGCTAATGAGAAATATATGAGGGGGGGGGGGACAGAGAATTCAACATTCCTGTAACCATGCTTCACATTCTCAGCTTTCTTTGAGGGATGTGCAAAATCTAGCTGTGATGGCAAAATCTGTAACATTGAATGCTCAGGGATAGGCACTGCTGAGTACCTGCCATGGCCCACATTCCAACTCCCTCCCCATCTCCAGACCTCTTGGCCCTGCTGCTCTCTTCCTCCTCCTCATAGTCACACCCTGTTTTCCTGCCTGGGTAAGTACCGTAAGCTCAGTGATAGAACATCTGCTTTGAATGCAAAAGGTCATGGGTTCAAACCCCCAGGTAAGGCTGAGAGAGACCCCCACTAGAGACCTTAGAGATGAATTTATGCCATAAGTTAGTGAGTCAGCATCCCCTACTGTGTCACAGCATGATCCAGGGGGGTTTGCAAGAGCAGCTCTACCACAATGCAGATATATGGGGGGGAGTAGTTCTAGGTTTTGGAAAAATTATTATTATTATTATTATATATTTATTTATACCCTGCCATTTTCCCTGATGGAACTCAAGTGGCTTGAGATAAAAGCAATCATTGCTAAAAATAAAGAAAAAATTGTCATTAAAAACAATAAAACATTATCCACCTTTGGTGGACATGCCCAAGGATTAAGACATTCTGGGAGATGATTTATAACGAAATGAAAAAGATATTTAAATATACTTTTTTGAAGAAACCAGAGGCCTTTCTCCTGGGCATGGTCGGCCAATTGGTGTTAAAGAAAGATAGAATGTTTTTTATGTATGCAACAACAGCAGCAAGAATACTTATCGCGAAGTATTGGAAGACACAAGATTTACCCACACAGGAAGAATGGCAGATGAAGTTGATGGACTACATGGAATTGGCGGAAATGACTGGCAGAATCCGAGACCAGGGAGAAGAATCGGTGGAAGAAGATTGGAAAAAGTTTAAGGACTACTTACAGAAATACTGTAAAATTAATGAATGTTAGAAAAATGTTGGAATGAAGTTATATGGCTTTAGTAGAAATGTTATAAGGAATTAAGTATAGATAGATTACTAGGGTATTAAAGGGAAAAATAAGGTTAGAATGTGTTAAGATAATTATAGGATAGAAAACAGAGGAAGATGGAGAGGAATTGATGAAACAATTAATAGAAGTGGAAGACAAAAAGGGAGGTATGAGGAGGTCGTGGAAACAAGTGAATGAAAGATAAGATATTGAAATTGGATTGTGTCTTGAATGGTTTTTTGTTTTGTTTTGTTAATTGTTTGTGTTAGTGTTGTGTAGTCTTTTTTGTACGGTATTGTATTGTTGTATTGTTTTTCTTTGGTTTTTTGTAGTGTTGTGTTTAAATTGTTGAAAATTAATAAATATTATTTAAAATAAAAACAAAAATAAAAACAATCAAACATTAATAGAATTAAAACTATATCCATCTATAAAATCTGTTTAAAACATACAAATAGTTACAATAAAAACAGTACGGTGACAGCCCTTTCATTAAAAGAAGTCAATTCCCCAAAGGCTGTTGGAACCAGAAGGTCTTCGCCTGCCAGCAGGACAACAAGGAGGGAGCCAGACTAGCTTCTCCAGGGAGGGAGTTCCAGAGTCTGGGGTCAGCCATCAAGAACACCGTGTCCACATCCTAAGGCTGTACTTTAACTCTGGACAGGCAGAGGCCAAAGTTGAATCCACTGGACCTGTATTAATTATAGAGAGATACAACCTCCAAGTCCGAGCTCCTCTCCACAGAAAAGGGTGCTTCACTCACTGGCTGAGGAGGGTGGAGCTGAACTGCTTCTCTCTCAGACACAGTGCTGCTGCTGCCTGCTTTCATTGACTTTGTGCGTGCCTGGCCCCCACAATTACATTATTGTGGGTGCCCTAGCACCCACGGCCCCCTGAAGTTGTCTCCTATGGTAAGTTCAATGGGAAATACTCTCTGATTCTGGAGTGAGGTCCAGAGTGAGCCTGGGGGTGCAGCCTGGTAGATTTTGGCAGGTCCAAAGATACAGTACCACACAGAATATGTCTATTCACTTAAGGCAGGGGCAGCCAATGTGTTGCCCTCCAGATGTTGTTGAACTACAACTCCCATCATTCCTGACTATTGGCCATGCTGGCTGGGTCTGATGAGAGTTGGAGTCCAACCTATGGTTACTAGATGTCCCCGGTTTTACAAATCTGTCCCCAGACAAAGTCCGTCCCCGGAATGTCCCCGGATTTCATTTAATGTCCCCGGATTTATATTTTAAGTGTTGTAGATTTATTAGTAGGGAATGAATGTTGCGTGATTGGTTCAATGGCACAAGACACATCATATGGGGACTTCTGGTGAGGCAAAATGGCAGGTGCCACGGCAGCAGGCAGCTCCTGAAGCCAGCCAGAGCCAACTGCGCTACCAGGCTGGCTCTGGGCTGCTGAGACTGCCACTGCCACTTTCAAGGGGGAACCAGGGATGCCTGGCGCGTCAACTGGGGGAACCACTGACACACACCCCTGACCCAAATCAAGCCGGGAGCGAGAGCGCCCAGCCACCCGCCCAGCGGCACTCCGGGGCCAGGGAAATCCTGGAGCTGACGCAGGGAGAAGGAGAGGAGAAGGAAGAGAAAGAGGAAGGAGAAAAAAGAGGGGAACCCTGACCTTGCCGCGCCGCTGCTGCCACCGCTGCTGACAAAGAGAGGTAGGAGAGCACCGGGAGGGCAAGGACACATGGCCAAGCCCAGGGCCGACCCGAGCCTACTCCATGGTGGCTAGCACTCCAAGAGAGCAGGCTGGGGCCCAGAGGAAGGCTGTGTGGCAGAGGAGACCATAGAAGAGAAGATATTACTTCTTAATATATATATATATATTAATAATTTTGTAAGTAACTTTTTCTCTCTCTTTTTTTTTTAAGTGTCCCCGGATTCTTTGAAAAAACCTGGTAACCTTAGCCCAACCACATTTGGAGAGACCACTCTGGCTACTCCTGACTTAAGGCACACACCTTTTTAAAAATGATAAAGAGGAAGTTTGTCCCCTTGTGGATTCTATTCTATTTTATTTTATTGGCAAATTGCAAAAATAAATAAAACAGCCAAGTCATTTTTCCCCAGCTGGTGTTCAACTCTACTATTCATGAATATATTCAAGATTATCTACCGAAAGGCAGCGTGGTTTTAAGAACATTTGTTGTAGTTATTTTGTCATACTGCATAACTACCAAAGATATAGCTGCTTGGGAGGAATAATCACACACGGTCAAAAATATGGGGCAAGGAACCTTCCTTAAAGAGCAGTTGGAATAAATGGGAACCCTACTCTAACCCAGAAGCTATAAATATATTGGAACCAGTCCTCCTCTTTGGAGATAGTCCTCTTCTGCTAAAGAAATGGGCATGTATGATTACACCAACAATTGAAAAATATGAGCCTACAGCTTCCTGCAGAATTAAATATACTGAATAACTACCAAGGAAGACAACAGTCTTACTGCATCCATTTATATTCATGTATCTGGATTAGGGCAGATTCCATTTTCTTACCTTAGCGTGACCGGACTCTGTCAAAATTCCCCTGTTGACACATACTTAGTGCAGTTGAATAATGCAGAGACCATTAAAGTTTTCCTTCAGCAAGAACATTGAACATTTTCATCTGCACCGATTTGCATTACCTTTTCCTGTAATAGGGCAATTCTCCTTTAACCCAGAATACACAAACTTTAGATTATCTCATGTATCATCCAGACATTTTAATACAGCTCTTGATTTTCCATGCTGCACAATATTGGCTAAAGTTTCCATCAAACTCTTCCTGGTACTAGTTAATGCCAATCATTAAACACCCTAGGTGGGTTTTCTCTCTCCCCTCCTTCTTTATTTGACATCCTGTAATGGTGTGCTTGCGCTCTCTCTCTCTCTCTCTCTCTCTATATATATATATATATATATATTCATAAACGTAAAGCTCCCTGAAACTCTATTTTTCCTCCTGCCACAAGAGGCTTCACTTATTACCTTCATCCATTTTGCTTTGTTCTAAATTAACTGCTTCCAAGCTAATGCATCACCTACTCTTAAAAAATGTTAAAGGATGGGCAGACACACAGAGCGAAGTACCGGAGTGAATCTGAGTAATGGTTGATGCAGAAACCATGTATGTTATGCACACTTTACAGTAAGCCCCATTGAACACAGTGCTACTTACTGCTACAGGGTAGATGATGCAGCCTTTGCTATCTGCTGTATTTCTAAAGCGAGGGCAAGGAAATAGTGTGGCTGCTTCTCTTTGGATCATCAAGTATCCACGCAGCATGGAAGAATGGTGAGGAAATTACACATTGCTCCCTTTCTTAGGAGTCACATGAGAACAGGTAATGTGTTGCCTGATTGTGCCAGCTTCCAGAGGCAAGGGCTTTAAAAATAAACGCTGTCATGGACTCTGCTACCACCTCACACCTCCAGCAAGAGAGGCAGACTGGACTGATGACCCAGGAAGGAAATGAGTATACTGTGCCACCTAGGAGAGTTTTGATTCCTAGAAGGATAAACCAAGCCTGATTCAGCAGTTCCCAGCCAGCAGGTACCTGTTGCCCAATTTCATTAGCTTCCTGGGCAAGGGCTTCAAAGAAATACAGTGGACCCATAAGCAATGGGATTACCACCAAAGGGAAATGAGACTTGGGGTGGATCGACACACAGGAAAAAAACAGCTATAAATAAGGCAGAAATTAGATTGTTATAACAACGGGGGGGGGGGGGGCTATGGAAAATAGTGTAGAAAAAAATCCTGCTCTCTGGCGCTATCCGGTGTTGCATGTTTATAATCATTGTTTCTTTACTTTGTTTAGTCGTTTAGTCGTGTCCGACTCTTCGTGACCCCATGGAACAGAGCACGCCAGGCACTCCTGTCTTCCACTGCCTCCCGCAGTTTGGTCAAACTCATGCTGGTAGCTTGGAGAACACTGTCCAACCATCTCGTCCTCTGTCGTCCCCTTCTCCTTGTGCCCTCCATTTTCCCCAACATCAGGGTCTTTTCCAGGGAGTCTTCTCTTCTCATGAGGTGGCCCAAGTATTGGAGCCTCAGCTTCAGAATCTGTCCTTCCAGGGAGCACTCAGGGCAGATTTCCTTCAGAATTGATAGGTTTGATCTTCTCGCAGTCCATGGGACTCTCAAGAGACTCCTCCAGCACCATAATTCAAAAGCATCAATTCTTCGGCGATCAGCCTTCTTTATGGTCCAGCTCTCACTTCCCATAGTTTGGTGTGGTCGACATAGTCAAAGGTTTTTGCATAGTCAATGAAGCAGAAGTAGATGTCTTTCTGGAACTCTCCAGTTTTCTCCATAATCCAGCACATGTTTGCAATTTGGTCTCTGGTTCCTCTCCCCCTTCAAAATCCAGCTTGCACTTCTGGGAGTTCTCGATCCACATACTGCTTAAGCCTGCCTTGTAGAATTTTAAGCATAACCTTGCTAGCATGTGAAATTTACTAATGTAGCTGAATCCCTTGGATGGGCAAACAGGGCAGAGTTGATCTGACTTCACTTTGCCTGCACAACCCAGGTTTTCAGCACAGAACCAGAACAGGCAGGGAAGGAGGCAGGCACATGTTACTACGGTTCATAAGAATGTAATCACCATCACCAGAACACCACTATACCTTGGGGCAGGGCTAGCGGGTCCAAATCTTGTGTTGGGTCATAGAGACAGGGATATAACATGTGAGCACACCTCAGCTCTCCATCCTTCAAAGTATTGTCTCTCACCACCAAGAGGAATATGTGGCACTACACAATCTGAAATTGTAGCTCCTGCATTATAAATGGGTCCTGTCTTCAAAATGAAGCCATCCTCCATTCCAGATGTGGTAAATGCTTCTGGCAACATTAATGTCATTTCACCACCTCCCCAAACACAACTCAAAGAGCATACTTTCTTTGCTTGATGTGGAAGTATATCACCAAGTAAAGTTTCCTTATGTCAGTAATGACCCCTGGATCCCTGATGGGTAACTTACACTTAACTGGCAACATTCTGGGATGCTTCTATTAGCAGCAAAAGTCTGAACAGCTTGAACTTCAATAAAATGCACAGTAAATGACTGAGCTAATTCAACCTCATTAATCCTCAACCCAATACAACCATTAGGTGTCTTCATAGCAGCCTGCGCACAACCTACAGAACATAAACACATCCCTGTAGGAAATCCAACACCCAAAATGTGTTGCAGCCCTGGCTCCCGAGTTGTCAGTGTGGGGTAAATAGCTACATAATTGCCAAGATCTAACTCCAGCTGCACCACATGAGCCTCAGTGTCTCGTTGAGTCTTGTTAACAATGGGAATTGTATGCCCCAAAATGGATGCTTCTGTCTCCCTGTAATGTTGAATCAGACAGGCAATTGCTTACAGGAAGTGGCAGAGATCCTGGTTTTGTTTATCCCTGATGCTCCACAATGAAGTACAAAATAAAATCACTTCACTGGGAGCAAAGTCGTTTTCAAGCGCTTTGAACACTAGCAGAGGAACAGGTCCAATTCTTATGCCAATCGTGCACCAAAACCATTCATTCTACAAGTGTTTGCAGGATAGGATATTTGAAATAATCTGAGAGCTGCTGTAAGCCTTCTCCATCCTCCATTAATTAAGCTTGACTAACATGTGTAGTGCATCCTCAAAAATTAGAGGCCAATAATGTAGTTATTTGTATTTGGTCACCATGGCAAAGGCCATGGAAACAAGAAATCACTCCAGGTAATTAATTCCACAGAAGTGGCATGCTCATCTGCCAGTTTCTGTTTCTCTCAGCTTCTCATTTTTTTTCAATTTTAAATTCAATTCTCCACATAAGATTGCAATTTTTTATATTTTAAAAAATATCCTCATGAAAATCCACCAATATTTTAGTGCAAATTCATCCTAATGTACACATTTGTGTTCAATTTTGCCTAATATAAACCTTTTTGAAAAGCAATTTTCCATTGTTTAAAGTGTTTGTTTTGTTATTTTCACTAATATTCACTTTACCACAGTATATGCATTTTACCACAGTATATGCATTTTATACACATTATATGACTGGACAACAGAATTCAGAGAAGTGGGAATTTTGAAGAATGGCTGTGTTTTTGTCCTCATCTTGTTGTGGAAAGTGCAGATTAAGTAGATTCACCTTTTACTGTGAACTGAATTGAATTTCTGTCCCACGGTCAGGTTGTTTTTTTAAGCTCACTCTTCTTAGTAGGCTAGCTGGGCATTTTTAATGTGTCTGTGTTACAGCCTCAGGCTAAGAGTCCAAAACAGAAGCTCTCTACAGGTGTTCAGTTTGTTAGCGATAATGCATGTAGGGATGAGTGTGCTTCCTTTTGTCATCATTCCAGTTGGCCCCCAACTCATGAGGAGGACCTTGTGAAGCAGAAAACTTCCTGCATTCATAACAAACAAACAAAACCAAAGCCATTCAACTAGGGTAGTAAAGAGGCTACATATAGTTTGGGGGCCATCTGAGGGCATCTTGGCATGTCTTCAGTGCTCTCATGAAAAACAACTGGAAAACCTTCCCCCCCCAAAAATTGGCAAAGAGGGGGTACTCTCTGCAGAATGAAGAATAGTCCACTCCCAAATTCTGCCTCCAAGTCTTCTCTAAATAAAATAAATTCGCACCAAATGGATTCAGTTTGGCACATTTCTACTTCATGCTTTTATTTCATCTGTGACTGTTCCCAAATAACTAATCTGGGGGTTTAGAACATTTAATGGAAAAAGATTGCCAACGGCTATTTCTATTACAAACTCTTATAGACTAACAGAAAGTACTCTCGTTAACAAGTGCCTCTGAACAAAGATTACCAGGCCTACAACTCTCCAAGCCCCAATTAACAAGCCAAGTGTATTCCCTTTAAATCCACACAGAAGAAACTTTTGGGGACCAAGTGTGTTTAGGAATACATAATCTTCCAGTACACTTTGCTTTTCCAAATAGTTTCTCATTTATTCACCCTGCTCCAGCAAATGAACATTTTCCACTTCCCCTCACGGGATTCAGAGGGCTTTGGCTGAGAATACGAAACCCATATTCAAAGATTCACTTTAACTTGTGATGCTTAAAAGTGGGAGCAGAGGGTGCAGGTAAGTCGTACCCTCAATATTCTCATATGCAGCATACGTGACCTTTCTCATGTTTCATGGGAAAATCCACAGGGGACTTCTAGTGACATGCACTTGAACATGTGCAGGCTCCTTCATGAGATCAATCAGAGGTTCAACTTTATCATGGTTCCCAATTGCACAAAGAGTTCTGCTCATGTTCAAGTAAGCCTAAGTCGAAGCCTTTTGCAGATCCTCCTCACACAACACAGGAAAGATCAGGGACTGAGGGAATGTATGGTACACACAAAGGTGTGGGGCTTGCATGCATGCGCTTCCTCCTATCCCCATTTTGACCACTGGATGTTCAGGCAAACAAAATGACTAGAATTTCTTCACAGCTGGATGGAAACCCTCCAGTTCAGGGAGGAGAATATAAGTACATGCCCTCAGCCGAACTGGAGACCTTTAGGATATGAAGTGGCTATGTTTAACCTATGCCTCATAAATCCCAAGGTCTCAAAGTCAGGAATAGTGAATAACAGACATGTCCCAATACCTCCACTCTGCCATTTTATTTCTAGAATAGCTCCAGAACCTATGAGGCCATGGGATTTCAGTTTTACACCAGTTAGAATTACTAGGAGAGCACTGTTCCCCTCAAAGAGCTACAATTCTCAGAATTCTCCAGGAAGAGGGATTGTTAAATACATGCATAGGCAAACTCGGCCCTCCAGATGTTTTGGGAGTACAACTCCCATCACCCCTTACCACTGGTCCTGTTAGCTAGGGATAATGAGAGTTGTAGTCCCAAAACATCTAGAGGGCTGAGTTTGTCTATGCCTGGTTAAATAACTCCTAGAATTGTAGTTCAATGAGGGGAATAGCGGTTTCCTAACAACTCTGGCACCCTTAACAAACTACAAATCCCAGGGTTCTTTGAGGAAAGCCATGGCTGTTAAAGTGGTAGCATAGTGCTTTAAATCTATAGTGTGATTGTGGCCTCTGTTTATCATGGAAACCAAACCGTTTAGCAGCAGCATTATTCTGAGTTGTTATTATTTCATCACTAGCACAGTATTAATGGTTATATAAGCTTCATACATTTCCTGCTTTATGTTACAATCTCCTGTATCAGTGGGGGGGGCAAATTCTTCAAGCAAGCCACTATCTTCTACAAGGAAAGTGGACATGAATTTCCTTGACGGACATGAAAGCATTTTTAATATCAGAAGCAGAACCTAAATTAAAAAACATTCTTGCTTGAATAGTTTCTTCAGCACACTTACCAGGAAAGAACTCTACTGCCGTGTGAGTTTTAAATAGTTATTTCTCTCTGAACCTCTCCTCATGAAACATGGTTTTCTTTGAAAATTCAGCATGTGCTCTTTTACAAATATGGAGTGCCAGCATAATTCCCATACTCTGGGCAGCCAAGATAATGTAGGAGTTTAAATTACAATTGATCAGAATACAATTTTTATACCAAAAACAATTTGAGAAAGCCCCGTTAATTCAGCTGATAGAAATCAGCCGTGAATATTGGGAACGAAGGATTCTTGGAGATAAGCTATTCCTCTAAAAGGAAAGAGGCTGAGCAATTACAATTCTGAAATGTAGTGCATGCCATCCTTTAAATTACTTCCAAGATGCAGAAAATACAAAAGTATATATAACCGTGATGGTGAAGCATGAACACTTATTGACGTTAATTCAGGAGTGATAGAAATCAGTCAGTGACAGGCATGAATATTGTGAATGAGGGATTCCTGAAGATAAGCTGTTCCTTTAAAGGAGAAAAAGTGGACGATTACATTTCCAAAATGTAGTACTCTACATGCCATCTTTTAAATTACTTCGAAGATGCTGAAAATAAGAAAAATATATGAAGTATAGAACTAAAGCATGAACACTTATTGCAGCTGTTCGTCTCTATGGAGCAACAGAAAATAGCTTTTCCTCCCCCTTCCACATTCCATCTTGTTGTTACAAACTCACTAAATTCATCCTTACCTGCTATGGCATAAAATCCCAAACAGTGTAAGGACATACATTTTTTACATACATCGAGTCTGAAAAATCATGCCAGAAAGGTCACAATTTCAGCAACCATGTTTGAAATGTATGTGGTTTTACATGATTTATCCAAGTTTGCTTAATTTTAAGGTTTCCTTCTGGTTACAGAATTTATCACTGATTCTCCCCCACCCCATTTTGGGCCAAATATGTAAACGCCTATGGCTGAATATACACTGTGGGTATAAAAATGAATTTGAAATGAGAATGTGCATTTATTTTGGAAACGAGTGAAAAGCTGAATTGAATGACACTCATTTCTTCTGAACAATTTAGGAACAAAAGGGCACAAATATGACTGCCGTTTGAGATTAGGGGGGTATCCTGTCTCCAGTGGTAGCAGAGAAGCTGACTACAGTGGCCGCCATCCCTTTCATGCTAAGAAACTTCTAGATATTGCATTATTCTAGAGCACACTTAGAGAGAAATGGTGGCTGCCAACAGCAGTCACCATTTTGAGGGGAGGTTGTCATTTCCCCGCAAATGCAGCCCAACATCTGGGGCATTTGGGGTGGGTGGGAATGGTAGCTAGCAAGAGCAGCCAATGAAACTGGGTCTCCTGGTTGACGGGGGGCAGGAAGAAAAACATCAAAGAAAAAAACACATAAACACTCCAAAAGCACTTGTAATCACGGATGCAATTGTACAGATATGATTGCACCTAATAATTAAATGTGCTTTTAATTAGGGATGTGCACCACCACCAAGATTCGATCCAGATTTGATGCTTCACAATGAAAAGCAGTAGCCCTCGCTTTTTTGCCTGCCCTTTCACTAGCTGCATTCATTTCCCCACTTCCAATTTTGACTCAAAATTATTTTATTGTTTACATTTAAATATCTCCCTCTTCTCCCTCTTGTCAAAATTATTAACACTTTGAAACAAAGGCCATGGCAACTGACACAATGCTGAAAGTGAAATAACTTCCTTCAAAAGTACAGATGATTAAACCTTAGTAAAACAAGAAATGTCTTCAATTTAAAGACTAGTCACTGGTCATTAAAAGTAGCCCATATGAACTCACCTAATTGGTTTTTCACATATGTTTTATTACTGTAATGTGCTTTTTGTAGATAATCTTTGCTTCAGACATGGCAGAGAATATTTAAATGAGTATTTCTTCCTCAACATTTTTATTATTCCCAGCATCTGCCTCCTACTTCATTCATTTGGACAACACTAGAGCTGTGATCATCATGACATTATTGAAAGGTTATTCCACATGTCACATTGTGTAAAGTATAAATAGCTTGTTTTCTTTCTCGCCTCCTTGCCTGCTGGTCATCAAATACTTCAGTATAACTGGATAGTAGAGACCACAAAGTTAAGTTAGTCATGAATTCAGAGACATGCATATTGTTATGAGTTTGTGGGTGCCTTGACTTCCCTAAATTCCTGGGTGCCAGATCCTCCCCTAAATTCCTGGGTCTAGTAGGTGTTGGACTTTAAACAACTCTTTGAGTATTAAGATGGGCTGCCAGACACTCCCAATCACCTGGGAAAAGAGCCATTATGGGGGGGAAAGGAAGGTAATGGGCAATTAACAAAGCAGATACTCTGTGCTGCACAGCAGATGGGTGTGAGCCCCTCCTTCTACTGAGAGATTGTTAGCAGAAAGGGTGTGTCAGTCTATTAAAGGCAACAAGCTGAGCAGAGGGACAGAGTGCCATATTTGATTTCTTTTTGGATCCAAGGCTGCAGCAATGGGAGAAACAGGACCCTCTTGTAGTGTAATGCTTTGAACCCCTCCACTGTAGGCACAGGTTTTTATAGATGTGTAAATAAACCATCTATCATAAAGACACCACAATCTCTGTTGTGCCTCATTTCCAAAGGAAACAAGAACACTGGGTAAATGCCTAGACCGCTGGAATCTCACACCACTTGGAGATTGGGGTAGTGTGGAACAATGTGCAATAAAGATAGACAAGGAAGGCTAAAATACTGATATAGTCAAATAATATAGCCAATGACTCATCATTCATTGTCATTAGCCATGAAGCTCCAACACTGCATCTGGGTATGTGACTTACAGTACAATCACATATGTGTCTACCAAGAAGTAAGTCTTAATGATTCCAAGCAAGCTTTCTCCCAGGTAAGTATGTATAGGATTGCAGCCTTAGGCAACAAAGCTATAATATGCAAAGGATTATATCCTACTAAATCATAATCAGAGTAGGAACATTGGAACCAGATGACATAAGCAGGCCAAGTTCATTGATTTCAATGGGTGTACTCCAAGAATGATACAATTCAATATCCTTTATACTCAGAAAGGACAAATTAATGTTTTACCAACATATATATTTAATTGAATATGCAACATAATGTCTTTCACACTCAGAAAGGTCAAATTATTATTATTATTATTATTATTATTATTATTATTATTATTATTATTATTATTATTTCCAATCCACAGGCTGATAAAAGTCATTGTGGGGCTGAAGAAGCAACCATGCTAGTCTCCAAGCAACATTGTCCAATGCCCTGTAATGCTAAGCAAATTCCCAAACTGCTATTTTTCAACCATCCTAGCTCAAGGAATATTTACACATGCATCCCACACACCACAACCATGATCCTTCTGACCTTTGGACAAGATCATTTCACAATGTAGTTCTTTCTCTGGCTAAAGGGCTCGGAACTTTATCATTTACAAACCAAAAGGGCAATTCTCCTATATATACCCAATAGTTATCAGACAACCTTATTCTGACACAATTAAGTGGGCCATGATGAATTAATCCAACATGCACATAAACCCTCCAAAGAATTGTTATATGCACACACCTTTTCCCCTTTATTTTTTGTACTGTTGTAGTTAGCTCCAGACAATGGCATAACAAAAAGAGCTTAAAATAGTTGCAGCAAACTTGTGCTCTCAAGAATATTACCATAAATCTATATTGCGCTCCTGAATTCATAGAATGTCAAGACTGTGCTTTGAATTTAGATCATAGTCATGAACTAATCTTTATATATGAGCTTCCAATGAAAGTTTCTTACTGATTTCCCAAGTTATGTTAATATGTACTTGGAGGGGGGGGTGAGAGACCGTAACTGGTGCTTAAACCAAATCTGCAGTCTGGTGCCTGCAATTTTTAAAACTAATAAGTGCTTGGAATCTATATTTTCTGCACTTTACTGAGGAAAGAATCTGAACCTGGGACTGTGTAAGGACCATACCTTAAAAGCACATCCCCTCAAAAAAATTATAATCCTGGGAACTGTAGTTTGTAAAGGATGTTGGGAATTGTGAGGGGTAAACTACAGTTACCATGATTCTTGGGGGAGGATCTTTAAAGGTACATTGTGTACGCAGCCCAAGTCTACAATCCTATGCACCCACTTACATGGCATGGGATGTATGTAACCTAAGAGTCTTTGTGCTTCACAGGCACACCAACTCCTAGGGGCAGAGGGGTCTTCGGCCCCCTCAGTATTTGCTGGCAGAGGGCTGGGCCCCCTCAATGTTGAGGAGGTGGAAGGGGCCAAGCAGAGAGTGGTTCAATGGCTGGCTCCTCATGAGCAGGAGAGAAGTCTGGCAGGTACAATCTCATTGCTCCACGCTCGGCATTCTCATGATGTGATGGCGTGCTTGGTGTGCAGGACGTCACGTACGCACAATGCACACTGGGTGCATGACATCACATCACACACACAGCGCATATCATGTGAATGAACTTGTGCACACACAATGTGTGCCAGCCTCCCCTAATCTTGGGCTCAAGACAGCGACTCTGTTGCTTCATGTGTACTTGACATGAATAGCTGCTAGCTGGATTGCAGCAAATGATTACCAAGGAAGGTACATTCAACCAGCACCTCAGAATTCTGGGTTTTTATTTTTGAAAATCCACCAAAATCCTTATATTCACCAAAAATCCACAAAATCCTTCAAAGCATGTGTTGGGGGGGAGACTAAATAACTGGTATATATCATAATTTTGCAGTAAACCACAGTATACAAGAAAAGGGTGTAAAATGCGTCGGTACTGTTAAAATCAAGCTTCAGGGAATACATTCTTTCTCAGTATTGTGTGTATAAATTTGATGTGCTTGCAGTAAAAAAAATACCAGTTTTGGTAAGTCAAGTCCTTTTTCCAAGATGCGCAAGGTACTCCTTTAAATGTTCTTCTCTTGCAAATGTCAGTTTACCTTCTTACAAATGGATGCCATTTCAGTAAATCTATAAACTTAGATAAAACCCATAGCTTGAAGAGAAAGCAAGTTTTCATGTAAACATGTTTTATCACAATCTACAGCACTGACAAGTGCTGTTTCCCAGATGCAGAGAGGACAAGTGAACTACTGGACTGTGAGGGAGAATAAGTGTTTATTAAGAGGACACGAGAGCTATAAGGGTAGCTTTGCACTTTGCCTGCATTTGAAGTGTGCATGTGTTGCCCTTTTTCTTTTTTGTATACCTAGTGCAAAGTTTGGAAAGCCATTTCTGCAGGGAAATATGTTGAAGGTGTTTCCTCATATGATGCTAGGACATCTCTGCCCCCACCCCACCTCATCCAATTCAAATGCTGCACCAGCTATTTTAAGACAAAAACAAAAAACAAACAGGAAGCACTTAATTCTTCATTTCCAGCATCAACGTAGCATACAAAGTCACACTATAATGTGTGCATGTTTAAAATGCAGTATATGCATTGCATCCTGCTCTGGTGTGTACACACACACATGCACAGACACACAGAAGTGGCTCGCCCTGTGGAGTGAAGCCACAATACCAGCTTCCTGGCCCCAGGGTCACTGCCACTTACTAAGAGGGGCAAGGCAGTGGGCAGGTACAATCTCAAGCACCCTTAACTACAATTCCCAGGATTCTTGGTTATGGGGTGTATGCTGTCCTTGTTTACCCCTGCCTCCACTCTCCACTATCCTCCATTCTCAGATATGTTTCTAGATTGTAAGTTCTTTGGGACAGGGACATTTCCTCTTATACTTTTTAAGCTCAACACACACTGAGGGCACAACAGTACCCCTAACACACCCAGGAAGAAGAAAGGAAAATTCCTTTCCTTTCCCACAGACAGAAGTGAAAGCTGGCTATCCCAGGTTTGTTGAAGTAATAATAGGAAAGTTTAAATTAACTTGTTAGCAGAAGAAATGTGTTCTGCAGGTTGGAACGGAAGGGGGGAGAGGCTTTTAAAGCTGTTGTTAGAAGTGCTGCAGCCGAAAGCATTAAAAGGACTGTGGAAAATGCTCACACCAGGGGCACAATTGTTGCTTGTTGAGATTATTTGTTTTAATGCTTATTCTCTTATGTTCTTTTGCCTCACAATAAACCAAAAATGAAAATCTGTGAACTCCACTTCTGGAGACCAAAGTAGGCTATTTCTCATGATGTCAGTATGTGCTCTACCAAACACAATCTTTTGTGAAGGTCCATTATGTTTAATCAATAGAGTCCTGGGGTTCAGGTGCTCTTTAGAAGTGGCAAGCCTTTCCACTTTCGCTCAAAGAGTTTGGAGCAGCAAAAAGTTCACTGTGCCCTGCAAATAAAAAATAAAAAAGACAGCATTTCCATTTCTGATCCTTTCCTCCTGGTAATGACTATAAACAAACTGCTTAAGCACAAGAACCATTCCACTAATTTAGCAGGAGACAGAACAGTATGGCAAGCCACATGCATCGTTCTGGAAACAAAGTGGAAAGCCAAGATGGCTCAGAGACACGAAGGAACTGGAAAGTGGCACTGTAAGATCTGCAGCTCTTTCATACAAGGGCATATGCAGACACAAGAAAAATGCTAAAGTGTGTTAACGCAGCACAGATTCGGCAAAAACACACAGGTCTGCCAACACAAAAATTCACCAGCTACCAGAAGTCTTAAGTTTTCCATCCTACCCACACATTCTTATGAGGCAGTCCTATTGATCTCAGTGGGACTTGCATCCATGTAAGCAGTGTTTTTTTCTGGGGGTATGCAGGGGTACACCTAACCCTAAGCATTTTGTGAATCTTTGTACTTTTGTCCATTTCCTGTATTTATTTTTCCCAATTTGAATTATAAAATGGTGGTTTTCTTGAGTCAAAATGAGAGTACCCCAAAACATTTTTTTAGAAAAAAAGCACTGCATGTAAGACTGCATGGCATTAATCTGCGAGTTCCTTGATGACTTCATAACAAAGACAAGGTTTGACCTGGAGGCTCAGTCTCATCCATTCCAGTGCTTGGACATCCTTTCCAAGTGGTATAATAAAGGTAAAGGTACCCCTGCCCGTACTGGCCAGTCTTGACAGACTCTAGGGTTGTGCGCCCATCTCACTCAAGAAGCCGGGGGCCAGCGCTGTCTGGAGACACTTCCAGGTCATGTGGCCAGCGTGACAAGCTGCATCTGGCGAGCCAGAGCCGCACACGGAAACGCCGTTTACCTTCCCACTAGTAAGCGGTCCCTATTTATCTACTTGCACCCGGGGGTGCTTTCGAACTGCTAGGTTGGCAGGCGCTGGGACCGAACAACGGGAGCGCACCCCGCCGCGGGGATTTGAACCGCTGACCTTTCGATCGGCAAGCCCTAGGCGCTGAGGCTTTTACCCACAGCGCCACCCGCGTCCCCTAAGTGGTATAATAATAATAAGTAAAAAAAGCACATGTGACACAAAAAGAACATAACAAGAAATATATGGTTCATACCTATCACCCCTAAACAGGGTGTTCCACTGAAGGCCAGGACATATACTTGAGAGAATTTGTACTTGAGTACAGCATTTATACTCACTTTCTGGACTTCCGGGGAGGAACGATGGCTGACTAGTCATCAGTTGCCATGGTGATTAAGATAGCCAAGATAGATATCCTGGCTATCAAAACTCCCTTTTGAGACAAGGGAGTTCAAGGATAAAGTCTATCCTGGACATTTAAGGATAATAATTATTCAAAAGCTACTTTTGGACTTTTTGAGTAGGAAAAGGTGAATCTGAGATGCTTTGGATGGAAGATCAAGAAAACAACGCTTAGCAGACTAAGCAGCAGCTAAATAATATATCTAGATGTCATTCTGGAGTGCAAGCTTTGAATATTTTGAATGACTATCACATATGTAATTGGCAACCAGAGAATCAGGAGTTCCTTCTTTTTCCTTTCCTTCTTTATTTCATTTCTCTTATCTTATAAGAGAGCCAGTGTGGTGTAGTGGTTAAGAGCGATAGTCTTGCAATCTGGGGAACCGGGTTCGCGTCTCTGCTCCTCCACATGCAGCTGCTGGGTGACCTTGGGCTAGTCACACTTCTTTGAAGTCTCTCAGCCTCACTCACCTCACAGAGTGTTTGTTGTGGGGGAGGAAGGGAAAGGAGAATGTTGGCCGCTTTGAGACTCCTGAAGGGGAGTGAAAGGCGGGATATCAAATCCAAACTCTTCTTCTTCTTATATCTTTGTGATTTCCAATTCATGCTTTACTTATGCTGATTTTTGAAGTTCCCTATTTTGGATTAATGAAGATACACACAGGAAGCATTATATTTTATGTGGAAAACTTTCGATAAAATTTGCTTTAAAAAAATTATACTCCCAAAGACGCATAAAGAACAGAGCGGCCATTTCATGAAAAGGTGATGGATCAGCCTCTTCTCATTGAAATATCTGGACTGGTATAAATGCATAAATACCTGGGGCATCAAATGTATCTCAAAATGTAACTCTTTCTTATACAATGCCTCTCAAAACCCCTTCTGCACCTCCACAGTTGTCTTTTAATTGTATTTTAAAAGCAGTCAGAAGACAGAATTCTAAGATTCAGGGATGAACCTTTACAGAGCAAAAATAAAAAAGAGCTGATTTTTCTTTGGTTTTCCCCACCTGCTTTTCTTTCCGAAAGGCATTTATCAGATTGGAGGGTTTTAAAATATATATTTCCCCCTTTTCGCCTCTTCAGGGCAGCAAATGCAAAGCCACGCCAAGCTGCTGTCACATTTCCATACATGCCAACGGCAGTCACCAAGGCAGCGGCTGAAGCTCTTTATGGTCTCATAACCAGCCCTGTTAACTAATGTAAATGGCTACAGCACTTTTGATACAGCCTGGCTATCAAATCTGTTCCAGTAGCCAACAGCATCCTAAGCGGTTTCACTGAACAAGGACGGTAACAATAGATGTCAAGCTGTCACCACAGTTGGATGTTTCTGGCTGGTCTTGTCATTTCCAATCTGCCCCAGCAGTAGTCTCTGTCTCTCATTCCGTTCCCATTCATCTTCTCCCGAACTGTTCCGTTTGTTGACTTTAAGACAACCCCTCTCATTATAAATAGTTAGCCCAATTAGTAACAGCATTCATGGCTGGCCGAAAAGCTCATTAGGAAGCCTGTATGGGGGTCTCTTTCCCATAACCCTAATTGGCTTCCACATACCTTGATACTCAGGCCTAGTCGGATTATGAGTTTTTCCTGTTTTAATTCTGTTTTATTGTTGCTTTTCTGTTTTTATTTCTGTATGCCCTTCAGGTGTTCCCTGAATGCGGAACAGTTTATAAATTCTGAAATAAATTGATTTAATTGAACAACCTAGGGCAAGGTTTCTTCTTTAGGGTCTGCAATTTTGAGGCCTTTCTTGCGGTCTGGGGCCAAAGAAAGCTTTCTAGATAAGCTGCCCTAACAGAATGCCTGAGACGAGTAGGTGACTTGTGTTGGGGGTAGCAGGAAATCAAATCAGGAAGGAACAAGCCTCTCAAGCAAAACTTTTATTTGTTGCTACATAGCAAGAATGGAAAAAGAAAGGACTCCATGCCTCGCAAACTACAGGAGCTCAGGAGGTCGCAAAAGCATTACACTGAAACACAGGACCTCCTGGCTTGCACATAAGTGTGACAAATAAAGATCCACAGTCCAAGGACAGATACAGTCCAGGATTTCTACAAAAAGAGCCTCTTAGCCCCAAAGGCAGGTCCCCTTTCTACAAGGGAACACAGAGTTAGACGGTATTTATCTATTTATCACATTTATACCCCACCTTTCCTCCAAGGAACTCAAGGTAACATACCAACATGACTCCCTTTCTCCCTTGTAACAAGCTGAGAGCTCATGGCACAACACATGCTAAGCTACAGTAAGAATTTCACACGTTGTCGCCACATTGTCAAGCCTATTAACCTGGGGGGGAAGAGGTGGAAGAGCTGGATAGCGTTCTCCGGATAGGAAGAGGCTGCCAAGTGAACTGAAGCGCTATATAGACTCACATCACCTCCCTACATTACTGTATGCTACTCAGAAGAGGCAAACCCATTCTAGAAAGGCATAATGAACTGGGTGATATGTGTGCTTTTTCTAGACAGATTTATGGCACAGTTATTATGTAAAAAGTAAAAGTCAGCCTTTATGAACACTCAGCACTTGGGGGCACAAAATAAAACTGTCTCTGGAGTTATATTTTTAAAGCCCTGACAGGGGCAATTGGTGAGTGGGAAAGCGGGTAGTACTGGTAGTATCAGCCCCTAGTTGCATTAGTAGTAGTTGCAGTAATAACAATAAGCAACTTCTCGGGGCTGTTGTGAGGATAAAATGAAGAAGAGGAAGAAGTGAGCCATGTATGCCACTTTAAATTCTTTATAGGAAAAGTGGGATACAAAGATTGTAGTAGCAGTGGTACTATTAAAGATAATAGCTACCATACTATTCAAAGCCTGAAAAACAGGTCTCTAAGGAGCAAATATCTACTTAGCATGTGCAAATATTTATTTTAAAGAAATCAACTTAGATTATCCATAGAAACAGTACCTTTAAAGGGCAGAGGGAATCTCAAAGCTGTAGCAGAAAATTACAAATGCACACTATTTGTCCCGTTTTCATTCTGGGTGACAGCAAGGGAGATATGAAGGACACAGTAAAATGAAATAGGAGTGAAAGTGGGGTTGTTGCTATTGACTGGATGCAAACTGGCATCTTCATTTATTTCAGTGGCAGCAACCCAATGTTTTTGGTTTCACCGTGTAAAGGACTGGGAGAATGTTGAAAACAAGGATAGTCGAGCTGTCTATTACATTTCCATCATGTGTGGTGGGACCGTTCTTTTCCCCTGCTCTAAATGCAACCCAATTTTCTTCTAGCCTCGCTATTTTGCCAAGCATGTCTACAGGATTTCTGAAGACAAAGAATAAGCAGGGCTTTTTTTCAGCCGGAGCTGAGCCTCGGCACCTCTTAGGTGGGCACTATTGCCATTCTAAGAGAACAAGGGAGAAGTTCATAGTGAGTTCTGGCACCTCTTTTTCTACAAAAATAGCACTGAGAATGAACATTTAGATATGTCCAGATAAAGGCCACATCAGTGATGAGCATGGTTGGGCACTGCCGCAAAGACTCAGAAGGGTCCATCACTACCCCTGCAATCCCCATCTGAAATCCACTTCTTCTGCTATTGTGATGAGTGCTACCACTGCCAATCAATCACTCACCTCCACCTGAACCTATCCCTGACTTACAGTGGTGACAGCCCTTTCGACTGACACCTGAGCCAGACTTTTGGCTTCTTCAAATATTACTCTCTGGTTGCTTTGACTTGTATAAGTTGTCTACACATGGAAAAAAACTTAAAGGTTTTTGATTTCAATAGTGTTACTGTGATTGTGACTTAGCCTATTTACTAAATGTTACTGTATATCTAAACTGTATACAGTGGACGCCTGGGTTGCGAACATGATCCATGCGGGATGCATGTTCGCAACCTGCAGCAGCGTGTCTGTGCACACACGGGTTGCGATTCAGCGCTTCTGCGCATGCACAAAGTGCAATTTAGCACTTCTGCACATGCATGACTGCCAAAACCCAGAAGTAACCCTTTCCGGTACTTCCGGGTTTCGGCGGGTGCGTAACCCAAAAGAACGCAACCTGAAGCGACTTTAACCGGAGGTATGACTGCATCTAAAAATAAATAAATAAAACTGTTGTTTCTGTAAAGAAGATGTAATGCTTCCCCCCCAAAAAAATTCATTGCGCATTACACAAACATGCATTTGTGATTAATCGCCTCATCACAATTCAACCCTGAAAAGTTCTAACATGATTTAAGCTTGTTTATAAGTTTATAAACTGATGACTCTATATTGTATTATTCATATGTGGGGAAACGTATCAGGCTCAAATGTGTATATAATGACTTCCAATGATTTTATACACTTTCACCGTAATAAACTTTTTTTTACAACCATGAAAAATTCAGATTTGGAGATGGTGGTTTAATGACAATATTGATTTCATTTGTTTCAAAAATGATTTTTAAATTTGGTTGCATGTCATCTCGTCTTTTCTCATACCTGTCATTGTTCATGGAGAACAATGCGTTATTTCTAGGAAACCTTTAGCAATACTCAACAGCTGTTGATGGGGAAATAGTAAAACTCTTATACCTACACCATGTGTACAGGAAATGCAGGGGGGAAAGTTATGTAGAAGTGGGCACCTTGGCAGGTGCAGCTTGCCACACATAGCATAGGAAGCTGCTGTGGAATGTAACATAAGCAATCAAGTACAACATTTCCTGTTTGTCAAGAGTGGACACGCAGGGGGGTGTTACTCCAGCCAGGAGGAGACTTCCTGCCATACCTAGTCTTGAGCTTCCTCCCCCTGCATGTGACCAGGTAGATGGGCGTGACCCTGGGAGACCCCATAAAAGGGGCTGGTCATGCAGCCACCTCCCTCTTTTCTTCTTCTTGATGCCATGCTCTCTTGATACTGGTGTATTTTGAGGTTTGCTGGCTCTCAGCCACCAGGACATGGGCCCATTCCCATACGGGATAAACTCAAACCCTTTTCTGTAACGCTAAACTAAAGGATACTATTAAATCAATATATCCTCTCCTAGTATCTACAACAGGGACGCGGGTGGCGCTGTGGGTAAAAGCCTCAGCGCCTAGGGCTTGCCGATCGAAAGGTCGGCGGTTCGAATCCCCGCGGCGGGGTGCGCTCCCGTTGTTTGGTCCCAGCGCCTGCCAACCTAGCAGTTCGAAAGCACTCCCGGGTGCAAGTAGATAAATAGGGACCGCTTACTAGCGGGAAGGTAAACGGCGTTTCCGTGTGCGGCTCTGGCTCGCCAGAGCAGCGATGTCACGCTGGCCACGTGACCCAGAGGTGTCTCCGGACAGCGCCCGGCCTCTTGAGTGAGATGGGCGCACAACCCTAGAGTCTGTCAAGACTGGCCCGTATGGGCAGGGGTACCTTTACCTTTAGTATTTACAACATTCCCACAGCTGCCTTATACAGAGTCAGACCATTGATCCATCTACCTCAATGTTGTCAATGCTTACTGGTAGCAGGAGTCCAGGGAGTACTAGGAATTGAACCTGCAACCTTCTGCATGCAAAGAGCTGCTCTGTCCACTAAGCTATGGTCCACTAAGCTGAGGATGTGAGAATCTCCTCATGCTATTAAAACACAGGAATAATATCTTCCTTTGTCTCTTTTCTTCCCTGCTGCAGAACCAATTGGCAGAAAGAGAAGGCTGCAGTTGCCAATCACGCCTTATAAATCAGACAAAGGACGGTGTGCAATTTAAGAATGGTATCATGTTG